>NC_079316.1:67883563-69221063 GCF_029931775.1 Euleptes europaea
AATCTCCAGGTATTTCCCAACCCGGAGGTGACAACCCTACTCATAACACAGAGTTCACAATGTCATCTCCCAAGGTTTGGATGGGGTGAAAGATAGAAAGAACTGTAAAATGATACAATAAGGCCAGTAGGCTGTAAATTGTTGATAGAGACCATAGAGCACCACTAAAGCACATCAACAACCATCAATCAGAAACAAACCGAACTGTAAAGGGACTCAGGACTCAAAAAACAAAACCACATGAATGTATTTTTCAAATTGGTTCCTTGTATGCCTCAGTAGAAGTTCCAGAAGGCACCGTAAAGTAACAGTGTCTCTGTATGCAGAGACAGAGAAAATCAAAGTCTGACAGTGTGTGGCCACAGGTAGCTGTCAAGCTACCAACCAGAACTGCTGCATCAAGACAATGAAGCCCAGAAGCAGCCATCAAGGGATTTGGGCCTTGTAAGCATTCTGATGAACATTTGGAAAGAATGTCAAAGTTATTTTAGCACAGACTTCCATTTGGCTGCAAGCTGATTCTGTATAGAGAAGGGATACCTGGATACTGGGGAGAGAAGTTCCATTTCAAAAGTGCTGAGAAGGCACACTGGAAAATAGTTAGATTTCCATCAGTTATGGGATAAAAGTCTCCAGAACTATTTTAAGGGATGAAATGAGAGCGCCCACTTAGAAAAGAAAAGCTTGATTAGAGAGAAACGGCAGGATTTGTTAAAAGGAAGTGTCATGCTTCACTAGGCTACTGGAATTCATGGAAGATTTCCAGCTGCTGCGGGAAGGGACAAGGATATTGTACACTACTACAGTATTTGGCTGCACAGTTTTCATATTTATGTTTCATAAATATGTAGGGAAGAAAATGGGCAAATGGCACAGGAACAAATCATTGACCACCCCAAACAAATCAAGTAAGAGTTTTTGGCTTTAACTTTAACACTGAGGTTGGGATTGTGCAAAAGTAATCCTGGCTCACAGGGCTAATTACATACATAGTCATATGGTGCTTCCACTGGCAGTAGAAGTTGAAAAATTGCTTGTGGGAACATAGTGTTGGAAGTATATGGTTAGTGTGGCAATAAAAACGCCATGTTCTGCAACCTGAAAATCCTGTTTCTGCCATCAGTCTAAATTCTTAATAAGATGGTCTGCATTTGCTTCATTGTACATATTTTCTTGTTATTACAATATCTTTAAGATAGGGATGGGAATGGGAAATGGTATGGGAAGATGGAACGCTGTGTAGGACAAAACATGGTAAGCTGGTAGATATGTAGGTTGAAGGGTTTAGTATAGAGAAGAAGCAGTGGTGGTATTCTCAGTCATAAAGTCCACTAGCTTTCAGCACAAAAAGAAATTGGCTATTCATGCTTACTACAACTCTACCCTGAAATATTTACTTACTTTTATGCTTAACCAACACAAAAAAGGGTAATCTGCAGTAAGCAAGGCAATAGGCCTCATTGTCTGTTCTCTCTGCCTGGAGCAAACAATCTTGCATGCTAAAATCCAAAATGCCAACTCAAATTCAGCTATAGTCAGGTTGGAGACTGGTGATGCCCAACTGCTGTCTATATGGAAACAACAATATTTGCACCCCACCATTCTGGAACAAGACCCCCATATTCATGATGATGATGATTATGGGGATGATGGGGATGGTGATAGTGTGCCATCAAGTCACAACCAGTTCCTGGTGATCCCAGGATCATGGGGTGTTCAAGGCAAGAGAAGAAGAAGAGTTGGTTTTTATACGCCAATTTTCTCTACCTTTTAAGGAGAATCAAACTGGTTTATAATCTCCTTCTCTTCCTCTCCCCACAACAAATACCTTGTGAGGTAGGTGAGGCTGAGAGAGCTCTAAGAGAATGGTGACTAACCCAAGGTCACCCAGCTGGCTTCATGTGGAGGAGTAGGAAACCAACCCAGTTCACCAGGAGTGGGGAATCAAACCTGGTTCTCCAGATTGGAGTCCACCGCTCTTAAACTCAGATGAGCCGAGGTGATTTGCCGTTGCCTTCCTCTGCATAACAACCTTCGTTCTCTCTGGTGGTCTCCCATTCAAGTATTAACTGTGGTCAGCCCTGCTTAATTTCCAAACTTGGACAAGATTGGGCTGGCCATGGCTATTCAGGCTGCCATACACCCTAATAAACAGCATCATTCCTTATGCATTGAAATTCAGTTTTTCCTATCCCTATCTCTGTTTTCTGTTAGGCGAGAGCGTATGAAGGCAGCTGTGACCAGGATCCAGCACATCTCTGGTGCGTAATGGGACTATGCCAAGAAAGCTGCAGCTGGTTCCATGGGGCATGCTGACTTGTCAAAATTCCAATAAATATAAACTGGGGAAGAATCATACACAGATGAGCAGCTAATCACATTCAGATAACTGAAAATAATTCACAGTGGGTAGTCGTGTTAGTCTGTCTGCAGTAGTAGAAAAGAGCAAGAATGTAGTAGCACCTTAAAGACTAACAAAAATATTTTCTGGCAGGGTATGAGCTTTCGTGAGCCACAGCTCACTTCTTCAGCTCCTTTCGTGAGCCACAGCTCACTTCTTCTTCTTTATCTGAAGAAGCGAGCTGTGGCTCACGAAAGCTCATACCCTGCCAGAAAACATTTTTGTTAGTCTTTAAGGTGCTACTACACTCTTGCTCTTTTCTACTACTACAGATAACTGAAAGCAAAAGAGTCACCCTTTCTCCCTCCACAGTACATGTGAGCTCCTTCAGCTTCAATATTGACACAATACAGTATACATTCTGGCAGGTGCTGTTTTGTTAGCAATTAAGTATTAGATAACAGAACACATGTACACAGCTGGATACTGAAACCCAGAATTTCTGAACAGCGTCCCAGTTTCAGGAGTAGGCATGGAGTCAAAACGATCTCTCTCTTGCCAGTGCTAACAAATTTAGATTAAACATACAGATACAGAATTCCTTGCATGATTTATCATCTATGCAATGCTAATATTTGCACCCACACAATCTGAACCTATTTTTTTGGGTACTGAATGAAGTAACATGTCAACTATTTCAGCTGGGCTGAAAAACAGAAAGGGAATTTTTGCCTTTAGAATGATCTGTAATTAATGTAACAACTGGAAAGATTGGTGCTCTGTATGCATAGAATTTGGGAGGACAAAGGAACAAACTAGGGGTTGAAACTAGGGTTTTGAAGGTGATACCGTGTATCGGTCCCTCAAATGCTTAAACTGCAGTCTCAAAACCATTTCCCTGGATGTTCTAGTAGCACTATCATTAACTACTACTTAAATAAATGTCTTCAGGATTTGGCTGATAGGTAGGGTTGCCAGGTCCCTCTTCACTACCAGTGGGAGATTTTTTTGGGGATGAGCCTGTGAGAGCGGGGTTTGGGGAGGGGAAGGACTTCAATGCCATAGAGCCCAACTGCCAAAGCGGCCATTTTCTCCAGGTGAACTGATCTCTATCAATTGGAGATCAGTTGTAACAACAGGAGATCTCCAGCTAATACCTGGAGGTTATGCCAATAACTCACTCTACTGTCAATAGTAATGATGCAAATAAAACAGTAGTAGGCAAAATTGAATAAGACAATAAGCAATGGATAGCAGGCAGCAAAACAGCGAAGGCTGTAACTATATTACAAAGAAATAAATGTACAAATGAAGCTAAGCAACAAGGGTTATAAAGCAAGGAAATAACAATGTCAAGAAAAAAATCAGCTGGAGTTGCTGATAATAAGTGCAAAAAAGTTCATGTAAGGCATAGAGTCATATTTTAGTCAATATCAATGTCAATGTGTCTTCAGGCAACGGAGATACAGATGGTAACGCGGCTTCGGACGTATTCCAGCGTTTTCACTACAAAAGTAGCTTCATCAGCCTGATATAAAGATATATACACACAATAATACAAAATTACAAAAATACAAAAGAACTTCTATGATAAACTACAATATGCATAAACGTGCAACTTACCAAAAGGCTTAATATTACTGTTCCTAGGATTAAAGTGGAGCTCCCTGACGGGCTGCTATCTTGATAAATCTTGTGTGGGAATGACTGTGAAAACATCTAGCTCAAGTAGAAACAGGTGCAGAGCAAAGCATGGCTCTTAAAGGTATATTAAAATGAAACAGGACAAATCAAACTCTGTATTTAATCCGTTTGGGGTAAGGGTATTAAATAAAAAAGAAAAATGAAGTGCATTTCATTTTATAAAAGAATCTTATGAACATCGCTGGCATTGTGAGGGTGGTCCCTATAAACCCAGAGGACAAAGAAGCGCAGGTCATTTTCAGAATGTTTTTTTGCAACAAAATGACTAGTAAGGGGAGCCTCAAAATTCCGTGCCCTAATCCGAGACCTGTGTTCACCTATACGAAGGCGAATTTGTATCATTGTGGAGCCAATATAAAGTAGAGAGCACCCACAAGAGACTGCGTACACGACCCAGCTCGTGGAGCAGTTGGAAAAATGCCTGAGTTGAAAGTGAAAATTAGAAGAAGGGGAATGAAATTCTTTGACAGGTAAGGAAAGGGGACAAACAGAACAACCACTGCATTTGTAATGACCATATACTGAAGGGCGAATGCTCATTCTAATAGGATCAGACCGAACTAAAGTGTCTTTTAAAGAGGCAGTGCGGCGCAAGCCAAATGTGGGCGGCTGGCTGCAACCGGGGATAGTACTCAGTAAATGCCAGTGCTTCCTAATGCTTTGCTGAATAGCATAGGAATGTTGACTGTAGGTCAAAGAACAAAAGATCTTTTGACTGGCATTCTGATGTTGTTTCTTAAATAAATCTTGACGGTCTTTACATTCCACACACTGTCTGGCATTTTTGATAACATGGTATGGGTAACCTCTCTTAATTAATGTCTTTTCCAATTGATTAATGGACTGAGCAAAGTCTTGCTCGCGTGTAGAATTGCGTTTTAGCCTGAGCATTTGACTGAATGGAAGGCTGTTTTTTAAGTGCAGGGGATGATTGGATGTGTAGTGTAAGCCAGCATCTTTGACTAAAGGTTTTTTATAAGATTTGACAGCAAGGGTACGATCATTTTGGATTTTGGTCTGCCCATAAAAGATAAATTTTGTATATAGCTGTGGTTCTGTCTGGGGCTGCAGGTGAAGCAAAACCTTCAGTCCTTGATTTGACTAACCAAAATTGGGCTCACTGCAGTGCTTACTATTGTTTTAAAGGATAAAAGATTGGTTTGTAAAGAACAAATTCTTTTTTCTTTTAATACACTAACAACATTGCAGGAAACTCAGTTTTGATAAGGAAACCTGACGGGGATTGATGTCCATGATCTGAATTGTGGCTGTGCGCACACATCCAATTTACTTCTTACAGACTGAGATTTGTGATCTTTTGACACATCTGTTTTGGCCTACCCAACTGGGCAAGGGAGAATCCAGATCTTAACTGAGCCTCAAATCAAATCAGTGCCAGTCACTACACTTATATCTGAATAGATAAACTTAGAGAACTAAAAAAAAAATCTAGCAGTAGACCTTACACAAAATTAGACATCTCTGTTTTAACACCAGGGCCTTTCTAGGCTGCCCACTGCACTCATTTACTCTAAGATGAAAGATGCATGTGGTTCTAAAGCCAGAGTACTGGATCCAACCACCAAAATACAATATTATTAAACTAAGAATTGTGTAGTGTGGGAAACAGAAGCACAGTGAAAAAACTAGAAAATAAACATAAATGTAATTCACTGTCCTTTGCCAAGATGTAGAAAGCTACTAGAGCAGTGCATAAGCCATTTACCAGATGAATGGTTAATTTATTGCAGTAGCTACTCTCTCACAACATTGGCTCACAAGATTCCCCCAAAGCAGCTTACTTTGTCAACGATGAAGTTCATACAAGCCACAAAGTGCTGAAAGGGGAGGGCATTCCTCAGCTGAAGCACCAGCACAGAAAGACTTCTTTGATCATTACCCATCTTACGTTAGAAGGGGAAAGCACTAGGGTTGCCAGGTCCCTCTTCACCACCAGCAGGAGGTTTTGGGGGCGGAGCCTGAGGAGGGAGGGGTTTGGGGAGAGGAGGGACTTCAATGCCATAGAGTCCAATTGCCAAAGCAGCCATTTTCTCCAGGTGAACTGATCTCTGTCGGCTGGAGATCAGTTGAAATAGCAGGAGAAGTCCAGCTACTACCTGGAGGTTGTATAGAAAGACTCACTGTACTTTTACTATTAGATACTAGAAAAAGAACAGTACAACTCAATATATTCAAACAATGTATTACTTACTACTAAGTGCATAAACTATATACAATAACAAGGTGATTACATACAAAAATTACAATATATACAAAAGATAAAGTCAATACCTCAATAAGCCTTAAGCAATGACATTTGTATCCTAAGCATACTAGCTGTCTCCAAAGAACAACGCGACTGTCCAAATATACTGGGATAGAAATCTTCACATCCACATTGGGAAAGGATGCTGCATAAAGGAAGGAAGCAAGAATGAAGACTGGAGAAAGGAAACGCTATTCCGGATACTTGTAGCACTTTTAACAAAGCATAGCTTCATCAGCCTCAAAATCAAGTAGAAAAAACTTGTAGTGACATATTTGGGAGGTTTATAATCCTTTTAAGTCACCCATATCCACGAGTGAGATATGGAATAAAATATATTAGAAAAAGCCTTTTAGTTTTTAGTTATTAGATTTTTCAAGTTTTTCAGTTTTTTAATTTTTGCTTTTAGCTCCCACTAAAATTGGGTTGCTAATATTCTCAAGACGACTTGCCACTGAGTGGCTGGTTAGGAAAGGCATGTGAGAAGACTGGATTGGCTTCTGACTGGCCCTTAGGGCTCCATGAGAGATGGTAGTAGAGCTACGTTGGAAGAGCTGTCCACTTAAATTGTATGCTGTTTGTTTAGACCGCTGCTTGTATTTTGATATTTTGTAAGGTTCTTTGGGAGGGGAGAAAAAAAGAGTAAAAATGGCTAAACAAAACTCAAAGGGCCAAACTGGAAAGATGTAGGAAAAAGTAAGCAGTTCCCCAACATTTTAAAAAACTGAAAGCAGGGTGTGTGACTTTCATTGGAGGAGGAAGGCTTAACCATATTTTTAATTAAAAAAATCACCTGCCCAGCTGCCTTTCCCCTTACAAGGGGAGTTATACTGGACTGTATATTTTTGATGAGTGGCAAGGAGATATAAATGTCATTTTTATCAATTAAACAGACCACGGGGAAAGGATTAAGTACCTCTCTCCCAACCCCTCCATCGTCCTGATCAAATTTCACGATTTCTGTAGCTGAATATCGGATTTCGAAATACGCCGTTGGAAGACTATTGACACATTGTCCAAACTGTGATGGATATAGGGATAAAAATCACCCAGCAACACAGGAGCCAAGAAAAGCCAAGTGCTCGGCAGCAAACAGTTGGGAAATGGCAGTTGAGAAAGGAGTTAGTTGGAGGGCATTAGCCTGAGAGGAGACAGGGATAAGGACCAGTGTAGTGAATCAAGATTTTTCATTAACTCCATTATAACGGCCAGGAACAGAGTATAAAGTTGTTACTGGGTTACAGCAGGGTTTGATATGTATGTTTGTAATGGTGTAACCTATGAAACAAAGTCTATTCAGACTGCCAGGAAGGTTTCTTGGCATGGACAGTTTATAAACTTTAATCCTGTCTCTCAGTGTTAAATGTTATAATTACCTCAGTTAGTTTTGTACAAAATAAACATTGTTCCTCTTTTATTTTAAAAATCTTGCTTATCTCTCTGTCAAGTGTACTTCTCACATTATCTTCAGTTACAGACTTGGGCCATTGTTATACCCAGGACATTGCAGGACAAATTCCTATTGCAGGACAAATTCCTAGTGGTATTTCCAGTGCAGTGTGGACATGGGAAGGTGACAAATCTTGGGTGGTGCCCTGATAAGGCAAAGTTCTAAAGGTGTGTGTGTGTGTGTGTGTGTGTGTAAAGGGCTGTCAAATCACAGCCCACTTATGGCAACCCCGTAGGGTTCTTAAGGGAAGTGATTCAACAGAGGTGGTTTGCTATTGCCTTCCTCTGCAGCCTTCCTCGGTGGTCTCCCATCCAACGCTGCTTAGCTTCCAAGATCTGAAGAGATCAGGCTAAACTATACCTGAGGAACATCACGCAAATTTTATCCAGCTTGGTTCCAATTTAAGGCTTAGTTTTTTGAATAACTACTTTCATTTCGCCGATATGAGTAGGTCAGCCTCATGCACCAAACGTCTACTGAATGACCTGCGACAACAAAAAAGTATACAGAAATATTTTAACAAAAGAGAATTCATTTAATCCAGCCGTCATGTCCTAGTCATAGTAAAACTTATTTGATGGTTCCAGAAGTTTTTTTCCACTCTTGTTACTGCAGGATATTAACTGCCGTCACAACCACAGAGCAGTTATTTCTATATGGCCCTTATTTCTGAACAGAGTAATTCCTTTTAAAATCCTCTGAATGCATATTTGTATGAAAGAAATCACTGATGGATACCATTTATGCAGTGCAGCTGTGAGGTCAGAAGAGTCATGTATTCTTCCTTTATATGACAACCCCAGTTGTATATTACACTTCTCAGAGATCTGCACAAATGGTATGGGTTTACAAACTGACTTTGGCAGGACTGCTGAGCTCTCTAGACTTGAATCAGATTACTTAAACTTAACTTCACACAAGCCAACAGCCCCCAGAAGAAACATGGTATTAGCCATTATAAACCAACTTGGAAAGTGTGTAATATGTTGTTTGGGGTGTGGTGTATTAGTGAATGTACTACCCAAACTCTGTTTATTGTATAAATCCCATTAATTTGGGTTCAGTTCCAATGTAATGTGTTTCAGTGCATCTCTTGTAGGAGCCAGTCTTGTTTGAATGCTGCTCATAGAGTCATACATAGAGAATTCAGCTTGCAATCTCATGTATTCACTGATCCCTTTGCATCTTGCCCTTCCTCCAAGGAGTTCAGGAAATGTATGTGAATCTTCCCTCCCACAATTCTATCATCATGCAATGGTATGAGATAAATTAGACTGATAAAAAGTGACAGGCCCGAAATCACTGAGTGAATGTCATGCTTGAGTGGTGATTTGAAGCCAGATCTTTTCATTCCTAATCTGACACTAAAATTGTATCATACATATATGTTCTCGGGAGAGCCCCACTAAAATAATTAAATCTTATTTCTGACAACACACCTGGGATTGGGCTATTAGTAGGGTTGCCAGGTCCCTCTTTGCCACTGGCAGGAGGTTTTGGGGGCAGAGTCTGAGGAGGGCGGGGTTTGGGGAGGGGAGAGAATTCAATGCCATAGAGTCCAATTGCCAAAGCAGCCATTTTCTCCAGGTGAACTGATCTCTATCGGCTGGAGATCAATTGGAATAGGAGATCTCCAGCTACTACCTGGAGGTTGGCAACCCTAAGATCAGGACATGCGCCTAGTCATGAAGGTTGGAGCCAGTCACCAGAGGAAATGAATTCAAGATATCTTTGAACATGCCTACAGATACACACAGCCTACTTTGGGTCAAGAGCACTGAGTAAGGTTTATCTGCCAACTTTTTACTGGGAACGTGACCCCTAAATTTGCAAACCTAAGCCTACTTACATGGAGATAAGTCTCACTGAAATTGGTGGGACTTATATTTAAGTGAATATGGTTAGGATTAAGTTGCAAATTCAGTTAAAAATAAAATTGCACAGTGCACATATTTAAACTGTGGGGAAGGGAAGAGATTTCAAGTTTGTTTATTACCTTACAACTGTATAACAGTTTGCCTTTGGCTATAATTTGGGACTGATTTATGCCTCTGGCCTTCTTTAAGTCAGAAAATAGAAACATTTTCCCCCAAATGCAGGGCACGCTTTCAGGTTCAAACTTGTAAAAACATCAAGTCCTAATGAAAATAAAAGATGGTGAAATATGTAGACAGTAAAGCAACCCCTTCAAGGGGATTCTGGAGTACAGTAAGCTGGAACTTGCTTAGTATTTAACAGCATTTCCCCCAAAAAATGGATGTTAAATGAACTGCATACTTGAACAATTTAATATAATGCCCTTATTCTGAACTACAAATGGGACAAATAAACTGTTCTAAAATTCTAGCTGGTACTCAGGCGTTCTAAGGGAATCATAGTCATACTGGAGAGCAAAATTGCAAATACATTTGCTTGCAACAATTATATACTTGGTTTAAAAATCTAGAGACACCTCAGCTAGAGACTGCTGCTCGTTTCCAGACTTATAAAACAAAAGGAAAAAATGTATTAGCCTTAAAGGAGCATTGGAAAAAGGGAAAACTTTTTTGTCAAGTTATAAATACGAAACAGTTCTTACTCAGCTTTGGGTCTACATTGATTTATGTGAAGTAGAAAATACACAATTTTGAAAAACTTTGCTCATCATGAAGATAACATTTGTATGACCCTCTGTTTTTTGGAAATATTAGTATCCTCATTCTAAACATATAACGAAGCTTATTATGACCCATGAATGAGCCAAATACATCCAGCAGACACACAAGTAAGTCCTACTTCTATAGAGAGTTTGTGGTGTAGCGGATACAGTGTGGGACTAGAATCTTGGGAAAACCTGGGTTTGAATCCCCACTTCTCCCATGGAAGCTTGTGGAGTGAACTTGGGCCTGTCCCAAACTGTCAGTCTGGCTTACCTCACTGGGTTGCTGTTGTGAGACAATGGAATAGGGGAGAGTGATGTCAACCCTCCAAAGCATCCATTTTCTCCTGGGGAACTGAGCTCTGTAGTCTGGAGATGCTGTAATTCCAGGGAAACCTGGGTCCCACCTGGAGCTGGCACCCTTAGTTCCACAGCAGTGTGGAATTCATGACTCCCAGCAAATTGGACTACTAAACCATGGTTTAATTGCAGTTTAGAACCCCTGTTTGTCTGGAGGAAAGAAAATCCAATTTGTCTGGGTCCTTGCATTGGAACATCAAGATGAACAGAAGTATGACTGAAGACTTTATATACATGTACACACAGTAAACCTCTGAATACTAGTGCTAGGAGATGACCTCTATGCCTTGCTTATAAGGCCTACAGAACAAATGGTTGGCCACAGTATGAAACAGGATGTAAAACTAGATAGTCTGCTAGTTAGAGCCAGCAGAATTCTTGTGGCTGGCAGCTATATCTCTTGAGTCAACAGTTTGCTTTGCAGGTCATTTGACCCATGCTGACTTCTAGTCTTTAGCTCTGGAACTACTGCCTGGAAATATTTCTGTTAGTTCCAAGAAGGTGCCTCAGCATCTTATAGTGGATTGCTCATAAAATCATAAATGGCAAAAAGGGATATGCTGATATCAGCTCTGTCGCTGAAGTCTATGTTTCCAAGTCTTTGTTCCTACCCCTTCTAAAATGACTCACACAATGATGATTTCACCTCTTCCTGTGGGACCCTGTTCACCACCAAGTAGACCTTACACTTAGGAAATGTTTTTATTAGCAGAATGTGAATTTGGTAACCATGAAGACTGCTTTCTGAGCCCACTATGCTCAACAGGGTTCAAAGTCAAACAAAACATGCCTCTCTGTCCATTGTTTTTCTTTAAAACCTTTTTCTGAGAATGAGCAGTTTGAGAAGTAGCAGCTCAAATAAGAAATCAAGATTTTAGCACATTGCTGCATTTAGTTTTGCTGCCTCAAGTAAAATTGCAAGGATTGCCCAATCCCTTTCACAATAATTGAGAGATGAGGGGTACTATTTTTCATACCAAGCAGGGATTAAGCCCGGACAAGCTTGTACCATAAACAGTGGGAATCCATAACTCCATCAAATTTCCTTCCCTAGGTCAGAAGGGCTGTAGAGTTCACCAGAGGTCTATAGCTTAGGATTTGGCTGGCTATTCTAAATCAATGTGACATTCTATAACTCCTAGTTATCCACATCACTCCCTTCTTGTCATTCTCTCTCTCTCTACTTCTCTTGTTCATTTGGACTAAACCAACTCTCAAAAACCAACTATAATGTCCCATGCTTACCTTGGCTTGTTCTAGGGTTGCCAAGTCCCTCTTCGCTACCAGTGGGAGGTTTTGGGGGCGGAGCATGAGGAGGGCAGGGTTTGGGGAGGGGAGGGACTTCAATGCCATAGAGTCCAATTGCCAAAGCGGCCATTTTCTCCGGGTGAACATCTCTGTTGACTGGAGATCAGTTGTAATAGCAGGAGACCTCCAGCTAATACCTGGAGGTTGAAGAAAAGATCCACAACAGCACTCACAACTATAATAATAAAGTAAGAATTTATAAAGTGAAAAGGGTGCAAAAAAGTGAATATATATTCATAAATACAATAGGGTACAATATGCCACCATAATACCTGGAGGTTGGCAACCCTAGCCTCCAAAAATGCTCTCCCCCCGGAGCCACGGAAAGGCACGAATGTGTTTTTAATGGCTTTATTTGGCTGAATTTTTTCCCGAACTCGGAACTTGGTGCCGAATTCCATGGATCCAAATCGGGGGAGTTCAGACTTCGGCATTTCCTGAATCAAAACGGGCTGAATTTTGCCGAATCCTAATTTTACCGAATTTTTTTTTCAACAGCCCTATGACAGACAAATCACTGCAGGTTCGAGGTCACCAATAGCTTGCCAAAACAGTTGGTCTTTGAGCTAATCAAGATGTTACTTTTCACAGACGTATGCCACATACTGCAGCTGCAAGTCCTGGTGGCAATTCCCGTGAAAAAAGCAGAGATAGGCCCAATTCTGATTGAGACCATGGTGTGTGGGTGGGGGGAGGGGCTTCTGCCTCCCCTCCTCACACCATTTTCAGCAGCTGAGATAGGGTGGCCAGGTTCCACTTTGCCACCCACATGAGGTTTTTGGGGCAGAGCCTGAGGAGGGCAGGGTTTGGGGAGGGGAGGGACTTCAATGCCATAGAGCCCAATGGCCAAAGCGGCCATTTCCTCCAGGTGAACTGATCTCTATCGGCTGGAGATCAGTTATAATAGCAGGAAATATCCAGCTAGTGCCTGGAGGTTGGCAACCCTAAGCTGAGACAACCAGGGTGTTGCTGGGGTGAGCATCATTTACCCTGCCAGGAGGGTAAATGTAAGTGCAAGCATTCAGTGCATACGCATCCTCCTGAGGGAATAAATAATGCCCCCATGGCCCCCAGGTTAGTTTGGCAAATTTGTGTAAAAAGTAACATGTAGTTTGGCTCTTAAGCAGCTCATTACCGTGTAGTGACAACTGCTATTTCTACCATAGCAACAATTCAGCTTCCACTGTGAATCAAGCACTGCTTTCCATGCATATTACCCCCACACACACACACACACTTTTCCCTTACTCCCCTGCAAATTTGGGCACTCTTTATCTATGCCTTTCTTAGCTATATAGTATCCACTGATACAATCTGTATTATAATAGTCCGTATTGTTGCTGAAGGTACTTAGAATCTAATAATAACAAAACCAAGAAAATGGCCCTAAGATTCTGTGTTAACCTCAGTTGTTGCTTAAGCCTTGGTGAAAAAGCCAGCCTATAAATAAAGTGAATAAATAAATAATATGGGACATTTCCCTGATATCTCTGAAATGATGTATTTAAATAATGCAAGAATGTACCTTAGTCAACATCTTACATTTGGCATTATCTCATCTGAACATGCACTATCATGACAGATGAAGTCCTTGCATATAGTTTCATCCATTTGCCTAAACCAGGCCAATTCAACTGAATGATAAATGAGACCCATTTGAGGGAAATTATAAACATGGAAAATTATACATAACCAATTAAACCTGCAAGCTAAAGTTAAATCCATGAGATTCCCAAGGGTCACAAGTGCAAATGATGTGATCTGGGCTTCTGCCTGAATGAAAACATTGAACAGAAAATGTTCTATGTGGGGTCTCAGCTTTCTCTCCATCTCATAACAGCTGCTGAGTCTCCAAAATAACATTTTATCTGTAAGTTTACACACATGGTTAGGAATGTTAAAAAGTCTCTTGTTATGTAAGTGAAAACGTTCCCTGTCAGTACTCCAGTTCATGTAGTCAAATTAGCCATATTTCTGGCCCCAGGGACATAAATTAAGAGCCTACCATCTCCTCTAACATCTTTAATATTCGTAATAATTCAATATACTGTTAAGAATCAGGAATTTGTGTGGCCTTTTGCCCAGATTTCTTTATTGATTAGTAAAACTTAGCATTTCCATATTACTTTTTGAGGTCTTTCTCAGTAATTTATACCATAGTCCTGTAAGCCAGTTCAGTTGCAGGTGGGGAGGTTTAGGGTGAGAAAATAGTGGTTTTATATAAGGCCACCTAAGCCCTTTTCAGCCATTCATCTGCGTAGATGTTCAACTGAATGCAAGGACATGATGGTGGAGCCAGTGGGTACAACTCCTGCTCATTTACATGAATCCAGTGAATGCACAAGGAAAGGTCTGAAGAGGGCTTCAGTATTAAAGGCACAGGTGAGGTTTGCTGAGGGTACCTTTTGGCTCACACACTGTTTTCACATAGGAGGCTTAAAGTGGCTATATGTATAAAGTGTCTGTATATAAAGTGTCTATATATAAAGTGGCTGAGGCCAGCGTGGTATAGTGGTTAAGAGCTGTAGACTTTAATCTGGAGAACCGGGTTGGTTTCCCCACTCCAATGCATGAAGCCAGCTGGGTGACCTTGGGCTGCTCACAGTTCTCTTAGAGCTCTCTCAGCCCCACCTACCTCATAAACTCTTCTTTATGCTCTATAATGAGGATTTATGCTCTATAATGAGGATTGGGCTGAAAGTGGAGGCGGTGTGTCCCCACTGCCAGAATAAGTTTCCTCTTATCACGGAATAAGAGACACTTATGCTGGTGGTTCGGGGCAGTTCTGGTGGTGCCTAGGTGCCGCAGAGCTGCACAGTGCTCCTCCGATGCCTCAGCCTCTCCAGGACCTAAATCCCTGAAGAGAAATGCAGCGCCAGTGTGAGGAGTGTTCCCAGGGGCAGAGCTGCTGGTAGGCTGCTTCCTAAGCCCCTCCAGCCCAGGAACACCCACTCTAGCAACAGCGTTGCTGCGCCAAGTTTTTCTTGGCACAGCATCGTTGTTTTCAGTGGGGCTATTTTCCCCATTTTTGCTTTTTTTATTTTTTAAAAGGCCTTTTTGAGCCTTGCAGTGGCAGGGAAACCTCTTTGGAGGCACCGTGGCAACGCTGCCACTACGCCGTCCCCAGCCGCTGCTAGGCTCAGGAATGAGTTGTTGTAACTCACATCTTCTTTCACATGCATTAAAATTGAATAAGATAAAAATAGGGTGGGCCCATTGCTTCCTAGTGCTCCCTTAGTCAGGATTGACCGGAGCTACTATGCAACAACCTAATTTACCAAGAAATAAGAATTGAAGAAAACAAAATAATACACATGGCTTAGGTATGAATGAGGATCAAATGCATCTACTAATACAGTAGTACCTGTCAGCCTAGGCTGCCATGGTCTCTTTACACAAGCAGACATTATACATTCTAAAACAGCATGTCAAAATTAGCATAGAAAGAAGCATATTCACAATACCTGCTTATTTTATTTGGACATGGTTATTTTATTTGGACATGGCTACAACCCCTAAAAAATTTGCTACCCAATAAAAATGTGGGTGGTCTAAAAAGTGATAAGCTGGGAAGGAAATTACAGTACAATTTCACGGGAAGGATGGTTATCAACTGGGAAATACTTCTCAATTCAGGTTAATGGTTCAGTGTTTACATTAGGGTTATCAACCTCCAGGTACTAGCTAGAGATCTCCTGCTACAACAACTGATCTCCAGCCGATAGAGATCTGTTCCCCTGGAGAAAATGGCCACTTTGGCAATTGGACTCTGTGGCATTGAAGTCCCTCCCCTCCCCAAATCACACCCTCCTCAGGCTGTGCCCCCAAAATCTCCCACCAGTGGCGAAGAGGGACCTGGCAACCCTAGTTTACATACACAAGGACTGTTGTTGGAAAACTCATACCTTATTTCCAGGAACCACAGCCTGCTTGTGACATTCCCATAGAAAGAAACAAAGGGTAGCAAGACTTGGTGGCCTGTCCATCTAAACCAGTGGTTCCCAACCTTTTTTTGACCAGGGACCACTAGGACTTTTTTGTTCGGTGCAGGGACCCCAAGGTTCAAAATAAAAATTCCGAGAATTTGAAAATAAACTTTAATCATAACTGTTAGTTAAACATTAAACTTAGAATAATATTTGAATATATTTTTATAATAGAGAACTTTTAATTGAAAATATTAATTTATTATGGGTTTATAACTTTGTTTCGCGGACCTTAATTTAGTTCTTATGGATCCCTGGGGGTCCACGGACCCCCGGTTGGGAACCAGTGATCTAAACCAACTGTTTGACTAACAGTTTGAAAGACTGACAAACAGATTGACAAACCTTGAAAGTCATGGATGGTGATGTCAAATGTCATAGTTTGCTATCCTGCCCAAACTGGACAGCTGCCTGTTTTGTCAACAGAATACTGTTCAAAATGTGTTTTAGGAATGTCTGCAGCATATACAGATACGTTTCACCAGTTTCAAAGCCATGAATCAGTTAACCTCTACATAGCACCACCTATTATAACACAGCCATCACTTTGCACATGACTCATCTAAATCCATTGTGGGAATGTGGGATTTTGTTGGCCCAATAGTATATGTTATTTCCATTGTTTTTGAGCTACCGTAGGAAACACGAAGTTTGGACCACCCATGCCATTCTTCAGCAGAATGTTTTGCCACTGTAATAAACGATAAATTACAGCATTGTGATATAATCTCCCATTGCATATGTAACTAGTTCTGCCATCTTTCATCTTTCTTGTAAGAGAAATAATTAGTGGCTTTCAAAATTAAGTCATCACTTCATTTAAAACAAAAACATGTTAAACTTGATATATACCCAAAAACTTTCCTTTCTGCTTTCACACTCTTGAAGTTCCTATTTTATCTTTGCTCAGTTTCCATGCTATCTTCAGTAGTAGGGGACATACTACTGTGTTTAGATTTATGTTCTAAACCATACTTTCATTGAGGACTTCAAAAATAGAGTAAGAAAGAAAGGAAATACCGTAACATGGAAGGGAGTCAGGCAGAGCAATCAGGCTGGTAAACCGGGCCTTCCATCCAGGCCTTGGAGCTGGGTAAATAGATAAGTGGAGTGCCTTTATGTGACCAAGAGGATCAGTACATCTCAACTCAGTACATTCAACACAGCAAAAGAGCCATGGCGCCCAGGCAAAAGTTATGGCCCTCCCCACAGGTCATGCTATCCAACACAAAACTGACCACCCTTCTCCATACAGGAAAGAGCCCCATTGTGGATCTGATTGTTCTTCCTCAAAACATACAACTCATAGGGTCCAACATGAAGTTCACGGGACTGTCTTACAGCAGAAAGATCATGATGTTCACCATAAAGTATACTGCTCCGGTCATGGATCCAAGCATTGCCTTCCAGTTATTACCAATATCAGAGTTTACCAGAGTATTTCTGGCTTTCATTTTGCTCAGTCACTGTGCCAGGGTTAAGTTTCCTTTTATTTATTTAGCCCATTTTTACCCCACCCATACTCCAAGGAGCTGAGGGCAGCTTACACAGTTCTCTCCCCTCCTCCATTCTACCTTCACAGCACTGTGAGTTAGGTTGTGTGTGTGTAAAGTGCCTTCAAGTCGCAGCCGACTCATGGTGACCCCTTTTTGGGGTTTTCATGGCAAGAGACTAACAGAGGTGGTTTGCCAGTGCCTTCCTCTGCACAGCAACCCTGGTATTCCTTGGTGGTCTCCCATCCAAATACTAACCAGGGCTGACCCTGCTTAGCTTCTGAGATCTGACGAGATCAGGCTAGCCTGGGCCATCCAGGTCAAGGCGTGAGTTAGGTTAGGCTGAGAAAAAGTTACTGGCCCAAAATCACTCACTGAATTTCATGGGGAGAAGAGATTTGAACCTGGGTCTCCTAAGGAGATGGATGGATGGATGGATGGATGGATGGATGGATGGATGGATGGATGGATGGATGGAGAGAGAGAGGAGGCAGCATGGTATAGCCCAATCTCATCAGATCTCAGAAGCTAAGCAGGGTTGGTTCTTGGAAGGGAGTCCTCCAAGGAAGACTCTGCAGAGGAAGGCAATGACAAAACACCTCTGTTTCTCACTTGCTCTTAAAGCCCCTTGCTGGGGTCACCATAAGTTGGCTGTGACTTGACGGCACTTTACACTCACATGGATTTGTTTACCATTTATATATTGCTTTAAACATTTAAATGTTTCCCCAACACTTGGAAAACTGGGGAAGGATTACGGTACCTGTGTATTCCAGGATGATCTGGGCCTTTGAAATATATGTTTTCCAATTCTGGCCTTGCTGGTAATCATCTGCACATATGACTAATACTTGAGCATGATGACATTAATATATTTAAATAAGTGGCAGAGCTGGTAATATGTAAGGATATGTATGTGAGCTAGATAGATTGCAAATTGGCTAATTTTCTTTAATAAAGCAACCATTTAAGCTATAAAAAGTTATCATTTAAACAGCGAGGCTCTAATCCAACACTCTTAAGCACTTTGTCTAGGCTTGCCAGGTCCCTCTTTGCCACTGGCGGGAGGTTTTTGGGGTGGAGCCTGAGGAGGGCGGGGTTTGGGGAGGGGAGGGACTTCAATGCCATAAAGTCCAATTGCCAAAGCAGCCATTTTCTCCAGGTGAACTGAACTCTATCGGCTGGAGATCAGTTGAAATAGCAGGAGATCTCCTGCTACTACCTCGAGGTTGGCAACCCTAACTGTGTCACACAGGCTCTCCAACTGAATCTGTAACCTACTCTATAAGAAAGGTCACCAAACGATGTAACAAAAATCTCAGCTGTTAACAATGTTCTGCCATAAACCACCTCCTACACTTTGATTTCTAGGAAAGGTTGTTTTTAAAAAATAATAATAAGAAGAAGATCAACCTATTTCAGTATAACAAGCCATTCATCCAAGCTTTAGTGTGACCATGACTGTGTAAATTGAAATTCCTAGATCCTGCACAATGAGGATTGAATGCCAAAATTTCAGAACCGATCTGGGCTCTTTTCCTACCAATTACTCACAGTCTTATCCACCCCTTGTTACTTTGCCTCTATGTGCACTCCACGTCAGCAATAACTGGCCCACCTGCTTCACTTCCAGCCCTCAGCCAAGCAGCTGCTAGGGCTCTTTTCATATGGTGGATGACTAATTAAGGAGGTCAATGCACTGCTTTTGTATGAGGTGAAACCACGACACGTTATTATGGCCAAATGGGCGTAGTGCTTGCGGTATGAGCATGTGATGATGCCCCCCACATACACACAGGTTAAAGCTCTCTCATGCAGAATGATACACCAAACCTCCAGAGAACAAGGGGGAGCTCTCCCTTTACACTCCATGTGTAAAATGCTCCGGTTTAAAAATGTGGCGGGTGCGGACTCCTGCATAGAGTAAGCATCAGGTATGATAAAAGGTCCAATGCTTTTTGAATCAATTGGCTACCAAATCGAGGCTTTCAGCTGCTGTTCTTGGATTTTCCACTTTAGGGAATGAAAAATAAAAACCTCTCACCTCAATCCAACTATGGCATATCTCTTGCTGGATACAGAACTGCGCGTCCAAACAGGTGCGGTGTGCATGAGTGCTCAGCTTGAGCGAGCAGCTGGAACTCCACATGTGTAGCCCTGTAAACTTTGCCAAGGAAGTGAAATAAGTGTCTTGTTAGGAAGCAGTAGCAATGTTTACTGACTGGTATGCTTAAATAACTAGGCAAGGGTCAGCAGCTGCTTCGTGGGCAGAGTTCACAGCAACGAGAGTGGAGCTGGCTTGATGCAGAAACAGGTCCTGAAGCAGTATACAAAAGCACCAAGAGATGCAGTATAGAGAGGTTTGGGGTATACACATGATCTGGACGAGTGATGGGTCCGAGAGACAAAGCCACTAACACAGTAAGGAGCTTAAGCTGAGGATCAAAATCAGTAAACCCATCTTTTAGATGGGTGGGCAGTGAACCTGCAGGATCCAGAAAGGATAGGACCCTGAATGGAACAGGGCCAGGTAATGGAAAGCTAAATAAAACACAAGTCTGGGGATGGTGTAAAGGGTAGGGTTGCCAGGTCCCTCTTCACAACTGGTGGGAGGTTTTTGAGGTGGAGCCTGAAGAAGGTGGGGTTTGGGGAGGGGAGGGACTTCAATGCCATAGAGTCAGATAGCCAAAGCGGCCATTTTCTTCAGGTGAACTGATCTCTTATCAGCTGGAGATCAGTTGTAATAGCAGGAGATCCCCAGCTAGCACCTGGAGGTTGGCAACCCTAGTAAAGGGACAGATGAGATATGGGGACAGGAAGCCAGATCCAAGAATGACACTGCTGCTGGAACAAACATTATCTCAGATAGGCAGTTGTGATGACCAAGTGAATGCATAAAACCCCATTTTAAATGTATCTTTATCTTCTGTTTTTTTCAGGAGCTGTGTTTCCAGAATTTTTGATAAGGTCATTTCCTGGCTATAGGACTGGGGTTCTGCTTTGTGCAGGTTACAATTTTTAAATAAGGCACAAGAGCACTACTGGGTCTTGATGAGCCACTTGCTGGATTGTGTGGAACAACCAATTAGAAGGGTGTTTGAGACGCTACTGTGCTCTGCCTTCCTCTCTACAGCAGGCTTTTGCCATGAGTTGGCTTACCCACCCTCTCTACAGATAAGGTGGGAGTATCTGGTCACCTTTTGAGGGGCAAGCAGGGCCTCCTTCCTATTGTCAGGGAAGGGTGCCCTTGTTTGCCTGCTCCACAGTGTCCTGGGTAATAGTGGTATTCTTTAAATGGGTCTGATTTTTTGACAGGTTAGACCAGAACTGGTTTGGGCAAGTTGGTGAAAGTGGGTGCAGTATGTGGTGGTGGAAAGTGCTGTCATATCACAGCTGACTTATGGCTATTGCATAGGGTTTTCAAGGCAAGAGGCATTCAGAGGTGGCTTGCCATTGCCTGCCTCTGTGTTGCAACTCTGGACTTCCTTGGTGGTGTCCCATCCAAATATTAACCAGGGCCAACCCTGCCAAACTTCCAAGATGTGATGAGATCAGGCTAGCCTAGGCCATCCAGGTCAGGATTGCTACAGTATAGGGAGAGATAATTAGTAAGCACCCAGAGCCATCTAAGGATGCGGGGGGCCTGTTCCCAAATAGCCCATCATTGGCTTGAGTGGCTAGGTGAGCTGGGCAGGGAACACCCATGGTGGTTGAGCAGCACTATCTGAGCCCTTAGTTGGTGGAGTAGGACATGGGCAATGAGGCCTAACCCCTCTCAGCGCACGTTTTATGTGCAGGTGAGGATAAATCAAACCAGCAGTATTGTTTCTAAGTTTGGAGAAAGGGTGGGCTTGCCCAAATTGCTGGCAGTGGCAGCTGCAATAGGCTGCTAGTGAGCATCAACGAGCACCAATTCAGAGATGTTTAGTTGATGTATATTAGCCATTAATACACTAGTTAACCTGTGTACTGGTGTCTCTTGTCCTTATTTGGGTGTACTGGTGCAATTGCAAAGACTGAAAACTATTCTGGAAAACAAATAACGTGTACATTTCTTGCAATGTTACCAAAAGTCCCTAGGCCGACATCAGTTCTTTCAGCAGCCAGATGTTACATATCCCTGTGTTCCTTCAGATGTCAGACAACGTAGTTATCTATTCCTTTGCCTAACCCAGACACACATATGTAAACACATACATTTCCATGGAGGGAATAAGGGAAATGCTGTTGCAATCAAAATAACAAAAGATGTGCTTTGAAAAAAATTAAAAGAACAAAATTGTTTACACATATAGCCATGTGGCTGTGCAGAGCTTGCGAAATACCATTCCCTTGGAATGGATTAACAGAAATCTGTCACTTCCTCAACAGAATATTGCTTCATTCAAAACAAAGAGACAGCATCTAATCAACTCGATTTACTGAAATCTTGTAAAGGTTCCTCTTTACCATTCTTTAAGTTCTTGATACCCATGGGGGGGGGGGGCACCTATAAATTAAGTAACTGCATAGTGATCCTGAGCATTATCTTGAAGTGATCATTATTTTTCATCTGGAATGACTGAAGACCGTAATACAGAAAGTTAAAGCACACCCCCTTCTTAGTCTCCGAAGCCCCACTTTGACCAAACCACCCTGAAGTCTGAAATGAATTCAAGAAGATCTGGAAACCATAGCCAGGCTGATTGATGGCATTTAATTGCATTCTGTGTTTCATAAATGCTGTACCATAAATCTATCAATTGTCACGAAGAAGAGGGTGATTAATAGGGGTAACTGCTCTCTGCTGTTGGAGGTACAAAGAATTCTGAGATCTGAAAGTCTTTGAGAACATATGTCTTTGAGATACTGATGCTATTCGCTGGGGCAAGGAGACTGATAGGGTCAGTGGATTTGGGAGGAGAATGGGTCTCAGTATCAGTGCATATAAAGCAGTAAGAGGTAGACACATTCTCCTGCAGCTAGGCATGAGACTTTCTACTGCCTTTTCAGCAACTGAAACTGCACACATTTAAGTAACATGAACACATGAATATGCATGAAGCTGCCTTATACTGAATCTGACCCTTGGTCCATCAAAGTCAGTATTGTCTTCTCAGACTGGCAACGGCCCTCCAGGTTCTCAGGTAGAGGTCTTTCACATCACCTACTTGCCTAGTCCCTTTAACTGGAGATGCTGGGGATTGAATCTGGGACCTTCTGCATGCCAAGCAGATGCTCTACCACTGAATCTCACAAACAGAACCAACAAGCCCAACAGAATGGGCATCAATTAAGAGAATCCCAAATGAACCATAGTCCAGCCCAACACAATCCATGCCAAACCAACTTAAGCAAGGGGACACTGTTGCAAGCCCAACAAAACCTGTGAAGCTGAAGAAAAACAGGCCTGGGAGCCTGAAAATATTCCCAAATATTTCCAGAACTTTGTGGGACCCAATTATTGGTATTCCAAAAAATCCAGTTATCACTCCAGATACCAGAAATATCTGAAAAAAAGGCATTAATGGCATGATGGCTGTGGATCTGTTTGCACTGACCCCTTCTTTTTAAATGAGGCCTGAGGCAGCACTGGTGGAGCTAAGGGTTAGCAGCCAATGGGGAGGCATGGTGAAGGGCTATATATATATCTAAACCTCGCCCCTTTCAGGCAAGCCTTTGCCATATGCTGCTGACCCATCCACACTGCCTAGGGGTATTCTGGGATTAGCTGGTTGCTGATTCCAGGGCCAAGCAGGAATGTTTGGGATTCCCTTGATCAATCAGGAAACCTTTTTTCACATGTGTCATGATGTCAGTAGAGAAGGCATGCTAGATTAAATAGACCTGGCCTTTGACTGGTTAGGCCATAACTATTTTAGCAGGAGTTGGGCCGGTTGCTCATGTTAGGTAGGGATGATCCGCCAGCACCCTGGGGTATAGGGCATGATGGGAGGGTGAGTCCAGAACAGCCCATCGCAGGCCTTACAGTGGGGCAGTTTGGGAAAGAGAGCCCTTCACGCTGAGCAACACCTTGTCAAACCTGGTAGATGCCTTACAGTACAGGGAGGGAGGTGAGGCTTGGCTCCTCTCAGCATATTGTATGTGCAGGCAAGGATAGACAAAGTCGGCAGAATCGGCTGGCCAAGTTTGAAGCCAGGATGGATCTGGCC
Source organism: Euleptes europaea (assembly GCF_029931775.1). NCBI lineage: Eukaryota > Metazoa > Chordata > Lepidosauria > Squamata > Sphaerodactylidae > Euleptes > Euleptes europaea. The sequence goes on from NC_079316.1 coordinate 67,907,262, forward strand.
AATCAAGGCAACCATTTGCAGGCTGGTTAGTGCAGCCCTCCCTTTAAAATATGTAGCTCTGTGTCCTTGTTTTGGGGTGCCAGGGCAAATTCGTTGTATGGTCAGACTGGAAATATCTGAATGCACTTCCCTACTTTCCACCTCCCCTGCCCCCACTAGAAGATATATAAAGTTACGTGTAGTTTTAGCTGGTATCTATTAAGACTATCCTGTGTTTTAACAAGATCATTTGTATATAAATTTTATTCTTGCTGTAATTAATGCTTCCTTTATATACCTGCTGGTCATGGACTGTAATAATAATGACTGACATATAAAGATGTGCTGGCAAAGTGTGCTATCTCTAATTTATGTCATTGTCCAGGTGAGTTTTCTTGGCTCATTTCAGAATGCTGAGGCCTCAAATCTCTCTCTCTCTCTCTCTCTCTCTCTCTCTCTCAAATCAACAAATTTAGGGGAAAGGGTACAAATTTAGAGGAAAGTAGGCTTTTGCATACTTTAAAACAACTGTGCCTCGATATCTGGAATAGAGTGTCTCTCTGTGTGTGTAAACTGTTGACTTTTAAGGAAGTGTCAAAATGAACGATTTCAACAATCTTTGGTGTGTCTCCATGTCTGTGTGACAACCTTTTTATTTATAGCAGACAGCACTCAAGGCAAAATGGAGTATGACATTGGAGGGCAATTTTAGGATTGCAGTTTTATATGTGCTTAAAGTGGAAGTAAAATCCCACCAAACACAATGAAACCTCTGAGCAAACATGAAAAGGAGCAGGCAGTTGGCTTCCAATACCTTTTCTTGATCTTTTAGCCAAAGCTCAAATTAACAAAGTACCGCAGGATGCTGTTAGCACCCCCCCCAAAAAAACCCTGCCAAATGTTGTTCTTATTTTCACTAAATATAAAAAGATTAATTTACAAATGGAACCACTTTGGTTTGTTTTCCTCTTCTTTTACAACCGTTAAAGATACTGCAGTTCTTATGGAATAAAATCTAATGTTCAGCTGTCAAACTATCTTCAGCTCTCTCCGTGGCAATTTGGAGAGTGCACGCTTTAATACATTCTTATGCTCTCCCTCCTAAAGAATTCAGGGTGGGGGACAGAGGGGTTCCCTTTTTTCCTTGCCACAGTTCTGTGTGGTTTAGGTTGAGAGATGGTGAATGACCCAGTCACCTAGTGAATTTTATGGCTGAGTAAATATTTCAGCCCTGCTCAGCCAATAAATTAACTGACATCAGGCCATACCTTATGTATATAAAATAGCAATAAACGAAGCACTGCTAATAATACTTCCTTTTGTCCACTCTGAATTGATTAACTTCATTGGATGCCCAATTTTTAGTACTAGTGGGAAAGGAGGAAAAAATTCTATCCCCTTCCCCCACATGATGACTGATTTCATAAACTTCTATTATGCCCCATTAGTTTTCTTTGTTTCTAAACTGAAATGCCCAAGACTCTTGCCTTTCCTCACAGGAAACGCATTCAAACCCTTGATCATACTGGCTGCTCTCTCCTGCACTTTTCCCAGCTCTGCAGTATATGTTTAGAAGACAGGAACCAGAACTGTACGCAGCATTCCAAAAGATGCCATACCATAGATCTATATACAGGCATTATAATATTTTTATTTTCAATCCCTTTCCTAATAATCCCCAGCATGGTGTTTGCCTTTGTCACTGCTGTAGAACACTGGGTTGATATTTTTTTATAGACTTATTCGCTACAGCCCCAAGATTTCTGTCACTCTTGGCGTTAGCCAGATCAGACCCAATCAGCATATTTTTAAAGTTAGGGTTTTTGTTTCAATGGGTACTACTTTACACTACCAAAACTGAACTTTATTTGCCATGTTGTTGCTGATTCACTCAATTCAGAGATTCTCTTGGAGGTCTTCACAATCCACATTGGTTTTCACCACCCTGAATAATTTGATATCATCTGCAAACTTGGCTACTACAGTGCTCTTCCCCAATTCCAGATCATTTCTCCATAATTTAAATAATGCTGGTTCAAATAAAATTGAAAAGTATCCCATTGCTCTCTTTCCTTCATTGAGAACCAGCATGGTGTTGTGGTTGGGAGTGGTGGACTCTAATCTGGAGAACCAGGTTTGATTCCCCACTCCTCCACATGAGTGGTGGACTCTAATCTGATGAACCGGGTTGGTTTCCCCACTCCTCCACATGAAGCCAGCTGGGTGACCTTGGGCTAGTCACAGTTCTCTTCGAGCTCTCTCAGGCTCACCTACCTCATAAGTTGTCTCTAGTGGGGAGAGGAAGGGAAGGAGATTGTAAACTGGTTTGATTCTCCTTAAAAGGTAGAGAAAATAGGCATATAAAACGAACTCTTCTTCTTCCCTTCATTGCCAGAATTGTCCATTTATTCCTACTCTGTCATTTAACCAATTTTTAACCCATAAGAGGACTTGTCCTCTTATCGGTTAAAAATTGGTAAAATGACTTGTCCTCTTATCCTCTTAAGCTTAATCAGTAGTCTTTGGTGAATGGCACAGCCAGCAGTACTTGGTGATTTTTGTGCACATTTACTGCCTCATATTTGGCGTAGGAGCATCACAGCAACATGACACTGTTCCAGTCATTTACACTCTATTTGCATATACTTACTCCAGAGCAAGTGTAACAAACAATTGGATAGATGTCACATCCCCAAATGTCCACGGTGCGGAATTTACTTTCCAGTTTCTGCATCTCTGGGCCAACAAAGTCTTGGAAAAGGAAGCACTACTCTAGAGCTACAAAGATTAAACTGTGCCAGAGAAAAATGTCTAGACAAAATATTGTACCTTGGCTACTACCTTTTCTGAAGTGAAAGTGTGGCTCTGGATGGTATGGATTTTTCCATGCATTCTCACTTTTTCTTGCTCAAATAGATTATGCTAAGGGCTACTCCAAAAAGCAGAGGCACTTCCAAGTTTATGCTGTTCTTGTTATTCCTCTAGCCCCTTCTTGATCTCGACCCAAGTGTAGAGGTACAAGTTTAAATATATAGCAAGAAAGTACCTTGCCATTTAACATACAGTTAGTGGTGTCTGCTTTGACAACACGTCATCTGTACAGAGGTTGGAGAGTCTGAATCAATATGTACACTTTTGTCCCTATCCAGCCACACCAAGCCATGAATTTGGATGAACAGACACAGCTCTAGGAAGCGCATGCACAGAGCCCCTTCAAATGTCTGGTTCCAGTGCTAGGAATTAATCACTCAGCCCCAAAAGCTGGACGCAGCAGTACAACATCAGGAATTCCACATGAAGCAACCATTGTGTACGCAAGGTTTCCTGTCCAGCACAGATGCCTGCTTCCGCTCAGGTCAGTCTCTCAAGTGCTACTCCCACTCAAGCCTACAGAAATTGCAGGGGGGGGGGAGTGATGGATTATCCCAAATGTAAACAACCGTCATGCCTTATGTAGGGACTCGCTGAGACAAACCAACAGGGCTGTTTCTGTTTTGAGTCTACAGATGACTCTGTCATGGGGGGGGGAGAGAAAAAAACCCTGCAAAGTATTCCGTAAGACACAAATGATTAAGAAAAATATGATGCATGACATTTATTCTGTAATGTTAACATTAATATCTGTAGAAAGATTTTTATTGTCAGTACAAAAATTAACAATTTTAATACTTTTTAGACCCCCTCCCCCATTTTTTAATGTGTAAAGTCAGTATGAATTGCATTCATATTGCATGGCTACACCAGCTTGAAAGGTGCTTTGAATGTGAGAACATCATGCTTTTTTAATCCGAAAGGCAAGTTACAGAAATGCAGTTAATTTTTTGGTCATAAAACCAATGCTTATGCCTGGAAAAAGCTGAATGGTTTGGAAAGTTGTACTGGATCTAGAATAGAATAAACCCTTTAAAAGACAGTAGGATTCCAATGAGAATTTCTGTTAATTGCCACTGTGAAAATCTTGGCTGTCTCATTAATGACAGTAAAACAACAAATGCTAGAGCTAGGTCAAAATATCTGGAAAGCATTACCGGAAGTTCAATGAAGGTAACAGTTGCTAATTTGATGCATGTACAGAAAGAAATAGATATAGACCTAGTGCATTTTATAAAGCTATAGCACAGTCTTAGGCAAGAATTTTTCTTCTCTTCAGGAGTCAATACAATTTTTTGCTATTAGATGTCTCCCGCTGGGCAACCTCATCAAAATGAATAAGGATTGCAGAGGAAGAGTGCTTTGTGCTTTCTATATTACCGTTTTGCCCTTGAAGAGTTGTAATGCATGACCAAACAGCTATAAAACTGGAGATTCAGGGCGAAAACGCATGGTCGCTTTATCCTCCTTTAATACCTGTTTCAGCCAGGATTCAGTCAGGATTGAACGCATGCGTTTCGCCTAATGTGCGTTCGATCCTGGCTAAAACAGGGATTAAAGGAGGATAAAGCGACCATGCGTTTTCGCCCACAGAGAGCAAAATACTTCCTTGTTAAAGGACACTTGAGATTCCTCCAGAACTTTAAACTGCACTTTTAAAAAACCAGAATTAATCAAAACCTTAATCCCCCAAATTAGTTATATACTGTAAATATTTCTCTCTTTGTTTTAAAAAAGACTCTGACAACTAATAAAGTTTGAGCAATATATCCACTAGTTCTCTGCACTGCCTGCATAGAAATGCCATTTAAATTACAAAATAACACAAACCCTATAAAAGATTAATTGTTTTTGTACATTACCAATTAATTAATAAATTAATGATATACCATTTTCCCTGAAAGTAAAGTGTTTCCCACCTTTGGATAGTGGATTTTTTTTCTTTTTCTTTTTAGAAAAATCTATGTATGAACAGCAATTACATGTAGCTGTTGTGTTGTTGTTTTTAAAGGATACAAATTTGCTTGGTGAAGTGGGACATCCATTTTTTAAATCAATACAAAAAATAATTCATTGTAAATATATAATATATATTTATACATATTTGATTATATTTACATACATCCAGCACCTATATACTGCATTTGTGCTCTGTAAGTGTGTGTCAACATATATTTTCTCCAAATATTACAAAATAAACAAGAAAGGCATGACCCAGTGTTTGCCTCAAGTCCAACTGGTCCATCAAATGTAGAAAAGTGTGTTGCAGCTTCCAGGCCCAAGAACCGACCTAGCAACTTGAGTCCATATGTGGCCCATAAAAAATCCCTTCTTCTGAAAATTGTTTGGCGTTCCAACATACAACATTATTTCCATGTGTTCTGAAAATACTTTGGCCAATATTTTGCTTTGTTTTGGTCCCTACTTTTCATATGTACAAACAAAAATCTTATGTGTCAGAAGAAAGGCTCTCTTTTCACATGATAGGTAGATGGATATCCTTGTTCCCTTATTCCATTTGGGATAAAGAAAGGTTCTTTTCATGTTTTCATGTTTTAACACTGCCGTTTATGTGTTGGTATTTAGGAAGACAAGGTTCATAAGGCATTGGATCAGGAGAAAAAACAGAGTCGTCACCTGAAGAACATGAACTCCTAGTGTCTTGATAACTAGGTGAATACTGTTCCAGTGGTCCACTGAGGTCTAGATATTCCTGTAAGACAGGTCAGAAGAGGTACACTGTAAGACATTTGAAGACAATCCCATTTCCTTTAGAACTGAGCTGTGTTTTATGCTACATATATGTTTCATGGACAAAAAAAATCGACAACTGGTTGCAGACTGAGGCCATTTTGTATTAAGATAAGTCACTCCACAAATGAGTGGTCCTTTGACATCCTTACACAGCTCATAAAACCAGAAGAAGGGGAAGAAAACCAAAAGAAAGCATTTCTGAGGCAGACGTGTCAGTTCCAACAAAATCAACGTCAACCACCCCCGTTGAAACATATCCACTAGCCACATCAAAAGCAAACTTTTTGCTTAACGATGATAAAAATGAAATTTTACCCTCAGAGAACTATTTTTGTCTAGCACATGGAAATGATTAACAGAGGGAATGAACATTCCATTCTGATACCCATTTATTTGTTGAATATTTTGCATTTTATGACAATGACTTTCAATTTTAACAAGTAAAAGAACCTTTAGAATGTATATCTTAGATAGTCTAAAGTATTATGCCATCAGAGTGTATGTCCGATAACTGTTTCCTCCTGCCCTAATATCTGTGGATTACAACCAACCGGGCAATTGCCAATGTCCGTAACAATAAATTACAATTACTGTCTTGTGCAAACCTCATTGAAATCAATGGAAGCTCTGCAAAAGCATGGAAGTATGCCCGGGCAGCTCCTATTCACTGCAATGGACTTGCACAGGAGAGCATCCCCAGACATTTCAATGGAGCCATGAAAAAAAAAAAGACAAGCAGTATCAGGTGAAATGAAATCCAGGGTGAAAGGACTTCTTCTGGAAATAACAGCTTTGGCAAGAGAATAAAGTTTCTTTTCTCCTTGAAACCCTCTTTGTCTTTCAACTTCTGCAAAGCAGCTGTATTCATTTAAATACAATCTCTTCATTTGCTAAACCATGAGTTACTATTCTAAGGGGGGGAATCAATTAGATAAAGCTGGTTTGCACAGATTTCCTGATTACTTAAAAAAAAATCATCATTGTACATGTTTTTGTATGAAGACGGTCAACAAAATGAAAAGGAACACCCCGCATAGCAAAAAGTATCTTACTGTGCATTTTTGATCTAATGTTACTTCCATTTGTAAGAATTTTTTCACGTCTAATCTCTGATCTTTGCATCTACCCAGAAACAATATTAGGCTCTCTATGCATACAGGGTAAAATTGTGGTGCCTTCATCATCAATGGCAAATCTCCCATTGACTTCAAAAGAAGTAATCATTTCCTCAATATAAATTAGCGTGACAGCTTTTAGGAGCAAGACAGAGCAGGAGATTTCTGGCATAAATAGAGGGAGGAAGCTATTAGAACACCCGAAGAAAGGTTGTATCCATGTGATTCAAGACGATCCAACAGATTATGTGTTCATCTGGAAGCCATTCACACCATAACTTAGTGTGATAACCTTTATTTGATTTTCTGTGATAAAATGCAACTACTGGTTTATTGTTAGATTTGGGGTCTTCACTATCAGGGGTTTCTGTAGATAAAAATCTTTCCAGATACATCCTAGTGTACCTCTTCGTTGTTATATACTTGAAAGACAATCTGTGATTGCAGGTACACTTTCAGGACCTGAGCTGGTCTCCAAATGTGACAAATTTTCCAAGTAAAGAAAAAAAAAGACAGCTTATGGAGAAACCACAGTTCAGATTAAATGGAGGTCTCAGAGTCTTATCACGTGACCTCCAAAGACCTTTTCCATACCACAACTGTTAACTAAATTTGGTACTGTAGCTGGACTTATTTTGCATCTTTACATATAAAACAGTGCAGGCTGCACTGTTCTGTTCTACTCTACATATAAGCAAGCAACCAAGCCAAAAATGGAGTTATGTAGGCAGGAGTGGGATTGAGTCTCAATGGCTGAGGTCACTAAGTTCAGAAAACAGGCTAGCTCTCTCACTGTCTCGCTCCCTCCATTGTGGTATCATCAAGTGTATCCCTGTGCTACCTCCAAATAAGAACACTTTTCATTCCTATGGGGAAAGCAGAGTCCTTTGCCTGGACTGTCTCAGTAAGAGCAGAACCTACCCTCCAGAGCCCAGTTTGTACACGATGGTCTTGACACTTCAGGATCCCAGCTAGGATTGCAATGTGCCGCTGCAGAACACGGATCTATAATAAAACCTATAGTTGTATGCTAGCAGTGATATTTCAAAATTTCCTGTTTTCATTAATTACATTTATCACATAAGGAGCAGGTGTTTTACTAACCTCATTAGTTGTGAGAGTGAGGATTCGATCTAAGTCTTCTACAAGCTGCTTGAAAGTTGGTCTCTGCGAAGGCACTGCATGCCAACAATCTCTCATCATCATGTAGCTGTGGAAACCAGCATTTCACTGCGTTAATTAACTCAGTATGTCTATGACATGCAGCTTTTCTATTCAATAATACTTGCACTGCTGTTTAGCTTAAAGTCAGGGTGTGTTCACATGTTATAGTTTGGAACGCTGTACTCTTTATTGTGGACAGGGAAATTTAGGAGACAATGTGCTAATTACCTTCTATGTGCATTTGTAACTTTACAGGTATCAATGCACTATCACCATGTGCAACAAATTTATATTCTACCTTTTTCAAATGAAGCCCAGGAAAGAAATGAAGTAGCGGAATATCAATAGGAACATATCCGATGGTAGCAAATATCGCAATGGTCCCTACAGGAAGCCCTTAACTATTTTCGTGAAAAAAAATTAATGTTTCTCATTGTTGTCTAAATGATGGGTGATTCAATTCTTCATTCTTCTGTGCGAAAGCAGTTTTACTGATTTTGATTTTAACAACAGCCCTGGAACATTAAATGTTTAGAGCAGCAAGGTTACTCTGCTTCTCATATATTCTGGGTTCTGCCATTTCAAAAATCCTTCTTGCTGGCTGAGTGTTGTACCAACTGCACACACTCAGTACAGGAGCAGTAACCCAGAACAGTTTTCTCCTTCATATAACTTTTCCTAATCTTTAAATACATTATATGAAAATGAGATGTTCGTTGCTGGCATAAGATAGTACAAATGCAGTGTGAAACACCAGTTCTTTTAATTGCCGGGAAAGGTGCTCAAATGTACCACATCTGCAAGACATGGGCATGTGGGTTCCACTGCTAGTTATAGAATGAATTTGTGCTCCATGTATGTTTAAACAGTACAAGGAAAACACATTTTTGATAGCTGAGACAGCCACCAGGATCAATGTAAATGCTTAAAAAGACTATAGATTTTCAAACTGTGGACAATTATTTTAAGAAAATATATCTTGCACAACTTGAGATAGATATTGAACAAAAGGCCTGCTGTTAATGGTTCTCTGGCTGGAAGAGATTAAAACAATTCCTTAGAGCAGAGGTCCCCAAGGCAGTGCCCTTGGGCCCCATGGCATCCTCTAATGCTTTTCCTGGCACCCAGTAATTGTTTTAGGCAGGCCTTTTGCCCAGCAGAGTTTCCAGTTCGCCACTGCAGATCTGATTGTTCATGCATGTTTTTTAAAAGTTCCTTTTGCAACAGCTGCCACTGCTGCCCAAGGGTCTTTACTGCATGCTTGGAGATAAGCTGTTCATATGCAAAAACATGTCTTTAAACAATGTGTTCATCTTAAACAGGTATTTAAATGTAAGTTGCTGCATGAGCCCAGGGTATGGTTGGCGGGCATACGATCCAGCACTATGGATGTGTATTGTTTGTTTCATACAGCGACCACTTGAACTATCAAAAATTATATTGTTTAACAATTTAAACACTAACAATCTATCCAGGAATGATCCTGGAATGCAAAGGTAACCCTTTGCCAGTTTCCTAAGTTTTGGAATACATCTAAACATTTACAGCAAGATATAAATGGTAAACAAATCTGTATCATGTCCCGCTCTAATCAGTGTGTGGAAACCCTGGGTATCCTAAGTATGCCTTCTTGAGCTCCATGATGGAAGAAATGCAGGGTACAAATATAAATAAATAAATGGGCCTGGGTACACCATGAATCAGTACTAAAACTAGGCAAAATGTAAACTGATGTCCCTGGGGCTATCCAGTCTGTGAGTGAGTGAACAAGCCCCGTCTCTGTATATCTAAAATGAAATATTAGGGGGTTTTTTATGCCTGTGTTTTCAGCAGGCCCACAGCAGACCGGGCAATTAGTACTGTCCTAAATCTAGCACTTACTGTTGTCCAAAGCTCTCCTTTTTGAAATATGCACCACCACATACATTGACAGATACAATAAAACATGCTTTTATATGAATATGTCGTTGAAATGCATGACAGCTGTCCCTTGAAAACCCACAACATCTTCTGTTATTATATGGTCCAGTAAGAAAGAGTGCTTACAGTTCATTGGTGCAATTGGCAGGCTTGTCCATTCTGTGCCCTTCTTTAAGCAACTTGAAAAGTTCTTCCACTGGAATTCCTGGGTATGGCGACCCTCCTAAAGTGAAGATCTCCCACATTAGCACACCAAATGACCATCTGAGGAAGAAATAAATAAAACTGGCATTTAAAAGGTGACAGAACTGGACTGATGCAGAACAGCATCGTGAAATATCCTTGAATCATTCCAACCACAGCTTCTTGTTACCTGAGCAATGCATCTGTGTGTCTTTAAAAGGCAGACTCTACTAGTCTTACTGCACTTTCTATTGTTTCCAGTTGCAGCTTATGGAAATAAATCATCAAGTTCTTCTGCTTGGGGCAAAGCACCCCAGAGAGTGGCCTACAGTTCTTCTTGTAAAGCTAAGCAGATCAGGCTCTGCAGGCTGCCTGGATGGGAGAATGCCTGATAATCTTATCTGTGCTACTGTGGGCATATTGGAGAATGAACATGGTTTAACAATAAAGATATGAGTTATAACTGCAATCAGTAGGGTTGCTAACTTCCAGGTGCTAGCTGGAGATCTCCTGCTATTACAACTGATCTCCAGCCGATAGAGATCAGTTCACCTGGAGAAAATGGCTGCTTTGGCAATTGGACTCTACGGCATTGAAGTTGCTCCCATCCCCAAACCCCGCCCTCCTCAGGCTCCACCCCAAAAACTTCCCACTGGTGGAGAAGAGGGACCTGGCAACCCTAGCAATCAGGGATGCAAACATGATTAGCAGATGGCAAAACAGATATATGCAGATATATGCAAACAAGTGACAATGCTAACCACATGCACTGTAAGACCCCACAATCCATCCAGCTATTAATAATGGCAAAGGCATTAAGATAAAATGGTGGCCTTCTGACTCCACACAGGCCTTAGAAGATGTTGTCCCAATAAATTATACAAGACAGGATAGACCAGAACTGGCTCTGGATAGACTGTGATCACGAAGGAGGAAAATCTGCATATCAGATACTTGCCCAGGGTGCTGAAAGTGAAGATGAATATTAAGCAACGGGAAACAGGTCACTCACAGTTACCACCTTTTTCCATTGTCAAAGATACTCGTGATTCTGGTAATCCTTACCTCTAAAGTAATGAAGTAAACGATACACTTTGCTAACACATAGTAGAATTTTATGCCTCAAAATGTAGGAACCAGAGGCAGCAGTTTTTAAATGTTGTTCTGTGAAGATGCTCCAAGCTAAACTATTTAGAACAACATTTAGAGGGCTCCATCTGTAAAAAGGTTCAAGGGAAGGAAACTTCCACACTGACAAGAGGAAGTCAGTGTTTTCCTTCTTTCATGTGCTTTGAAGCCAGCCAGATTAGTAACAGAGCACTGGTTTTCAGTCTTCCAGAAAATCCTCACTTTCTAAGGCCACTTTCTACTCTCTATCGTCTAACTAGGAAATAAAACAACAGCCGCAATTTTCAGAAAAGGCAACAGGGGTAAAAAAGAAAAAAAAATCAACCATAACAGTAAGCATTCCCGACCCTAGTTTCTGAGACGAGTCCATGATGCACGAATGGTGAAAGAATCCATTGTTTTATTTGGTCCTGAAGTCTAATACAGTAAGATAAAATGCCTTGCACTTTTGTTAAAGGAATGAAATGTAGGGAAACTTGCTTTAGGTTCCAAACCAGCTCAAATAAAGATGCCTGGCTGGTGCTGAATTAATTTCCCATGAGAGATCAAAGGTTGAGAGAAAAGGTTATCTGAAACCTACTTTAATCTGTTGAATATTTTTCTACTGCATGTCATTCAGGTTCCCTAGAAGAAGCTGTAAATTAATTAAGGGAGATTACAGTTACTTACACATCGCTTTGATGTGTGTAAACTCGGTCAAATAGAGCTTCTGGTGCCATCCACTTTACAGGCAGCCGGCCCTGTACAGGAAAAGAAAAATCAAAACACGGTTATCAAAGGGTCATTATTTATTGGTCAATTTCAAAAGTGAATCTGAAGAAAAAATAGTGATTGTAATTGCTGTATCAAAAATATGATGGTAAAGCAAATGAGTTCTGTACAATATGAGGAAATAATGTTTCCCTTTACTATGTCCCTTAGCTCTTTTAATACAGTTCTGACTCCCATTAACTTACAGAGGATCAGAATTTAAAATCATAAAGCCTTCCCCAGTTGGAAGAAGACTCTCATTGAAAAGGTAAAGGTAGTCCCCTGTGCAAGCACTGGGTCATTCCTGACCCTTGGGGTGATGTCACTGAAAAGGAGGAACTAATTGGGTTCGAACTCATGGCATTTGGGATTGGAAGAATCAGAAGTTGATCAAGTTCAGCTGCTTGTCCCATCCCAAGCACAATGCTCTCAACATCAGCCCTCCTCAGAATCCTGATGCCACAAACCGAGAGCGATAAATGGCTATACCCCAGAAAACTCAAGGTTAGGGAAACTGTAATGTGATAAGCAGCCGTCTGTGAACATGGAAGGATGCCTTTGCCTAGCATTTCCTCAGCCATTCAACAATGCAGTGTCAGCCCTGCACGCCTATGCGGGTTTCTAACTCAGCAGGAGGCAGCATGCTCAGAAATGCAACACTTCTAAATGAGCAAGCAGGGGGTTATAAAATGATGCACCAGAAGCCTCATGTAACAGCCCTTTCTCTATGCTCACTGTGTCAGGCTGTGACACACACAATGCATGAATGTAGCATTAATATCTGCCTTCTCTCCCAGATATTCATTTTTGAACAGTATAAACAGCTGTCCATGGTAAAGGCACAGTGTATAAATATGGAGCATTTGTACTTTAACCAGTGGATTGCCACGTATGTCATAAAGTTTCTACTGACTCCAAACGAAGTTTTGGTAATGCAAGTCCTCAACAAATTAAACTAAAACCAAATGTTAGCAATTACAAAATGGAAGCATTCCACAAAATCATCCATTGATTACAAAGAGGCAAATTTATATTTATATTCAGTATCTAGCTAACTGAAAAAGAATGTGCTACACGTTTCATGGAGACTATAAAAACCAACAGCAAAACCTTATCCTTTAGAAAGAATCATGTAACACGTACTCTCCCAAGCTGTGTAAGCAGATAACCTTCTTTTCCTAGTAAAAAGGGGTTAGGAATCCTTACACACTTGCCTATTATTTTCATTTCTTTGATTAAAAGTTAGGCTGCTGTACAAGAAGTCCATTAGGAATACATTTGCCATACTTAAATGCACCACTGAAAAAAGATACAGGCTTCAGCGATAAGGCTGCCATCCACTTACATTAGTAGTCTTTTTATAATAATCTATATTGTTGATATCTCTGGCCAACCCAAAGTCAGCTATTTTCATGACATTATTTTCGGTAACCAAAACATTCCTTGCTGCTAAATCTCGATGGATGCACTGGAAAAGAGAAAGAATACACCAATTTTCATATGTGAATACCACAAGCCCCACCATCACAGTTCACTCAGGTATATACATGCCAGTGTAACTAAATATAAACATAATTTATGTCTGAATATTTCCAATCCCCTCTGCCTTGGTCATGACTGGCTGGCTCCGATATCACCCCCCACCCTGAAAACCTGCTGTCAAACTGAAGGTCGCCCTGAGTAGAGGCTTCATGAACACATGAAGCTGCCTTATACTGAATCAGACCCTTGGTCCATCTAAGTCAGTATTGTCTACTCAGACCGGCAGCAGCTCTCCAGGGTCTCGGGTAGAGGTCTTTCACATCACCTACTTGCTTAGTTCCTTTAACTGGAGATGCTGGGGATTGAACCTGGGGCCTTCTGCATGCCAAGCAGATGCTCTACCACTGAGCCACAGCCCCTCATTTAAGCCTTTTTCCTCAGTTTGGAAGCTAATTTGCATGGACATCATGCTATGTGCCCCAGATACGAAGGGAGCCCCCAGACTTTGAGGTGCCAGCCTGTCAATAGGCTCTTTCCACCTCTTTTCTACACTGAACTTCTAAATGTGAAAATCAATGGACAGCTCAGCTCGCAAATGCCTGGAGGATGGGGGCAACCCCTTTGTGGGCCCATAAAATTGGACCCCCTTTCCCAAAGTTCACGAAACTTTGGTGTCAGTCTAAGGAGAGTCCCTTGCAGCCATGCTGCAAATTTGGTGACTCTATCTCCAAAAATGCCCCCACAGCTTTGAAAAAAATCCCCATAGGCTACAATGGACCCGAATTTTTCGGTAAACCCGGAAATAAAGCCAAAATACCCCTTTACTGATATGGGTATTCGGCTTATTTCGGGTTTTCTGGAAAAAAAAGCGGGCCCAATAAACCCGAACCTGAAATTTACCCAAAAATATTTTGCACAATGCTATTTGAGAGCTTCCACTTGCTACATGTTCAAAAATTTCCTTTGTCACAAAATAGCAGAGGATGTCTCTGTGAGTACAGACATCTGGTCCACAGCCACCATCTGGAAGAGTGAACTGATTCACATAACCACTGAGCATGATACAGCTACAATAAAAGCTAGCTAAATATCCTGCTTTTGCCTGGTCTCAGCTTAATGACAGCTGTTTGTATGGACCCAGAAATTTCAGCTTTCAGCACACATTAGCAAGTGATTGAAAAAGTGATTTTTAAAAAGAATGATTATGAAATAAAAGCTGAATCCTGCACCTGGGAGCAGACAAACAACCTTAGCCAACAGCTATCATCTGCACAGTGATCATGGGAAGTGATTCTTGGGTACAACAGCACATGAATAGATTTCCCTTGATCCAGCTAGAAACAACTGATGGTTATTCCATTGTAGAAATACACAATTATAGAGATATACAACAGGAAGGGAAAGAAGCACAGGATTATTTGTTCTAATCCCTAGAATGAGGCAGGATATACCTAATATATCTAGAGCCATACGTATATCATATCTCCCAGAAGATAATTTTGGCATTTCAAGGCCTTCTAGGAAGATGATTTCTATAAAAGTCCCTAAGTAGCATATGCCAACAGCTCTCAAACTATTGACATTTTTCTTAAGAACCATCCTAAATTTCCCAGCCATTTAAGCCAGTTGATTTTGCCTCCTGGCCCTAAAACACAACCGTATTGTCTACAGCGGGTAGCAAATAATTAGTTTCCCCCTTCTTTATGAAAGCATTTAAAATCTGAAGATTATGATTAAGTCCTTTCCTCCAATGACCACTAGAGAAATCTCCTGGAAAATGTATTTGAACTCAATGTTATGCTACAACACGAGGCCCTCCTTCAGCTGAATCAAAAGTTTTGTTCATTCAGAGTTGGGCACTGCATTGAATCAAAGCCTGGTACTGAAAGAGTTCCCCCCTCCCAAGTATTTCCGCTCTAAACGCCATTAATATATTTTATCAACTTCTGCTTTCATGTGACATTGGCCTGACAGCCAAGCTAGCACTGGGATTTAAGGTGGCTACATTTCATAGAGGTATTTCTTAAAACACACTCACACACAATCACAAAAGTGCTATCAAGAACAGCAACTTAAATTGCACAGACCCTTTGTTAAATTATTGAAACATTCTCTGTGGCCCTCTTAATTTACATGCTAATTTTTAAAACTGAAGCTTCCTAGAGTTTTTCCTTGCTTTTGGAGGATCTTAATAATGAAATTTCAAAGGGGTCTCCTAATTTAACCTTTCTTCCCTTTACATCAGCACCTTTTTGAAACTGTGCAATTGACCTTTTTTGACTCAGAAAGCAAGTCCTGCCTGTTGACGGATACCATAGCTTGGTTTAAGCATTTCTGTCACAAGTAATAAAAGGCAGAAGGAAAAAAGACAAAGATGTTATGAAACATTCTACTTCTTTGTCCATTTTATTCTCTTTTTCTGGAGCACAAAGCACACTGTGATGTCTGTGCTTTAGATTTAAAGTTGTTATTTATAATGGTATCCAGTTAAGTCTGATCCTAGCTACAATGTTCTTGTCTGACTTTAGGTACATTTATAAACAAACCACAAAATAAAAGATCGATAACAACACCCATACCCAATCTTTATATCTAATTCATGCGTCCAAAGTGAGGATCGAAAAACCAGCACTGTGGGGGCATGTACACAGAGAAGGAATTTTTCTACAACTTTGTGAAACCCCAAGGTAAAAAAATAATGTTTAAAAAACCGCAAAATTTGATGGAAAAAGAGGTTCTTTTCTTACTTGTATGTATGGTAATAAAAAATGTTGTACCTCCCTTCTTTTTCCAGGCTGTATGCTGATAACTCATTTAATACAAAAGGTGTAAAAATATTTTATTGCAAGCTTAAATTGCTTGTTAGAATCTGTCCTGTTTGCATTTTTTTCCATGATACTATATTGAATGTCTTGGTAGCCCGTTTGTTGTTCAGAAAACAAGGCAAACTGATCTTCTCACGGTTCCTGGATGGTAGAAACACCCTGACACTATCATCGCTCTTATTATTTCTGCCCAATAAATAATTGCCTGAGGGAAAATAGCTAGTGAAATGCAAACACTGAGTTATTTGAAGAACCAGAATGTGAAGTCCTACCTGCTATAATCTTTTTTTATTTTTGCTTTTGGTTTCTTTCTCTATGATGACTGCTCTTCCATTTGTATAAACGTCTACCTTCTGACAAGTATTCCATTTTTCTGGTTCAGTTCTTTCTGGGCTGGTAAAGACTAATGGATACAACTTCAATAGCCCTTTCTGGGAAGGAGACCTTATGAACTCCTGTACAATGACACTTTTACTTCTGGGGGTGGTAACTATGAAGACTAGCCAATAAAATTCAGAGGGTCACTGTGTTTTCTCAAGACAGATTCTTTCTTACCGCCCTTACACACAACTAGTACCAAACAAATGTTGCTTGCTGCCAACTGAATGTTATCCCTGGAAATTCTCATTAGCCAGGCTAGTAACTACTTGCAAGAGGACCATCTAATGCCACAGCCACAATTATTGCACTAATAATATGAGAAACAAAATGAGTTGACTTTTATTCTTTACCACTATTTTCCATCTGAAGGTTACATGAATTACCATTGATAGCTGCCTATAATCACAAGACAGGAGTATACAAATTCATTCTACTAAAGCCCCCAAATATGCAGGGATGAACCAACCAACCAAAAAAAAAAAAAAAACATTCTAAGATCTGGCCAGACAAAGAATCAAAATCCTCTCACAATACTCCACTTCACGAATATACACTCATTCCCCCCCCCCAATAGAATTATATAAACTGACCTTATGGTGATTCACAGGAACACATGAAGCTGTCTTATACTGAATTAGACCCTTGGTCCATCCAACTTAATATTGTCTACTCAGACCATCTCCAGGGTCTCAGGCAGAGGTCTTTCACATCATCTACTTGCCTAGTCCTTTTAATTGAACCCAGGATTGAACCTGGGACCTTCTGCATGCCAAGCAGATGCTTTACCAGTGAGCCACAGCCCATCCCTTCATGTACAAGCATTTTCTAATAACAGCATGGATGAGAACATCCGTTAGCTCCACACCTGCAAAATGTCATCCCATTTATCTTCTGCATCCACTGATGTCACCCCATTTATCTTCTGCATCCAATGCTAATTGCAAGGTCTTCTCTACCTCTGTTATTTCTCAACTGTGACAGCAACTTCAGCCCCTACCCTCACCATCACTGTTGGATGCACAGGTTCGTTAGATCCAGAAGTATGTACAAATCCTGGGCCTTGGTTCAGAAGAGGTGAATACCAACAGTTGCTTTCTTGACCATACAAAACCTGTTTAAACACACACAGCCCTTTCCCTCAAACTGTTTCCTGAGAACGGTGCCCCCACAAAGCTTCTGTTAACACAGTTTAGAAAAATCCCATCCCTAACTTTTCCTGGAGAAATGGCACTGGGAGATAGTTACTGTCCAAGGCTGCTTTAAAAAATATAATTCAAGGTATCTGTAAATCCACATAAAGATCTTAAAGGTTGTTTTAAATGTTTTAATTGTTGTTTTTATGCCTTTGTATGTTTTAGCTCTGTTTTAATTGCTTAATGATGTGTTGTTATTTTAGTTTGCTTTAATGGCTTTAAAATGTTATTTTATCATGCATGTTTTAATATGTTAGCCACCTTGGTGGCGCTTGTGAGGACAAAAAGGCAGGATATACATTTTGTGAAATAAAAATAAATAAATAAAATCTTTTGCATTTGCTTAGTTACCCCTTACGTCCAGCACCATTGGTGATAGAGCTGCTTGGTAGCAGATTCTCATCTCTTCCACCAATACTGTGACCAGGTTTATCTGAAAGGCAATTTGCTGTATGTCTGAATCTGCATCTCCATCAACATCTTATCCAGCCTATTAAGTAGAACAGGGTGATGTATTTACAGGACTGGTTAAGAATGCCTTCAATTTTCCTGTGTGATTCTGAAGGCAATGCATAGCTGTGGATGATATGGGTCTCCAAGGAATGAATGTCCAAATTTTGCTGCTTCAGCCAGTTTTCTCACCAACATGTACTCTAAGTGTAGACAAGTGACTAATATGCTCATAGAATATTGCCATTTTTTCCCCTCTACCATTTATCAAAAACTGGCAATCGGCAATTCCCTTCAAACCTCTAGAGATCTGAATGACTCTCTTTTTCATATTCAGTCAGCTAGCTGGATGTTACTGTCTTCATTTAATAAGGCAAGTCTCGAGTTTATATATTTGTTGCCTGCTTGGCTAAACAGCTCTCTCAGCTTACCGAAGTGAATATCTGAACCCATGAATCCCTAAATTCATTTTGTGACATTATTTGCTGAAGGCTGATTTTTCCCCCCAACTTAATTGTAACAGAAACTTTAACAAGCACAATTTTATGTTTTGATTACTCATGAATATATTTCTGACCCAAATTAAATGCAGTGCTTTGGTGGGATTTTTATGAACAAGTCGGCTTGTACAAATGCCGACGATTACTTTTTAAAAGTAATGAAAGCTTTTTAAAAGCTGAAACTGCCATTCAGATTGATTAGCTGAAAACATCAGAGTAGGGGGGTGGGCAATTTGTTCAGCACTAATGGCTACTTGCATTTTTTCGCACCCATATCCAACATAATTTGAAAAATCTATCTATGAACAGGGTGGTTGACAGCTGCACCTTCTTGAAGTGTTTTACAATGCCACGTTAGCAAGGACAGGTTGACTCTGCCCCATGCCTGACATTTATACATGAGTGAAAATGTCCTCTCCAGCTTCCACTACCAGCTAGGCCAACCATTCTTCTTGCTACATTTTTTAACCTACCAAGTTTGAAGCTTTCCTCCAACCTAAGGAACCATCCTCCAATGGTTCTTCTGCCAGAGAAAGGCTTCTTTAAGTTGGACGAAAGCTGTAGACTTTGCCAAAGGGAGTGGTAAGATGCAAACAACCAACAGCAAGTAGTCTAACACCTTGAGACAGTTTCCTAAATCTATGAGGTGAAATTAAGTATAATATTTGGAATAATAAAATTTGCATATGACTTGTTTCTTCTGAGCACTTAATTTTTGACACAGCCATTATGAAGACTTACTTTATTACTACTTACTTTATTACTACTGTCATTTTTACCACTGTTAATAATGGGCTGGTTCTCAGATGGTGCCAGTATGTAAATGCTATCTGTGGATGCAAGTGGGATCATTCTTGTTTGCCACTCCTGACAGTAAGGTATAGCTGCCCTAATTCTGGGGGGAAATCAGGTTCTAATCCCTGCCTAACATGAAAAAAGGGGGTAACAATCATTCTCTCTCAGCCTAAAAGTCCTTTCATAAGAACAGGATCAGACCAGTAGTCCATTTAGCTCAGCATCCTGTCTCAGTTGAGGCTGGCAGCTAGGAGAGGAATACAGTTGGAGAGGATCAGGAAGGATCCTGTGTGTTAGGGAAGTGATCTGAATGTCCTCCCCTAAGGGCAATAGCTCCTAAGTGAGGGGGGTGATTCCTAATCAGTTTTAAGAAAGAAAACTGGAAATTTGTATATTTTGTTCCTGACTCTACAAACAGTAGAAATACTGTTTCAAGGACCTTAAGTCTGCTCGACTAAGAAGTGACTGCCAAGGGTTCTCTATCTCGGTCTTTATCAAAAGTATAAACACCTGTCTAAGAAATACATCAGATACATCCTGATTAAAAAATATCTATTGTTTATAAATATCCGAAATCCCTCATTCCTACTGTTATTGTTTAATCTGCCAAGTATATTTTCTGAAACATCCCAGCAAACCTGACTGTATTGTTTCTCCAAAAGAGACAAATAAACCAGTTTGAGTTTTTATTTCATTAAACCTCTCGTGTCATATTCCAACTTATATAAAGAAAGTTTTTTTGGCGGATCCCTCATTCATCAAAAGTGCGGGACAGGGAAACAACAAGAGACAAATTATAAGTCTTGGGAGGGACAGTGGTGGTTGGTGAGGAAAACAGATAAAACAAAAGAGGAGTTCCATCATAGTCCCCTTCTGTTACCATCTTCTGCCAGCATTCCTGCAGTGATCCCTCCTTCCTAACCAATGTTTTAATTGCTTTTTAATGTTCTGTATGTATTTTAACTCTTTAAGTTGTTTTAATGATGTGTGTGTTTTTGGGGGGTTGATTTCAGTGGTTTTAAAACACATTTTAACATGTATGTGCAGAAAGGTGGGGCATATATTTTGTAAATAAAATAAATAAACTGCACAGAAGTTTGTTATGAGAATAAAATGCTGTCCTAGGCTTCTTGGAGTAAGGGTGAGATAAAAACGTATTTAACATATAGAGGAATGTGCACCAGACTTTAGGTGCTCTAGGCCTTTATCCAGCATTATACAGGCCCAGAGTAGGGCAAGTGCAATTCTACCCCTTCCCCTCATACAAGTTCTACACGATTAGGACTTGAGACAACTGGCCCACTTTTCAGCATGCAATGCACTCCATGAGTTTCTGTTCCAATACAGCAATTTTCTATAATGTTACTCTACCTATAATGCTGTACCTGTAATCAGGAGTCTTCCAATCCACTCAAACAGAAGATCCACACAATCATTCCTTTATGAGCATGAATCTCTCCACTGATGTGAATGCAGAAGCTTACATATGCAGGAGCTCATAGTGCGTATCATACAACTGAGATGTCTTTGGAAGAGAATGCTGATTTTCCTCATCTTACCTTAAAACACTGATTCGTAAATGTGACAAAGAAGTCACACAGCAGCACAAGACTGCCTTGGGCATCTTTTTGATAGCCTGCAAACAATCTCTACACTGAAAAGCAAGAATATTTATTATTATTATTATTATTATTTTGTAGAATGGCTTACTTTTTGTGATGCCAAGTATTCCATGCCTCTCGCCAACTGGTATGTACATGAGACTAAATCTTTAAATGTCATCTGCTCTTCAGGTACCCGGTTAATGTCAAATGAATATTCCATTCCTGGTGGTCGCCGCGCTCTCAGGTACTCTCGCAAATTCCCTTTGGAAGCATATTCCACGAGCACATACAAGGGCCCTTTAAGTAGTCAAATACACACAAGAAGAGGATAAAAATTAGAACACATATGTTCGGTGCCATTTTACCCACAAAATGAGTGGAAGAACCTGCATTTCAGACTCAAGGAAGACACACTCAGTAAGCAATTAATATGCAGAATGAGAGTTCAGTGTATCATCTGAACTCCTTTATGCACACATTCCCATGCAAACAGAGCGTCTGTCTTTCTCCATAGATACCTACTGACCCCCACACCCCCTCAGCAACAACACTTAAGAATATGTAAAGCAAGGTAAATGCCTCCAGTCACATTCTGACCATACTTTTACATTCACGTTATAATTCCTCTCCAATAAGCAGCATATCCTTAACCGCATGGTGAATAACCTTAAGCAATATGGTAACAACAAAGGCAATTATATGAACAAATGCCTTGTGCTTCCTATGCCACCTATGACAAATAATTCTTTTGCAACTCCCACAGCAAGGAACCAGGAAGCTGCACAGAAAGGGCAGCTTGTACATATATGCATGTCATAGTTTCACTGAGGGAGCAGATTAATTTTTCATCCAGATTCTGCCTCCCTAGACAATTTTTAATCCTTCTCATGCCCGGTGTTCAATTACACAAAGGCCATTTATGCAGGGTCAATTTTGAAACTCACTCAAAGCTCTTTTTTTAAATGCGACCTTTAAAATGACTGTTCACGGTCCCGATGCAAAAGGAGAAATTCCACACACACACCCCCACTCGCCTTATCCTTGTTTGCATAGCCATTAGCAATCGCCGGGTGCATAGCTAACATGCAGCTGTGATTTTGCATGTTTCCTTGAGGGGATTCTTCACCACGGCAGAGCAAACACAAAAGGTCACGTTAAAGGGGCTCTTAAGTAAAGCGAAGCAGGTACGCGCCAGCTTCGCAGTCACTTCCTGAACGAGTGAAACGCAAAAAAATATGCGGGGCAATTCAGCCTGGAACGCGCTGCTCATTACCAAGCATAAATGGCCAAAGAGAAACGTAGGATGCATAAAATGAAGGAGAACAAAATGGGGAATTATATTAATCCATTTACATTTGAGAGTGGGCGGAAGTACAGTGTAAATTAGGGGGGATGACACAGAAAAGTATACCAATATGTCCAATACTACATAACAATTCCATACAAGACCCACCTATGCAGACAAAGGAATAAAAATCGCTCTGATCCTAGCTTCTGTAAGACTTTTCCAGTGCAAGACGCTACCCCCTGAAACCTTTTTCAGTACAAATAGGAAATCTCTCCTTTCTGATCCCATTAAAAAAAATTTTTAAACTACCTCTTACAATCTCATTTGCATGTCACTTTCATATATACTACATAATGAAGCTCCATTAATCTCATCCCTTACCATCCTGAGTGCATGCCCCAAGGAGGTTGATAATATTTTTGTGCCTCCCTATCATCTTCATCATCTCCATTTCAGACACCAGGTCAGACAGGTCTTTTTCCGTAGCATCATCTGCAAAAGGGGGAAAAAAACACAACAAGATCTGCTCATAAAAGGTATCGAGTCTACCTGCTCAGTTCACTTTTCTTCAGCAAGCACCGCATTATAGCATTTCCAAATGGCAAAATGAAATTAAAAGACTGATAAATCATGGAAATAGAAGCAGGCTTTGATATCCTGAAGGACTGTTTTCCTGTTAACTTTACTCTCAAGGCCTGCTTCAAAGCGGACTGTTGTTCTTTTATCAGAGATCATTTGTCAGGCCTGATCTGCCCCATGGGAAAAAAGTAATAATGGAAAGCATACATACAGTCACAGCCAATGAGACAGCATATATAGGTTTAATATAAGAAAAATTCTGGTTCCAACATGATGCTGGTCAGTTTTGCATTTAGACATCCTTAGATAAAAGAATCTTAGCTACGAATATGTACTTATATCAAGTACTTCAGTATCCAGGGAAAAAGAAATCTGGTAGGCTAGTAAACATCTCATTCTGCCTAATATCCCAACTATCCATGTTTGGGACAGGTCAACAGTGCTTTTTCCTGCCACTTTCACTGTTGCCTATTGTACACACCATCCCTTTTTAAATTTTATTTATTTTATTTGTTCAATTTATAACTTGCCCTCCCCAGCCAAGACCAGGAAACATCATCAAACATTAACAATAAAAATAATTATTCTAAAATTAAACAATAAAACCCAATTAAAACCGTTAAAAACTCCAGAGGGTGCTTGATTTGGCCCATAATGCCCGGAAAAAGCAGTAGGTTGCCCCCCCCAAACAATATTTAGAGTAACAGAGAACAGGGCGGGGGCATTTGTCCAGTCACCTCAATGCATCCCCTAAGTCAGGGTTCCCCAATGTGGCGCCCATGGGCACCATGATGCCCACCAGCACTTCTCTTTGAACCTGCCGAGCTTTTCAGAAAGTGGGTGTGGCTGTTGTAAGGCAGGGCTTGCTATTGGCTGCCTTCATTCAAATGAATGGATTTTCCACTGGAGGATCACAATCACAATCTTTATTAAAAACAGTCATAGACCAGCACAGCTCTTCACCATTTACCACTAAAACCCTTAGTATTAGGCTTTACCCACACGTTTATACAAATAGTAAAAAAATTATTGTCGAAGGCTTTCACGGTCAGAGTTCATTGGTTCTTGTGGGTTATCCGGGCTGTGTAACCGTGGTCTTGGTATTTTCTTTCCTGACGTTTCGCCAGCAGCTGTGGCAGGCATCTTCAGAGGAGTAACACTGAAGGACAGTGTCTCCTGTCCTTCAGTGTTACTCCTCTGAAGATGCCTGCCACAGCTGCTGGCGAAACGTCAGGAAAGAAAATACCAAGACCACGGTTACACAGCCCGGATAACCCACAAGAACCAGTAAAAAAAATTGTTTGGACTCTTTGCAAACTATATATACTACCCTTTAAAATTATAGATTTTAAAATTAAATTAAATTAAATTAAAATTAAAATTATAGACCTACCAATGTTCTCAGCAGCATCTGACGGATTCTACAGGCCGCTGCACAAAACGTAGCCCACTGGAGGATCAAGAGAACTGGTAAGCACATTGACTAAGGCTAAGCACCTTTGTCAATGTGTGGTTCCATTCAGCCTCTCTTCTTCCCAAGAGGTATGAGGAAAGAGGTGTTCCATTTGGAATCAGAAGCTATTTAGGGTTTCACTCCATCTCTTATGGAAGCCATTTTTTAGGGTAATGCTCACCACCCGCTCTCAAAATTCCAAATGTGCCTGCAGGCTCAAATACATTGGGAACCCCTGCCCTACTTTACTGTGAAACAAAACATCTTTTGTATTTCTCTCTTACCACTTAATTGCTTTTTAAGTTTCCCCTCCAGAGAGGCTCAATGGTGCCTTCTATTTTATACTTCTGTGAGGCAATGAATTTAAAAGGCTGTAACTCTGTTTAGGATTGCAATGTAAATCTCTGAAGTACATTCTGCTTGATTAGTTTATCACTAGCCAGGTAGCATATGTGGAGAAAAGGCAGAAATTGCAGACAGGTTTTCTGTTATTCATGCCTCCTATTCTGAATGCAGGAGGATAAGAGGAGTGGTGCTGGAATTTCTGCAGATGCCACAACAAATCACAATGCAGGTACAAATCAAGGTTTAGAATTCCAACCCACATTTGGTTGGGCAGCCTGCATTCAGACATTATAGTAAACAGGATATTATTGTTTAAATGAGATGTTAAACAAGGAATTATTGTTTATCAACTGTGGTTTATAGTGATAGCTGAATGTACTCGTTAGCAAGAAATGTGCTTGATTTTTTTCTACAGTTTTTCTAGTATTTTTTTAATAAAAATTTTTTATTGTTTTTTCATATATTCGATACAATCAATTAACATTACCTTTCAATCTTTTCTAATTCTCAATTAAGACTAACATATATATAACAATTATCTTCCCCTGCTTTGACTTCCCCTCTTCCTTCTTCTATCTCTAACTTATCTTCGTAATCCTCTTAGCAATTATTTTCTAATTCTTTATAAAAAAAAATTGTAAAACCTTCTAGTTATTAAAAAAGAAAGAAAAATAGAAACAAGAAAATTAACCTAGTCTAAGTTGTAACCTTTAACATTTTGCAGGAGGAAAAGAAGAAGAAGAGGAGGAGGAGTTGGTTTTTATATGCCGACTTTCTCTACCTCTTAAGGAAGAATCAAACTGGCTTACAATCACCTTCCCTTCCCCTCCTCACAACATATGCTTTGTAAGATAGGTGGGGCTGAGAGAGTTCAGAGAGAGCTGTGACTAGCCCAAGGTCACCCAGCTGGCTTCATATGGAAGAGTGGGAAAACCACCTGGTTCGCCAGATTAGCATCCGTCGCTCATATGGAGGAGTGGGGAAATCAAACCCGGTTCTCCAGATTAGAGTCCACTGCTCCAAACCACTGCTCTTAACCACTACACCATACTAGCTGGTATGACCATGTTCATACCTAATTATTACTATGCTGCAAAACAGTCATGCTGAATGATCATTCCCCCCCTCTCCCACAAAAAGCAGTTTTTTACCATCTCTCTAGCACTGTGGCTGTTTTCACGTAGGCAAAACACTACTAAAAAAACCCCAGAATTTGTTTCTAATAACTAGCATTAATCAGATCAAGTACAACCATGTTCCATTAAATGAATCTCTGAAGGCAGAAACTCAACAGTATCCTACTTGTAACACTTGGCTTTTACAAACATGTTTGCATTTTCTTCCCCCACATCCTCTTTTTTCAAAATGTGTCAAAGCAAGACTGGGACGGATTCAACTATTTATTTTCTGATGTAATTGATGCTACAGATGCCTTTGAAGAAGAACGTTTGAAAAACTGGAGCACATAAGTCTCCCCTGTGGATCAAATCATGAGACAAGGAATAAACATTCATACCGAGCCTTTGACTTGCTTGTAAATACCTGCTGCTAAGGATAAATAGGCTGTCAAATGCACTGATTTATACCACAAAACTGCTGAAGGCTGAGGTCAGCTTAGTGAACTTTGGCCTTCTACAGTTAGAGAGTGTAGATGCCACAAAAGAAACATTCTTCACAGAACCTGCCACCTTTCTCAGTCTCCCCCTTTTCCCCAATATATTACCTTTCAGCATTTTCACTGCCACAGTAACGGCTTCTTTCGGTCGGTCTTTGTCAATTTCCACTGCTTCCGCCATGACAACTTGACCAAAGCATCCTTCCCCGAGGGGTTTGCCTAGTGTTAACCTACGGGTGTAAACAGGAGATTAGCACACAGCATCTGACCAGAGGATGAAGCTGGTGAAACTCAAGAGCTGAAAATAAAGGATGTTTCAGCAAAGTGTTTTGATTGGAGCATTGTTCATATGGCAATAAAGAGTATTAGTACATTTCCCAGGTTTGTGCAGATTCCAGTCAATCTTCTAAAGGACAGATTCTGTACTACTTACATTGTAAAATGTACCCTTGCAGCAATTATTGGACAGTTGCATTAATTTCTCACGTGAGTAAAGTGGTGCTCAAAATCTTACAACAAAGAATGTTACTATATATGGGACAAGAAATGCCAGATGTTCAAGCTGGATTCAAAAAAGCAAGAGGCACTAGAGATCATATTGCAAATTTACAGTGGTTACTGGAGTATATAAGGGAATATCAGAAGAAAAATAGCTTGTGTTTCATAGATTACAGCAAAAACCTTTGACTGTGTGGATCATGAAAAGCTGTGGTTGGTTTTAAAAGAAGTTGGTGTGCCACAGCATCTGATTGTTTTGATGCACAACCTGTACCCCAGACAAGACGTTAGGGCAGAATATGGAGAAACAGAATGGTTTCCAAGTGACAAAGGTGCCAGACAAGGATGTATTTTATCTCCCTCTCTCTTCAATCTATATGCAGAACACATCATAAGGAAAGCTGGATTAGATTTAGATGAAGGTGGAGTGAAAATTGGGGGAAGGAACATTAAGAATTTCGGATATTCAGATACCACAATATTGGCAGAAAACAGTTAAGACCTGAAACAACTACTGATGAAAGTTAAACTAGAAAGTGCCAAAGCAGGATTGCAGCTGAACATCAAGGAGAGAAAAATAATGACTACTAAAGAATTACACAAATTTAAGGCTGATGACGAAGAAACTAAAATTCCTTGGCTCCATAATCAACCAAAAGGGAGACTGCAACCAAGAAATCAAAAGGAGATTGAGACTGGCAAGGGCAGCCATGAAGGAGCTAGAAAAGATTCTTAAGTGTAAGAATATATCGCTGGCAACCAAGATCAAGTTAATTCATGCCATAGTATTCCCCATTACTATGTATGGGTGTGGAAGTTGGACAGTGAAGAAAGCTGACAGGAAGAAAGTTAGGCATCCAAATTTGCACACTCTCTCAATACTGATGTCCAAAAACTGCCAAACGTTTTTTTGCTGTTTACTTGTTTGAGGTTGACAGTATACCTTTGCTGTTAGTCATCATTTTTGAAGAGGGTTTATGCAGGTCTCCTATTTTATCTCTATAGGAAATGTGTTATTTATCAGTAGTGAGCGAATATACATAGCTTAAGGCATGTGGAATGGTATAGTATAGCCCAATCTCATCAGAAGCTAGGCAGTGTCAGTACTTGTTTGGGAGGCCATCAAGAAAGACTTTGTCAGGAAGGCAATGGCAAACCACCTTTGCTTAATCGCCCTAATTGGTTGTCATAAGTCGGCTGTGACTTGAGGCCACTTTGCTCACACACAACAGCCTTTATTTATTTATTATTAAATTTATACCCCTCCCTCCCCGGCACCACCGCATTCAGGACGGCTTCCAAAAGATAATGCAATAAGCATAAAACACATAAATCCGACAGCATTTAAAACATATAATAAAAACATAAACCCCCAATTTAACAAAGATGGTGCCCTTGTCTCAATGGCCAACTCCTATGATAGGTCCTTGCTGAGAATGTTTGCCAAGATGTTAATTAGTAGGCTGGTCACCTCCAAGGCCCAACCAGCCTAAGCAAGGAAGACCCAACAGTAGGGGTGGAGGAGAAACAGAAGAAGGAAGGAAAAGAGGAAGGGTAGGAAGGGGAAGGAAGATGGGAAAAGGCCAAGGGGGCAGGTAGACCAACCAAATGATGTACTGTCACTGCCCTCGACCATTGTAATGACAACTTTTCCTGACCTCCTCCCTAAATAAATGAACTGATCTGATTGATCTGATTGATTGACCCCCTCCCCAATAAAATTAGTAACTGATTTGATCTATTGGGGGAAATCCTCAACCAACAGTTTTATAACCAACCAAAATAATGCGCACACACTTGAGAGTTCCCCACAACTCCATCTGTCTGATGTTAAGTATAAAAAAATAGAGGGGGAGAAGAAGAGAAATATATCAAGGCATTTAGAAGGGCACCAAGGTCTGCAGTTTTTAGCTTTCTTAACATGGAGACAAGAAGGAATGTACACTTAATCAGATTACATGGTGCTAGGTACAAATCAGATTTCAAGGTACCCCAGAGAGTCCTGGGTAAAGAAGCAAAAATGAAAACATAAAAACCAGTAGTTTTTAGGACCCCCCCCCCCGCCATGCTATCTGAAACACACATGGACATGAAAATAGGAGAAAAACCTCACAATTCTTATACTAAGGAAGCTGAGGAATAATTTTAGATGATGTATCACTTATCAAGTCATCATAAGGCAAACTGGGTAACATTTCCTAGTGGTGTGAAGACCTGTAACCCCCCCTCCCCAATAGAGTCCCATTCGGAGATCCTGAGAACATTCATCTCAAAATGCATCCAGAATAAAGGATATTGACCCTGTCGGTACAGCTGGAGTTTTTGTTTTCTTGCATATGTTTTGCAGCTGTTGGATTACTTTCATCATTTCACTCGTCCACAGAAGAAGGCAGAAAATACTGCTCCAAAATCTCAGATTAGGAATTATGGGCCATACACAAAGTGTACTGACGCATCTGGTTAAAGAAGAGTACACAGTATTCTCTCCCAGAGAAAATTAAGCATCTTTTGGCAAAGTGCCACAATTAGAAAACAATGATGGGATGAGTTTAAATAGGCTTTTCATTGGGGGAAAAAAAGCTTTCAGTTTAATTGCACTAATGTGAATGTATACATTGGGCAGTTACTGTTGGGTAAAGTGCATGCTACTTTGACAATATACAAAGACCCAAAAAGGGTTGTATGGTTTATGTTGAGATCATGCTGCATTTTCTCTGAAACTCAAATCGAATTTAAGAACTTGGCAGAGAGCAAACATTTGCATTGGAAAATGGTTAATTTATGTGCTCTTGTGCTTCTAGTACGAGCATAACAATCCTGTCATTGTGTGCCTGTGCCCCCCCTCCAATCTAATAAACTGCTCTTAAATAGCCTTCTTTCATTACAAACCCACTCCACCCACATTTATGCCGAATGCTGTTTTTAAATGTTTAATGCCCTAAGATTTTCCGCATTAATTTTTCCCCTAAGGGAATGGGGCTGACAGAATTAAGTATACAGACCCCCACTGTTGACTAGAATCTTGCAGGTGGCAAGTGAAATGTATGGCACCACTTGTCAGCCACATAATTAAGAATATTTCCATAAATGTGCATAAAAGGCATTTTTCTTTTTAAGAAATTGCTTTAAGTTTTATTTTAATAGGACATTTTCTAAAATCCATGTAATGATTTTCTGACACTTAAATTCAGAATTAAAAATTAAATTCCATTTTAATGTGTATCCTATCTTACAGCATGTATATGATTTTACCCGAAATAAAAAACACATTAAGTTCTTATTAGTGATCAAACTTCTAACTTGTATGTGAAAGTAAACATGTCCCCCCTTTTTCTTGACAGCACACCTAGAAAAAAAAAACTAGTCTTCCTGTTGGGTAAATACAGAGTTACATGTGTTTCAGTCTTTTCTTAGTAAAAAGAAAGGCTTTTAAGACTTTCTCAGCCTGTTCACCCAATATAAGGGTAAACCACAATACACTTGCAAACGCATCTCAAAGATCCAAAAACTATTCACACAAAAGGTTAATGCAGTTGGTACAGAATGCTGCAGCCAGAATGTTGACTAGAGTGGGGTTAGGGATGTTGACTAGAGTGGGGTTAGGGTTGCCAACCTCCAGGTACTAGCTGGAGATCTCCTGCTACTACAACTGATCTCCAGCTGATAGAGATCAGTTCACCTGAAGAAAATGGCCGCTTTGGCAATTAGACTCTATGGCATTGAAGTCCTTCCCCTCCCCAAACCATGCCCTCCTCAGGCTCCGCCCCAAAAACCTCCTGCCGGTGGCAAAGAGGAACCTGGCAACCCTAAGTGGGGTCATAGGGATCGTATCACTCCAGTCTAGGATTGCAAGGTCCCTCTTCGTCACTGGCAGGAGGTTTTTGGGGTGGAGCCTGAGGAGGGTGGGGTTTGGGGAGGGGAGGGACTTCAATGCCATAGAGTCCAATTGCCAAAGTGGCCATTTTCTCCATGGGAACTGATCTCTGTTGCCAGGAGATCAGTTGTAATAGCAGGAGATCTCCAGCTAGTACCTGTTGGTTGGCAACCCTACTCCAGTCTTATTCCATCCGCACTGGCTCACAATTTGTTTCTGGGCCCAATTCACAGTGCTAGCATTGACCTTCAAAGCCCTATAGGGCTTGGGGCCTGCATAACTTAAGGAGCACCTTCTCCCATACAAACGTACCCATCCACTGTAGTAATCTTTGGAGGCCTTGCTTCGAGTGCCCCCGCCATCTGAGTAGGGTTGCCAGTCTCCAGGTGGTAGCTGGAGCTCTCCCGCTATTACAACTGATCTCCAAGTGTCCGAGATCAGTTCCCATGGAGAAAATGGCCACTTTGGAAGGAGGTCTCTATGGCATTATACCTCATCGAAGTCTGTCCCCTCCCCAAATCCCACCCTGCTCAGACTCCACCCCCAAAATCTCCAGGTATTTTCCAACCTGTAGCTGGCAACCCTACCTCTGAGGATAACTGGGTGACAACCCAAGAAAGGGCCCTCTTGGTTGTGGTGCAAAAACTTGGGAATTGTCTCCCCAGGGAGATTTATCTGTGTTCCCTTAGCAGTATCTTTCTCCAGTAAGTGAAAACTTTTTTGTTCTCTTTGGCATACCCCTACTAATTGTTATTGGCCTTCTTCCTGGGTTTTTGTGTTATGTGTGTTTATATGTTTTTATTGAATTATTGTATATATCCTTTATTTTAAATGTTTTAAATGCTGAAATATTCTATTGTTTTCATGTTCGCCACCTTGTGGACCCTCTTTGGGTCAAATGGCAGTATAAAAATGTTTTAAATAAAGTAAATAAGTTGAACAATAAATTTCAAAATAGCCTTACATATTAAAATATCTTATATAGCGACTATAAAATTACATTTGCCATCTACACATTGCACAAGACAGTTTATTTTTACCATTTTAGCAGTAGGAAAAACCCTGATCATGTCCCAGAGCCCCTTCTGAACTCTACAAGTCCATCCCATGCACAAATCACCATATGAGTTTTTCAATACTTGGTGCGCGTGTTCCAAAAACCGAACGCAGCACACACTTAAACTGATCTTATTTATTTATTTAAAACATTTGTTAGCCACCTTTCTCCCTTGGCAGCACTTGAAACTGCTTACAATGTAAATAAGACATTATGAAAAACACAAAAAAACTTTTGAAATGGATGCAAATATTTGGACAAATGGAAAAAATATCTGAAACAGATTCGAGTCCCAGCTTAGCCCCAAAAAGGAAAACAGACTCAGATGCTTCAATTCTGAAGATGATGATGAAGAGTTTGTTTTTATATGATGATTTTCTCTACCTTTTAAGGAGAATCAAACCAGCTTATTATCTCCTTCCCTTCTTCTCCCCACAACAGACACCTTGTGAGGTAGGGGAGGCTGAGAGAGCTCTGAGAACTGTGACTAGCTCAAGGTTGTGATCCTCCTCAGAGCAGTAGGCTTATTCTCACAGTGTGCTACAGATTTATATGTGGAAATCTTTCTATGTGAAGATTCTTTGTTTGATGAAGCACGCAGTTGTAGAATGGCGTACCAGTACAAACTGTAGGGTACTCACCACCCATAATCTAAAGTTTCTGATAATGCAACATGCTGCTTTATTAGCTGGGACAAAAACATTTTTACCTGAGGTATCCTGATATATAGGAGGAGATCCCAAGAATACCAATTCTCACCATTAAAAAAATAATAAGAATGTAGCCTTCACTAGCTACTGAGAATATCGGTTTAGTACACTGTGTAGTTAATTGAATGGACGGAATATTGTGTCAGCCAGTTTCTGGGAACATAATTTACCTTGTAACCAGCATGGTGTAGTGGTTAAGAGTGGTGGTTTGGAGCGGTGGATTCTGATCTGGAGAACCGGGTTTGATTCCCCTCTCCTCCACACGAGCGGCGGAAGCGAATCTGGTGAAATGGATTTGTTTCCCCACTCCTACCCATGAAGCCAGCTGGCGGATCTTGGGCTAGTCACACTCTCTCAGCCCCACCCACCTCACAGGGTGTCTGTTGTGGGGAGGGGAAGGTGATTTTAAGCCGGTTTGAGTCTCCCTTAAGTGGTAGAGAAAGTCAGCATATAAAAACAAACTCTTCTTCTTCTTCTTCAACCCTATGCAGACTCACTGCAATATAAACCCCTATAACCACACTGTTAATTTATCTATATGATTTCTCAGCTGAATATAATAATAAAAATGGTTATTTTCAATAACTGACAACAAAATTCAACCTTGAATGTTTGGTTAACTAGCCAAATAAGTAAACATGCAGGAATAAAAGAGATCTTTCAAAAAGCAACTCTCTATAAAACAAGATCAGAGGGATTCTGCATTGCTATCTCCATGTGATTTTCCTTGGCCTAAGTGGAGAACACTGCAACTGAAAGTTAACAAGAAGGAACTGAGGTTTCTTTGTTACCAGAGGCATTCAACTATAAGGAATTCACTTACTTATCTCTGGGGAACTCCCATTTTGGATCTTCTGGCAGTTCATACTCAGAAACCCCTGCCAGCATCGGAGCATCAGCATTGGAGGAGAGACGTGTAGTTATCCTCACCAAAGGTGTGTTGGAGTTCATGGACGAACTAGAGTCTGCAGACACCTGTTTATTAGAAATCAAGATGCAAAGAGAAGATGTAATTTTGGCCCAATTATAACCAACTGGCTATACACAGAAACCAAGCCAGTAAAGTACCAAGCTACTGAAAAGCTAAATGATGCACTGCCGACTAAAGATATAAGATTTCTGGAAATGTTGAAGTCATAAACACATTTACAAACTAGCTTCTAAAATTGTACTATTTGGTAAACTTATGGGATTTAAAAGTATAAATTCCTCACATTTTTACAAGCAAAATTGCACCCTATGCTGCTGAGCTTCATAGCTCAAAAGATCACCAATAGAAAGCAAGCAGCAATCCACAAACAAAAAAGACACTCCTGGAATTTCAACTGATCTCCAAAGCACAGAGATCAGTTCCCTCTGAAAAATGGCAACTATAGAGGGTGGACTCTATGGCGTTATACCCTAAGGTCCTTCCCCTCTCAAAACTGCCCCCTTCCCTCCACCTCCAAAATCTCCACGGATGTTCTGACCAGGAGTTGGCAACCCTACCTATACATGCCTCTCAGGAAACTAACAGCATCCTCTAGGTGCAGAAATGTATTGTGGATTTGAATGTTGCATATGCCTAAAGTATCTATAGGGATAATTCTCTAACACTGTAGACTGTCTTACGTAAAAAAATTCACACTACACATTTTGAGCAGTAAAGGCCAGTTAGCATATTATTAATTCAAAATAAGAAAATATTTCATTGCTTGCCCCCCTCCCATGTTCCCCAAAATCCCCATGTTTCCATTTCAACTACAGAAAATCATAAATGCGGAGTTATAATAAATTTCTTCTTGCTTCTAATTTTTTGCTAATTAATTATACATTAAGATGACAAGGAATTCCCAGCATTAACGCTGGGGACTAGTTTCCCTCAGCCCCTGCTGGAAACAAGGAAAGCACGGGGCTTCATTGGGTTGCTTAATTTGAAGAAGCCAATGAGGAGCTGTGATTTTGCCACTTCTATTGTGGCTATGCCTCCTCCGTGCAGGCTTTTATGATGGCTGCTGACCCGCCCACCGTCCCTGCAGTATCACGGGACTAGCCAGCCGCATTCAGGGCTGAGCAGGAATTTAGGGGGGTTTCCTCTGATTGGCTATTGAAGGATGCTTTTTGCCTGCTTCATGACGTCAGGGTAGAGATGGTTAAATAAGCCTGGTCTTTGGACTGGCTAGGCCATATCTAGTTTGACAGGAATAGGGCAGGCTAATGATAGGTAGGGATGATCAGTAAGCACCCTGAGGTATCAGCAGTGATGAAGGGTGTGTCGAGAACAGCACATCACGGCCTGGGAGGTAGGGTGCAACTGGGAAGGAGTGCCCTCTGTGCTGAGCAACATCTTTTCCAAACCTGGTAGCGGCCATGCAGTGCATCAGGGAAGGGGCTAGGCACCTCTCGGAACATTGTGTGCAGGCAATGTTAAGCAAGGCCAGCAGAAAACACAGGCTGAGTTTGGAGTCTGGATGGGTCTGCCTGATAAAGACAGTCGCTGCCAGGCTGCCTAGCACAGCCTGCCTGTTGAAATGCTAGCATATTTAATGATATGGTGTAGATCTGCATAATTAATTTATTAAACTAGTTCAACCCAATGCTGTTGTCTCATGTTTTCATTGGTAAGGGGGGTGCCTGGGGCAATGCTATAGACCAAAACTTTAAAGATATCTATTATGGAAACTGAATTAATTAGTAACTGTGTTTGCATCAGTCTTATACTCTTAGTCCGCAAATAATTTGTTGAAAAGTTTCTCTCTCTTTTTAAATTTAAGGATAGCCATTCTTC
The DNA here is from genome assembly GCF_029931775.1 of Euleptes europaea. Classification (NCBI taxonomy): domain Eukaryota; kingdom Metazoa; phylum Chordata; class Lepidosauria; order Squamata; family Sphaerodactylidae; genus Euleptes; species Euleptes europaea. The sequence goes on from NC_079316.1 coordinate 67,942,542, forward strand.
TTTAAGATCACCATTAAACTCATTATGTTCATGAGTACTTACAGGATACTTTCTATAAAGCATTTATTTAAAGTGGTTCAACCAAAATGGTGCTGAGAATGTGTCATTACAAAGAACTTTAATAATTTTCTGCACTACAATGTTATTTCTACAGTATTTTTTTCCAGTTAGCTGGTTTTGAATCCTGAAGATCAAAGAAGGCTATAACACTTCTCTAAAACACAGGTTATGTTCAATCATGGCCAAATTAAAACCTTCCAATAACCTAACTAGAATAACATAAATAGAAAGTTCTCATAGAATATTTGAAAAATAAGAATTTGGTAAGTCCTCCAATTTTTGTGGCTGGTTACAAGAGTTCACCACAACGTAACTGATGATGATTCTGAAATTAATAGGATTTTCCCATCTGCTTTTTCCTTACATATATTGAAATTCCTTGTGGCTCACAGCCTATATTACCTTGCTAGCAGCAGATATGGTAGTTCTGATGACACACATTTCCTCTGTCACTTGACAAGAAGTATTTGAATATCACATGATTGCCTCCCAGCCCAAGCCAAGGCCCCAGCATTATTTCTTTGGGTCTGGTACAAACTTGAAACATCAGATCCCTCCCTGACTCCATCTTATAACACAGTCAACATGAGCCATGGAAGAAAAATGTTCTATTTTATTGCTGAAATGTCATAAACGGATCATATAATGAAAATTGGCTTTCCTCACAGATGCTGTTGGAATTCTCCGCTCATTATGATTCAGAGCCTGCTAATCCACCCTCATCTTTATTTTCCAATTAGCTCTAATGACATTCAAAATCAACCAAGATGCAGATTGTTGATTTGAGTCTGCACTAGATTTCAACAACCCTCACAAGTGAAGACAATTGTGTAGGATTTTTGATTATTAATTCTCATTTCTTCAAAGTTCTATCATTTGTTTTGGTTTGCAGTTGTATTGGGTAATGTATGCTTACACTTTCTGTAAAATTATGGACCAGTAATTGCATTGTATTTACATGAAAAATGCTAAAGGAAAAATTGGGAATACGCTTTACCCAATCCTTTGAGGGGGTGACTGCATTATTTGTTCATAGGACAGTTACATCATCAGCCAAATCCTATTTGCAAATATAACACAAAAGACTATATCTATGAATCAACTCTTCATTAAACCAAAAAAAACTGGGCTATTTATTCCCACATCCAAACTCAAAAGCTAAAAGGGACATTTTGTACCTTGTTATTTAATTGAACAGATAAATATACCTTTACTGCCAAAGCATACACACACACACACACACACATAGTACAGAAAGTGAACAGTTACTCTTAGAAATACAAGAAACTAACATGCTACTTTGACCTTTGACAACCAAATTATCTATCACCACTCTTCTTGGTTGGTTTAAAAAAAACTGTAGAACAAACATCTGTAGAAACTATGAAAATAGCATATTTTTAAAGAATGCTTATATAGTCATTTCCACAAATCAACAAACCTTGAGTAATAGTAAAAAAAGCATTGCAAAAGTTGCCAGCCGACGCCAGAAAGTTACAGATTACATTGTTGAGAGTATTCCTTTATAGGTGTCAAAATGTAAGAAAATGGTCAGCAAATCCAGGAAATGGGAAGTTCTGCATCAAGTCTGAATGCAAGTGCTTGCTTTGCACATTATTTTAAATGTCTTTTAAACCCTTCTCTACAGTGAACTCTGCATTATGCAACTGTTCAACAAATGATGAAAGTGAGGCCGGTTGTTGGCAAAGGAAAAGACAACTGATGAAAGAGGTTTTAACAAACCGACAGTCTGGGAGAACTGCCCTTTGGAAAATGCTGGGTTTATGATGATCCACGGTCTGACTACTGACAGATGTATTGTATACCGACAGCATTTTCTCTGTCATCACTGCATGATCAGGTCATCGTGAGGCTTTCATTCCAGCCACAGGCCAATAATCTTTTTATCCAAGTACTGATACACATCTCCCTTTCCAAACGGGCTTGGCTGAAAAAATCTCTTTAGTAGAGAACAAGACATCCAAAGTTCCAGACATACATGTGTATCTGTGTATGTATGTATATATTTTACAAACACACATTCTCTTCAGTACTCTACATATGCGGATTAGATGAGGCCCTGTTGTACAATTGATTAAAGAATACGTAACAATCCAGACCCTTTGGGATCAAATATCAGGAATCATCCTCTACGTTCTGTCAAACTCCCCAGTTTCCTTTCCATTGAGACTTTTTGCTCTTCTTCTCCTGCTGATCCTGCTACTCCTGATGTTTTTGCTATGATGTCACAGAACATTCATCTTAATGCTGCAAATGAGTTAGTCAGTTCCTCCGGTGTCACTATGTGCCTTGCAAGTCTCTGGCCTCAGAACTGACTGCTTAGAGGCAACTGGGCATTGATTCTGAATTCTAAAATCCATAATTTGTACACAGTTGTCTCAGCCCATGCATGGGCTTTCAAGTGAATCCTGGTAAGAACAAAAGTCCTGGAGTTTTCCCAAGGGCAAACAGTTATTTTCTGTTTAAGATTATGCTATATTTTATGCTTGTATGTCATTGTGTGCACATACTAGTAATCACAAAGAACAATCCTAAACAGGCCTACTCAGAACCCTACTCAAATCTACTCAATGAGATTTAATCCCAGGAAAGTAATCTAAGGATGGCACTGACAGTGGTGAAGGAACATCAAGTTCAGCCTCGGTGCAGCTCACTTCCATGAGACACAACCAGTTTCTCTCTCCTCCTTCCTGTCAAATCACACAGCTTAGATAATTATGCGTCACGAGCAAAAAGCGGACAAACTGCCGAAAGGTGCCAACAGTGGAAAGCAGCAGCCAAACTGACTTTGCAGGAAAATTCTTCTCTGATCCCAAAGATGATGAACAGTCAGATCCTTGGCACAAGCAAAACCCAACCCTGCATATTCCCAAAGAAAGTCTTACTGGAGTCAGCATCCTACCTTCAGCTGTAGCAGTCTCTGAAGCTCTAAGGAAAAAATGCAGAGGTGGGGGGGGGGAATCCAAATAATACTTTATCCATAGCACCAGAGAAATTTTGCAGCCTAGCCGCAAAATCAAGTTCACAACACCTGCAAATTAGCAGGTCATTTGAACAAACCTCCTATGTACAAGAGCTTCAATTATAACACCTTCTTGCTGGACAAAACACTAATTTAGGAGTGGCGACTCAAGGAATAAAGAGCCCTGTGGTGCAGAGTGGTAAACTGCAGTACTGCAGTCCAAGTTTGCTCCTGACGGAAGTTGGTGTCAGGTAGCCGGCTCAAGGTTGACTCAGCCTTCCATCCTTCCGAGGTCAGTAAAATGAGCACCCAGCTTGCTGGAGGTAAACCGTAGACGACTGGGGAAGGCAATGGCAAACCACCCCGTTAACACAGTCTGCCTAGTCAACATCGTGATGGGACATCACCTCAAGTGTCAGTAATGACCTGGTGCTTGCACAGGGGACTACCTTTACTCAAAGAATATGATATCTCATCGAGCTAATGTATAATCTATGTATATGAAAATATGAACTGATACTTGATGATCGGAGTTCTCTTTACTCAGCAAAGTTTCTACTGTTCATGAGATAATTATTTTGGGATACTCAGTAAAAACTTTTTCAAAGCAAGATCTTTTGAACTGAATTTAAAAAAATTACAAAATCCAATTAAAAACTGCATAGGCATGAAAAATAGTGCAGTGTTATTAATGGGAAAGAATCTTGACTTGGTCAAGGTTTTCTACTTTGCACTTTCCCCCTCTTATCACTCTGTTCTGTGTTTTCTGTTTTTGGAAACAAAGGATTAAAATACACCACTAATAATTTTAAAATATTTCAAAACCAAAGAAAAGTCCATCATCAAAGCATCAGCATTTTCAGAAATCATGTGCATACTTATTAGATATATAAATAAGGATTTAATTTTCAAATCTTGTTTGCACTTGATAGTCATACTCTTGAAGGGACTGAACAAATAAAAGCAGTTGCAATCATAAAACAGTATCCAAGTATTGTGCGGCAACATCTATGAAATAACAGTTCTAAATTAAGCCCTTCTTTTCCCCATTCATAAATTTTGAAATAGTGAATGTGAAAATTTTGCTGATTTATTTATTTAAAACATTCATATACCACCTTTCCACCCAAATAGGGTTTCTAAGGTGGCAAACAACAAAGCATTAAAACATTAAAAACATTAAAGGCTCAAGTGGTTCTAACCAAGACTATGTACACTAAATAACTTTGCTTTTATTCGTCTTTTTATTAACTATGAGCCCATTCCTGAAGGGAGGGGGTAGATATGCGGCAGCCAGGAGCAGCACAACTGAGCTGCCTCTTCAAAGGCTTCCAAGCTGCTGCGGATGCAAAAAACAAATTAAAAAAGGGGGGGAATGCCCCACTGCACAAAGCAAGGCTGCAAAGAGGTGGTGTGCATCCCAGGATGAACGGCATTAGGAAGCTGCCCAAAGGCAGCTCCGCCCTTGGGAACGCCCCCCCCCCACACCAATGCGGGCTTTCCCTTCCAGGAAAACCCTGCTGGCATAGCTGCACAGGCGGTGGGGGCTGGTGGCTCCCAGACACCAGCATGTTTACCCCCGCACCAACATAGGTGCCACCTTATTCTGTGATAAGGTGGCAACTATGCCGGTGCAGGGTTATGCCAGCTCCTAAGGAGCTTCAGCCCACCCCCCCTTCAGGAATGGGCTGCCCGACATGAAATGGTAAACATGTAAAGAATATGTAAAGAACTTTAAGGACCCAAGCAGGTTTGTAAAGAAATGATCCATAAGAAAATCATCATTATTTAATCAACTAGTTTGCATTGCATGATTACTCCCCAACATCTTTTCAATGACATATTACAGTTCAATGCTACAACACATATTATTTTTAAAAAAAATATCATTTTGGATGAGCTATTTCCTATGCATGTAACAAACTTATCAGAGTTTCCTTAGAAGAACTCTACTACCACACAGCTAATAAACTCATGCATCAGTAAAGTACTTTAAAGTCTGTTTAGTACTTAGCCTCTGTACAAGTGGTAACTCACAAACCATCTCTTTCCAGATTGCCTCTGTACCATTCAACTAAAATACTTCTGCCTACACAGTTGCTATCAAAGACTAAAACAACTTTCACTATCATTTCTCTATTCAAAGTATAATACTAATACTAAACAAAGGCATGCCCTTTTTAAAGGTAAGGGTAATAGGAAAAGTGACTCCTGGCACAGAATATATTCTACAGTCAATTTTTAGCATAGTTCATAGGATACAAGAAGTTGGTATCAAAATTCACAATGCAAAATTCACAATGCAAAATATAATGCAGTCCTTCTTCAGATTCATAGATATGTTGTTAAGATATAGGTCTGCACAAGAAACCCCTGAAAAAAGATCTGCATGAAGTTGCAGAGAAAATACACAAAGGGAAAACTTCCCTTCCTGTAGCACATACTGCTCTCTATAGATGCTTCAGCAAACAAGATTATTCTTATTCAGGGCCCCTCCCTCCACTCCTAATGCCTGTGGCACCAGTTAATCCCTGTACTTTGTAGCTCACAAAAAGTCACCTGCAAATATGCTGTGTTGCCTATTCTCTTAGAATTCCCAAAGACTACTATCAATTCAGATTAGAAGTTAAAATCTCTTCATCACTTGACAGTTTCAATAGTTTCTAACTCTATCATGAAATAATTCATAACAACCAGTGTTTTATTTCAGTTACCGGCTCATTGGTTTCAGAACTCAGCACAGATTTCCAAAATCTATGCTAGGTCCTGTTTCAATGCCACCCAAATCCCCTCAAATGTGCATTAAGCAGGACCCCTTTGTTATACACTTGTGCATGAGATGAAGAACAGGATACCTCTAAGCTAGTCCAGAAAGCCTCCCTTCACCACTGAGACACTACAGAGTTACTCTGGGCCCAAAATGCTGGGTTTGTGAGTAAGAAAAGTGTGTCCTGAGGGCAAATTCGAACCTTCTTTTTTATCAAACATTGGCTTTCTACCACAGGATCTACTGGCTTGTCTTTTTCAAGGGATGGATAATAATTTTTTTTCAACTCTTTATCTACTTTCTGTTACCTGTCTGCGCAGAGGAATACGCTTAGTCAGCTTGTGAACAGCTGGTTGGCTGCTGAAGTCTGGCTTCTTTGTGGTGGTTCTCATTCGGCACAGGATGACTGTCGCCACCATACAGACAATCAGGAAGACCCCTACACAGTAGATGGCTATTTCCAGGTAGTCTGGGGATGTTGGATATGGCTTGTCTTCTATAGGAGCTACAGTGCAAGTTTGAGGGAGGAACAATCATGCCAGAGAATTAGAATATAGCAAAAAGATCATCAGCACAGCATGTAAAACAACATGGTACCACATCAGACTAAAGAAAATTTTAAACAAACCATGGAAGATAAAGTATGCTGAGGACTTCCACAGCATGGAAATGGTTACAATGAGCCCCGAGGAGGTAAATGGACCATTTCCAAGCCACCTCAATTCAACCTTTTTTTATGAGTTGGCTTAAATTGCCTGTTCTCTCATTGTGCCTTTCTCAATTCTCCTGCACAAAAATCAGTGCAATGTTAATAGCAGATTCTATTGAAACTTTAAAATTAAAGGCTACACATTCAGATTATGCTTGTGATCACATTCTTTTCTTGATCTATTTTTCTTTTTAGCCAACTTTCTTGAGACAGGAAAATGGGCAATAATTCACTCCAGATGCATCAATATTTGTCCGAATCTCCCAATCTTTGGCCTGAAGCAAATGACAGGTTTAGTAAAATAATTTTTCAAGAGCATTGTATTTAACTCTGTGAACCACCTGAACACACAATGAAAGGCAAACAAGCACGGAATTAGCTAGTTGAAAAGCAAAGCTTATAGGACACCAAAGCATAACAAAGTTAAGGCATAAACTAGCCTGGCTTAGGCATCCAAATATTTCTTTATACTAAGAGTTAGACTAAAGCAGTCCTATATTACAAGCATTCACATTCACTAATTAGGCCCAGAGACAAAAGTGCTAAAGTATATTAGATGCTAAATTTTCATTAAGGGACAACAGGAATTGCTTACCTATTAATCTCTTAATTCATTTGAAAACTATAGACTGTGGGTAGAGTCCCATGATGCTTTCTGCTTTGCCTCACTATTTTTTCCCTTGGTTAAGAATCACTTGAAGCTTAGGGTTCTCAGAGGGCACAATAAAATTCAGCTCCTGGGTTGAGCATTAAAGCTTCCTTTGGCAAAATGGCTAAGAAATTTTGCTTGTCTTATTAAAACTTTAGTTTCCTTTGAAATTCCAGTGTTATGCTAGACGTTCCAAACTAATCTCAAATTTCAACCTGAGTAAAACTTCACTGAGGAATTTATCTCTTATGGAAATTCCTTTTATCTGATTTTGCCTGATCAGGAGACTCCAAATTTACCTCAAATTTGCCCTAAAGCTTGGTCACGAACTGGTTAGGTCCCTTCTGTCATGAGGCACCATTTCAAAAGTGTCCCATCCAAAGTGCAAAGGTAATTTCACAGTAAGAAAAAAGTGTCTGTGCGAGCAAAGAAAACTGGTACATCCTTTACTATGTCCATAAACATATACTCTGCTCTCTGGATTATTAACCATGGCTCACAAACGCATGTTCGGTTGTTCAAATGGACTCAGAATGTTCTCCTGGAACAGGAGAAGTGAACTTTGGGGTTCGGAGAAAGCCACACCAGTTCTTTGATGTGGGATCACACAGGATCATAAGAAGGAGGTAAGTGGAACATAGTATTGTCACAATACTATGGCTTGTTTCTTCCATCACGGTAAAAACTATGTTAATCCCTTCCATTCTGAGAATATTTAGAAATTAGTGTTGGAACACTAAAGTTCACAGAGATGGATATACAGACTCATAGGTAAGTCTACTGGTCTACTGGTGGAAGACCCTATTTATTTCTGATCTTGAACATCACCGAGATCATAAATGCCACTGGACAATGACAGTACCTCATTAATTAGTGTTAAACAAGTAGATGAAAACTATTATTATTTTTATAACATAACAATGACATATTGGTTTCTGATTTTTTAATTTAAAATATTATAGTGCTATTGTGACACAAATCACTGCCAAAATTTATTATTCTATCCCCAGCAGTCCAATCCCATGCATGACTACTCAGAAGTCCCACAATGTTCAATGGGAGATTACTTCCAAATCAGTATGCATAGGATTGTAGCTGAAGCCTTTTACCTATTCCAAATCACAACAGCAACAATCAGCATTCTACTGCAAGCAGTGTCAATTGCAATCGGTTCTTATTTCTCATCCTGTGTTAATATATGTTTCATTCAGGCAAACAGATTAAGAAGTGATGCTGAAGCACTTGCAAAAATGGAAACAGCCCTGCAAGCGGAAGCAACGGGAACTTCAAATACAGACTCCCTGTTTAGTGAAGAATATTCCATGGAAATAGGGTTGCCAGCTCCAAGTTGGGAAATACCTGGAGATTTTGGGGGCAGAGCCTGAGGAAGACGGGGTTTGGGGAGGGGAGGGACTTCAATGGGGTATAATGCCATACAGTCCACCTTCTAAAGCAGCCATTGTCTCCAGTTGAACTGATCTCTGTTGCCTGGAGATCAGCTGTGATAGTGGGAGATCTCCAGCCACCACCCGGACATTGGCAACCCTATATGGAAACCTTAAGCATTAATACATTAAGGAGTGTGATAATGTGGGATGTCTCAGCCATTGGGAAGAAATGCCCTAGAAAAATTGAGATCCATTCATGTGGCAGCACAGTATTTAATGAGCAATACAGTTTTGCTATACATACATGCAAGCACGAATTATTTAATACTAAGTTATAATGACCAGAAACTTACAAACTGTGAGCATTTATGTGTGCGTGCACACACAAAATAAAACAAAAACAAAACAAGGCAGTGGCACTACACTGAACAGCAAGCAAGTTTCATTAGTACCAACATTTAAAACGATTTTTTCTGACAGACAAGCATTATCAGGCAATGAAGCGCATTAATGTGTGTTTCTGCTAAAACAGAAACATCACTCTGAGCATGACAAGACATGCTTTGCAGAAAAAGCAAATTAGCTAGCCATTTGCTTAGAGCATGCATTATTTAAAAGGTACACCAAGTTGATTCCAAAGATATGTTAAAAAAAAAAAAGAAACACTGCTTCTGTATTCATGTTTCAGCACAGCAAATTCTCACAGAGACTAAAATTAACCTAGGCAATTTGATTAGGATGAGGTTTTTGATGAAGTGTTACTTTAAAATCACCCTTAAAACTTCTAAACTTCCCAGGGGGGTTTTGAATTCCCTCACAAGGGATACGTTTATGGTTTTTGAGCTTAAGTATCTCACAGGAAAAAACCTTTTATTTCAAATTTATAACGAACATCAAGGCAGGTGAAAAAAACAGTTATGTCTGAAAGCCCCTCCGTTCATCATTTTAAAGCTCCGTTCATCATTTTAAATTTAAAGGGCAGCATTTTGCTTTTTAAAAAAAAAATCACTTGAAGAAGATTAAAAGCCCATTTCTGAGACAGAAGCTGTGCTAATTTGGCAGCAATCAACAATGAAGCAGGGAGGGGAAAAACCACTGAAAGATAGCAGTATATACCTGGCAGAACTGTCAACCATGCAGAGTGAAAGGATATCCCAATAGAATTACCCGCCAAGCATGTATACTCCCCAGCATCCTCAAAAGTTACATTCCGTATATAGAGAACCTCAATCTCTTTGTCCGTGGTGTTAACACCGGCAGCCTAGAAAAAAAGGGAAGCAAGAGAAAAACTAGACATTTTAGGAATTCTTGTGGATGGGAAGTGGGACCACGGAGATCTTGGCACTTCAGAAGGAACAGTGGTGCACAGCCGTGGGGAGATCCCATCCACAAAGCCCTCAACCAAAAGATGATTATGAACAGATCCCAGCTCACCTCAGAGAAGAATGAATCAACACCCTTCACCAAACCTACACTCACCACCTAAGGACGCATGCAATCAGATAACATGGAAAAATTCACCCACAAATGTGTTTTAAAAAAAGTGTTACAGACAGAAAAATAAAAAATACAAGAAAGTACAAAGGAAAATCTGTTTTACTTGCCATTCTAATTAAGAAAAGGGAATTTCAGAAATACATAAGAGATGAAGCTAGAGAAACAAAACTTTATAAAAGAGATGTGCTCATTATACTTGGGGTGAACTGAAACCCCCCAGATTTTTGTATCTACTGAACCTCAGATTTTGTTCATTTCATTAGCACTTGAGGTAACTGTGGACTGCTTCTTCTCGGGTGAACTACTACATGGTTATGCCCAACCATGGCATTCCTAATTTGGTCTACAATGGGTTTCAAATCATATGTTTGGCAATCAAAAGTGTGAAAAATTTTGCCCTCTGATTACTTCCAAACTCTTCATATAGTCAAGAAAGACATTTACTGTTCTTGGTGGCCTGATGAACTGTTACACTAGTCTTTTTTGCGACAGGAGGATGCCGGCAGCATGCCCAGCCAGTGTCTGAGGGCCGCGCTGCCGCCGTAGGGGTGCCGGGGTAAGTGCCCCTACGCTGGTGTCCATGCCAGTTTAGATGGAACAAGTGCCAGACACAGTTGTAGGGGTCATGCCACCTCCGAAGCCCATTTTGCCCCCAACCTCAGGAATGGGCTGTAAGTCTCTCACACTGCTCAAAAGATCCCTGTATAGCTTAGGTAAAGTGCTTATGTAAAGCACCATGAATGTTCAAAATTATATCCTCAGGAGGATGGGTCTAAGGAGATTTTTATTGAGCATGCTACTAGATCTGTAAAAAATCTAGAATATGCTGTCACTGAAATTACACTTACGGTCTGGTTCCTGTCCCAACTAGTGGCTGTAATCCCCATAATAATGACAAATACCATACATGAAGGGTGACAGCAATAGTAAAAAAAGAAAAAAAAAGCTGAGGAAGATTTAGACTGATCAGAATTTTTTCATATTGTACTGAGAACAAATATATGTGAACACAAACGGACAGTTCATAGTAAAAGAGATAGTAGAAAAGATTTAAAAACAGGTTACTAAAAACACACCACACAGGATTTGTGGGAATTTTTCCATGGCTACTGGAGTAACACCAGTTGCATCTCCAAGGGAAGATTACAAATACATCAAGGTCATGGAGTTATCCTAAAAGCTGCCTGCAGAGTCCCAAAGCACCAATTTTTTCCAGCTTCTACATCCAGCTTTCTTTAACAGACGTTGTTACCTTTATCTGGCAGAACTGTAAGCCAGGCAGACTGGTTGGCCTCCCCTATATAATTGGAGACCTTACAAATATATTCTCCAGCATCCGCCTCTGTCACATTGTACAGTTTCAGCACTTCAGCATTGGAACTATTTATCCCCGAATGCTAGAACAGACCAATAACATAGGAGAACAATGTAACTGCTGCCCCAAATGTAAACACCAATACGGTCCCGCCACCAAAACATTTGAAGAAGTCTTCCAATTAGCATCAACATTAGTATAAAAACATGTTATTTTATTTAAAAAGAACAAATGAAGGTTACTTTTTAACAAAATGGGGAAGATTCTAAACAGATGAAACCAAGTGTGTAAAGATCCAAATTCAGTGGATACTTAGGAGCAATGTTTCACCTTACAGGACAACACTGCTTTAGAACAAGCTACTTCTATGTAACAAAACTGGTCAAATAGGAAATTTTAAAAAACTGGCTGTTAACCTTAAAAATCATTGCCCCGTATGAAAGTGGTAAAAAAAACCTGACTTCTTGGTATGTTTGATATAGAAAATCCTGCTCTGCCAATGTCCTTTGGCAGAAAACATGGTCATTGCTGAAGGACCTTTAATGTTTTCCCAGACTCTCAATAACAAAGACCAAGTCAATTTTCTTTGGTTTATTTTGGACACTCATTGCCCAAGAATAAATCTCAAGTGATGTCAAGATAGTGGTGTCGCAATTTTCTTAATAAGCGGCCATGATGTTTGAAAAACAAACAAGCAATTGGTGTGCAAGTAAAAAAGACTTTCTGGAATCCAAAAAGTGGAACTAACTTTTGCTTTTGTTTAGACCAACAACTGTGTGTTCCAGCATATTTATGGGTTGGCACTAATAAAAGCTTCTGGGTCGTTAAAAGAAATTCAATCCCAGTTTCAAAACACTTGGCCTCACTCAACAGCCTTTTTTTCACAATCTAAAAAAGAATTACTCATTATCTGGGAGGGGGGAAGCTTACCTTGAGGACTTTCAGATAGGGTATTCCTTCTGCATCATGCTTACTTCCGTTCTTTTCAATGTGCTTTATCCACTGGATATGAGGCTGAGCATCACTGTAGACTTTGCAGACAAACTCCGCATCATCCCCGACAACAGCCGAGGTATTTGCTGGTAGGCCTGCTTGTAGGATAGGCCTGTGTGGTGATCGTTCTGTCAGGAAGCAAAAATGGAGAGGGGGGGAGAGAGGGGGGGGAAAGAGAGAGAAACATATAAAGATGAAGAACTAGGAATACCTGCCAAGAAAACTGTTAGTGAACATGAGCCAAAAAGCCCTGTAAGCCTGTTGGCTGACTTCACTGAAATCATGCTGTAACCAAAATGTAGAACCCAAAAAAAACACAAAAAAACTAGACTTCAAAGGAGGTGCCTCAATACTACAGTAGAGTGTTGTACAATGACTCTTTCTTTTAAAAAAAATATGATGCAGAGCACCAGATCTTATGGACAGAACATTTAAAGCACAATTCCTTATTATTATTATTATTATTATTATGTTAAGTATGGAAACATTCCTTTTATTCATGAGCACAGAGCTCATCGGGTGTCACCCGTCCCCACTTAATAAGGAGAAAAAATAATTTCTATGCTTCTGGTATTCTTTAATTGATTGCAACTAATGCCAGATCAGATAAAATACAAAGATTGACTACTCGCAAATATTCTGTGAGGAAGTCGGTAAACATGTTCCTAAGGCCATCCATTGCCAACCCCTTTGAATACAAGGCACTACTGCAGTCACTGCTGCATCAACAATAGGCACACAAATTGAGTATATAGTGCAATCGTAAATGAAGCTGCACAATTTAGAAATCAGACCAAAAATAAACAAGGAAAACATCTCAAGAATAAACGGTAGTGCTGCCTATACAATTACTTATCTTTTTTTTTTAATCATAAGAATCAGACTATGAATCAGCAATTAATATATGCTACAAACAGTGAGCAGATGGTGCCAGCTAGGGTTAACAGAACCAGTCTTCTAAGAACAAAACAGACAATATGACATGTCACACAGTTAATAGCCAGTGATAGCCTCTTTGGTCTGTGAAACTTGTCGAATTTTCTTCCATGAGGTCTAAAGAGCAAAAGAGTGCTATAGGTACATTAAACACACACATAAACTGATGTCACTACTGAATGGTCAGACTGCACCGCTGATTTCCATGAGAACCCCAGTAGCACTAAGGACATTTTGCAAAGCTCTGGGGAAAAATGTTTCGTTTAGAGAAAGTCTACATATAAAACAATTAATGCACAGTTTTTCCATCCAGGGGTTTCAAGTTTATAAGTGGAAGCTACCAGTTTGTAAGACCCAATCATTGCAGTGAACCTTTCAATTATTCGGTAAGGCTTACTGTCAAAAAAATTCCAAGAACCAAAGTTACTAAATGAGATGGAGTTAGATACATTTGGTTAATGGCGACTTAAGACTATTACACTTCTTGCTTTGCTTAAGTCCCATGATGCTCCTTGTATTTATATATAAGAATAACATTGAAAGCCACTCTGTCTGTGTATTGCCTACAAAATGTAGGGATATTATAATTTTTTTTTAAAAAAAATGCAAATTTATAAAGGTAAAGGTTCCCTGTGCAAGCACCGGTCATTCCTGACCCATGGGGTGACGTCACATCCCAGCATTTACTAGACAGACTTTGTTTACGGGATGGTTTGCCAGTGCCTTTCCCAGTCATCTTCATTTTACCCCCAGCAAGCTGGGTACTCATTTTACCAACCTCAGAAGGATGGAAGGCTGAGTCAACCTTGAGCCGGCTAACCAAAACCGATTTCCGTCGGGATCGAACTCAGGTCGTGAGCAGAGCAATGCAAATTTACATTAAGATATATTTATAGTGCTGGGAAAAAATATCAAGTTTTCCTATTTTACTAAACTTTCCTATCTCTCTTTGGGTACCAAGAAGAAGAAACAAGCACAATTTCCCTTTAAAGTAACATAATTGGTTTTAAATTGAAGAGGCAAATGAAGAAATGAGGATTAGAAAGGTTCTAATAGAGATTAAACCATCTTAGATTTTATCACAATCCTAACACAAACTGAGGATCTGATTAAGATAGCCCCTCCACCCACACCTACTTCAGCTGCAGATGAGTTAGAAGAGAGTCAACATTGTGCTAGCTAACCCACATTCCACATCACAGTGGAAGAGATTAACACCCCCTAGGAGCTATTGTTAAGTATTTGTCAAAGCTTTAGTTTGCCAAAACTCACAGGAACATTTATCTGATTTAGACTTTTGTTATCCAATACAAAAGGAACTGTTTCATCATCATGAAATGATGTCAGCTGTTCTTCTCCCAAGATGGCTACTTTGGAACACACTGATCTACCTTCTTAGCCAATTGTAATCTGCATTTATTTTAGGCTGCCTCCATCTACATCACTTGATATTGTGCTAGCATAGTGCTACAGCAATAATTTTCAACCAGACTGGAAAACCATAGAGGAAAATCTAGGTGCAACTGACAATGGAATTGTATGCATCGATGTAGATACAGCCGTAGTCATTAATCTGAACTGTTTTGTTGCAGCCTTGCAGTATTAAGGTTTACAGGTGCTTTAAGCCATTTGTTAGAAATGCATTAAGAGCTAATGATTTTCCTTATATGTATTGGAGACTGGGTAGTATTTTGAACTTTTAAAATTGAGATGTTTAATTCCTGTTGCATCTCATTACATGTACGGTGGTGGAAAGTGCCGTAAAGTCACAGCTAACTTCTGGCGACCCCGTAGAGTTTCCAAGGCCAGAGACAGGCCATTTATGCATGGGAGGTTTTGCCTTGGATTTGCTGCTCTCCGGATGAACATTTTTTTCCCTCTTAATTCTCAAAACTCTGCGTGGGGGGCTTACTTTTGAGTTTTGAGAATTCAGATGAGAAAAATGTGCATCTAGAGAGCGGCAAATCCAAGGTAAAACCTCCCATGCATAAATGGCCAAACAGAGGTAGTTTGCCATTGGTTGCCTCTGCATAGCAGCCCTGGACTTCTACGGTGGTCTCCAATCCAAGTACTAGCTGGGGCTGACCCCGCTTAGCTTCCAAGAGCTGATAAGATTGGGCTAGCCTGGGTCATCCAGATCAGGGCCATTACACATGTAGCTCATATTTAAGTTTGTTAAATAACATGATTTTACAGTCCTTTGCATTTATATATAAGAATATAATTTCTTATATATACTGTCCATTTCTCTTAGGAAGTCACAATGGGTAGAACCGAGAAAGAGGAAAGGAAGGTATTTTGATGAGAAATACTTATTCAGTAGTGAACACATTCCGTCCCTTTTTTCTGAAAGGCAAAATTGATTCTGTGTGGCAGGGCCGGATTTCGGGGCTTGCCCAGTGTGCAAGGAGGGGGGTGCCAGCAAGGGCTGGGGAGCGTGGGCATGGGGAGAAGGAATGCTGCCTCAGTATGGGCACAGCTGCCTGCCCATGGACTGCTCTCAGGAGTGAGAAGAGGAGGGGGTGCTGGTGAGGGCATCTGGAAAAGAGCACTGCTGCACCCCAGCTGGAGTGCACGCTGCCTGCCTTCAGCTCAGGTGTGTGTGCTGCCCGGTCGGGCCTAGCAACTGCTCTCCCTCTCTTTCTCTCTCTGTGGGGGTGGCCGCCATGCACCCTACCTGGCACGTTTGTCTCTGCCCCAAGGTCACCAGTACCTGGTTCCAGCTCACACATGTACGCATGGCCCATCCCCTCCCTCCCCACCTGCCCCAGGCATTTCTTCCCCCAGCTCCATGCCAGCTTTGTGGAGGACCTCTTACAGGGGAAAAAGTGATATGTCCTAGAGACTAGGCCTACCTGTTTTTATTGACCTGTTTTTATTGGCTTGACTTGTTTTTATTGAGTTCTGGGTATTGTTTTAGTGGTGGGTTGCCTCAAGCAATTCTTAGACAGGCGGCATACTAAATAAACACATTTCCACACAGCTGCCAGATGGCAAGGGTGTAGACTTAGTACTGTTCCATCTCCTTTTCACAAAAGATGAAAGGACCCAAAAAAAGATTAGATTTACAAAAACAAGTAACATGTCAGGAGACCTACATGTCACTCTAATTAAGCATTTAAGCAAACTTAAGCAAATCCCAAATGGAGTGTGGTCTCTCTTAAACATGCTGGCTTCCAATAAATTATCTTAAAAGCAAAGCATTGAGAGCGTAATAGCAAATAATGATGCCTGCCAAACAATGGAATCTTTCATAAATCCCTATGTATTTGGCATGCTACAAATGCCTACTGGGAATTTATTCATGGACACAGTGCTGGCAGGGTCCTATAAAGTAGCAGCCTTATTTTACTTGCGGCTAAGGAACTCTTGCAATGCTGCTGTTAAATCATTCCTTGGCTATGTGCAGGACTATCTGCCTTAGTTCCACACAAGTGCCATGCAAGCATGGGATTTCCTACTGGGCACAGATGACACACAGAGTCACCACTTAGGGGAGGGGCTGTGGCTCAATGGTAGAGAAACTGCTTGGCATGCACAAGGTCCCAGGTTCAATCCCCAGCATCTCCAGTTAAAGGGACTAAGCAAGTAGGTGATGTGAAAGACCTCTGCCTAAGACCCTGGAGAGCCGCTGCCAGTCTAAGTAGAATACTGACTTTGATGGACCCAGGGTCTGATTCAGTATAAGGCAGCTTCATGTGTTCATGTGTTCTCTTCCATTTTAAATATTAAGCAGGCATGTTGTCCCACAACTATAAAGATATCCTTGAAAGTGTGCAGACTGGTGAAAGATGCCAGCTCTGAGGCTGATTAAGAAGATATGGTAGGGCAAAAAGGTGAACATATTCTCGATTATCTCTGCAGGCACAGAACAGATAAACAAAATAAGCAAATGCATTCCACACTGCTTAACTTGTAGCATATAGAGCTTATGTTTGCGAATTCAAAAAGTATAATTCAAGGGTGAGAGGGTTAAAGTATTGGACTAGGATCTGGGAGTTCTGAGTTCAAATCCCCACTCTGCCATGGAAGTTCAATGGGTTACTTTGGGCCAGCCACTCTCTTTCTCAACATAACTTGACTTCACAGGGGAGGAAGGAGAACAATGATGTAAGCTGCTTTGGGTCCCCATTGGAGAGGAAAGCATGGTACACATATTTAAATAAACAAATAAATGTCTCCTTAACCATTCAAAATATGACTTAAGACAGCTTCCCCTTGAGGAAATACATATGCTCCCAAGGTAGGAAATGCTCATGCATCTATCCTTCCAACACTGAAGATATAAGGCCTGGTCCACCAATGCAGCAGAATGAAAGAATGAAAGGTACAACTTCAGACTGCAGGTAACATATCAAGTTTTTAAATGCCACCCTGAGCAGAAAAACCCTGGAAGAGTAGGGTTGCCAGGTCCCTCTTCGCCACTGGCGGGAGGTTTTTGGGGCAGAGCCTGAGGCAGGCGGGGTTTGGGGAGGGGAGGGACTTCAATGCCATGGAGTCCAATTGCCAAGGAGGCCATTTTCTCCAGTTGTAATAGCAGATCTCCAGCTAGTACTTGGAGGTTGGCAGCCCTATGGAAGAGTCAAACTAGTACAATAGAGAGTAAATTGAACTACAACCTTGCTCCCATTTGGTGATTGTTTTCAGTTTGCAGAGAGCTAGGGTCTTGTTACTGTTTTATTGTTATGTGGAGAACCATCACACACAATCTGAAGTGATACAGTCCACAGAATAACTCATTTTATTGCATACTTGAATTTATTGCATACTGAGGCTTGAAAATGTACTGAATGAACAACCACACCATTTTCTGTGTATTTGCATGTAATAGTAACATCTAAAGCCACTCCATATGTTTTGCCACAATATGCAGGAATGGTATAACTTAAAAATAAAAGAAATTCAAACTGTAACTTAATGTTAATATACATGTTGCCATCTTATAATCCGTACAAAGTTTCCTTGCTTTTACCAAATAAACTCTAATGCCACCTCCCCAATCCCTCTTTGGGCTTAAAAAATAGCAAGCATGATCTCCTTTTAATAAAAACCGTACACCATCTTCCAAAACATATTACAATTACCTTCAGTATAAAATGAAACCATAGAGAATATTATTCTAATTTTTTTTTTTTAGAATAAGTCAGTAGGTCTTATGTTTCATTTATCCACATCAGGGTTTGATTTCCTTCATGACCTTATTCCTTGCCCTTAAACAAGCCAAAAAAGAGAGGTCTGAAAAAGTACGGGGGGTGGGGGAAATCACCACTATGCTCACGCACATAATGTGTTCTGTTTTTTTCATAGAATAGGACTTAACTTTTATCCATGTATGCCAATGATTATTCACATAAAACAAGAGATGTAGAAGGTAAACAGAGGCTAGACTTCTGGTTCTACAATTTTGAAGAAATACAGTCAGTAAAATTTTTATTCTTTTTATAATTTTAAATATTTTTAAAAATACATGTCAGAGAAGCAGTTGGACTTGTTGAGGTACTTCATCTAACAGGAAATCTATTTCAGGAAATATTATTAAAAACAAGATTAATAAAAATGAGATTTCTGCTCACAGTTACATACAGCTACTGTTGTATAGATAGGGTTGCCATCCTCCAGGTACTAGCTGGAGATCTCCTGCTATTACAACTGATCTCCAGCCGATAGAGATCAGTTCCCCTGGAGAAAATGGCCGCTTTGGCAATTGGACTCTATGGCATTGAAGTCCCTCCCTAAACCCCGCCCTCCTCAGTCTCTACCCCAAAAACCTCCCGCCGGTGGTGAAGAGGGACCTGGAAACCCTATGTATAGAGAATCACACTTTCTGCACCACCCCACCTTATAGTGACAGCAGCACATGACAAAGAAGGCCATGGAGTGAAACCAATTTAGCTCACTGGCACATACAGCTGGCACAGCTGCTCTACTTCAAACAGGCTTGAGGGCCTAAGTGTGGTGTACTGGTTGGAGTGTTAAAGTAGAATTGAAGAGACTGTGCAAATCCCCACTCGGCACTGAAGGTTGTGGAGTAACCTCAAAACAGTCCCTTTCAACCAGCCTAACCTATCTCACTCCGTTGTTGTGAGGATAAAATGAGAAAACCAAGTATGGTGCCCTGAGATCCTCTGAAGATGAAAAGGATAAGAGATGCACCAAGTTGCCATCCCACATGCTGTTAATGCATAATGTGGCTTGTCCCATGTTTCTGTCGGGTCCATTAGACATGTTGTATGTTAACATTAGAGTGCGGAAAGGATGCTGTTTTAAGGCAACCAATGAAACATGTAATTTGTCATGAGTGATGATAATCTGGGAGAGGCATGTACAAGCCTGAAAAAATTCTGAACACCTATGTCCTGCTTGCCTTAGAAGCTGATAACTGCAGGGACCTATGAATTGTGTGTGTGTGTGTGTGTATGTACACCCTCCACACACACACACACACACACATAAACACACATATATTCCTTATGTGAATTGCTGTAGGCTAAAATTTGGGTGCTGCCTCCTAGTTATAAGGAATCATGGACTCCTCTGTAGAAGTATGATAATGCTTGAAATGAACCACAAGCGAGGGAAATCTCATATCCTCTCCCAGTGTATCTGTTTTTGCTGCAAATTCACCTCAATTGCTGTCTTTCATTTTGCTCACCATGCAAATTCACCCAGATCTAGTGAGTCCAGAGAGGGAAGACACTGTAGTACTGGAAAATGTTGTCCTATTTCTTCTTTTATTTTTGATGGCAGCTGTTTTTGAAAACAGACTCTTTTCTATTCCTGCTTCTCTACTGCATGGCCCACAGCACAATCCTACGCACAGCTGTACCCTTCTAAGCCCACTGACTTCAATGGACTTCAAATGGTGTGACTCTACTTACGAGCGCACTGCCAGTGTATTAAAATGTGAGATCGGCTGGGTTTTATGGGCCTTCAAATACTCAGATCTCGCCAGTACATTCTGACTAAATATGGTCATTGAGAACATTAAACATTGCATTGTTATGCAGTTATTGCTATATGGGCAAGCAGCGGCAATGATAAAAGGCTCTGATGCATTCCTGAAGAGGAATAAAAGCTCTATTTAAAAAATCCCAAAGAATAAAGCTAAGTCTGAAATACAGAGTACCGCTAATGTACACTAAATATATATATTGGCTTTCTGGAAACCAATTATACCTAGGTTCTGCATCTGAAAACAGTTAAAGTGAATCTTTATTAATTTTTTATTCAAAACTATAAACATTAAAATAAATAAAAAAGCTTCAGAGCTTTCAGTTTCCTAGTGTTATAAATCCATCAGCTTTCAGTAAATTTATTCTCTTATTTACTCCTGCACAATAAGGTCAAACAGGCACTTGGGAAATAAATCTTTACTAATTGAACACTGAAACTTTATAGCTTTCTATTTTAACCATTTACATGGCTTTTTTGCATAAAACATGCCAACATCAGCTCCTGTAATAAGGAGAGTAGCTTTTGTATTCAAAGAGATACTGGGAAATGTAATAAGCAAACTGCTGACATGACTAAAACTACAAAATATTTATAATAATCAAGACTCTATGGCATTTGATTACCTATTGAATCCAATTCCAGATTCAATGGATAAACCAGGAGTCGGGATTTATTATAAAATAAGGCACAACTGTAAATACAGCTGTCAGTGGTATAATCCTGAAGTCTCCGATTAGTGGGGGAAGAAGTTTTATACAAAGGAGGAAGGTATATCAATTCACCTGTGAAATGGTTGTATCATGTCTGTGGATGAGTCTTGCAGTATCCATGATTTATCATCCATTCCTGGGCTAGTGGCTATATAAAACTATATAAAACCATGGGTTGTGTCCTATCATTCTGCTCCAGTCTTCCTTCCAAACAAGGACCCTTGCTCTGGCAAACAGAAGGGGCATGTTCCACAGGAGCAAAGATCCTTGAACCCAAGGAAGTTTCCCTCATGGAATGGAATCAGAGGATACAACCCCATGCATCTAAGCATAGTTTCCACTCATCAATTTTGACTGGGGAATTTCTGTACTTTCTGATAATCTAAGTGCACTGAGGCTGTCTGCTTCCTCACACCATATGAGCGCAGAAAGACTAGACAACTTACGAGAATGAAGCCTTGGATACTCACCGTAGAGGCTCATTCTCTTCTGAGGCGAAGGGCATCCTGATAGATGGGTTGTTTTCCTCTACATCCGGGTAGGCAGGACCTAAACTTAAAACTTCCTGTCTCCCTTGGCGGGAAAACAGCCCACAGGAAGCCAGTTATCATTGTACTAGCTAATTGACAGGAACAAGAACTCCTAGTAGAGAAACTTCGTTAACTTGTAGTAAAACAATCTAATACGCGGAACAAATAACGGTTAACACACAGTAAATATAATGACCAAAGACTGTTTTGGGTCAGCTTACTAGAATATACTGGGTGGGCAGGATGCCCTTCGCCTCAGAAGAGAATGAGCCTCTATGGTGAGTATCCAAGGCTTCATTCTCCACTGAGGCAAGGGCATCCTGATAGATGGGACTTTACCGAGCTCCCTCATGGGTGGGTATTATCCTAATCTACTACGCTTTGAAGAACCCTGCGGCCGAATGCCGCTTGTGCTGAAGACCAGGTATTAATCCTATAGTGCTTCACAAATGTTGATACTGATGACCATGTAGCTGCTCTACATATTTCATCGACTGGGGCTTGTTTATCAAAGGCTGCTGTGGTGGCCGCACTGCGGAGAGAGTGGGCCGTAATTCCCCCTGGAACTGGAGAACCGCAGCTCTGGTAGGACTCTTTGATACACTGTCGTAAGGTGTATCCTATGGCTGCTGCTGACATTCTTTTCCCTTTATTAGGGTTAGAAATCCCTATGAACATGAAATCCGACTGTCTAAAATCAGCTGTTCTGTCTATGAAGATGCGTATCGCCCTTCTTAAATCAAGAGAGTGCCATAGTTTTTCTTTGGCTCCCTTCGGTTTGGGACAAAATGACGGAAGATTGATCTCCTGTGACCTATGAAATCGGGAATTGACCTTAGGCTTAAAGGTTGGGTCAGGCGTCAGCACAACTTTGTCCTTATGGAATACGCACAATCCCTTTCTAATTGACAAGGCTCTAAGTTCAGAAACTCTCCTGGCAGAGGTAATGGCTGTAAGGAAAAGAACCTTCATGCGAAGGAATCGCAGGGATACTGTGCGAAGGGGTTCAAAGAGTGGTAAAGTCAGGGCTTTTAGAACTAGGTTGAGGTTCCACGAGGGGAACCTGTGCTCTATGGGCGGTTGGATTTGGGTCACCCCTTTTAGAAATGCCGAGACGTGTTTGTGCTGGATTATAGTACCTCCATCGCAACGAGGTAACACGGTGGACAAGGCTGCCACCTGCCTCCTTAAGGTAGAGGCTGAGAGACCTAAACGAGTTCCTTCCTGTAAAAATTCCAACACTTTTGGTATACCTGGCTGGAGAGGGTCTACCTTCTTTCTTTTTGCCCACCTAACAAAGGCCTTCCATGAAACATTATACATCCGCCTTGTGGATGGGCGTCTAGCCTCCAAGATTGTATCCACTACTTCCTTGGAGTATCCCTGGCCCAGAAGAGTTAACCTCTCAAGTGCCACGCGGTCAAACAAAACCATTGTGGGTCTGGGTGCACTAGAGGTCCCTGGATTAGCATGTTCGGTGATGTTGGGATCTGCCAAGGTTCCTGACACGACAGGTGTTTCAGACTCACGAACCATGGTCTGCGCGGCCAATATGGAGCTAACAGGATGACCTCGGCTCTCTGCTGAGAAATCTTTCGTAGAACTTTGGGTAGAATGGGAATCGGAGGGAATGTATAAAGCAGTCCCTGTGGCCAAGGACTCAGTAGGGCATCTATTCTTTCCGCCTTTGGATGATAGTACCTTGAATAGAATCTTGGAAGGGGTACCAAATTTGGCGGTAATAAGATGAAATATTTCCTGCTTTAACTCCCATTCTCCTTCGTCGATGCACTGGCGGCTTAGCCAATCCGCCTGCACATTGAGGCTGCCCTTGATGTGTTCTGCGCGTTATCGAAGGAACGTTCGCCTGGGCCCAAACAAATATCGCTGAGGCTTCGCGGTGTAGAACTGGAGATCTGGACCCGCCCTGTTTGTTTATGTATGCCTTTGTCGATGTATTGTCCGTTCTGATCATAATGTGGTGACCTCTGAGTTTGGTGGCAAAACTCAGTAGAGCTAGCTTCACTGCCCTCAATTCCAGGAGATTTATGTGAAAGGAGGCCTCTTGCTGAGACCAGCGCCCCTGAGTCATCAAGCCGTCCAGGGTGGCTCCCCATCCTGTCAGACTCGCGTCTGTGAATATCTGCAGAGGTTCGGCTTGAATGTACTGAGTTGCCTTGCTTAGTGTGGACGGCTTCGACCACCAAAGGAGACTGTGTCTGACCTGAGTGGGAATTGACACTAATTTTGTCTTCTTTTTGGTAATGTCTGATTGATACGGAAGAAGGAATGTCTGCAAAGGACGGGAGTGGAATCTTGCCCATGGCAACACCCCGATGCATGATACCATCAATCCCATAAGTCTCGCTAGAGACATAAGTAAAGTTCTCTTTAGTTTGGCAGTAGAGATGGCCAATGTTACTATCTTGTGTAATCTGTCTTTCGGAAGGGCAATGGTGTCGAGTTTGGAATTGATTCGCACTCCTAGGTGAGTGATAATTTGGGATGGAACTAGGGAACTTTTCTTGAAATTTATCAGGAACCCGTGTTCTTGAAGTACCTGAAGCACCAGATTCGTGTGCATTCTGGACTGTGTTAAATTCGGAGCGCAGATGAGTATATCGTCCAGGTACGGGTGTACCTGGACTCCCCGTTGCCTGAGGACTGCAATCACCGTGATCATGGTCTTCGTAAAGACCCTTGGTGCTGATGTAAGTCCGAACGGGAGCGCTCTGAATTGATAATGATTGCTCCCGTATGCAAATCTGAGGTAACGTCTGTGGTCTGGGTGTATAGGGATATGGAGGTATGCCTCCGTGAGATCCACTGCCGTCATAAAGGTGCCAGGGAGGAGGGACTCCACGATAGACTTCACTGTTTCCATTCGGAAATGTCTGTGGACCATCCTCTTGTTGATGTACTTTAAGTTGAGGATTGCCCTCCAGTCTCCGTTCTTTTTGGGGACGGTAAAGAAAATGGAGTACACTCCCTGACACCTTTGTTGGGCAGGAACCGGTTCTATTGCTCTGATGTGTAACAGGTGATGGATAGCTGTGAGGGTTCTGAGATGTTTCCCCTGTTTTAAGGAGATTGGAGACCGTAAGAAATGGTTGGAAGGATGGGTAGTTAGTTCTAGCTGATATCCCTGATGTAAGATTTTCAAAACCCATTTGTCTGGGTTGGAAAGCGACCATCGATGAACAAACTGCTGTAACCTCCCGCCTACCTGTAGAGGGTTGGTGTCACTGTGGGTTAGATTTTGGAAATCTATCCCCTTTGTCGGCTCTAGCTTGGGGACCCTGGAATCTTTGAAATCTCCCTCCTCTACGAAAGGAGCGAGAGTTGCCCCACGCTCCTCTGGATGGGCCCCATGATCCCCTGCGGTTGTCAGCACGAAATCTAGGTGACACTTTGGAGGAACGAAAGGACGGGTATGAAGCAGGTCGATGATCCTTTCTGACCTGCATTGGCAGTGCTTGTTTTTTGTCCTTAGTTTCAATTAGCATGCTATCCAGCTTTTCGCCGAACAGCCTGCCTTCTTTTATGGGATAGGCCATTAGATTGGTTTTCGCCTTGAAGTCAGCGGGCCAGGCTCTGAGCCATAAAGCCCTCCTGATGGATGTAACAGATGACATTGATCTTGACACAAAGGACATCGTGTCAAGGGATGAGTCCGCCATTATTGAAACCGCACTTAGAACTCTTTCCAAACCACCTATAACCCTCAGGTTATCCTGTGGAACCAATTGCAAAAGCTTCTTAATCCATAAGTATGACGCCCTAGCGAAAATGGACGTAGTGGCACTAGCTTGAATGGCCATTGCTGATGCCTCGTGTGATTTCCTCGCGAGGTAATCAGACTTTCTGTCTAGTTGATCCCTTAGGGATCCTACCCCGTCCTCTGGGACAAGCCCTGGCGACTGTAGGTCCAGTACCGGGGCATCTACTAAGGGAACCTTTAACATAGACATTGCATGTGGGGCAAGTGCATACAACTTTTTTATAGTAGGTGGAACTTGCCTATTGGAAGTGGGGTTGTCCCATTCCTCCCTAACTGCTCTTATAAAGAACTCAGGGAAAGGCACTAAATTAGATTGAGGGCGAGGTCTGGGAAAGCACTCTTTGACTCCCTGTTTTAACTTTGATTTGGGTTCCTCAGGGAGGTTGGTTTCCTCATTTAAATCAAGGGCTAGGATAGCCTTAGCCAAGAGGCCTTGGTAATCCTCCCCTGAAAACAGCCTAGAGTGTTGCTCCACAGGCTGAGATGTCTCCTCCTCGTCTGTATCAAATTCCCCTTCCTCTTTTTCTTCTTCATAGTCCTCAACTGATGAAGTTGTGGACTTGGAAAGGTCTGTCTGAGATTCCCCCTGCTCCACTACGGTAGCTTTCATGGCCGCCTTTGTGGGCCATGAAGGATTTCTTGTGACCCCTGAAGTGCTGGGTCCACAGGTTCCGGCAGAAACATGAGGCTGAGTAGGAGGGGTAGGCAGGTGGCTATCAGGGTGTACCCAAATAGGAGGGGGAAATCTGGCCTGGAATGCTTGAAAGTCCTGCCATTGACGTTGTAGAGCGCAGTTGATTAACTCATCCGCGCTTTCCCAAGAGATAAAATGGCCTCCCGCCGCCGCTTGATTCAAAGGGGGGGGGTTGCCAACTCCCGCCTGGATTGGAACCGTTGCCGCAAAATTACCCGGTCCCGAAGGGAGGGAAGCCGCCGCTGCCGCAACTGGAGAAGACGTCTGAGGTCTGGGAACCGTCCCCGTCTCTCTAGGGGTCGGATCGGGGGTGCTCCGACCGACTTTAAGGCTGGCGTTCGTCTTGGCGCTCCGTTTCCTTCTTTTGCCGCTCGGCTGCAGCGCCGCGGCTTTTCGCGCCTTTTTTGGCTTGGGCTGCGAAGGAGTGGGCTCGCTGGCCTTAGTCTCCTCTGGCCGCTTAATACTCCCTAATGGTCCGCAATCGCGGCCGTTGGGAGAGGCGGGGTTTTTTTGGACCGATTGGACTAATCCCCTTTCATAATCCTTCTCTGAAAGGAGATCGTCCTCCCTCTGTAAAATGACGTCGGCCATTTTGGATTCCCCTGTGCCCTAGATCTCAAGGAACCATGGAGGGAGATACACGAGGAGGGAAAGGGAAGGGGGGGGTTGAGATGAAATATGAGGGAAATTAAAGGACACACTCACGTAGACAAGACCGACTGGACAAACAGCAATATACTCCTAACTACTCCTTATCCTAGGTAAAAGGCACGGAGCTCCGCGATGGTGCCTGCTCTACCCGGCTAGGCAGGACAGAAACTGGCTTCCTGTGGGCTGTTTTCCCGCCAAGGGAGACAGGAAGTTTTAAGTTTAGGTCCTGCCAACCCGGATGTAGAGGAAAACAACCCATCTATCAGGATGCCCTTGCCTCAGTGGAGAATATGTGCTATGTAGAATGGTAAAGTTTTCCAGTTCCATTGCATTTGGTCAATGACAGATGAAACTTGAGGACTAAAGACCTACAAGTCATATGTCAACACTAAACGAATGTCACGTAGTATATGGTAGAGCAAGAGAAGAAGAAACCTCTTCTGAAAGTGTGCCATTGGTAAGAATGGTTTGTACTTTACTGAATACAAGGGACTGCATATGGAGTTCAGAAATAACTAATAACTTCTCTTCTTTCACTCTCTTTTTAAACCATTCACACAAGAAGCATGGCCTTCCACATAATCAGAAGCCCTGAATCTTTGCTCTTCTCCAAATTGCCAGAGAAATAATAAAAATGCTTATCCACACTTCTGTAGTGAAATTCAGGTGTTCAAAATACTTCACATACTTTATGTTAATAATCTTTATAACATCACTGCTGTACAGATCAATGTGATTTATCCTCAAAAAGTAGAGGGAGATAGGATAGAAAACCAGCCTGCCTAAAGCTGTATTGCAAGTTTGTAACTGAGTTGAACTTCAAGTTTGCGGCTGAGGCACTCCTTGTGGCCAGGGAGTTAAATGGCTGAACAGAAGAAACCATGCCAGCTCCAAAATAAATTTATGTTTTGTTTTAAATGTACAAAATCTTGACAGCCATAATTGGGCAAAGGAACTGAAGGCGCACCTGTATCACTAGTGTTGCAAATTTTAAATGTTTCCTCAAAATATCTGTAAAAATTTCAGATACATTAATTTTTCTTTTTTCTTTTTTGATAAAATCGTTGTGATGTAGTCATGCGGATAGCTGGTGTAACTGTATACCAGGAGACTCAGTTGACCCACAGGAGCATCAAATTACTACCATCTATCATCTGATCAACAGCTTGATCAAAAAAGTCGGCTTTAGGTGTGATCGTGGGACAAGGCTGGATTAAAAAAAAAGTTAATTTCCTCTTTGAAAGTTACCTTGGGCCACAGAGGAATTCCAACTCTAGCTGAGCCCTTTGCTTGACTAGGAGGAAGAGGGAAGTGCTGCATGTGGGTTTTCAATTCTGAGACTTTCTAAGGCACAGCTGGTTACAGGACAGGTGTAAACAAAGACATTTCTGGGTCAAAATTTCTTAGAGGAAGGAAAGTTCACACATTTAACTTACCACAAACATATTCATTTAAAGGCAACCAGCGGAAAGGATTAAATAAATTATGTGTTGGCTACAATACCCAGGGGGTGCCAGGGTGGAGTAGTAGTTAAGAGTGGTGGGACTCTAATCTGGTGAACTAGGTTCGATTCCCCACTCCTCCACATGAAGCCTGCTGGTTGACCTTGGGCCAGTCACAATTCTCTCAGAACTCTCTCAGCCCATGCAAAGGAAGGTAATGGCAAACCACCTCCGAACATCTCTTGCCTTGAAAATCCTACGGGGTTGCCATGAGTCAGTTGCGGCTTGATGGCACTTTACACACACAATAGCCACAATTGCAGTCTGTGCTTTCCTGAGGACTTGAACACGCATGAAGCTACCTTATACTGAATCAGACCATCGGTCCATCAACGTCAGTACTGTCTACTCAAGGTCTCAGGTTGAGGTATTTCACATCACCTTCTACCTCATCCTTTTAACTTGAGATGCTGGGGATTGAACCTGGGACCTTCTGCATGCAAAGCAGAGGCTCTTCCTCTGACCACAGCCCCTTCCCATGTTCTTCTATCTCTAACCTCAGCACATGACTGTGCCCCTGGATTGTTATAAGGCTTTTTGTGGCTGTTAGACAACTGATTGTGGGGTATTGGAGAGGTTTATTACTAGCAGTTGGGAGAAATCATTACCTGGAAAAGGATATTTGATGAATACGCTATTCCAGTGCAAATGGGAGCTGGTAGGTATGGGAGTGGGATTTATCATAGATGGCCAGTCTTTAGCGAGGATGCCCGCAGCCTGCCTAACCTCCATAGCATCCCGAGAGTTGATGAAAGAAGGGCCTCTATTTCCTCCACATCTACCCTAATATTGTGCAATATTAGATCAGTAAAGCACAAACAGCACACCTCTATGAGATGTTGCAGGAAGAAGAAACTGACTTGGCTTGCATAACAGAAACATGGTTGGAAGAAAATTACATGGTGTGTCTGCCCCAACTAATACCACCTGGTTACACAGTCCTCTACCAACCCCACACAACTGGCTGAGGAGGAGGCATGGCTATTATCCTCCATGAGACCTGTAACTTCTGCAAACTTCCAGTGCAAACTATCACTGGCATTGATTGTATGCTCCTTACATTAGGGACTAAGGATAGATAAAGCATTTTTCTTGTCTGCTGGCCACCTAGTTCCCCAGTGGACACCCTATATGCGTTGGCAGAGGTACTGTCAGATGCCATGTTGGAGGCTCCTAGACTGATCATTCTGAGGGACTTCAAAATTCACTTTGATGACACTTCATGACGACCAGCCTAGGCTTTTATAGCTTTTTTGGCTGCCTTGAGTCTCTCCCAAATTGTGACTGGCCTAACACATGGAAGAGGTCACACCCTGGACTTAATCCTTGGGGGAAGGTTTGGTTTCAGGGCTGGAGATTCATCCTGAACCATGGTTTGAACACAACTTACTTAAAAGCCAAGGTGAATGTGGTTCCAACACCCCACATGAGAGGGGGCCCAGTTAAAATGGTCTGTCTATGGAGGCTCATGAATCCTACTGGATTCCAGAATGCTCTGGGGATTTTAGGATTCCAAAAATGTGTTCTGTTGAAACATAGCAGCGGAAACACAGAACCTGAAGCTTCTTGAAGCTATTAACAAGGTTGCCCCTCATCGACCTCTCCTGCCTCTGGTTTACCACAGAGCTAGGTGATCTCAAAAGAGTTGGGAGATGTCTAGAATGGCACTGGCAGAGAAATCATACTGAATCTGGCATCTAAAAACAGACTCTTCTTCTTCATCATCTGATGAGATCGGGCTATACCATGCTGCCTTCCCTCCCCAGGTAATAGAGTTGCACTGTACAAAATGGTTCACAAACTTGCTGGGATAAATTATATGGGATTGTGGTCTATACTGCTGTGTACAGCTTACTATAAATAGGATCTTATTTTGTCATTTTTGAACCATTTAATGTGTCATATTAATACTTATGCTATACTTCAGTTCTTTCTGGTGATTCCCCTTCTAAAATCCGGATGCATTGGTTACTGAACATTCTATTTTGTTCGCTGCACCAACTCACTATGTATAATCTGCCTTCAGTCCCTTTGAGAAAGGTAGACTATAAATAATGCAAATAACGAAATAAATAAATAATACAAGAAAACACATATATATTTGTCATTAACACTGTAAACTAATAGTTTTCTAAAATAAGGCACTTCACCTAGGATATGGGGTCCTAAATGCTTCCCCCATAATAAAGTCTGAAAAACTCTTGACTGCACATGTAAAATTTGTAGAAATTCACATGAGGATTGTGGCCTTCAACAGCACTGCAGTACATATTTAAGAATCTTTCAACACCAACTATCTCAATGGGATTTAAAGTATGTGAAACTGGTCTGGACTTCAGTCATTGTCTTCAACAGATGTTGCAGTTCACTTCCTGAAGATTTCTTGAGTTTGAAGCATATGTGAGGACAATGACTATGGACAGGGTAGCAATTCTTTGACTAAATAATTATCAAGCGATGTCTTCGCTATTCAAACTCTATATATTAGCAATCCTATTTATTTACTAGAAATACTGAACGTACAGAATGCCAGTTATTAGGTAAACAATGCCCTGTTAAGATATTGCAGAATAAGATCACTGGGTACTAAACCCACTTGTAAAACATGTGCATTTTAAGATCATTAAGCAATGCTTGGTAAATTCAGCTTCGCAATTATAAGAACAACCGAAGACTTTAGAAACAGTTGAAACATTATACGCACTCATGCAATAAAACATTTACAGCTTCTATCCCTTCTGTTAATCTAAAGCTTTACTCCTCAACATCAAAGTATTCTTATCTAGGACAGTCTCAAAAATGGCAACTTTGTTTAATCTTTCTTTAATCTTTAAAGAAATTGGCCCGGCAAGTTCAACTTGTACCTCTATTTTCATCACTGATTTAATCCTTAGCAGAGTTCAGAAAGCTACATCTTGACTGAACTCTCAAGTATGTTGTATATGGCCGTGAGCCAGCCAGTTCTGCATGGCTGTGGCCCATGCACAATCCTTATGTCTATCAATTAAAAAAAAATCTACTCGGCATCCTCCACCACCACTGAACCCTCGAAACTGATATCCAAGCTATAGAGATAAAAAAGACACAACTCCAAGCCTCACTAGTCATGGCAGATCTAGTTGTTAGTTACAGAGAAAGGGAAATACCCAACATCAAGAAAGGGCAAAAATTTTAACCGTGGGAGAGGCACTTTATTCTGCAGATATCATCATAGACGATTAGCCTATGTCACAAAATTAGCATAAACGAATGGTAAAGGTTTGGTAGGTACTAAGCATGTACACCCAGGCGGTATTAACAATTGCTCAGGGCACTGGGGAACTGATCATCAAATGTCCTTCTTGAAAAGCTCCACTCAGGAGGTAGATAGGCATGTTTTTCAAGAATGGCCACAAGACTACAACACAGTCAAATTTACGTGAGATACACACATGCGAGTTAAATGAAGAAAAGAGGAGAGGTCCCTAGGAGCAAACAAAGTTACTTCATTAGATCACCTCTGGTTAAGATATCAATGTGTAGGGTGAGGGGGGGGAATGAATGCAGATTCCTGCAGTAGCTGGTTCTGGATTTTTGTACAGGTTGAGCATCCCTTGTCTGAAAATCCAATGTCCAAAATCAAAAACTTTTTGAACGCCCACAAAGGGTAATAAAATGGCAGGCTGGTCGCACCAACAGCAGGTT
This sequence comes from Euleptes europaea, assembly GCF_029931775.1. Classification (NCBI taxonomy): domain Eukaryota; kingdom Metazoa; phylum Chordata; class Lepidosauria; order Squamata; family Sphaerodactylidae; genus Euleptes; species Euleptes europaea. The sequence continues at coordinate 67,974,345 of NC_079316.1, forward strand.
CCCCACGATGCCTCACATGCACAAAATTATTAAAAAATATTGTATAAAATTACCTTTAGGCAATGTGTATAAGGTGTATATAAAACATAAATGAATTTCATGTTTAGACTTGGGTCCCGTCCCCAAGATATCTCATTATGTATATGCAAATATTCCAAAATCTGAAATGATCCAAAATCCAAAACACTTCCGGTCCCAAGCATTTCAGATAAGGGATACTCAACCTGTATCCTCTTTTCTTGTTCTCAACCTTTGTATTCTCCACAAAAAATCTTAAACAAAAATCTTATTCTCCACTGCCTGTGGAACAGGCCATCAAATATATTAACCTGGATATAAGCTAAAAGCAGTGCCTATGCAGCCATTTTGTCCACGACCATATAATGATAATTTAACAAGTGCCTCTTCTGATCATCATAGCTCTAGCTACACCTACATAGCTTTAGCTGCATAGCTCTAGCACAACATCTGCAGTTCCAAGTTCAGCATTTAAATATCAAACCAGTATTACAGCAGTAGTTCTTTAAAAAAAAAGTGTGTCATGGAGTAATCCATGAATATCTCATATATTAGTCATGTGGACAGTGGGTCCCTGCACACCTGATGTTCAGATGGACACAGGGGCATGCAGACTCCACCAAAGTTGCAATCCTAAGCAAACTTTTCTGTGAGTGAGTCCCATTGAATAAAGTGGAACTTACTTCTGAGCAGATTCCTTAAAAGTGTCCTAAGCTGCAGGGATCTGATGTACTGAACAAACCCTTTGCAAATATATTCTCAGTTTGTTGCTTGGTGACATCTGTTTAGTGTGTTACCAAGCCAAGGTCCAGCAAAAACATAATTTAAATTCATTCAATGCAACATAATCAGTAAGCACTGTGAAGTGAGTAATAGTAGGTAAAATCATTAAAATAATATTCCCAAAAAAATTCAGAGCAATAAGTAAATTACAGTTAATTTTACAGCAATCCTCACATTAATCTCCATTCCTTTTTGGGAAGTCTGTATTGGTGCATACAGAACAAGGCATTTCCCAATAAACTCTGTGTACCCAATTTCACCAAACCAGCCTCAAAATACATTCTTTAAAACTGTATGTTTTGCAGCAGTGCAGGAGAGAAACAATGGAATGCCAGAAAGTCAAAAAACTGCAGCAGGCGACATGAATGTTCTTGTTTTAAAACACCCAGTTGTCATCACTGGCTAATGGCCTTAATACCAGTCTGCCCTTTGTGCAAAAAAAAAAAGCAAAAAGCAACCCTTATGCTGCCATCGTGTGTTTTTCATCAGCTTCCCCAGAGCAAGATGCGTCTCTGCTGAAAAGAGCCTGTAATGTCTACCTTGCTAATCTTGGAGTTAACTGATGTGATCCCTTATATGGCAGTTGCAAAAGCCAAAGCTTTAGAACATCTGAGCAAACAAGAAAAAGCTTTGCTTGGGCGAGGGAGATGACAAGAAACATAACAATGAAGAAGTAAGTGAAGCTCACCCTTGGATTTACCTTTTGGATTTAACCCCTTATGGGATTAAAAATGAATAAAAAACAGAGAAGTTCTGGAATGTGAAACGCAAGGCCCAATTTCTCCCAGATGAGGTCGGAAAGTGGAAGCAGAACACTCCAGGCACTGGAAAAGAAAGCAGTGCCGCCAAACCCATCCGAATCGATTGCCTTGCCATGGAACTGCCGCATGAGCTTGCCAACTGCAGTGGAATTAGAATACTGAAATGCCAGATCTGATACCATCGAGGGAATGCAGATGGATTTTGTCAACACCATTGGGGCAGGCAAGTCCCACTGCAGGTAGAAACCATCCTAGGTTTCAGTATACCTCTAATTGTCTGTAACATCCATTCCAGGCTTTACTTACAGTAATTCCTTTTTACCCTGGTACTCTTACAACTTGAAATATGCTGGCTAACAGCAGTACTTTAGAAGCACGGTAATTATGCATCCCCCCCCTTTAAGAATTTAGCTATTAAGAGATCCATGAAGTACAGTAAAGCGTTGTTTCACTGCTACAGGATAAGAACCCTGCAGCATAACACATCAACAGGTTCTAATTAGTAATGGTGGCTGCAAAATAGCTGACCTTCAAATAAAACACAAGATTGTTGCTTACCCCAGAACCCCAAGGTTTCCAGTACCTAAAGAAAGGTCATAAAATTAAAATATACTTTACAGTGTAAAACATTCCCCTCTTCTGGCTTCTAGTCACAGTGTTCACAGAGGCTTTTGCCACACCTGGAAGGTACAGAATTTGGCCCTGGCGTTCCCACAGACTTGCTCAACTAACTGAGTGTATTTGTCCAGCAACCCAAAGGTTGCTGGATTTGAGCACAGTGTGCACGTGTCAAAACTTGGACAGTGACACAGAAGGCCAAGCAAACAGATTAGAGAACAAATGGGCAGGTGAGTGGGGCTACGTGATCCGGAAAGGTGCCCTGTAAATATGACAAGCCAGCATTCAGCCAAGAAGTAACAGCACCAGGATTATTTTTTAAAAGCCTTTGATGAACTATGATACTCAGTTTCCAACAGTAAAGCACACAGCCTCCAGCACTACACGTTTTTTCCCTCAGCTAGTTGTACATGTGGTGACAAAACTCAATGCCAGGTGTAAAGTCCGGAGCCAGGTTTTTCACTGCTTTGAAAGAGATTTCTTCCTTCTCAATTTATCTAAATATCTAAAGGCAAGCACCACGGTGGATTCCTGCCCGCCTCTGCCCCTGTCTCAGCATGCCCTAGCCCTGAAGTGTTCAAGTAAGTATGTCAGGTTTATCCTGGCTCCCGTGAAGAGTTAGTCAACAGCAGCAAAAGTCGTTGCCAGAATGCAAGTTTTGACTTGGCTGTGCTTACATGAATTTAACTCTTTCTAGAAATTAATTGAAGCTCCACTTGAAATATTAATTTGTCCCAGTTGTTGCTATACCTGAATGCAACACTGCAATGGATATTACTTTTCAAAGCTAGAGATGCACTGAGACAAAAAGGCGTAAACATTTATTTGGAAATATAAAATCAATAATTTAATGAATGTATACAACCAAGGTAATGTAAACCAAGTAAGTGAATGGAAGGATGGGAATGTAGGGAAGAATTTAGGATGGGTTCTACTTTTTAATTTAAAAAAAAACACCTCGTTTTGTATGAGCAACTGCTAATTGTTTATCTTTCAAAAATGGAGCACCATGTGGCTAAAAGTGGAGATCAGATTATCCTAAAGTCAATGCAGTATACTGTCTCAATTAAAACATCACAACAAATCATGATTTGAATTTTAGCATGTGGGTGCACAAATGAACAGTGTTTTAGGCTGCAATCCTAACAACACTTTCCTGGGAGTAAGCCCCATTAACTAAAATGGGACTTCCTTCCAAATAGATCTGCTTAGGACTGCTCTCTTCGCCCGAATTATATATATGGAGTGACTAGTAACTCCTGTAAGGCCACTCTGATAATGACACAACAAAAATGTTTTGATCATGCAAAATCTGAACAGCAAGTTTTATGATATAATTTTTGTAGGGACAAGATTCTTTTCCCAGGCAGCAACACTGCTTTTCTCAAGATTCAGATTTGTATTGCCATAATCAACAAAATACAAGCACAGATTACTCAGGACATAAAGGTAGTGCCTGTTAACTTTTAGATTCTCACCTATGTAATGCCCATCATTGCACTGTTTCAAGAAAACATACTGGGGGGAAATAAACTTCAAATTGTATTTGATATTGTAATGTTGAGCTTTGCAATATTTTCTTAACAGTCTGGTGAAAAGAAGAGAAGCTTATATGAGTAAAAGCAATTGATTATCCATGAAATTTCTAATTTACACTAGGAATAAAAAAGGGAAACACAGACAGCAACACTGAAATAACAAGTAAATGAAATGTTTTTTTTAATCTATCCTCAACTGTCATTTTAATGCAGTCTCTGTAAACTGAGCTGTATACCTTGGCAAGGTATACAAAGCAAAACAATACATAAAATATGCAATGAACCGGCAAAAGTAAATAGGAAACAATTGTTTGTCCTTTCTCATAGCATAAAATATATTTATCTGGTTTATTACAAATGATATATATATTTGGTATATAAAATAAACTATATTTATCTGGTATATTACAAATGAGCAAAACCTTAAACAGAAGGGTTTGGGGAGGGGACTGCCTAACATTAAGTTGTTGAACTGGAAACTGTGTCAGACAGCAAAATAACCAAGCTGAAAGAATGGCCAGGCATGTTCATGGAGGCTAGAATATGTGATTCTTTACTCTGACTGGTAGATGCTCTCCAGGCTCCCAGGCAGAGAGTGGTCCTCCTTCCACAACACCTGCCACCAGAAATCCTTTCAACAGGAGACACCAGGGTTTTAAGATGGAACCATCTGCATGCAATGCTTGTACTCTACCACTGAGCCACACTTCTCCCCAGTTTTCTTCAGGCAGCTAGGACTATGTATCATGGAAGCCAGGATACTGGTCTAGATGGATCTCAAGTTTCCATGTTCTACAAATTGGTAACAAATGCCATTACCTGGGATGGCTAATGCTACTTCTGCACTTCCACAGTCATAATGCCACACTGCCACATGACTGACTAGCGGCCCAAGTCCCACTGTGATCAGTATTTAAAGACTACAGTAATGATCTCTTTGCATGAGCATGCCAACAAAGTGGCAAAAACAAGATGCAGTGATCAGGATCCAAAATTGATTTCTAACATTTTAGTTCAAATAAACCAAGACTATCTTTCCTAGAAGTAAGACCCCCTGAAAAACGTTGGTCTTACTTCTGAGTAGACCTGCAAACCACAACAAACAACCAGATGCCATAACTTCAGCACGACCAACAAGACACCGGAGCGTATGAAGAGTAACCAAACTGTATACCTAAGACCATTAATATTTTACTTCAGGTCCACCAGTTTGTGTAGCTCATAGCCAGCTATTCTTGAGTACCACTAAGAGGTTTCTGCTTTTATTCAACCCCCCCGTACACACAAATTTGCAGCAAGCTATTTGATAGTGATGTATTTGCTACATTCACAATTCTAAGCTAACAGCTGAGAATATTTAGAATATGCACTTCAACTGAAACCTCTCACATTCTGCTAGCTATTAGTGTACACATGATGAAAGATTCAGGTTTTGGAAAGTTATTACAGGCAAGTTAATAATGGCTATTCCCAACAAGTATTGTGTCACTATTTGGCAAGTGATTTTCTGGGAAAATTCCAAGATCAGTGACCTCATAAAAGATTTCACTACAGTATACCACATAGTCACATTAGTATAATGCAGTGCCACATTTTAACACCATTCATTACTATTAATATCAAGCAAGTCTGCTCTGATATAAGCTAAATTGTTTTTAAAAGAAAGTACCCCTCTCAGAGACAAGATGGGGAATATTTCAGAGACAAGATGGGGAATATTTTCAACAAATGGTTTAGCCAATAAAATAACAAGAACACCCCCCCCCAAAAAAAAACCCTGAGTGGCTCCCTTCCCCATATCAGTCTATGCCTGTGTATTACTAGCTACTTAACAGCCATCAGTTATGAATAATATCTCTCTTCCCACCACAGGAGAAGATGAAAACCAATAGAAGAGAAGATGAAAACCAATATGCATACTTTTAAAAAAATTTCCCTTAAGTTTGAACTGTAGGAAATGTCAAAACATAGATGCATCCTTCTATCATATGTGGTGGTCATGCAAGAAAGCAAGAAAATATTGGATATACATGATGAAATGCAAAATAAATAAATAAATAAAGTTCACAATGGATCCCAAAAGTATGTTATTATGGGTCACTTGCCCATGCTTCTAGTTGCCCACTGGTTCACTGAGGGCAAATGCTTATAAAAATGGTGTCAAGCTGGCAGCAAGATTTCACTTCCAGCAAATACATGGAAGGAATGTCACATGACCTCGATGTCATGCCAGCAATGTAATATCACTTCCAGTATTCAATGGAAGTGACATCAACTGCCAGCAAAGTACCATTTCTCCCTGTTCCTGCGCCCCCACTGGCTGCCACCCATTACTTAGTATGATAAAGACATTGGTAAGCATCAGGAAGATTTTTACTTGCTCTATTTGATAGGTGTTTATTTTCAGAAGGAAGAGACCCATAAACTAGGTAAATTCTAGGGAAAGCTGCAATTGCAATCAGAGTCAAAATATACATATAAGCCTATACTAATGAAATCTTCTAACTAAGAAGGCTTGAACCCTCTCAGTGTACTTTTTGCAGCACCCACTGATTACTGATTTCTGAATACCCAAACCAGCACCTCCGCAGGAGAACTTAAAAGTAAAGCTATTTTAAGATTCCAGGCTCCCGCCAGGGGTGAGGAATTCCTTCCCCCCACCACCCCCAGGCCCAGCTCCTTGCTGCCAATCAGTTGGCCAGCAGGGGGACTTACCGGCAGTGTAGAGAGGCCTAGGCCATCATAAAAATGGCTTCTACCACAGAATTTTTGCCCAAATACTAAAGTGTTATCATATCACTGGCAACGCGAGGATGTCAATTGTGGTGTGTTCTGGAAGTGACGTCACCGCATCGCTGATGTTGTCACTGCAGTGCCAGCCTATGCCTTTCCCTGTTGCTCTCAAGTTGCAGGAGGGACCTGGCAACCCTGCTATAAAGTGGGAACAGCCCTTCTTGGAATGTAGTTCTTGAGAATGCTCTACATGCTTGCAGCACTCTGTCACATAAAAAGATGAATTAGCTGGCCACCTCTGAAAATCTCTTGCCTTGAAAACTGTATAAGGGATGCCATAAGTCATCTGTGACTTGACGGCAAAAAAAAAAAAAAAAGCTGGCCAGAAAGAGGACTAGCATCTCTTTCATCAACATACTATCTTTCCCTGGATCAAAGATGGCAGTTTTCGACAGAAGGCAACATTCTGATACGCAGTCCTCCAACTGTACTCTAGAAGTGGTTGCAGTCTAAGAAAGCTATACCACATGACAATTATGAATTTGTAGTTCAGCTCTGACTGGTCCTCCCACCTATGTTAATTAGAATGTGAAAACTAGGGAGGATCTCCTTTTGATCTTTACCTTATAATTAAGGCCATTTTAAGTTTCTTCCAACTTTCTACTTCACATTTCAAACCGCAGGTCATTTCTAATTGTCTTGTGGTTCTCAAGAACCCAGAGAACATGACCCATCAGTCTTCCAACTGGGACTGACAAATGTTTAGAATAAAACCACGAAGAAGAGTACTTGGTGCTTTCAAAAGCAAATAAGTCAAATACTAATATACGTCTGCCACCAAAGACATAGTAAAAAGGACCATTTCATGAATAAACCAACACCACCTCCTGAAAAAAACATAACAAATATTACTTCTTTTTAGGGAAGAGACTTGATCCTTTTAAAAGTGCATTTCTGGACCCTCAAGGGTAAAAAAAAAAAAAAAAACCATAGGCCCCATGATGGCAATTTAGCACTCACAAACTACTAATCATGATGGAAAATCTTGGCTTTACTGTTTACTTTTATGATTCTCTCTATGAAAGTAGCAGACAAAGCAATAAATGACATAACTCTCATTACCATTCCATTCATTCATGCAAGTCACTAATATTTTCTGCCAGGAAAAATAAACTGTGTGCAGAATATTCCTGAATGTAAGGCATTGAAAAAGGTTTGAAGAGGAGATTAGGGGTCTTCTGGTAAATATTTGCTCAGGTTACCAAAAAACAGGTAAAAATCTTCACAGTTAAAGTAGAACTGGACATTCTGTGGGGATTTTTTTTAAAAACCCACAAATCTATTCAGATGGTTCAATTCCTGACCTAATTCTTCTTTTCCACAAGCCACTCAAGACCAGAACCATGACCAGCACAAGAGACTAGGAAATGTTCTTTGGAGAAAACGGAATATATTCCCTCTGCTTCCTTCTTTGCTTGATACTGTGGACACACCTACTCCCTGGTGAGTGAACATAATTCAGCTGCGCCCTTTCAGCAGCTGGTCTGTGCAGGATGGAATCATGTGGAACGTAATTTACTACAATTCCTGGCAGCCGTTGGAGCTGCACCTTCAATAAACATTGTTTAAACAAGTGTTCAAACAAAAAATGGTTTAGTCTCCAGGTTGGTTCACCTCAGCTGAATAGAGAGCATGTGAAATAGATCTATCCACAACTCTACAACAAGGTATGCTACCTTAGATCTTATGGCAGCAGTCTCCCCACTGCAATTTATGCCTGCCCAAAGTGTTTGAAAATGGCTAGAAATGATCAAAAGCACTTTTTATTTTGCCAAGGAACTATACTTGAATAAACCATTTTCACTCGGGCAGCCCATTCCTGAAGGAGGGGGCAGTTAGGCAGAGGCCATGAGCGGCAAAGCCGCGCTTTCTCCTCAGAGACTTCCCGGCCGCATAATAACAATATTAAAGGGGAGAAATTGAAAATAATAAATAAAATAAATAGACATTCAGAATTTACTCACCAACGACATCAAGATGGTATGTGTGATTGATCGACCCATGTATATTCTCCACTATACAGGTATAATTTCCCTTGTCTGATGGTACCACGCTCTCCATTATAAGACTCCAGTGCTGATTCCGTACCTATTTGAATTTTAAAAAAAGATTTTGAACAGGTGACATCACAATCTTTATCTGCTGCTCATACATAAAATGGATTTTAGCTCATCAAAGTATATGTGCTATAGTGATTGTGTTAGACTGTGATCTGGGAGACCAGGGTAAAAATCTTAACTCAGCCATGAAACTCACTGGATTACTTTGTACAAGTCATTATCTCTCAATCTAACCTATTTTATAGGGTTGCTATGAGATGAGAACTAGCTATGCCTTTCTGAGTTCCTCAATATATGGAATTTGTAATACTAACTTCCCTCCCATAGGCTAAAAGGCATCCCAGGTACTCAGAAAACCAGGGGTGTGGATAGGGTTTCCATCTGCCTGCCCCCAGTCAGCATTTGCTCACTAGACTTGCCCACTGATGAAGAAGAAGAAGTAGTAGTAGTAGAAGAAGAGTTGGTTTTTATATGCCAACTTTCTCTACCACTTAAGGCAGAATCAAACCAGCTTACAATCACCTTCCCTTCCTCTCCCCACAACAGACACCCTGTGAGGTAGGTGAAGCTCAGAGACTGTGACTGGCCCAAGGTCACCCAGCTGGCTTCATGTGGAGGAGTGGGGAAACAAATCCAGTTCACCAGATTAGCCTTCGCCGCTCATGTGGAGGAGTGGGGAATCAAACCCGGTTCTCCAGGTCAGAGTCCACCGTTCCAAACCACCGCTCTTAACAACTACACCATGCTGACAGTCATGGCAGGAGAAAGTGGGGGGGGGCTGCATCCAAATTCAGAAGTGATGGGCAATGTTCTAGGAATCCTCTGAAATCTCTGTGGTCTCTAAGGTAGAGATTTGCGGGGGTTCCTAGAGAGTTGCCCATAAGTGATATTGCTTCCTGGTTCAGACACAATTCCCTCCTCCCCATTTTCTCCTGCCACAATGATCAGCAGGCCAGGCAGCCTAGGTCTTAACAACTCAGCAAAGTTCCAGTTGCAAAGTGCACACCAGCCAATTATGCAAACTCATGTTCCTTATTAGGGTACTAGCCATAATAACCATTATCATTCTCTAGTTGGATTTCCCTCCTGTTTATCATAACAGCCTCATTAGGCAGAAAGGCACCTGGTCTGTTGAAACTGGGCTGTAATGTTCTGTGTTTGGGCTTTGAACTTTAAAGCATATGAAAGGAGATTTTGTTTTTTCCCCTTTTCATCTCATTTTTTTGGGGGGGGTTACATTTAGGAGGGCAATGATGGCCTCCAGGTCAACTATTTGATATAAGATAATGATCAGCTCCATCAAGAAACCTCAAGTTTGCTTTGTAAGTTCAGTTCGTTATTATGCTCCAGGAAACAGTCACTGAGAAAATCAAAGGTCCACTTGTAACAAGTACTGTTACAGTAGATTCCATTCTTTTCACAGTGGTTCAGGTAAGATTAGTCCAAACTGAGCATGGGATTTAATACAGTAATTTATTAGTCAGCTAGAGAGGTATAGATATACAGAGAGGTGGAAAGGACAAAAGATGCAGTGCAGTCTTGGGGTACACAATATTTATACTTAAACCTTCTATGAAATGTATGCCTTTACAGCCCTCATATTATTTACAGTAATGCTTATCCAAACTCTCTCGATTGAACAGTGGACCGCCAAACCAATGTGGACAATCAACCCAATCAGTATTCATGAAAGGATGAAGTAATTAGGCAGTGGATATTGTGCCACCTGTCAATGGACTTTCAGCCCCTCTGGCAAACTGATAGGTACATTCTACATCTTTACCAAAGCTATTTTTCTACGTTACTGTTACCCATATAATGAAAACTGTGAGCTGTCCAATAGTGGTTTCACGATGCACATGTATACATACAATTTCGTTTTAGTTTCATAGAATAAACCGCTCATGATTATTATTATTTTTAAATGTTTGTTTCAGTAACCAATAGTAACAATTAGTATGATTTATTTAGCATTTACATATTAATGGTAATGTAATTTATCTTGCATTTCTTCACAATCCCTCTGACGCAAGCCCTGTTACCATTTCTGACAAGGAAGTAAAATGGAAGATTACTTCACATATTAGAGAAAGTAAGACTGGTTAATTCATGCTTCCTGCTTTCACTGGAATATATGAGAGATGTACCTATGTGTACCAGTTCCACAGTCATTCCAACTAAAGGAAAAAAGACCAACATATTTAAACGTCCCTTTCTGCTACATACGTATCATTTGAAAAAGTTCTAAAATATAATAATTTTCTCTATAGTAGCCAGAAATTTTCCCCAGGCCCGAGGGAGTAGGGACTTGGATGCAGTTCCAAATACACTGGCTTAAAAAAAAAAAAAGAGTTGGTTTTTATATGCTGACTTTCTTTACCTTTTTAAGGAGAATCAAACTGGTTTATAATCTGCTTCCCTTCCTCTCCCCACAACAGACACCTGGTGAGGCAGGCGGGAGTTTAGAGCGAACAATGACTAGCCCAAGGTCACCCAGCTGGCTTCATGTGGAGGAGTGGGGAAACCAACCTGGTTCACCAGATTAGAGTCCGCCACTCATATGGAGGAGTGGGGAATCAAACTTGGTTCTCCAGATTAGAATCCACCACTCTTAACCACTACATCATGCTGGCTCTCCAATAGTACTATCCTGAATCTCAGCTTTTACAAACCTACTTTCTTATCATTTATCCAGGACAGGGGGAAAGTGCTTTATACGTTCTGTCTTTGTAAGATACTTTTTTTTATAGCTACCCAAATTAAACCAAGTCTTTTTACCCTATCTGGTCTGAAAGAAGAAAAACAGACAGCCGTCTGAGAAGGCAGCCATTCCATTGACTAATGTGGGAAGATAACACTCTCAGTTACATTACACATAGCATGAACATGTGGCTGTTGCCAGTTTGGAAAAAAGAAAACTGCTACACTGACTATTTTCATCCACTGTTCTAAGTGAGATGGATTCTGTAACTACATTTTAGGCCACAATCTAAACCTACTTACATCATCCTAGACAATCACTTTAGGTGTGCAAACCATTTATGACACCATGTCAAAAAAATACATTAATAACGGTTCAAGTTATTCATCTTGTTGACAAAGCAAAGACCTAACAAGATCTATTTTTCTTCTTCCCTGACATGAACACAAGCTGCTGGGAGATTGCTGAATCAAGATGCTAACCAGCTAATCAATCTTGAATTGAGCAAACTCTTTGTAAGTTTGCCTACCAAGGCTTTGATTACCAAGTTTGATTACCAAGGCTGGACAGCTTGTCACTCAGAGCTGACAGCTAGTAATTGCTTAAGAACACAACCCTTCTTTGTTTTTATTAAACTAGTTCCAGGGAGCTCTGCATTACTCAAAACAGAATCCAAATGGTACACAGTCATGCAAGATGCCATCAACATTAGCATGCACTGTTTAGAGGCACCATATTTACTTCAGAAAAAGGACTCTTTATACCAGGTCAACTGATTATGCACTAAAAGGTTTGTGTGTGGGGGGGAGGAAGGACTCTGAAGACAGAAGTTGCAATCCTGCAACCACAGACAGCACAGAATGGCTGAAGACGATATAAAACTTCTCCACCATGCTGCTTCTATGCCTGGCATGCTACAGATCTCAAGAGCCCCTGCAGGGAGAATGGGGGGCAGCTGTTCAAAGATACGGAAAGGCCTTGGCTGAAAGTGAAAGATCTGTTCAAGCCACAGCATAATCAAAATGGAAACAGTGCAACTGGTGCAAAAGCAGTGGGCTCCTAGTTGAGCCGTACATGCATTACTCCATGTCGTTCTACCACTCCTAACAGCTACACCACACTGACCTTTAAAGTATCCCATAGACAATCAAGTGTCTAGCTTATTTTAGATGCATGCAATCTACTTTAGCCAATTCAGGCTGCAATCCTAAGAACATTTTCCTGGAAGCAAGCCCCTCTGAATAAAATGGGGCATACATCTGAGAAGACCTGTTTAGGATTGCTCCCTTGGTCTATCAAAATTTCATAGAATGCTGCATCAAATATGCACTGGTATACCCACTAGGACACTCAAGCTGTTTTAACAAGATTCTTCTTAGGCATTTATGAGAATCCCTTTGCCAAGGATACACTAGAAATAACCCTTGATAGTCATGCATTACAGGATAAACAAGAACAGAAAACACGTACTGGGCTCCAAAACAACAAAAACTACATTTTCAGGTTTAGTCCATGTAGGGGACCTAAATCGACTGCTGGATTCCTATGAACAATGAAAGCACACAAGTAACCTATTTACAAAGCCAATCCTCATATTAGTTCTACAGCATGACTTTTGCCCTGTGCCTGCCAAAGTGGGTTAACAGACAAATGTTGTTTTAATTCAAAGGAAAGCCAAAAAAAAATACTGCTTGGCTTCCTAAGCAGGTTTTGACAAGTTCTGATTACAAACCATCTCAGGACTAGAAATGACAGACAACTGAAAAGGACCGTTTTATAAAAATGGGGACTTCATGAATAGAACTTTTTCTGCTTGTAGACAATATTTACTTTGCCAAATGTTATGACAAATGCCCAGACTGCAAAGGCTTAGATTGATGGTATCATACTTGTCTTTCTCTCTAGGACATCTCCAGACCCAACCATTAGATGACATAAAACCACTCAGAATAATCCAGAAGGGTACTGTTCATGCTATTGTTTGGTCATTGTTTCTTTTAGTACAGTAAGTGCTCAGAAGAACTTTGTTCGCAAGAGAAGCAGAGCGAGAGTTTATGAGAAGCCTTGCCATCTGCCATTTATTAATTCTACTGAACAAATTTACTTCAGCTCTAATTGAAAGTGCTTATCATTTCTCTAGTATCAAACGCCTGATAAGCTATGTAAACATACTGTGCATCTTTCTGATCACTTCATGCAATTAGGATTCAAATAAGGATCCAATAAGCACAGTTCAACATGATCATTAAAAACATGTGAATGATTTACAAGGATTCAATGCGTATCATAAACCACTCAGTTTCTATATAAATATCCTAACGATCATTAGAAGAATCAACTTCAAGTGTAAGCAACAGCATTCATATGCAAAACCAGATCAGTAAAATGAAGAGAAGGGAGCCACATGGGCTTACATTTTCCATAGCGCCCCTTTCTCCTGTTCCCTCCTGCACAAATCCTCTTTTTCCCCCAGTATCCATCATGATGCATTATGTCTTCAATGTGGTTAATACTGTGAACACATGAAGGTGCCTTACACTGAATCAGACCCTTGGTCCATCAAAGTCAGTATTGTCTACTCAGACTGGCAGCGGCTCTCCAGGGTCTCAGGCAGAGGTCTTTCACATCCCCTACTTGCCTGGTCCCTTTAACTGGAGATGCCGGGGATTGAACCTGGGACCTTCTGTATGCCAAGCAGATGCTCTATCACTGAGATACGGCCCTTCCCCAGGGTTTGAAAACGGGCTTTGTTCATGTTACAGAGAAGGCTCATACAATTTGTGCCCAGTATACACTTGGCTTTTCTTTGAACATGCACAGAGTAATTCTTACCATATATTCGATGCATGTACAGCATATTTTACTGCCTTGCCTTCGCATAATCCAGTTATTGTAATCCAGTTTTGGCATTGTTAATGGCATGTCTTACACTTTTTTATTGCATTATTTTCTAATTTGGCAATTGTAAAATTAAAAATAAATTAAAAAAATAAATGGCACAACTGAGCACAATTAGCACACAATCTAAAGCCAACATTTATCCAGGTACTAGTCCCCAGTTTTATTTTTAAAGTGCATTGTGTTGACTCTTTCTTAGAAACAGATGTATGCATGCATACTCAAGTTGTGCATTCATCCACTGTAACATGGGAACAGGGCTACTGTTTTCAAACTCTGGTTTAAAGCTAATCAATCTCAGCCTTTATCTTGCTCAAATATAATACTAAGAACTGGAAGGAAATTTCATGTAATATCCTATATATCCAATCTGACACTAAGGGTTGTAGTTCTTAGTAGAATCTCTATAATTTCCTTTCCACATGGTGGGCAAAGTAAAGACCTGGCCATTGACCCTTTGCCATGTGGCAAGTAAGTACTCTCTTTTAAGTTGTGGGGAACTTTAAAGGAGGACAATAGAAACAGGACCTACTCTCCACACAGAGAGTACAGATGGCCTCATACACATAAAGCTGCCTTATACTGACTGAGACCCTCGGTCCATCAAAGTCAGAACTGTCTACTCTGACTAGCAGTGGATCTCCAGGGTCTCAGGCAGAGGTCTTTCACATTACCTACTACCCGGTCCTTTTAACTGGCAATGCTGGGAATTGAACCTGGGATTTTCTGCATGCCAAGCAGTTGCTCTACCATTGACTCATGGCTGTAGCAGGGCATATCATTCTTCTAAGAATTTAGTCCCATACTTGGCATGCATTTAATATTTCTTTGCACCAAAAAAAAACAAAACACCACAATTTCTTGTCGAAGGCTTTCACGGTCAGAGTTCATTGGTTCTTGTAGGTTATCCGGGCTGTGTAACCGTGGTCTTGGAAGACCACGGTTACACAGCCCGGATAACCTACAAGAACCACAATTTCTGTCCCAGAAACCAATGTGACAGATTGTCGGAAACTGAAATCATGAAGCAAGCCACACAGAAAAGGGGTGGGGGAGTGCTGCTCTTACAGTCTCACTGCTGGCAGATATTTGCTGCCACAGGGCAAGATGAATGGGTACGTGGCCCCTATAGACTTACATCTATAGAATGAAAACTATCACATGTTTACCCAAGCTAAACTTTAGTGTGTAAAAAGGGCTGTGGTAATGTAGCTTATCAAAACACAGCTGTGGAAACAAACACCCTTTAATACTTAAAATAGCAAAAAACCGATAGGACTCAATTTACTTTCTGGGAGGTGAGAAGGAAAGTAAAGAGTCTTGTTCGCTCTTAGTGGCATGCATTATCTTGCAAAAGCCCACACTGAAAAATGACAGAAATTCTTCAAAAGACCCATGGCCATGTGCATGAGGAGGGGGAGTGGGCAGAACTACCAACGAGTCAGCTTGGAAAAGAAAGAAGGGGGCAATGGCCCTTTGAAATATGACCTCTGTGCATATCTTAGAGAACCTAAGAGTTTCCAAATGTTTAAGAAACAGAGTCAGTCACTGCAGAAGAATCAACTCCTGGATTATACTTCCCTATAGCACAGGTATTATTTGTACTTTTTCATCCGGCATACAAACTGAACAGACTGAACACACAAAGGACAAACGTCTAACCGCACAGCTAACTGACTGCAGTAACAAAGACACTGAAGATGGTAAGAGAGACCACAGATGAATCAAGGAATCATCAAGAGTTTTTGCCTTCCTCTAGCTACTATTTCATCAGAAGAAGCCGCCCGCATTTCCAACGACCGAAAGCACAAGGCTGCCTGCATTTGCAAATATCAATATTCCCGTGTAACTCGAGAGGATTTGTATCTTTTAGTGGGCATCTGGATTAGGAATACGTCTGCTAGAAATATTATACCTATAAAAACAGAAGTTCCCTAAAATCAGATTTCCAAATAGGGTTGCCAGGTTCCTCTTCACCACTGGTGGGAAGTTTTTTGGGGTGGAGCCTCAGGAGGGTGGGGTTTGGGGAGGGACCTCAATGACATAGAGTCTAATTGCCAAAGTGGCCATTTTCTCCAGGTGAACTGATCTCTATCAGCTGGAAATCAGTTGTAATAGCAGGAGATCACCAGCTACTACCTGGAGGTTGGCAACCCTATTTCCAAAGCCCACCATATTGGTATACATATTGGTGAACATGATGGAACAGATTAATTCTCCATATAGAATGCTGAATATATCAGCCACCACAAAAGTTTTTTTCCCCCCTGATTTCAAGCATTCTACTAAAGCAAAACCATAATGACAGCGGTAATCCCCCTAAATGTCTAACTGATAAACAAGGCCCATTCAAACTCTTCTGAATAAAAACTGGGCTTGCTGATTATTCTTTATTGCAGGCATCTGCATAGGCCTGATCAGTTCCTGTTGAAGAACAGGAAGAAATCTCACATACAGAAGAATGCCAACAAACATCTGTGTGAATATTTTAACTCTTCCTTCCATTCCATCAAAGACCTTCCCTCTAAGTGGCTGCCCTCAAAGAAATTGATTCAGATGAATTGAAGAGCCATGAGGTGGCAGAACAAGGAATGATACCAATGAACCAAGGGCTCTGAATTCCTCTTGTATTAGAAAGAATATGAAAGAATGATCTCGTGGACTTGCTGTTATTTAGTCCATTTCAGCATCTAACAAAACAGACTGGAAAAAGCTCACACTCTTAAGAGAATGATAATACGAAGACCCTTTATTAATAAGCAGTTACAGAATAATGCTATTCTGAACTTCCCTTTTATGTTCCTGGATTACCTCTGATTTGATCCATGATCTGATTGAATTCATGGATCTGACCTACAAATTGTGGTAGATGAAAACTCAGCTTTGGAGAACCACACAGAGGAAACCTCAGGTGCATACACTGAGGTTACTCTGCAAATGTGTCTCCAGATTACTCATATAGACATACTCCAATGGAAAGAGAACACTATCTTGTGTATGTGTGTGGGTTTTTTTAATAGGTAAATTCCACCATCCCCTTTATTGTATGCTGCTTTTGCAGCTTTGGAAGTGACAGCCTTTAAAAGCAGTTTGTAATATACCATGTTAGGCTTCTATTTTGTTTTTACTTTAAGCTAAAAGCCCTGTTTATCTTTCTGCGGTCTATCTGCTGCTCCTAAAGGAAACAGCACACAGAACTTTCAGAAATATAATCAAAGATACCTTTTCCACACTTTCTTCTTTCTTTGCACAAAATCCTATATTTGTTCTTTGTTTGTTGCCCGCCCTTCACACATCGGTTCTCAAGAGTGAGCTTCTGCTGAGTGGATAAAAAAAATTCTGAACGCACAAACTGCAGTATTTTGTTGCTGGAAAACTGTGGTCCCTTCACACATGTGTGACATCAGTTTTAATGTGATTGCTGCACGGAATATAGTTGTGTAAACATCACACCGCTGTCCCACCCCCCAAATTGCACTGCCTGCTCTATGGCTAGTTTTTTCAAGTGACGCAGCTCCATCAACACTTCCATGCCTGGGTATGTTATGACTCTTCATTTTATTTAACTTTATAAATTTTGCAGTTTGGATGATGTGCTCACTTGTTAAAAAAAAAAATCTCAAGGGAACATCTACATAAAACACCGGTCTATTTCACCTTGGCAGGGGTTGTAAGCTTTGCCTACAGAATTTACTTGTAACCAAGGTGAAAATGGCAGAGTCTAAAGAAGCCCCTTGTCAGTTTCACACATGTAGCCAAAAGGTAAAGGCTGGAACTTTATGTTTAAGATTTCAGCTTTCTGGAGGCTAAGTGTTTCCTTACTGTGTTGCACCATCACAGGTGTACTTTTCTGATCATCATTTTTAAGGAGAGTGACCATCAGTACTTCCCAACCCAGCACCCAGAGAGCCTTGCGCTCAGGGAACAACAACTTGCTGGTGGTCCCCGGCCCACAGAGCGTGCGGCTGTCCTCTACAAGGGCCAGGGCCTTTTCCGCCCTGGCCCCAGCCTGGTGGAACGGTTTATCAAGTAGCATCAGGGCCCTGCGGGACCCAAATGAGTTCAGCAGGGCCTGCAAAACAGAACTGTTCCGCCAGGCCTACATTTGAGGGCAGCCGCAAGGCTTGCCACTGTTACAAACGGCTGGCCTCCCCATCCTCCCCCAACTGGTTTTGGGGTTCACTGGCTGGTCGGGACTGCCCAACAGCTGAAATCACGCCATCTTGTTTTATAATATGTTTTATAATATGAGGTATGAATTTTAAGGTATGTTTTAATATAGATGTTTTAATACAGATTTCAATTGATGTTTTTATATTGTGTTGTGAGCCGCCCTGAGCCGGGGTTCCGGAAATGAGAGTGGGATATAAATAAATAAATAAATAAATAAATAAATAAATAAATAAAGCCTATTAATGTGCTTTTTCAGTTTCTTCTTCCCTCTCTCAGCAATTGGGCCTACAATTTAATTTAAGGAACAGGGAGTGAGCAAACAGACTGTGCCTTCCACCCATTAGTAATCCAAACCCTACTAAGTTTTCTCCTTCCTCCCATTATCATATGTAGAGAGATATATGGTGCTACTTGCAGGACAGTGGAAATGCTCAGTAATACTTGATTATCTTGTTGGAACGAGAACTTGTGATTACAGTACTGAACATTACAGATAACATTCTCAGATAAGGATGGGAGAATAGCTATAATGAGCACAAAGGTGTGTTCATTTTTCCCAGTCACTAAATTAAAATAGTAGTCTATGGACATGACTCCAGCCCCTTCTCACACAGTCAACACCAGTAAGTCACACCTCCTGGTAGCTCTGAAGAACACACAGCCAACATTTTCACCTCTCAGAATTTTACTGATGGTCAAAACACTTTCCAGTTCAAATTTCTTCAGGGAGTTGAAGAGGTCTTCTGGAATATTTTAAGCTCTTTTGGAACCATGACACTTCAGACTTGGGCCCAGTAATGCTGCAGTGGGATGCCTGAAGCATGAGAATTACTTTAGTCTTCTAACTCACTTTACATGGGCTTGGTCAGACCTAGGTAAAGGGTGATGTCAAGTCCCAACGTTTACTAGGCAGACTTTGTTTACGGGGTGGTTTGCCATTGCCTTCCCCAGTCGTCTACACTTTGCCCTCAGCAAAGTTTGTATATGTATGTATGTATGTATGTATGTATGTATGTATTTATTTATTTATTTAAATGTGTGCAGGCTTAACATGTGTTGTAATTAACCACTGATGAAGGCCCAATAGGCCAAAACATGTTTGGTATGTGGTTACAGTTATCAACCCTAGGAAATGCCATTGTGCTATTTTAATGTTTTTAAATATTTTAAACCTTTACATAGCGCTTTTAATAAATATTTTATTTACATAACGGGATTGAACTCAGGTCATGAGCAGAGCTTTGACTGCAGTACTGCAGCCTACCACTCTGAGCCACTTTTTCCCCCTTGAACAGAAGACTCCCATCCTGTCACACAGCCTAATTTTGAAAATATCACCCACTTAAAAAGTGATTAGCAATTGAAACTCAAGTCCAGGGTCTTTCTGTGAATGCAGAACTAGTTGTGTGGTTCTTGGGATTTAACGATTACAGTGTAAATAAATCCACGATGTATAAAGGATTAGAGGAAAATAATCTGGAACCAATATTCTCACAACATAGCTGAAAATGTGTTGCTTTCACTTGTTACCAGATAAATAATTGTGTGTGTGTGTGTGTGTGTGTGTGTGTGTGTAGATAACTTTCTTCTAAAATGTACATGATCCAATAATGGGAGCCTAGGATGCAGTAGAGTGTTTACATGGGTGGAAGGATTTCTACCCAAAAAGCATGACTTCCTTGCCTCTTACTGCAGATTAAAGTACCTCTCAGGATGCTCCCATTACAAGAGGCATTTTACCCTGGAGTTGGGGGAGGGGGTAGAGAGAGAGAGAAAGTTGTGCTCCAAGGGCAAAAATCCTTCCACTATGTTAACATTACATTGGATCCAAGTCAACACCTTTCACGCTCAACATTGCTTTTATTATGTGCCAATACATCGCTACTATTCTCATTCAGCTTTATTTTACCATCTCTCAGACATGAGTACATTGAATGGTAGCCAATTGGTTTATGCTTTTTGGTATTATGAAAGGCGGAAGGTGTTGCCAGGTGCGCCTTCATATTTTATGAGGTAAGCAAATGTAGTTGGAAATGAATACTTTATTAATTAACGTTCATCTGGAACATTTATACACATTTCTCTGGAAAAAGTGACACTTTCTATAGAAAATGTGTCTAGGGAGGAAGAAATAAAAGATTTTAAAGCCGTTCTTCTTTCGCGTTTGCAGCAGGCATAATCTGAGGATTTATTCACATGCTGTGGTACAGACGTATAGCACACACTAGCAAGAAAACCATGGAGGGCAGTAAACAGCTGAAACAAATTGGCCATTGCAGATTTGCAAACTGGTAAGGTATTTGTGCACTTGAACAAATATATGAATTCATATTTTCAGAATTTATATAATGAGGAATAACTTAACAAGGCTTTAGAAAGTCCTTACAGGCAGCTCAGCGGTATTAATGTTACAGCCCTCATGAACACCCCTTGAGGCCAGCTGACTTCTCAAGGGATCTATCAAATAGTCATGGTTAAGTCTTGGTACCAGTGCACACCTGGCTACATCAAATTAGTCAAGGATGACCTGGTTGGTCACGCCACCTATTTCTTTTACAGAACAGGCTTTGTAGCTTTTCCTGCATGAGTACTTCCATACTTTTTAGGTCTTGAGCTACACAGCTTGCTTATAATCTACCTCTCCAGGTCCAAGGAGTCATTTTTGTGATGGGGAATGTGCATGTACCTTGTATTTCTGCCTGCATATATTAAGACAGGGGAAAACTATACACTCTGGAGCCCCGTGGCACAGAGTGGTAAGCTGCAGTACGGAGGTCAAAAGCTCTGCTCACAACCTGAGTTTGATCCTGACGGAAGTCGGTTTCAGCTAGCCACCTCAAGATTGACTCAGCCTTCCATCCTTCCGAGATCGGTAAGATTAGTACCCAGCTTACTGGGGGTGAAGGGAAGCTGACTGGGGAAGGCAATGACAAACCACCCCATAAACAAAGTCTGCCTAGTAAATGTCGGGATGTGACATCACCCCATAGGTCAGTATTGACCCGGTGCTTACAGAGGGGACTACCTTTACCTTTTACCTGGTGAGGGTATAGTACATGAAAAGCCTCCAGAAACCTGATCTGCATGCACTCCTTAACAATGATAACAAATATTTCCTTTGAGTATGCCCTTTCAATACATGGAGATAATATTCACAGGATTACATCTAGTTGTGATTAAAGGCAGCTCCTGTACAGTGATTCAGAAGGAAAAGGTAAGCAAAGAATGATAGTCCACCAAACACAGAAAATTGGGTATAAATAAGAAAAGAACAGGTTAGGAATGGCAAACACATGGTTGGATCCAGACCAACATTTTCTGTGGATGTAGAATTCTACCATGCGGTGTGGTTTTCCCGCCTTCTCCCTTCCACAGCAGTCCAAAATGCCTCCTCAAAAGTACTTGTACCCATGGGGGAAAAAACCTTCTGGATCCAAGCCACAGTAATTCAAAATAAAGCAATCCTCGGGTTCAACTGAGCAAGCCTGACAAGCAAAGCAAGAAAGTGACAATGCAAGTTCTTAGTTTCCCCCTGTTCTTAGACCGAGGGGGAATCTTGAACAATAAAACCATAAAACTTAAAAAAGACCCATCTCTAAAAACACCTTCCTTCGACTCTTCTCTGCAGCCTCCAAAAAACGAGCACAAAATCAGTACACTGAGGGTCAGAGTCCTTTAAGAGGAACTGAATCTTTTGCTCCAAAGTTGCTTGAGAAAATGCAGACCATTTGTTAAAACATGGTATAATCCATTTTAGCCTAAGTTGGTACACGTAAGGACAATGCAAAAGGATATGTACCAAGGAGTCCACTGACTGAAAAGGGCAGGGGCAGACAATGCAAGTTGAAGGAAAAGTCATATTGTGGTAGACAGATGTTGCTCTATATACAGAAAGTCCTCTCTCCTCATCAACAGCGCTACACAACAGAGAACTGTGCTCACCGGACATCTCTTTCTTCCTTATGGTGGGCATAAATATCTGACCTTCCCATGGCTTTGTACATAATTTATTCTCAGCAACAAAAAGAGGTCATTGGCACAGATCCTTTTCATGTGGGAGAGATTTGTAACTGAGAAGTTCTTGTAGGAGAAGTTTCATTTTTGCTTACTGCATTCAGCGCCTTATGTTTTAGCTTAAACAGCTTAAATACCTGAACAAAAACAGAATTAGCAAATTCTGGCTCCTTGTTTGACTTTCTATCTAAGCTTTAATGTTGACTTCATCTTGGCACATAGTTCGCCTCTCTAGATGTCATTTCTAATCAGTAACTCACAATTTAAACTGAAACCACTAATCTGATACTACTTGAAATTCAAGCAAACCATTTTAAGTAATTGCAGTTACTTTCCCTCAAACTTTCCTTCCCGTATCTATTTCACAGACCATAAAATCCATAAAAAATAGTCTTCCTGCTCCTTTAAGTGTACTGCAAAATCACCAGCCATAAGATTTTGTTTTGCTTTGCTCTACCCCACTTCTGAAAATTGGAATATTCCATACTGTCATAGCTCAAAAGACCCGACGGTTAAGTGCACATCTATAAAGAATGTTAATGTAAAGTGCAGTGTTTTGTTTTGCCATAATGTCCTTAAACTCAGCAAGAGCTCTGTTCGCTGAGCTGACCTGCAGTTAAAGCCACCTTACAAACTCAGTAACCAAAAACAAAGTACAGGTAAAAAGCTCCAAAGAAAATGACGATAAACAAAGTCAGTTTAAGCCATTAGGTGTTTCTATCCTTCCTCAAAATTCACGAAGTCAGATACAACTCACAGAGCCAGTATTGTCCGGTAGAGAAGGGGAAATAAGGTAGAAATATTGGTTGTTTAAGGGGGGGGGGAGAGGGTACCATTACTAGGAGATTGAAAAAAAATTCACAGCAATTGCAAAAATGCAAGTCAGTGACATTTTAATAGTTCCATCACTGTTGTGATGAGGGGAAGGACTGTAAAGCATTCTGCGAGGGGGGACAGAGCCCCACTCCCCTGTCAGCCCAATCCCTAGTCTCCCTGTGGTGTCCAAAATAGCAGTCAGAATCAAGAGGAGAGGGAATTCCCAATAGGGTTGCCAACCTCCAGGTACGAGCTGGAGATCTCCTGTATTACAACTGATCTCCAGCCGATAGAGATCAGTTCATCTGGAGAAAATGGCCACTTGGCCAATGGGCCTCTATGGCACTGGAGTCCCTCCCCTTCCCAAACTCCACCCTTCTCAGGCTCTGCCCAAAAAACCTCCTGCCAGTGGTGAAGAGGGACCTGGCAACCCTAATTCCCAAGCACCTTCCTCCTCCTCTCCCTTACAAAGCCTGTAGAGTGGGTTAGCCAGCTGCTCCACATGAGCCCTCTTCTCAGGACAATGGAATAAAAAGCTTTCTGTCTATAATTCCCTAAGCCCAGCAATTCCATTTGACAAACACTACAGCAAGTCAGTGCAGCAAGCCGCTTATGCACACCAGCTGCTTCTGACCTCTTGCAAGGGCTTCTCCCTCTCCTTCAAAAGGGAGCTCCAGTGTGGTGGTGAACTTTCACCCCCGGTGAAGCCAGGGATTTCCCCATTCCCATCGGCATACACAAATAGATAAAACGCTATCTGTCTATAATTCCCTAAGACCAGCAATTCCATTTGACAAATGCTACAGCCAACAACATACGGCGCTTCTTACCTTGTATCCACCAATACGATGTTCTTGCTTAAATTCTTTTCCATTTTTTAGCCACCTCATGGTTGGTGGTGGGTTTCCCGTAGCTGGACAACGGAATTTTACTGTGTTTGCTGCTGGGACTGCATGTAATCGCTTCTCCATTTTTTCAGTTTGTGTCCATTTAGGTGCCCCTGTTTCCAAAAATGAACACAGAGCAACAAAATCATCAATAAACTGAAATAAACTCGGAGTCCAAACCCATCACTTGACATTTACATGAACTGCTTATGAACCAACATGTTTTAGGAGCCCTGATGTTCTACACAATTGATTTATGTTGTCTTTGGCACGTCATATAAGACACCAGAGAACCTTCCAAATATCAGTATGTACTGTGAAACAAAAATCTAGCCTGCTTCAACTGGAATTACTGCTTGTGATCCATGTCTTAAGGCAATTAAGGAAATGTTAACTTATGCAAGAAGGTTTTTTTTAAATTGCTATCTTGCTCTAGCCCTTAGGGTTGGGGTGGGTAGCAATTCATTTAATACAAAAAAAAAACTTATCTCAAAAATAGAGAACATTAGAGCTTATCTGAAACTTATCCCTGCTCTCCTTGTGAACAGGGCTACTGACTCAGATCAGTTTTTATCTTACATTGTAAGCTGACTGAAACTTTGGATGAGGAGGAATAGAAAAATAATAATAAATCAAAATCTCATTTGGATAATAAAAGAGAGTTGCTTGGAGATAGAATGACTGCAAGTGATTTGTGTATTCAACAACTAAGAAAACATTGGGTTGGATTTCCATTAATGGAAGAGGAGACAATTTTCAGTGATTACTCCCTCCCAACGCATACCCCCAGTTTGCCCTTTATGCTGTTACTTAAGGAACCCTGTCTTCCAGGAGCAGCATTTTGGGGTATGGCAGGAAGGGGAAGACAAGAAAGTTCCCTTACACTGATAGAAAACGTTTCCATCACTGGAAATTTTCTCTCAGTCCAACATACCGACTTTGTATATATACAATGACAATTGGAGATATTATCATAAATGGCGACTTGATTCTCCTTTTGCTCCATAACAAAGAAAAATACCGGTCTTCCAACATATAGAGTCTTCTGTGCAGAGGAAGGCACTGGCAAACCACCTCTGTTAGTTTCTTGCCATGAAAACCCCAAAAAAGGTCACCATAAGTCGCCTGTGACTTGACGGCTCTTCACACACACACAATAGATATTATTATTTTCCCCACTGCAGTTTTTTTTAAAAAAAAATTAAAATGGCAACCACAGATCTTCAAAGATGCCATACCAAGAAAAAGTTCTCCAATGGTGCTAAGTACAATCACTTAATTTATTTTAATAGGGGTATCTGTACATTTTCCAGCCCACTCCAACTCAACATCTAAGCTAGTATCACAATCTCTCCTGTGCTGAGATACCACTTCTCGACTATGTGACTCAACAACTGACAGAGATAGCACCAGATCAAAATAAATTCTTTGTCACTGTGGATAGGAGCATTGCAGAGGAACAGTTCCCATTAGGATGCTTAATAAAACACCTTGACACAATCTTGGGGGAAATGGGGTTACCCTGAGACACAACTCTAGAGCCATTTCAGAGCTTACAATTTTCCACTTCCTCATCCACTATTTGTCATTAAAGAAGTGGCAAAATTTCTTTCTAGCCAGCTTATAAACCTTCATTAAATGGATTGTGGGTGGGGAACCAAGGAGAAAAATAATTGACAATAAGCAATAGGATAGAGAGGACAACTGTGAAGGATTAGGTAAGGCAGAAATTGGTGAAAACTTTTGCTTCCATTTATATACAGGATTCCCTCCCACATACACACAGGAATGGATAACTTAGTGTCCCTGTCTTTACACAATAGTTTCCAATAATTCAGATAAATAAAAGGTTTATCCACTGTAACAAAGGGTATACTCATAGTAAGAGAGGCATTATTTTGGCCAGGAAGTGGATAATCCCACAGAAAGTAGTTCTTCCTATCATGTCCTGACCCAAAACCTCTAAGGAAGTTATGTTTGAATCTGGTAAATACAGTAAATTACAACAAACTTTTTAAATATTTAATTTCAATCTTCACACCTTTTTTGTACAGTAGCTTCCATATCCGTGTGTGTGTGTGAAGTACCATCAAATCACAGCTGATTTATGGCAAACCCATAGGGTTTTCAAGGCAAGAGACATACAGAGGTAGTTTGCCATTGCCTGCCTCTGCATGGGCTGAGAGAGTTCTGAGAGAACTGTGACTCTCTTTTTTAAGAGGTCACCCAGCAGGTGTCAGGTAGCCCAGGGGGGAACTGAACCTGGTTCTCCAGATTAGACTCTGCCGCTCTTAACCACTAAACCACGCTGACTAAACCATATATTCATAGCTTGAAAATATCTGTAAACAATATGATATGAGCCTATATAGCTAATGTCGTATGAAACAGAAAATGGTCACTGCATAACCACTTATGACATCATAACATTACTGTGCTTCAAGAAATCAAATCTATAAGTCAACCTATAGAGTCCAGGCTAGCCTGATCTCATCAGACCTCAGAAGCTAAGCAGGGTCAGCCCTGGTTAGTATTTGGATGGGAGACCACCAAGGAATACCAGGGTTGCTATGCAGAGGAAGGCACTGGCAAACCACCTGTTAGTCTCTTGCCTTGAAAACCCCATAAGGGGTTGCCATAAGTCGGCTGCGACTTGATGGCACTTTACACACACACACACAGTGCCCAGAATAATATTAATGAATGTCGACACCAGCCGTTGCAAAATTCACTCTTTACAAAGAATATATGAATATTTCAGGTGTACCAAATATAAGTAGGGTTGCCAATCTCCAGGTACAAGATCAGCTATTACAACTGATCTCCAGCCGATAGAGATCAGTTCACCAGGCGAAAATGGCGGCTTTGGCAATTGGACTCTATGTCATTGAAGTCCCTCCCCCCCCTAAACCCCGCCCTCCTCAGGCTCCACCCCAAAAACCTCCCGCCAGTGGTGAAGAGGGACCTGGCAATAAGCCATAGGAAATAGGGTGCTTTGTAGGGGAAAGTGAAAACAAATTGAAAATGAAAAAATAGTGTGGGCCCAGTCTACTAATCACTAACAGATAATTCAACAGAGATTTCCATGTCTATTCAACATTACGCAACTACTTCTAGACACAAGCCCTTTACTGGAGGTAACAGACTTTTGATTAACTGCACAGTAATAACATGTCCATGTTTAATTCAGTTTGTTCACTTGCCTGTTTAAAATTTAAGGACTAAAATCTGTTTTGCAAAGGCCACATTTAATTATTTTGCAATAGGTTCTTCCTGAAATAAATCACATTTACTATGGACATTTTTAGGGCCAAAGAGGTCCAGAAACATAACCGTTTCTCTCTCAGCTCTGCTTCATTTCCTTTATTACAGCTCCATAATAAACAAGCCCTTCCGTTGGCCAAATTCATGGCAACTCATGAAATAAGTATATGCTCAAGATTCCTAAATCCCACTTCCCCCCTGCATCTCAAAACAAAAATACAGCTGGAGAAGACAAAACAGGCAACTTTAACAAACCTCCCTGCCCAAAGAAAACTGCAAAAAATATGCATTAAAAGAATTCTAAAAATGATACGTGACTATTTTTGTTTCAGCTAGAAGCCTTTATAAACTAACAAGCTAGGAAAATTAATGGATACTTGAGCATGTTGTTGCAAGCAAGATACCTGGCAAGTTATAAATATTTAAAATTAAACTTGTGCAACCAAGATATGGCTTAATTGTCCCAGAAGAACAGGTTTATATTAGAAAGCACTTTAAAAATTATTTGCTAGGAACAGAATTGCAACACTCCATAAAAATCTAGCAAACCAAAACAAAAGCAGTTCAGTCAATGACAACAGCGATTACATTTGCACTCGACCACTAAGCAAAGTAGTTGTATTCTGATCTAACCATGAATTCTCGGCCACAAGAACTTGACTTGCATTGGAACAAGACTAGTGTAAGAGTACATTGATTTACACATGCTCTTGTGTGTACAAGGGACTCAATAATTATGATGTTGTAATATCATTTGAATGTATGAAGCTGCCTTCTGCCAAGTCAGATCATCTAGCTCTGTATTATCTATACCAGACACCAGCTGCTCAGATACTTAAGCAGAGAAAGGTCTTGCCCAGCATCTGCTTAGTGGAGGAGACGGAGATTGAACCTGGAGACTTCTGCATGCAAAGCAAGTACTCTGTCACAGAACCATTGCCTGTCCCCATAAGAGCATGCATGCTTACAGTTATCTGATTACCAACTGCTGGCCTTTCCAATAAATATAGATTGATTGAAATATTTATATCCTACCTTTCTTTCCAAAAGAAAGCTTAAACAACTGACAGAAAATAGGTTTCAACACATCTGGACACAACCATTATGCTTCCTAAGTAGGGTTGCCAGGTCCCTCTTCACTATCGGCGGGAGATTTTTGGGGCGGAGCCTGAGGAGGGCGGGGTTTGGGAGGGGAGGGACTAAAATGCCATAGACTCCAATGGCCAAAGTGGCCATTTTCTCCAGGTGAACTGATCTCTATCGACTGGAGATCAGTTGTAATTGAAGGAGATCTTCTGCTATTACCTGGAGGTTGGCAACCCTATTCCTAAGTCTTCTTCCACAACTGTCAGGATTATGAAGACTGGTATGTTGTAACTTGCTAAAAGTGATTAGCTAGCTCTCACTTCAAATTTCACCTCAGCTGTGGGAGGCCTTATGTAGAACACAACCTCCCAACCTTAGCCTCCATTTACAATATGTGCGCTTACTTAGTCGTTAGACAGATTTCTAAGATAATATGGAACTCCTTCAAAATTCCAAAGTATCGTATACATTCCAGGTACATACAGTGAGGGGGGAAAGTATTTGATCCCCTGCTAAATTTGCCCGTTTGCCCTCTGACGAAGAAATGACCAGTCCATAATTTTAATGGTAGGTTTATTGTAGCTGTGAGAGACAGAATAACAACAGGAAAACCCCCAGAAACCCAGAAGACAAAAGTCAGAGATTGATGTGCATTATAATGAGTGAAATAAGTATTTGATCCCTTTGCAAAAGATGACTTAGTACTTGGTGGCAAAACCCTTGTTGGCAATTACAGAGGTCAGACGTTTCTTGTAGGTGGCCACCAGGTTTGCACACAACTCAGGAGGTATTTTGTCCCACTCCTCTTTGCAGATCCTCTCCAAGTCAGTAAGATTTCGAGGCTGATGTGTAGCTACTCGATCCTTCAGCTCCCTCCACAGATTTTCGATGGGGTTAAGGTCTGGAGACTGGCTAGGCCACTCGAGGACCTTAATGTGCTTCTTCTTGAGCCACTCCTTTGTTGCCTTGGCCATTGTGTTTTGGGGCATGGTCATGCTGGAATACCCATCCTTGACCCATTTTCAATGCCCTGGCTGAGGGAAGGAGGTGCTCACCCAAGATTTGACGATACATGGTCCTGTCCATCGTCCCTTCGATGCAGTGAAGGTGTCCTGTCCCCTTAGCAGAAAAACACCCCCAGAGCATAATATATCCCCCTCCATGTTTGACGGTGGGGATGGTGTTCTTGGGGTTGTAGGCAGCATTCCTCCTCCTCCAAACACGGCAAGTTGAGTTGATGCCAAAGAGCTCAATTTTGGTCTCATCTGACCACAACACTTTCACCCAGTTGTCCTCTGGGTCATTCAGATGTGCCTTGGCAAACTGCAGACAGGTCTGTACATGTGCTGTCTTGAGCAAGGGGACCTTGCGGGCTCTGCAAGATCTCAGTCCTTCACGGCGTAGTGTGTTACCAACTGTTTTCATGGTGACTATGGTCCCAGCTGCCCTGAGATCATTGACAAGTTCCTTCCGTGTAGTTCTGGGCTGCTTCATCACCGTTCTCATGATCATTGCAACTCCACGAGATGAGATCTTGCATGGAGCCCCAGACCGAGGGAGGTTGACAGTTAGGGTTAGGGTTAGGGTTGTCACCTTCTCACCAAGCTGCTTGGCAATAGTCTTGTAGCCCAGTCCAGCCTTGTGCAGGTCTACAGTTTTGCCCCTGACATCCTTGGACAGCTCTTTGGTCTTGGTCATGGTGGCTAGTTTGGAATCTGATGGATTGATTGCTTCTGTCGACAGCAGAACCCTAACCCTAACCCTAACCCTAATCTGGCTGGTTGATAGGGGATCAAATACTTATTTCAGTCATTATAATGCACATCAATCTCTGACTTTTGTCTTCTGGGTTTCTGGGGGTTTTCCTGTTGTTATTCTGTCTCTCACAGCTACAATAAACCTACCATTAAAATTGTGGACTGGTCATTTCTTCGTCAGAGGGCAAATGGGCAAATTTAGCAGGGGATCAAATACTTTTTTCCCTCACTGTAATTATTACCATCGTCAACAATCCAGGAGCTATAAAAGGTGCCTTTTGGCCAGGTGTCACCTGTTATCTCTCTTATATTCTGTGAAAGTTTGAGGCCAGTTAGAGTTGGTGGTTACAAGATGAAGGACTTTTCCAGCTGTGGGGTCAGGGGTCACAATTTGTGGTGTTCTTCAAAATGTTTGTGAAAACCTTCCACTTCTGGAAGATTTAATATGAATGGATGTCTACTTTTAAAACTGTGTTGCTTTTAATAACATTAAAGGCAAGTAGAAATTGAGAGACTGGCTTAATGATGTATCTGTGAAATTTGTCTTTTGTACCTTGGAAGCCACTTTGGGTTCGTGTATGGAGAAAAGTGGGTTAAACATGCCATAAACAAAATAATAAAATACATCAATTTTATTACTGCTTTATTGGTGTTGGTTTTATTTTATTAATTTTGAATCCACCTTTGGTCTATGGTGGATAACAGATGCAAAAATCACAATAGCCTACAACAATAGTACCCAGTCCAGGAAGGAAGATGTTTCAGCGGTCTCAGATTAAAAACTTTCTGACCTGATCTGTTAATGCCTGTTGGACCATATTAAACAAATATTAAGACCTTGTATTTATCTCATTTATATCCGAGTCCGAGGCAACTTTTTACACCTATTTTGCAAATATTTACACAGTTTAATCTGTTTAATCAATGCATCACAGAACAAAAATATGATTATGCCATTCTTGCAAACGGCATTGATATCATATTCACTGAAAACATGACCAAGCCTCCTGGATTAAAGAAGAAGGCAGTGTTATAAGTTATTCAGTACCCATTTTTGTAAATATTGTTATGGTTGAGCATGAAGCACCCATGATAAATTTTCTAGCTGACAGACTGAGGGTACTCAAGACCTGGCCGTGGGCAAACAGTTAAACATGTGTTCCCACTAAATCCATTTTATTGTCAAAGATCTTTATTTTCTGATCTAGTCACCTTTGCACCTCAAAGTAAAAATAAGCACTTCAACAATAGGTGGAAGCAATAAAAAGGCCATACAGGACAGTAATCTAACCTATTGTTTTCTCACAGTTAAGACTCCTCTGTCTGCAGATAAATACTCTCAGGAACTATTATATATGTGGTGTGCTTTAAAAGTATGCTTATTTAATGCATGTATTTTATATACCCACATATATTTGAGATATGTGTCACCCTAAGGTTGAAGTCAATAAAATTTTTGAAAAATGATGTAAAATGAAAATATTCATACATATGCATAAAGATCTTCTTGCATGTGCACATTTGTATACAAATGTATAAACATATAAAACTGCCTCATTTCTGAGGTAATAGGACAAATATTGTCAAGCTCTCTTCTAGGTTTTCATATTATAATTGCAACATTAAGGTCCAGGCAAACATGAAAAGAGTTATCAAAACATGTTTTAAAAAAAACCTAGCACATATAGATGACCATATTATTTCAGCTATGAGGATCCCTACTTCCCATGAATATAAAAATAGATCTAATTTGTAAGTAAAATGAGCCCACCCACAGATCAAAGAAGTCCAAGCTTTGCATCGTTAGGGGCAGAATGGAATAAATAACCATCACAAGATCAAACTTCTGACAACCACCTTTGCAAACAGGTTAACATTATCAGAAAACATCTTCATCCCTCAGAGTATTTATTATTCTTCATCCCTCAGAGTATTTATTATTATTCAATGTGGGAACATGAAAGATTGTAAGCACTTAGGCCAGAGGGTACTTAGTATAATTGAATACTGTAGCTAACTGAAGAGTTTTACACACACACACACACACACACACACACACACAGAGAGAGAGAGAGAGAGAGAGAGAGAGAGAGAGAGAGAGAGAGAGAGAGAGAGAGAGAGAGAGAGAGAGAGAGAGAGAGAGAGAGAGAGAGAGAATTTGCTTTGCTGCTCATCCTCTCTGATCCTGTCAAACATCTCTTTACATGGTGCTCTCATATCTTAAAAGAACCTGCAGAGGCAGCAATGTAGAAGTATTCCTATTCATACAGTCTTAGCTGTTTAACATGGTTCAGATGCTCGACAGCTACCACACAATCCGGGCAACTGCTGAGCACTGAACCAGATCTCTATCTGTTGAACTGTTGTCGGCCCAGAACCAACGGGTTGAAATTAAATCAAGAGTTTTGTCTAGCCATTAGGAAGAATTTTCTAACGGTTAGAGGGGTTCCTCAGTGGAACAGGCTTCCTCGGGAGGTGGTGGGCTCTCTTTCCCTGGAGGTTTTGAAGCAGAGGCTCGATGGACATCTGTCAGCAATGCTGATTCTGTGATCTTAGGCAGATGATGAGAGGGAGGGCATCTTGGCCATCCTCTGATCACTGGAGGTGTGGGGGGGGCATGTAGTTGTGAATTTCCTGCATTGTGCCAGGGGTTGGACTTGATGACCCTGTTGGTCCCTTCCAACTCTACGATCCTATGATTCTATGAACTTGGAGCCAGAGCCTAACACTATATTGGGAGGACAAACAGTAGAAGAATACTACAACAGCATTAATGTAATGGCCCAACTACAGACTTTTGGACATTCCTGAAACACATTTTTTCTTCCTAGGCCCTTTTATTATTATTTTTATCTAAACATCTAGCCTGAAGAATTCCAGGGCATTTTAAAATATCTCTTGCTCCTTTACAATGATAAGGAAATATAGAAACTGAGAACACAAATCACAGAAACTGTAAGCAGCAGTGAAGAGTTCATAATACTGTAGAAGTAGTTTAGTTTTGCTCAATTTCATAATTATCTCTTATATGTTGTCATTATAAGAGGGTGTAAATCAGATCCAGAAATGAAGGAAGAGAAAGTGTCAGTACTGTATTAAGCTTCTAATTTTTTTAAAAAAGGAGAAATACTGAAAAGTTAATTTCAACTAAGATAGAAAGAATAAGCAAGCAGGCAAGGATATAATAGTTTATTTTCATGTTTCAAAGTCATGAAATACACAAAAAAACAGACTGAAGAAAAAAATCTAGTGAAAAGCCACTGCCAGCAGACAGCTCATGCACTGAAACAGCCAAGAAATAAAGTACTTGAGAGCGCAAAAGGTTAGGGGGTGAAATATTTCCGTAAAGATCTTGCCAGGCACCTTCAGCAGTTGTAGTTACTTACTGATTTGGTTGTTGTCATTCACAAAATCCTCAGAGCCATCGGTGTCATCTTCATCATCTCCAGATGAAAGAACATCTGAAGTTTAAAAATTTAACATTGTTCACCTGCTACGTATTGTAAGCAAACAAGACCTATTTTCTTTGCCCTGGATTTTGAAAAAGTGCATCTGGAACAGATTTTCTTTTAAGAGCACAAGCACCGCACACTTTATAGCCGAGTGTTCTCTTAGTGTATCTTATAAAATACACAAGCTGCGATCCAATGAAGCTATGCGCTTGTACAGAGAAGAACCTCACAGGCAGCGGGGAGCTCCTTTGTAGTTTCGGCTTCAACGGAACCCCCAGCTGTGCTCATGATGCTCTCCCGCGCACATATACAGCACGGTTGCATCATGGCCACAGACGTTTCAGAATCAAGTTTTTAATACTGTTTTTAAAAGTTTGCCCTATTTCCCCCCTCAAAAGTAAAGAGAAAAGATTATTTACTAACTTGCGGGGAAAGCATAGGGGAACTGGAGAGCTGGATACAAGATGAAAAATAAACTTTTGGTACAAATATATACTTGGATCAGTCAAAAGTCATGGATAACTGAGGTTCAAATGATGGTTGTTCTATTATTAAGGACATGCGTGCATGTCCAAAGAAACTTGATATTATTGTCGAAGGCTTTCACGGTCAGAGTTCATTGGTTCTTGTAGGTTATCTGGGCTGTGTGACCGTGGTCTTGGTATTTTCTTTCCTGACGTTTCGCCAGCAGCTGTGGCAGGCATCTTCAGAGGAGTAACACTGAAGAGAGACAATGTCCTTCAGTGTTACTCCTCTGAAGATGCCTGCCACAGCTGCTGGCGAAACGTCAGGAAAGAAAATACCAAGACCACGGTTACACAGCCCGGATAACCTACAAGAACCAATGAACTCTGACCGTGAAAGCCTTCGACAAAACTTGATATTGTTTGAACCATCTAATTGTCCATATTCATCCTGTCTGGCTTGCCAACATACAGACATCTAAATACAGCAACACAATTTTCTGTATATTCTCCATAAACACAGGCAGCAAACCTCTGAATACCAATGCTAGGAAGCAAAATCGAGGGGTGACGTTGGCCTCTATGCCTTTGTTGTTGGCCCTCCAGGACAACTGGTTGGCCACTAAGTGAAACAGGCTACTGGACTAGACGGACCACTGGTCTGATCCAGCAGGGCTTTCCTTATGTTCATTTGAAATTCACATTACTGAAATGTTGGAATGTTTTTTGAGCTGTATTTGTGACTGCTGTTTGTAAGTGAACAGATTTCCACTGTATTTGGTACATACAGAAGAGAAGGGCGTGAATGTTACAGACGGTTTCAAAATTCCCACCATGAGCTAGCGTAAATAAATGTTTTAAAATATTTTATATGACAAGAATGCTGTTTTACATATTTGTATACCTAAATAAGAGATAGCATTATGTTTGGAGAAAGATCACAACTATTTGCACACAGTAAAATCTGCATTTTGGCAAACTCACCTGTAACATTTATAATGAAGTAGATGGTATCACTGTCTAAAGTCCTAACAGCAGTGCAAGCATAAAGGCCTGAATCTTTGGGTATGGCATCTTTAATCCGCAAGTATTCCCCAGTCATAAATGTTCGATTGTTGGGCACCAAATGGACCCCATCTTTAGTCCAACTGATCTTGATAGCATCTTTCAGTGGACAATTCAAGTTCAGAAGATCTCCCGGAAGTACAGAATATACATCAGGCTGAGAGATCTGATATTTGGTTGGTGGCTCTGCAGAAGTGGAAAAAAGTGGACACAGAAGAAAGAAGAAGGGGAGAGAAAAAAAATGTCCAACATATGTCAATGAAGACTGTTTGATCCATCGTTATTGTGCAAATTTTACAAAAGATATTTTCAGATCCTCCTGACTAGCTGCCACTTTATCAAATGGAAATGCAAGCAACTGTGATAAAGCAAATTTTAGACTTGGGGTATTTCTGCTCTTGCCAGCTTAAAAGACAAGGGTGAACGTAGACCATAAGGCAAGGCAAAAGCACAAGATATATCAGGCAGCTTTGAATAACAAATCCACAGGTACCAGGAAGGCGAGCTAAGCCACACAGGGGAAGCATGTAGCATGACAGGTTGCTACACGCAAGAGTTCTGGATAACTTTGTAAATGCACTGAATAAAGTAAACTCTTTGGCTTACAAAAATTCAAAAAACAATAAATTAGTTCTTAAGATTGTACTCTTTGCTGGTGATTTAAAGAGTTTGATGCTGAGTGGATGCAAGGAAAGCATGAAAACAGAGCGCAATCAGATTGCCAGTTCTAAAGCATGTATGTAGACCACATAAAAATAATTAAGAACACATTCGATTAAAAGACATACATTTCTTAGATCAGTGTTTGTAATGCATATTTGTTGGGGGAAGGGGAAGCAAGTGTGGGCAAATTACAAAACCACAGGCAAAATAGCACATAATCTTGTAACCCAGCGGTCTCCAACACCAGCCGCCGCCATGTGGCTGGCTCCTCCTCCTGCGCACAACACACTGTATCAGATTTGCAAAGTTGCCTGCAGGCTCAAAAAGGTTGCGTACCCCTGTTCTAACCTTTGTTTCAGGCTGTTGGAAGACTGCAAAAACTAAAAGAGTATACAGACCTTACTAAAATCACAGGCACGGCACGTGCTATTTTGCCCACTTTGGGCAGGAGGCTCCACTTCTAAATCTATATGATAACTTCACATAAAAGACCAGGCTAGTCTGATTGAAACAGATGTCAAAAGCTAAGCAGGGTCAGCCCTGGTTAGTACTTGGATGGGAGACCACCAAGGAATACCAGGGTTCTTATGCAGAGGAAGGCAATGGCAAACCACCTCTGTTAGTCTCTTGCCTACTGGGTTGCCATAAGTTGGCTGCAACTTGACTGCACTTTACATACACAATGAAAGCAATGGAGCTTAAAGAGTCTGAAGCTGTACAGATGAGCATGAATGCAGAAAAGAAGTCACATCCAACCTCACAATCAGGGGCCTATCCTCCATATCTGAACAGCAAAAACAAAATGCTTATTTTTTCACAATAAAAATGTTCCTCTCTCATAGGAACATTCTCATTCAGAAGAAGAAGAGTTGGTTTTATACCCCACTTTTCTCTACCAAAAGTAGTCTCAAAGCGGCTTATAATTACCTTCCGCCCCTCTGCAACAGGCACCTTGTGAGACTGAGAGAGTTCTGAGAGAACTGTAACTGGCCCAAGGTCACCCAGCAGGCTTCGTGTGGAGGAGTAGGGAATCTAATCAGGTTCTTTACAATAGAGTCCGCCACTCATGTGGAGGAGTGGGGAATCAAACCAGGTTTTCCAGATTAGAGTTCACCACTCCTAACCACTACACCACTCTGGCTCTCAGTTGTATTATCCAGGAAAATTCTTCATTTTCACATTAAAAAATGGTAGTTGCCATTTGTAAGTACTCAGATTAACGTCTAAACAAGTTTTATAAAAATAATAACACTTTCCATGTTTAGATTTTAGAACTAGGCTTCAGAACTTTTGAAAGCTGGAAATTCTTTGGTAAGCAAATCTGCTCTGAACTCTAAAAACTTTTTAAAAAAATAAACTTGTTGGGGTAATTATGGATTCCATCAATCTGTTATACAGGTGTTACATGTTGCACCAACAGAAGGTTATTAAGAGGGAAATAAAGCATTCTCCAGATGGAGGAGCTGTTTTCTGCATATATATTTTATATCAATAAATGGTTAAAACTAAGAAATGTAGCGAAAATGCCCAAGATGGTGATTCGTTTTAGCTTTGCTGACACTTTAGAACAGGGGTGGGGAACCTCAGGCCCGGGGGCCGTATGCGGCCCCCGAGGACATTTTTTGTGGCCATCGGGAGCTCCGGGAACCCTGCCGCGGGAACCCTGCTGCGGAGCTCTGTGGGGGGGAGTGCACGGAGACTGGGGCCCGGTTGCTTGGTGCTCCGTGTACCGCCGGGTGGGTGTGTGTGGGCGGGGGAGGTGGGGTGGCTGGGGCCTGGTCGCGCAGGCTGGCATGCGCGGGTGTGTGTGTGGGGGGGGGAGGCTTTCCTCTCTTCCTCTTTTTCTGTCACTCTTTCTCCTTTCTCTCCCTCTCTTCCTCCCTCTTTTTCTGTCTCTTTCTTTGTCTCCCTCCGTCCTTTTTTTTCTTTCCCTCCGTCCTTTTCTTTCTTTCTCCCCCTCTCTCCATTTCTTTCTCCCTTTCTCTCTCTTTCTCCCTCCCTCCCTTTTCCTCTTTCACTGTTTTCCTTCCTCCCTTGCCAATCGACTGTGGGCTGCGCCTTGTTTTCTGGGGCCCACCGCTGGCTGCCCTCCCACCTGGGACTGGGGAATGGGGGCGCCCTGCAGGCCTTCTCTGGGTGGCCTCCCTTGGAGTTGCCAACCTCCAGGTGGTGGCTGGAGACCTGGCAACCCTAGCCTCTCCCCCCCCATGGGAGATCTACACCTGGTATGGCCCCCGAAATATGTTATAAATGTGCAAATGGCCCTTGGCAGGAAAAAGGTTCCCCACCCCTGCTTTAGAACAAGCAAGACTGGTTTACTTTATACTACTATTGACACTATTTTCCATAAGCACTGCAGTTCACCCTATCTAGTGTAGTAAATTTGTTTTATGGAATTTAGTTGGGGCCAGAAATTTATGGGAGTCTTTAAAATACACTTTGATTATTCTTGCGAGGCTAAATTTATGTAGATCACTTTATATAGATAAACTCCATATGGTGTTTAAAAACCCCATCAAAGTTTCTACCAACTATCTGAAGACAGGGTAGAAATATAAGTACAATGCCTCCACTTGTTATTCCAGAAGCACTTGTATGTGAAGGTATGGTTACATTCAGGATACTTCTAAATAAACTCCCCGCCCCCAATGTCCATTGATACAAGAGAAGACAAAAGTCAACTTTAGCCACAGTTGGAAAAGAAATGGTTAATGATCAGGGCATAAACAAAGGATTAAAGTTTCTCATGAATTGTTTTGTGCAAATTAATCTCCTGTCATGGATGATGTCATGATAAAGTCATAAAATATCATGAATTCTTACAACATAATTTTTTGGAAATCAAGAGCTATTTCAGGTAAGCCTTTGTTGAGCCAAACTCAAATCTAGAAGCACTTAAAGACCATCACTTTTTATAATGTTTGCCTATAAACTCTCTCCCAGTGTGGTTTTTGATGGAATGCCCAAAAGCAAACAGAGAGCAGGTGGGATACTGCAGTATTATTCTGTCCAACACTTTTATGTGAAAAGGCCTACAGGTTTAAGCTCTTAGGAATCCCAGCCAACATGAAAACTACACAACTCAACAGAATTAACCCCTTTCCCACTGTGGTACTCTGGGCCAAGCTATTAAAGACCTTTTTACACTGGCACGGGATTTAACACAAAATTATGACTAGTCTCTTTTCCTGGCAGATGTGCATTGAAGAAAAGATAGTCAGTACGTCAGAACACACCCAAAGTTCACAGAAAGACTGGTCAACCATCAAGATAGTCTGAAACCTATTTGCATATGAATGAGAAAAGGACTATGCTTTTCCAAGGGCAATGGCCATGATCCAAGTTGTGCATTACAGCAAGTAAGCCATCTTGGTTACTGGTGCTGGCCAAGGTACTAGACACCTTTCCTTCAGAAAAAAGAGAAACTTGACTTTCAAGTTAAACCTGCCACTAATTACTTAAGAGTGGGCTAGAACATTACAAAGAGGCAGGAAAGCAGTAGAAGGAGTAGTCCCTTCCTCTTATTTCCTCAGTCGATCTAAAACATTCCAAGACAGGCCTATCAAAATGTGATCAAAAGCATTTGATAAGATGTATGTCTATAATGGCTTGCCAAGCTATGAGGAGACTAAATTCTCCTTCTTTCCTAGATTTCTGATTAAGTATTTTAAAATTTATTTTACAAAATTTATACTCCACCTTTCTGTTCTCAAAAGGACAACCATAGTGGCTAACAAATTTAAAACATATATAATCAAATTACATCTTAAAAACCATTAAAACCAACAAAAACGCATCATTAAAAGTTTTAAAACACTTATAACCAGAGCTAAATTATATACAGAAATATAAAAACACCAATTACAATATGGACAGGAACAAGAGATCATGGGAAACTTCAAACAAAACAAAAAAGTCTTCACTTGGTGGTGGGAGATAGCAACAGAAGGAGACAGATGAGTATCCCTGGGGAGAGAGTTCCAGAGCTTTGGTGCCACAACTGAGAAGTCTCCTGGGTTCCCTCCCTCCTAATCTCAGAAGGCTTTGGAAGATGGCCAAGGTACATTCATGATGGAGTCCTTCAGATACTTTGGTCCCAAACCATATATGGCTTTAAAGGTTAACACCAGCACCTTGAATTGTGTATGGAAACAGATTGGGTGCCACTGTAGATGGGCTGGATGAATATGATTCCTTCGACCTACATACATGCCTTGACAGGAAATTGGAGACAACCTACTTACTAAGTAGTTGGATATACACTGTAGTAAGTTGATGCTTCTAAAATGGCCATCTGGATTCACTAACAGTTCACACAATCCAGTATAAAAAGGAAAAGAAGAATCACAATACAATTCAGTTCTACTATCTCAATTCATTGCATTCCCTATCAATAGGAGGAGTTCAAAGTCCTTTCCCACAACAAACACCATTAAAAATCGGACATTTGGAGATGGGGGTATATAGTAATGAGAAGCTGATTCCACTGCCAACAGTATGCAGTGTTATCCCTATGTGAAAACTTAAACAACATGAATAAAAAGTAGCACCACAGACACAAGCCTACTTTCTGGATCAAAAACCTATTTAAGCCATTTGTTTCAGAAATAAAGTTAATCTTATGGCCAAAAAGTATTTATTTCTGTCAGAAAAGTAGCTACTGTTGGCCAAAGAAAGGTTTATCAAGATGTGGTGGGACTTTCCAATGAATGTCAATAACGCTGGAAAGGTTAGCAGAAGTTTAAAAAAATGAGGCCATCTCTTGGTTTCAGTATTATGCAAATTTAAACATTCTGAGTAACAAGTCTTGGGAATTAGGACTGCCAACTGGATTAGGAAATTCTTGGAGATTTGGTGGTGGAACCTGTGGAGAGTGGGGTTTGAGGAGCGTAGGGACCTCAACGGAGTATAATGCCATAGAGCCCACCCTCCAGAATAGCCATTTCCCCCGGGGAAACTGATTTTTGATGTCCGGAGATCAGTTGTAATTCCAGGAGCTGTCCAAGTCCCACCCAGAGGCTGACAACTCTAATCACAACTGACAAAACTGATGTTGTGAACGAGCAAGACAGATCTTTCTACAAACTTCAAAGGGCCCTATGTTAGCAGGAAAATGTGAAATAAAAAAAATTGGGGGGTCTGAAAAACCAAAAATTATAAAAGGAGAGCCTGTAGCTATAAACTAATGATTATCTTAGTGGCTGTTTCTAGGCAACCACAGTATTCCAGGCTGGGTTTCTGTGAGTAAAAAGAGATGAAAATGAAGTTTTTGGTTTTTTGTAACACTTTCACTACTACTGAATATCAGCACCTTTTGGGGGGCTGTCCCAAGTCCTAAGGGGAGAACTGGTGGAAATCAGTGAAAACGTATATATGAGTACTGGCTCACTGCTTTTTGTTTTGTTTTTCCAAAAACACTGCTGGCAGACATGGGATACTTAAAAAAGATCAGGAAAGAGAGGGCAGCCCTGGGGTTAGGTATAGGTTTATATACACCCATGCTAACTCCAAGTTTACAGACAAATATGATAATTTAAAGAAATGGAAATAGTGTAAAGCTGCTAAAATTCGTACAACTGCCTTGTGATATCTTGGATGACCATTTGGTTTTCCACAGCAATCTCAAAGAGATTTGCCCCTTGTATGCTAGAAATCATGAAGAGGCACCCACTATAATATGCCAAAGAAACCACTAGTCTAGACCATATAGGAACATTTTACCACCATCAATTTTTAGATGTTACTTGATAATGAGGTCACTGTTCACAACTATATCATCTGCCAACTGAATTGAACAAAAAAACATACTGTGGCCGGCTTTAACTGTATGTATGCATGTGCATACACGCACATACCCCAAGTGTCTTCATTAAGCTCTAGCATAACCCAGAAAGAGAAGCCACTCCAGCTAACACATGTCTGTGCACAGACATGCACTGCCCAGAGCAGTCATATGCACTGAAGTTGCTCAGGAGTTCTTTAATGTGCTATCGGTGGCTTTTCTCAACCCCATTCCCCAATGTGGTACCCCATGTTTCAGGAAAGTGAGCAAGGCCATTAGGCAGTGGGGCCTGTGGTTGGCAGATGGTTCC
Source organism: Euleptes europaea (assembly GCF_029931775.1). Taxonomy (NCBI): domain Eukaryota; kingdom Metazoa; phylum Chordata; class Lepidosauria; order Squamata; family Sphaerodactylidae; genus Euleptes; species Euleptes europaea. The sequence continues at coordinate 68,016,248 of NC_079316.1, forward strand.
CACCTTGAAAGCTGGAGAGACAGGTGAGCTGCAAGACTCCCTGAACTCTGGGCCCCTTGCTAGGGATGGAAGTAACAAACCCATCTTCTATAACAACTCCCTCCCCTTCTCTGCAATGCTTAGGTTTCAATACTATGCACACTTAGCTGAGAGTAATTCCCAATGAACAAAGTGGAACTGACTTTTGAATAAGCATGCATAGGATGACTTTTTTGTCTTCATGAGTCTTGGGTTAAGGGTCTTAAAACATGTTGGGTTCTCAAGCAATCCAGCTCTATCCCAGGTGACGAACAGAAAAGGGAAAGGTGCTTTAGAAATTGGTATGATTGCATTCATAATAAGGGCCCAAAACAAAGTTGACAAAGGTTGAACAGGAGTGAGGAAAGAGAATCCTATGTGTTCCATTGTACTCTGGTAATTCAAAAGTTTACAGTTACATATTTAATGTTAATAGGTATATTTTTAATATTGTTTGTGAGTTTGCTGGTGTGCAGGATTCACCACTCTTTTGGTTGATGCTAGTTTCAAATAGAGAGCCAACATGGTGCAATGGTTAAAGTGTTGGACTTGGGAAACCCAGATTCGAATCCCCACTCTGCCATGGAAACTTGCTGGGTGACCTTGGGCCAGTCACACACTCTCAGCCTCGACCTTGGCTAGTATTTGGATGGGAGACCTTCAAGGAATACCAGGGGCATGACGTGGAGGCAGGCAATGGCAAACCACCTCTGAATGTCTGCTGCTTTGAAAACTCTATGGGGTCGCCATAAATCAACTGTGACTTTGCAATAAAAAAAGTTTCAAATATGGCCCTCCATAAGCCACCGACCAAATACCACTGGCCCAGAGAATCCCTGTTTGTGGTGCCACTGCAGGATGAGTAATGGAGAGAAGTACTACTCTCCCCATGAGCCATCAGTGGTAGTGGCAGCATCATTATGGTTAGGCTTGCCAAGCTTGCTTCCTGGCATACCTTGCCTTTGCCCAACAGTACCTTTGACCATAGCACTTAATGCAGTGGCCATTTGGGGAAGCACACCAACATTGGACCGATGCACTGTATTACTTCCAAAACCAGAAGTGATGCCATTGGATGCTCTAGGACAGAGGTGTCAAAGATACGGCCCACGGGTCCGATATGGCCCGCCAAGGGCTTTTCTCTGGCCTGCGGAGCTGAGGCAGCCGGCCCCCGCTCCCCCTCCCTTTCTGGACTTCCCAGGACCGCAGTGGCCTCAGGAGCCCAGCCATCCACACTCCCCTTTCTCTAGGATTTCCAGAAAGCTCTATGGCTTTACCATAGAGGCTTTGCAAACCCTAGAGCATCCCATGACATCACTTCTGTTTTTTGTTGGAAGTGATGCCAGAACACCAGGGTAAGGCTGGAGCACCAGACCTCTCCCCCAAAATGTTCCTGGCAATCCTAATTATGATCCAAGCAATCCATCTTTCATTAACGCCATCACCACAGCCATCACTACAGTTCCCAGTAGCCATGGCACTGCCGGTGGTGAACTGTGGCAGCCATACTAGAGTACCTACTTTTATTTAATGTCTGAGAGGCAGCAAGGGAAGTGCCAGAGAAGCAGGCACATCAGATGCTAATCTGGCAAATCCCTTGCTGCTGCTATGCAGAGATCTCTCCGAACAGAAAGAAGACAAACATGGGGGCGGGAAGAAGCGACATCATGGCAAGAAAAGAAAAAGGCACACACGCACACACATTCATATGGTGTATCCGTGAACGCTTTGCTAGTTAAAATAATAACAACCAGGGATAATTTTTGTTCTGTATGTGGCATATGATTCAGCAAAAAGGTTTCACTACATAAAAATGCAAACCTAAAAACCATTTTGTGGAGACTTTCTGTATAACTATCAACTTTTCCAGCTGTGCTGATGAATATTCAGTAAGCGCATCGTAAACATCCTTTTGGATGATATGAGTCCGCTCCTGCCAAGGACAGCCCCACAAAACACAGCAAATGTTTTCAAATTTGGGGGGGGGGACTTCAACAGAAGAACAATAAAAAGGAAAGGAATTTGGTACTTTTTGAATGCTTGACAAAATACCAAAATCATATGCTGGAAATGTTAATTATACTCAAGCAGGAAAGTGTGACAAATTCAAGAGTGTTGTTTGAGCAGAGGGGAAAAGAGCCTGGGAACAAAACTATTTCACTACTTGTATTTTAAGGCTGGCATCTAAGCTGAGAGTGAATTTTACACCATTTTATAGTTAGGTCTCTTCAATCTGAAAGCACAAACATAAAATTGTAAATGCTGCTCTGTTATTAATCATATTTTTAAAAGCACATTGAGATTCTGCATGAGGGCAGCTTCACTCTGACTGGCAAACTTTGGAGATTCAATTCTATTTGCATTTTCAGAAGGGAAAGATAATGTGGATCAGCAAGCATATAAAACAGGTTGAAGTTACACTACATCCCCTCACCACACTACACCAGTGAAAATTGGCCCCTTTGTGTCGGAGGGCATCCCTTTCCTGGTCAGACATGGTGTTCTGGTATGGGTGAGTGGTAGGGTTGGCAGGTCCCCGATAAGCAAAGGAAAAGTCATCTCCCACACCATACTGGTTGGCTTTTAAGTTATTCATCATGAGCACACCATACTGGTTGGCTTTTAAGTTATTCATCATGAGCAGCTGGATCTAGTTTGTCTTTAGTTGGTTGAAAGGCTGGTTACCGGTAATTTGAAGTGGGAAATGTAGCTGAAGCAGTCTACAAACCATGAAGTATCTTAAGTTAATGTGGTATTAATTAGTGGCCTATTATTTTAATAGTAAGGAATCAAAGCTTCTTTCAGACAAGAGAGTAGGTGAATCAGCTACCCAGTTAAGAAAATAAGTTTAATAATTAATTAATTTTGGTCCATGGTCACAGAATCATAGAGTTGGAAGGGGCCATATAGACCATCTAGTCCATTTTGGTCACAAAAGCAGTCTTCCAGAACAAAACAGAAATCAGGAGACAATCTTTAGCATTTTCATAAACAGCAATTTCTCATCAGATATCTATAGATCTAATAGCAATGTATCTCATCTGTGGATACCAAAATTCACGGACTGGGACCACACCAAGGCTAAACAGATTCTTCTAGGGTACTCCCCAAGTATGCAGAAAAATCTGAAAATTAAAAAAACAACAAGGGGTTTAAATTCCCCCGAATTAAAAAAAAAAAACCCTGGTGGTCCCTTCCAACTCTATGATTCTATGAAAAAAGCATTGTTGGTGCAAGAGCAGACAACACACTTCCTTTTGAACTGTTGTCGGCCACCACCACTGGGATCCATTCCAGGTCCAGCCGTGGTGGTGGCGGATGCCCGGAATAACTCCAGGCCCAGCCGCAGCAGACGCCTAAAGCAGCTTCGGGACTGGCCATGGTGGTGGCAGATGCCTTGTGCACCTCCAAGCCCCGTCGCCATGGTGGAGATGGGGGGAAGCTGGGGCTGCTATGGGGGGGATGAGATTTCCCGAGTCTTGTGGGCCTCCTACTTGTTTTATTCTATTAAAAATACATAAATTACGCACATATTTTCTTTATAAACCTATTTCCAAATAAAACATTTGTTTTAAGCAAATATTATTATATCTTTGAAATTTAATGAAGTAGTAAAAAGGAAGGAGGTGGAAATATTTCTTATGAAGCTGGAAAACTGGGTCTAGAAAATATTAAGACTGAAGCAATTTAACCGTTTGTTGCCTCATCTGTTACATAACCATAATGTTATTTAGAGTTGTGGTGGTGTTAGCATTTTCATGCTAAATTCAACTTTCCGGGAACTGTAATTTCACCTAAACCAGTCTACTACAAACAAGCAATTATGGGTTTAGAATTGAAACAAAGCTTCATCCAGAATTGACAAAGGCACCTAACTTCTTGAATTCAACATAACATTTGAATCCAAGATTTAAACTGTCCAAAATTTAAAAATCTGGGCTTAGATGCAGAAGTTTCCAGTGACCACCTACTTCCTTATGAACCTAGCTGACCACTGTTGTCATCTTTGGAGGCCCTGATTCAGGCACCCTCTCCTTCTGAGATAAGCGGGTGATGAGCCAGGAGATGACCTTCTCAGTCGTAGCACCAAAACTCTGGAACTATCTCCCCAGGGAGTCATCTGTCCCCTTCTGTTGCCATCTTCTGCCAGCAGGTAATAATTTTTTTGTTTCATTTACAGAGCAATCCTGAAGGGAGGGGATGAACCAGGTCAGGAACCAGTGTGACCCCTGACTTGCAGGGGCTAAACCGGCACAGACACCAGTGCAGGGCCCTTACACCAGAGCCTGAGAGTGGAACAGCAATGCCATGCTTGGGTACCAGCGCTGCCCCCATGGCAGCATTTCCCCAGCGCAAAGGCTCACACCAACATCAAACAGGACAATCCTGGGGGCAGAACTGACTTGAGTCAGTTACTAAAATCCCTTTTGCTCTGGGAACGCCACCTTTAGCCAGAGTAAACTTGCACCAGCAAAATGGCAGGCATAGCCCCGTGAAACTCTACGGAGGAGTTGCATAAGGTTTTTTAAAAATTACATTTTAAATTTGTATTTTCGGGACGGCAAGCCACTCAGGAAGCGGCACGACTGCGCCGTCCCTGGGACCAACCCAAATAACCCCTGCTCAGGATTGCGCTATAAGTGTTCCTTCAATCCTATCTCCTTCCTGACCTTTGTATTAATTTCCTTAAATTTTGTAATTTTTGTTTTTATGTCTTTGCATGTTTTTAGCTCTGGCTTTAATTGCTTTAATGATGTTTTGCTGTTGTAGAGGTTGGTTTTAATGGTTCTAAAATGTGGCTTTATTATGCATGTTTTAATTTGTTAGCCACTTGGGTGGCCCTTGAGAGGCCAGAAAAGAGGGATATAAGTTTTGTAAAATAAAAAATAAAATAAATATACACATCATTCTACCAAATCATGAAAATGAGCCTAAAAGTGTCAGTATTTGCAGAAAATGTATAATTTTAAGTTCTGAAATTTCAAATCTACCTTATTATTACTGGTCTCCCCAACCCTTTCTCCTTCTCTTGTCATTTGTGGGGGCGGGGGGTTCCTGCTATCCAGTTCACAGCAATTACTACTTTCTTAATGCCATCTTGTTTTAAATTGCCATGTTTGTTGTGTTTTAATATTGATATTTTAATGTTTATGATCCTGTTGGTTTTAAAGGTTGTAACCCGCTCTGAGCCCAGTTTGACTGGGAACGAGGGTGGGCTATAAATGCAAATATTAATATAAATAAATAAACTAATTTTGAATAATACTCTACAATGCCAATTACTAGCAATTCCACACAGGACACTTCATAATTTGCCTTTATATATATCTGTTGAATATCATAAGAACATAAGAAAGGCCCTGCTGGATATCCACCAGTTTACTATCGCCAGAGAAAGATCACTTTCAGTCACAGTCCATGAACATTTGATTGTTTCAGTTTAGTTTACTGTGAAAACAACCATTCCTCTAATTATGATTAATTTTAACCCAGACCTGAGCTTGAATTGTCCCTTGGAAAGCTTGTAGGTAAAGGCTTTGAAAGGGGTAATCCATAATTGCACTATTCAGAAACCTAGAACCAGACTGTAAGAATATCAGTAGAAAAAGGGAGAAGTTTAACACCAAGGAGAGGCAAATTAACCATCCCAGTAGGTTTCTCATCAGACATTGTGGGTGAGAGAAGGTCAAGAATGAGCTTGCTATTTATCAAATGTATGTCTAAACTAATTATTCAGTTCAACAATGTTGCCTTTCAACCTGAGTGTGCGGTCAAACCTCCCATCATTAAGGGTTAACTTCATCGGGATTCACTCTATGGCCGGAATGTGGTTTGAGTTGAAAAGCATTTCTTGATACACAACACATATTACAAATGAGGGCTTTCAAAAGCGTGGAACATTAACCATAGATGGTCCAGTTGTCACCGTTACATGGAAGAGTCACCACATCATAATTTCCATGCCTAGGCTAAAGATTTCTTAGAATACAGCCTCATGTACTCTGATCAGTATTTCTCACATCCTAGAAAATTTGTCATTTTCTAAAATGCATGTATAGAAGAAATCTTTCACAGGATAAAGTGACAGGATGCTGAATAATGAACTTTCAATCCACTTCCAATGCATTTTAGCAATTGTTTGCAAGCAGATTGCGTTGGTTCACACAATAAAATTCCGTTGCAAAGTGCACAGAAAGTGGATTGAAAAATACATGATTCGGTGTGTGTGAAAGTGCCCCGTGTAACTCCATGGTATCTAGTACATGTTAAAAAATGAATGACAAAACGTAGGTTCAGTTTACACTGTACAACTTTTCTGGACACAAGGCATGTGTACCAATAAGTACCACGTAAGTGCGATACACTTCACAAATGCACTGTGTTCTCTTTATGTACAATATTTGGCTATATTGCAAACAGAGGGGATTGGGAAAATCCCGCAAATCTAGATAAAGCAACTAAAAACGATGGTACCTATGAACCTCAAACAGTTTCCAGTGCTACAAATATTTTCATGTTTTCAATTATACCAGATCGGTCAATTTTTTACTATGAAGGAAATGATTTTAAGAACTCCCAAAACTCAGGTTTTAGTAAATAAAAGCTGCAGGAGGCACTAAAACATTATAAATCAGAAATTACATAAATGGAATCTGTTGTTCATTTTATGTAATCTCATGCTTTTTGCAATGGGGCATTTCCCCCCTTTTCCGTGTGTGCGTGTGTAAAATGCTTTTATTTTCTCCACGGCAGCTGGGAAGCCTCTGAGGAAAGCCTGCGCTGCTCTCAGCCACCATGGATCTACTCCCTTCTCAGGAATGAGCTGTTAGTCTTTGTGAACACTGTAAACCACCTCTATCCATGGCTCTGGTTTAGAAACTTGGTTTAAAACAGTTAACAAAGACAGCTGCCTTCTGTAAATTCGAAGAAACTTTTATTCAAATCCTGTACAATGTATCTATTTGAGCAATGCGCCAGATTTTGCACCATGTACTACACTTCCTTCTCAGTAGGGGGTAAAAATCTGGATAGAAAAAACGTATACAGTTCCTTCATATTAGCTGATTCTCTGGAACAACCTGGACTACCTGGTCAAACTAATGAGATGACCACAGAAAACAAGAATATGCAATAAGAAATAACGTAATACCTAACACTGCACTAAGGAAGGGAGCTACTTTTGCACCCTGATAATATCGCATCACTTATCTGAACTGTTTCCTAAGGGCAAGATACATATTTCAGCTTTGCAAATCAGTCCCCATCAATTACTAGCCAACAACTTTTACTGGCCTAGGCATACGTCTTTAAGTAACTTGGAAAAAGACGGAAACTGAACTACCGATCAGAAGGCTCCAGTTCAAATTTTATATCTGTTATGAACTAAACTCACTAGATGGCCTTAGGTGAGAGGGGTGCATTTATTTCCAAATAAATTTTAAAAACTAAAAGAAAAAAAAAAAGCCCAGTTGAGTTCATTTGTTTGAACAATGAAAACAGAGTAAAAATTATCAATGGACAACAGCCATTTAATTGTTCACTATTATTCTTCCCTTTTTTCCCTCATTTTTGCCATAAGAACGGTTCGTTTTTATTATATCCATTATTATTCATGCTAGCTTTTGAAACTGTTGAAAACACTGCCTCTCCCTCCCTCCCTTTTCTCCCCGTCTCTTAACAGCAATTTCTGCGCTACTGCTGTAGGACAGCTCCAGCCACCAGCAGTGGTGGCTGGTCAGTGGGTGGAAGTTTCTTCTCTACTCCACCTTTTTTCCCTGTACTTTGGACCCCGTTTTTGCAGTCTCAGAGGAGTGATGCTGCAACGCACTCTACGACTACATTTCTCCAGGTGCTCCAAAAGCACAATAAGGAGGCGGAAAGAAGGGAGGGAGGAGAAAGATCCTCCACGGACTTGTCAGCTAGATGGTGATCAACTTCTGCAGCCAGCCTGGAGTCTTCCTGGCAACAGAAGGAGCAGCCATCTGACACAGTCCAGCAAGTATTATCGGAGGGTGGAGGGTGGAGGAGAAGTGGGCATCCTTCCCGATGGGAGTGGAAACGAATGTAATAATGAAAACCAACACAAACTCAACAAGCTTGCTCTTGTTTAGCCAATCTGCAATAAAGGTTAAAACAATACTCACCTACAAGAGTTGATGGCAGCACTGCAATACAAGTGAAGGGCTTTGAACATTCTGAAATGTGGAATCGGTTATTATTGAAAGAGCAACCTTTTTGTTACGACTCCAAGCGAGGTCCTCCAGGAGATTCTGACCAGCTCTTCCAATCAACCAGGCAAGGGACCGTTAAAAGGGCTGATTAGCTCAAACCTAAGAAATTAGGTTTCTAGTATTCTAATAGTCTGAAGGGCCCACAAAAGCGGTTTGTGAGCTACATGAAGCCTTTTCACAACAGGTCATCAAGATCTGTAAATGATGTATGTAGTGCTTTAAAACAGATTGCACTTACTTAATCTGCACTGCAGCATGCGCCTGGCAACCAAGCTGATATTCCAAGATGCCATTGTGCAAACAAGTTTTTAGTATTGATATAACAAAATAACAGAAGCTGTCCTCATGACTGGGGTCTTATAATTAAAAGACAATCTTTGGACAACTCAAAATTGCTCCCATTAATATTGTCGAAGGCTTTCACGGTCAGAGTTCGTTGGTTCTTGTAAGTTATCCGGGCTGTGTAACCGTGGTCTTGGTATTTTCTTTCCTGACGTTTCGCCAGCAGCTGTGGCAGGCATCTTCAGAGGAGTAACACTGAAGGACAGTATCTCTCAGTGTCAAGTGTGTAGGAAGAGTGATATATAGTCAGAAAGGGGTTGGGTTGAGCTGAATCATTGTCCTGCAAAAAAGTATAAAAGGTAATGTGCTAATCATTGTCCTGTAAGTATCAAGAGAATGTGCTAATGAGGGTGTGGTATGTTAATATGGAACCACTGTATCCTGAAGTGATCTGTTAATGTGTGAAATCCAAAGCTAATCTGCATGACTAACAAAGACTACAGTCAACAACAGCCATGCAGATTAGCTTTGGATTTCACACATTAACAGATCACTTCAGGATACAATGGTTCCATATTAACATACCACACCCTCATTAGCACATTCTCTTGATACTTACAGGACAATGATTAGCACATTACCTTTGATACTTTTTTGCAGAACAATGATTCAGCTCAACCCAACCCCTTTCTGACTATATATTACTCTTCCTACACACTTGACACTGAGAGACACCATCCTTCAGTGTTACTCCTCTGAAGATGCCTGCTGGCGCAACGTCAGGAAAGAAAATACCAAGACCACGGTTACACAGCCCGGATAACATACAAGAACCAATGCTCCCATTAAAATTAAAGCTACACTATAATTAGGCATAGTGGATTTGGAAATATATTTGTTGGACCAACTGACAAGTAATATCTGCACAAAGTACATATTCAGTCACATATTCTATGTGCTAAGCTTTCTGAAGTTTAGGAAGAGGTGCTTCAGAGGAGAGAGAGAACCTTAAATGTCTCCTTCACAGTTCTTCTACCCGTTCCCATGTTTACACTCTAAAACAAATGGATTTCCTTCCAAGTTGAAACCCATGGATGAAATCCTGGTCCCACTTAACTTTACAGGATTTCTGCTTTTGATTTAGCAGAGTGCCACTCTATAACCTCTGCTACACTGCAATGTTTGGTGATTGATTGTTGTGATATGTTTTGGACCTCATAAACATTCTGTGAAGTAAAGTGGGCACCCTCCTACATGCAATAAAATCATAAATGTGAAAAAGTACTTCATTATTATAAGTGGTAGCTGACTAATTATTTTAATTTATTAATCATCTGAAAGCAAAGGGTAATTAAACTGTATTAAGATTCTTCAATACCCAAGTAAAGTTCAACTAAATAATGTACATAAATTATTTGCATGAAAGTGGAACCTGTGTGTGTGTGTGTGTGTGTGTGTGTGTGTGTGTAAAGTGCCATCAAGTCGCAGCCGACTTATGGCGACCCCTTATGGGGTTTTCAAGGCAAGAGACTAACAGAGGTGGTTTGCCAGTGCCTTCCTCTAAGTGGAACCTACAAAGACTCATTTTCCCTTCCCTCACTATTTCCTCTTTCCCTTCCCTGAAAGCCCCCACTGCCTCTCTCCTTTTCTTGCTGCCTTCTCTCCTTCCCACCAAACCTCAAACCTACCTTCATCTGACCCTTTGTCTTCAACTCCCCCTTCCTCCCCCCAGCAGCTTAGGAAAACTATGGCACACTTGTGTGGTGCCAGCCAGTGGGCCAGGCCCACTTGTATGGTAGGGAAACATCAAGAATGCCACTTTCCCTCTCCCCACATTATTTCCCCTTTCCCTCCTTCTGGCAACCCCAATATCCTCTCCTCTTTCCATGCCTCATTCTCACCTCAGTCATTCAACAACCTGTCTTTTATCTGCTTCCCATCTTCACCTTCATTTATTTACCTCATTTATACGCTGCCTTTTCCACAGTAGGGATGAAAGCAGCTTACATTATTCTCCTCTCCTCCTTTTTATCCTTACAACCACCCTGTGTGGTAGGTTAGGCTGAAAGTATGTGACTGGTCCCAAATCATCCAGTGAGCTTCCACAGCGAGATGGGGATTCGAACATGGGTCTCCCAGACCCTACTCTGAAGCTCTAACTGCTACACCACACTGGCTTTCATAGGGTGGCTGCTGTTGAACAGCAGCAAGCTGCCAGGCCTATTTGAGTCATGCAACTTGGGTGGTATCAAGTCACCCAGAGGTTGCTTCCAGGCTTAGTCTTGCCAACTTCCAGGTGGGACCTACAGATTTTCCAGGATTACAACTGAACTCCAGACGACAGAGATCTGCCCCTCTAGAGAAAATGGATGCTTTGGAGGGTGGGCTCTATGGCATTATATTCAACTGACGCCTCTCCCCCCCACCAAATCCTGCCCTTCTCAGTCTCTACCCCAAAATCTCCAGGAATTTCCCAAACTGGAGCTGGCAATCCTAGTCAGGCCTGGTCCCAATAAAACCTCCCTCAAAGGCCAAATTAGGCTTGGGAGGCCCTGTCCCCTCCCCTGCCTTTTACTAAGAGAACCAAGCTTGGAATATTGTGGTAGCCTAGCAACAGCAACTGTGGGAATCTGTTGCTTAAAGCTACAGTCGCCCCTTTTATCATTTTCTGGTTTTTTAAACCCACAATGTGTTTGTTTGTTGTTTAGATTTCACATTTTTCTGCAAATCTGGGGCCCTTTTCTGGTTTGTGGAATGATCTGTTTTGCCCAGAACTCCAATCACTGGATTTAAGTGTCCAAAGATTTGCCAACTTCACTATTAGAATATAAGATAACTCTGCTTAGGACTGCATTGCTATTGTATGAACTGTCATTTTACCTTTCATTTTTGCTGAAATACAAATGCAACAAGATGCTGCTATATACCTTTCCCCCACCTTACTAATGTCACATGAAATCCATCTGTCTTTTCTCCCTCCTGTCCTTTTTTCATCCTTGGATGCTGCTGTGAAATGTACAGAGTTGCCATTTTCAGAAATAGACCCATATTTCTTCTAGCATTCACTTGTGCTCTGGGACCTTTTAGATAATAGAATCTGAGTTGTTAGTGCAGACTTTTACACTCCCAAGCTTTAACCTATGAAGAATCCCTGTTGTTAATACATAAGGTAAGAACAGCACTCTGGAATCCGACACATTCCAAACTAACAAACAAGCAGCATATAAATGCCCCCTCCCTTTATTTTTACAAACTAAAGCAAGTATTTTCTCTGATTGAGTCAACTGAAGATGGACAATAGTATCATTATGTTTCGTGTGTGTATACAATTTAACCCAATGTAAAGGACTCTAAAGATTGATTCTAAGCCTTTGGAAAAGCTCAATTTTTGTATATAAATGAGGAAGCCAAAAATATCAATTATACATTCCAATAACCCGAGGAGAGGCTGGGGGAAAACAAGCCATATTATACTATGATACGCAGAGGCCAAATCCCTAAACAAAGCATCTGGGAGAGGACACGTTTCACGAACATTAAATTGACAAGATTGTTTTGACAGTTCCATTAATATAAATATGTTAGCTCATTGTGTTACAAAATAACAGCAACTATAGGAAGAATGCACCAACCCCCTTACTGCGAGGCGCAGAGGCTGACAGGAGAAAGCAGGGGGCCCAGCATTCTATACGGCATAATAAAATAATTCTTACATCCAATAAATACACTGTAATCAAAAATATCTTCCTAAAATTCCATAAATACTGCAATTGGAGGAAAGTGGGAACTGTGACATCCCTAAATCAATAAGGTTAAGTCAGCATATAAGCTCAAAATTATTATGGCTCTTAGAAACCCTTGTTTGTACAAAGCACATTAGCAACAAAAAGCATTGTCATTTTATATTTTCTTTGGAAGGACAAGCATACAGATTTTCTTTGGATTTCTGCACCACCCCCAATAGTAAACACGCCATGGGATTTTTCTGTCACTTTTAAACAAGGGAAGCTTGCTAAAAAGCAGGAACCAAAAAGAAAAAGGAAGAACATTTTCTGCAAAAGCCCTATTCAACGCCAAGATGGTGGACTCATGTGTCTGACTGAACAGCCCCACTGAAGGTTGCCCTCACCTCCGTCATGTGGGGTCAGCTAGTTAAGTGGAACCCAAGAGAAGCCTCTCTCTGCGTACTCAAGGGATATGAGCAAAAGTTCCCAAATTCTTGGATGCACCTCTCAGTAGTACCAGCAAATCCTTGCATCCCTTGTGCTTTCTCCACAGGAGCCATAGTAGCAATTCTATTTGAGGTTTGCAGGCTTGGCATTCCAGTACAATTTCATGATTTCATAAGCATGAATTTTGGAAGGAGAAGAAGCAGATGTTTTTGGAGGAATGCGATCTAATCTCCAGAAGCAGAAGGAGAGGTAAGGAAATTCCTATTACATTGCTATCTATGAGTCCTTTATATTTCTACCCTACTCTTCCTCCAGGGCAGCATGTACGGTTGTCTCCCTTTATCCTTAAAACAACGCTGTAAGCTAGGCTGTGTTGAGAAACAGTGACTGGCCAAAGGTCATCCATTGAGCTTCATGACAAAGAGGAGATTTGAATACAGGTCTTCCTGGTCCTAGTACAACGCTTTGAGCCCTCAACCAGGCTGGTCAAAACACTGCTTCATCACTAAACAACACAGAAGTCATATTATTTTGTCAAATTAACATACATCAAAATTAAATATATAGCCATTTTGACTTGTGCACTCTTGTTCAACCAATTACAGCCAAAATTAACACACACGTGTGACTAATGAGGATTTTTATTTCAAACAAAAGAAACCATTACAATTTTTAAAAAAACACAATTGATTGTGGAAAAGACCAAGAGTCCAGCAGCACCTTAAAGACTAACAAAATTTCTGGCACGGTATGAGCTTTCATGAGTTACAGCTCACAGCTCTTTTCTACGGCTACTAAGATGGCAACCCATCATGATCTATCGCAATTGATTGTACTCTTGATGCAAAACAGATCCGTTAGTAAAGCCTATTTGTGAAATTCAGGACTTTGGGCAGTAGATTGATAGTTTGGGCATAATTCAATAGATGGTTATTAAAAGCTATGTTTTAGAATTCTTTGCGCCTCAAGAATAGGAGTAACCTCTAGCTTGAGAAACAGATGCCCCAATAGTCTTTATCAGCATTACTGATATTTTATTTAATCATAAGCAAACAAGCAAGAAATAGCTCCCTGGTTCAAAGCATAAATCAAATAAAATATTTGTGGGCTTAAGTTGTCAAACAACTAATTAAGCCGTCCATCTTGCAAAGGTATACACGCCTCTTTAACCAAGCATGTGAGTAAGCTTAATTCGAATTGGAATTGTGTAATCGTGGTTCTGAAAGCGATTACACTCAGAAATCTTTGTAAATATCAATCTTTGGTATTGTATCCACAACCAGTGTTCCTTAGTGACAAAGAATTGTGACTGTGTGGCATTCTAAAGACTAACACAATTATTACAGCATATGCTTTTGTGAGTCACAGCCCACTTGAGCTCCAGCCATAATAAATATTCTAGCATTTAAGGCAGGGATGGGGAACATCAAGCCCGTGGGCCGTTTACAGCCCCCTAGGCCATTTTCGGTGGCCCTCGGGAGCTCCAGGGCCCTGCCACAGAAACAGAGTGCAGCACGGCCCTCCCTCTTGCCGACTGTCAGCTGTTAATCGGCAAGAGTAGGGGGGAGGGAGAAAGACACTTCCCCCAAGGGAAGGCGAAGCGTTCCTGCATGCCAGGGCACAACAGTTTAAACCTCTCTCGCCACTGAGGGAGGGGGGACGAAGAGGAAAAAGACAGCCACTCCTGGCGGTGGAGCATGCGCATGGGAGCCGATCAGGTGGACGACTTTTGTGGACTGGGGGGTGGGGGGGTGGGAAGGCTGAAGCCCGGTCACATGGAGCCGGCTGTGTGTGAAGACTTTTCTCTCTTTTCTTCCTTTTTCTGTCACTCTCTCTCCTATTCTTTCTCTCCTTTTTTTCTGTTTCTTTCTTTCTCCCCCCCTTTCTCTATTTTTCTTTTTTTCCTCCTTTCCTTTTCTTTCTTTCCTTCTTTCTTTCCTTCTTTCCCTGCTTCCTTCCTTCCTTCTGTCTTTCTTTCCTTCATTCTTTCTGTCTTTCCTTCCCTGCAGATCAACCGCAGGCTGCAAGCTGCACCCCCCTGGCACCTTGGTTGCCTGGGCCCACCACTGGCTGCCCTCCCACCTGGGAGGAGGGGGAAGACCTGGGGGAGAAGAGGCACCCTCCAAGCCTTCTCTGCATAGCCTCACCTAGGGTTGCCAACCTCCAGGTGATGGCTGGAAATCTCCTGCTATTACAACTGACCTCCAGCCAATAGAGATCAGTTCCCCTGGAGAAAATGGCCACTTTGGCCATTGGGCTCTATGGCTATGCAGTCTTCCTCCCCAAACCCCACCCTCCTCAGGCTCCACCCCCAAAGCCTCCTGCCAGTGGTGAAGAGGACCTGGCAACCCCAGCTTCTCCCCCCACACACCCACCAGGAGATCTATGCCCAGTATGGCCCCCGAACAATGTTATAAATATGCAAATAGCCCTTGGCAGAAAAAAGGTTCCCCACCCCTGATTTAAGGCACCACAAGGCTCTGTTATTTTGGCTACAGAAAATTAGCATTGCTACCCCCTCTGAAACTGTCCTTGGTAGTTATTACATAGAGTCCATAACCATGTTTGGTAATAACATAAGAAGAGTTCTTCTGGATCAGACCATCTAATCCAGCAACCTGTTTCATACAGCAGCCAACTGGTTGGCCCTAAACAAACACCACAGAAGCCAAGGCCTTTGCCTGATGTTGCTTCCTAGCCCTGGGTATCAGAGGTTTATTGCCTCTGGACATAGAGGTTCCCTTTACTCACTGTGACCATCTATGCTTATGACCTCCACTTGCAGTGAATTCCACAATTTAATTACTTATTGAGTAAAGAAGTATTTCCTCTTATCTGTTCTGTACTTATTGCCTAGCAACTTCATTGGAGCCCCCAAGTTATGGGAGGGGGGAACACCCTATATCCCATTTCTCCAATCCATGCATAATTTTATAAATCTCTATCATTCTCTTTATGAACTACAAGACTCTTCAGCCTTTCCTCATAGGAAAGGTACTCCAACACATTGATGATCTTGGTTGCCTTCTTCTAGACTTTTGCCAGCAATATCATAGCAATTCAGTCAAAATACCATATTTACTTGAAAGGAAGAAGCCCCTGAATGTAAAATGACCCCCTTAATTTTTGTTGTGTTTAACATTTTACTGGCTATAACTGTAACTTGTATGCTAATATAAGATGACCCTCTCCATTTTTTCATAGCATACCTTGGGGGGGGGGACCTAATCTTGCATTTGAGTAAATGCCGTAACTGTATTTTGATGTGTCAACAGCTGTCAACCCTCTACTACCACTGTTAAAACAAAACCACTGGTAATAATGCACATTTCAACAAAAACATTTCCACTCATGGAACGCTGCTGACCACAAAACGCAGGCATCAAACGTTACCTTAAATGATCAAACCCATTTAAAACAGCAAAACCATGACTCACCTTCAGGTTCCGAAGTGGTGTCTTCACCGACTAAGTTGTAAGATGGTCGAGCCAATGAAAATCCAGCCATGGTGATCATCACCAGGCAAAAAAGGCAACATGAATCCCAGTTTACCATCTTCTTAGTGCAAGTCCTTGCTCCTTTTCCATGCCTCCATGTGGACTTTAATCCCATCTGAGCTCCTCTACACAAGCATGGACTGAAAGCAGAGCCTTAAGCCTTAACAAGTACTTGCTTATTCCCAGTAGCTGATGCTTCTCCTGAGGAGACAAGGAATAAAGGTTTTGTGAGTTAGGTGAATAGTTTTACTGCCGGTATTAAATTATTCTCAAACACAGTCCCCAAGTATTCTTAAGAACATAAGAAAAACCATGCTGGATCAGACCAAGGCCCATCAAGTCCTGCAGTCTGTTCATACAGTGGCCAACCAGGTGCCTCTGGGAAGTCCATAAACAAGACGACTACAGCAGCATCCTGCCAGGGTTCCACAGCACCTAATATAATGGGCATGCTTCTCTGATACTAGAGAGAATAGGTACGCATTTTGACTAGTAGCCATGGATAGCCCTATCCTCCAAGAACAAGTCCACTCCCCTCTTAAAGTCTTCCAAGTCGGCAGCCATTGCTATATCCTGGGGCAGGGAGTTCCACAATTTAGCTATTCTTCACTTTCCATCAGCATTCGCAGCTTAGGCAAGCCAAACTCTGTTTCACTTTTTATAGGGCCCAAGACAGGGTAGGTTCCCTGCAGTCATGAACTGAAATAGAGGTGATAGAAACAGTGTACTAGCCAAGAACTGGGATGTTTGCCAGCAAAAAAAAAAAGTTAAGAGAAGCACAAGACAGACCAGGAGGAAATTCATGTAGAAATGGCATTGTGTTTATCTTCTTTTTTTTTTTAAACAAGTGCTTTATTTTATCCACCATGATGGTAGATTGCACACAACTCCAATTTAGTGCACTTTCAAATCATTACCATGACTGAACAAATATCATTAAAGTAAATTTTATCATTGATTCCAATATGCAAGCCAATGTAGTCCTATCTACAGAAGGTGGAATCTTGGAGAGGAGAATTTCCTTGGATTCACTGAAGCAATTAGAAGTGCAGAAATGGCAAACCCGAAAACAGCCGTCCCTCAACTTTACTAATTATTTTATTTATTTATTTAGATGTGTATACCCTGCTTTTCTCCTTAATAGACACTGAAAGTAGTTTACAACATTGCTCTGCAGAGAGCAGAACACCCACTCTGTGACCAAAGTTAGGTCGAGACAGAATAACTGGCTCAAGGTCACCCATTGAATCTTCATGGTAGAGAGGGGATTTGAACCTGAGTCTCCACATCCCACAATGGCTTTCCAGATCTTAGAACTCAAACTTCAAGAAAGGCCATGCTATTTTGCATGTTTGAATCAGTCTACCATATGGCTCTCGGCAGGTCAGTTGGTTCCACTGAGGCTCAATCCACATTTGCAAAACAGAAACCATAATGACCAACTTCCCAGAACTGATGAGAAAAACAATAGCCAGATCTAAAACTGTAAAAGTACTTAGTGTTTTTACTTGAAATGTAAGTGACTGAAGTAACAGTGATAATTAACTACCTACTCAACATTCAAATGCCCACAAACAAGCATTTTTGGCTTCTTACTGAACTTTTTTTTCAAGGAAGTTATACAAGATATTCCAGTTTTTTTCTGAAAGCAAAAGTCAAACATTAGATTCTACCAAACAACTATCAACAATGCAGAACTCTAATCCTGAAACATTAATCAAGCATGAAATGATTCAGACTCCCCACCTCAGGTCCAAATAACCAGTCGAAATGTTAATAGAACACCAATTTTAACAAATAGAGAGATACAGCCGCTCTCAGTTTTAAAAAAGTGAGAATCTAAAGGCGATGAGAGATCACAGCGAGGTTAAATCATTGACAGTTCCTCTCCCCCAGACATCCACAAACATCTCCCGATAGGGTCGCCAACTTCCAGGCAATAGCTGGAGATCTCCTGCTATTACAACTGATCTCTAGCCGATAAACATCAGTTCACCTGGAGAAAAAGGCCACTTTGGTCATTGGACTCTATGGCATTGAAGTACCTCCTCTCCCCAAACCCCACCCTCCTCAGGCTCCGCCCCCAAAACCTCCCGCAAGTGGCGAAGAGGGACCTGGCAACCCTACCTCCAGGATACTATAATGGACATGAACAAGCCAATTTTCCCCTTCTCTTCTCAGTTTGCCTATTTTTTTTAATCTCTTGTAGATGCTTAACTGCCCTCAACATTCTGTGACTCCAGCCAGGCAATGAGTATACTCTGTCATCACTGGCAATTTTGGGTTTTTCCCCTTCATCTTCTAAATTTACAAAGTAATGTTTTTGTCTGCATACATGGAGAGCCACCCAAATATACAAAAATGCCTCCCCGCCTGACTTGCAAGCCGCCTTGTTTCATTGCCCTGCTAAGAAGCATTGGCTGTGAAAAGGAATGACAGACACAATTTGAAGATTTCCATTCTATGCATTCAGCTAGGACATACATCTATTTATACTATATGGTTTCATGCTTTTGGTTTTATGCATTTATTCCATGTTTTTTTCAGTTTTTTTAAAAAAAGACTGTATTTTTCCAAAAACGGGTTTTCTGACGAAACTGTCAACGCTAGCCATAGACGGTGAAAGGAAAATGCAGTGGTGCTAGCCTCGTGGCTAATAAGACAGAAGCAGCAACTACTAAGCACAAAGCAGTATTAATGGGAGTTGTCATGGCTTAGAAACAGACAGATATGTTTTTTCCCAGGCATCTCTTAGGCTTAAGAACTTGTGGATGCCAAACCACACGCTTAAGAGAGCCCTTTTAATCAGAGAAATCTATAGCACGTTTTAAGAAAATAACATACATGTATACATGTGCAAGCCCATCATGTCTCATTAGACAACCTAAAATATGCAAGACCCGGTTGGAGAAGTCAGGCATTGCCAACCATACTACAGGTGGAGTGACCAACAGTCAGACGAGAAGAAGGTAAAATTAGTCCCTGTACTTCCATTTATTTTCACATGCAGCCACAGACTCCATGCATGGCCATTTTCTCAGCTGTGGTCCTCTATTCATAATACATGGTCAATGATATTGGACTATGTCACAGGGTAAGGATTATTTAAATAATAACGTGAATTGTTTGAATAATCCAGATGACCCAGTGCAGTAACACTGCATAAAGTGCTTGACCTCAACCAACGTCTGTCCAGCCCAGCTCAACCAGTAAAGTCATTGTATGATGTTGGGGAAGCCAACATAATATACCTCGCAGAGTTGTGGTGAGGATAAGGGGTGAGACACAAATTTAATAAATAAATGCTGAGACCTGTATTATTATTTACGCCCATATTTTCTCCAACACACCGCTACGAAAATGAATAAAACAGGAGTCTTGTGGCATCTTAAAAACTAACAGGTTTTTATTCTAGCATAAACTTTCCTGAATATGACTGTAGTTCACAACAACGCCACAAGACCTCTGTTTATTTTTGCCACTACAGACTAATATAGACACCACTCTAGTAAAATAAAGGTTCCTTTTTCTCTCTCTGCAGACATCTGACACCCCCAGTAGAAGTTCAGCGCAGTCCCTTCCACACAACCACATTCAATGGAAGAACAGTACTGCTGCTACTCCTTCTTCTTTTAAAAAGAACAACAGTGTTCTGGTAAAACACAGGTCTAAAGAAATGTGTTTTCTAATCCTACTAATGCCTGTTGGCCTGGAGGGGAAGGGACGGACAGGGGACTGCACAAACCAACTCAATAACGATCAATCAGAAAGCTTCTCTGTGCTGTTAAAGAAAGTCCAAATCGAGTCTAAGGTATCGGAGGACAAATAAATCAAATAGCCATCACGTTATAGTCCGCGATAGATCTTAACTCCACTTTGAAGGAGCCAAAACTTCAACGGTCACTATTGGAGGTGAACAAAACCAAAACTCAGCCATTGTCCTTTTGTTTCTTCTGTTCCCCCTGCTGATCCACTGCCTTTTCTTTGTTTAAGAACAGCAATACTCCAATAATATTTCTCTATGTGCCAGTTTAGATGTTAGAGACTATGAGGAAACACATCTGCCTTCTTACAGAGAACTATCCAGTTCCTATCCAGACATTCTCTGCTCAGTCCTGGATGTCAACACACTCAACGTAAACTCCTTCATGGCAGCTGCCACAAGGATACTCCTGAAAAGCACATTGCTCATAGGAAAAGTGGTCTAGAAGTGATACATCATAATTACACACATATTCACTTTACCACAAGCCAATATTCAACTAACAAGATGTTTCATATTCAAAATTTGACGAAAACTGCACAAATGCTGCAATTAGTAAAGTCTAGTTCACTGTGTCCCATCTAGGAGGAGAAAAAAAAATACCTTACTACTTAATCTTTGATTCTATGTATATAAACTTTCATAGCTCATAAGCAACCTAAAACTTTCATGTAAAATCTTTAGCGGTAAGATTTCAGTTCGTTAAAGGTTTCCAATCCCAGCTCTACTTGCACTACCTCCTCTTAATTCAATAATAAATGCAGGAAAATGGCATAATACCTTTAAGAAAGGAACAGTTGAACTATATTACCATAAAAGGACCTAGTAGGTGTAAATCCATGAGGTCTCTTTAAATCAGTTTAGTCTTTGCAACCATATACTGGGCACAGCCAATAACAGAGAATCCACTTGTCTTTAGATAAGTGCTTTTATAACTCTGTGCGCTCTACCAGTGTTAACTATTATATGGACTTCTACAGACTCCATATTCTCCCAAAGATTATACAAGTTATTCATAAACCAGTCTCAGTTGAGGTAAGACCACCAGAATGTGTACGGCTCTCGTGTGGTACAGTGGTTAGAGCACCAGGCTGTGGAAGAGACACAAGTTTAAACCCCCACCCCGCTGTGACGTTCATAGCACACCTCATAGCCAGGGAGGGTAAAATGGAAGACAGGAGAACCGTGCCATTAGCCCTGAGCTCCTTGGAGAAGTGCGAGAAAAAGGCAAAAAGTTTGTGACATCCCTTATTTTAAAAAGGGGTTTCCCTCTGAAGTCAGAGGAAAAGACCTATAGAGTTCCTTCTATAGAAATCGAGGCAGGCAGGACATGCCACCTCTCACGGCACCTGAGCTCAATAAACCACTAAGCCAGCCACTTAAGCTAGCACGAACCACTCTCCTTCTGTGGGTTTTTTTTTTTTGCAGCAGCAGCAGCAGCCAAATTAGAAGCCTTTGAATCAAATGAACGCCCACTACCCCATCCCTAAAAAGAAACATGAGCACTCCCCACTGACCACGAGAGCTTCCCAGCCCTCATCTCAAAGCAGATGGGTCCCTCCAGGAGGGATAAAAAACAACAGCCCCAAATTCCTTAACCTTCTGACTTGTCATAGTCACCGCCCAATGATCTTATAGAGGGACCTCCTACCCGGGGTAATTATGTACCTCTATCTCAATGTTTGGAACACAGCCCCAGCATGCTTTTTGGCCTCGACAATTCTGGCTTCCTGACTACAATAGCATAATCCCTCCCGAAGTCTCCGGCTCCGCGAAAGCCACACATACTGTTTATTTTTCCCCCTTGAAAGAGAACTCTTGTCTCTCTTCTCAGCCCTTACACTGGGGCGGAGTTGTCAGCCGCCCGCGATTGATGGCTCTGCCTTGCCACCCGCTCATCAAGTCAATTTTCACCTCGTCACATACCTGCCCAAATTTTCTCCGCCAAACTGACAAGCCTGGGAAGAGGCGCCCAGGATTGGAAGCCAGACCGAATTCCTTCAAGCTGCAGCTCGACATTTTTTCTTTCTTTTTAAGACATGGGAAAACAAGTAGGACTTGTTCTAGAGGTAATTAAGCTCAATCCTAAATGTTCATTTTAATCTATCTCCATTGTTATTTGGGTGATGTTTATCGCTCCACAGAGAGCTGGCAACGATCCGTATGTCACCCAAATCGATACCCTGACCTGGGTCTCCTGCTAGGCGTTTAGAACACAGCAAAACCCAGGCAAGTATGGATCAATGTCCTCTCCCAGCTTATAGAAAATTAGCTGTATAGCAATTAAGTGACAGTACACTGGATCTGCCCATCAGAAGAGAGCAAAGCCCTCCCCCACACACACCGCCTTTTCACACTGCAATCTTCAAAGGGATCAGCAATTAAACATTAATTCTGGAAGGTTATTCGGGAAAACAGCCTGGCAGCATCAGTAGTTTTGCATTGTTTGAACTTCTTTCATTCATTTTCCCCCCTCAGGTCTAGCCTGTTTTTCCTCCAAGTCTTCTGTGGATCAGAGAGAGAGAAAAAATCTGCATTTTAATTGACATTCCAGAGAGGTACAGGGGCCGCTTATTGCAGTCTATTCAAACCAAACAGGCTTTTCAGATGAAAATGAGTAAAGGCAAGTAGAAGATTTACAGGGATTTGGTACAAAGGAGACAATGAGGTTTGAAATGTTGATGGCGCTTCACACCAACCACATAATGGGCCACTGTTTGAAAGGGCAGTTTTTCTCACTGAAATATATATATATATTTTTTCATGGGGCTTTCTCCTTCTGTGAGGAAGGAAAATTATGAATCACTTCTCCCCCCAAAAGAGGCAGCTTCTAAACAATGCCTCCCCAGATGGAGAACGGCTTGTACTTTTGGTCTGCATTACTTCAACATCACGTTTCCACTAAGCTCCATGTAAATCATTTCTCTCCATATACACAGATTGTTGCAACATTCACTAAAGAATCCCATGTGTTGTTGCTTTTTTTCCTTACTAGGTCCC
This sequence comes from Euleptes europaea, assembly GCF_029931775.1. NCBI lineage: Eukaryota > Metazoa > Chordata > Lepidosauria > Squamata > Sphaerodactylidae > Euleptes > Euleptes europaea. The sequence goes on from NC_079316.1 coordinate 68,039,211, forward strand.
TTCTGCAGCGCTATAGGTGAAAGAATTTCCACATGCACAGGTTCTGACGTGTTCCACGTTCATAAAGCCTGATCCTCACGCTTCCTGCAACTGAATAAACTAGATCCCCTTCTCCACCCCAAATTTTCCCCCTCTTCAAACAAAAGCCCTTTAATTCCACGCCAATTAAATTGCAGCTCTACAATTTGGGTCCTGTTACAACCATAAAATTCCACAAGGACTTCTCTTTTTTATGGAATACAGCGTGCATCTGATCGTAACTGGAAACATAATCGGGACGGCGGTCACAAGCAGTACTTAGCAACTAAGAAGGAAAAGTTTTGGGGCTCGAAACATGCCCAGAATCACATGCTGTACCCTTCAGGTTGCCCAGTGGTGTGGGGATACTCTGCACATGCTCGAAGGTATAGTGCTTTTCTACTTCCAGTTCCAGAGACTAGCAAAGGAAACACATTTAGGGGAGGCTAAATCTTTCCCTCAAATTAAGCCTTGGTTATAGAGGTTAAGAATGGTTTCACTATACTTGACAGAAGAGTATGGAATGTATATGTGACATTCTAAAGACGCAGAACTTAACATACGTTGTCATAGGGGAGGGGGAGGTTGCAAATCCAAGAACTGCAAAGAAAGAGTGGTAAGACAGTACCATGAACTTTGCCACCTAATTAGGAGGCAAAAACTGGGGGGGGAGGGGGTAACGTTGCTATCCTAAGCACACTCATTCACCTGGAAACCAATGGGACATGGTTCCAAGTAAACGTATTAAGGAGCAGGGTGTTACGTTTTCAGCAATATCAGTTTCCATGAGAAATACCTGACATCATTGCAATCAGAGATCTTGCTCAGAAGGGATGAAATGTGGTTTGCTAGGAGGGTGGCGTGAGAATCTATGGAAGCCTGGAGGAAGGAGAGGAAAAAACTGTTCCAGCGATCCTTCGGAGAGGTACACCTAGGCACTTTCTCACACATGCCAAATAATGCACTTTCAGTCCACTTTCAATGCACTTTAACGATCGTTTGCAAGTGGATGTTGCCAGTTCACACAGTAGAATCCAGCTTCAACGTGCATTGAAAGTGCATTATTCAGCATGTGTGAAAGTGCCCCTAGACTCCATCACTGCAGGCTGATCCAAGACCACGGGTGCCCACTAAATCCATGTGCCACCACATCTGAGCGCCAGCACATCCCAGCTTATCTGACCCATCCATGCCAATGGGGGGGGGGGGAGTAAGTATGAGCTTATTAGGTACTTGTGGCCACATGTCACTTTGAAAAGGCAAGTACCTGACCGCAGAGGGCTGGGCAGAGAACACGGGACGCTCCCCACCCCCCAAATACCTAGGAGGGAAAGCAAAGCAAAGCAAAGGGAAAGTAGCTGGGGGCAGATTTTGATCCTGCAAAGGAGAAGCACAAAGCAATTGCCGGGGCGGGGGGAAGAATCCAGGCAGAGATGGCCGGGAAACTTCCTTCTTGGAGATCTCCGAGCTCCTTTTCAAAAAGTGGGGATTAATCTCTCTTTCCCCCGTCCCCCCCTCCCGCGCGCCTCCCAACGGCAAGCCAAGCCTGGTCCAATTACCTCGTATGAAAAGGCTCCGGGTAAGCGATCTGCCGTCCCCTTGTCGCAGGCGTGTGGACGGGATGAAGCAGAGCGGCCAGAGCAGACTCCCCGACCCCGAAGGACGGCGAGGGGGCAAAAACGTCGGTCTCCTGCTTTATTCCGCATTCGGGCGCTTCGAGAAGTCGGCTGGGACCCCCGGAGCCGGGGGGGAGAAGTCGGCGGCCGCGATCCCCATCTCCGCCATCGCAACGCTTTCTACCCCGCAAAAAAATGGAAAGGCTCTACTGATCAGCCAGCAGGACGGAGACGGGTTTGTTGGAAAGGAGTTTGCAAAAAAAAGGGAACACACGCACAACAAAAAAAAATAAAAATAGACGGAAACCAGCGTGTTACCAGAAACTTTTTCCTGCCCACTTCGCTACGGCAGCTAAGGATCCAGGCTTGGGAGAAGAAAGGGAAGGGGGGAAAAAAACCGCTTCCAAAAACAATGTTTTTTGGGGGAGGGGGGAAAAACAAAAACCGTCGAGCACGAACCAATGCTTGCAGTTAAGTCCCGATCCGGTCCATCCAGAACCCCCGTGGCAAGCGAACTCTAAAGCTTTATCAACTCCACGGACCCTTTCCCTCCCTCTCTCCCCCTCTCCCCCCCCCCGGTCCCTGGTCACGCCCCCGAAGTGGAAACCCGAGCCATTTCCTGGACAGCGCCTCTGCCAATCACAGCCGCGCAGTTCAGCAATAGTTGAACTCCCCGGCGTAGGCGCTTCCCCTCGCGCCCCGCGCAGAGATGCAAGCCGCAGCCTCTCTCCCCTGCAGCCTCGCCAAAGCGCGTTTGGAGGGGGGAAACGCCTCCAAGCGGCACCACAGAACCGGGATGATGGGGGGGGGGATCCACCTTGACCAACAACGGGGAAGGAGCGGGGGGGGGGGAACCCAGCAAGGGAAAGATCCAGCGTTGTGTTATATTGCTGACCGTCACAGCTAGGGTTGCCAACCTCCAGGTACTGGGGGAAGAAAAAGGCACCGCTGTACTAATAATATCAAGGAATTCAGTACAGAGGCAACGTATGCAAAAGTGAAAACAGTATTTATATAGTGATAACTTATACAATTGAAATACAAAATGACTGTACAAAGAGGATGGTATTCCAATAGTTACAAAATTCATAAAATAGTTGAAAATCTCATAAGAGTAAAGCCAGTCTTCGGGGAAGGGGGGGGGGACCCAGCAAGGGAAAGATCCAGCGTTGTGTTATATTGCTGACCGTCACAGCTAGGCCAACCTCCAGGTACTAGCTGGAGATCTCCTGCTATTACAACTGATCTCCAGCCGATAGAGATGAGTTCACCTGGAGAAAATGAACTCTTTGGCCATTGGACTCTATGGCATTGAAGTCCCTCCCCTCCTAGGGTTGCCAACCTCCAGCTAGTAGCAGGAGATCTCCTGGTAATACAACTGATCTCCAGCCGACAGAGATCAGATCACCTGGAGAAAAATGGTCGCTTTGTCAATTGAACTCTATGGCACTGAAGACCCTCCCCAAACCCCGCCCTCCTCAGACTCCGGCCCCAAAATCTCCGGCTGGTGGCGAAGAGGGACCTGGCAACCCTAGTCACAGCCAGGGGCGGTGCCAGTCTTTTTTGCGCCCTAGGCAAGGCTAACTACTTGTACCCCCCATAGCTAATCCATTTTCAAAAACAGATGTCTTGTAGAAAAAATAAAAAACTGAATCCTGATGCATTCGTACAAAACTTTTTATAAGACTTTATAATTAGTTATTTTCCATAGCACTTGTTGTGGTAGGTAAAGGTAAAGGTCCCCTGTGCAAGCACCGGGTCATTCCTGACCCATGGGGTGACATCACATCCCGATGTTTTCTAGGCAGACTGTTTGCGGTGTGGTTTGCCAGTGCCTTCCCCAGTCATCGTCCCTTTACCCCCAACAAGCTGGGTACTCATTTCACCGACCTCAGAAGGATGGAAGGCTGAGTCAACCTTGAGCCGGCTACCTGAAACCAACTTCCGTTGGGATCGAATTCAGGTCGTGAGCAGAGCTTTTGACTGCAGTACTGCAGCTTAACCCTCTGCGCCATGGGGCTCCTCACTTGTTGTGGTACTTATCTTAAAATAAAATTTGCATTTTTTCCAAGAAACTAATCTGTTTAAAACTGTGCCCCTCAGGCCAGTTCTGCGCCCCTCTGAGGTCTGTGCCCTAGGCGACCGCCTCTTTTGCCTTAATGGTTGCACCGGCTCTAGTCACAGCCTTGACTGAGGTTTGGGAACAAGATTGAAACCAAAATCCCAATGGGGAGGGTGCGTCAATTCTCTTGGTTTCAACCGTCAGGAAAGAATTCCGCCTAATCTTTGGCAGCAGAATGAAAGAGGAGCCTGGTGGCACCTTCAAGGCGGACTGCATTTATTCCAGCATACCACCTCTCCCCACCAAAAAAAAAAAAGTTTACATTTGGTGTACAGATTGCTAAGTCTTTTAAGAACTCTTTTTCAGGAAAGTCTTCCCTTCCCACCTACTGGAACTGCTGTCCGCCATCAGATGGCCCACTCATAGTCACATGAACACATGAAGCTGCCTTATATTGAATCAGACCTTTGGTCCATCCAAGTCAGTATTGTCTACTCAGACCGGCAGCGCCTCTCCAGGGTCTCAGGCAGAGGTCTTTCACATCACCTACTTGCCTAGTCCCTTTAACTGGAGATGCCGGGGATTGAACCTGGGACCTTCTGCATGCCAAGCAGAGGCTCTACCACTGACCCACTGCCCCTCCCCTAGTTACTCACTCAAAGGTATTTTCCCCAAGAGTAAATGAACCTATTCTGTGGGTTGCTCTGTACAGTCCCTGAGAGAGGTAACTGTGTTTTGGTAGAGTAATGATCCCTTTGAATAGGATTAGGAATCCCTGCCAGCAACCCTGTGTGTAAATGGTCATTGAAGTGAAGTGTCTCTGAATCTCATAAGGATATATTGTCAAGTATCATTCTTCAAACAGGGAGGTCACAGAGTTAGAGAGAAAGAGATAGACCCAAAACACAGTCTTTTTGATGGCTTATTACCCTGCTCTTTTTTCTTCTTTCCTGTTATGGGAAAGTCTTTCTCAGTTTTGTTAAAATGCTGAGACAGAGTACAAAGGGCAAAATCCAGTGAGAAGTTCTCGTATGAGTTTCCATTCATGGATTGTGCCAAAAACAGAAAAAATATAGGCATCATGCTTCCTAACATGGAGTGGTAATGAATACATATAGAAATGCAAGTTATTGTATTCAAGTCACAGCCCCAAATGATTATATCATACTAAATCATACTAAATTTCACCATCAATGAAATTAAACATAAGGCAATCCATCCAAAAGATGCGTGTGTGTAAAGTGCCGTCAAGTCGCAGCCGATTTATGGCGACCCCTTTTGGGGTTTTCATGGCAAGAGACTAACAGAGGTGGTTTGCCAGTGCCTTCCTCTGCACAGCAACCTTGGTATTACCTTGGTGGTCTCCCATCCAAATACTAACCAGGGCTGACCCTGCTTAGCTTCTGAGATCTGACGAGATCAGGCTAGCCTGGGCCATCCAGGCATGTGTAAACACCCTGAAACCAATGAACTTAAGCAAGCACACCTAAGTCTTACATAGGATTGTGGCCAAGATGTTTCAAAGTGCTACTGGAACCTAGTGCGATACTCCAGATTAAGTCAGTAATTTGAGCATTACCCCACAAAAACTTACACGATCGTTTAAGTTTTCTTTGCATGCATCGATATGGTATGAATTACCTCACATTATTATACCCAAATAATGTATGCATATAGAGCTGGAAAATGTTATGTTTTCTTATTTATCAACACATAATAAGAAATACCTAGGGGAAAGAGCATCTAGTATTTCTGGAGGGGGATTTCATTTTGTGCCATGAACAGAATTTTCATTTTCTGCCCTTTTCAGATTAGCTTGGAGTAGCAATATTTTCTTTTAATGCTTTAAAGTTATTTTACAAATCAATGTTCTATGTTTCACTTTTTAACAGTTGTTATTTTGAATGCAGTCTACATCTTAGAAAAATATTTGCAAAAACAAAGAAAAATCAAAATTTCAATGTAATTAGTATGAAATTGTTATTTTACTGTCGATAATATTTAAATAAAAATAATCTCACTCTTTAAATTATCACTCCTGCCATTTCATTACCTTCACTTATTTTAAACAATGAAAACCAGGTGACATAAATCTCTGCATTTAAGCGTTAATGAACCTTTAGATCTTTACATGAATTTCTGATGAATGGCACTGCAAATATTTCAGGGTTTTAAAAATTTCAATACCTTTATTGGCATACCATCAAGCAGTAGATCAAATAAAACCAACCCTCTTAACATCATTTAACCTCCACCTCTTAACAATTTCATCAAAAAATTTAGCCACAGATTCAATAGTCTCAGAATCTCAGGAGGATAATAACAATTGGATCTTACTATCATCAGCTTGATATACATGATTTGAGAGAAAGGGATCTAAAAGGACAGTACGAATTTCACAATAAAATGGACAATACAAGAGCATATGGTCAATACTTTCTATTTACACATTTACACACCCTGGCAGAGTGTGGGATTTTCTTATATCTCCCATACAGAACAGCAGAAGGGTTTTAAAAATTTCTAATCTTTATGACTCTAGAGAGACGTTTACTGTGCAATCCTATGCAGAGTTACTTTAACCTCAGTCCATTGATTTAGACTGGAGTAATTTTGCATAGGATTGCTCTGTTAAGAGTAGAAAACTACAACCTTAGCAATGGTTGTTAAGGTAAAGATTGGCAGGTAGATTTTAGTATATCTTCATTTAATTAAAGTGCCTCACCTTTTTTGGAATGTTTAATGTGGGCAATTCTGGACTTGTTAATTTAATTTTCTTTGGCATTTTCACACAATGCACTGTGCTAACTGCAAACAAGCAGAGGACATATTTGGCTGGGTTTACTGATGACAATCCATGTGCAGGAACAGGCTTCCACATGTCAATGTAGTGCACAGGACAGGGAAGGTAAAAGGCTACGTCACAGGAAGAGAAGTATGCGCCCTGTGTGTGTGTGTAACATACGCCAAACATCTTCCATTATCTTTTTTAAAATCTCCATTAATCAGCCCTGTTTTGGGTAGCCACAGGCCAGTCAGGAAAAAAAAATTATCTGCATATATGCTTGTAGTACACATAGCAACATTCATTTTGAATAACACATTCACTTTAAAAATGAACAAATGTACATATCACAGACAATATTTATGACAGGTGACGCTGACCCAGCTGATGAGCCCGCAGCAGGCTCACGAGCCCAGATCAGGAGCAGGGGGGTGACTGCCTCGTTTGGCTTGTGAGCCGGACAAGAGCTCTCAAGGGGCCATATGTTTGACACCCCTGAACGGAGACCGAAACAGGTTTAAGTAGTCTTTAATCCAGGCATAAGTTGTTGTGACTCCCGAACTGGGACACTTTGAAAAACAGCAGTATGTTTGCTTACCCAGGATTCTACCAGAGAGCATGAGTCCAAGACAGGGATGCCAGCCTCCAGGTGCAACCTGGGGATCCCCTGAATTACAGCTCATCTGCAGGCTACAGAGATTGGTTCCCCTGGAGACAATGGATGATGTGGAGTTTCGACTCTATGGCATTGTACCCCACTGAGGCCCCTGTCCTTCCGAGGCTCCGTTCCCAAATCTCCAGGAGTTTCCCAACTTGGCATCCCTCCCTCCCATCCCCTGCCAGTGGCTAGGTTTGTCACAAACTGGGACTTGTTTGTGATGGTCAGATGCTATATTTGTGTGTCCCTTTCATATTTATCTTAGGTGGTTTCAGAATTCACTATCTACCCCCTAAAGAACACTATTCAGGTAACATCGTAAGAATCAAGTTGAGGCCTACATGGATACATGCCAGACGTTGTGTGGATACATACCAGACATTCTAAATAACCAAGACATTATGCTGTTTTCAGAGACCTGTTTTATCTTGAATTTGAAAACATGGCAAAACGCAGGGGGAGAGCAAGGCGATCTCTGATGGTCAGCAACAAACATCATGCATAATCAAAACAAATACCCGAAGTCGCCGGCGGAGTGATGGCGAGGGAAACAGCCTTGCATACAAGGCCATAATATGCTGCCTGAATGGAGAAAATGTATTCAAGAAACACATAACCTCTGACAAGACAAAATCTGCAATGTCAGCAATATACTTAGTGTAGTCCAAAATAAAATTATGTATTCATGAGCACATGAAGTTGTATTATACTGAACCAAACCACTGATCTATCATGATCATAACTGTCTAGTCTGACTGGAAGCAGCCTCCAGGGTCTTACACAGAGGTCTTTTTACATCACCTACTATCTGATCCAGCCAGCATGGTGTAGTGGTTAAGAGCGGTGGTTTGGAGCGGTGGAGTCTGATCTGGAGAACCAGGTTTGATTCCCCACTCCTCCACAGGAGCAGCGGAAGCTAATCTGGTGAACTGGATTTGTTTCCCCACTCCGACACATGAAGCCAGCTGGGTTACCGTGGGCAACTTACAGTTCTATTAAGAGCTCTCTCAGCCCCACCTACCTCACAGGGTGTCTGTTGTGGGGAAGGGAAGGGAAGGTGATTGTAAGCCGGTTAGAGTCTCCCTTAAGTGGTAGAGAAAGTCGACATATAAAAACCAACTCTTCTTCTCCTTCTTTTAACTGGAGATGCAATTGAACCTGGAACTTTCTGCATGTAAAGTAGATGCTCTACCACAGAGCCAGAGCCCCTTCCCAAATAAAGAGGTAGCCGCAGATACCATCCGTTTGAAAGCAAAGTAAGCTTCTAATGATGAAAAGGGGGCATTCCCAGGGGCGGGATTGACATTCATCAGCTCTGTGAGCCCTTTTGCCCTGAGAATACCCCCCTTTTGCCGGAGAAAACACCAGCAAAAATGGTAGTGCAGCCCATGGAATTGCATACAGCAATTTAACAGGCTCCATCAAATTTTCCTGTGCACCTTTGTCGTTTCGTCATGCAATGCTTCAGTAATACTTAGTTGAAGGAACCATGTGAGCAGAATGAAGGTTGTGATTCCTCCCCACAAAGACATCACCATCCTAGATGGAAGATGTTTCAGTTGAGAAGAACCACATTACCTGTTCTGCTCACATGGCTCCTACATCCTAATATCTATAGAGCAGAGTACTATGAAGTCACAGGGAAGAAGCTTCCTCACTGCTGTGGTAAATCTAATTGTTTTTATTGAAAGGCGATATCTGTCAACCAAATAGTCAAATAGCTCAGGAATCTATGGTAGACTCATAGAAAAAGAAAAGACAGACCTGCCTGATGTATTGAAAGCTTTGTCTTTGTCTTTAGAAGGAATTAAAAAAAGAGTGTTGTACTTTGGCCAAGAGAAACACAAAAAATAAATATACAGAGCAGGATATATCATAACTTTACCACTAATGTAAATTCGAAGCCTCTTTTTTAAAGGCCCTTTCATAAATATTTTGTAGTCCCTCAAGCGAATCATGAACCTTATGAAATCGGAAGATAAATTTCTAGACAGAATAAAACCATAGGAAATCGTCTTAATATAATTTGAATTGCCACTTGAAAAAAAGCGACTCCTGGAAATAAAGAAAACTGATTAATAAACCAGTATTCTGTACAATCAGTTGATATAAAGGGAATAAAAAATCTTAAACTGCACTGGACGGCCAAACTATTGGGGTGTGTGTGTGTGTTAAGTGCCGTCAAGTCGGTTCCAACTCATAACGACCCTATGAATCAATGTCCTCCAAAATGTCCTATCTTTGACAGCCTTGCTCAGGTCTATTAACTATTGTTAATGCTATTTAAGTACAAATATACATTTTCTATCATGTCTTCATTGTTGATGAATAGAATTTTCAAGAGCAACAAACCCTGCAGTATGGTTGGTTATAGTGCTACCATTATAAAGCAAGCTGAAATGCCTTCTAAATTTACCATACCATCCTAAGCAGAGTTACATCCTTCTAACCCCATTGATTTCAGTGGATTTAGAGGGGTATAACACTGTATAGGATTGCACTGTTAGCGAGGCCTAGAATGTATCTTCTGTCTCTCTATATTTATATTCTCACTGATACCACAATTCTCTTTTCAAATCAGTGCAATTCCATTACTTTTATCCCTTGCAGTCTTCTTCACACAAACTATGGAACAAGTGCTTTTGCCGATTTGCAGCTACTTCTAATTCAGAAATTGACATGTCACCAGCGAGATACAGATTTCACAGCTTCAAGTGTGTCTCTTGTCCATTGAAAACATTGTTAACACATTCTCACATAAATTACTGGTAAGCAGCACAGGAAGCAGCAATACCTTTCTCCCATTCATCAACAACACTGCATACTCCAACAGGGGGGGGGGGAACCAGTCCACTAAAGATGACAAAATAAAGACACCTATTTCTTGTGTCTGGAAGCAGTTTCAGAATTTATTCTTTGGGGCGATGAAAAGACAACAACTTATCAAAAGCTTATTCACTTAAACGTATTCATCTAAAGGAGCCAATTTCCAAGCTTGGCCACAACAACCCTCTCGCTTGGAGAAAAGCAGAAACATGTTTGGCATTTAAAAAACAACAACCAATGCTGTCATCATATTTAGGCTTTAAGTGATCTCAGGGAACCCAGGAAGCTTTTCACACTAGTTAGGATGCAGAATGAAAGAATAATCTCTTTACAGGCTTTTTAAAATTATTATTATTCCCCCTCTTCTTCTGAAAGTGGCTCGAATCTTTTTTGTCAATTCTGCTGCACGTGAATGGTGTGGCTAATAAGCCTATTAATGAGGTTCCACAGTGGAGTGTGAATAGGTAAATAAGCCCCAATCTGTTGAGGTTCAGCAGCAAGGGCAGTAAAGCCATCAAGAGCTAAAGGTGACAGTTTGAACTGAAATAGGAACAACAGCTCCAGGTTTCAAGCAAAAGAAAAGGCAGACAAGGCCTGCATTCAGAAACTTTCTACCCCCAACTGAGCTCCATTATCGTCCTGTTTCTTCCCCCTTTATAAAATGCCTCGAGTAGTCAAAAAAAGCTCTTGAGACGTCCTTTTTCATTCTGGTAATGATACATCAATAGGGAAGAGGGAAAATTAGGACTCCCAATACCCCCCCCTTCGCACCACAGATTTCAAAAGAACAAATAGCACTGCCTCTCAGCATATGAACTAAATGGGGAAAGGATGGGGAGTTGTGGGGGACAGAAAATACAACTTTTTTCCCCGTGTATTCCATCTGTCTTTCTTGCCACTCTGAAATGTGGTTCTGCTACATCAGGACCAGATATTCACTGCCAAATACAGATACTCAAACACATGTAAAACAAAATGCCCAGATCAAGACGCTTTCTGCTTGTGAAGGCTTTACATGCAAAGATGTTGCTTGTTTATGCCATGTGTGAAATACACAGCAACGCATATTCTGATGGGTGCTATTATTTGATCACACAATAATCATTTACCTACATGATTCCATGATATATTGTTTGAATGTGCCTTACCACAGTGAAATCACCATTTATCACATCCTGGAAAACTTTCCAAAAGAAATGGCAAAAGGCAGTTATCACAGCACTGGTGACTTTTCCACATCAAAAATATCTGAATCCTTCATAGCACAGTGGCAAGGTAGGGAACCTTAAATCTAGGAAGCTTTGTTTTGCAGAGATTCATTGAAATCCATTGAGATCCATGGTTTGGGGGTGGGAAGCAGCTGTGAATTTCCTGCACTGGACTAGATGACACTGGTGGTCCCTTCCAACTCTGTGATTCTATGGTGACATGAACAGAGTGATTGGACAGAAAGATAATTTTTGCAGAAAATAAGTCATAGGAGGAAAAAATATCAAGGTAGAGTTTACAGTAATCAGATGACATGTGAACAGGATTTTAATAGCACACAGAACAGGCAACAAAACCATTCCTCAGAGAACTAGCATTACTTGGGGGTGGGGAAGAAGACATTTCAGAAGCAAATAGTTATATAAAAGTTAGCCTAAAGAATGCCATGCTAGGAGACAGGGGAAAACGTAGTCTGTTATGGTGGCAGAGAAATATGCAATGGGAATAGCTGGAACAGAAGCATTAATCCCTATTTCAAGACTCAGTGTGAGACATCCATGAAGCATCCCAAACGAAATGAGGAAAGCTAAGAGAGAGAGGAGAGGATGGAACAATCACACCAGATCCAACCAAGACTGAATGCTCTTCTGCAATGGAGTGGCATAAGCTTCAGAAGTATACCAAAAGTCTGGTATAGTAAGGTACATAGGAACAGAACTACATAAGAAAAGTCATCAGCAGCCATAGGGGTGATCACAATTCAATTTACATTGGCAGTCCTGAACAAGATAAATCAAAAGTGTCAGCACATAGTGGCCTCTTCACTTTGGACTGAAACAAAAGTTTCATCTGTCTTGGTTAATAACAAAGTCCCCTTCTTCAAAATGGGAGTGGTTCACAGCAACAAGACTACTTTCTGAAATGATAACTGGTGGAAATAAATAGGAAGAAAAAGTTTTATTACTGGCATTGATGCTTAGCTCTCCCATATAATTCAGAAAAAGCAACATAGAGTCACATCGGCATACAAGAATGCTAATCTAGCATGATTAAACGCATGAAAGGAATCACGGTAAAGAACCTAACTCCTTGCATTTGATGCTCCTCCGGCTTTGAACAACAAAGGCACATGAAGCAGGCTATGGTTTGTTGGATGTAAATGGCATAGAGACTCTTCCAGGGAGAGAAAGAGTTTATATGATAGGTAGTTCCCAGTCCATGAATGGCTTCAAAGCACTTCAGTTGCACCAAGGAGCTCACAGAACTGGTTGGATAAGTTCATGTCTCCCTATATCAGTATTTACCAATGCCCTCTAGTGGAATGGATACGTCATATTTACTGACATGCTAAAATGCATGAGGTTTATCAGTCTGTGTATAGATAAGCATGACGGACTAAGTGTTAATGTCTATCAGTGACTTTATGTGAGAGGGACATACAGGGAGTGGACGGAGCTTAAGAGAGGAGACTCTGGGCGAAAACGCATGGTCGCTTTATCTTCCTTTAATCCCTGTTTCAGCCAGGATTAAGCCTGGATCAAACGCATGCGTTTCGCCTAATGTGCATTCGATCCTGGCTAAAACAGGGATTAAAGGAGGATAAAGCGACCAGGCGTTTTCGCCCTCTGAGATGCTGGGGAAAAGGGGAGGTTACTCTGGGTTCCAGTGTGATGGGTTGTGCCTAGTGTGACTGAGGGGAAAACAGAAGGGTGACAAAACAGAGAGTTTTGGGAGTAAGGCCCTACTCTAGTCACAGGGGGGGATGAGTAGTCTCTGAGGAAGGAGGTATTCCTGGCCCAAGTATTGTGAGAGAATTACTTTAAGCACTCTGAAGTGCTTAAAGAGAGAAAGGAAGGGAGAAGGGAGAATCTCCATACTTCCTAGTTTTAGGCACCGGAGTGTACACATGAACCTCTGTGCAGGTTCTGGGACTAAACTACCTTAAAGAGTTGGAAACCTGGGTTAAGTAAAATAACATCTGTGCTATACTTGTTGAGCAACTCATAATTTATATAGAAAATGTGTACTTTTCCTTAATACAAGTTTTTCCTCCAATGCCTTTCCCTGGGAAGTATAATAAAATTCTGTTATTTTATTGCTGAACTGAATAAAGCCTCTGGCGTCTCAATTATCTGAGGTAAAACAAAGTAGGAGACATGGGAGAGATTCCCCCCCTCATCACAGTAAGCTTATACAACTACTTCTGAAGCCACCAGGTCTACATTAGAGAACCACAGAACTCATGACAACTGTATGAATTGTTGTCATGAGCTCTGTGGTTCTGTGATGTATATCCGATGGCTACAGAAACTGTCGTGTAAATGTACCCATACGTAGATCGATAAATCGGATAAACTTTGTGAACTGTCAGAAGATAATATTACATTAAACATTTGGAAACTGTAACACATCAGGCTGGAAACAGCAAGAGCCAGAGGGAACTGGACTAAACTCCAGCCACCTCGATACATTTTCAAAGCTTCAACAGTCCTGAGAAATTCTCAGAACGAAGCCAATATAACACCCTGGCAAGTCATAAGATGAGTTCTGATTGTACAATAGATTTCTGGGGCATGCAAAACGCTTGCATCAATTTACATGAATTGTTCTCTTTCCCACTGACTGTTAATGGCAAAATGCCCAGCCCTGAATCCAGGAACAGTATGATAAGATTCATGGGACCAAGAAGGCAACAGTGCATGGTTGGATCTATACCACAGATCCTTATTTTTAAATGCATTAAAAGGTCAAAAAGGATTTTTTGAAAGCAGTTTTGCAATAATTGGGGTGGAATTGAAAGAAAATGGGAAGTTTCTATTAGGCTTTAAATCTCAGCCCTAGTTTTTTGATGACATCTAATATGATCAAGAGCCTATCCAAGCAGTTCATTCATGAAGTCATTCTGAAAAAGAAACTATTTGACTTCTCATTGTCCTCTGTAACACAGTGTTGCCAGATATTCCCTTTATGAAGAAGCATACTTTAGTTAGCTATTTTCCCCATAGATTTTCCTTGCTGAGATTTTCTTAAACTTTTTTTTTACTTCAGCAGGTGCAAGCATAGAACCTTCGTGATGTTTGCAGGTGTGATTTCCAATCAATGACTCTCTTGATTGATAGACTCTTCTCCTTTCTCCATACATCACAGATGCAAATTGCACACATCAGAGTTTTGTTTCATTTGCAGAATATAAATACAACTACCGACATTTCTAGATGCAACCATAAGCATGCCTGTTATGTATAATGATCTCTAGGCATTGTTTTTTTAAGGGAAACACTTTCGACAAAAAAAAAGTATTATGGGAAGTTGCTCTAAGTTATGCATTACAAGCAGAGTCCCGCAAGGAATTGGGGGGCATCTGATTTCCCCTCCCTTGCTATTTCCTCTTTCCCTTCCCTGAAAGCCCCAATAGCATTTCCCCTTTCCCTTCTTCCTTCTCTCCTTCCCAGCCACCGGCCAACCTACCTTTAACCAACCCTCTGTGAAAATTCTGGCCAAGCTGTGAGGTGCCAGTTACAAGGCCAAGTTGTGCAGTGGGGAACCCACAAGGATTTGTGGGGGGGCCTGTATTTCTCTCCCTACATGATTTCTTCTTTCAATCATCCTGGTAGCCCCCATATACTCCCCTTTCCATTTTTCCTTCTCTCCTTCCCACCCACCGAGTAATGTGCCTTTTATTTGTCCCCCATCTTCAGCAATGGTTATCATTTATTTACTTCATTTATACCTGCCTTTTCCCTCCATGGGGACCCAAAGTAGCTCACATAGTTCTCCTCTCCTCCATTTTTTCTTCACAACATCCCAGTAAGGTAGATCAGGCTGAGAATGTGTGACTGGCCCAAGGTTACCCAGGATGCTCCCATGACAGAGTCACCCAGATCCTAGCCTGAAACTCTAACCACTACCCATACTGTCTTTCGTATGGTGGCTGCTGTTGAAAAGTAACAAGCAATAAGGCCTGGGTAAGACACGCAAGTTGGGTGGTAGCAAGTCTCCCAGTGGTTGCTCCCCAGTAAGTCCTCCCTCAAAGGCCAAAACAGCCCTGGAAAGAGCTGTGCCCTTCCCCTGCCTTTCACTGATAGCAACCAAGGCTTGAAGGCTGGCAATATGGTTTTGGTTGCCTAGCAACAGCCACAATGGCCTCTGAGAGGGCACTTGTTTCTTAAACCTACATGTGCTGCTTCTGGAGTTAGAGATTTTTTCTGATACCCAACTAGTTAACTAAGCCAGCCTAGTGACCTCAAGCAACATGAAATATTTTGCTCAGTAAAAACAGGCTTCCTCTTTTTTGCCCCAATCAAAACCAATGTTTTTACAAAACTAAAATACATGTCTAAATATCTTCCTGTTTGTAAATAATATGCAATATTTTAAAATACTGTGTAATTTAAACTCAGTTTTCTCTACAAGAAATGCCAAAGGGATTTAAAAAAAAAAAACACTTGATATGCCTTTATTAGCATTCAAATAAATTAATGTCGCTAAACAAAATTTACTTAAAATATGGAGAAGCAACAAAAAATACTAAACAGCAAACTAGGTCATATGTATTCACCAATGATTTATCTAGGTGTGTGTAGAATAAGAAAAGTCACACTAACAATTTATGCAGAATAAGAAGCTGCAGCAAAGAAAAGAACAATTTCTCACTTGTGAATTATATTCCCTGAAGCCTTACATTCAGCAATCAATTTTCCCACCTACTCAGCATGTAGAAACAAGCTGCCAATTGCATTGTGGAAAACAGAGAAGCTGACGCATCTTAAACAGAAATGGTTGCGATAGGGGGAGGGACAAATTCCCTAAATGACAAATAGCAGAGGAAAAATAAAGATAAAAGCAAAATGGTTGTTTAAGAGTCAAAGACAGCTGGTAGTGAAGGTTTACTGGTTTAAACAACTGCAGCCCATTCTTGTTTATATCTGGAATATAAGCCAGCATGGAGAAGGGCAAGCAGAACCAAACAATGAGGAACTGACTTGTATTTTCAGATAGGCTTACGAGATGTTTACAACTGTGTCTCACAATTAGGAAAAGACCACCCTTTTTTTAGTTCTGTGGGGTGATCCTGTGAGGTCCTGGAGTTAATTATTCTATCAGAGTGGTGAGAGGAAGTGGTTTGCAGCTGTTTCTGATAACTACCCATAGGGATTAACACCCTTAACATATTCTGCTCTCACCCATCCTAAGACACCTGATAAAGGTGGCAGTGAAGAATGGGACACAAAACATAGGCCTTTTTTCTGAACAAAGGAACACTGTTGAATTTAAGGCATGTCTGTATCATCAGCGTAAGATTAGCCCATTTACTTATTTTGAAAGATGCTAAATTTAAAGCTACAACTTCTAAAAGTGGAGCACAGATCTAGACAGGTCAAGGTAATGCTGCTGGCGAGAAGCTACAGAAACTACTAAAAAGATGTCCCTGAAACCAATCGCCCAAAAGTAAATCAATCCATCTTTTTCTAATTCTGTTCTTAATTCACTTTTTTCATCTCATGTCTCTCAGCACTTTCTCTTGTCCAGAATTACTTCCCGAAACTCATTTCAAGCCTTTTAAGGCAGATACTGTGAATCAGTAAAAATGATGGAGATCAAGCGATACAGCAGCCAGCTGATATGACTTCACAATCTAACCAACACAAACAGACCTTGGACTATCAGACATTTTAACAATTCGCATCTTAACATATGCTGATTTGTTTTCACATCTAAAAATGGTTATTAGCATCATCTCATTATGTACCCATATACTATTAAATGCCTGCAGTTATAGAAAGTGGCCAGTAGGAGAAGCTTTGCTATTCTGCTAGGTTTGGTGTCTGACTAGGGGGCAGGCAGCTCTCATTGCTAACAAGTGGCCCCATGATGTAATAGGAAAGGAAAACTGCCCTCTCCACAGAGGCATTCTTAGCCTCATGGAATAGTTGGCCATAGCTAAGTAACAGGCCATCAACGGACCGAACAGCAATAATTGACCAGTCAATTGATCAGCATGTTAACTCTGTAAAATAAAATAAATAAAAGTAAATCGTGCCTCCGGAATTACATAAATATGCAGCCTATGGGAAAGAATTCCTGTACAGTTATACAGATGTCTTGTTATATTGATATTTGCTGCTTTAAAAAAAATTAAATACCAGAACAACAAATCAAAGGTAGAAATCCCCAGAAATTACAGCTACATTGTAGCTTGACAGTTTCAGAGTCATAAGTGGTTCCATGTTCTTCTTTTACAGGCTGTGTGTGTATGTGTGAGGAGTCCTGTGGTGCAGAACCATTTGGAGATCTCCCTCTATTTATTTGTTTATCTAGTTTACAAAATTTATATCCCGTCCTTCTGCCTTCACTAAGGCCACCAGGTAGACTCTACCCCACCCCAGTATATTTAGAGAGCAAGCCTAAACAGGCTTATTCAGTGAGTAAGATTGCCAGCTCCAGGTTGGGAAATACCTGGATATTTTGGGGGGGAGTCTAAGGAGGGTGGAGTTTGGTGAGGGACTTCAATGCCATAGAGTCCAATTTCCAAACTGGCCATTTTCTCCAAGGGAACTGATTTCTATCGCCTGGAGATTACTTGTAATAGCAGGAGACAGGGTTGCCAACTTCCAGGTACTAGCTGGAGATCTCCTGCTATTACAACTGATCTCCAGCTGACAGAGATCAGTTTACCTGAAGAAAATGGTTGCTTTGGCAATTGGACTCTATGGCATTGAAATCCCTCCCCTCCCCAAACCCCGCTCTCCTCAGGCTCCACCCCAAAAACCTCCCGCCAGTGGCGAAGAGGGACCTGGCAACCCTAGCGGGAGATCTCCAGCCACCACCTGGAGGTTAGCAATGCCTATCAGGGGGGCTTACTCTCAGGAAAGTGTGCTGTATTGTTGGTGTTGTTATGTATTGTATGGCTAATTATGAAATTTGAAAATAAAAAGCATACAGTAAAAAAAGAAAGGAAAATATGCTTACGACTGCACTGCTAGTCCTCAACAGCCCATTTGGTTCATTTACAAAAGCCACACTTCCCACAGCCAAGGAAGTCTGGAGAGCCCCCTTTTTTCCTTTTTTTAAGTTTTATTGAAATATGGAGAACACTACAGAATATGTCAAAGTACACAAAGCATACAAAAACACTATATACAAAAAGAAAAAAGTGAAGAGGAAAAAAAGAAAAAGTGAGACACAAAACATTACAGAAACCGACCTCCAACTCTCCTCACACAGAACAGACCACCATGTACCTTATTTCTCTTGCGAATAATTTTGATTTAATCTATTTTTACTTTAATAATTATTTAGCTATTTTCATCTTAGTCTACCATTTAATAAGTTTAGGTTCTAAAACCTAAGGTCATTTTTGATCCCTAAAATATTGATGTATATATACTGACCATACCTTCCAGTCTATATCAAAGTCGGAAACCCAACTGTCTTCAATATATTTACTTAACTTGGCTATCTTGGCCAACTCCATAACTTTCTGATGCCATTCATGCAATGTGGGTACTTCTTTTATTCTCTATGCCCTAGCCTTGTCAGCTCAGCTGCATGGGGGCCAGCTATTTTTTGATAGATATGGTGGTTATTTCTATGCAGGTCTGTTACTCTGTATACCATTTTAAGGCCATCAGGCTATTTGGATTACTGAGGAAACATTGTTTATAAAATGCAGAAGGGGAAAAAAGAGCAACATTTTGGTATGTCCAGAGGATGTGGGAGAGGTTTCTGTGGTTAACCTGTGGGTGATCTGTTTGTTTCCTCTAAATTATTGGTTCTCAGACTGTGATCAGTAGACCACAGGTGGTTTGCCAAGAACTTCCTGATGGTATTGACTCTTCCTCACTCTCTCCCTCTCCACTTCCAAAAGACGAATGGCATTTTCAGATGCTTTTGAGCACTTTGTCAATATTTCTCACTGGCCCATTGGATATGAGGGGAAATGCAAGAATGCACCCAAACCCAGTTTCACAACACTCTGTATATTGTGAATAAAGACCCAATCCACAATACCACTCTTTGTTTGGCTACGTGCCTTCTATTTTACATCTGAATCATTTGTCAAAAGTATGACTACTACAACATTCTTGATATGTGTAGTTTTTTTTAAAAAAAAAATTATTGCTCTGAACAAATTATTCAGGTGACTTACTGTATATGTAATGCAAACAACAGGGAGGGAGTTGGCAAGTACAGATTAGTCATGGATACTTGCCCTTAGTGTTAACCTACACACCCAAGAAAATGATATGGTAGAGTCCATCTTCAACTGTTGCTCCAAGACTATAGTTTTGTCTGCTACAACAGGCTTCCTAAATGTGGAAGTACAGCACATCAGAGTTAAAGACCTAACCTGATATTTTAATTTTTTTGATGAACAATATTGTTCAAATGTAACCCTACCTCCTATATTCTGAACTCCTACAGTTTCAGGAGGGGATTCTACCACATGACAGCCCTAAACTACATTGAACTACGTTACTTTAAGGCATGTCTTATCCCAATGGTCTTCAACCCATGGATTACAGAGTCCCTGCTGCTGTGTCATAAGCCCCTATATAGCTGCCTTTGGCTGCTGTATAGAATACAAGTGTGTCGTGCATCCTGCATCTCTTTCCATGCATGTTGAGGACAGCGGCAGAATAGTGAGGTGAGGTCACTCAGTAGTGGAAAGGATTTCTCCATGGCTCTGATCCTTGCCTTGTTTCTTACTGTGGTATACCTGGTAGTGCCTCTCCTGTCACATAATGCCACAGCAAGAGTCCTTACGGGGACCCCGCTGAGGGCCCATATTCAGCCAGTGCTCCGTCAACTGTACTGGCTCCAGCTGGAAACCAAATCAGGTTCAGATTGCTGGTTTTAACCGTTAAAGCTTTACACAGTCTGGGACCTTCATATCTGCAGGACCACCTCTCCTGGTATGACCCCAGAGAGCACTACGTTCTGCCAGTAACAGCCTCCTGGTGGTCCCCGGCCCAAAGAGTGTCCAGCTGTCCTCAACTAGGGCCAGGGCTTTTTCAGCCATTTCTCTGGCCTGGTGGAACTCCCTTCCCAATGAGATCAGGGCCCTGCGGGATCGTAATAAATTCCACAGCGCCTGTAACGTGAAGTTATTCCACCAGGCTTACAGTTGAGGGCAGCTGTGGTTTTAAATCAGTGCTGGCCTCCCTATTTCCCCCCTCCTTTTTTTACTGTTACCAACTATTATATGGGGCCCTAACTGCCCTTCCAGGCTCTACAGCGGCTTCCATGCTGTAATAATTGAGCGCCGCTTGTCCGTTTTATCTTATCTTGATGTTTTTATGGGGCTGTTAAACTGCACTTTACTTCCATAGTATGATTTTATTGTATTTTATGGTATTTTATCGTATCTAATATTGTGTTGTTAGCCAGGGATTGAGGATGGGAGAAATCACGAAACAAACAAACAAACAAACAAACAAATAAACATGACTGATGTCATATCACTTCCTGTCACATGCTTGCTGTTCTATAGGTCCTGAGTCTGGAAAGATTGAAGACTACTGCCTTAACCCATGTGGTCTTCTTCACAGTGTCCTCAGATCATCTTAGGAAACCCTGCTCCAAGTACCACAGTTAGCAGAAGCAAGAGTAACCCAGCTTGATGGAGTAGGGTTTACTCAGCGGTAGCATCAGTTCTCCTAGAATTCTCTTCCTATGAAGGTCTGTCAGATCCCTTTTCTCCTGGCATTCAGAAACATATGTGCTTATTTGGTAAAAATGTATAGATTTTTTAATGCTAACGCTGCTGAACAGGACTCAGTGAGGACTAATGACATGTGCCCTGTGTAGCTGTTCCTTTTCTGTCCTAATGAAGGCTGTCAATGGATTAAATGTTTGTTTTTTACTGGTGCCTGGGTTTTATTATTAAACAAGAAAATTAATTAACCTAACACATACACATATTGAAAAGCCTCATTGAAGGAGGCTTTATAAGGTTCTTGTGGGGAAAGGACAGCTTTTCTTCAGTGAGAAATAACTTACAATGTTAAGCTGCCTGCTAACTTTGCATTCAGACAGGAAAACTAACCCAGCTTCAAGTTTTCCCAGTTCCCCAATCAATAGGGTTGCCAACCACCAGGTACTAGCTGGAGATCTCCTGCTATTACAACTGATCTCCAGCCGATAGAGATCAGTTCTCCTGGAGAAAATGGCCGCTTTGGCAATTGGACTCTATGGCATTGAAGTCCCTCCCCTTCCAAACCCCACCCTCTTCAGGCTCCGCTCCAAAAACGTCCTGTCAGTGGCAAAGAGGGATCTGGAAACCCTACCAATCAATCGTGGCATGTAGAGAAATGAGTGGCGCATATGTGTAGACTGCACACTTGCGGCAGTTTCCCCAACCCAGATATTTTGCTTGTTGTGTCCTCCCCAATTAATCAGAAGCAGATTTCAATATGTAAGGTTCATAAACCCAGGCAAATTCGAAAACAGTGTTCCAGGTACAGTCTAGTCGTAGTAAAACAGCTCTAGTAAAAATAGCACTATATTGAGTGAGGTCTACCAGAATCTTTCACGAGTATTTTACCGAGTTCAGATTGTGGAGCTAAAGAGAGAACTTGAGCCATAACTAACTGGTCCAGCTTCTGGCCATACTAGAACAACAAGCAAACAAAGGAATAGACTTCTGAACGCTGCACAATATGGATCAAAGCTCTGATTAACTGCATCAATTAACTGATTACAGTTGGTAGCCCTAGTCCCAAATCATTTACTGTATAGCAAGTAGCATGAAGGCATTCAATCTCTTAATTACATTCCAGCAGCTGTATAACAAAGGTCTGTAGTGAGTGGCAGCTTTATCCCGTATCTAGGAAAAGCATTACTGAAACAGTAAGCCAAAAAACACAATCCATGTAATACTTTTATTGAGAGCAACCTAATGACCCATAAGAGAAAGTTTTCAGGTTCCTCAGAACTCTGCATCAGGCCAGATCTTTTAAGCAGTTTGTGTATGGATTGCGTTTTTGGCTTTTTTCCCCTTTTGGACCATCATGGCTATAAACAACTTGACTGATCCAGTATCCATTGATATGGGAGGTTTGAAAATGCTCATAATTGCTTTTAAAAGATACTCTTCAACACTCAGTAGTACACATAAATGCATATGTCAAAGGATTGGCAATCCATTTCACAGAAAGCTATACTTTACACATACATTAGAGAGGTGTCTGCAGCATGGAAAGCCATCACATGGATGGACTTACTTTCCAAGAGACTGGGTATTTTGCTTCAGAGCCAGCTAAATAAGTACAATCCTGTGCATGTTTACACAGAAGAAAAACTCACTGAGTTCAATGAGACTTATTCCCAGGTAAGTGTGTATAATATTGCAGCTTTAGTGTGCAGAGCAAAGGAATTAACTGCAGGCTGGACCATTCTGATTGCTGCCGGTGCCATAAAAATATTCTTGCTTGGCACCAATGAACCACAGCTGGGAAGGATGAATGAGCTGTACATTACAGAGGTTCTGGGTTTGGGGTGCAATACAAAAGCACTAAGGGTAGCCCCACACCAAATTGGAACCGTTATGCCCTGCCTTCCCTGTTTATTCACCCTAGCATAAAGACTCAGGATAGAGTTGTGCTTTAACCTTATCTGAGCTGTCAAAGCCTTTTGTTTGTTTAGCTAACGATGGATGGATGAGGTAACAGGTCAACCCGAATGCCCAAAGAACAGACACTGACCTGCAAGATAAACTCACTCTTTCTTTCTTTGTGGAACAACTGAGCATCCCTGTTTGTAACACAACAATATGAGTAAAGGAAGTTTGTTGAGTTGTGTACTTTGTCTGCAGGATTTTGCAATTATATTCTGGATCCTTAATCAGACCAAACATAGAAGCAACTGTAGCCTCTAGGAAAAATTCCTGCATAACTCAGCTCTGCTGTCACATGCACCTTCGCATGGACACACCTTGTCTTGGCTGGAAGAACACCGATTATCTCTCCAAAGCTTCAAAGATATTGCCAAATCAGACTGAAACCAATATACATCAAGTGTGTAAGTGTGGGAGGGGGAGGATCTGTTAGTGGAGGTTTAGGTACTGATTAGATAAATGTCCTGTCTTTATGAAGCCCAAGGCTGCCCGACTGAAGAATGTGCAATCAAACATCTTGACAAGTGTGATATTTGATTCCATCTGATCCACTGAGGAAAGGGGCCACTTGGGTGGTAAATGATATCAGCCTTCCCAATATCAGGATATAATATCCGCAAGGGAAACCTGCATCTTGCCTGCTAATAAAGCCGAGTGGAAAATAGCAGAATTTGAAAAAGATCTGAACATATGTTACATGCACAGCCCAAGATGCACACTGTATATGGGTCTGTTGCAAATCATATAAATTTGTTAATTGGTGCAGGGAATCTCCAGAACCTAGTAAAAAGGTACCTGCTACTACAGAATAGGTTGCCCATACATTTCTATTACAGATTTGAAGTGCTGAGCAGAGACAGTGGGACTATGCTGTGTAACCAATGTGGTGTAGTGGTTAAGAGTGGTAGACTCTAATCTGGAGAACCGGGTTTGATTCCCCGCTCCTCCACATGAGCGGCGGACTCTATTCTGGTGAACTGGGTTGGTTTCCCCACTCCACGTAAAGCCAGCTGGGTGACCTTGGGCTAGTCACAGTTCTCTCTGAACTCTCTCAGCCCCACCTACGTCACAAGGTGTCTCTTGTGGGAAGAGGAAGGGAAGGAGATTGTATGAGTCTCCTTAAAAGGTAGAGAAAGTCGGCATATAAAGACCAACTACTACTATTACTACTCCTTCTTCTGACATCTTACTTAGGCAACCTATCTGTTAACTGGAATATCAAAGCTACTCAGCAATGATGTTACCTAACTCAGCAATTACCTGTGTCTGTGTGGCAGTTCACACATAACATGTTCATCATCACTTCTTGATTACTCAACACTTGTCTAGCAGTTAGATGTAGGAACTGACTCCACTAAAAACATTGAGCTAGAAGGTATAAGAAAGTTCTGTCTGTGACATCTGATCTTGTGCACACTACCACTTGCAGTCATCCAATGAGCCTATTTTTGTGCATGTCACCCTAAAAGAACATTGCGACCAATTTCTTCTCTATTCCAGCACCTGTTTAGCTGGGACCAGGTCCCAGATGCTCTTTTTTCTTCCTTTGGGGATCTAACCATTCCAGTCATGGAAGGCTGTTACCTAAATTGGTTCATGTCAGGGCATGCACATGTGAGCACATGAATAGAACTAGACATAACTTCTGGGGAATCTTCAGTGTACACACAGTTTCAGGACTGGTTTAATAATAAGTCTCCCAGAGATAAAAGAGGAAGAACAGAACAGATACTTAAGAAGAAAGTTACTTTATTGATTTACCCAAGATGCAGAATAGCAAAGGGAAGTAAAACAATAGCAGTGAGAATGAACTATTCAGTGGCAACAATACAGCAGCAATTATCTTGTGGCAATCCAATGAAATGTTCACTTTTTAAATACTCCTTGTGTTTAAATTTATTACTTTTGTTTTTGATCCAAATTATGTTCCTTCCACCTGGCTAATCCAAGGAAGCCAACCCAGAGAGAAGAGATAAGTTGCCCGTAAAAGGTCCAGGATATGTGAAAGAATAAGCAGAAAAGGGTTTTAAGGATAGGATGGGAAAGAGTCCTGAAACAGGTTAGGGACCAGTGTTGAGAGAGTCAACACTAAGAGCCAGTGCTGGTGTAGTGGTTAAGAGTATCAGACTAGTAGCTGAAAGATGCAGGTTCGAATCCTGACTCTGCCATGGAAGCTCACTGGGCAACCTTGAGCCAGTCACACACTCTCAGCCTAACCTATCACACAGGGTTATTGTGAGGATAAAAATGGAGGAGAGGAGAATGATGTCACCTCCTTTGTGTCCCCATTAAACAAACAGGTTGGGATGCTATGGGAGAAGACCAGCTGGCTCCAGGGCTAAGTGTCCAAGACCAAGGAGGGGTGAAACTAAGAAATGGGAGTATATAGAACAGGGGTGGGGAACCTTTTTCCTGCCAAAGGCCATTTGCACATTTATGACATCATTCAGGGGCCATACCAGGTGTAGATCTCCCGGTGGGGGGGGGAAGAGGCTAGGGTTGCCAGGTCTCCAGCCACCACCTGGAGGTTGGCAACCCCAGGGGAGGCCACACAGAGAATGCCTGCAGGGTGCCCCCACTCCCCCCTCCCAGGCGGAAGGGCAGCCAGCAGTGGGCCCAAGCAACCGAGGTGCCAGGGGGGCGCAGCCCACAGTCAATCGGCAAGGGAGGAAGGAAAACAGAGAAAGAGGAAAAGGGTGGGAGGGAGAAAGGGAGAGAAAGGGAGAAAGAAATGGAGAGAGAGGGAGAAAGAAAGAAAAGGACGGAGGGAGACAAAGAAAAAGACAGAAAAAGAGGGAGAAAGAGAGGGAGAGAAAGGAGAAAGAGTGACAGAAAAAGAGGAAGAAAAGAGAGAAAAGCCTTCCCACAAACACACACACACACACACACACACACACTGGCCCCGCGCGACCGGGCCCCAGCCTCCCCTGCCCACACACACACACCCGGCAGCTCACAGAGCCCCACGCAACCAGGCCCCAGTCTCCATGCCCTCTCCTCCCCAGAGTCCACAAAAGCCCCCCCCCCGAAGACCAATCAGCTCCTGCATACATGCTCTGCCGCCGGGAGCCGCCAGCCTCTTTCCCCCTCCCTCTCGCTGCTCAACAGCCGACAGTCGGCGAGAGGAGGTCCAAAGGGCGCCGCAGCACCACTGTAAGCTGTGGCACCAGGAACACCCTCTGGGAGGGCCACCCTGCGCCCCGCCTCTGCAGCAGGGCCCCGGAGCTCCCAAGGGCCACAAAAAATGTCCTCGGGGGCCGCATATGGCCCCCGGGCCTGAGGTTCCCCACCCCTGATATAGAAAAACATGGTCAGTTTCAGGAAAGGGAGAAGAATTAGAGAAAGGGGAAAAAAACCTACTCTGCCTGCCATGATGAGGAAGTTAAAAGATTTTGGCCAACAGTGATGGAAGAAGATTCAGGAGCAGAACCAACTACAAGCATAGAGGCCTTAAAAAACCCCTTTTTGAATTCCTAAATTTACCAGGCCTCAGATAAAGAAAGCAGTGTCATTGGCTGAAATTGGTGCAGAATAAAGATCCTTGATGGTACTAGAACCAACTTCAGGATACAGCTACTCTTTGGTGCTCTTTGGTGAAATTGGGGTTGAACTGAAATTGGTGGATCTAAGATCCCATCAGTGAAAAGATCAGAAACTGAGCTATCATAGGATAATTCAAACCTATTATGAAAGGTACTTGTGAGGGATCCTCCTAAGTGATGTAATGAGAAGGGGAGTTATGTCCAGTTTGCAAATGATTAACAGTGCTCAGGAGACGGGTAGATGGCCCTTCCTGGGTATTTCATTAGATTTCCAGAGAACCAGATTGTGCAGAAGATTCCAAGAGGGCAGATTATTGTCCTGAAAACATGGGTCATTCCTCATTGCCAGGGTATAAAAAACATAAAAGAACACACAAAATGCCTGAATTAAATTGCCCCTGAACCCTCATGGCAGACAAGCTACTTCCTCTTGAAAGCACCCAGGGAAATACTTGTGTTGATCAAGAGACTCTGACTTGATATCAGAAAGATGGGTTCATTCCAAGGCCAGAGGATCATTGGGTGCAAAAAGACACCTCTCTCTATGACAAAGCTATGGGGACAGCAGCATTGGCAAGGGTCATATGCTTCTGCAATCCACCCTCTTAGCCAGCCACTGGACCAGTGTAGGATTTTACCTGGAACATGTGTACCAATTTCAGTTCAATTTCCTTGTATGCTACCAAGTTATGATGTTACCAACTGGGAAAAACAAAATTTACAACTGGACTTTTGAATAAACAAGTTAATTCAGACTGCTCTCTTCACTCACTTACTAAATATTTACCACCAATGCCCTTTTCACAGCTGCCAGAGCTACTGCCAGCTCTTCCTCTTGTACATGAGGTGAGTCCATGCACTATAGTTTCCTTTGTAGCCATTGCCAAAACATTATAAGTCAAATGAAAATTCTGTTCAATCATCCATGGAGGACATCTATAATGAGTAGCCCCAAATACAATCCAAGTAAGGGAGATTCCCCCATCACTAAGGGAAATGTACTCAGCACAAAACATTTTAATAGACTTACAGGACTGACAGTGCTTCAGTGTTAGTAACTGTTTATGACTGGTTTTCAGAAGAAGAGTTGGGTTTTATACTCTGCTTTTCTCTCCCTGAAGGAGTCTCAAAGTGGCTTACAATCACCTTCTCTGCTACTAATCAAAATGAATACTAGTCATAATGCATACCTATTCTCTACAGCAGTGGTCGGCAAACTCATTAGTCAAAAGAGCCAAATATCAACAGTACAACGATTGAGATTTCTTTTGAGAGCCAAATTTCTTAAACTTAAACTATATAGGTAGGTACACTGTTTATTAACTTAATAAACTTTAATTAAAGTTTTAAGTCTTAAACTATAGGTACACTGAATAAAACTTGATATCTTTTGTGGGGAGAGGAAGGGAAGGTGATTGTAAGCTGGTTTGGTTTTCCTTAAAAGGTAGAGAAAGTCAGCATATAAAAACCAACTCTTCTTCTTGTGTTCACCTGAAATTTATACTCCCCAGTCCTTACTTCCTGATATGAGTGGACTGCTTGTGCTTACTAAGCAGGGTGGAAAAGGCAATTTGTGCATGATCAAAGGCATCTTTTTCTTATTTTCTCATTTAATATTCCTGGACATTTTCTGGGCCTAAGTCCTTGTGAGCCTTATTTGCGATTGTAAGCCGGTTTGATTCTTCCTTAAGTGGCAGAGAATAAAAACCAATTCTTCCCTTCCATTCACCTCCTTTATGCACTCTTTAAAGTGGGGCCCAATCCACACACACCCCCAACCTTTGTGCCCAAGCGAACAGGAGCTACGCTCACACGTGCTAATCCTGCCAGAGGAAGCCCGGCCGCGTCGAGTTCCCCCCCCCCCGCTCCCTGGGCAGAGACGGGCAGCAACCCTCCTCCCCTCTGCCCCTCTCCCATCGCCCCTGAGACTATTTCGCATGCATAACGGTGCTTCCAGGCGGTCAATGCGGGGGGGGGGAGACGGAGACCTCCTCACAAAAGGCAGCCCAGCATGGCCTTTCCTGGCGGCCCGGAGCCCTACGCGCCCCCCTGCCCACGACTCCCACACGCCGCCACCGTCGCTTCTGGCATCGGAGCCAAGAGGGAAGGAGCAGCCAGGAGCAGCCCCCCCCCTCCCCAAGCAGCGCGGCCGTGAGAGCAGCAGCCGGCCCCGGCTTGGTGGGGCTGGACATGTCGCCGGTGCGCCGGCTCTGCTTTGCCACCTGCCCCCGACGACCCCAGCCCGGCCCCTGCTAGGCACAGCGCCCAGGCGCAGCAGAGAGGCGCTGGGCCGGCCCCACTCGCCCTCGCCCAGACCTCCCTCTGCCCCATTTCCTGGCCAGACGCTGCGGCGTGGCCCGGGCTTGAGGAGCAGACTCCCTGGAGCAAGGGGGGCTGCTCCGCACCGGCACACCCTGGGCACATAGGCGAGGGGTAGCGGCCGCCTGCGCCTTTGGCGGGCACGGAAGGCGCCGCCTCGCTACCGCCAGGGAGGGAAGGCCGGGGCCGGCCGGCGAGCGCCTCAGAGCGCCGCCACTGCTGCAGCAAGGGTGTGTCCTTGAGCCCCCACCCCCTCGGTGCTGGTGGGGGGGGAGGTGGAGACCGGCAGGAGGAGGAGGAAGTGGAGGCGGCAGAGAATAGAGGGCCAATGGAGCCCTGAAAGGCTGCAGGAGCTGCAGCGGAGGGGGCTCCGTCCTTTCTCCCCCCCTCCACCGCACCCCACCCCAACCCCGGGCCGGTACCTTGCGGAGTAGACACCCAGCTTCTCGAGCTTCTTGGCGCGGGGCACGGAGTGGAGCTGCGCCTTCTTGCCCGAGATGCGAGCCGAGCCGGGGACCTCCTCCTCCGCTGCACGAGCCGCACTCAAGGGGCCAAAGAGCCGCATGCGGCTCACGAGCCGCGGTTTTGCGACCCCTGCTCTACAGGATCAGATGAGCATGACTATTATATTAGGTGCTGTGGAACACAGGCAGGGCAATGCTGCTGCAGTCGTCTTGTTTGTGGGCTTCCTAGAGGCACCTGGTTGGCCACTTCGTGAACAGATTGCTGGACTTGATGGACCTTGGTCTGATCCAGCAGGGCTTTCCTTATGTTCTTATGGTTTCATGAAGAATTTCTTCCCCAGCTTATATGAAAAGGATTTGAATTTCAAGTGCTCAAAATCAGTTTTAATAAATTTTGAAAACCAAGGTGAAATATTATAGTTAGGCATGAGGTAGTATTAATGTGTTCCATGGAACTTAAGCGAAAGCATTACAATATTACAGTCCCAGTAAGTGATCACCCTGAGGAGTTCTGAACCCCCCTTTTACCCTTTAGAGTTAGACTTGGTCGAAAACATTGTACCTGCAAATGACACAGAAAATTTGAATCCTACATCTCGATACAGAAATGATAGCATTAAACAAAATTCAAAACAGTTGAGCTGTTTTTAAACAGCAGAATATGAACTGAAAGACTTAACAAGGGCCATGCCTTCTTGTCACTGGAACAAAGCCAGTGCTAAAATACAATTAAAAAAAGCTAATCTATCCCATATTTGCCATGGGTAAAATAAATACCTCTGAGATTCCTCTTGGTAGGGAAGCCAGAAGGATCTGTTCACCAGCACATTTCTAAGAAAACTTCCCTGCCTCTCACTCTGATAAAGGCAAATCAAATATTTCTCCCAAATTGGCAGAGCTTTTATGACTATTTATTTTGCATATGTTATAATATACCTATACTTATGCTGAAATAAAAAACGGTAGGACTGAACCAAAATTAGATTTAAATATTTGAGCACTGAATGAAGAACTTGGAATCACTAACTTTAATTGTAAAACCTGTACTGCCATTCAGAACTAAAGTTTGGCGGCTAAAATTCACATTTTGTGACATTAGAATTGTTTGTAAAATTCGAATTTGAGTTTCCTTTCTCATTAAAAAAAAGTCATTTAAGATTTCTGAGAATTTCATTTCAGCATTAACTAACAGTGCCATTCTGAAGCAAAGTTACATCCTACTAAACCAGTTAACTTAGAACCGTGTAACTCATGGTTAAAGTACTCTGCTAAGAATTTCTGCAGATGATTTAAATAATTGACTAAAATTACTTTAATTTCCTCTATTTACATTCCTAAAACCACACACCTCTTTTTCATAAAAAAATTCATGTATTCTCTAAATCCTGATTTTTTCAAAATGCTCCTGTTTAAAAAAAACAACGTGAGGGATATTGTCATAGCCCAGAGCAAACGCAATGACTTGTTTTCACATGCTGAAGTGGCACCCATTAACAGTAAGCTGGGTATGTCCATTATATTGTACTTCTATTCAGTTATTATCTCGTTACAGAATGTTATAATCCATATTAGGAGGGATCACATCAAGGAGGCTGGTTCCGTTGGAGAATAAAACACTTTAAGGATGTCGCAGAGGCGACTGGTCCCTCCTTTATATCAGAAGACAAAATATTAATTTTCATACATATACCCTTTTACAGATCAACGGACATGTCTGTCATGTATTTAGAATTTGATTTTAATCAAAGACATGTTGAGTACCAATTGGGCATACTTGGGAGCAACTGTTTTCATTAGTCAGATGAACAAACTGTGAAAACAAACCAGCCAAGAATCACAAACTACACCTAGTATGCAGAAAGCAATTAATTTGCTCCTTATGTGTAAGGTACTTTAACAAAATTCTTTCACGCATACATACACACACACAAGATATATATAGTCCAATTAAATGTGACAATTTATGGCTCAAGTAGGCATGAAGTCATCACTATCATTCATAATCCCACAGCAACTAACTCACCCATTCCAAATCAACTGTCTTCTTATATTCCTTCTATAGGTATAAATAAGAATGCTAAAAGTATTTGTGTACATAATAGAAAAGAGAACGAAATACATACCATGCTTCATCAAGGCAGTTGCTAGTAAAAGAGATAATCTACCAAAAACATAAGCCAGCAGCTATTACTATGAAAAATTAGAAGGATACGCCAGTTTTAAAAAATCAAGCCAAAAATGTACTGGTTAGTTCATGGAAGTGCAGTGCATATTTTTAATTATTTGCTAGTACTTTGAGCACAGTTCACTTCATGCACAGTGATGTAGCAACAGTGCGCACATAGCAATCCTGTTTGTTTTATGGGGTTATCTGACCTCATAAGCAAATACTAGCAAAACAGCTTAGACAATATCGTTGCTAAAACACACGATTTCCATTTAATTGTACATCAAGCTGCTAGGAAAGAACAGGATCTACCTGGTGCATATCACATGACAGAAGCATCAATTTGGTAAGATCTCTTGGCTGCTTCCAGCAGAGATGGCTGGTGACGCCCATGACTGGGGAAAGCAGCAGTTTACATTTCCTTCATTTTTGCCTTTTGCTCCCTTCAGAACTGCCCTCTCTGTGGCCCCACTAACTCCTCTGTCCCAAGACTATTCCTTACTATTACTTTAGCCGCTTCCAGAAAACAACATTTTTTATTATTATTTTTAAATGGCAACGCTTCCAACCATATTTAAGAGATTTCCTTTCTTGGGGGAGGGAGGTTTCTGTGGAGGTAGTCACCATGAGCACTAACATTTGCACAATAAGAAGCTTACAATGGTTATACATATATATAAAATACAAGCTGAATTAAATTATTGTAGTAAATACCATTAAGTACTATAGCATTCATCAAATGCTTAAACATATGGACAATTTTCAGTAGGAAAATATGTTCACAATAAAATAAATCCCTCTGCCTTTCGGGGCTGCAAATTCCATTTTAAAGGAGCAATAAAGGCTCAGGGAGTCTCAGAGGAAACAATGCATTACGAGTCCTCACTAAAGGTTGCCTCGCTCATCTGACCTTGCTGTTCTTTGCACAGTAATGTGAGCTCTCCAGTCATCAGTGGGCCAAGATGTCTTTTCTGCAAATGAACTTTTCAGAGAGAAGCTTTCTTCTAACACATTTAAGCCAGAACAGTATTTGGCAGGCCTACACAGCCATAACCCACCAAGAAAATGTATGCCTGCCCCTAGCGATAGCATGTCAACCCACCAAGCGTTCAACAAACTTCCCATTTTTTGATGTCTGCAAAAGCCTGGAGGTTGTCCATCACTTGGCAGGCCACAATATATGACTGAAGGACTGTGTTTAATTTAGTGCATCACAAACTGTGAAGACCTTGCCTACAGCAACACTTTTAAAGCTTTGGACCACAGGGCTAGGGAAACCCAAAAAGAATGTTCTTTGCTGCTAATTTCCTGGCTGTACCTCAAAGTTTGGAAGTTCCTCCACTTGTAATCCTGTGACAACAGGTTTGAAAACTGGACATTTATATACCTCTTGCCCAAATAGCTCAGCATGAATATCTTAGAACAGTAGATGGTACTCTAGAAGAATGCAAGTAAAACCACACCTCTAACAGAATACAGTAGGGGGGGTTGCTTTTCCCTTTAACCAATCAAATAGCCCTGGATGAGTAGAAGGGGAATTTACAGTGATAGCCAGGAACATGAGCTCGAAAATGGGGCAAGCCACATGTACAATGGATGGGAAGATCTGAAATTTCCAATTTCACACATTTCCATTGAGACTGGAAGGGTTGGATCTGTAGTGACGGCCACGAACATATAAACTGTTCCAGAAAAACGCAAGCTGTATCTAGTAGTAACATATTAGAGTTGTACTCACAATGATTCAACACACTAACCAGCTGTGATCAATGTTGGCTGGGCAATGGGTCTACAAGATCTTAGACAAAGGTATTTCCAAATTCAGATACCCCCAGCCCTTTTACTGGAGATGCTGATTATGGAACATCTGTTATATGTCACAGAACTCATCCAAATTTTAAAAAGCTAGCTGACAATAAAGCCCAGATGAGGCATTACACTATAATGCACGAGTCCCCAACTTTGTTGAGTCTGCGGACATTTTGTAATTTTGAGATAGGGTAGTGGGTACCACTGCAAAAAGGCTGCTATGTGGGTGGAACCAATCACAAAATAGATACAATGGGTGTGTTGCCATATCAAAATAATTACACACTGCAGCAAACAACAATGCTTCCTTCTCCCAAACTAATTTTTTTTCTCCTCAGCTGGGGCCAAACACAACACCACACCATCTTCCAGAGAATGAGACCTATTTCAATCCTCTACATTCTGTGTATTTCTGATAACCAGGTAGTTGTCCAAAATTATCCCCTCCTAACATACACACACCAAAAATGAAATACACCCAAACAAAACAACTACAACAAGAAACAGCAACACAGTTATTCTTACATTTCACTCAGACCTTTCCAGAGTTGGGTGGGGAAGAGAGAAGGAGAATCCCAAGAGGACCCAAGAGAAGTTTGGGGAACAGGGTAGGCAGGGATATCCACCCCCTGGAAACAAGCAAGAACTGGATTCTAAAACTCTGTTTTTCTTTCCATGAGACAAGAAGGGTTAAGCAATTGGGGGAGGGGGGCTGACACAGGGGCAAGCAAACCACCCAACGGTCTCTTGTCTTGAAAACTCTATGGGGTCTCCATAAGTCAGCTGTGACTTGATGGCACACAGACACACTAAATCAATTTTTAAAACAGTACATATATGTAAAACCAGCAATTAAATACAAACACAGAGGAGGGTAAACAAAAAAGTCTTCATCCACTGCTGGAAGACAATGATTGAGGGGGATAGAAGAATCTCCATGGGGAGCAAATTCCATACTTTTGCACTGGTATTCTCCTAAGAGGGATGTGGAATGGTATAGTATAGCCTGATCTCGTCCGATCTTGGAAGCTAAGCTGGGTTGGTACATGGAAGAGAGACCTACAAGGATGACTCTGCAGACCAAGGCAATGGCAAACCACCTCTGCTTACTCACTTGCCTTGAAAACCCCACCAAGGGGTTGCTATAAATTGGCTGTGACTTGACAGCACTTTACACCCACACACGTTCTCATAAGAGCTGCATAGTTTATTTTCACCATAAAATAATATGATTTCTCAGTGGCCCTAAATGGAGTTAAAAGGTCGGGTCAATTCTATGACTGAAAGGGTCAAGCAACCTAATCAAGTGTGTATGGGGGGTGTCAAGAAGTTGAGACCTCTCAATTTCTTGGATTGTATTATTTCTTTTGGTTCAGGCCTGGGAGGCCTATGAATTCTGTGTTATTGGGATTTTAGACCAGAAAAATAAGTTTCCTTTTGAAAACTGCTTCTGTGGAGGGAGTAAGCCCCAGCTGGTGCTAGTTAACCTTTCCCCTTTTTGGAATGCAAGGCCGTGCATTGCCATGGTAATTAAATGGTCGGCCATCATGACAATGTCCAGGTGCAGGTAGTTCTGCAGCTTCCTCACCTGAACACACCTCTGAATGAGTCAGCAATTCTGACCAAGCGATTAATTAACAGCTAAGTGCTTGCGTTTTCTCAATTGGCCTCTATGAGCTCATGCCACTGAG
Source organism: Euleptes europaea (assembly GCF_029931775.1). Taxonomy (NCBI): domain Eukaryota; kingdom Metazoa; phylum Chordata; class Lepidosauria; order Squamata; family Sphaerodactylidae; genus Euleptes; species Euleptes europaea. The sequence goes on from NC_079316.1 coordinate 68,073,994, forward strand.
AAAACGAATATAAGGACAAACCAACCCTTGAGAAAACTATGCATGCTTTGGGGTACAGCAGAAGGCTGTGCTGGCTGCATCACAACCCATTTGATTTTGGCCCTACGGGGAAACTCTGGTCAACTTGACCTGCTTGGAGAAACCTTTTGGACAACCTTTTGAAACTCTTGAATGCTGGAAGCATCTTTGGGAAGTTGGTAACTATAAACCTGATGCAAGAAACCTTTGCCAATCCTTTTGAACCAAAAAGGTTTTTGAATGTATTAGCTAGTTATGCTAAATAGTTTATTGTTTTCTTGCTTAACACTTCATGACTTTTCTTTCCTGTAAACCAGCTTGAATCTTATAAATAAACTGTTAGCCTTTAAATGGCTTGTGTCTGTGATTTTGGGATTCCAAGCCTAAATTCTAAGTGCCTTTGTGTGAGTGTAAAAACCACCTACCAAAAACCTAAGACATTTTGGGAGTGTAATCTTTCCCTGGCAGGCTTCTACCTTGCAGGGTAAGCGTTGCACTCAATTTTGGAGTGAGTTGGGAGAGGATTGCCCTTATCTTCCCCCTGGAGCTCAATCTTTTGAAAGGGCTGGTGGCAGCTACTCCTTGGACTTGGGGCGAAAGCCTGGAGTTCAAGGTTTTGTCTTTTGGAAAACTTTTGACCAAACCAAAGCAGCCTCCAACTGGTGGAGACAGGTTGGGGAGCTCTTTGACAGGGGGGTCTTTTTGTTTTGAGACAAATTTGAGATTAGGTATAACCAAAAACCGGCAGATTTGGATTGTGTCCCAATTGCAAATTGCAATTATGCCACCAATTTACTGATAATTGGATTGGACCATTTGCCAGAGTTCACCAGGTGGCTACACAACAGCATGCACAATCAACTTGTTTTCTCTACCACATAAGCGTACTCTGCAACCAAATTTAGACCTCTTAGGAATGCCTTAGAAAATGAATATCATTTGAAGTTGTTCCTGCTTTCAACTGTTCCCATTAATGCTTGCCAATCACAACAGCCAAAATGTACAGTTCATCAGGGTTTTGGTGAACATGTGATTTTGCAAAAGACCATGGGAGTTGTAGTTTCCCACCATGTTGATAGTTTGCATCTTTAACCGCCACCACCACATTATTCACAAATGCCTCGAGTCCAATGGCAACACTGGGCACTTTTAATAAAACTAATGCATGTGTGTTTGGTGACATAATTGAAGATCCTTTCATGTGCACTCATTCATTCACCTGTAGTAGTGAGTGACACCATGTCTGGCAAGGATATATTTCCCCACTCCCTTTTAGATATACTACCCCTCCCTTAGGATTGCCAACTTCCAGGTGGTGGCTGGAAATCTCCTACTAATACAACTGATCTCCAGGCAAAAGAGATCAGTTCCCCTGGAGAAAAAAAATGGCAGCTTTGGCAATTGGACAGTATGGCATTGAAGTCCCTCCCTCCCAAAACCCCTCCCTCTTCAGGCTCCACCCCAACAATCTCCAGGTATTTCCCAACCCGGAGTGGCAACCCAACCCTCCCTCCACAAGTACTGTAGTTTGGATCAGCAGGTTTTTTTAATTATTTGTTTTGAGTTTTTTACATATGTGTGGGCAGGAAGGCAGATACCCCAGGACCCATGCAATCAGCTGGGAAAATGCTATGCAAGGCAAGACCACCAGGTTGGGTTGGAATGACCCACTGTACTTTAGCTAAAGGAAGTGAAAGAAGGAAACAGCCTTTGCTATTAACACCCGAGTTGCCAGGGCTTCCCAATGTAACACCCCGGTCAGCATGACCCTTTCATCCTTTTGGCAAAGAATGACTAGAAAGCACTGGCACAAAAACAGTCCACTGCTGCCTTGACAGTGGATGCAGCCAAAACCCACTTCAGGCTCAGCACACACACCTTATTTATATTCATGCTGCTCCAGGGCTCCACTCCACAGACTCCCACCCCCGGATCCAGAACAACCTCATTTAGCAGGACAAAATCTGTTAATAAGACCCCAAGATCGAGCAACTAGTGCAACGAATAAACACAAAAGCTACCGTGTAGCCACCAACCAGTTTAGAAGGAGTTTGGGACATCTGCCACACCAATGAATTAACCCCAAGATCGGCTCACCAGAACTGCTTCCATCAATTACAGTAAGTTCATCTGCCAAACTAATTTGTGGCAAGGATCATGCTACTCCCCACCCCTTTTTTCCCATCAATTCACAGCTCACTTATGGCAACCCCGTAGGATTTTCAAGGCAAGTGATGTTCAGAGGTGGATGGCCATTGCTTGCCTCCGTGTCACATCCTTGGTATTCCTTGGAGGTCTCCCATCTAAATACTTGCCAGGTTTGATGATGAGGGTGTGTGACTGGTCCAAGGTCACCAAGCAAGTTTCCATGGCAGAGTGGGGATTCGAACCTGGGTTTCCCAGATTCTAGTCCAACACCTTACCCACTACACCACACTGGCTCTCATGCTATCCCTACTTGAGTTAAATTTTCTCAAGTAGTTTCCCAATCTGCATGTGTGTGTGCACGATGGGTTGCCAAGTGGTATGTTGCTGTATATTAACAGAGAACAGTGGGATGGAGGTAATCCAAAGCAGCTTGGAATACGATGGTTAGACCCAGACTCTACTATTGCCTTATAAAGCCTTTCTAGATTAAGTCTCCTCCTTCCCTTTTGACATCCCATCAGAGGTCCTTCACATTACAGGATATAAAGAAGCAGGCCACAGAGGAAGAGCATATACTGAGAAATAAGCACAAATCCAACCAGGATGAAAACTGCACATTGTCTGGCTCCCAGCCCTATGTCCAAACCACCATAATAAACACAAGACCTTTCCCTCTGCATTGTACCTTGCCAGCCCATAAGAAATATCACATGGTTGTTGTGCTACCCCACTCCCCAAATAAGCAAAACCTAGCACGCAGAAGTAAAAGCAACTCTACAGAATGCTGTTGAAATACAAAGGCACCAAGCAGCAAATGGATGTAAGCAGCATGCATGGCTTTTATTATGAATTACATTCAGGAAATGCATAGGAATGAGTGACAAAGACTGACAAAGTCAGTAGTACTATACATAGTGTCACAGAATCCAACTAACTACACACAATTTGACAATAAACCATACATTACCTGGTCTCTTTTTCTCCCTATTCAATATGCAGAGGCTTCAGGAACACACGACTCTACTAGGGTAGGCAAAGCCATTCTCAAATAGGTGTGCCTAAGCACCTTCTGCATGTTGCAGCTTGACAGCTCTCCCCTCCCGCGTGGGTGGCATTCTTACAAAAAGGCAGAGACTTGTAACTCATAAAATGGTATCACAATGCAAGGTTAACTCACTGAGTGCCTTAAGAGGGGCAGAGCTAAAGCATATCACAGAGGGAGAGACAAGGTTTTCTCTCACACAGTAAAGGTACAAGAGGGTTATTCATGAAGTGTGTGGGAGCCAGGAATCTTCTTCAAGATAGTGCTTTTAATGCAGACAGTATCACATTCTCTGAGCTGACAACATGAAGCAGCTTATTTTATGGAGGATACAATCCTTCTGTCAAATAGCGCCATTTGCTAGTGTCAGCTGAGCGGATTGCGATGGCAAAGATGCCATAGGCACCTACTGAACGTAGCCTGCGATGCTGACGGTAGATAATAACACCGCCTCTCACTTCCTTCCTCCATTGCTGGGTCATTATTTCTCTTTTTTCAGATTATTTGTTTTAAAATGTGTTAGAGGCCCATTTCTCCCTCTTTCTGAACCCCAATTGTACTGGAATCATTTCAAGCCTTGTTCAGGCTGGTCAATAAAACCAAGTCCACACCTTTCTTTCTGCAGTAAAAACAAGTTATTGTTTTTCTTTCATTCATCTGCCTGATCTTCTGACTGTGGACTGCAAAAATATTATGAGTCACTCTACACATTCATAAGAACATAAGAAAAGCCATGCTGGATCAGAACGAGGCCCATCAAGTCCAACAGTCTGTTCACACAGTGGCCAACCAGGTGCCTCTAGGAAGCCCACAAACAAAACGACTGAAGCACCATCCTGCCTGTGTTCCACCGCACCCAAGATAATAGGCATGCTCCTCTGATCCTGGAGAGAGCAGGTATGCATCATAACTAGTATTAATTTCGACTCATAGCCATGGGTAGCCCTGACCTCTATGAACATGTCCACTCCCTTCTTAAAGCCTTCCAAATTGGCAGCTATCACCATATCCTGGGGCAGGAAGTTCCACATTTTAAATATGCATTGTGTGAAGAAATACTTTCTTTTATCTGTTTTGAATCTCTCACCCTCCAGCTTCAGATGACCCTGCATTCTAGTATTATGAGAAAGGGAGAAAAGCTTCTCCCTATCCATTCTCTCCACACAGTGCATAATTTCATAGACCTCTATCATGTCTCCCCTTAACCACCTTCTTTCCAAGGTAAACAGCCCTAAGCCTTTTAACCCCTCCTCATAGGGCAGTTGCTCTAGCCCCCTGATCATTTTGGTTGCTCTTTTCTGCACCTTCTCAAGCTCTGCAATATCCTTTTTGATGAGAACTGTACACAGTATTTCAAATGTGGTTTCATCATAGATTTGTACAACGGTAGTATAATAGCAGCAATTTTATTCTCTATTCCTTGTCTAATCATGGCCAGCATGGAATTTGCCTTTTTCACAGCAGTCGCACACTGGGTTGACATCTTCATTGAGCTATCCACTACCCCAAGATCCCTTTCTTGGTCTGTCACTGCTAGCCAGATCCCATTAGTGTATATGTGATGGGATTTTTTGCCCCAATATTCATCACTTTATATTTGCTCACATTGAATCTCATTTGCCATTTTAATGCCCATTCCTCCAGTTTGAAGAGATCCTTTTGGAGCTCTTCACAGTCCAACTTTGTTATAACCACCCTAAACAATTTGGTGTCATCTGCAAACTTGGCCACCTTGCTGTTCACCCCCAATTCCAGGTCATTGATGAACAGGTTGAAAAGCACCGGTCCCAACACAGATCCCTGAGGGATCCCACAGCTCACATCCCTCCATTGTGAGAACTGACCATTGATTCCTACCCTCTGCTTCCTATTTTTCAACCAGCTCTCAATCCATAAGAGGACTTGTCTCATTGGCATTACAAAATGGTAGGCATGGTGTTTTAAAAAATAAGATACATTCATATTTGAACAAATTTAATGTGGGTTGATAACTCTTCCCCCTTCCCATGACTACCAAAAGTGGAATAAATTATGCAAACCAGAAAATTTGCATATCAGTTGCTTATTTTACATAATTTATTCTGCTTCTGCTATTCATAGGAAGAAACTATGCAGGCCACAAAGCTTTGCCCCATGACCTTGAGATCCCATTCAGCCCACAACCAATTTGAGTGAATGATCTTTGTGAGGTAAGCCGAAACAAGAGGAAGTGATGAAGGTTAGTTCAAGAATTAAAAAGAATTAATGTCATAGTACAGGAGAACTTCAGAGACTCCAAAACTGTAAATAACTCATGAATGAGTACTACTTAAAATCCAAACAGTCCATAACTCTGAATGTCCACCAAGTCTGAAATTCTGCCAGCTCACTACAGCTTCTCCAGCAATGGCAGGGCCTATCACATACTTCCCCTATCTGTCCAGCCCATTCTGCCAGTTCCTCCTTAAAGACTTGTGTCATAGGCCTAACCCCTACACAGAGGCAAAGTCCATCAGGATATTAGAGCTGTTACCTGAGTACGCAATGTCAAACAAAAACATCATTCCAGAGAACAGAAATGTTAAAAATTCTCTCAAAGCAGCGAGATAACGATATGTAAAAAGAAACACCAATCAATACCTTAGTCCCTCTCCATATTTGGTAAAATGCTTCCAGTAAAACTGAAATTAGAGACAAAGATACTTTTTATCCCTTAAAAAAAAAAACCTGTTATTTTCACCTGCGGTGATGTGTCTGTTTCGAGAGCCGCAAAACATTAAAAATGCTGCCAGAAAACTAAACGAAAACAGCATACTGCTGATCCTCACATTTGCAGCATGACCAGACTTTTTGGTCTTTATATGGCCCGAGTTTCATTTCACAAGGCAAAAGCTGGAACTCTCACATGCAACATTATTTCTCCTCCTCAGGTCCTACTGACTGAAGGTTAAGTCTCTCTACCCCGTCCAAGTGAGGCAGCCAAGAAAAAGAAGAAACAACTGCTGCCGCTACCACTACCGAGCACAGAGGCCTCCTTTACTCAAGACGTGATTTATGGAACGAAGCTCTTGGCATGTCTGCCGCAGGCTGTCACAACATGTGTCAGAGCTCCAAGACTGAAATATTATCCCATTGCCTTCCAAAATGCATTGTGGCTTCAAGCAAGTTCTTTTCGCAAAAATTGCAGGCAGTCATTTTCTGAGGAGTCTCTCTTCCTGTAGCCACATGAAAAGAATATTAATCCGACATTTTCTTCTGACAGCAACTTGGGATGTTCCTTAGTGTTCTTTGCATAGAAATTTGGAAGATTGCAGTGTACTGGAGAACTGCTTCACTAAGTAGCTGCTCTCCATTTCACCCTCTTCCCTCCCTATCTCTATTACTCAGAGCACTAATAAAACACAGGGAGCACTTTTCTCAACTGGTCTCAAGACAGTGGCACCTCATTACTGGACTGTAGGTAGTAGCAAGCCAGAGAAACTGTGAGATGTAGATGGAAGAAGAAATTGAGTCAGAAAGGCCACCTCTAAAATGTTTTGAAAATACATGTAGAGAAATTTGCAGCTGACGCATGTTCCAGTAAAAGCTTCAGAGGTGAGAATGGTCCAATAGGATTCTGGCATATACCTAGCAAGATCCCCAGGACCTTCTCCGCTATTCATGATCACAGGGTCATGTCTCACATTCCCACATTACAAAGATAAAAACCTGCAGCCATTTTCTGGCCTCTTCATTGCACATTTTCAAATGTCATAGAAAGTGAAATTAAAAATCCTAGAAATCCTAGTTTGTTTCCCAAACGTTTCATTGCACTATGGACCCTGTTAGAGTTGCCAGCTCTGGGTTGGGAAATACCTGGAGATTTGGGGGGTGGAGCCTGAGAAGGGTGGGTTTTGGAGAGGGGAGGGACTTCAGTGCCATAGAGTCCAATTGCCAAGGTGGCCATTTTCTCCAGGTGAACTGATCTCTGTCACCTGGAGATCAGTTGTAATAGCAGGAGATCTCCAGTCACCCCCTGGAGGTTGGCAACCCTAGGCCATGTCCAAATTGACACCACCACTCATTGCTTTGAAGCATTTGGTACATGTAGAAGATTCAGTCCAGCTATGCTTTTTGAAAGAAACAGTGCAATCCTAAGAACACATTCCTGAATAGAGCTGGGTAGACATGCTTAGGATTGCTCCCTTAAACACTCGCTCATTCTCTTATCAGTTCTCCCCCAAACTGTTATAATGCTACTCATGATGAGCTTCCTTTATCTCATCATCATCTTCATGATTCTGTTATGAATTATTCTGCATCTCTTATTTTTCCGCTCTCACTCCTTTGTCTTCTGCACGTCTATGACTTCTGTGCATTTTCTGGATTGAATTTGAAATTCTCTCTTATCTTTAAAGTCGCTCCATTCTTTTCAGATGTATGTAGGCCTGGATTAAGGGTATGAGGCTCTCCAGCTAATAGGAGGAAAGGGCCTATGTATGTACTACATATTGCCCCCAAAAAGTGAATGGAAAACTTTGCTAATGTTTTTTACTAAAATCTACTGGCAGATCATCTGGGTGTTCCTGACAGAGGCAGTTTGATACCTGCATTGGCTTGAGATACTGAAATATTAGACAAGAAATTTGCAAAGACACTAAAAGTGTTATGAATATCAGTGAGGCCTTGATCTGCTATTCTAACATAGTATTCCATTAGTCCATTATTGTGATGAAAGTATTAACTCTAGTGAAGGCCTCTCTGGCATTGAATGTTTGGGCAGTTACATAGTTGCACGTCTTCTGTCTTTTGTGATGGTTAGCTCTTGGTTAGCAGTCCTTTCCGTCCCCTCATCAGGTCCCTCTTTGCCACCAGCGAGAGGTTTTAAGTGCAGATCCTGAGGAGGGCGAAGTTTGGTGAGGGGAGGGACTTCAATGCCATAGTGTAAGCATACGGGTTGCCAATCTCCCGGACTGGTTATGGCACCCGCAAACAGGCTACATGTGCGCTCCTGTTCCAGCCACGCGCCTGCCCTAAACGCTACAGGAAAGGCTAGCGCGCACGCCAGTGAAACTGACACGACCACTCCTGTGTGTACCGAGCAGCCGGCAGCTGAGAGACTGAGGCCAGAGCAACCTCCAGAGAGCCTGAGAGACGCCATGTTCCTGGTCATCTTCGTCCCAGCAGAAGCCATGTCAGCAAAAGCTTACAAGCACGTAGCCTGCATCTGCATTTCCCCTCCATTGCAACATCAAACGACTTAAGCTAAGCCATTCAGAGACATTAAGATAACGATGACTCGTTCTGCCAGCTATGCGAGATCGCGATCTCTGGACATTATCATGATCGCACATTTTGTTTTAGGATCTTTAAGCCCATCAGCAAGGATCTCCCGGTTCCTCCCGGGTTGCACAGGCCACTGGAATAAGAATAGATTTCCAAATTCCAACGTACACACCCCGGCAGCCGACCATTAGGGTCTTTTGTCACCTTTTTGTCACCTGGGAACCTGAAAGGGGTAATCCTATCACCCTGCCCCCAGAGAAACAGTATATCTGGGGTAGCCCACTGCCATTATGTTACCTTAGGTCTTTCCTGGCATCTTTTCCGTTACTCTGTTGGTTAAGGCTTTGCGCAGCCTGACCACGCTCCCTCCTGCCTCGCTGGCCGAGCTCATGGGAACCCCTTGCCCTCGCCTTTGCTCTTATTTTCTATCTTAGTCTATGGGAACTTGGACAACTCCTCTACAAGATAAAGGTGTAGTATTACCCCACCAACGATCTCCTGCCACGTTGGCATCCGTTCTTACTCTATTACCTTTTATTTCTTAGATTCTCTGTATGGTTTGTGTTGCACCACTGAATGCTTGAAACGACATAAACTCTATTAATTTGGATTCCATCTGTCTCTGTCGTCATTTCAAAGATCACAGAATACCGGTTCTGGTATACAAAGGTTGCTCCCGCTTTATAAATATTGTAGTTTCCGATTGCTCAAACTAATTTTCCCATTTAAAGAGCAATTCGGCTAACAATAGTCCAATTGCCAAAACAGCCATTTTCTTCAGGTGAACTGATCTCTATCGCTGGAGATCAGTTGTAATAGCGGGAGATCTCCAGATACTACCTGGAGGTTGGCAACCCTACTCAAATTTGAATACCTTTATTGGCATACCATCAAGCAGTCGATAGGCAACCCTAGTCATCAGAACCACTCCACATTTAGTGGAGAACAGTTCCAAGACTCCTCAGCAGGTTTATAGCAGTGGAAAGGTCAGTTTGAGAACTTTGCAAGCTTATACTGCATTGGATGAATAGATCAAGTGTATCATTCCAGACCTCACACAAAATACAGTCTCCAAAGTATGCATTACATCATTGAGAATGAGGGTTCCCAACCTCCAGATGGGGCCTGGAGATCTCTTGGTATTACAATTGATCTCCAAACTACAGAGATCAGTTCCCCTAAAGAAAACGGTTACTTTGGGGATGGACTTTATGACATTATGCTCCACTGAAGGTCCTCCCCTCTCCAACCCCACCCTCCACAGGCTTCACCCCCAAATCTCCAGGTATTTCCCAACCTGGAGTTGAGAACACTAAGGAAAATCCAACTTTACCACTCTGTGCCCCCTGGAAAAATGTAATAAATAAAACACTTTTTAAAAATAGGTAATAGACATCAATTTTTGTTGTGGCTAAAGCTATAGTGCCCCGACCTGGGTAGCCCAGGCTAGCCTGATCTCATCAGATCTTGAAAGCTAAGCAGGGCCGGCCCTGGTTAGTATTTGGATGGGAGACCACCAAGGAAGTCCAGGGCCACGATGCAGAGCCAGGCAATGGAAAATCACCTCTGAACCTCTCTTGCCTTGAAACCCCTATGGCAGGGGTGGGGAACCTTTTTCCTGCCAAGGGCCATTTGCACATTTATGACATCATTCAGGGGCCATACCAGGTGTAGATCTCCCGGGGGGAAGGGAAGAGGCTAGGGTTGCCAGGTCTCCAGCCACCACCTGGAGGTTGGCAACCCCAGGGGAAGCCACACAGAGAAGGCCTGCAGGGTGCCCCCACTCCCCCCTCCCAGGCGGAAGGGCAGCCAGCAGTGCGCCCGAGCAAATGAGGTGCCAGGGGGGCACAGCCCACAGTTGATCGGCAAGGGAGGAAGGAAAACAGAGAAAGAGGAAAAGGGAGGAAGGGAGAGAAAGGGAGAAAGAAATGGAGTGAGAGGGAGAAAGAAAGAAAAGGATGAAGGGAGACAAAGAAAAGGACGGAGGGAGAAAAAGAGACAGAAAAAGAGGGAGAGAAAGGAGAAAGAGTGACAGAAAAAGGAAGAAAAGAGAGAAAAGCCTTCCCCCACACACACACACCCGCTGGCCCCGCGTGACCGGGCCCCAGCCTCCCCTGCCCACACACACACCCGGCGGCGCACAGAGCCCCACGCAACCAGGCCCCAGTCTCCATGCCCTTTCCTCCCCAGAGTCCACAAAAGGCCCCCCCGAAGCCCAATTGGCTCCTGCATGCATGCTCTGCCGCTGGAAGCCGCCAGCCTCTTTCCCCCTCCCTCTCGCTGCTCAACAGCCGACAGTCGGCGAGAGGAGGTCCAAAGGGCGCCGCAGCACCACTGTAAGCCGTGGAGCCAGGAACACCCTCTGGGAGGGCCGCCCTGCGCCCCGCCTCTGCAGCTGGGTCCCGGAGCTCCTGAGGGCCGCAAAAAATGTCCTCGGGGGCCGCATACGGCCCCCGGGCCTGAGGTTCCCCACCCCTGCCCTATGGGGTCACCATATGTTGGCTGCAATTTGATGGCCAAAAAAAGCAATGCAGAAAAACGAGAGGTATGTATTCACAGATGCAGGCAAAGATAAAATAGAGCAATGTTTTGATTATAGTCGTTTGTGTAAAAACAATTCCACAGCTCTTACTTTGTCAGGCAACTACGTAACCTTGGCTGACTCGACTACAACATAAGCAAGTACCCTGGTAGGGTTGCCAGGCAGGGGCAGGGCCATGGGAGGGGGCAAGGTGGTTGCAGCTTCATGTCACTGCTGGTAAAAAAGCTCTAGGAATCAGTGGAAAGCCTATGGTGAAGCCATGAGTTTCTGGCAATTCCTAGAGTTACTCCAGAAGTGACAATGTATTGCTCTAGGAATCACTAGAAACTCTATGGTGATCCTCTCTGTGTTTATCAGCTCTATGGAAGACATTCAGACATTTCTATTCCTGATTGTCAGAATGTGGTTATTCTTTGAACCAAAGTATATCCATGCAGGGGCCTTACGAAGCATGCCATTTTTGACAGATGCTATAACTAAAGGTTGTTGCGGATCTTCTGTACAGGACATGCCTTAGATCTCAGATCCCTAAAAACAAATTATCCAAAAACAATATGGGAAATGTTATTCATCATTCCTCTTTATGTTGAGGTCTAAGCCAGAACTAGGCTCCCCATTAAGTTAAATGCTATACAATCAATAGGAACAGACTGCCTCAAAAAGCTCAGGGTCCATCCTATAGTAACAGGCAAGCATAGTAAATCATTTTTTGAAAGCCAAGGCAGAGAAACTGAGCAAACTAGTGACTTTCTTGAGACAAACAGCACTGTGCCCATCTTGATTGTTTCATACCTCCTACTTGTTGATTGTGTGCTGGAGACTTCGTGGGGAAAGGATGAGACAGCTGCCTTATTAATTAGTGCTGAAAGGAAACACAGAGCCATTTGTGGCACATGAATGGAATGATCTCTTAAGGGCACAACATCAGTACCAGAGTAATGAACAGCAGGGCCTGAGGGAAATATGCTAAAAAGCAGCATCAAAAACACATCCTTGCTAATTATTAAATCCAATGCAATAGATGTGGAAGAAAACCATTCAGCCACTTTCCAGAAAGGGGAAAAATAGTAGGAATTTGGAAATGAATGAAAGCCCAACTGTAGGAACCTGACATCAATATCATTTAAGGAAATTTTGGAAGGTGTCTCTAAAACCTTTTTGTTTTTTGAATCTCAGCTTGTATTTTACCGGACACATGAAGCCGCCTTATCCTGTGTAAGACCCTTGGTTTATCAAGCCACTACTCTCTGCTCTATCTGGCACTACTTCTCCAGAGTCTCAGGAAGAGGTCTTTCATAGCACCTACTACCAAACGAAATCTTTTTGACTGGAAATGCCAGGGAATGAACCTCCTACATGCAAAGAAGATGCTCTACCACTGAGCTATAATTCCCTCCTTTAATTGCATGGCATCAGAATAACACAGCATTTCATTTTAATGAGGAGGGGTTGTGGCTCATTGGTAGAGCCTCTGCTTGGCATGCAGAAGGTCCCAGGTTCAATCCCCAACATCGCCAGTTAAAGGGTCTAGGCAAGTAGGTGATGTGAAGGACCTCTGCCTGAGACCCTGGAGAGCAGCTGCCGGTCAGAGCAGACAATACTGACTTTGGAAGAGCAGTGGGAATGGAGCTAGGGTTGCCAGGTCCCTCTTCACCACCAGTGGGAGGTTTTTGGGGTGGAGCCTGAGGAGGGCAGGGTTTGGGGAGGGGAGGGACTTCAATGCCATAGAATCCAATGGCTAAAGCAGCCATTTTCTCCAGGTGAACTGATCTCTGTCAGCTGTTGTAATATCAGTTGTAATAGCAGGAGAACTCCAGCTAGAACCTGGAAGTTGGCAACCCTAAATGAAGCCATTGGACTTTCTCAAGTTGGGAAAAACATTTATGACTTCTTTTGCCAAGCCTGACCAAAAAAAAACAAGATGGCATTCTGCCATTTGGAAGGAGCCAAGGTAAATTTCACTTTGCCTCAATAACTTTGCTTGCCGTTACACCAATGAAGAATGGCTATGGATAAATTTGGAGAGAAGAAGAAAAAAATCAGTCACTCTGCTTTTCATCTAATGTTTGTTAACGTTTAGAAGCATCTTTTCCCCCTCTTTTTCCAATTGAGGATATGAATCTATGTTCTTTTATTAAACGTTACTACTGTTGATCATGACCATACCGAATTGATTTTACTAGCTCCCACAATTGCATCTGAGCTGGCATTGCTTTAGACATTTTACTGTAGAAGAAATGTCAAGTATGCATTCATCTCCCTGACCGCAGCACAATTCAAACAAACCAGACTAGACATCTAATAATAAGTGTTATTCATTCTAAAATGGCTTCTCAGCGAAAAAAAACACATTACTTGTCACTAATATTTCATGCTACATCCCAAAAGATACTGTGGAAAGAGGGGAGAAAAATCCTCTTTCCTTCTCTCACAGTGCAGCTAGGCTTTTAATCTTGTAAAACCACAGAAGACCTTCAAGAGAAGTACGTCTCCAGTTCTCCATATTGCGTTTCTTTTTTCTTCCTACAGCCAGAATTTCCTTATTATTGGAAGCAGGGGAGCTACATAAGATCCAATGTTACAAAGACTGAAAGTCAATTAGAACTAATTGTTTTGGGTTAGTCAATGAAAACAGTATGGTAGGCTCTATTTATACGACGCTGCCAAAGAAAAGAACAAAAGGTAGCTTGCAGAGTTTGTTGCTCATAGGAAAATTTGTATTTTTGAAGCTTAATTCCTAGCAGACTTGCTTAAGAGATGGCCTCAAAGCACAATGTGAGGTCTGAAGCTATAGACGCTTTGTGGTGGTCAATTTTCTCTCTTTGCTGCAAGCTGGGGGCCTCTTTTGTCTCTGGCATCTGGCCACTTTAGCCCCCCCAAGCAAAGAGCTATGGCCGAGGCACAATTTGTTTCCAGTTCAAATGCAGGGCTCCACCCACCAGACCCCCCTCCTTGATTTCACCCAGTATGAGAGCCCTTTGTACTTCAAGCTGCTTCTTTTCTGTGACATATTGAAGAAGACACTTCAACCACACACACCCAAAGCCACACTTACAATGAGCGAGAGACCTGTAGATGGGCTGAAGAAACAGCCAAGAAGTATGAAAGTGGAAGCATTAGGGTTGCCAACCTTCAGGTAGAGCTGGAGATCTCCTGGAAATACAACTGACCTCCAGATGACAGAGATCAGTTCCCCTGGACGAAGCAGCTGTTTTGGAGGGTGGTCTCTATGGCATTTTACCTTGCTGAGCTCCCTCCCTCCTAGGGTTGCCAGGTCCCTTTTTACTACCGGCGGGAGGTTTTTGGGGTGGAGCCTGAGGAGGGCTGAGTTTGGGGGAGAAGCTTCAATGGCATAGAGTCCAATTGCCAAAGCGGATATTTTCTCCAGGGGAACTGATCTCTATAGGTTGGAGATTGGTTGTAATAGTAGGAAATCTCCAACTACTACCTGGAGGTTGTAGAAAAAATGGACACCACTGTACTGATACTACAAAGTTAGGAAATTAGTACAGGAGTAAGAATGTATAATGTGGTAGCTAAAAATATATTTTTGCACTTTGTTATACTACCTGGAGGTTGGCAACCCCATCCCTCCACTTCCCAAATCTTACTCTCCCTAGGCTCCACCCCAAATCTCCAGGAATCTCCAAAGATGGAGTTGTCAATGTTCTAACTGCAAATTTTAATTTACTGGTGTCCTTTGACAGAGAAATGAATGTGAATTTGTTTTGTTTTGTCTGGGAATTTTGAGGAATTTTTTTAAAAAAAATTAAGCCTCTTAATTCTGTATTCTGTAGCACTGAAAATCTCCCATGCCAATTGTTCCCAAACTTCTGATACTTTTTAAAAGGGATACTTTTAGAATAATACTTGCCCAAATTGTAAGGAGCACACCCTCTGTCACTATCATAAGCAGTCTGGGTATTTCTTGATTGGAAGAAGGCCACACCACAGCAATGAGTGACTCATGCTGAGATGCAACAGGCATCCTCTTCTGAAAATGAGCAGTTCTGTGTGTATGCATGCTATCACACATGACACAAAGATACAAAAGAATTATTGCCCCTAGCAAGGCTGATTAGAAGGAAACAAAGACAAACAGTGATTTTTGCTGAAATGTAGTGGACAGAATATGCAGGGGTGGTGGTGAGTCCACATGAACTACCATGCATTTTTGAGTTTATTTTTGAGGCACGCTAGTTAAAATCAATAATTTAAATTAGCCAGTAGGAGGAAGAACTAATCAACTAATCAAATGGTATAATGAATACAACTGTCTTCAGCTGCTTCCTAAATGGGGCCAGGCGCACGTCCCTGGAGTGGTTGTTCCATAATCATGGGGCTGCCACTGAAAAGGTCCTCTCCCATGTACCCACCAGATAAGCTTCTTTGTTTTATGGGACAGTCAAGGGGCCTCTCCCTGTGATCTTAGATCTCCAGCAGGAAGGTATGGGAGGAGACAGTCCTTCAGACACCCCAGTTCCAAGACATGAAGGGCTTTAAAGGTCAAAAACAACATCTTAAATTGAGCTCAGGAACGGATCTTCTTCTAAATCAACTCTTCTTCTCATTTAAATGACAATGAGCAAATAAGACTTCACAGGGCTCTGCCCAATTCAGTAACAGAAATCAGTAACCACACCTCTTTCTTTCTGTAAAAGCAGCATCAGTCAGCCCCTGCCAAATCCTGGTGGAATGTTGTATAAAGTGTATTCATCTGGCAACCCAGTCTCAGACTTGGTGCCTGACCAAGTTTTCTATCCAGAAGAGACCACAGGACTCTAACTTGAGCCTGTTCCAGCATTCTTACAATCTTTCTATTCCCAGATTGACACTTACTTGTATTATCTGATGCCTTTTCCCCAGCTCTGTCAAGTGCCCCAGTGGTGTCATCAATAGGGTTGCCAGCTCCGGCTTAAAAAATACCTGGAGATTTCTGGGGGGCAGAGCCTGAAGAAGGTGGGGTTTGGGGAGGGGAGGGACTTCAATGTCATAGAGTCCAATTACCAAACTGGCCGTTTTCTCCAGGTGAAGATCAATTGTAATAGCAGGAGATCTCCAGCTAGTACCTGGAGGTTGGCAATCCTAGTCATCAGGGCCTGACTTGGGCAGAAGCCCAGTCCCTTGGTTCATGGGTTCAACAGCAGCCCCTAAATATTGACTATAGTTTTGCATCTGAAATATACATTTGTGGGGGGCAAGACCACTTGTGCTGCCACCAGCCCAGCTGAGTTTGAAAGTGGCCGGGGCAGAGGCAGGGTGAGGCTACAGTAGGCGGGGCAGCTTCCCTTCCTCCAGGCTGGAACCTGATAAAAAGGCAAGCCCAGCTAGGAGAGAGGAGGAAGGAAGGGCTACAAGGAAAGGAGGCTACCAAGGGCAGACCAAGAGAAGACTTTACTTTCACGTAGCTCGCTTGAGACAGTTCTCAAAGAAGGAAAAGGACAAAGAGGACCAGGCAACAGAGAACGGCTCCAGGCAGAGATGCTCCCTCAGTGAGGTGGGATCAGCAGGAAGGCTTCAAACAGGGTTGCCAGGTCCCTCTTCACTACCAGCGGGAGGTTTATTGGGTGGAGCCTGAGGAGGGCGGGGTTTGGGGAGGGGAGGGACTTCAATGCCATAGAGTCCAATTGCCAAAGCGGCTATTTTCTCCAGGTGAGCTGATCTCTATCGGCTGGAGGTCAGTTCTAATAGCAGGAGAACTCCAGCTAGTACCTGGAGGTTGGCAACCCTAGCTTCAAACCAGGGAAGGGACTGCAGACTCAAATCAAAGGGGAAGCATCATTTTTGGGGGGCTGGGTACAAAAGAGAGTAGATAAAGGGCTGATGATGAGGGCGAGCAGGAACACTGTGACAGGTGCCCCTGCCTCTTGAGATGCTGTTGAGCACAAGAAAGCCAATGTTATTTTCTAAAGGGGTGGGCATAAGTCTATTAAACTAAGAGTTTAAAATTACCTAGATGTACTGCTGCTAGAAACTTGCTCACAGCTTTGGCCACCATTCAATCAAGACTTATAGTGAGCTCAGAGATCTGGCATCTAATAAGCTTCTCTTGATTGCACTGAGTTATAGAAAGTGGAAAGAAGGAGCTGCAAGCCACACCTCACCAGCAAAGTCTGCCATACAATGAGTTTACTAACGTGGCTCCAAGAAAGTAGCGCTGGCCCTTGGTTTTTCAAAAATCTTGCATCGTTCCTAATTTTACCAGCCCAAAAAATGTTATAGAACTTAAAGCACAGATTTATTTCATATATTATCAAATGGATTAGATGGCACGCTAGTTTGACTTTTGGAAGGGAGGGTATGCACAGTGAGGAGGCATTTTTAGCACACAGTAGGCTAAACAAGGGCATTAGTTCTTCCATTCCACCTCAGACTTCCACATGAGAACCCATGGTGCTCTGCCTTTTTACTGCAGAAAGCCTATAAGCCATTCAATATAGGAAAGCTTCTGCTTCTGATTCTTTTAAGTCTCCAAGGTTATCAGCCGAACAAGGAGAAGAATTTCCTCCAGGCTGCAACTCTGACATAGTGTTAGATTCTGAACCTTACCTATTAAGCAACCCTGAAGGCACTTCCAGCTGGAAGAATTCTTGGGTGTCAGGTGCATTGATTGAATGCGCCCACCAGTCTCACACATTCGATGCTTAATCCTGCTAGCCCAAGTGTTAGCCTGGGGGAGGGATGGGCAGCATAGTCAGCACAAGCTGTACACCCCTAATGAGGAGGTTGCATGTTGCAATTGGCTATAAGGCCTAAAGGAGAAGCCAAAAAAAAATATTCTTACGTTTTAAGAAGGAAAAGATACTTCATTTGCAAGATTGTCTTAAGACAGAGCACATATATAGGTACTAAAGTTCAAAATTGTGATTATGGTGATTGTATCATAGACTGTCAGGAAAAATGAAGGTGTGGATATTGCTTACTGAAAGCTTTGTTTCAGGGCCTGTGTTCTCAGAACATGTATTGTGGCCACGACTCTTTGCCGTCTCTTCCATCTATGAATCATAGAGTTGGAAGGGACCCCAGGGTCATCAAGTCCAACCCCCTGCACAATGCAGGAAATTCACAACTACCTCCCCCACACACCTAGTGACCAGAAGATGGCCAAGATGCCCTCCCTCTCATTATCTCCCTCTCATCTATGATTTCTTTACAAGTGCAAAGTGATATTATTCATAAAAGAAGCCATGAGTTTTGGGAAGTAATGGATGTAGTCTCAATCTGGAAGATTCAAACTGCCAAGCACTATGGAGCATTATATCTGAATAGGAGCTCTGGAAGCATTGGCAAAAGCCACTACCAATCCAGAGGAGGCTGGTGTGGTGCCAGTTACCACCTTCCTTTGAAACAGCTTCATGTCACATTAACTTGGTATGCTGAAGGTCATACTAACAGTTTGCAGTGTTTCAAAGTGTACGGGTAAATTGCAAACAAAGCTGTTATGAGCTTCCAAAATAAACTCTTGCGGTTGATCGGCATAAGGTTGGCAGTGGCCACATGCGGACCCCAAAATGCTGCTGTCCTGCATGAAATTGGAGCAACTGCTACATATCCAAAGCAAATGAGCTCACTCAGTTTGACCACAGAATGGCTGTCATGGTGAAATATTACACTGTTATTAGATGTGCATATGGTAAGCCTCAGGTTGTTATAGCAGCCATTTTTCTCAGCCAGTTTGTATCCATATGCCTCTTTTTCTTTTTGTATTGCTAACAGGACTCATAGGGTTGGATCCCACAGAACATTTCTGCTTTTGCAAGAGTCTCGCAGAAGAGGAAATACAAGAAAGTCATCATAAGTTGCCTTGTGCTAAGTCAACTCGACTGTATCCTGTCTCACATTTATGGTTGTGCAAGAGATAGCACAAGGTGTATGTCAGAACACACTCCCAACTGGATAAACGCCTTTGACCAAATTAACCCACTTCCAAACTGGACTGTAATGACTGTATCAAATAACGTTGGTTTTTGCACCCAGAAAAACAGAAAAGGGGGGGAGAACAGCACTTGGTCTTACAGTTGCTTTTACATACTATCCTAGCACAAGCAGAACTGCATTAGGCTTCATTATCATATGGTGGGATCCAACCCAAAGCTTCATTCCATAGTTCTTTAAACACATCCCTTAAGTTACACAGGTTGACATTCCCCAGCTGGATTGTGGGTATGAAGCAGGTCTGAACATGAAAACTTGTTAATACAGCTACACATGTGCTAGAAGAATCACCCTGATGTAACTTTTCCTGCTTAATAATCACAAACCAAACCTTTCCTGCTTAATAATCACAAACTAAAAATGAGCTGGTTAGTATTTGGATGGGAGATCACCAAGGAATACCAGGGTTGCTGTGCAGAGGAAGGCACTGGCAAACCACCTCTGTTAGTCTCTTGCCATGAAAACCCCAAAAGGGGTCGTCATAAGTCGGCTGCGACTTGAAGGCACTTTACACACACACACACACACACAAATGAGCTAGTGGAAAAGCTGCCGCACAGTAAAGATAAAAAGAAGTGCTAGCAACTAGGCATTTTTCAGGATTGCAGTCTTACCACACATGGTGCCCTCACAGTATATCACCTTGTCAATGCAGAAAAGATAATGTAGTGTACTCCTTTCCCTTGAATGCACAATTTAAAAGAAATAGAGCTTTGCAGATCCCATCTAAATTACTAGTGATCCTGCTATGCTGAACGTTGAGGCTGAAATCAGTTCTGGAAAAGGCAGAGGCTTGTTTGAAAATGCATGTCTGCTCTTCTCCTGTATAAAAGAGAGACCATTTCAAGAGCTAAACAGTGCATGGTTGATGGACACTTAACCTAAACCCTCTAGTCTTCAGGTGTTCAAGGAAAAGCACCTGGAGAGGACAGATTTCAGAAAAGCAAACCACAGGCAATTGAAGAGTTCATGCCCCCCCCACCTGTGTGTCCCTTTGCCTCTCAAAAGTTTCCCCTACACTACTTTCCATATGATTGGCATGTTTAAGGATCCATATCATCTGCTGTCTCGTCAGGCTGGATTAGCAGATAACCTAGACAACCACTATATAAACTCCCTGTTTTTCTCCTTCTCTTTGTCCAGTGTGAAATGACCATCCAATCGTGGAACTCCTATTAAGCCAAACCTCGCTAGGGGTTTTTTTTTTTCTTGCCTCAGCCTTTTCCAGCTATGCTCCAGTATGTCATCCAAATGAGCTCAATTGGTTCTTTGTTTCTGCAGGTACAGCTAGCCCTGGTACAAAGGCACTCCGTCTTCCAACTGCCATTGTTTCGGTTTGTTTATTGTGATCGCAATTGGAGACCAGCAGCTTCTAGTGACAACAGTGCTAAGCTTCATTATAATCCTTCCCACCCGCAGTAAGGGAATGAAACAAAATGACCCCTCAGAGCTGCATTGCACAGGCACAAACTGAAACAAAAATGTTAGAACGGGTAATATAAACGAGGTTTCTTGGCCAATTGTCTCATCGCTATCATTTTCCTTTCTGTCTCATGATTCTGGTTGAGAGGTCATAAATAGTCTCCATGTCAAAGGGCCCAGCTGACTGAATATATCACCAAACTATGATGAGTGTCATCTGGCATCCATAGGCTTATCTATCTATAGGGTCTAACTTCATACCATCTCAGATGATCAGGAAGGTGTAAAAGACCCATGTTTGGGACATCAGAAATACTGCAAATTCCTCTGTCCTGGCTGTTGCTCAAATGACTTCCCTCCCCTTCTGTCCACTAAGAATATTCTGGCTTTAAAAAAAGACAACACAACAAAAACCCTTTCTTTTCTGCTCTATTGGACTGTCTCAATTTTCGCAAACCCAGTACTATTAATCATAACTATGCAACAGGGCTATATTCTTCCAGATAACTAGATTTTGTTTTCTCCCTCATCACTACCACAGAAAAATACCCTGAAATCTGACAAAAGTTGCAACATTGGAAGGGAATTCAAATCCAAAGAAGTAACAGGCCCTCCAGCTGCTGCTGCTGCTAGTCTTCAGTAGTGGCAATGAACAAATCAACAAATTCTCACCATCAAGTGAGAATCAGATGAGGACTAATGCAGCTGAGAGCAATGGAGATGTTGATCAGGAAAGCCAGAAGGAGAGTTTGTGTTAAGACATACATGAAGGTAATGTCTATCTACCATTTTCACAAAAATGGACAGGAAAAAGAAAGCCCATGGCCTAAATTCTATGTTACACATTGAAGGAAAGGCCATAAGAGACAGCCATAAGGAAAGGAAGGAAACAGCCACATGGTAATGAGATCATCTTGTTACTCAGCAAGGGAGGTACATGTAGAACTGGGTGATTCTACTATGATGGTGACTGTTTCGTAATCATTTCCGTTGCTTCAGTCACAAGGTTGAAGACAAGATTTACAGTAGATGGCTGGTTTACAACAGGTGATTCACCAAGAGGGTATACTTGGTAGGAAACTGAGGGTTTTTAGGCACAATACCTAGTGTTTATATGACTGCCTGCAACAGTGCACACAACCTAGAACACAAATGTCCTTATGGGAACATTGTTCTTGAGTGGACATTTCTTTACAACTGATGCTATGTATCTTTTGCAGGCACGTCCCTGTTTGCCTCAGTCCTGTTGTCTACCCATTCTTCTTCCCACCCCATCAAGTCAATGCATGAGAGAGACAGTAACCAAGTCCCATTCACTGCATTGTCAATGTTCTGCCACTTCCACAATGATACAATAAGTTGTAAGACAGAGAAACTGAAAATAATCTTTGAAACACACACAAATATGGTGAGATGTGAACAGCTGGTACTTATCGCCTGTAGTCAAGTATCTCCATCTATGTCCAAAAAGGACAAAAAAGTATGTTGAGGCACATAGAAAAGGGCTAGGAGGGAGGGATGCAGATGGAGTTATAGCTTAAAACTGAGTAATAGGAACCTTGAGAGGAAAGACCACAATGTAATGGGTTTCTTTTAAAACAAATACTTGTGGTAGGCCCTAGGGCAGAGAGCACAAACTATTGCCAGCATCAGGTCAACTGACTCTGTACAACTCTGCTCATAAAACACGGATAAGCAGTTATTTGTGGTCAGTGGTTCCTAGTGATCATATTCTCAAATATCTTGAATATTTACATCCCTTTCTCCTCTTATTGCAATGGGATTCCCAAAAAATTCCTACTAAAATGCAGTACAGTTGAGGTGGCAAAGAAATCAGTAATTCCTTCTTGCATTAACAGGCTGAGAGAGAAATCATTATATCATGAAAATATAAAACCTTCTGTTTTGTTTGGGGCTGTCAAATAAGAATAATGTTGCACTGGATACTGCAAACTACATATATCTGTTATCATATCCTTCATCCATTGAAACACCATCACCTTTCAAAACTGTTTAATGACCAGCTAAGTTAGTCAATAAGAGCCCTGTGGTGCAGAGTGATAAACTGCAGTATTGCAGTCCAAGCTCGGCTCACAAAATGAGTTCAATCCCAACAGAAGTCGGTTGCAGGTAGTGGGCTCAAGGTTGACTCAGACTTCCATCCTTCCAAAGTCAGTAAAATGAGTACCCAGCTTGCTGGGGATAAAGTGTAGATGACTGGGGAAGGCAATGTCAAACCACTCCGTAAACATAGTCTGCCTAGTAAATGTCGTGATGTGATGTCACCCCATGGGTCAGTAATGACCCGGTGCTTGCACAGGGGACTTTGGGAGCCAACTTAAAACAGTGCTTTGGGATTGCCTACAGAAGAGCAATGGTTGTATAAGTGCTCAAAACAGGGTCTCTGTAAGGACCCTCGCCGCCGCATTCTGGACCACCTGGAACTTCCAGAGCAGTCTCAAGGGAAACCCGGCATAGAGTCAGTTACAGTAGAGTAGCCTGGAGGTGACCGTTGAATGGATCATGGTGGCCAGGTTGGTACGGGACAGATACAGCACCAGCTGCCTAGCCTGGAGGAGATGGAAAAACACCACCTTGGCTACAGCTGTGACCTGAGCCTCCATTGACAAGGAGGTATCAAGGTTCACACCCAGAGGCAGGAGGAGGCACAATGCCTCTGCCGCTCCCCAGCCCAGCCACAAGACCTCCATCTTCGATGGATTCAGCTTCAACCATTTCATTATGGCATCCAAACACCTGGCCAGTGTGTCCAGGGCGGTATTCGGCTGGGCATCCATCATCAGGTATAGCTGGGTGTTATTAGTGTACTGATGGCAGCCCAGCCCAAAACTCTGGACCAGCTGGGTGAGGGGGTACATATAGATGTCAAATAACATGAGGGAAAGGGTCACATCAAAGGAGGTGGGTGTCATGGTGATACCTTCTCCCCAAGTGCTACCCTCTGTCCCCAACCACAGAGAAAGGAGTGCAGCCACTGAAGGGCTGTCCCGCAAATTCTGATGTCAGCAAGGCAGTGGTCTAATAGGTCATAGTCAACCATGTCGAACGCTGCTGTAAGGTCTAATAAAATCAGCAGCGCTGACCCACCCCAATCCAGCTGCCAACAGGATTGTCTATGAGGGTGACCAAGACCATCTCCATCCCATGCCCAAGGCAGAAACCGGACTGAAATGGGTCCAGCACTAATGTGTCCTCCAAGAAAGGCTGAAGTTGTTCCGTCATCCCTCTCTCAACTACGCTACCCAGGAAAGATAGGTTGGACACTGGGCAGTAGTTGGCCAGATCACTAGGATCTGAAGATGGTCTCTTAAAGAGTAGATAAACCACTGCCTCTTTCAAATTCTTTGGGAAGACCCCTGTAGTTAGAGACAGATTGATGATGTCCCCCAGGAGAGCCTGCACCATATTCCTGCCAGGAGGGGCATGGGTTGAGGAGGCATGCTGTGAGCTTCACAGCCATCAGGATCCTGTCTACCTCTGCCAGGAAAGAGTCTACTGAATTGGCCCAATATTGGACCAGAAGATGGCCAAAGGCCTTCCATTTCGCTCACTGTTTAATTATTGGCGGGGAGGTCATGGTGGAGTGACAAGATTTTATCTGCAAAATGGCTCAAAAACATTTCACAGCTAATGGTCAGATTAGAATGTAAATATCCCCCAGGAAGGAATGTCAGGGACTGAATTATTTTAAACAAGTGAGCTGGGTGAGAGCTAGCGGAGCAATGGAGGCTGCATAGTAACTTTTCTTTGTGAGCTTCATTGCCATCTCAGGCTTTTATAAGCATCCTATAAGATGATCTTGTAGGTTCATTGTGAGCTTGCCACCAAACTCGCTCTAGCTGTCTCAGCTCCTGCTTTTTATCCTGTAGCTCCATGGTATACCGTGGACCTCGGTTAATGTGGGGGCAAAGAGGGCATCAGAGAGGCAGCCCTGCCAGTCCACCACCAACTCATCTAAGGAACCACCAGGGGGTGGGATCGGATCCCACAAAGCATTATGGAAACCAAAAGGATCCTTGAGTCTCCGCAGGTGAGCATTGGTGTGTGGGACCCGATACAATCTGGGAGAACCCCAGTGCCACCAAGGAGGACACTAGGTCTGTGGCCACTGAAGATAAGGCGACATCAGCATGGATGTTGAAGTCCTCCAGAACTATTATTTTGTGGCCACTGAAGATGAGGCGACGTTGAAGCATGGACGTTGAAGTCTTCCAGAACTATTATCCTGGGGGAACTCCAAGGCCCACTCCGCCACCACCTCTAGCACTAGGGATTGGGCAAAACTCTTAAGTGGGAAGTCCTCCTTTGTTTCTCTAACAGGAAAAACAGTGATGACCTTGTACTGGATCTTAAGTTCAAGGGCCTTAAAGGATTCAGAAAAAGGTGTTCCTTGCCAGGAAGTAGAAACAAAGCTTTGACATGCAAATGGGTTTTAAAGTTCCAATATATATACCCAGAAACAGGAAAAGGTATTGTGTTCCACATGCAAGTTTCAGATTTGAAAAAAATACACTTGAGTAGCTGTTCTCAGATGATAACACACAAGAATCTTCATACACAACTATTGACCTCCCTGGATAAAATGTGAACATGAAAAATTACTGTTTAGGCTACTGTTTATTAAATACATGTTACAACCTGTATCTTAAGATATATGCAAATATCTCTTGAGAGAGGTTATTTAAGGCCCCAGCTAGACCATTACAGGAAGCCCATATTTCTGCCAAACCACACTTCCACCCTGGTAGTGTCTGGTACAAGATGCAACTTCATCACTTTCCATCTCCACTCCACAAGCTGCCACTTGTACAAAATGAGAAATGTGATAGTATCCTATCATGCATCTTCTTTCCCAAATGTTACCAGAAGAGACAGGAGCCTTTTCCTTACATGGGGACATTTAATGAGCATGCAAGGGTGGGAATGGGATGCTCAAACATATACAGACTACACACATACAAATGTACACTTGTCTCTGCACAATCAGGAGCCCTAGAAAAAATCGAGAAGCCATATGTGCATAGGTGCACATGCTATCCGTGCATTCTGATGTACATCAAGGTTGAAACTTGCTGCCATCGTCCGGTATGCATGTTTGCTTTCCAGCCGTGACAACCATGCATTCCCCCAGTATCTTCTTTGGGCTTTATTTAGCAACGTTCATGTCAACATCAGACTGAGAACTTGTTTTGAGTGTGTTGCTTTCAGACAGTTTCCTTGGGAGTCCCTGCAGTAGGGTCATGCAAAGCTCATTCAATGACTTTGTACCCTTGTCCACTTTTTAAAAAGTCCTAATTCTACTGCATTTTGAGAAAGCAATTTACAAGTACTTCAAGGAAATCAGAATGTTCTCCAGCGAGTTCTCAGATATTTATACATCTTTTTTTTTTAGCGTGTAAACAATAAAGATGCAAACTATACTGGAATGGCATTTGTTTCTAGGAATCCAGAAACATAATTTATATAGCATTGTTTATAGCCATTCCGGAAGCAAACCATCAAGGATTCATTTTCATATTTCAGTTTCATATTTCAGCTACATATATCTCAAAGGAATCTTTTAAACTAAAAAGGGAATGGTTGCTGGGAGCACATAATTAATAGTTAACCAAAGATGAATAATGCATTATTTGGCTTACTTTAGGTAAAGGTTTAAAACCAGGCTTCCATTTTTCTTGCTTGTAATTAATTGTGGACACAAATGATAGCACTTAGACACTTAATTAACTGGTTGTTCCTTTAGGTGGAGTGAATAGACAGCTATGCTCTATTTCTGGACTTATGATGAATGACACGTACAATTTTAGTTGTTCTTGCAAAGCCAAGTTACAACCTATTTGATATTTTGGTTTTTCAAAAGGAGTGAATACAGTACAGGATCTAGTCCTAACAGCTGCATAGTTTGACTGCCGTTGAGATACAGTATTTTTAATGGATAAAGAAGCTATTTCGTTGGCTTGTGAGAATGTGGAGCTGAGCTCCCCCGCCCCATGAAGTACATTTTGGAAAGCGGTTTGCATGGTGTCTGATTGCTTTTCAGGCACAGAACATCCAAGAGAAGCAACGCTACTGCATTCCGCTAGCAATATGGAAGAGCCACTATTAGTCACAAGCGAACAGTAAAGTCAAACAATTAAACAGCAGGGTTACATTCCACATTCGTTGAAAAGGAGGGTGGAGAACGATACAGCAAATAGCAACAGGCACAAACATGAGACCCAAAAACCAAACTATCTTGAAAACTCCTTTCATTTTAAAAAACCCATCTGTGCTTGGAAGACACTTACAAAGGCCTTATTCCTAGGGTTGTCAACCTCCAGGTAGTAGCTGGAGATCTAATGCTATTACAGTTGATCTCCAGCCGATAGAGATTAGTTCACCTGGAAAAAAAGGCCGCTTTGGCAATTGGACTCTATGGCATCGAAGTCCCTCCAGTGAACTGATCTCTGTCGCCTGGTGATCAGTTGTAATAGCGGGAGATCTCCAGCCATCACCTAGAGGTTGGCAACCCTACCTGCAAGGCAAAAAGAGAATTAATCAACAGCACTGGAAGCCTTTTCTTTTGACTCCCTATAGCAAGGGAGTGAAAAGAGCCCCGTGGCGCAGAGTACTGCAGTCCAAGCTCTGCTCACCACCTGAGTTCGATCCCAACGGAAGGTGGTTTCAGGTAGCCGGCTCAAGGTTGATTCAGCCTTCCATCCTTCCGAGGTCGGTAAAATGAGTACCCAGCTTGCTGGGGGTAAAGGGAAGATGACTGGGGAAGGCACTGGCAAACCACCCCGTAAAACAAAGTCTTCCTAGAAAACGTGGGGATGTGACGTCACTCCATGGGTCAGGAATGACCCGGTGCTTGCACAGGGGACCTTTACCTTTTACCTTTAACTAGAATCTCCAGGCCCCACCCCGCCACTCCCTCCCCAGGTAGGGGGCTCTGACCGGGTGGGGTGGGGTGGGGGTAGAAGAAGTGGGGGCAGCACCCCCACCTCTCCCTTATTGCTTGTCTGCTGGGGAGGGGGTGGGGGTGGAGAGGGGATGCTTGGTCGCTTTCTAAGGGGAGGGGGGTTGGGACGGCCTCCATTGAAAGCCCCTCCCCCCATCCCGTGGGTCTGTGTTTCTGTGGAGGGGGAAGGAGGTGGGGGCAGCACCCCCCTATGGCTTGTCTGCTGGGGAGGGGGAGGGGGAGCCTTTCCAAGGGGAGGGGATTGGGTGCCCCCATTGAAAGCCCCCCCATGTGCCTGTGGGCCAGTGTCTCTGTGTTGGGGGGAGGCTGACATTGGGGCTGCAGGAGGGGCAAGGGGCCCTGGTCAGGGGGAAGGCCGATGGGAAGGGGGGTGCTGTGGGGTGTCTTTTGGGGGGGAGGTTATTGAGGGAGGAGCGCCTGGAAGGGTGTTGGGGGGGGGGTCTTGCATCTCAGTGTGGGGCTGGGTTGCACGTGGGGAAGGGGAGCGGGTGTTGCTGGGTGGGCGGGTGTGCCATCAAGGGAGAAGATGCATCCCTGCCTGTCCTTGAGGAAGAGGAGGAGGGCTTGCCCCCCCCCCCGGGAGGGAGGACCCCTGGGGCTCGGTTTGACAGCTACGGGGTGTGTGTCTTGAGGGGGGGTCAGGAGGTCACCGTGTGGGCACAAGGAACATGCACATGTGAGTCTCCGGAGCGGGGGACCGAGTCTTGCTTTGTGGGGGCGGTGCTGTGGGGTCAGGGAAAGGTTTCTTTGGGGCAGGGTGGTGCGTGGGGGGGGGAGAACGTGTTTTGGCAGTGCTGTAGCGGTGGGTGCACTGATCCCTCTGGGGCAAGGGAAGCCCAGATGAGAATTGCGTGTTTGAAAAGGGACCCTGTGGAGGGGACGCCTCCCGCCCACCGCTCTTGGGGTTCCCCTTCCAGCACCCGTGAAGAGGTGTTTTCAGGGTCCCAGTTCCTACAGGTGAGAGGGGTTGACCTGATCCATAGTGCAGTGGTTTGAAGTCATCTGGGGGTAGGTGACTACTTAGGGGAGGGGCCGTGGCTCAGTGGTAGAGCCTCTGCTTGGCATGCAGAAGGTCCCAGGTTCAATCCCCAGTGGCATCTTCAGCTAAAGGCACTAGGCAAGTAGGTGATGTGAAAGACCCTGGAGAGCAGCTGCCGGTCTGAGCAGACAATACTGACTTGGATGGACCGAGGAGAGTCTGATTCAGTAAAAGGCAGCTTCATGCGTTCATGTGAGTAAGGGCTAATTAGCACGTGAGCATCGAAGGACCTATTGCTACAATGTTTGGCCATTCTTTCAGCCCTATGTCCTTACTTATAAAGAATTATAAAGGATTCAGTTATTAGACTAAGCAGAATATAATTAGTGTCAAGTGTCTGGCACGATCACAGCTGCTTATGTACTGCATAGGGTTGCCAACCTCCAGGTGGCACCTGGAGATCTCCCACTATTACAATTGATCTCCAGATGACCAATATCAGCTCCCCTGGAGACAATGGCTGATTTGGGGGGTAGACTTATTGACATTATATCCTGCTGAAGTCCCTCCCCAAATCCAACTCTCCCTAGGCTCCACCCCCAAAAATCTCCAGATATTTACCAGGTATTTACTAGTGCTACAATGAGAGGTGCTTTAACACAGATCTGCCCGGCTCTCTCACATATTAGCCCTCTTCATATGACCCAGACATTCTTTGAATCAATGTACATAAAAGGGGAATAGGCAGGAGCATGCTGGCCCCACCCTCTGCCTATATGTGAGCTAGGGTTGCCAACCTCCAAGTACTACCTGGAGATCTCCTGCTATTACAACTGATCTCCAGCTGATATAGATCAGTTCGCCTGGAGAAAATGGCTGCTTTTGCAACTGGACTCTATGGCATTGAAGTCCCCCCCCTCTCCAAACTCTGCCCTCCTCAGGCTCCACCCCATAAATATCCAGGTATTTCCCAACGTGGAGCTGGTGACCCTAGTGTAAGCCCATGCTTGTGAGCACAGCAAGTACACATGTACCCATCACCCCCATACTTGGGAATGCTTTTTCTAATGTGATTGGCAGCATTAGGGACCAGCTAGTCACTTAGGTACTCATAGGGATGTCAACCTCCAGGTGGCTGGAGATCTCCCACTATTACAACTAATCTCCAGCTGATAGAGATGAGTTCACCTGGAGAAAATGGCCTCTTTGGCAACTGGACTCATTGAAGTCCCTCCCCTCTCCAAACCCCTCCCTCCTCAGGCTCCACCCCAAAAATCTCCAGGTATTTCCCAACCCAGAGCTGGCAACCCTAGGTACTAACCTGACTGCTCCTTTCTCATTCACAGAGTGCCTACCACCCTTCACAACCTCTCTCAACTCTCAGGCTCAGGGTGACAATTAGGTCAGGCCATTACAGGTTGCTACCCTTCTTGGCTCTTTTCAATACACAGAAGGCCATGACCATTTTACCTGCCAGGTCCTTTCCCTCACTCACAGGGACATCAACAGATCAGGTAGCCCAGCCCCCATTAATAATTTCCCCTCACTCAAACACTACACAACGTTATTGGGGTTAGGGACTCAAACACTGTTCCATTCACACATTTCCGCCATTTATTCACATCCTAAAATATATTTAGACTGAAACCTTAGCCTGTGTGTGTGGGTTTCTTTCCCTGAGACAACCAGCCCATAGGGTTAAACAAACAATAAGTTCACTTTTATTTCTGGTTGGAACATACCACTGAAGAAAGGGAGATGTTACAAAGTTACGAAGTTTCATTTCCATTGTATGCTTGAATAGTTTCCTTGTTCTGGCATTTGCGATCTTTTGTTACAAACTGACTTTTCTTTCCAGTTAGTTTTACGTTGCTCTTCACCACAACTTCACTCAGCCAGGCCCCCCCTCAACTCTCCAACTCCCTAACTGCTGGCCGCTGCCGGCCTCAGATTTCTTAACTGTTTTCCCACTGTCTCTCACTAACATTCTGGCCATTTATGCATGGGAGGGTTTGCCTTGGATTTGCCGCTCTCTAGATGCTCATTTTTCCCATCCAAATGCTCATAACTCATCAGCGTACCAGTGGACATCAGCCAACTCGCCGCTCCTGCACCCCAGTCATCTGCTGCTCCTGCGGCTCAGCCACTCAAGTCACCTGTTGTTCCTGCACCCCAACCATCTGCTGGGCCCGCAGCTCAGCCACTCCAGTCACCTGCCTTTCCTGCAGCTTGGCTCACTGCTCAGTATCCCACACAGCTCATTCATGCCGTTCCACTCCCAGACCCTACCCGCCTCGCCCAGTACAGTGGCAGCTACCTGGGATCACGCAATCTCAGGAAGAATTTGTCCGAGCAGGGTGTGCAGAAGTTCACGGATCGCGTGGAGGACTACTTCTTGTGGAAGGTCATCTACCAGAGGGTCACAGGGGAGATGGGATTGCGAGCAGATGAGGAGTTAACGCTCTTGATCGCATGGCTGGGGCCAGCTTCTTCGGATGCAGCCAAGCGACTCTATGCAGCGCACGTCGAGAACCCTGAAATGGCACTCAGGACAGTGTGGCAAAGGCTTGACGAACGCTATGGCAGACCTACAGACATCGAAAACGTTTTCATGCGGAACTGAAGGACTTCCCTAAACTGACTTTGAAAGACACTCCCAAACTATGGGACCTACTGGATGTCCTGCTGGAGGTGGAGGCGGCCAAGAAGAATCCACAGCTGTCCGGTCTCGTGTGTTTGGATCAATTCAGCGGACAGGACAGGATTATTGACAAGCTGCCTCTCTTGCTGCGAGAGAAGTGGGGCACAGAAGTGGCTACCTTCAAGGTGAACAACAATAATGCCTACCCCCCCTTTTCATTTCTCATTGACTTCATTAGGAGGACAGCGAGAGACAGGACTGACCCTCACACTGGTTTGGATAAACTCTACGGCGGAGCTTATGAAGAGAAGTTGGCGTCCAGAGACACGAAAGTCAAGACCACCATCTCTGTGCAGAAGACGGAAGTCTCAGCTGCCACGCTGCAACCTAAGACGGAGAGGCCTGTGGGAGCTTTCTGCCCACTGCACAAGAAGCCACACTCGCTCAATAAGTGCAGAGAGTTCGGGCAGAAAGGGCTGCACGAGCGGAAGGCTCTAGTGAAGGAATACAGATTGTGTTACAAGTGCTGCGAGTCTAAGGACCACTTGGCTAGGGATTGTCCAATCACCATTCTGTGTTCGGCCTGTGGCAGCGACAAGCATCCCACAGCTCTTCATGCTGACCTCATCTTGTCACAACACCCTATGATGGGCACCACCACACAGGCATCACTGGAGTCTGCAACGAGTCTCCCTGCAATGGCGACGGCAGTGACTACTGCCCCTACTCAGGACAATGCTGTTAGCACCCAGTGTACTCGTATCTGTGGTGCTCCAACGAAGCAGAGAACCTGTCATCAAGTGTGCCTTGCTAGAGTTTTCCCCACGGAACGCCCTGACGAGGCTGTGAAGATGTATGTGGTGCTCGATAGGCAAAGTAATCGTTCGCTAGCCAGTCCTGCATTCTTCCAGCTCTTCCACCTGGATGGTGACGAGATACAGTACACCCTCAAAACGTGTGCTGGTGTCCAGCTCACGGCGGGGAGGACAGCCAGTGGATTCCAGATTGAAGCACTGGAAAGTGGTGCTCAGTTCCATCTCCCAACGCTATTAGAATGTGATGCGCTACCCAATGACCGCGGACAGATTCCCACACCAGATGTCGCACTCTGCCACCCTCATCTGCGGCCTATTGCTGACCACATACCTGACCTGGACCCTGAAGCGCAAATCCTGCTGCTGCTGGGAATGGATTGTTCTGACCTGTTCTTATGTCACGAACAAGTCAGAGGTCCTCCTGGCTCTCCGCATGCTCAGAAGTTGGAACTGGGATGGGTTATCATGGGGAACGTGTGTGTGGACCGCCTCCAAACCCCAGCCACCGTCAGCATCTTTGCCACGAGCATCCTGGACAATGGCCGTGCTTCTCATGGGAAGCCATGCCCGGATCATTTCACAATCACTGAGAAAGGTCTCTATACCTTAGGCTCCACAGTATTCCAGGTGACCAAGGACGACAATGAGCCAGCCTTGTCCATTGAAGACAAACAGTTCCTGAAGCTGATGGAGTCAGACCTCGAAAAGAATAAGGAAGGAAGTTGGGTCGCACCACTCCCCTTTCGAACACCCAGACAGCGACTACCCAACAACCGCGAGCAGGCACGAACACGACTCCTCACACTGCGCAGGACTTTAGCACGCAAGCCAGACATGAAGGCTCACTTCATGGATTTCATGGACAAGATGCTAACAAATGCCCATGCTGAACTTGCACCACCACTGAAAGAGGGAGAAGAATGCTGGTATCTTCCCTTCTTTGGAGTGTACCACCCACAGAAACCTGGCCAGATCAGAGTAGTGTTCGACGCCTCCTTCCTTGTTAGAGAGGACCACCGCAATTATCTGCGCTTCTTGTGGTTCAGTGATGAACAGCACAACCAACAGATTTCAGAGTATCGCATGAGAGTGCATGTCTTTGGAAATGGGTCATCTCCAGCTATTGCCAACTATGGTTTACAGCAGACGGCAAAGCTGGGGGAGATGGAGTTTGGCTCCGAAGCTAGACGATTCGTGGAACGGGACTTCTACGTGGATGATGGATTGAAGTCTGTATCTACTGCAGCTGAGGCCATCGACCTGTTAAAGAGGACGCAAAAAATGTTGGCGGTGGCTAACCTTAGATTGCACAAGATCGCATCCAACTGTATGCAGGTGCTAAAGGCCTTCGACCCAGAGGATCAGGCAAAAGGTATGAAGGACCTGGAATTAGGTACCAACATGTCACTCATCCAGCGCAGCTTGGGGTTGAGTTGGGACATCATAAAGGACACCTTCACCTTTCACGTGCCGGGACACGAGAAGCAGTTCACTCGGCGAGGCGTCCTCTCAACAGTGAACAGCCTGTTTGATCCCCTGGGGTTCGCAGCCCCAGTGACCATCCAAGGGAGGCTTTTCCTTCGTGTGCTTTCCCTGAGAACAAAGGACTGGGATGAGCCGCTTTCCCCGGATCAGATCCAGGAGTGGCAAGCTTGGCGAAACTCCCTTCAGAGCCTGCAGGACGTGAACATATGCCGCCCCTATGTGCCGACTTCACCTGCCAGCGCCACCCGTAGAGAGCTGCACATCTTCTCAGATGCATCTACTAAAGCCATAGCGGCCGTTGCATACCTGAGAGTCACCGACAAAAAAAGTCATATCCATGTGGGCTTCGTCATGGGAAAGGCAAAACTGGCGCCACGTCAAGGACACACCATTCCCAGATTAGAATTGTGTGGGGCCGTGCTGGCCGTAGAGCTGGCAGAGCTCCTAACTAAAGAGATAGGACTCGAGCTCACAGTCACCACCTTCTACACAGACAGCAAAGTGGTGCTGGGCTACATTCATAACCAAAGCCGGAGGTTTTACGTGTATGTGGCCAACCGAGTGGAGCGAATCAGGAAGTCCACGGAACCAAGCCAATGGCGCTATGTGTCCACGGACCTGAACCCAGCAGATCACGCGACCCGGTCAATCCCGGCATAATCGCTGGCAAAGTCTATGTGGCTGACAGGCCCACAGTTCCTTTGGGATCCAGACAGCCCCGACCGGCCCAAGACGAGGTATGACCTCCTAGCCCCAGATCAGGATACTGACGTGAGGCCCGAAGTTTCCTGCATGCAGACTGAAGCGAGGACAGGACTCCAGTTAGGGACACAACGTTTCCACCGCTACTCCACCTGGGCAGCGCTCGTTCGGGGAGTAGCCCGCCTGATCCACTTTGTCCGCCACAGAAACTCTGAGACAGTGTCACCAGATGAACGACATCGCGCAGAATGGCTGATTCTGTCAAGCATGCAGCGGCAGGCCTACTCAGAGGAAATCAGGTGCCTTGAGAGCGGGAGAGCAATCCCGAAGACCAGCACCCTCGTTAAGTTAAATGTTTACCTCGACGACGAGCTGTTGAAAGTGGGTGGGCGTTTGAACAGAGCGGATCTAGCCTCAACAGTAAAGAACCCCATCGTCCTTCCAGCACGGCAGCATATCACCATCCTTTTGGTGAAGTATTATCATGAATCAGTCCACCACCAGGGACGGCATTTCACAGAAGGCGCCGTCAGAGCGGCTGGACTATGGATTGTGGGCGCAAAACGATGCATAGCAGCCATCATTAACCAGTGCGTAAAGTGTCGCAAGCTCAGAGGGAAGCATCAGCACCAGCTGATGGCAGACTTGCCAGCGGATCGACTCAGCATGGACCCTCCCTTCACCAACGTAGGGCTCGACGTCTTCGGACCCTGGAACATAGTTGCACGCAGGACGAGAGGAGGACAAGCTTGTAACAAGCGATGGGCAGTGCTTTTCACGTGCCTGAGCATACGAGCTGTTCATATTGAAGTGATCGAGTCCTTGGATGGTTCCGGCTTCATTAACGCCCTCAGACGATTCCTCGCTGTGCGCGGACCTATCAAGATGCTCCGTTCCGACCGTGGCACAAACTTTGTGGGAGCCTGCAGAGAGCTGGGGATACGAGGGACTGCAGACTTTGATCCAGCCCTCAGCTCCTACTTGATCTCCCAGGACTGTACATGGACATTCAACCCACCCCATGCATCCCACATGGGAGGTGTATGGGAACGCATGATAGGAGTAGCACGTCGCATCCTAGATTCCATGCTGATGGGAACTCAGTCACTCTCCCACGAAGTCCTAACTACCCTTCTGGCGGAAGTTGCTGCTATCATCAACGCCAGACCCTTGGTTCCGGTTTCCTCAGATCCTGACCACCCGATGGTACTGACACCAGCCACCTTGCTGACGCAGAAGACTGGAGACTGGCCAGCACCCCCAGGGGACTTTGTCGCTAAAGACTTGCACAAGCAGCAATGGCGACAGGTTCAGGTGCTAGCTGACACCTTCTGGAAGCGATGGCGACAAGAATACCTCCCACTTCTGCAAGGCCGCCACAAGTGGAAAACCTCTACACCTGATCTACATGAGGGAGATGTGGTCCTGTTGAAAGACAAGGAAGCTCCTAGGAATGCATGGCCTATGGGACTTGTGGAGAAGGCCATGCCAAGTGCAGACGGGTGAGTTCGCAAGGTCGAAGTACGCGTCATCAAACCAGATGGCGCCAAGACTCTTCCCAGACCGATCACTGAAATGGTGCTTTTGTGCGCCAAAGAATAATTCCGGTGAATCCTGTTAGACCGTGTGCATGTTCTTTGGTTATGCAACCTAGTTGTGTGTAGTATTGTATAATCCCAGTTAGACTTGTTATATTAACCATAGTATGCATGCAGTTAGTGGAATTCATAAGAATTCCAGGCGGGGAGTGTGCTGCCCCAGCAGAAAGCGAAATGTTACATAGAAAATGTTTGTAGTAGTTAGCCCTTTAAGACTTAGAATCGTGGGAAATGTAGTCCAGACCAACACTAGGTCAGATGTTTCTGAACTGCACGCTAATTGGCTATCAGAGCTTCTTCTTCCACAATTCCCTCCGGCCCGGGTAAATTGAAATCCTTTGTTCTACCGTGACCACAGAAGAGAAAGGAGGCTCCCAATTCATCTGTTTTTTCACAGACTCTAGATATGTTCTGCATCTACTTCCTGTTCAGCGATGTGTGAGTTGAGAGATTAATCCTTATGCATTTATGTGAAGAAATAATAAAGATGTAATATTTTGGACATTAAGAGTTCTGTTGTCACTACTCAAAAGGGGCCTGGGGGCCGAGCTCCAGGCGCTGGACGAGACACCTTCCAAGCCATGGTTGCACCCTTCTAAACCATGGCTGCACTGAGTCCCTTGAGGTTTTGGCACCTCGCCTGTCTTCTAAGCATTTTGATTTATTATTGGCAGTGATGTTTGTGTAAGCACCTGCGCACAGCCTGCCTCTAGAAGCACTGGGCTGTATCCAACTGACAGGCTTTGTCAGAACCAGGATGGAGTCCAGGGCCATAGCATCTTCCAGTGTTTCCTTTTTTATACGTCTTGCCACAGGAACAGTCTCAGAATAGGTTGTGGGGGGTTGCCTCCACCATGATCTCTTCGCCCTCTCTACTACGAGTCATAGTAGAGCCTGTGGCTTATTGGGATTGGTCTGGACCCACCTCCCTAAGTTTCCCTGGCCTGGGGGTGGGCTGACCCCAAACTCTTCCAATGTCCTCTCTTCAGGGGTGGGCCCCGATGAGTGAAGGAAATCTGGGCCAATGTTCTTCCTGACTTGATCCTCTCTTCTCCTGCCCCTGAGGATTCAAAAGGCTGCTCTGCCAGCCTGCAGAGGCCCAGCTGCTGCTGGCCTCCTTCTCTGGCCTGTTCTCAGGTACAGCTTGTTGCTAGGTCCTGATGCTGCTGGGGCACTTACAGGCATGGCCTCACCCTTGTTCCCTTTCCAACAGCCTCTGGCTAGACTACCTACTTCAGCAGTGCCTGGGCATCTCTTCTGGAGCAGGTAAGTGAGGGGTGGGGCTTCCACCCCAGGACACCAACCAAATGCCAGTATCAAATAACCCCTTCCAATGAGGCTTCAAAAGCAGAAGAGGGAAGAGGTGGACAATTTTGCGCAATGTAGCCCTAAGCTTTATAAGCAGAAGAGGGAAGAGGCGGACAATTTTGCGCAATGTAGCCCTAAGCTTTATAAGCAGAAGAGGGAAGAGGCGGACAATTTGGACAATGCAGCCCTGAGGCTTTATAAGCAGAAGAGGGAAGAGGCGGACAATTTTGCACAATGTAACCCTAAGCTTTATAAGCAGAAGAGGGAAGAGGCGGACAATTTTGCGCAATGTAGCCCTAAGCTTTATAAGCAGAAAAGGGAAGAGGTGGACAATTTTGCACAATGTAGCCCTAAGCTTTATAAGCAGAAGAGGGAACAGGCGGACAATTGTGCACAATGCAGTCCTGTATGGCTTTTTGTCCATGTGGGTCCCATCAGACAAAAATTCATGTTTCTTAAGTTGGTGATTGGATGGATACAACCCGTTGTCCTGAAACGATATATTTTTCCTACCTGATTTTAAGTGTATATTTGATTACATTTTGAAGTCTTTAATGTATATTTGGTGTAGCTAAATCTGCTATGACTTTTTAAAAAATATTTTCATTGTAAGGTCCATCAAAAACTAAATATTGTTGACAATGTGGGATATAAAGAACAAAAACAATAAAAATGCAAATCGGTTGTTTGCCCAGCCTGTTAATTTTTGCAGGAACCAATAGATATACCAAGTAAAAGGAGAAGAGCAGTTTGGTTTTAGATGCTGAGTTTCTCTACCTTTTAAGGAGAATCAAACTAGCTTACAATATCCTTCCCTTCCTCTTCCCACAACAGACACCTTGTGAGGTAGCTGAGGCTGAGAGAGCTCTAAGAGAACTGTGACTAGCCCAAGATCACCCAGCTGGCTTCATGTGCAGGAGTGGGGAAACCAACCTGGTTCACCAGATTAGAGTCCACCGCTCATGTGGAGAAGTGGGGATTCAAACCTGGTTCTCCAGATTAGAGTCCACTGCTCTTAACCACTAAACTACACTGGGGCATCACTCTCTCACTATATAGGCAGGAGCCAGAGCCTTGAAACAGGGAAAGGAGATGAATACTTGGGTGTCCATTGCCCCACCATTGATACCCTCAAGGTGAACATATCCATGGAGGTTTCACAGAATTTCAGAGGGAAAGTTTTTAGAGAAACTTTCCCAATCTATGAAAGTGACCATTAGCAATCTGCAGTACATCTTACCTACTATAAAATCAGATCTATCTGTCAGCTGCCTCAGGATTGGATCAGAATCTCTCTAATGGCTAAATAAGCACACAGTTTTCCGGCTATTTGTTTGATATGCTCAGCAGGGTGCTCAACAGCAGAATTTTTGTTCTTGAAGGCTAAAATTGTCTTGGCATCTCTTTCTGAATGCTGGTCTCTGTGCTGCTATCTGAATAAAGATTGTATGTTAACCTGGATGCTGAACAACTCTAAGTGAATTATTAACCCTGTTCTTGCTCAATTGTCAGTTTACTAATTAAAGATATCTCTTCTGTGTAAAGCAGATGGAATTCCAATAGGAGACAGCCTCAGAACTAGAGGCGTTAGTATAAAGAATGAAGGAAAACCACAGCCGCTGGGGTGTGCGTGTGGATTTGGATACAATATTCTCCCTATGTGACGATTTTGGTTTGGTTAACCTTTTAATACTCGATGGCAGGCTTAGCAACTGGCTGGCTACTGGTGGTTAATCATCTGTACAGGTCAGTCCAAACCAGCAGATCTATAATGTGTCATGACATTCCTACCTGATTAAAATAAATACCAAGGTACAATACAAATACTTCAGGCTGCACACAGCCCTAATGGCTACACTTAGAGAAGAACAGACTGAAAAGGACTTTTAGTTTGTATTTCTTTTGTTTGGCCAAGGAGAACACAGGAGAAGTGAAAGCTGACTTTGGCTGTTGTTTTGTTTTACTAGGCTGGTGAGGCCCACCTGGGTGGGTGGGGGGAGGCAGAGAGGTAGCCAGAAAGGATGACTGGGTCTGGAAAGGACTCATACCTACAGAGTTTAGTTTACATTAAGGTTCAATAGCAACCTTCTGTGTCTCCAAATTTGGCATGGTGTTTCAGAAAGCAGCACAGGGACCTCAAGGTGCTGCATCCATTGTTTTTGTGAATTAGAGGAGTCAGTCCAACATTTGACAGCACACATGAATCAGCCAATCATATTTCTAATGTGCCAAGTTTTATGCTTGATGTGCTGGTGTTTCAGGTTCCTTAATGAAGATGAAGACAAGAGAACTGTAATAACGTACAGCGCAGCCTTGCAAACTTCCAGGTGAGACATAGTGAACTAAGGGAGGGGCCTAAGTGTTGTCCTGATTCGATTCACTTCATGATGGCATTTGTAGATGCATCGGTTCTGGAAAGAAACCACACACCAAAAAGGCCATCCGGTCTAAACAACGTGGGAAGTCAGAATGATCCACACAGAGATCAACCTTGCAAAACACAAACAGTAAGAACAATACTGGGGGAGGGGGGGAATGATACTTGCAGGTTAGATTCCTCCAGAGGATTGAGAACAAGTAAGTCAAGCCATATGTTAGCAGGGAATGCAAAGGGGGGAAAAAACTTAAGCAACTCAAAACTTCCACTAGGTTCAGCAGAACAAGAATTTCCATTAGAAACTACTAATATATCCTCCCCTAATAAATCTGTCCATCTGTACTATGTATTCTTAGACCTTTAAGTCTACCAGAAGAAAGGCACCACAAATAAAGCCCATTCTTAATAACTTTCTGATTCACTGGGGAAGTACCATATTAATATTTCCACTATGGGCTTCCTCCCTCCAACATCAGGTTTCAGTAACCCAAGCCATGCTCACGCAGTGTGAAATTTGATTCATATAACCATTTAAAAGTATTTTTTCCTCTTTGCCACCCTGAGCCTGGCTATAGTCAGGAAAGGGCAGGATAAAAATTGAATAAAATAAAAATAAAATAAATAGGTGAACCACCGTGGTGTAGTGGTAAAAGCTGTTGGAAACCCAGGATCAAACCCTCACTCTGCCACGGAAGTTTGCTGGGTGACCTTGGGCCAGTCATACACGCTCAGTCTAACTTACCTCACAAGGTTGTTGTGAGGATAAAATGGAGGAGAGGAGAACAATGTAAGCTGCTTTGGGTCCCCATTGGGGAGAGAGGCGAGATATAAAGTAAACAAGGCAAGTAAATTATGTGCTAAAACCTGTCTGGGGCCTGATGTAGTAAGGTAGCATCAAGAATACCCCTAATTTTCTTGCCACCTAACCCCCAGTGATGTTTGTATCATACCTAGTTCTGCCTCAGAAAGCAGGAGAAAGCAGTGCCGGCAATGTCAAGGGGGGAAGAGAATAGATAACAGTTGTAGTTCTGATGGAAAGCTTAAGTAACAGAATCAGCTGCTTTAAAAAAGCTGTGAAGCAACTCAAATCGGAGACCTGTCAAGATCATATTTGACACCCATTTATTAAGAATGGGTCATGAATGAAAAATCGGAGGCTGTCACAGGAAGTAGATGGCATGACCCAGTTGATTCACTTCAAGCTCAAAATCAACCTAGTCGTTGTTGTTTTTTAGTTCTCTGCGTCTCTCCTCCTTTTGAGACATCTTGGAAATATTAAGCTTTAAGCTTTGAAAACTACAGTCTGTCATTTTCAATAAAACAAAGATGGTGTTCCAAGGTTTGTATATGTTCCCTGTATTTTTATGGGCATGATTCAAAGTTCTGTTTTGAAGGTACTCCCAAAAGTACACATACTTAAATACCAGCTAGTTTCAGTTATTTTATTCTGAGTGAAAGAAGCCATTGATGGCATCCTTTACACAGTACATATGCAAGTGAGAATTTTTAGCCCTGTAACAAAGCCCCTCCCCACTTTAGTAGCCTTGTCCACATGTGGTTGCTTTAGAGCAAGGTGATGTGTAGGGTTGCCAACCTCCAGGTACTGACTAGAGAAAATATGCACCAATGATGTAAGGTAAGTAGTCGTAGAAAAAAACAGCAAGCAGCTCAAAGTATGAGTGCAAGAATTGTATTAAGTTAAGAAAAATGACAAAACATTAATCACAGTGTGTAAGTGAAAAACACCACCAAAGTGCACAAACACAATACATACAACGATAAAGACTCATACAATCTAACACAATAATTATATACAAAGGTTCTGTGTAAATCATTCTTCTTTCATGCACTTGGCATTGCTAAAGCTCATGCGCGATACAAACGACGTGGATAGTTGTTGCCTAATAGGCTAATGATAGAAGCAATGGCTTGTGAGGAAATCTTCAACGCCAGAAAGGGAATTGGAACGCCTTCCGGATTGTTTTAGCACATTTTCGCACGTAGGGGGCTTCTTCAGCCTGACAGAAGATATAATAAGCAAAGTTGCTTCTACTAAACACAATTATAAATTGTATTAATATAGCAGTATTGGGAACCAAAAGAAGTTAAAACATACATACATCTCTATAGCACAGTCTGCTTTAGTCTGCCCCGCAGGGCTTTGTGTCTTAACCTCGCCTTTCAGGACTGGTTATGGTCGTAGTTCAAAGCTCGTAGTGGCGAAAAACGTCACTGAGTAGATTTAAAGTCTCACATGTGCGCCAAATGCCAATGGCTAAAGGGATGTAAATGTAGAATAATGGTCATTCTTAAAGGAAAATTGTGGTTGATTTATATAAAATAAGATAAATCCAGTTCTGTGTTCAGTCCGTCGGGACTGAGGGAATTGAATAATTGTATGAAGGATGCTTCTTTCTGTAATAGAATGTTCTGCACATTATTGATGTTGTATTGTTGACCACAGTACACCCATAGAACAAAAAATCTAAGATCTTTAGCATTATGTTTTTTCTCCACAAAATGGCTCACCAATGGGGCATCTAAAGTGCGGGATCGAATGTGGGAGCGGTGTTCTCCGATTCTCAATTTCACTTGGCGAATCGTACTCTCTATATAAAGTTTAGAACAACTGCAAGTAATTGCATAAATGACTCGGCTAGTAGAGCAGTTGGAGAAATGTTGTAATTTGAAACAAAAATTTGACGTGGTTGATTTGAATTCTTTGACAGGTAAGCTCAATGGACATACACTGCAAGAACCACATTTAAAGTGGCCGAAAACAGAGGGAGATGGAGGGGGTGGCAGAAAATCAGTGTGGACCAAACGATCTCTCAAAGAAGTGGATCTTCTCAAACCAAAAATGGGTCCAGTTTCAGAGAAGGAAATCGATGTCTATCTGAAACAATTTGATTGGGAAAAATTATCACAAGAAAATAGGGAGCTATTAGACTCCATGATAACTGTGGAGGAACTAAATGATGTTATAGGTAAAAGTAAATTAAATAAATCTCCAGGTGCAGATGGATTTACAGCATGTTATTATAAAACTTTTAAGGAACAATTATCTCCACACTTATTAAAAGTAATGAACTCTTGCTTGCAGAATGGAGCCATTCCTCAAACCTGGAAACAGGCAAATATAGTATTAATACCAAAAGCAAACTCGGATCTGTTAGAAGTAAAGAATTATAGACCCATTTCATTATTGAATAATGATTACAAACTTTTTGTGGCCATTTTAGCATCTAGATCAAAAACGGTCTTAAACCAGGTTATACATGAAGATCAAGCTGGTTTTTTACCAGGTAGACTGATTAGCCAAAATGTTAGAACAGTGATAGATCTTTTGGAATATGCAGAAACAGTTAAAACCCCTGTAGCGATGATATTTTTAGACGCAGAAAAAGCTTTTGATAATGTGAACTGGAATTTTATGAAGAAAATATTTGAGTATATGGGCTTCGGAGTAAATTTTAAGACAGCTATTGAAAAAATATATACATATCAATCAGCTAGTTTGCTGACTAATGGTACACTATCATCACACTTTGAAATTCAAAAGGGCACTAGACAAGGTTGCCCTATTTCACCTTTGTTATTATCTTAGTCTTAGAAGTTTTATTGAAAAAGATTAGACAAACTCATGATATAATCGGATTTCAATTTGGGAGAAATCACTTTAAGACTAAAGCTTATGCAGATAATCTCGTATGCTTTTTGACTAACCCTACTTGTCAAATTGATAACTGGAATAAAATTGTGGAGGTTTATGGAAAGCTCACAGGTTTTAAGATAAACAAAAATAAAACCAAGGTATTGGTTAAAAATATGACTCTATCACAACAACAAGAATCATCCAAAAAGACAGGTTTTAATATTGAACACAAAATAAAATATTTGGGTATATGGTTAACCTCAAATAATCTTAATTTGTTTCAAAATAACTATAGTAAGCTTTGGCAACAAATTGTTTGTTGGGAAAAATTACTCTTATCATTATGGGGTAGAATTTTTGTAGATAAAATGATGGTACTACCTAAGATGCTTTTTTTTGTTTCAAAATTTACCAATTCTAAAAGGAGTACAAATATTTAAAAGTTGGAAGAAAGATATTTTAAATTTTCTATGGGGTAAAGAAAGACATAGAATAGCATATAATAATTTAATTGAATTAAAAGAGACTGGAGGGTTGGGGTTACCGGATTTAAGAATGTATTATGAAGCATCCTGTTTTGCATGGTTAAAAAACTGGATCTTTTTAGAGAATCCCAAAATATTGGAAATGGAAGGATTTAATTTACGTTTTGGACGGCATGCATATCTATGGTATGAAAAAGATAAAGTGAACAGAGAATTTTATTCTCATATTATTAGATTTGGTTTATTCCAAATTTGGAAAAAATATAAAAGGTTCATTGAAAATAAAACCCCAGGATGGGTTAATCCAGTAGAAGCTTTTATGAAGAGAGGTATACAATTAAATTTAGATATGGATATCTATAGAGAAATTATGGATTGTAAGGAAGGGGAATGGTTTTTAAAGAGTAGAGAAGAACTTAAAATTAAAGATTGGTTTATGTATTATAAACTAAAAGATATATTTAATAAAGATAAGTTGATGGAATTTAGTAAAAATAAATCTAAATTAGAAATTATATTAAGTAAGGGAAATAAAGGATAGGAAAAATATATAAATCATTAATTGAACTAAACTTGGAACAAGAAAGAATTAAACCAGTGATGGTAAAGTGGATGCAGGAATTAGGATATAATATTGATTTGGAAACTTGGGAAAATCTCTGGAAAAAAGAGTATAGATTTACAGTTACTAATGAAATTAGAGAGAATCTATATAAAATGTTTTATAGATGGTATATAACCCCTGTGATGATAAGCAAAATGAAAAATGGAGGCTCGGACCTATGTTGGAAATGTGGAACTGAAAAGGGAACCTTTATGCATGCCTGGTGGTTGTGTAAAAAAATTAAAAGTTTCTGGAGAAAGGTTTTGAAAGAAACCAATAATTTGATTAATATTAAAGTAAAAAAGGATCCGGCTTTTTGTTTATTGGGAATTCCTCAAGATAAAATGGAGAAATGTGATAGAGTCATATGCCAATATAGTTTTGCAGCAGCAAGAATCATAATAGCTAAAACCTGGAAGCAAACAAATAAACCTTCAATTATTGACTGGAGAGAGAAACTATGGATGTATATGCGGATAGCCAAGTTAACAGATTTCCTACACGGAAAAGATATGGAAGAATTTAAAACAACATGGGCAAAGGCTGTCACATATTGGGAAAAACTGGCAAAAATGAATTTCACCTTTTTAGTTAATGAGTTATAGAGATAAATGATAATATCTTTATATTATAGTTATGATTAATTTTATAAACTGTTAAGACACTTCTCTGGAAGTCTGGTGATGGGTCACTGTCTCAAGGTGGGTGGTGGGTTTTAAGGGTACTTTAAATTGTGTAATCTTTTATTATACTATGTAGTTAAAATATTTTGTATGTACTCTTTTGGGTTTTTTATTATTTTATTTTTTGTTTGTTTTGTTTTATATTATATAAAAAAATTAAAAACAATAAAACATCAATAATGTGCAGAACATTCTATTACAGAAAGAAGCATCCTTCATACAATTATTCAATTCCCTCAGTCCCAACAGACTGAACACAGAACTGGATTTATCTTGTTTTATAGAAATCAACCACAATTTTCCTTTAAGAATGACCTT
The DNA here is from genome assembly GCF_029931775.1 of Euleptes europaea. Classification (NCBI taxonomy): domain Eukaryota; kingdom Metazoa; phylum Chordata; class Lepidosauria; order Squamata; family Sphaerodactylidae; genus Euleptes; species Euleptes europaea. The sequence goes on from NC_079316.1 coordinate 68,118,977, forward strand.
TACTCTACATTTACATCCTTTTGGCCATTGGCATTTGGCGCACACGTGAAACTTTAAATCTACTCAGTGACGTTTTTCGTCACTATGAGCTTTGAACTACGACCATAACCAGTCCTGAGAGGCGAGGTTAAGACACAAAGCCCTTTGGGGCCGACTAAAGCAGACTGTGCTATAGAGATATATGTATGTTTTAACTTCTTTTGGTTCCCAATACTGTGATATTAATACAGTTTATAATTGTGTTTAGTAGAAGCAACTTTGCTTATTATAATTATATCTTCTGTCAGACTGAAGAAGCTTTTCTTGAGCACTGTAAACTCCCATAATAGACTCTTACCTTTTAAGAAAACCAGTGCTGGGGCCTCCTTTTTGACTTTACTGAAGAAATTCAAGAAGCGTTTCTATGAAGACATCCATAGACAGATGGAATCTGTGATGTGTAATTTGTCAGGAAGAGAGAAGGGAGGCAGGCTTTGAGGGGAGTGTAGCAGGCAGGAAAAGGAGAAAGTGATAGTGATCCATGGAGCCAGCCAAACTGAATATGATATAGGTCTGCCAGCTCTGGCCTGGGAAATTCCTAGAGATTTTGGGTGTGGAGCCTGGGGAGAGCTGGGTTTGGGGATGGAAGGGAACTCATTGGGGTATATTGACATCCAAAGCACCTATTTTCTCCAGGGGAACTGATCTCTGTAACCTGGAGACCAGTTGTAATTCCAGGAAATGTCACGCCACCACCTGGAGAATTACAACCCTAATGTATAGTTTTAACCAGCATTTGGATCACTGGCATTTTCATCTGCTGTTCACTTTTGAAGGCAGGCAGGCAGGCAAAACACACCGACAGTCTCCTTCAGTCTGAGTTTGCTTTAGTGGGTGATTGCAGTGGCACTTTCTGATCTCTCTCTCTCTCTCTCTCTCTCTCTGAGCTAAAACTACCTTGTCAGCCAAGGAAAGCAGGTGTTTAAGGTTTTTTGTTGTTGTTTGCAAACCAGTATTAAAGTTCTTGCTTAAGCCATCTACCCATTATATCACACAGAACAAATTTGCCAATGGGTATGAAAGGACTATTGTACTGTTCAACTGACAATGCCGCTTTTTGACAAGCAGAATAGTAACCAACAGGTTCCTGTCACCCAGAGGGCCTAGATGGCACTAGTAATAGTAACCCATCCACTTCAGTGTCAGAAAATATATACACACCACTGAAGAATAGAACATCTTGCAAAGCGATTCATAACATTCTGTTTCAGAATTAAAATATAGTATTTGTTCTATGTTCTCATTTTCTGTTTGCTTTTCACAAATACTCTGGTTATTTGCATTACTCCAGGAAATTTTAAGCAAATAGAGGATTTTAAGTAAATAGTAGAAGGTATTTTAAAAGGGGAAATACGTCAGAAGAGTCTCTCCCCGTAATGTCTTCAGACTTCAAATCAAGGACACAGGGAATAATTGCAGTGGCAATTTTGTTCAACCAATCAAGAAAAACACCATCACCAAAATTTAGAATTTTTGTTTCTTTCAAAGGCTGCATAGCAGGAGCAACTCCCCATTTGAGGAAGCAGAGGGGTGGTTGAGATCATTTTGGGGGACAAGGTTTTTGTTGACAGCCACGCAGAGTATTTTTGTTCTGATACTTCTTCATCGTCATTTAAGATATGTTCTAGAACACTCATCCATTTTTCCAAAATACAACTGTTTTCATGGAAGTGGAACCATCTGCTGGCACTACTGTGGACTTATGTCACAATCCAAATGCCACTGGATGATAAAAATGATTTTATCATTTTATAGGGCTGTTTTAATTAATTGGTTTTATAGTCATGATTTTTTAATTGTATGGTATGTCTATCATTATGTGAGCCGCCCTTAGCCCGGCTTCGGGTGGAGAGGGTGGGCTATAAATCTAATAAAATAAATAAATTAAATAAATAAACTCTTGTTGATTTTCTAAGTAGTTGGTTTTCTTTAAGACTTTTTTCCCCCAATAAAGGTCTGGAATTGTTAGTGATAGCTTTTTTTTTTTTTAATAGATTGCATCCCATGACCTTTCTGCTACAGCAGGCAAATCAGCCCTCATCTTTCCTTTCTTCACAGCACTCTATGATGACCAAAAAGATGATGCTGTGGGGTACCAACACATACAATAATAAAGAAGCGCCAATACTCATATATAAGACTGTGCTGATTTCTACCATCTCCCCCCTCAGGACTTGAGAGAGCCCTGAAAAAAGGCTCTGGCACTCAGTACTAGTGAGTACCATCACAAAAAATGTCTTGGGTACCACCATGGGCAAAAAGTCATGGGAATCAGAGTCCTGCAGTGAGAAAGGGGAATCAGACAAGATAACCTCTTTCCCCCTCCCCTTCCATCCGGAGATCATTGAGTGGCTACAACTTTAAATACCTTTGTTTCTCATGAACACAACTGGGTCAACCTCTCCTTTCACACTACTATGTTCCTGGATGAGGCCTAACCCTCTGTCTGGGCCTTCCAGGCTAGGGTTGCTTCCACACACAGTCCCCTCCCCACTTCAAAGCACTTTTTTTGGAGCTTCCAAATAATGTTGTGCTGCCATTGACCATTCGGCAGGTTTTCTTCCAAGCTCAATATGCTGTTTTCCAAACCTGCTTGACTCTAATCTCTTTGGGAATAACATGGTCCAGTCAGGTCATCTAGAAAGAACGGGCACATTTTCCTGTCCTGAAAAGATCCCATCCCACATCAGTGCCATTTTCTTGCTGTAAGTCTCTTGCTAGCACCACTTTTCCAACATTTTTCCTGCCATGCTACCAGAGGGTTTTGAGGATTTTTTAATCAGTAAATGTTATAGGAGCCCCGTGGCGCAGAGTGGTAAGCTGTAGTCCAGGCTCTGCTCACAACCTGAGTTCGATCCTGACAGAAGTTGGTTTCAGGTAGCCGGCTCAAGGTTGACTCAGCCTTCCATCCTTCCAAGATCGGTAAAATGAGTACCCAGATTGCTGGGGGTAAAGGGAGGATGACTGGGGAAGCCAATGGCAAACCATACTGCAAACAAAGTCTGCCTAGTAAACGTCGGGATGTGATGTCACCCCATGGGTCAGGAATGACCCGCTGCTTGCACAGGGGACCTTTACCTTTTTAATTGTTATAGTGATGTAATGATCTCTTGCCATTGATCTGTTTCAATTTTTAATTGAATTATTATAGTGAAATAGAGCATACATGACAAAAACAACAGCAAAAGAGGAGGTGGGTTGCCATGGTAGTTGCTGTTATTACCACATACCCCAAGAGCCAATGCCGACTAACTGTATAGCACACTGGAAGGGGAAAGTCAGAAAACTCCCCGTATGGAGAGTTTGCCACAGTGGCAATGAAAGCAGTGCAGAGAATCGTTGTCTCATGGAAATAAGCCTGGGTTTCTTCTCCTTTTCAAGTCCTGCTTCCTGGCCAGGAAGAAGTTGGGGTTAGCCTAGCCCAACCTAGTCTAGCCTGACCAGAACAACCATGCTTGCTGCCAGAGAGCTGGATGGGAGTGAATGGATAAGACTTCTTGAGCCACCTGCAAGCCTTCTAAAAATAATTCATACTATAGGACCCTAATATACTGTGAGTGAATGATGGAAGAAATGAAAGGAGGAATAAGAAATATTTGGGGAGAGCATCTGCTATTTCTTGCTACCCCAGCGCTGCCAACCTCCAGGTACTTGCAGAAACAAACAGCACACAGCTCAATATTGCAATAAATAGAAACTATTTAGTAATGTATAAGACAATAAACAAAGGCAAAAACTTGTGGTTTAGGTCTGAATACCATGTATAAACTGTAAGAATTCACGACTGAAGAAGCTATCGCGAAACGATCACGAGATCCGGAAGTATCGTTTTGGTTTCTGTATTACTTTGGAGCTACGGTGGAATTACCGTTTGCGGCTTAATTGTTTTCTGTACTCTTGAAACAGCGGTGGAGTAACCGTATGTGGAACACTTTCTTTTTCATTTAGCATTTTGGAATGATAGTGGAATTCCGCTGGTTCTAGACGGAAACACTGCTACTTGAAACTTACTTGAACTGGACTATCTTGGTTTTGGAATTTATGTTTGAACGTGACAACAGAATCTGAATCCTGCCTTCATATTTGTGTTATGTAATCAAGGCTGATGGAATAAGTTTTTGCCTTTGTTTATTGTCTTATACATTACTAAATAGTTTCTATTTATTGCAATATTGAGCTGTGTGCTGTTTGTTTCTGCAACTAACGTTATCCAGCATAGGTAACCTCCAGGTACTAGCTGGGGATCTCCTGCTATTGCAACTGATCTCCAGCCGATAGAGATCAGTTCACCTGGAGAAAATGACTGCTTTGGAAGGTGGACTCTATGCCATTGAAGCCCCTCCCCAAACCCTGCCCTCTTCAGGCTCCGCCCCAAAAACCTCCCGCCGGTGTCAAAGAGGGACCTGGCAACCCTCTGCTACCCCCTCAAGTCATCCATGAAACACTGGGTTGCCAGGCTGAGTCCACAAGACAAACCCACATTGTACTGTCCAGACAATTCAAGGGCCTTTCCCCCCTCTTGGGTAAAGTAAAACCTATAGAACCCCTAAAACTCAGTGCCAAGGGAAAGGTTCACCTAATTTCCTTGTTTTCCCAGAGGTATTTCTTTCACACAGCTGCTATCATGAAGCACTCAGAACTGAATATGTTAGAGGGACCATCACACGTTTAGCAAACCTGCTCTTTGTGGCATTATGAGATATGCTGCTGTTAGCATAGGCTGACATTAATCCTGAAATGAAGTCAACCATAGATTTTACTGTGAATAAAATTTAGCTTAAACTGCCTGTGTGTGAGTTACATAGTGCCATTGTGAAAGACACTAGTAATATTCAGAAGCTGGCAGCAGAGACTTAACTTTGTTCAAGGTCAAAGACAGGTAAGAAAATCACATCCTCAGCCGGAGAAGAATGTTTCCTTTCTCAGGAAAAAGGAAAAGTCAAAACAGTCTACCACATTCTTCACCCCATTAGTTAGCTTGAGGGAGGAGTCAGCTAATAGAGGCCTCAAGTGTGTATCTGAGTATTAAAAGGCCAAAGCAATAAGAAAGGAGAATCATTTGAACAATCAAATGTAGTAAAATATTACTAAAAGTCTCTACACATTGCTTCTCTGAAGAGCTGTTTGTGTTTCTAGCTTTGAACAGATCTATAACAAGGAGTAACTATAACTCCTCGTTTAACTGTTTCTGCACAAAATTAAGTTTCTTGCTTTGAACAATCATGCAACAAACAGAATAGAAAAGTATCTGGCATGTTAATGTTTTATCAGAATAAAATGTTTTTTTTTTAATTGCCATATTTCTTACAGCTATTGTCAGTGTGGATTTTACCTAAATAGAAGGAATATGGGCTGTATTTCACATGACTCATAAAACTGAATTCAAAATACAGGAATATGGCAGCACACTTCCAATATTTTCCAGAAGTATTCTTTGGCAATTGGCTGTATCTGTCACAAAAACCTGTTGGATAAATTATTTGAGAAGTCTTAAAAGCATCACAACTGTTTATTTGGCTGATACTCAAAGGGTCCACAATGATATGGCCTAGCCCAGTGGTGGCGAACCTATGGCATGTGTGCCGGAGTGGGCACTCAGAGCCCTCTCTGTGGGCACGTGCGCCGTCGCCCCAGCACCAAGTTCGCCTGAATTCATTACTAGAAAGCCAGAGGGATGTGGGGCTGGGCTGCTCCCCTCCCCCTCTCCACACGCGCCTGAGGGCATTTCTCACATCACCCGCCCCTCTGCCCAGCAGCCCAATGGGAACGCTTCCTCCCTCCCCTGTCTGGGGTAAGGCCTGTCAAGGAAATGCCCCCCCCCAATTCCTTGTTGCTGAAAAATCTTTGGTCCAGTCCTTCGGCCTGGCTGGGGAAATCAAACTGCAAGACATTCCAGGATGCGGCTCAATTAACATTGGTAAAAAATGCAATTTTGGTAAAAAATGCAATTGCTGTCATAGTAACAAATGGTCCTGCAATTAACTCTTATCCTGCCTCAGGGAACCCCAGGTGATCTGCTCTGTAAGCATTTGTCACTTTGGTGTTTTCTGTTGCAAGCCGGATGTCATCAGTGTTTGGTCAGTTGGCATCTCCGGAATCTCAGTGAGGTTTGAACTCCCCCCACCCCCAGATCCCATGGTGGGGTTGGAGAGGAGCTAGGTTGGAGGAGAGCATAGCTCACAGCGTGGCATAGCTGGAGGGGAGCAGAGCGCTCGGGCCACAGCGCGGGCTTTGGGCACCAGCCCTGCACGTGCCGCTGGCCCTGCTTTGTTGCCCGCTGGAGGCTTATCTGTAAGAACGTCACACAAAACTAATTTTTATATGATCTTAAAGGTAAACCACAGAATTGCTTCTCCAATCCTATTGGAAAAGAAGTGCATGCAAAATTTCACATAGCTGTGAGTGTTCATGAAATGATGCAGCCATCCAACTAGGATACTGCTGGCTTAATTTTAAAAAAATGCAATCTTGCACAGTATTACTATTATTGACAGTATTTATATTTAACTTTTCTAACTGCTCCCTGTCCCTAAGGGGCTCACAATGTAAAAAGAAGCAAAAGAATACCAGCAGACAGCCACCAGAAAAGACACTGCTGGGGTGCGGAGGACCAGTTACTCTTCCTCTGCTCAATAAAAGAGAAACACCCACTTACCCAACATGTAATTAACCTGTGGAACACCTTGCCACAGGATGTGGTGATGGCATCTAGCCTAGATGCCTTTAAGAGGCGATTGGATTAATTTCTGGAGGAAAAGTCCATCACAGGTTACTAGCCCTGATGGGTATGTGCTACCTCCTTATTATAGATGTGGGCCACTGCGAGATACAGGAGCTGGACTAGATTGTTCAAAAGCATGCCAAATGCAAACTTTTACCTTTCCATAAAAAGTTGTTTTTATCATTGAAAGCTCTGTTATTGCATTTTTCTTTTAAGACAAAAGATGTTAATGTATGAGTTGTTTTTTCTAAACTAAAACCTCAGTATTCAGGTTAAATTGCCGTGTTGGCACTTGGTGATAAATAAGTGGGTTTTGGGTTGCAGTTTGGGCACTCAGTCTCTAAAAGGTTTGCCATCACTGGCCTAGCCCCTTCTTCTTCATTCAGGAGATGACCAGGAAGAGGAAGCCGGGAGGAAAAGGAATACAGCCAAGTTATCAAAATAAGAGTGTTAGATGATAGTCAGAAGATCATTGGTAAAATGCCCATTGATTATTCCCATCTAACATGACTTTTAGACCAGAGCATCACTAAAGATGTCAGGAAAATTCCCATTTATTCTGCAAACCATTTGGAGCTATTCAGAAGGGACTTTTATACCAACTCCTACATGTGAAATGCAGTTTTCTTACTTGTTAGTAACAGAATTTATATGGATGTAACTGTAAAAAAATAATAATTAAAAATAACACAGTTACAGACAATTAGGGGCAAAATACTGCTTAAAAACAACCAGTATTTGACAAAAGAACATAGGTATATAGGTTTTATGTTATGTGAACAAGACATTTATTGCATAATACTGAAGAAGCCTCTTGAACAAATCAGATCCTGGAACATGCTGCTATGTCCCCAATAATTTTGTTTTAAAAATTAACCTCGAAAATATAGAAGAAAGAGGATTATTTATAATGGGTATTTCTAATTGCCTTTCTTGGGGCCATGAACAAAAAGGAAGTCTTCACATTATTTTTTTAGTTATTTTATTATATTTCTACCCAGACTTTTCCCAGCATAAGCCAGACTCATAGAGTTGCCAGGTCCCTCATTGCCACCAGTGGGAGGTTTTGGGGCAGAGCCTGAGGAGGGTGAGGTTTGGGGAGGGGAGGGACTTAAATGCCAAAGAGTTCAATTGCCAAAGTGGCCATTTTCTCCGGGTGAACTGATCTCTATCGGCTGGAGATCAGTTGTAATAGCAGGAGATCTTCAGCTAGTACCTGGAGGTTGGCAACCCTGTGGACTCAGGACAGCCAACAAATATTATGGCTATTTCTTTCTCATACCCATATATCACATCACTGATTGGTCTATGAAAAGAAAGAGTGGCTGGGATTCAAAGAACTATTCCAGGTGAACCTAAGGCCTTAACCAGACTCCTAGACTGTTATTTCTCTGAATAGCAGACCTGATTGTGTTAGAAACTATCTTTAGTTTCAAAAGTAGTTTGCTGTACGGCATGAGTGGCTATTTCTCAAAACTCGTTGAACATGTGGAATCGGTTGCATAGATTTTTAATCCTGACCAATGCTTTCCATTGATTGAGCCATTCGTTTACATTGCATAACTGAACATTGGTTTCATCTGTACTCCTTAAAATGAGTTTCATGTACACAGAAATGGTTCAAATATGTTTAAGCACACCATGACTCCTAAATGTAATGGTTTGCTGCTCTAATGCAGCTACTACAGAATTACAAAAGTTACAATCAAAATAGACCTATGCAGACTTGGGAAAGGAAAATGGATGAAGTGCTTACCAAAAAAAACCCCTCTCTAGAAGAATTGTATTTCAAAGTCTCTCATAACAGAAGCATGTAAAGTGTTATTAATGGAGCCTGATAATATTTGCCCAGCCTGAGTATTTCTTTCTCAAAGACACTTGGGGGGAAAACTGAAGAACTCTTGAACAGCCCATCTCCACAAAGGAGCCATTACTTTATTGAAGCTCATACAGGCACAAGAGCATGAGATCATTCCATATCAGGAAGCACCTCTCTTAATTGTTTTTTTTTTTAATAATTTGCATCTTTTTAAAGTTCTGCAACAAGAGAGGCAAGGTGAAGAAAACCACACTTATGTAGTTGCTGTCCCAAGTAAGGTATAAAGACCACACACTGTTACAGCCTATTTCAAACTAGTTTTACTCCATATCTTCCCATCGCAGCTCTCAAATATGAACCTACAGTTTCATCACAAGGGATCAGACCAGATTTACAAGACCAGAACTTTGCATGAAAGCATCTCCTTTGATCTTCCATGGTTGCCTTTTGTGTAATCTCATTATATAAGAAGAAAACCTGCATATAAAATGCGTGAGGTCCAAATAATCAGCTGATGAATATTAATAAAGTTCTACTGATGATGCAACTTAGAAAAAAAACCATACATTTCTCAGTGGTAGATGAAAATAATTTTACATAGGACTACACTCTTATTTATGTCCTCACTCAAAAACAAAAAACCCAAATGTGGTGTTGCCAACCATGCCAACAACTGCTAGACTGGGTTATTTTATTTAGGTATTGTTCAGGTGTTCCTATAGCTATTGTTTGTCCAAACTTGGTTTGTTGTGAATTCTGTATCCAACTGTGTTTAACATTGTTTAAGTGAGATGAACAGATGTGAGCCAATCGCTCACTTTGATTAATTTACAGTGAATTACTCAATTGCCAACTGATCAGGTTTGCAGTGATTTCCCCCCAAAAAACTGTGCATATGCAAAGCATTGCTGATCTACACAGATTTGTAGCCATTAACTGAGGCCTACTTAGATGAAAACTGAAAGAGTTTTTTTTCTTTCAAAAACAGCATTTGTTTATTAGAGTTTTAACTATCTATGGTGGCATCTATATAATGAGGCACTATTTCCCCTACTTTTTGCCTGGTGGGTCACCAGAAGGCTTTTTGGGGGGGGATTTTTAAAATCATAATTGCTATTGCAATCCAACACTGTAACATTGTATTGCATCAACTGTTGAAATCCTAGCTTATATTATTAAAAATTAAATCTCTAACCCTTCTGTTTTAGAGTTATAAGAGGAAAAGTGCTGCCTGCACCTTTCTCCTTATAGCTTTGTAATGGAAGAGGCCAGAGGCTTAACTTTTAAGAAAATGAAAGCTGAGACTTCAGTAGTCATGGCAATACACTGTTAGACCATTAGATAGCAATAGCAATACCAATTTTTTCAAAAACCCAAAAAGCCTTCCAGTGGCCTGGTAAGCAAAATGGGAGCAATAGCTGCAGGAAAGAAGAAGAGTTTTTTTTTATTATACCCCGCTTTTCTCTACCGAAAGGAGTCTCAGAGTGGCTTACAATGACCTTCCCTTCCCCTCCCCACAACAGATACCTTGTGAGGTAGGTGGCGCTGAGAGAGTTCTGAGAGAACTGTGAGTGGCCCAAGATCACCCAGATCCTAGTGTGACACGCCAACTACTATACCATGCTGGCTTTCAGCTTGGGCCTAGATTGGATTGTAGATGTACAATTAAGCCACATGTGAATGTGAACATTCTCCAAATACTAGTCATCCCAACCATGATGAACTATATGAGTTTCTGATTATATGAATATATGATTATATGGGGCATTCCCATAATTTGGATCCTATTTTATAGGATCCAAAGTAAATGTTACTGTGTTTTATAATTTTCTATGTTTTATAATTTTCCTTGGAGCAATAAACACGCTCCCATCAAATAATTAATAAGATATACAATTTTTAAAATAATGACATTTATAATATAAAGTACATCTGGACCAAAATGCAACCTGTAGATGTATTTGCATAATGGAGGTGTTCTGGAAAAGAAGAGCTGTTGAAAGAGGTGCCACTATTCTGTGTGTTTGTATTAAATGATGCAACTTTTGTCAATTAAATCAGAATGCAAAAATAATCACGCTTATCGGTTCTTGTAGGTTATCCGGGCTGTGTAACCGTGGTCTTGGAATCACGCTTATCATTCCCCACCCTCAAAAAAACCCACTGTAAAATTATCTACATTGTCTCTGGGATGAGCAATGAGAAAAGTTGGTCTTGAAGGGGGAAAATACTAATTGTCAAAGAGCCCAGCCAACAGACCTGAAAGGATCTGGCTAACTGCTGTTTCCAGTTGTGCTGTTGCATACAACAACTGTCTTGATTTCTGCTAGGATTGTTTTGAAGCTAAAGAGCACACCTGCTGAGCTCAGCATTATAAACAAAAAATAACTAATCAGGTATTAATTGGCTTAACAAGAATTCAGACTGTGCTGGTCTATATCAGGGTAAAGAAGCTGTGGGGCAATTCCGAAGTGTTGCTTTTACAAATGGTGTTATTATCTCTACCAAGAGCCAGCGTAGTGTAGTGGTTTGGAGCGGTGGACTCTAATTTGGAGAACTGGCTTTGATTCCCCACTCCTCCACATGAGCAGCAGACTCTAATCTGGTGAACCGGGTTGGTTTCCCCAGTCCTCCATATGAAGCCAGCTAGGTGACCTTGGGCTAGTCACAGTTCTCTTTGAAATCTCTCAGCCTCACTTACCTTACAAGGTGTCTGTTGTGGGGAGAGGAAGGGAAGGAGATTGTAAACCGGTTTGATTCTCCTTGAAAAGCAGAAAAAATCAGCATATAAAATCCAATTCTTCTTCTGCTTCTGCTTCTGCTTCTTCTCATTTCATGATGACAACAAGAGTAAAGGAGAGAAAGCTAATTAAAGTCTGAATTTGAATTGAGATATGTATCTCTTCTCTCCCTTTCATTCTCATAGCATCTTACAAAGTGGGCTGTAGTCCACAAATGCTTGAATAAAACCTTCTAAGCCTTTCAGAGGCCACTAGACTTGTTTATTTTATTTTTCTGCAGCAGACCAACACAATCTGGAATTACTATCATTCGTTCAGTACTTTACCATCTCCTGCCTGAGATTCTTTAACTTAGATTTGTTGTTGTTTTTTTAATCCAAAGAAATCGACATTGTGACTTCATTAAGTATTTGCACATTCAATGAGGCAAGACCAAATTGATTTAAATCCGCACCTCATTTCCCCCCCTAAAGAAATGAAAGCTTGTTTTGTTCCAACATATCAAAGATTTTAAACACCGTTTTGGAAACACCTAAAAAAAAAATGTTTTTTAAAAAAATAAAAGTAGCATAGCTGGAAAGCAGCTAAGCAAAAATTGGCAATGGCAATATTTCTAATGCCAACAAGGAAGGAGACAATACTAGTTATGAGCAATGTTGTGGCTTTTTAAATGTTTGTATGGGTATTTATGTGCATATTCTAGTACCGGTATTTGGTTAATAAGTACATGGTGTTCTCCTGTTGGCCCTTGATATGTTGGCTAAGACAAGAACTGGAGTGTTGGTTTGAAGGGGATTCTGCTTTCTCTTGCCATGTACTCAGATTTCTCTTTTTTTCTCTTTTTTATGGATTTTCAGGAGTCTACAGAATTACTGCTACATTTTTTTAAAAAATGTAAAGGAAGCACAGAAAGAGAGAAAATCAACCTAAAAAGATTGGTCAAGGGAAAGGGAGAGAAAAGAAAAAAATATTTTAAATGATGGCTGAGATCATTCAGTTTTTTGTGTGCAAGTAGAATATTCCCAGGTGGGGAAATTCCTAATTTTTGCCCAAAAAACAACCCTCCATCTGTATCCTTCTGATGCCTCATGCCATGCTATTTGGGAGTCTGCCAATCTATCAGAGCTATAGATGATTGCAGAGGGAAGGAAGAGGCTGGAAAGCCAATGAACAGAAGGCAGATCACAGTTCCTGGGGTCCCCCATCCACCCCCATCCACCCTGAGATTTCCAATTGATTTTTGCATGTCAAAGACCATCCTGTGAGTTAATGCCAGGCCTTGCAGGATCTGGTGCCATTCCTCAGGGCCTGTGAGACAGAGATGTTCTGCCAGGCCTATGGTTAAGGCTGCAGTGGTTTCCATCATGACTATCCTCCCTTTCCCTTCCCTATTTCTGGGTTTGTCTTGACTTGGGGATCCTAACTGTTCTCCTCCGGGCTGGCTGCCAACCTGCATGTTAAGAAATTGGGCGCCAGTTTTTGGATTTTAGCTTTTATGAATCGTGGTTTTAATTTTAGAATTATATTTTGTATTTTAAAGTAAAATAGACTATGTGAACAATGTAATGTAATATAGACTATGTGAATGATGTTTGATGTAAGCCACTCTGAGCCCGGCCTTAGCTGGGACAGAGCAGGGTAGAAATTCAATAAATAAATAAATAAATACACCAAGGTGGGTTAAATGATATTTCAGTTTAACATAATCTGGGGAGGAAATTTGCAAGCAAATTTGAATTTGCTGGGGGGAAATACTGAACTCTCCTATGATATTCACAATTATGAATGGGGACGGATAGAACATTGTTGTTATTATTATCACTTAAAACTTTATCAAAAATAGTTTTGTTTATCAACTGTATCCCTCAAAATCAAATTCAATACAAAAAAAGGATGAGAATACCTAACACACGCATGACCATTTGTAATATCTGAAGAATCCATCATTAGTCCAAGATATATATTTCACAGATAGCATATAAGACACAGAGAAGCAGCATGCTTTGACCACTCAGCCTACTTTCTGTACATTTTCGCTTCCATGTGAGGGCTTAATATTAAGGACTGTACCTCCTCCTCACCGCAGGAACTTTCCTGCCTTCCAAATTTTAGACAGTCAAGTGTGTCCTATTTTACAGGCTTTTTTTTTTTGCAAATGCATGGAGGTGACAACAGCAGCACACAACTGAGGGGGTTACTGCACTTGTATTCCCAGCGATGTATTAAGAGTTTGAAAACGTTATAAAAAATACTGTTCGCACTTTCTGTGTATTCCCACCAACGTATTAAGAGTTTGAAAACGTTATAAAAAATACTGTTCGCACTTTGTTTGGCCCCTTTAGCTGTAAAGACGTCTTCCAACCATTTATAAGCCATGGTATCCAAAAACCCTTTTAAAGCGACGTTTTTTATAACATTTTCAAACTCTTAATACATCGCTGGGAATACAAAGTGCGGTAACCCCCTGAGTTTTTCTTCCTTTCACTGGCATCTTTTAAGCAAAGGTAGGGCCTACATTTAAACAACAACGAATCATGTACATGAGTGAGAGTAACTATACCTCCCCCTCCACACATATATTTCTGCACTTGGCTAATTTTAACACTCCCCCAGCCTCCAGTCTAGTTGATTTCTGGTCCAAAGAAAAATGCTGAACTTAGTCAACCCAGCACAGTGAGGTAACTTTTAGGAGAGGATTCAGTTCTCTTTGCCCATTTTTTAAAAGCCCTCTCCACTTTCTCTACACTTGAAAATGCAGAATAGTGCCTAAATGCATAAGGATTTCGCTACTTAGGCCTGAACATTAAAGGACTGTCTCTTTTCCATGTCTCTGCAACTCAGCCATAATCAAAACCATACCCTTTTAAAATAAAATATCGCCTTTTGTTAAGGGAGATACTTTCTCTGTCCTCTCCCTGTTCCCAGCCTGCCTGTCATCCATAGGATACAAGCAAAATGTTTGCTTCTCCCCGCTATGGAAATATCCTGCCTATGGGCGAAAATGCATGGTCGCTTTAGCCTCCTTTATTCCCTGTTTCAGCCAGGATTCATCCAGGATCGAACGCACATTCGGCGAAACGCATGCGTTGGATCCTGGCTGAATCCTGGCTGAAAAAGGGAAAAAAGAAGGCTAAAGTGACCATGCGTTTTCACCCCGGGACAGATATAGTTACTTCCCTACACCACCAATATGCATTACTGAGAGAACAATCAAAATCTTTGCCCCTGTGCCAGCCAAGAGCTGTGGTAGCAGAACAGACAGTGGAATAGCAATAAAAAAGAACCACAGAGAATCAAGGAAGTCATCTGCAAGCCGCTGAACTAATGGAATGACTGGCTGAGAATGGAAACATTGTGCAAAGGAATGGCAGGAAAATCTTCTGCAGCAGGAACATCTGCCAACTCTGTTTGTTGGAGGTAGTTCTATTACTGAGTCAGACTTTGTCCTTGGTTCCCTAACCTCATGCTACCATGAAAAACAGAAGCTGATGTGCCAGAGTAACTCCAGATATTACCAACAGGCATCATTTTTAGTGATCAGATTCCAGATTCAGTATTTAAAATATACTCAAGAATAACAGTAGTTTGATTTGGATGTAGGGTTGTAATGTTTCATAGGAAGACTTTGCTTTCATTCTGCAAATAGATTTTAATTTCCTGACCCAAACTCTTCTATCCAATTCCTTAAACTGACCACAACTTTATATAAATTCTGTGTAACACAAGTAATTTTTAAAATCTTTTTTCCCCTCTATAGCAACATAATGTATACTTTTACATGGTTCCGGCCTAACTGCTGATTGCTCATTTGGGTCTATATACGCTTGAAATGTAGCCTAATAAATAGCTACCACTCCTTTGCCATTTGATATGCCTTAGGGAAAAGCCAAGTACACTTCTCTGAAGTTACTCATTACTACCATTTTAAAAGTGAAGAAGCAGAAGAAACCCTCTCAGAGTTCTCCATACCTGCCTTTAAGACAAAGTGCAACTTGGTTAATCACTCCAATAGTAATTATTAATTGCACGACATTGGGAAAAAATGAGGTTTGATTCAGCCATCACATCCTGGCTTTGCACTATTCTCATACCCTTTACTAATCCATCACAAAGAATCAGACAATGAAGACACTAGGAGTCCTTAAGAAGTCTTTTGAAAGAGATTAAACAGACTCCACATTGGATTAGATGCCTGACACTTTTAGTTTCCGTTACATTTTGTATAACCCCCCTAGGCACAGAAATCTGTTCCAAACAATGTATTCTAATGCAGATTTCCTTGACTCGCTCTAGGATTTCAGAGTATGTAAGCCCCTCGCTGCAGGAAATTCTATTATTAAGCTATCTTCACATCTCAGGGGCAGTGTGATATGCCAAACAGCCATCTAGAGGATACGAGGTTATAACAGGGGTGAAGTGGGCAGAGCTTTAGCTTAATGAAAAGGCCAACTTTCATCTCAGGATCCCAGTAAGAGGGCCCCTTGTGAAGTGTTTGAACATTCCAAAGCATTCCCCAATTACACATAAGCACACTTGTATAAGAAAAAGGAGAAACAGAAGAATTTCACACTGGAGCACAAACTCTGATTAAATGGGAAAAGAACGCTTCAAGATAAAGTTTAGCTAAGACAAAGAATATAACACAGAGTTATATAAACCTTTAAATTATTCTACTATCTCTCAGAAGTCCCCCCCCTGCCAAATGCAGAGAAAGGAGAATTAGCAATATTTCCTACAAAAATAAGTTGTTTCCAGTCCTCTTTGCATCTCACGGGGTGGGGGGGGGGGGACACTAATAGGAAAACATTCAAAACCATGAAGCCCTATTCAAAATGCTACCCAGGAAAGGTTGTAATCACGAGAAACACTGTATCTCCTGCTTACTAAAAAGGAGAATGAAGGATTTTGTGCTTTCACCTCAACAACCACAAGAGTCATTTTGAGGGAAGTCTGTCGCTGGAGCTGTTTAACCTTATTTCCACTTATTTTTACTGGCAATGAAGATGCAAGAGGCTTAAGAAGGGAAGGGAAGCGGAAAGGGGAAGATTTTTCCTAGGCTTATACCAGGGGTGGGGAACGTCAGGCCCGGGGGCCGTATAAGGCCCTCGAAATCATTTGGTCTGGCCCTTTGTGGGTCCTGGCAGATCTCTAGCTCAGAAGGGTCTAAGACTGGCAATCCACCCCCTCCCACAGACAGGAATAGTCTCTATTCAAGGCAGATGTGAGTTTGTTTTGCTGAGAAAAGGAACCTTCTTTCCCCCTTGAAGAAGAGTCGTTAGCTATGGAGCTGCTAGGACCGCCCAAGAAACTGTGTCAACCCTTTCCCACCCGGGTCGTGGAGAAACGTATTCCCTCTGTACTACAAGAGGGCTGGGGGCTGAAGTGGCAACAATGGAGGGGTTAAAGGGGGCAGGGCCAGAATGTGCGGCCCGCGAATGATGTTATAAATATCCAAATGGTCCTAGGCAGAAAAAAGGTTCCCCACCCCTGGCTTATACTGTTAGCATTCCTGTGAAGGCCATTTACAGAAATGGAAAGGATGCACTTATCATGGACTTCCACTGTGTTAGTATCCAGCCATGTTTTTTTTTAATATACAAAAAAGAAAACTTTGATGTACCTAGCACTGAGGAACATACACCTGGCTTCATCCATATGCAACTGAAAGCAATGGTGTCAATCCAAGTTGCTTCTGCCACAGAAAGAAGTGATCAAGCAGTTGTCCAACGTTTCTCCAAACCACAGCCTTGGTCAATTTTTGGAAGATTTGCAAAGGCTAGGCTAAGCTGCAAAGTAAAGATTAATTGACATGATCACACGACCAAGTACAGTTTTATCAATTCCAACTGATTTCAAGTTCATCAAAATGAACCAAAATTGATCATGCAATGTAGCCCTAATTTGCAAAAACACAGCCTAACCTTCTTCTGAAACCACTCACGCAAATTGCAGCATTCACTACAAGGAGACCTAGGGGGTTACCGCACTTTGTATTCCCAGCAATGTATTAAGAGTTTGAAAATGTTATAAAAAACATCGCTTTAAAAGGGTTTTTGGATACCACGGCTTATAAATGGTTGGAAGACAGCTAAAGGGGCCAAACAAAGTGCGAACAGTATTTTTTATAACGTTTTCAAACTCTTAATACATCAGTGGGAATACACAGAAAGTGCGAACAGTATTTTTTATAACATTTTCATACTCTTAATACATCGCTGGGAATACAAGTGCGGTAACCCCCCTAGTCGATCACCACCTAGCAGATCTTCCTGTCAGCTCCTTATATGCTCCTTTCCTCACTGACAGCTATCCATATTGGTCTAATAATGTATTACTCAGCAAAGTAGCTAGACTTTTCCAAGCTCAAGATGGGGGGCTTGGCTCAGCTGAGGCACAGATCTATTCCCTACTCTGGCTATGTTTGCACCACACAGGGTCCTTCCAAAAAATCAAATAGATTTTTTCCTACATGACTGTGCCATACTCTCATTCCTGGGATCCATAAACATTCTTCTGGTAACACTTAAAACATTGTATTTTAGAGAAACAGCAGAGCTAAGGGAATATATTCATCTGACCAGTGGTTTTGTATTCCTAAAGTCCTATTTTATTCCTATTTCCACTTTGCCTACCTAAAATAAAGGTCCTTGCAAATCAACCTGATTTATACAAAACAGCGCATCACAACAAACGTCTTTCAAAAAGTGGAACTGTACAAATTTGTTTTCTTTTCAAAATCTTCATTTTAATTTTTTTATTTGTTTTCATGACCTTTCATTGGGAAAAACTCCCTTTTCCTCCTCTTGCTTCAACTATACCCTAGATACTTATTGCTGAACTGCGGACAGCTGCTGCTGCAACTGTGCCAGTCGAGTGGAAGTGGTTAGCTAGACAAGTAACATGCTGCCCAGCCACACAACCAACAGGAATGTGAGGAGAGAATCTCCTCCCTCTTCCAGTGCCCCTTGGATTGTCTACAGAAATGTAGCTTTCATGTACATTGAGAACTACATTTCTTAGGATTCACCAAGGAGTGATGCCTCAGAAACAGCAATATGTAAGGTCTTCAAAAGATTCCCTTTCCACACACACACCTTACTCACCCAACAATCTGCCTGCCTGGCCACCAGTTACTAGCGCTACCCCAGAAGCAACTGCCACCTGTAAGAGCAAAGAGTGGGAGGAAGGAAAGCAAAGGAGAGGAAGCAAAATGCCCCCCCCCCAATCTATTTAACTTCTGCAAACCAAACCTGCAGGGTCTAGGACAACGAATGGCATTCATTCATACATTGTTTTACCATTCATTTTTGTAAACCAAATGTATTAAATGAATGTGTGGTTTTTGTTGCGGTGGTTGTCGTTGGCATTGTTTCATGTTTTAATTCATTTTGCAATGAATTCGACTCCCTAGAAAAGAGCAGAGATACAATATCCAGCAATTCCTTACTCATGCACTATAAAAACATCAGTGTTAAGTAGGGTTGCCAGCTCCGGGTTGGGAAATATCTGGAGATTTTGGAAGTGGAGTCTGAGGGTTTGGGGTCCAATTGCCATAGAGTCCAATTGCCAAAGCAGCCTAATTCTATCACCTGGAGATCAATTGTAATAGCGGGAGATCTCCAGACTAGAGGTTGGTGACCCTAGTGTTATGGCATGTCCTCCTTTCTGGTATGAGCCAGTAAAAACAAGGTGAGGGGAAATTGCTAACATCACCGTCAAAGATCATTTATTTAGAAAGGATCCTAACTGGCAGACTAGACATTATTGGGGGAGGCAGACCTTCAAGTACCCTGGTCCTTAGCCATTTAAAGCTAAGAGCAAATATTTTAATTTCTGTCTTGAAACAAATGATAGCCAGTTCAGATCTTTCAGCACAGGGGTGATTTCATCCCTGCATCAGTCCCTAACAATAGCATTGGTGCTGTATTTTGGACCAACTGAAGTTTCTGGACAGTTTTCAAAGATGGCCCCATTTGAAGTGCATTACATTAATCCAACCTGAATGTGAGCAGATCATTAATCACCATGGCCAGAGGACATTTTTCAAGGAACAGCCATAGCTGGCAATCAGCCAAGCTGATAAAAGGTTACATGCCACCTGAAGAGACCTGAGATTTTACTGTTACCTTGGCAGAGATCACTACGTACACAAAAAAGGAGGAAATGTTTTTAGATTCGAGCAGTATGGTTTTCCTGCTCTTTATTACCTGGATTGGGCAGAGAATAAAATATGTGTCAAAGATACTTCATTTTTGCAACTTGTACAAGCAAGCTAGTCATACTTATTTTGCATAATTTGTTCTGCCTCTATTCAATCACAAAGAGGAGCCCGGCTTCCCTTCCTTTAGCCCACACACTTTGAAACAGACCATGTAAGCATCTGATTTATTTTTAAGCCCTACAGAGGTCCTGCAGTTGGGGCCTGAGGGAGATATCAGTCAGCGAGTAACTCTTTGCTTGACTGGTGAACACTGGCCAAAGGAAAGAATGTAGGAGGACTGGCCAACTTGGCAAGAAACTTCCAGAGCAGGCAAGGGCAGGTCATACAACAAGTCCTGGCCAGGCAAAGCTTCTAGATGAAGCCTACAAAGCAAACCATGAGCAGGAAGGATTTTGAAATGCTGTAAGAGATCTGGTTGAGACTTTTCCACTGGTGAAAATCTTCAAATAGTGAAGGAGTAGATAAAGCTCCTTTTTTTGGACCAAGTAAATTATATGGGTGCTCACTGCAAATTAGGGAGCTGCATGACTTCTTCCTCACAAACAGTGAGTTTTCATGAATAGGCATTTGCCAGTTGGCCTCAGCATGGAGTAGGTAGGTACAGATTTATTGTATAGCCAAAGGCCATTACAATCAGGTAGACACAATAAAATCAGATTCAACAAGAAAACAGTTAAAATCAAGTACAAAAATAAATTTAAATCAAATACAAGTGTTGTCCAGTTTAACTGCAATGCTGGCTCGAATTTTCCTAGCCGCTAGGGCAAAAAGAGACATACCCACCTACCTACCAGTTGACCTCAGCATGGAGTATATGTGATGTTAGAGGATTATGGCGGGAAAGTGAAAGATATATTCATCATGTGCAGACTCTCGGCAGCTCGGTAAATGTCTGGACCAAACATCTCATTCTTTATCCATTTTTCTTTGTGAGAAATAAGGTGGAATGGACAAGACCACTTTGTAATTAACATAGAATACCTCAAGGAATTAACTGCATTCCTACCCATCACAACCAAGTTCTGTGGACCTGCATAAAGAAACTTTCTTTCCATTTGTCTCATCGCGTTTTATCTTGTGATATCTCAGTTTTCAACATCTTTATTTATGGCTCAAGCTCCAGAGGTTTTTTTTAAATGCAAATGTTATATTTTGGAAAAGAAACATTTGCATCCTGTAAAATCTCTTCGAGTGAGAGCTCTGTTGAATGCCTGGTTTATTTGTGTAGTGCTTGCCAAGGCCAAGGCTCCTGGAACAATCAGCCAAGTTCTGCTCTGGTGCAGCCTTCACTGCTTAAAATAGGACTTGTACGGGAGGTTTAATGAAAAGCCTATTGAAATTAATGCCGATTGTGCAGCAGCACTACTTGATGGATTGTGCCCTTTGGCTTCCGGTGGGAATTAAAGGCACCAGCACACTGAAATCACTATTCGGCTTCTTCTAAAAGCAGACCGATCACCTTGCAAACACAAGCACTTAGTTGCTTTTTCCCTTCTCTTTTTCTTCTCCAAAGGATGAGTCTTACATACTTCAGTGCTTTGTAAAATTATCTTGAAAGTGTTAGAAACGAGGTGATATATGAAGCAGGATATGAAGCAGTTGAATCTACAGGCAATAAAACTGCCCCCAAACTCTCTTACTAGTTCTGTCAGCAGTCCAGCTCAGACTGTAATTCCTTTGCTTCAAGCCCCAAAAGCAAAACGATATACCCCAGGCAACTTCCCGCCCAAACAAGTTGAAAACGTTACACATTCCATGTGTCAGAAAGGGAAGCCGGCTCACTGCCACACTTCTGCTTGAGGGCACTGGGTACTAAATGAGCACAAAGAGAGCTTTAGTTGAAACGGAGATCCTGACTCGCGCAGATTTACAGTGTATGCCATATGCACACTTTCTATTTTAGATTTTAAAAATAAATAGCCCCCTGGGTAAAGTTGGCAGTAGGTCAATTTTAATTTTAACTCACCTCACTACAGCTCTTAACAAGGCCCCCTTTCTCAGAGGAGGCCTACCATTCCCAGCCGTTTTGCTCGGATATGAACACGTTCACTCTTATAATACTTGGACAAAACTGTATTTTAAAAAGCACAAAATGAAGGGTCGAAACAGGCTTGGTTTTAAATCGACAAAAAAAACCTTTAAAGGCCTGATGAAGACAGACCATGAAACCAGTAATGCTAAATGTTTTCAGTAATATTCCAAATTATATGACAATTTCTAATTTACAGAGCATAGTCTTTAAGACTGGAACGTTTCACACAGCTAGCCAACGATATACACATTTATATTTTATATGTTTGTGTCAAGTTTGAATGTGACAACTATGTTTGGAAATGGAAACACTTGTATTTTAACCAGAATGCTTATCGGGGAGTCAGTTTTGCCTACAATTTTATGTTGAGTGTACCCTGGGTAGCAAAATTTAAGTTTTCTGGCATATAACATGTAAAGCAGTTCATTTTCCCCCTCCATGTAATGATTTACATGGCAGTACAGAGAAAACCCGAGCATGAACTGGCTAGTTAAGGAGAGAGAGAACCACGGTGACTTCCATTATCACAGCTGCTGTTTTTTAAGCTTCCTCAGTTATGGATATAGGTGTGCTTCCTTCATGTAGCAACAGTTCTGCACTACAGATTCTCCATGTGATCACATTCCTGAATACATATTACATGCAGAAAATACATGCTACTTATTTATGACTAACAGCCCTAAAAGGTATCTTTGGGCCAATTCACACAGTGATGTTTGTTTGTTTGTTTGTTCTCTCTCTCTGTGTGTGTGTGTGTGTGTGAATTTTCATGCACAGTTTATTTGAACATGGAATGATGGTAAAAATGTAGTCTGAGTATCCACCATGGCTCCAGCTTACTGTTTTACGCCCTGCAGCAAACATTCTTTGCAAGGGATAGAAGTTGTTACATTTGCCTGTGCGTACAGCACAAACGTGCTTCATACAATCCAATCCTCATAATTGCTTTTCTTCTGAAAGTGGCGACACTGTTGATTCCAGCTTCCAAGCCCTCAAACCAGACCATAGAAAACGCATGCATCCCCCCTTTCAGAAGATTTCACGCAGTGTGTATTCTTTCCGTAGGAGTAGTCATTTTGTGAGAAACGTAACATCTGAAAAGGGCTTTTGTGATGTGCTTCATCAGGATGTGGCTCATGGAATGCTCAGATGCCTCTTTGCTTTGCTACTCCTACATTAAACCTGGGCTGATAAATGGAAGTCACAAAATGAAAATAGATTTAAAAAAATGTGGTCATAAGTCTTGGCTAACACTGTACATGATTCAGAAACTGAAGACAGATGCTCCAAATTAGAATGCTGTGTAGGCTTTACAAAGGAAACTTAGCCTGATCAAGACCTAATGAAAAAGAAATGGAATTTAGCCATACTACTCTGAGTTACAGAGGCCATCACCAACCCAGACCTAACTAAAAACTAACTGAAAACATAAAGTCAGACTTTAATGTTAGTTCAGTCCATCAAATGGTGTTTAGCAGTGAGAGCTTCATTTTGAACTGAATATATTGCATTAATGATACCAGGGGAATTGGTGTTATGACACAATAGTGAATCAAGCTTTTACAACAGGAAACGCTAACCCTCTGAAACATTCTGCTAACACATCAAGGAAATCAAGCCAACCTACAGGGAATTTAACATTGTAGAACCACTCTGAATATTAATAAATTACAAGCACATATGCCCCATAGACTGCTCCCAGATGCTAGAAGTGCAAAGCTTCATAATGAAAACTGGGACTCGTCAAGAAAGTTCTAAGGCTAAGCACATCAGGAAGGGTAATCACTGGTTTGAGTAGTCCCACTAAAGGATGTTCATTGTATCTCAATAGCTTGTAAGCACAATTTTACATGGCATACCACTTCAATCAATCAGCCACAATGTCTAACTAGAGATAATTAAGACTAATTGAATGGTGTCTATTACAGCTGTATGGCAAAAGGGGGATGCTGCTTGGTCTCTGAAACTGTACAGACCAAATCCTATACACTATACTGCATGCTACAAAGTCCACATGTCCCCCATGTTCTGGGAGTTCCCCTCTGGCAACTTAATTCCCACAGGCATGTAGTCCCAATTCAGATCAGGACTGTGATGTAAAAAGAGATTGGGCTTAAGCCCCCCCCCCCCCGCCATATAGACCCACCATTTTCCTGATCTGAAAATGCCCCTGGAAGTTGCTATTTACCTGTTAGGAAAACTCAGATATTCTGAAAACTACACATAAGTTTCCCCAATGTGGGCAAATAATGGCTCTTCAGGGATATTTCAGGACAGGAAAATGGTGGTTTAAAGCCCTTCTGCTCACAAGTCTTTGGCCCAATCTAAACAGGGCCCACACAAACCTGGGAATTGTTCCTAGAGGGGAACTAAGGCAAACAACTGATCTAAAGTCCTCATGACAGTCACATGTCCACCATGTCAACTTTGTAATGTGTGAATGAGCCTAAAAGATAGCATAAAATACTTCGTTTTACCCAGGTAATATGTTTCTCACATTTTAATCCCATCCTTCCTCCAAGAAACTCAGAGTGGTATTCATGGTCTCTCCACACAACAATCTTAAAAGTAGATTTAGACAGAGAAATAGTAACTGGCCCAAAGTCACCCAGAGTTGGAATAGAAACGCAGGTGACCTAGTCTGATATTCTGACTACTACATGGTACTGTCTCAGACAGTTAATCAGGTACATTAATAGATCTTACTACAGGTAATTAGTTAAAGAATGTATATACTGTACTCTCTCCTTTACAGGACTCCCACTAACATTCTAAGGGTGTTTATTAAAGGCAATGGTTACTACTAGATAGACCAGTAATTTATGCACAGATATCTTAAATCCATTTCTATAACCAGGAGATGCAAAGAAATTGTTTAGAATGGCATCAACAAAAATAAGCCCATTATCACAAAAGACATCTCCAACTAAAATGTTATTATCTACATTATCAGCAACTATTAGCCAATTAGGATTTTCAGATTGACCTAATGTAAACTTTATATTGTCAAAACCTTCTTTTAATACTGAAATGCACCTGAGATAAGTGTTCATTCCAGAGGCGGACTGGGGAGTTAAAGTGGCCCTGGATGAAGCCAAGCTGAGTTGTCCTGGCTGAACTGCAAAACCGGTGCTGCAATGCCACTCAAATCAGCAGGATCAAACATTGGCATTGACTCACCTGTTGCCCCCTCCCACAATTGGTGGCAATGGGTTAACTGACACCTGTTATCACTGCTGCTGAGGGATCCAAGCCAAGTGGTCCTTGAGGCACCAGCAGAGTTGCTGTGGCTTGGCTCTGGTGGTCACCAGCAGCTTTCTAGGGCCCATCAGGAAATTTGCCTGTAAGTGCAATGGCCAGTCCACCCTGGGTTCATTCATTGGCTTCTTCCAGAGTCACAGGTGTGATAAAGGATTGGCAAACTGTTCTGTGGCATGCCAGTAGTGCTGAAATTTCACTGAAAATAATGTGTTGTCAGTGACATCTTCCTTATAGGATAGACAATATTATAGAGATTCAAGTGTGGCAGAAACAAGAACAGCTATGCGTGTCTTGCTGTAGAAGGAAACAGTGAATATCTTCCCCATTGTCAAACTGTGGCTATCCTTTACAGCCATGCTGACTTCATGATGGTTGACAACCCTACATGATAGATGTAATACCTTAAAGCTCTCGTAGAGACTCTTCCATTGACCCTGTCAGGGAGAATGATTTCATATTATTCAAGTATGAAAAAAATAAGCCCAAAAGGTAATTTAACTGACTTTGATGGTCCTATTTATGGAGATGATCCCTCTGCTCAGCCTGCCTGTTCATGCAGAGCCTAATGAGGTGATGTCTCTGCTTACCACCTGCTTGTCTCTGATCCAAGTCTGAACTACTGTTCATTTTTTCCCTGTTAAGTACTGCAGAAACAGAATGACTTCAAATTAGTATGAAATTAAGACGTGAGCTTCAATCATTAGTTACGTTATCATTTTGAAGCCTATATTTTTTTCTTTATCCAGAAGCAGAAAACAAGTGGAAATACCTACACAAGTCTACAGAATATTTCCAAGTTAATAAATGCTAGAAATTGGAAAGTTGTTTTTTAGGTGCTGGTTTTGTCTAGACTAGATTATCGTAATTCTCTGACAGATGACATTTCTTCCAGCTGCTGAAGCAGACCTCACTAAAGAGCGGTCTACTGAAATTTTTCTGCACTGTAGACCACTTGAAAACAGCATTTATAATTCATACCTTTACTCTTCTAAAGTGCTGTAATTCAAAGAAAACCAATTTTAATGAACTTTTATTTATCATTGATCATTCAACACTAACTCAATATAGATTTTAATCATATGATCCCATCAAGTTTCATATTAGATATACACAAGGACCCTAAACTACTAGTACCCCTGGTTCTAAGTCAACTTTCTTCAGTTCCAAACTCTATGCATCTCATTTAAGGTACCCCATTCAACTCCGAAGATCACTGTCACATCATTAGATGGCCTGCCTCTTGAATACTCTACAGCAGGGGTAGGGAACCTTTTCCTGCCAAGGGCCATTTGCACATTTATAACATCATTCAGGGGCCACCAGGTGTAAATCTCCTGGTGGGGGTGGGGGGGGAGGCTAGGGTTGCCAGGTCTCCAGCCACCACCTGGAGGTTGGCAACCCCAGGGGAGGCCACACAGAGAAGGCCTGCAGGGTGCCCCTGCTCCCCCCTCCAGGCGGGAGGGCAGCCAGCGGTGGGCCCGAGCAAACGAGGCACCAGGGGGGCGCAGACCACAGTCGATCGGCAAGGGAGGAAGGAAAACAGAAAAAGAGGAAAAGGGAGGGAGGGAGAAAGAGAGAGAAAGGGAGAAAGAAATGGAGGAGGAGAAAGAAAGAAAGAAAAGGATGGAGGGAAAGAAAGAAAAGGATGGAGGGAGACAAAGAAAGAGACAGAAAAAGAGGGAGCAAGAGAGGGAGAGAAAGGAGAAAGAGTGACAGAAAAAGAGGAAGAAAAGAGAGAAAAGCCTTCCCCCCACACACACACACGCCGGCCTCGCGCCACTGGGCCCCAGTCTCCCCAACTCCCCTGCCCACATACACACACACACACACACACACACGGCGGCGCACAGAGCCCCACGCGACCAGACCCCAGTCTCCATGCTCTCCCCCCCACAGAGTCCACAAAAGCCCCCCTCTCAAAGCCCGATCGGCTCCCACATGCATGCTCTGCCGCCGGGAGCTGCTGGCCTCTTTCCCTGCCTTCCTCTCGCTGCTCAACAGCCGACAGGCAGGAAGAGGGGCTTACAATGTGCTGCGGCATTCCTGCACGCAGCGTCTGTAGGGGGCAGCCTTGGGGGAAGCATCCCTCCCCTCTCCTCTCGCCAACAGCCGACAGTTGGTGAGAGGAGGTCCAAAGGGTGCCGCAGCGCCCCTGTAAGCCGCAGCCCCAGGAACACCCTCAGGGAGGGCCGCCCTGTGCCCCACCTCTGCAGCAGGGCCCCAGAGCTCCCGAGGGCCACAAAAAATGTCCTCGGGGCCGCATACGGTCCCCGGGCCTGAGGTTCCCCATCCCTGCTCTAGAGCAAAGGGAAAGCAGAGATAACAATGCTGAAGTTATAAAGTAACACAGAATGAACTGTAGATGCACGCATTTACAGAGGCATAACGTCCTATTAGGGTTGCCAGGTCCCACCTGACCACTGACAGGGGATGTAGGTATGGTTACCAGATCCAAGATGGGAAACTCCTGAAGATTTGGGGATGGAGCCAGAGGAGGACAGGGACCTCAGTAGATACAATGCTTTAGAGTCCACCCTTTAAAACATCAGTTTTATCCAGGAGAATTAATCTCTGTGGTCTGGTCATGAGCTGTAATTTCGGGGAACCCCCAAGTCCCACCTGGAGGCTGGCATCCCTATGTCCAGAACTTTCATATCTTCTGCTTTTGGTTGAAACTTCTACCCTCAGGGGCTTATCCCTTTGTGGCCCTGACTAATAGCCCAGGACAGTCCTGAATCTCAGTTGGCACTGTGTGTGAGAAAGAGAGACAGTTCCTTCTCTGCGGTTAGAGAAAATCCAAGCAATGGAGAAGGGGATAATCTGGTAAGCTATTGGGTCCCCCATTGCAGGGAAAAGTGAAGAAGAAATGAAGTGCATAGATAAACCACCTTTCCCTCGTCAACCCCTCCTATATGAAGTAGTGTGAACCGAGAAGCTGGCTCCTGAGGTAAGAATGCTAAAGAAGGTTAGAATCTAATCTTTAAACATTTATGCTCAGTATACCTAGACATAGGTAAAAAGGGCAATTACAGAAGGGCAACACAAAAATTGGAAAACAAAATAAAAGTACATGTTAATTCAAACAACTTATGAGAATTCTCTGGTCTTCATACCTCCTTCGTGAGGTGGCAACATGTGCAAAGTGTTATAGCTGAAAATGAGACAAAGGCCTTCCTCTTACTAGTTCTTATTTTAGAGGTCTCAAGGGAAGGAGGGGGTTTGCCTACGAAATTGGAGGAGTTACGCAAATATTCTCTCCCAAAAGATCCAAACCAATGAACTGCTTCACTGGGATCATGTGTGTTTTGCACTCAGCACTTTTGGAATTGTGTGAAGAGCTTAAAGTAGGATAAAGAAGCCGTGGGTAGGTTGCAAATGTTCTTAGGCAGTGTTCATTAGTGGTGTCCTATGGGGGGGATAATTTTTCTGAAGTGGGCCATCAAGTGTGGACGGATTCTCCATTGTTCTCCACTAAAGGTGTAGTTTATACAATACTTCCACCGTTTCATGAAGCAGAGTTTTGGTCAGCTACGAGCCTCACAAAATTGACCTCTTTAATTTTAACACAAATATATGTCAAGTTGCACAACTTATTGCTTCAGAGCAAAAGCCCATTATTAAAGGTACTTTTACTTATCTAACGCAGGAAACACAATTGTACACCCTGATGAAATAAAGATGTGAGGAGGAGATCCACCCTTTTGGAGCAAGTATCTTTACAGGGCAATAAAGACATTCCGATCCTTGCAGGACAATGCCTGCTCAAGGCCCATTCACTTCAATGAGGATTACCTAGGCAAAGAAATCAATAGCTTGGAGCAGGCATGTACAAATCAAGCATCCGCGAGGGCCATTTTACACATCACAAATGAAGGCCACACTTCCATTTGAAACACAGGTTGAACATTTAGACTTCAGAAGCCCGGGAGACATGAAAAGGCTCTCGCTCACCATGAACTGACCAGGGGAAGAAGACAGCTTTCTACACTCTGTGCCACAAGCAGCTGGTGGTGCTAATTTATAAACCACAGCAGAAAATGTGTATGCTGGCTCCTGAGTTTTGTGTAGTTTGATTATTAGGCTTTATATATTTTTTATTTATTTATATCTTCGACTTCTGACTCGCCCTCCCTGGTAGAACCGGGCTCAGTGCGAGTTACAACATTAAAACAGTACACAATCATAACAAATCTAAAAATGGTTAAAACTATAATCTTCAGCCTAAAAACACAACCTAACATTGTGTGTGTGCGTGTAAAGTGCCATCAAGTCACAGCCAACTTATGGTGACCCCTTTTTTTGGGGGGGGGGGTTGTGGCAAGAGACTAACAGAGGTGGTATGCCAGTGCCTTCCTCTGCACAGCAACCCTGGTATTCCTTGGTGGTCTCCCATCCAAATACTAACCAGGGCTGACCCTGATTAGCTTCTGAGATCTGATGAGATCAGGCTAGCCTGGGCCATCCAGGTCAGGGCAACCTAACATTAGATGACTCTAAAATAAAGCTCATCGAAAAGGCAGGTGCAGACCAGCCCCTCCTAATTCAACAAAGCAGAGAAATGGAGGGGGAAAGTGGGGAGGTCATTACTGACGACATCTGCAGGTGACCTCAATGTAACTATACTTTATTGTACCATCTTTGGTGTTTAAGAAAGCAAGCCATCAAGATATGTAGAAAGGTAGTGTCTCAGCTATATATGAAGAAAGCTTCTTGCATTACCGTAATGCAGGCTGATCCAATGTGGCGATCATTATTTAAACAAAAGAAAAGATAGGGATAGTACTCAAATTGGGTCTAATCATTCAACCTGGAAATAAAGGCTCACATTGGGACAGAGTATGTGCACCTTGCAGATGACACAATGCTCTCAACCATATTGTTCATTCAATAAGAACCTGAGCAAGATAAATCCTTGATGGATTATCCTCATCTGAAGTAGTAGTTCCACAACAGTGCACTGGTGGAGGAGGAAGGGAAGGTGGGGAGGCACAACTGCAGTGGTGGGTAAATGCCAGTGCTTAGTTGTATTTATAAGTCACCATGGCCAAGGATTGAAAAAGAAAGCAGGCAGCATTAAGTCTTGACAGATTACATGAAGGGCTGGACTGCTGTTGCCACAAGTGAAGACGAATGCTGCACATCTTAATGAGCACAAGCAGGGCAACCAGAAGTCAGTGCTAAATAAACAAAGCAATGAATGAACACTCAGCAAGGATATGTGATTGTGGCGGGCATGTGCACATCTCCTTCGTTACATCTTAACACCCGCAAAGGAAAGCAGAATTGGTGAATTGCAACAGAATTGCAGCCACCTTCAGAGAATAAACCAACAGGCTTGTCACTTGGAGTTTAAGTGATGAGGTCATTATAAATTTTTACTCTGCAGATTTTTAAAGATGGGTAAAATATTATAGGGAACACTTGTTAGCTGGGGACAAATAGCATTGTATACCCTGGCCACTGATTCTTCTCATATTATCTGTTGCCACACCACTATACATTTTCTATCATGATAATAATGTACTTTCTAAAAAGCATATGGTTTTCTTTTACCATACGGTGAAACATGAGGGACATATACCTGATTCATTTACTTGAATTTTTATTTGTTTGTTCCCCCCCCATAAATAATCCCAACAGTATTATTTCACAACAGCAATATGCAAAATGCCTCTAATAACTTCTGCCTTCTTCAAACACCTGAAGGGACATGTAAAATGTGGGGACAGAAAACGAAAACAAGCCCATTTGCCCTGTCCATCCTGTGAAATTGATTTCCAAAAGAATTGCCACACAATGTGAAAATTCAGCAGCACATACAGTTTCTCACGAATGGCTAAAACGGTCTGTTTACAGCACGGTCTTCAATGAATGTACAATTTCAAGTCACTTTTTCCTTGACAATATGAACACACTTAAGCAATTATTCTATTTTTTAAAAAATTATTCTATTAAAAAAATAGAAGCCTGTTTTTGACTTTGCCCTAAATTTCATTAGCATCAATCTATGAAGTCCTTAAGAGCTGTTCACTTCAATGGGACTTAGCCAGCGTCTTTCATGGTCTGATTACACACACACATATAATATAAACCTAGGAACAATATTAATGATGAAAAATAGTATAATGGCAAATATTCTCATCTTCAGAGCAGCACCATAAACTAGGAGTACATAAATAAGAGACAGAGTTATATATAAAATATTGGTCTTAGCCCTTTTGATTTCTATTTCTTTTTGTTAACAAAATTATATAATGCACAATGGATGGAACAGTCAAGAAAACAACTAACAATATGTTAGCAATGCACTTCCATCTTTCAATAAAACAAGCATAACTCTGTTCTTTCTGGCATTGGCACACAGAAATCATGCTTTGAATGTCTAATATTGCCAAGTTTTTACAATATACTGTTTTTTTGTAAGCCACCTTGGGAACTTTTGGCCTGACAGTACAGCCTAGATCACATTTTATAGGGTTTGTTTAGGCAGCTATAAGAGCAACTAATGAATTAAAAATACACTAGCAGTCTTCAAACTCTAAAGAAAATGATGCTTTCAGCTGTAACAGTACTGCTCCAATTTGATGAGGGGCCAAAATCCAGGTTCCTCCACTACCCAAACAGGTGATCAGTGGAATGTTACACACAGGGGTCTCTACATAAGGGCCAATGGCTTGGATCTTATGAAGGGTGTGCTTAAGGACATAGGTCTTTCTAAGAATTCTTCAAATTTCACTATGAACACATTTGACTGTCTAATTTACAATGTTCAAAGATGGCAATCAGATGTGAGCTGATCACTTAGTCTCTTTGGTTTCTACTGAGTAGCCCCAATGCCCGCCAAACTGGTTTGCAATGGGTTGTCCCAAAACTACACATGTACAAAGATGCTGCTGATTCAAATTGAGTGATGCCATCTGAGGCTGGACAGGTAGGCAGGTACCTGAGAAAGGGCTTTCCTGGTCATGGCACCAATACTTCGGAACTCCCTCCACACTGTCCCCAGGGAGATTTGTCAATCTCCTTCTATCGATGTCTTTCATCAGATGGTGGTGACTTTTTTGTTTTGTTGGACATAGCCCCAATAATGTTTATTGGCCATTCTTCCTGGGTCTGGTGTTGTTTGACTATGTATTTTCATTGAATTATTTTATAACTTTAGATGTTCTTTTTAACAGTTCAAGTGTTTTTATGATCACTGCCTTGGGGACACTGATGGAAAGGCAGCCGAAAATGTTTTGAATAAATACTTAATAATATTAGTGTCATTAAGGACTACTTAGGGGAACACCAGAGTGAGTTCTTCTTTATTAGTGACTTATTTATTGATTATATGATTTGTGAGTGACCAAATTGTCTGTTTAAACAATTCCCCGCTGAGTGAAACAGGTACAGGGCAAGGATGGGGAGGTAGAACTCAGTTGGGCTGTGTGAGAACGCACATGTGTGAAACACTAATTGCACTGTACTGCATGGTTACTAACAAATACAGAGAAGCAACCTGCTGAGCACCCATAAACCCATCAAGGAACTATTGAACCAGTTGTTGAAAAAAAAATCAGCTTTCGGTTCAGAATTGGTGAACAGGATGCAAGCCCAATCAGCAAGTATTTGATCATCCCTAGTTCTTTCCTGTCACCAACATTTCCCTAGGTAAAGGTAGTCCCCTGTGCAAACACCGGGTCATTCCTGACCCATGGGGTGACGTCACATCCCGACGTTTACTAGGCAGACTTTGTTTACGGGGTGGTTTGCCAGTGCCTTCCCCAGTCATCTTCCCTTTACCCCCAAGCAAGCTGGGTACTCATTTTGCCGACCTCGGAAGGATGGAAGGCTGAGTCAGCCTTGAGCCGGCTACCTGAAACCAACTTCCGTTGGGATCGAACTCAGGTCATGAGCAGAGCTTGGACTGCAGTACTGCAGCTTACCACTCTGCACCATGGGGCTCTTCAACATTTCCCTAATAGTCCAAAAATACCTCTGCTGAAGGTTGTGGGACTCATGTGGACAAAACCATGTGACCTGAATGGCTGCAGTGAGGACGGGTAATCTGGCAATATTGTCCTCCCGTTTTCCTTCCATCAGCAGAAACTTTATTAGCACAGTAGCAGTGCCAGTCAAGTCAAATCAAATCTTTATTAAAAACAGTCATAGAGCAGCACAGCTCTTCACAGTTTTCCACCAGAAACTCTCAGTGTTACACTCTGATCACAGGTTTACACAAATTATAAGTTAGTTATTTACACAGTTATTGTGAATTAGTTATACGACACATTACATTGTTGGCATACTGGCATTCTCAGCAGTGTCTGATGGGTTCTACAAGCCGCCACACAAAACTTTGCCACCCCTACTGTAACCTGTGGGTTTAAGCAGTGCCCGTCTGGTTTCCCCTCAATTCCCAAGGCTTTTCGAACACGTGAGTCCTTGCCGTATTTGACAGGTTTCAGGGGATTCCTCAGGGAATGGGGATGGCCAGAAAGAACCACATTCGTATGTGACCTCTGTGCAGGCTCCATAGAATGCAGAACAAAGCCAGCAATAATAATTTTTAAAAGCAACCCTATTTGGACAGTAGCCTGAGCGTATTCATAATATTTCACCCTTAAAACTTGCTTGCAAATTTGTTTGAAACTGTTCTGTAATACCTGTCCTGCTTCTCTAGCATATATGCAATTTGAGGGAGGCAGATGCAAAAGATACCATCTGGCATCACATCTGACTTTTCCAAAGGGTTGGCATATGTGAAGAACCATGTGAAACAACTCTGTGCATTGGGGTAGGCTTGGATTTTGCAAGAACATTCCAACCACTATTTTATATAGAATAGTCAAGGATTGTATCAGCCAAAGCTTCAGGAGGTGGGCAGAAAAGGAGCCAGGGAAGTTTTCAGACATCATAGTCACATTGCTTGGCTTGGCTACCCGCTAAGATCCCCTACCCTTCTAAGTTACAAATCACCCTACTTTATATAATTTCTAAAATCCGTAGGTTAAGCAAAACACCTTGCGTATGCCATGCAGTTGCAGAGATGCATCACAGACACATAAAAATAATGGGAGCACATTATCAGAAAATGAGGGTTTGTGAGTACCTGTGTAATATACAGACAGGCACATGGAATGGAACAAAATATGCAAGAATCTAAGCAATTAACTACAGAGAGATAAAATGGGACTCAGTCATTTCCTTCAAGGCGGAGACCTCATGTACTAACTTGCTTCTCAGGCATTTGTGCAAGCAGGCAAGAAAATCATCTTCTTATGTTATCAGCTGTCAAGAAGATCCCTTAATGAGGTCTTCCCTTCCCCAATCCTTCTCCCATTTGTTTTTTGTTTGTTTGTTTTGCATTTCTCCCCAACTCCTAACATTTGAATTAAACAACAGAGCTGCTGCGGAAAGGCTATTATGCCTTCCCTGAATGTATATCGTAAAAAAAAAGAGAGAGCTACTAAAGTACATTTCCTCTTACTTTTTCCCTCCCTTTTTATTGTTCAGCAAGCGGGAGTGCTAAGATATCAGAGCAGGAGAGATAAATACGGGCCACAAAAGTTTTCCCACAGTCTTTAGGCTCTTCTGGATGTTAATCCTATTGAGAATATTTATGCCGGCAAAACAATGAGGGGAATCCCAAACACAACCCAATACAGCTAGCGCTCCTGCTGACTTGCCTCCCTGGCACAGCAAGCAAAGGCACTGCCTAGAGCCCAGCTGCCTGTTGCTATGGAAACGTCTCCACAGAAGGGCAGCCCTGGGCACCACATTTCAAATACTTTAGACTCACCACATGCCTCGCCAAAGAAAGGCCGAAAGTTTCCATTTATCTCTCTGGCACCCCGATTATCCTAGACGAACGACATCGTTTGGATTTTAAGCAAACGCTCCAGCATTCGATATCATCTCGCCATATTCTGTGGAGGGTGATTTCTGCCCAATTCCTTTTGGACTTGATATGCCTGTAGAGAAAGGGAAAACAACAACAACAAGATTTTTCCTCTTTATTTTAATAAACATGCTTGATAGATACACAGTTTATATAGGACAAATATAATTAGAATAAATGTCTATTGAAATTATTAATGTTTTTCTATCGATCTAGTTTCTATTTTAGGCTGTGTCAAAACTTATTAATAAAAATATTACAATTACCTTTTTCCTAGTAACTATTCTTAGATAGAACAGAAATAAAAATGCATTTGATAGTGGTAACCTGTCCAAGACGACAACCCAATAACATACTGTATCTATTCCTTACCCCTTTTTCCTCCCCCATTTTTGTATACCCCAAAAACTAATAAAATATTTTTAAAAAGAAAAGAGGTTATTAATGTTGTTTAATGATAAATGGCAGCATCAGGAAGTGGCTAGTGTGTTACACTAAGAACTGGGAGACCCATGTTTGAATCCCCCCCCCGCCGCCATGGAAGCTTGTTGGGTGACCTTGGGCAAGACAGTCTCCCCCCCCCATCACATATATTGGTGGCAGTGCCATGATACGAAATAAACCCACAACTAGTAGTTCCACCGTAGATACTAAATAAGAAAAGGGAAATATTTTAAAAATCTGAGTAATTTTACCTGGACATTTTACCTCAGACATCTCTGTCAGAAATGCCCCCCCCCCATGCAAAACACAAGAGGCACAGGGAGATACTCAGACAGAGGAAGCCTCCTGTGAAGAAAATCCTAATCAAGGGTTAGAATTTATGAAAATAAAACTTGAAATGGCAAGAATAGAAGCAGAGAGAGAAATTCAATTGGCGAAAATTCAAGCAGAAAAAGAAATGGCAGAAAGGGAATAGCAGGAAAGAGAAAAAGAGAGGGAAGCAAAAATGGCACACGAAAAAGAAATGTATAATCTAAAAATACAGGAACTACAGTTAAGGGCAGAGTTACCAAACCCTCCCAGAAACGAAGGTAGTCCCGCTATTGAACAGAAAAGATTCCCTAGATATGAGAAGGGGGATGATGTTGAAGCGTTCTTTTCCAACTTTGAGAGAACTTGTAGAGATTTTGGGGTCCCTGATGAGGACAGAGTGCAGCTTATGCGCCTACAAATTTGTGGCAGGCTCAGTGAAGGATATCCTGAGCTGAGGGATGGAGAAATCTCAGACTATTTTCGCTTCAGAGAAAGAGTAAGATTTGGTCTCCCTGAAGAGGAACAGAGCAGAAAGGTGTTTTGTTAAATAAAAAGGAAGCCTGGAGAAACTTACTCTCAACTTGAATGTCGATTGGACAAAACCCTGACCAGATGAGTGGAAGGGAGTAAAGTCAAAACGTTCTTGTAGGTTATCCGTGCTGTGTGACCGTGGTCTTGGTATTTTCTTTCCTGACGTTTTGCCAGCAGCTGTGGCAGGCAACTTCAGAGGAGTAACACTGAAGGACAGTGTTTCTCAGTGTCAAAGTGTGTAGGAAGAGTAATATATAGTCAGAAAGGGGGTTGGGTTTGAGCTGAATCATTGTCCTGCAAAAAGTATCAAAGGTAATGTGCTAATCATTGTCCTGTAAGTATCCAGATAATGTGCTAATGAGGGTGTGGTATGTTAATATGGAACCATTGTATCCTGAAGTGATCTGTTAATGTGTGAAATCCAAGGCTAATCTGCATGGCTTACAGGACAATGATTAGCACATTACCTTTGATACTTTTTGCAGGACAATGATTCAGCTCAAACCCACCCCCTTTCTGACTATATATTACTCTTCCTACACACTTGACACTGAGAGACACTGTCCTTCAGTGTTACTCCTCTGAAGATGCCTGCCACAGCTGCTGGCGAAACGTCAGGAAAGAAAATACCAAGACCACGGTCACACAGCCCGGATAACCTACAAGAACCAATGAACTCTGACCGTGAAAGCCTTTGACAATATTTTAAAGTCAAAACCTTTCAGGAGTTACAAAATCTAGTGGGACTGGAACAATTTTACAGGCAGGTTCCCTCACAATCAAGGTAGAACCTCCGAGACAAAAGGCTCGAGACAGTGGAGGAAGCAGCTACGCTGATAGATGAAATAGAGGGGGACGAATGTGGATTGGTCTAACCCCCCAAGCAGTGGGTGAGGCTTGTTACCTCTTCTACTGATCAGGTGATAATCTCTCCCTATCCCTTAGATATGTTAAATCTTAAATTGAGTCTTTTTGACATTTTTGATTAAGGAAATCTTAGGAAGGAGGAGTGGAGAAGATCCCTGCCTAAGAGAATTTGGAAAGCTGCTGCCAGTTAGAGAGTGTACTGGGATAGATGGACCAACAGCCTGCCTCCATAGAAAACTACTTTGTATGTTCATATGATGGGGCTCCCTGTCATTTGAAAGCCAGGCCATAAATTTAGGCTTCAAAGTCTGTGACGAGCAGCTACTACCATGTAGTTCCTTAATTCCTCCTTCCTCTTAGTTCTAGAATTTCAGACTAAAACCATCCACAGCTTAATTTTGGTATAAAGTCATCAGTGGCTCCCATGTTTTCTTAGAGACTTAGGAACATATTGGAGAGCCTTCTTTTTGGACTCTGTGCTGAATGAGGCTTGGTTATTTTGGCATGAATGGAACATGTTGCAAATATTTCTCATCTTGTTTGCACTTACTTTTGGGCTTGGCAGAATTAGGTACGTTCTATTGCCCTGGGGCCTAATCTTGCATTTGTATCAGATCCAATGTAGCTGCTGAATTCCCTCCCACTTCTGTAGTAGATGCTAGTGTGTGTGTGTGAGAGAGAGAAGTGGGGGTGTGAAGTGACACTCTGCACTTCTGTGGACGTTTAAGAACAGGGCTGAATTTACTGATAATTTTAAGGAACTCACAACAAGGTCAGTTTTCAGCAACATGTTTCGACACAATGATGAGTACCTAGGGAGATCTCCTGCTATTACAACTGATCTCCAGCTGTTAGAGATCAGTTCACCTGGAGAAAATGGCCGCTTTGATTAGACTCGATGGCATTGAAGTCCCTCCCCTCCCCAAACCCCACCCTCCTCAGGCACCACCCAAAAAAATTCCCGCTGGTGGCGTAGAGGGACCTGGAAACCCTATGAATACCATAAATCACAGTAAAGTCCATTATAGGGATATTATTGCTCTGTACTTTACAATATTTTACCTCAGTGAAAATGTGATCCACTTTTCTAGCTATTCTAGTTATTATGTTCATTGGAGAAATGACTGCTATGATGAATGTGGTAAGGAATGTGGTTGTGTGAATGTCAGCTAGGGATCATGCATATTACTCCCATTGTGCTCCATTGACTGCCCATCAGTTATCAGGTTCAATTTAAGGTACTGGCTTTCACTTACAAAATCCTTCATGGCCTTGGACCCTCATATCTGTAAGACCATCCCCCCCCCCCCGCCCATGCTCCACCATGATGGTTTTGGTCATCCAAGCAGAACCTTCTGCAGGTTCTTCCCTACAAATGGGCAAAATCAACAACTGCCCATACATGTGCTTTCTCTGTTGTGGCTCCCACCTTGTGGAAAGACCTGCACAGAGATTTCAGCCGGGATGAGCTCAGGGTAGAGGGAGGAGTCAAGATAACAGAGGAATGGGAAGATCTGGACATTGGTCATTTGTGCATGGGTACCTGGACTTATGTTCACCCCCTGTCTGATTCGGTTGTTCCTTGGAGTTCTACATGAGTTTTCCGTCCCTTAGAAATGACCTCGCTGCCAGCCCTCACAATGTCCTGAAGATCAGTTCATCTGGAGAAAATGGCTGCTTTGGCAATTGGACTCTATGGCATTTAAGACTGTCCCTTCCCCAAACCCTGCCCTCCTCAGGCTCCACCCCAAAAACCTCCCACCAGTGGTGAAGAGGGACCAGGCAGCCCTAAGTAGAAAATTCACCCCACTGAGCATTACATCTTTCCTCATTCCCTCCCCTTGGCACCATACTCACATCTTTCCCTGCTTCTTTCTCTCCATCCCACCCACCAACCAGCCTACCTTTTATCTGCCCCCATCTTCAAAGTGTTAAAGTAGGATCTGGGAGACCCAGGTCAAATCTGCACTCTGCTATGGAAGCTCACCGGGTGACCCTAGGCCTGTCACTCACTCTCAGCCTAACCTTCCTCACAGGGTTGTTGTTCTGAGGATAAAATGTAGGGAGATTGTAAACTGCTTTACGAGCCTTACAATAAATCAGTATAAAGTTGCTGTTAGAAAAGTCTCTGAAAATCCAAATTATCTCGCCTACAACAAGAGGGAACATCTTGATAACAGCCAAATGTACACCAAATGTGTGTTATGTTTACAAAAAGTAAACACAGCAATGAAATCATTTGGTTTTCATTTACTAACTAGGCTAGAGATGTTTCCCGAGAGGGGATATGGAAAACAGCCCGTAAATTATCAACAAACTCTGGATGTTTCCATATGAAAAGTTGTTCAAATATAATTGCAACCGTGTAGCCAGTAATGACACCATTGGCGTTGGCAAACTGGTGCTCAGTAGTTCCTCAGAGGACAGGCTCAAAAAGCAGGCACATTCTGTTTATCCTTCATGAACTCAGATCTGTAGTCTAACAAGTCACTTTGCTTTTAGAAAAGAAGAGCATGACTCAAAGATCACGAGATTTACAGGATTCAGTTCTCCCAACAGCTCACGGACCTTAGATAACCAAATAAATTGTTCGTTAAAAGCTGATTTCAACTACATGCAAGATTCTTTGCTGAAAGAGCACATGTTCTTGGAATGACAACAATAAATGTCAGACTCATTTTTAAATTTGATGTACTTGACAGTATGCAAAATGTGTCATTTGTTAGGATTTGATAATAAAATCATTTGGTCATCATTATAGTATCGGGTTCCTCTTCCTGGGGGTTACAGTCCAGGGTGTATGTACTCACCAGCATCCCCTTCCTTAAGCACGCTCCACAGGAGTCTCAGAAAAGAGGATGAGGGTTCACAATACCCTTACCCGTCTCTCCTCCAGCCCTCTGCCCATGCTCTGGTCACTTGAGTATGGCTGGGCTCATCCTCCCCAACTGCCTTGGGGCCATGCCTAATAAAGGCCTGCCTAGGGTGGGGCCACCTTTGGTTTCTCCACTATTCTCTGTTTAGGAGAGGGCCCTAATCCATTCTTGATTTCTGAACCAGTCTCCCTCTGCATTCCTCTGCCCCATTGGCTCCACCTTATCTAAGGCCTCAAAAGGCTCTCCTCCTGGTCAATGATGACCATCGTCACCTGTCTCCATGTCCCTCCTACAGCTCTTGCCCCAGGCCTTTTCCAGCCCTCTGGGCTTGAGATGCTTGCTCTGGGTGTTCTGGTGGGACTTCTTCCATGCTCCCCTCCCTGGCAGGGGAACCTGCATGGGGTTCACCATGCCTGCTTTCCCTGACTACTGTTTCTGTCCCCTTGATGCCATGGCCCTCCAGTGAATTCAAAGAGGGTTCCTTCTGCCCTGCCTTGGAACTACTGGTAAGTGGTGGGGCTCTACAGCCCTGATGTTGCCAGCATGGTGTAGTGGTTAAGAATGGTGGGAGCCAGCATGGTGTAATGGTTAAGAATGGTGGTTTGGAGTGGCGGACTCTGATCTGGAGAACCGGGTTTGATTCCCCACTCCTCCACATGAGTGGCAATGCTAATCTGGTGAACTGGAATCTCCCATCTCTGTTGTCTTTACCATAAAAATTAGGGGAAATTTCTATAGTGTTACCTGGAAGTTACATCATATCAATCTCAAACTCCATCCTCCCCAGGCACCAGCCATAATATCTAGCATTTGAAGAGGTGGTGATGTGTAGGGTTGTGGCCCTCTGGCGACGCTGGCAGACCACCGCTATGACCACTAGGCCGTGTTTAGCGAGTTGGCAAACTGCCGCTATACCATGCACGGCCTTGGTGGGGCAGTCAGGTGATGGCTGGCAGGCCACGTCACTGAGGCTGCCCCTCCTCCGTAGAGGGGGGGGTAGAACAATAGACAAAGGCTTCTAGTTCCTGCACCATATATGCTCGGCTGACCTAGTTTGCTATCTCTGCCGCTACCATGGTTACTCACAACAGTTGCAAGTTACAAGCAACTGGTATTTACTACTTGCTATAAATAAAACGCAGCTCTGAGACCAGAGGTCTGTTTTCCTTGACACCGAGTCTTTGTCTTCACTCTCTCAATTCCCACATCTGGTGCCGCCGACGTGATTCGACGTGATTCACTGGGTCTCGCCTGCTTACCACGACTGGAAAAGGTTTACGCGTACTCTCAGCTCTTTGGCTCCCACGGCTCATCGGCCCCCTCGGCTTCGGCCCCCATTGGTAAGTATGGGTGAAACATTATCTTCAGAGCAGGTAAAGCATGCTGAAGAACTTTATCAATTGGTGAGACATAACGGGGACTCAGTGTCGACAGCAGACCTTAAGGATCTCCTACGGGAGATTGATTGTCAGTGTCCCTGGTATCCCCAGGAAGGCACTCTCAAACCAGGGGACTGGGAGCAGATAGGAAGGGACTTGAAGGGTGAGCCCCATGCACCAGTGCAATATATTCTTGCCTGGCAAAAGGTTTATAGAGCTGTCTGCGCTAGGACGCCAGCGGACAACATGCTCTTGAAACCTGCTATGGAGGTGACACCGCCCCCCTATCCGGCTCTCCTCCCTGCAGCCTCGTCTTTGGCTCCCTTATCTCCTTCTCCCGCTTGTCCACCGCCTCGATCAAAAGTGGCGTTGGCAGTCCAGGCAGCCCGCTGTAATGGGGACCTGGATCTTTCCGAAGAGTGGGAGGGAGATCCACCTGCGTAAATCTTTCTCTGCCTTGAAACAAAGTCCCAATGAGTCATATGCAAGTTTTGTAAATCGGCTTAAAAATACCATCTCACTGTTTTCACTGCCAAAAGCCCAATCACTTTAGGAATAAGTGCCGAGCCCCCGGTGGGGGAGCCTACCGGGGGAGTGGTGCTAACACTCCTAACTCTATGTTGCACAAGCACTTCAACAAACCCTCCCTGGTGAGGTTGCCCTTGTTTCCATGCGTGCTGAGGCTCCTCCTGGCACATACCTGGCCTTACCTACCTGTGCAGCCCAGCAACAGGGGATCAATGTGCAACCGGACAAGGTTGTGGTCCAGGACAATTGTATTTGTTGTTTTGCAGTGTTGGAGCGCTCTTCCTTTGAATTTAAAGGAAGGTGCTTCCTGTGCACACCTTGTGCCGCTCCCGCCCTCGGGAGTGGACAAGGGGGATTTTTCTTCTGATTCCTTACAGATTGCCTTGGTCACCGAGAACATCTGGCACCAGAAGCCAATTCGTGAGTATAAGGTACAAGGTAAAAAATTAAGAGGTCTTCTCGATACTGGTGCTAATGTTTCTGTGATCACCCCTCAGGATTGGGACCCCTCCTGGCCTCTAGAACAGTCAGCTGCTGTCTGGGGGGTGGGGGGTTCCACGCCGGCACAGCAAAGTGCTCGGCCTCTCCTTGTCACTACCACAACTGACCAGCAGGTGGGGTACGTGACTCCAATTGTCGTCCCACTTAAAGTCAATCTTTGGGGACGAGACCTTTTGTCTCAATAGGAGGCTACTTTAGTCACTAATGACTAAGCCTCGTGCCCTTGCTTTGTCATGGCTTTCTACAGACTATGTGTGGATCGACCAATGGCTACTGCCTGGTGAAAAATTGGAAGCTTTGCAACGCCTAGTTGCAGGGTCATTTGGTTCCTTCCACTAGTCCCTACAATACTCCAGTGTTTGTCATCAACAAAAAAATCTGGCAAATGGCGTTTACTGCATGATTTGCGCGCCATCAATAAAATTATCGAACCAATGGGTGCCTTACAGTGTGGCTTGCCCAACCCGAACATGATCCCTCGTAATATGGCTATCATTGACCTTACAGCCTCAGGATCAAAAATATTTTGCCTTTAAAACTCAACAGTCACATTGTCTATAAGTCCATTTTTGTGGACTTATTAGGTCACCTCACACTCCCAAAATATCCATAAGTGTCTGCAACGGCAATAGCATGCACCAGATGCTCAAAAATCACATCTCCAGGCCATTCCGGGAGAATCTCCAGGCCATTCCGGGAGATTCTCCAGGCCATTCCGGGAGACACCCCCATGTCCATATTCTGGTGGAAGTTATGAAGGTTACAATATGTACAAATAGTGTAGAGAAAATAATGAATTTACAATGTAGTTCTTCAAAGGAAGGTGGGAACATGAGACTGCAGCTCATGGTACACGTGGTAAGATGGAATCTTAATAACAAAGTCAGTGAAAGAAATGGATTGTATAAATAATGTGAATGATTCTACAGTGGTAACTATGTTTAATTGGACTACATCTGCATCGAAGCAATTAACTGCAGAAGTTTCCCACCAGCCATTAAAATGTATATATTTGAATGTTTATGCTGTCTTTGTGGGTGTGACACCCAGGGCACTTTGGCCTCTGGATCTGCATGCCATAAACCTTTCCCCCTCTTTTTCTCTCCTGCTCTCTGTTTCTCTGCTACACACTTCACTCAGTGTGCCTAAACAGCACACAAACACGTTCACATTCTTAAAGTTGCAACAATTCTATGCCAGCCAGCTCGCTGTACTCCCCTCCCGTTGCTATGGCACAGACCTTCAGTAGCATCTCCTGACCAAAGAATTAGTTGTTTAAAAGGTTCTATTGTTCCTTGGAAATAACTTTCTGTGCTTAAGTCAACTGCAGTTCTAACACTTTTTGTCCTTTTAGGGTCCCTTTGTATGGGCCCATTTTATTTTTGCGTTTTGCAATTCTATACTAAAATTAATGGAAATTATAAAAACTCTCCACATTTTTTTCTTTTGCTTAGTCCTTTTTTTTTACTTTTTCAAATACTTCTGAAAATTTGTCTTTTCCCTCATGATGCAGTCAATCTCATCTCTGATAGTTTGTATGTGTGTAATGTCATTTCTCAGGTGGAAGGAAGCTACGTGTCTCCTTCCTGTGATGACAATCTCCTGAGTCTGTTCATTGCTTTGCGCAATCAATTGGCAAAGCGCACTGGATTGCTGTTTGTTGCTCATATCCGCAGTCATCAGCCCTTTTCTGGCATTATTTCTGAAGGAAATGCACGGGCTGACTCCCTTGTTTCCTATGCAGCTCTCTCCCCCATTGAGAGCCATGCCATGCATCACCAAAACGCCAAGGCCTTGGCGAAACAATTTCACTTGCCCCTTGCAGAAGCCTCTGCCATCATTCAGCAATGTCCTCAGTGTGCGGGACAGGCTTCCTTTCCTTCCACTGGTGTCAACCCTCGAGGTTTTGGAGCCAATCAATTGTGGCAAATGGATGTTACTCAGTTTTCTTCATTTGCTCCCTGGAAATGTCTCCATGTGGTTGTGGACACCTATTCTGGTTACCTATTTGCCACTCCCCAAAAGGGTGAGAAGGCTAAGCACGTTTGCACCCATTTAATTCGTGCCTTTTCGGTTATGGGTGTTCCCTCTGCTCTGAAAACAGGACAATGGCCCTGCCTATTGTTCCTCCGCCTTTGCTGCCTTTTGTGATCGGTGGCAAGTGCGCCATACCTTTGGCATCCCATATAA
This sequence comes from Euleptes europaea, assembly GCF_029931775.1. Taxonomy (NCBI): domain Eukaryota; kingdom Metazoa; phylum Chordata; class Lepidosauria; order Squamata; family Sphaerodactylidae; genus Euleptes; species Euleptes europaea. Next base: position 68,163,322 of record NC_079316.1, read on the forward strand.
TTCCACGGGCCAAGCCATCGTGGAACGTGCCAATGGCACTCTCAAGCGGATGCTTGAAAAATTGAAAACACAAGGGGGAGTTGGCCTCTCCCTCTTGGACAAAGAGGGCCTACTTGCTCAGGCTCTCTTTACCCTCAACCATCTTAACCTTCTCTCTTTTAATTCAAAATTTGTTACTAGGACTCAGCGGCACTTCCAGACTGACGTGCCGCTGCCACAGCCCCTGGTGCGCTACCGCCGTCTCCCCGACCCCCTTTGGCACGGGCCGGTGCCTCTCATCACGTGGGGCCGGGGCTACGCTGCAGTCCAAACATCTACCGGACCGTTGTGGGTGCCTGCACGGTGTGTTCGCCCTGATCTCCATGGCGTGGCATCAGAGACTCCCCGACCCGAGTCCTCCAGCCAACCCGATTCCTGGCTTCCGCCTTCAGTTGGCGGACCCTGAGCCCATGGCCGAGAGGCGTCGTGGTCGTCGCAGATCGAGCCCTCCAGTAACTTGGGGGGCCCTCAAAGGCTTGTCTGAGCAAGCCCAACAGGAGTTGGCTAAGCAGCACCTGCCCATGACCCCAGAGAACTTTCTGGCTGCTGTTTTTGCTCAGCTGACTGTGAACTCAGTTATGATCATCTTGTGTTTTTGTCTCCTGAGCTCTGGAGTGCAGGGGGTCAAGCATGAGTCCTCTACTCCGAACTTATGGGTTCGTCATGCTTCTTACATGTTTGCTTTTCATGGCAAGAATGTTTCTCTGATTTATGAGCCTCCTCTCTCTGCCTCTGCTATGTCCTTTTTGCCTACTCCCTTTAACTCTCCTGAACTGGTTCTGTCTGAACTACAACATTTGAACCACTCCATGCTGTTTGCCTCCACCACTGACCCTCACTGGAACAGTACTCCTTTCCAAAGGTTTCGCTTTCATCGCTACCTACCTGGGTTGGGGTCTGTTGTTATGCTAGCAATCCTCTGTTTTCCCACTGGACATTTAAGACTGCTGCTGATCAGATGTGGGGAATTAATGCAGCCAATTATACTGCTTGTTCTGACCGTTTTTACCTTTGGGGTACCTTTAACTCTTCTTTCCAACCCAATCTCCATCTCATGAACACTACCACACAACAGTTGTATCACCGTTTACCGATGTTTCCCCCAAATGCTTCCCTGCTCACATCCGGTAGCATTTGTGGCAATTGGCTCATCCGCGATCCCAACCTTTGGTTCTTTTGGGGGTCAGGGTGGGCTACCACCTGTCATCCTGGGAAATATCAGTGTGCAGCTCTTGGGTATCTTACCTTGCCAGTCCAAGTCCTGGATGCTTCTGGGACACCTTTAGCCAATCACAAAGTGAGGCGTGCCGCAGCGGCCCCCCTTGGCCCCGGGTGTTCCGATGAGGTTATTGTGGACGCCCAACTCAGTGGGGGAAGCGACTGGGGTCGCGCCATAGGGGCTGGTCTTACTGGGATTTTGACTCTGGGGAGCTACCCAGGGATCATTGCCCAGGAGAACCGCCGTTCCATCTTAGGCCTCACTTGTAGGTTAGAAATGACTGTTAATGCTACAAGCCGCTTAATTCATGATTTACAGCAAGAGATTTCTGAATTGCATCAAATCACCTTACAGCATCGCTTTGCCTTAGATTTTCTCCTGGCTCGTCAAGGTGGGTTTTGTAAAATTGTTGGTCAGGCAGGTTGCAAAGTCACATTCCATGACCTCAACAAAACCATTGAGGACGAGCTGGAGAAATTGCGTCATATGCTCACTAACAATGTTATTACTTCCGGAGCTCCTGGTCTTTTTGATTGGTTGACCAGCTGGCTACCTGACTTTGGGTGGCTGCGAGCAACTTTTTTAGCGTTACTTGGAATCATTGCTGGTTTTATTGCATTGGGGTGCTTTGTCCAATGTCTTCCTGGTCTTTACAATATGTGTGCTTTCTCTAAGGAGCATGTGCAACGTCACTTTCTGTCTTATGCATATCATCAGCTTAAAACGAAAAAGGGGGAAGTGTAGGGTTGTGGCCCTCTGGCGACGCTGGCAGACCACCGCTATGACCACTAGGCCGTGTTTAGCGAGTTGGCAAACTGCCGCTATACCATGCACGGCCTTGGTGGGGCAGTCAGGTGATGGCTGGCAGGCCACGTCACTGAGGCTGCCCCTCCTCCGTAGAGGGGGGGGTAGAACAATAGACAAAGGCTTCTAGTTCCTGCACCATATATGCTCGGCTGACCTAGTTTGCTATCTCTGCCGCTACCATGGTTACTCACAACAGTTGCAAGTTACAAGCAACTGGTATTTACTACTTGCTATAAATAAAACGCAGCTCTGAGACCAGAGGTCTGTTTTCCTTGACACCGAGTCTTTGTCTTCACTCTCTCAATTCCCACAGTGATGGAACCCTGTTGGGGGCAGGTATCTGATGAAGGGAGCTTTGATTCTCAAAAGCTTATACTCTCAAAATCTTCTTGGTCTCTAAGGTGCTACTGGACTTGAATTTAGCTGTTCTAGCAGGAGCAATGCAGCAAGCAAGCATTTAACCTGCCCACCTGAGCACCAGGCCACCAACACTTATCTTCATCTAGGACTTGTTGAAAGAGAAACTTTGCAAAGGCATTTGGAGCAGCAATGTAGTTTCCACACATAATTTTTTTCCTGACCTTTTCTCACCCACTCACTATTCCCCACCACCACTGGTGAGCTGTCAGTTTTTTAAATTATAGGTAGGTGGGATCTTGTGATAGCAGTTTAACTTTATGGAGAGCATTTTTTTTAACGGAAGGGAAAAAACAACCTCCAGCAGGAAGAGGGTTCACAGATGGGAGAGGAAATCCTTCCAGATATGGTGCTATAGATCTGCATCTTCCCTGCCACACTTTCCCCAAACCTGCTTTGGATATGATCTGAAGAAAACGGACCCAAAGCAGGTTTGGGAAAAGGCACAGCAGAACTGGGGGAAACTAGGGGGTCAACTTCACACCGGTGGTGTTGCTTCCAGAAGGAGCTGTTGCTCCATCTTGCTGTCCAAACTGCAGCAGCTCTTTCTGCAGGCTTCTACATGACACTGGGGGTTACCGCACTTTGTGTTCCCAGCGATGTATGAAGAGTTTGAAAATGTTATAAAAAACATCGCTCTAAAAGGGTTTTTGGATACCAAGGCTTATCAATGGTTGGAAGACGTCTTCACAGCTAAAGGGGCCAAACAAAGTACAAACAGTATTTTTTATAACGTTTTCAAACTCTTCATACATCGCTGGGAATACATAGAAAGTGCGAACAGTATTTTTTATAACATTTTCAAACTCTTCATACATCGCTGGGAATACAAGTGCGGTATTTCTCACTGTCTCGAAGTTGCCCCCCCTCCTGGGTTTTCCTCGTATTAAGTAATGTTTGGGAAATGGATTTCTTGGGCTACAGCTTTGTTTTGCTGCCACCTAGTCAATTCACACTTAACTCTGTTGATGCGCTGTATACCTCTCAGTTTTTAACTCATGTATTTGGAAGCCAAACATAAACCAGATGGGCAATGCATCCCCCATTACACTGGCTTCCTGCAGCTTGGTAACACTGATGTGCATTAATCATCCCTTTTGCATTCTGGATGTTGTGGCTGTGATACAGAATCCAGGAATCCAAATCTTTTTTTTTTTCATTCTGCAGTTCTTTGTGTATGTGCATGTCCAATCACCAGTAATTACATTATATAAGAGTCTGCGCCAAACCCACTCTTGATCCTGGACCTGTTGCTCACACTTACATGCAATCCAACACCACACTTCTGTGCAATCTACTGTGAATTTCCATGCTGCCTTTTGCTCCAGTGCTGGCATCTGATTTGAGGTCCATGCTTTATGGCTGCACAGTATCTGTGGTTGCTAACTTTCACTTCTTTATGATTTGCAGCCTTCTTTGGCACATGTGCTGTAGCGGAAATCAATTTTCCCTAAGGTCAGTGTTGGATTGTGTCATTAAAGTGCAGAGTTCACTCGGTTTACCTTCGCTTGTGCATATGTGAAATGCTGCTAATCAAAACAGAGGGGCAGCCATTGATATTGATAATATGAATTTAGATGAACAACAAAGTAAGATTTTAAAAATCCCAGTGTATTTGTAACTCCCTTATAAATCATGAGAGCCAATGCAGTATAGTGCTTAGAGTGTCGGTCTAGGATCTGGGAGACCCCCGTTCGAGTCCCCATTCTACCATGGAAGCTTGCTGGGTGACCTTGGGCTGGCCACAGACTCTCAGCCTAGCCCTAGCCTACCTCACAGTGGAAGGAAACCCAGAGGTGGGGTCAGTGAGGTGATACACTTATGGACGGCTGTGCTTCCCATGTCAACGGTGGAAACAAAATTTTCCCCCATCACAAAATTATTCCAAGGGTTTTACTTTTCTCTGCTTATGAGCTCACTGTTCTCTTACCCCTTACCTGTTTACTCAGTGAAGCCAAGATCCGATTTGTATCCTTCATGCCCCTTTGTTGTCACTGCAGCTTTCTAAGTTCTCTCCGGTCTGCTTATAACGTAATTTAGATGTAGTTATCAAAACCAGAACACACGTTTCCAAGACTAACCAATATCAGCTTGAGGATTACTTGCTGATGTTTTGTTTTACTACTTACTTCTGTCTATGGAACCAGGTTTGCAGGTGGCCTCCCATTCAAGCACTGACTAAACCCAGACGTGCCTAGCTTCCGCACAGTTGCTGCTCTGTGTGCCTTCCAGCCAAACCCTCCATGGACCCTACAGCCATGGCCTTGTTTCTGCTAACGCATCCAGAAATGGCATTAAAGCTTTCCTGAAATAATATGAAACAGTATATCGAAATCAAGAGAAGCAGAACAGACAGAACAAGGATGGCCGGAATCCAGTCCTCACACCTCCGAGAAGCTACTGAAACTGTACCTTCGCCAGACTCCTGTAATGTCGTAGCTTGCTGATCTCCTTTCAGCTTCCATTTATGACAGCGGAGCAAATCCCAAGAACATTTACACCTACCCTGCCGAGTGTGGGGGGAAATCCCTTCTACCTCAAGCAAGCTGGGTTTTAAAAAAACCTTGGAGTAAGATGATTATCTAACTGCAATGTGGGACTATTAAAGGAAAGATGATATATACCGATAGGATCCTTGTCCCCAAACTTGGAGACAGTTAAGACACTCTAAAGTGAAAACAGCTAGTTGGAAAGAGGGAGAGCCTGTATGGATTGCAACTGCTGTGTATTGTGAATGCTGCTGGTCAGATTTCTTATAATGGTAACTACTCTTTCACTGATTATTTATGAGTATCCTTGTCAGAAATCGGTAGAGTTATTCTTTCTAGCAGGTCAGCAGCTTCAATATTAGGGTGAGGAGAGCAGAGCAAACCCAGGAAATAAATACCATGGAAGGAAGAGTTGGGTCGAACATGCAACCTTATAGTTGCTGCTCTCTAATTCTGTAGTGCCTTGGACATTTTGTCTAGCAACTTCAGTATGGGTTTGTGTTTGGGTGGCAGCATTGCAGAGGAACTGGAAAACCCAGGTAATCCATATAGGAGGAACCTAAAGAGTGCTTGCAATGAAGCAGACCGGACTTAAGAGTGCAGTTACTTGTTGGCTTCTTCCTTGTGAATGTAAGAAACCCTGACATAAATAAGGGACAAGAAAAGGTTGTATGCCTTGGACTATGAAAGGCAAGCAGGAAATTTACAGTCCTGTATTACTGGTCCCAAAAAGTCTTCCAAGCAGAATCTGTCCATCAGCTTCAAGGTTCAGTAAAGGCAATCACTTAAGCAAAGGAATGAAATGCAGCCAGAGACAGGTTTCTCTATCATGGTCACTACAGCCACCCCAGAGGCAGGCAAGACAAAAGCCATGGAGGAAGAAAGAGGGAAAGAGCAACATGGGCTGGGTCAACAAGGAGACACATTTTCTGGAGCACAGTCATTCCTTTTCCACAGTCACTAGCAAGCAGAGTCAAAACTGGATCCACCCAGAATTTCCATTAGAAATTCCAATATATTCTCAATAACATCTTACTTTATGTACTTGAAAGTAAGTCCAATATTGCAAAAGTGTTGCTTATTTCTACAAACAAACCTTTAAATTTTGTTACTTCCTTCATTTGCGTTGATAATAAGCACATTCTTGCTAGTAGAGGGTTCTTCCCCCAGTGGAAAATGAAGGTGTGGTTTTTGCCTTTCCCCTCTCCCATTGCAGACCACCAACTTAACCCATACATAGCCCTATCTGTGTGTCTTTAAATCCAGAGGCTCTAGATAGAAAAGACAGGTTTTTCTGCAAATGTGAGAAAAGCCTGAGATTTGCAGAAAAATCTGACATCTAAAAAAAATACACGGGGGTGTTAAACCCCCCGAAATGATAATTATGCCTGTAGCTTTAAAAAAATGAATGCCCTCAGAGACTTGCTAGGCAATGACACTACTGCCATCCTTCAAGCCTTGGTTTCTGTCAGTAAAAGTCAAAGAGAGGGGGCAGGATCTTTTCAAGGGCTGTTTTGGACTTGAGAGGGGACTCATCAGGGCCAGGACCAGCAGCAACCACCAAGCAACTTGCTAGCACACCACTTGCATGATTTGACCAGGCCCACCTGCTTGCTACCGCTCAACAGCCACCACTCCATGATAGTCAGTGGGGTGCAGTGGTTAGAGTTTCAGATTAGGATTGGAGAGACCCAGATTTGAATTCTTACTCTGCCATGGAATCACACTGGGTGACCCTGGGCCATTGACACAATCTCAGCCTAACCTACCTTATAGGGGTTGTGTCAAGTTACAATGGACGATAGAAGAGTGATGGAAACTGTTTTGGGTACCCATGAAAGGCGGGATATACATGAAGTAAATAAATAATAAATATAGCTGAAGATGGGGGTGGGGTAGATAAAAGGTAGGTTGCTTAGTGAGGGGGAAGGAGAGAATTAAATGGGGAAAGGTAAGCTTATGGGGGCTGCCAAGAGAAGGGAAAGAGGAAATAGTGTGGGAAGGGGATATAAAGGAAAGTGAGGTATCCCTCACAAGTCCTTATGGCTCCCCCTCTTATTATATTATAATACTGATTTAAAAGGAAGTTTCTTCACTGTACTGGAATGATCATATGCCTTTTATACTCGGTATCCCTGCTAGGGCGAGGAAGTCTTAATTATAGAAGGATGCTAAATTTATTGTTAGGAGGCGCTTTTCCTCACAGGTGTATCAAAGCACTTTAAAGTCTTTAGGAGGCAATTGTTTCTCATTGCCTAAGGAGTGGTTCAGTGGAGCCTAACCTGTGAAACTCATTCCTTCAAGAAACCTAAGTTTCACTACATTTACTCATATTATTCCCCTCTTACCCATGCCTCTGTCTTTCTTCCCCTCCATCTGTAGGGCAGAGAACTGCCTTTTTCTCCTCCTCTTTTGCTTGTGCTGTTTTGCAATATCATCTCCTTTTTAGTCTGGTTCACATACCCCATCAGCTGTTTTTCAGCTTGTAGTGGAAACTGCGGAAGACTATTGTAATCATGAGGAGGTAGATGGAGATCAATGTAGCCCTTCTCCATGTGAGAGCAATCTCAGGGCATCAGGAGGTTAACTTCCCCACAGCACTGTAAATAATGAGTACCTGGTGATGGGAAAATAAATAAATCTGGCTTCGCTCTCTGCTGAAAAGAAGAAGAAGGCCAGACAAGAGTGACGCTCAGGTCTTCGGTGAGAAGAATCGCCTGCAAAAGGAGGACGAGCTGCCCGACAGGAGGTGTGATTTTAGGGAGCGTCTTGCTTGCCTCCCAAAGAAGACTTCCCATCTTATTAAGGTCATTTTACTGGGAAAAGGGTTGTTCTCTGTTAATAAAGCTGCATACCTTTTTGTCACTAATAATTGCCTGTTGGAATTCATTCTTGATGCAAGAAAAAAAGGGAAAAAAATAAAAAAATAAAACCCAACCTAAAAACAAAAGCTGGGTACCCAAGGTTGGGTGAAAAGAAAATATATATAAGTCTCTGTATAAATACTGAAAGTATAATTTATTGGAAGCGCAATGTAAAAGTTAAAATTATTTAAAAGCATTAAAATAGCACAAATGCTTTTAAATAATTTTAACTTTTACATAGCGCTTCCAATGAATTATACTTTCACTATTTATACATAGACTTATATATATATTTTCTTTTCACCCAACCTTGGGTACCCAGGAATTCATTCTTGAACCATGGGTAATACACAACTGAGAGAACAACCCTTATTTTCAAGCGTTGCCATTTATTCTGGAATAAAACCGTAATATCCCTACAGAATAAAATGGACTTTTTATTTCAGGCTGCCTGATATCCTATAGGGTATACTGGGTAGCTTTGCAGCGTACCATCTAATTGCAGTATTGATTCAGCAACCCTCCCAAAAAGTCAAATGAAGATGTTTTCCTAGCGCTTTTACAAGGGTTGATTCACGTCTCTCTTCCCGCTTCTTCTCTTTCCACTGCATGATTTTTGCAATGATCTCATACCACATAGCACACATATTGAACTATTCATGTAGCTCATTTCATAAGGCAGTTGCAAAAAGCACTTTCTGAGGGTGCATAAAAAGAGTTATGAAGCACTCCCCTTCTGGCTGCCAAGAAAGCAGAAAGCAGCACACTCCTGTTTTGCTTTCACCAAGGAAGGCATTTGTTCTCAAGCACTCTCATCAATTCACAGTTTTTGATATGAATATTAATAATTGGCCACATATGTAACACTGACATTTAAAAAGTCCAAAGCACTCAGATTTTGAAAATAAATTTCAAATTCAAAGCCCGGTTTCCAGAATTTCATACAGTGTCCATATTTTCTACCTGTTTCGCGTTGGCATTCGTCAGGCTGCACAAAATTACTTGACAGCTAACTTGCTAGATATTGCTCCACAAAGGGAAAGGGATTAAACTAGGTTAGATTATACCAGCAATATCAACCTTGATGATTAACGGGGGAAAGGTAATTCATGTTTTCCTGTGGAAATGGCCAAAAAAGACATATCTGCATAATAGTTCAGCTACTCCACTTCCCTTAATCCTTGGACACAAGAGGTTACAATCTCTCCTCATGGAAGATATTTCCTGCTGCCCCTTTCTCATTGTAGCCTGCTATGCAGAGGCAGGCAATGGCAAACCACCTTGGGTAATCTCTTGCCTTGAAAACCCTAGGGCAGTTTCCTGAACGTTCTGAATCATGGAACACTTTTCAGGAGAGAAATTAGCCACAGAGCACTAATTTTCACCTAGCACCTATGTACTAAACCAAATGACAGTAGTATTTTTCTTTCCAATCTCTTCATGGAGCACTTGGAGACATTTCCCGAGCACCAAGTGCTCCTTGGAGAGCAGTTGGGGAACCTCTGCCCTAAGGGGTCACCATAAGTCAGCTGCGACTTTACATACACACATGCTGACTCAGTTAAGAGCCTAGGTGTTATACTGGTCCCAGTATTACTGCTAATGCAGCTGCAAAAAAAAAAAAATTCTTCCAACTAAGTTCGGCCTAGAACAGGGGTCGCAAAAGCGCGGCTCCCGAGCCGCAAGTGGCTCTTTGGGCCCAAGTGCGGCTCTTCCCATGTGTGGAAGCAGCGCCCTAGGACGGCCGAAGCAGCAGGAGGGTCTCCGAGAGAGGAAGGAGTGGCCCTTCCTCCTTCTCGCCCCAGCGCCGTCCCCACCTCCCACCATTGCGGCAGCGGCCTGAGAATGACAAGAGCCCCTCAGCTGCCACCACCCCTCATCTTTTCTTGCCGCCCGGCTGCGGCCTTGGTTTGGCAGAGAGGGGGCTCCTCCCTCTCCTCTTCCTTCTCTCCGCCGTGAGGAGTGAGGCGTGGCTGTACGGTCCTCGTTTCGGCCACCGCCGCCTTCCCTCCTCTGTCTCTATGGGCGACCGGAGCTGGGTGACCTCTCACCCCCCCACCTCCTCCTCCTCCTGTTGGCTCCGTCTGGCCCCGGGCGGGGAAGGCGATGATGCTTCCTGGGCCAGGACCGAGCTCGCTTTGCCCTCCCCGCACCTCACACTGAGAGTTTGGAGTTGGTCCTGCGCATCGCCTTCCCGCCCCCTGCGCAGGCCGCATCTTGCCCGGCCAGGATCTTGCGGGGGAACTTCCAGGGCGGGGGGCGGATTTCACGCCTTAATCACCAGCCCACTTAGAAGGTGTAAACTCTCCTCCTCGCTGCCTTCCTCCTCCTCGTCCCCCTCAGGCGGCTCCCAAAAGTCCAGCTCCAGGCTGCTTTTCCTCCCCAGTTCCTTCCTTCTCTTTCCTTTCCCAGTTCCTTCCTTTCTTTCTGTCCCTCCCCCACTCTTCCTTCCTTCCATCCTTCCTCCCTTTCATCCTTTCTTCCCCAGTTCCTTCCTTCTCTTTCCTTTCCCAGTTCCTTCCTTCCTTCCTCTTTCTTTCTCCATCCCTCCCCCCTTTCTTTCTTCCTTCTTTCCTTTCCCAGTTCCTTCCTTCCTTTCTCCATTCCTCCCCACTCCCTTCCTCTACTAGCGTTTGCTGTTCTTTCCCTTTTTGGTTCTACATATTCATGCAAACAATCTTTTTCAAGCATGAACCTTATCAAGAGTAAATTGAGAAGTTGTCTTATTGATGAGAACCTGGAATCATGCCTAAAATTAAAAACAACAACATACAAACCTGATTTACCCAAACTTTCCAAGGAGATGCAAGGCCATTGTTCACATTAAGTGTTTGTCAGTCATTGTCATGATTTAACTTTATGGATACCTTACTTACAATTTAATTTTTATCAATAAATATCATTATTAAGTATGATATCAAGTTTTATTCAGTGTACCTATAGTTTAATTAAGACTTAAAGCTTTAATTAAAGTTTATTAAGTTAATAAACAGTGTACCTACCTATATAGTTTAAGTTTAAGAAATTTGGCTCTCAAAAGAAATCTCAATGGTTGTACTGTTGATATTTGGCTCTCTTGACTAATGAGTTTGCTGATCACTGGCCTAGAAGATGGCCCCCTACCTTGATCTGGCCTCCTGGATCCGTGACACTAACAATGAGACTACAGTACTGTAATCCACTCTATGTACATAAAGTCTCCCCGCAAAATCAACTTGGAACCTCCAGTTAGTGCAGAATGCTGTAGCTTGGTTATCAGGAACTAGGCAGTCATTCAATTGGCTGTCCATTAGTTACTGGGTTCAATTCAAGGTACTGCCCATCACATACAAAGCCCTTCATGGCCTTGGATCCTTGTAGGTGCAGGTCTGGCTCTCTTCCTATGCCCCACCACAACAACTTTGCTCACCTGGACAAGGCCTTCTACATGTACCACCCTGCAAATGGGCCAGATCAACACTGCCTGTATATGTGCTTCCTCTGTAGTGGCCCCTACCCTATGGAATAGCCTGCCTAAGGAGGTCAGGAAGGCTCCTGCACTTCTGGTTTTCTGCAAACTATGTAAAATAGAGGTGGGCATTTTTATAAATGAAATGGGGCTCTGCATTAAAAAAGTATTCAAGAAGACACTTTACCAGAGGGAATGGAACTGTAGACAATGCTACGAATACATTTTATCTGTTGCTATATGGTTTTATCTTGCTATCACTACATTATATTTCTACTTAAGTAATGCCATTTCTTGCATTGGTTACCAAGTCACGTTTAATATTTTATGCCTTATTTCAGATTTTGAAATCCTAGTCCTATTACATTGTTTATTAGAGACCTCATCATCCTATTGATTGCACTGATCGTTTATGCATGAATACTTTCACTTACATTCGCCCCCGGTCTGTCTCGGTTGTTCCTTGGAGTAATGCATGAGTTTTCCATCCATTAGAGATGACCTCACTGCCAGCCCTCACAATGTCCGGGTCTTCCCATTCCTGTTAATCCAACTCTTCCATCTTCCCTGAGCAAAGCCTGAGTGAAATCCCTTTGTATAAGGCAAAGTGCAGGGTACACAAGTTTGATTTCTCTCACAGCCAACTACAAAGCAGCATGTCCAGAGGCAGGGATTCAAATACTTTCTGCTTCCTGGGAGCTCTTTTTTTTTTTTTTAAATAAATTCTGAGCAGAAGAAAATCTTTTAAAAACTGAGGCTTGGATTTCTCCCCCTCCCTTTCAGATTGCTCAGTTTTTTATGTTGTTGTTCTTAAAATGCTTTTTAATGTGGCAATTGGGTTCAGGGGGGGATTTTCTCTCACAGTAAGCACTACAAGTAAGCCAATTACAAAGCAGCATTTAAAGGGGCGGGGACTTGATTTGACCTTAGAAACTGCTGGTGCATAGATTCCCAACTGGAAAGTGTGGGTCCAGACAGCAACGAACCTCAGGTAAAACTCCCATGCATAAATGAGCACTGATATTATGTAATCTTCCTTGAGTTTCGGTGAGAAAGGAGGACTGTAAAACACAAATGAATTAATTCTCAGATATGCCACTACTGGTGATTGGGAGGCAGCAGTGTGCTTCAGACCCAGCATAGGAAACAGTGGTCTGCCGTGGAAAGATGTTGAGAAAAAGCACCCCTCACCTTCTGGGAGAAGTGCCCCCTTCACTCATGGAAAGCACCTTTGGATCCAACTAATTAACCTGCATCAAATTTCTGCTAAGTAGACATTTCTCATCTTCCTCTTCTGGTAAAAAGAAAGTAAGCTGTTAGACCCATTTAAGAATCTGGTTCAGCTTCTGATCTGTTCAGGTGCTTACGGTTCAGGTCTCAGATATGTTCTTCCAGGATGCAATGAGATGCACATTTTCATACATAAATATACAAAAACAAGAAGCAAGGTAACCATTCTAACCAGTCAGCAATTAAAAACCAAGAGAGTTATGTTATTGCTCTCCATGGGGGGGGGGGGAAGCTGCCATCCCCTCCTCTGGAACAAATTATCCCAGAAAACGCACATCACTGCTTGTGACACTGTCAGTTCTAAATGAAATTAGAAAACCTCTCTGTTTCTGTTTTTCCTGAAGAATGTTGGAAACTCAAGACTTATTTTCTCTGATCGGTTTGCTCTTGAATCATGGAATAAAGTAGAAGGGTAGCAGTGCTGGTCTTCTGCTGCAAAATAAAAAGCAATCCACTGGCACTAGTGCTAAGACGCTCTATGCGTTACAGGCACTAACAAAAGTCATTGCCGCATGCAACTATTGCAGCAAAAGTCATTGCAGCATGCAACTATGCAAGATTAGAGCAACTGCAGCATAGCTTTCATGAGTCACAGCTCACTACATCAGATGCACGAGGTGTATATCTATTAGGCACATACAAAGTACAAACAACAGAAAGGCAGGAAGGGGAAGAGGTTAGAAAGAGAAGCCAGTTCAAAACAAGATCCAATCCAAAGAGTAATAAATCACTCAGAGCAGGTGAGAACCACTCCCAATTGTTGAAAGACAGGTAAAATGGTACTGACATCACATCTAATCCAGGAAAGTACAGGATGTAACATCATAAGAAGATCCAATCAGAAAAGCAGAGGCCATACAGAGGTTAGCTGAACCTAATAAAATCTGCACATGGGGGGGTACTAAGATACTAAATGACCTTTCTTTTACATTCCGCTCTTGAGCAAGGTTCCTATGGCAGTTCCCAAGAAATACTTCCTATACCTTCAACAAAAACAACACCCCCCATGTTTCACCTGATAAAATACCTCCACCAAAAATGAAGAAAAAAGTTAGTAACATCTATAGTGTGAAATCTCGAATCGTTGTTCAGACTTCTTAATGAATCCCAATTCTGCACTTCTGCACTGGGTTCTCTCTTTGAAGTTCTTTTGTAGAATATGAATCTATGGAATAAAGGAATCATAAAAACATAACACCACCCCAGCTGGAACAGATCAGCGGTCCATCTAGTCCAGCAACCTGTTTCACTCAGTGGTTAACCAGTTGCCCTGGAGGACAAACCAATCAGAGATAAATTTCTTGGCAGTCGTGAAGGGAACACCAGGAATACATTACAGCACTTATACTGGTTTACCTGAGCATAATGTAAAATGCTGTTTTAGTTACTAATAGGGCTGTGCACCTTTTTTCGGAATTTTTCAGTGGGGCCAAAGTGCCCCTGAATAATGCCAAAAAACTTCACCATTATTTGGGATCTGCTTTTTTAGCTCCCTTTGCTGCCATTTTCCCTGGTAACCACCACCCCCAGGTATTTTTAGGGGGGGGGGTTCAGGTAGGCTTTAGCCAAATGCACACCCCTAGTTACAAAGCAACAAATGGCTTAGGCTCTCCTTGGTGCCTTCTGCTCAATATGCCATCTCAGTAGCGTGTGTGTGTATATTAATCTAAATATAAAATTAACTATTACATATGAGAACTCAATAATATATTTGCATGTTATTTATTACAGACTCCCCTGAAGAAGCCCGTTGGCAAAATGCATAGGGAATTTTTACTGAGTAATAAAATACATTTTTACTTTATTTTGCACCATTGGACTTGGCCTTTTTTATCTCATAAATTTTCGGGGCCATTTAAATGCTACGAATGAGTTATTAGTCCTTTGGATGGCCTTTAAAAATGTTCACATTTTATTTTCCAGTGGTTTTATGAGTCATTTGCTCTATCTATTACATCCACCAGCCACCGGGCAGAGCCCTCCCTCTTCCATATGCCCTTGGTCCCCTTCCCCACTTACTCTGAGGATGGTCGAGAGTCAACTCGTGAGCCAGCGTGGTGTAGTGGTTAAGAGCGGTGGTTTGTAATGGTGGAATCTGGAGAACTGGGTTTGATTCCCCCCTCCTACACATGAAGCCAGCTGGGTGACCTTGGGCTAGCCACAGTTCACTCAGAACTTTTAGCCCCACCTACCTCACAGGCTGTCTGTTGTGGGGATGGGAAGGGAAGGTGATTGTAAGTCGGTTTGATTCTTTCAACTCCTCATTCCATCTACCTGAGTCTTTAGGGTAAATGAAAACGTTTTAATTTACTTGGAGGAAAATTGCTCTGCTCTTCTCATGGGGTCTTTAAGCAGCCTTCAATCAATAATGCCTCATAATACAAAAAGTAAGAAAATAGTTTATTTCTGGTGCAAGTGACTTTGAAACTCTTATTCTCTGCAGTTGCCTTCCAAGTTGCTGGTTTCCCCTACGACGCTGCTGTGAGCAGCCATTTGTTTCCTTTGAGGGCCTTCAGAGATTCAGACATAAAGAATCTGCCTTAGGAGCACAACAGTAATTCTCAGTTTAGGGTGGCTCACCAACAAGAACTCTGAGAACTGTCTGACTAAACAAAGTTATACTTCATTCTACTTTGCAAAGGAGACAAATATTTTAAGATGGCAGTAAAAGTGGTTACAAGATTGTCTGATCTAGGAGGTAGAGGACTTTTTTTTGGCAAGCAGTCCTAAACTCAAATTGCTTTTTGAAAATTAAAAACTAGCCACCTTCTACTGGATTCTTTTTGCACCCTCACATACACACACTAACCCTCCTGTACAGGTGAAGGCAGAGGAGCAGATTACCCTTTCTCTTCCCAAACACGGGACATTACTAAGAAAGGATACCCTGTTCCCTCTTTGCCTACAGTGATTTACAATATTGTTAGACCTAATTCCACAACAGAAAAGATGGCATAAAAGTGAAAGCTGGAAACCTCATATGCGGACAAGTTATAAAGTAGCTCCAACCAGATACAAGCCCTGTTAGAAGCTGGCCTTTTGGCCAATGTGATCACTGAACATTTTCAAGAGATCTGTACGTGCTTCTTTGGATCACAGCACTGGAGAGCAGCAGTTTAATAGCAAAGTGTAAATTAGTTTGAAACAAATTAAAGGGCTTTTTCAGCTCTCTGCTAGTAATTCTTTAGTGCAGCTGTTTCAACTTAGAGATGCATCATCCTCCATATAAATATTATTAACTATCATTTTAAACTCTTTGATGGTTTTATATGTTGACACCAGTGACTGATCTCCTTCACACGGACGGGAGATGAGCAGGAGCAACCTTCCTTATTAGAACAGCAACGATGTTTTCCCATTTAACAAGTTTTATCATGGAGCTGTGCATTTGATTTGCAAGCTTTAACATGCCCCCTGGTGGCACACTAATAGTTTGATCACTCAATAATTTTTTGTCACAATAGAAGCAGCGTAAATATACAATGGTCGATCATCAGTGACTTACCGTGTCATTTTATTTCACCCAACCATCTTGGTAGCTTTCCCCTGCAGTTACTGCTGGAAGTCTGCATTCGAAAGCATTCCTTTAAATTAAGGCAACCTTTCTGGTATCGTAATAAGACGGCGAAATGGAGAGAAGGGAAAGGATCATGGCTATCTCTATCCCCACACACTTTCAAAGGAGGAGGATTATGAAAGGAAAGCACGAAAAGGACTTCTTATTCTTTCTCTTCTAGTTTGAGTCTTCTCTTCTAGTCTTAAAGTTTCTTTGTGCTAAGACAAAAAGTTGTTTTCTGAATTACAGAAGGAGCTATGGCAGCTTGTCTGCTTAGGCCTAGACTGCCTAGGCCTTCAGACTGCATTGTTGGGGATCACACTATGGAATGTTCCTAAATTACTTACTGTATATAAAGCAATTTGCAAGACCTGAGCAAGGCTGACAAAGATAGGAGGACACATTTTGAAGGACACTGATTCATAGGGTCGCCATGAGTCGGAAGTGACTCAGGTAAACCATCGGCTCAGGTAAACCATCATATCATGGAAAAATAAAGCCTTGCGTTTTTGACCAGGACTTGCATCAGCCTTCCAAGTTTTAGGGAAAAGCTCTTCCAGCTGTTAAGATTCTTCAACTGGAATTTAATATTCGTAGATATAGCATGTGCTATGCTATTGACTTGAGGCATGTTACAATCCTGCCCATTATGCTGCAGCCCAGCAGTTTGGCATCCTACTCCTCTCCATATGAGGCATGCCTGCCTCACTATGTTAATTTCGTATGTTGACGTTGTTGGTTGCGGTCATAAGGCATGAAAATTAAGTCCACATCAAAACCCATAGCATGTAATCGCTTAAAATAAAAATTGCCTAAATGTAGCGACAGCAGTTTAATATCTATATTTCTTGTTCCATTTATTTTAGAAGCATTTAAACCAACACTAGTTTTGCTTGGTAATGTCTTGTGATTTTTGATTCAGAATCCAATTTTCCATCTTTTCTTTTGTTTCCTTCCTTGGCTCTTTTGCGTCTACTTTTTATTGTATCAGTTGATTTTCAAATGGGAAACTAGTAGGCAGCAAACAGTCTTTCATACAAGAATTAATAATGGTGTTGTTAATATTATAAATAAAATATGGTGGTGATAGTGATGAAAGCCTTTACTTTAAGGATGAATCCAACTCTATTAAAGCAGGTTCTAGAACTACTCTGGCACATGTTAAGTCCTGAAATACAGGGGTACTGAGGACAATATACCCATTTTTAAAGTGCCGATTCATCAAAATAAGAGAATTCCACTGCTGAACTCAGTTATTGTTCAAAGGTAGAAAACACATAATTAAAAAAGATTATAGCTATTAAATTCCTTGTATGTTCTAAGGAAATGATGCCAAAAACAAGAAAGATCAGGAAGAAAATTATATATAGTAAGCCTCTACACAAATAAAGGTACGATCCTTCAACTGAAGGAAGCTATCAAATAGTCTAACTGAATGTTTTCCCATTTCCATTCCCACTTTTAAAAAATCATAGCAAGTACTGTTTGAATTGATTAGGAGAAAACAAACAAACCACTATATATTGTCAACACAAGAGAAGCCCAGTACTGGTAAAGTGTGTAGGTATATTAAAAAAAACCTCAGGAAAGACTCCCCATTCTCTGTGACTAGAACTCCATCCAAGAGGAAGAGCGGTGGTTTGGAGTGGTGGACTCTAATCTAGAGAACTGGGTTGGTTTCCCCACTCCTCCGCATAAGGCCAGTTGGGTGACCTTGGGCTAGTCACAGCTCTCTCAGCCCCACCTACCTCACAAGGTGTCTGTTGTGGGGAGGGGAAGGGAAGGTGATTGTAAGCCGGTTTGATTCTCCTGTAAGTGGTAGAGAAAGTCGGCATATAAAAACCTACTCTTTTTATCTGTTTTGCATCCATATTTATTGCCCTAGCCACACAGAAGTTACACAAGTTACCCGAGCGGCCAAGCATCATGTGAACTGGACCCCAGTGGCTTGGTTTTGATTTGCTAAGAGGCTCTGACTACTGTATTGTGGGCCAGGGAGCCACTTCCTAGCACAGACTAGTGAGCAAGGGTTTCTGTCTTCCCTTACAGCAACTTGCAAGTGACCTGGCTCATTTGTCTCGATTACAGATAAGTCTCAGGCACATTAAGAATGCCAAAGCATGGTAAGAGAGGAACCAGCAATAGCTCATGCTTAGTTTTTCCAGGGTTTTGGGTGTCATTGGAGGATGGCTAGTGCACATTTCCCCCCTTGGAAGATGCACATTTTCCAATATAAGACTGAACAAGCATCTCTTCTCTTCAGCCAAGACATGTGGAAGGAAAAAAACTTCTGCTCTCCTGTCACTGCTTCATCTGAATGCCTATAGCAGGACTTTACTGCTGTGATATAATATAATAATTAATGGAAAATGGCTAATTACAAAGAAATCTATGTAATCAGCAGTTTTCAGCTCTTGAAGAGGTGAAGAGGGATTGGTTTTCAACTCTGAAGAAGAAAATATTTAAAGTTCAATTGTGAATCCTCCAAGTCTACAGTCGTCAAACGGTTAAGTAGGTAGGAAATATATAGAAGATAACTTTTGGAAAGCATAACAATTTCTCTCAAAGATCCTGAATATGACATACATATAGGAACTTAAAGTCTAAAACAAAACAAAAACTAAGGTAATTCTGAAGTTTGAAACAACAAATTGCGACTTGAACCCTAACCCTTTCTTCTGCTTCCCAAGCGCTTTTCTGCAGTGGACAGGCAACACTCCCTTGCAAGGTGCTGAACAGAAAGTGCCTAATACCAGAGGAACACATTCAACAATTGAAAACATGCTATGGAAAGGGAAGGAACAGTTACGAGCCAAGCCATAATTCTCTCTTTAAATCACAGCACTGTTTTAAAAAAATGGCCAAACAATAAAGCCCTATTTTAATGTTGGAATATTGTATGTGCTCGTGTTTTACAAAGCATTTGTTATCAGATCAAGTATGGGATAGTATTCTTGATTTATAGCTAAATTATTTTGAAAGGCACTTCATTTAACTCGAGACTGAAATATGCACCTGATTCTAAAGGACACAATCTAGAAGGACCTCTTCATTACAGTGGGGGTGGTAAGAAATTCCAAGTGATCTGTATGTGGTCCCCATGATCATGTAATTGGAATGGTGCCATTTTACTTTGACAAGAACCAAACTTAAATCTGAGGTGGCAAGATATCCAGAGGACCTTTATCCTGCAAAATCAAGAACAAGAATGCCAGAGAATGCTTCAACAAAATTCTCAGAACTGCATGGATTTCAGCAGTATTTTTGAAGTGTTAAATATGCAGTGTTGGTTTATTTGCCCAAGATAGACCAAAAGGGGAAAAAAAGAATATTCTAGGCTTCACATCTGTTTTGTCACACTCTTGAAAAATTATGGGAATGTTAAAACCAACTTTATTCTAACCATGAAATTGTGGTTTACAAAATGAGTATAGGGATCTTTCCTTGTAGGTAAACTTGGACTCTTGAGGTCTCCAATATTTAGCACTGTGGGCGTGAACTGCAATGTAGCAAACAGTATGCTACCAAGAAACAGAACCTTAGAATGATGGCTGGTCTTTCCAAACTAATTCCACGTAAGCTACTGTTACATTCAGAAAGCTGAAGAAATTCCAAATCCATTGCTGGATTCTTCAGCTGTGCAAGAAAAATGAGACAAATTGATAAACACATCATACGGCATTCATTACAAAGGATTGAAGCTTCAACTTTACAGCTGAGTCTCACAATTTTAATGAAACAAAATTCAAATGCCATTAGCAGTGCTGATTATGCAAAGACAATTGAGTTGTACTTTTTCAATTGCTTACTTTAAAAATAAAAGTATCATTCCTTCATGTTGAACTTCATGTTACTGGAAGTGGAATCCCAGATTTTTATAATGAACGCAAATACCCATTACAAATGCCAAAAAGCTGGGATGCAAGTCGGGAAGCCGCCACTTGTCTACAAAACTGTATACCCTCTTATAAACCCGTTGCCTTATATAAATTATTCTCTTTGGCTATTTGATCACAAACCTATCCTTGAATTTAATACCAAAATAATAAGTATTTACCAGAGTATCATTACAAAAATCAATGCCAACCTCCAAGTTCCTTGTCTATTCAAATGCTATTGCAAACATTATTTAAGAGAAACATTACAATTTGCAACGAATGTCCAAAAAGCCTGAACTTTAATTTATATCACAATGTCAGATAATCAATCCTATGCCATATCAGGGAAGTCTATAATCCTGAAGAACTTCCCCTGGTTTTCCCGTTGATCTGAACGGGACTGGGTTCTGCATAATGTTAGCATGCAAATGCACTTAATCCCCCAACAATAGTAAATAGAAATAAAGTTTGTGGTATATTTTATCACAACTTTCATACTTTTCAGTAGCCAGTTTCCTATAAGAATTCTCCCTCATAGATCTAGACAAAGCTATACAGTAATCTCCAATCACTTATAAACTTCACACTCTTTGATTCTCCAAATGCAGAAAATGAGATAGATTTGTGAAATTAAACAGGTTTAGCAGAGATCTTTATATATGTGAAAAATGGTATCCTTTCAAGATATGACACTCATATATATGCCTGTTACCAGAAAGAGACATTTTATACATCTCTACTTTGAATAAACAGGCTTATCAACACAAACCGTAAGGGATACAATCTAGAAGTAGGACAGAAGATCTCCACAAATGTTTCAACTTTTAAAGAGCAACATTCGCTCTGAACATGCCTGTCCCACCAAAGTGGCATATTGCTGAACACTTTCTTCATCACTGGGCCCCTTTCTCCTTCTCTTATACACGCTGTAAGGCATGACTGTTCTCTTGTGAAGAATCCGAACTCGACCCAGTTCTTTAACACCCCCTTCATCAACTGTAAGGAGAAATAAACACACATTAATGAAAATGATGACCAAAGGAACAGCCCTTATTCCTTTTTGCTTTAGGTATAAATGGCGTTAACATCCTATCCAAGATAACAAACCACCTGATTTTCGGAACTGCACCATTGGCTAAAAGGTTACAAGAGATCAAGGTGTTCTGCTTAAAGAAAATATTAAGGAGGTAACTTGCATCAAAGTGAGAAAATTTATGACAGAAGCTCTAAAAATCAAGGATGATTAGTTTTTTTAAAAAAAATCAAGAGTTAATAGCATAACTTGGGTGATCCCAGCTTTGTAATAAGTAGTTGTTCAGTGCTACAAAACACACCATAGATATTCCAATCCCAATCTTAAGCATATGAAAGTACCCAGAAATAAAAGAGCTCATTTGTTCACTACTTTCAACAGACAACAGGCAAGCCACGCTGGATTTAAATAAACACTGCCAATCAAACCAACTTTCATAGACAGTCATACAAAATCCTTTTGTTTTAAAATCAGCCACAGTTGGGAGCTAGTTGAAAGGGTTAGGGAAGAATAATTCGTGCTGCAATTCTACCTGATCTTTGAGAATTCTTTCCAAACTAGCAGAGATAAGATTTATTATTGTAAACTTAAAGTGCACAGGAAAAAAAAGACCTCAGACATGGAAAACTGTCTATTCTAAATGCAGCAAAGATGACTGAAAAATAAGCTTACTTGGTGTCTGCATACTGTTTGCAGGACACATAAAAAGTAGCATTTAAAGCTGGTGTTACTTTTACGTTGGCTGGAAACCCACATCAGGGTCAACACACATCTTTGGATTCACTCTCCAATTTTGAATAATGTCACCTTTCCAGTATTGAATTTGTGCAGTTTCTGCGATTATACCATGTGTAGGGTTTGGACTGGGGTGGGGTTGTTCTTAGATTTTTATCTTTCAAGAGTTATTATGGGTCAATAAGAAGTGATGCGTGCTGTGCCTTTGATGTGAAAGTCAGATTGATAGCAGCTGTTTCCTAGCATCAACATGAGGATAACATGGGCTTGGGTGGATACCAGGGAACATGTCCCCAGTAGATTTAGACCTACGGCTCAGCTTGGGAGAGGGGAGCTGAGCCTACCCCTGCAGCCAGGACGGGCCAACACCTAGGCACTCTGCAGTTTTGTAGAAGTTCATTTTAGTTCAGGTTTTATATGTTTGTTTTTGTGTTTAAAAATAAAATTCTATATACAAAAAAAGAATTGTCCTTGTAGAGCCAGCGTGGTGTGGTGGTTAAGAGCGGTGGTTTGGAGCGGTGGACTCTGATCTGGAGAACCGGGGTTTGATTCCCCACTCCTCCACATGAGCGGCGGAGGCTAATTTGGTGAACTGGATTTGTTTCCCCCACTCCTACACATGAAGCCAGCTGGGTGACCATGGGCTAGTCACACTTTCTCAGCCCCACCTACCTCACAAGGTGTCTGTTGTGGGGAAGGGAAGGCGATTGTAAGCCGGTTTGATTCTGCCTTAAATGGTGGAGAAAGTCGGCATATAAAAACCAACTCTTCTATTTTATATACATCGTTTCCGATGCTGTACATTATAAACAGAAATGTGAAGATTGAACCCCCCACACACACATTCTTTTAAGACATGCCCCAAAGCTTGTGTGTGCTACTTTTTCCTTTGAACATAGAACCCTGACGCCATATTGTAAACTGCTGTTAACTTTTCTGTTTCATGCTGCAAAGCAAGCTTTGTATTAGATGCATGTGTGTGCACTGTTCAAAACAGACATACAAAGTTCCCTTGGGCATGTAGAACTAGTCACACAATGGTTTGGATCTAGAAATGGAAAAATCTTCCTCACATTTGTGACTACCATGGCAACTCAAGTAATCCTACTTACATCATGTTAGAATAAAATAAATGTCTATAAAAAGAAACATAGACCTATTTTCAAAACCTGCCTTGTACTGAGTTTTGTGAAGAGCATTAGTGAAATATACAGACAGAAGACCAGATAAACACAAATTGAGGAAGTTTTTCTGCCAGCCCTTCAGTGTAGTAGGTCTCAGAAACCCAGTTATTTTCCATGCAGTCTTCTTAATGAATGGGCCCTCTTTCTTTATACTATCAGGCCTTCATGTTGATGAAGAAATTGAACAAATTGTTCTTAAAATAGTCTTGTACAATTACTTTTTCTTTTAAGCTTGCAGCACTTGACTGAATTATGGGAACAAATGTTCCCATGTGGGTCCCTACTTAAAACTGCCTCAAACACTACATTTTAGAAGTGCACCCATAAAATACTTTATGAGTATATACAAATAATGTAAGGCATGACTGTGACAAGATGCCATTTGCGAATGCATGATAATATACGGGCACATTTGTCACAGTTGTTTAATTATGAAGATGTATTCTTAGTTTTAATATTTATTTATTGTTGAGATGCTATATTTAAACCGATGTAAGCCACCCTGAGCCCAACCTTGGTTGAGAAAAGGCGGGCTAAAAATCTAATAAATAAACAAAGAAAGAAGAACTGGGATGGGCTTAATGCTATTGAGGTTAACATTCGCGTGCAATAATTTTCTAGCAAATCAGTGAATGGCTGTATAATTGTGTGACAATGCCCTGACAAAATTGCATCTGCTAATGTAAAAGGCTCAAAAAGATTCTCCCATTCCTTCATTAGAAAGGCAAAACATCACGATACCGGAATCCTTTCACGTCTCATGAACATTTTCCCACTGACTGCTTTGGCATTCATACGTAACACCGCTTCACTAGATGGACCAACAGCCATTCATTTAGGACTAGACTATGGCCGAACTATACCGTACAGAGTCCCCCTTGCAGTCACACGACAGCTGTAGGGAACTTACCCAAAACTGCAGAACCTGACTTGGATGAACACCACGGCACTGGAGATGGAGAGGCTTTAGCCTTCCCTACTCCCTGGGCTGTTTTTGAGCCAAAATAGTTTCAGGGAGATGTTATTTTCCCTGTTGTGGGGCTGCACATTTATTTGTTTACTTGATTTGATAGCCCACCATTCACACTGAGATTCAAAGTGGATTACGAAATATGCGTTGAATACTGCTTATGCAACCCGGCACTGCGACAAAAAAACAGCTGCCAAGCCAAAAGGCACAAAGGGGAATCCCAACTGGACTCGTGGCCAAAAATATTGGGTAGTTGGTCAAGATCACAGCATCTCACAGTACACAAGAGCAGTGTGAAGAATCACTGGCCTTTGGTGCACAGCATGCTAAAATGTGGTTCTCTTGGTGAATATGGTCGATATTTGCTTTACCTACACTGAAGTCAAATGCTAATCTGATTGGTTCCCAGCTTTCTCTCTCTCTCCCCCCCCCCATTAGCCTCCTGAAAGTATCCAGTATTTTTCCAGCATCTGATCACGGCTTTTATTTTGCTGTTACCTGTACTACCTGTTCATCTCTGCCATCTCCATTCTTTATGAAACTCTACAAAGAATAATATTTGTAAGTTAAGCTCCAGGACGGGGCACACACAACCATAAAGTAAGTCTAACTTCTTAAAAGGAAACGGAAGACTTATATTTACAACACCTTTAGGCAAAATATTAGTTGCAACCTGAGCAGGTCTGGCGCCAACTTTCATCTTTAAACAAACACCCACACAGAGACCGTATTTCAAGGACTGCTCATTATTTTTCAATCTCATTCCTTTTATTGAACCCTGAAACCTGATTCTTTTTTTTCTTTTTTTTTGGCTTGCATTTGCTCTTGGACCAAAATTGTATTTCCTGTACGAGATAATGCTTTTGTACATCTACCTTGCTGAACTTGCCCAGTGGCAGAATTTAAATTTTGTGCCATGGGCTCGATATCAAGCACTTCCCTTTTAATTGTGAGAGACAGACTGAAGCCGCGTCTGTACTGGAACAGGATCCATCTTCGCTGGAGCCACCGAATTAAATGATCTTTCCTGTTGAAACAGGATTTTACTTGGCTATTGTGATTACAATTTGTCTCTAGCCAGCGTGGTGGTGGTTTGGAGCGGTGGACTCTGATCTGGAGAACCGGGTTTGACTCCCCACTCCTCCTCACGAGCGGGGGACGCTAATCTGGTGAACCGGTTTGGTTTCCCCACTTCTACACATGAAGCCTGGTGGGGTGACCTTGGGCTAGTCACAGGTCTCTTAGAGCTCTTTCAGCCTCACCTATCTGAAAGGGTGTCTGTTGTGGGGAGGGGAAGGGAAGGTGATTGTAAGCCAGTTTGATTCTTCCTTAAGTGGTAGAGAAAGGTCGGCCTATAAAAGCCAACTCTTCTTCTTCTTCTAGTCAGACTATGAAGAAATGAAATATCAGAAATCCAAGATCAGCTATTTCTTGTGGTTAGGTGAAACATACTCATCTGACAAGAGCCGAAATGATATCTGTGTACATGCTCAATTCAATGAGAAAATAAACAGCCCAAAGAGTGATCATTATCCCCACTGCAAGCCCTAAAGAACTAGCTCAGTAAAAATGTCCACTAGGCTTTTGATAAACCCTAAAATCTAATTTGCAAGTGTTATGGTGGTTGAAGACAATTACTACAATAAGCAAGTAAGACAGTAGTTGCTCTAAACACATGTTTAGAAACAATAATGATCAGGAGGAGGCAAAAAAAAAATTGAAGCTCAAACCAGATAGGAGTGAGGTGTCATCTAGCTATAGATGGAGTTATTTATTTTATTTGCTTCATTTATATCCCACCTTCCTCCTCAATGGGGACCCAAAGCAATTTACATTGTTTTCCTCTCCTCCATTTTGTCCCCCAAAACACTCCGTGACAAGATTAGACTGAGAGCGTATGACTAGCCCCAGATCACTCAGCAAGCTTCCACAGTATACTGGGGATTTGAACTCAGCTCTTCCAGGTCCTAATCCAACACTCTAACCACTACAACACCCTGGTTACATGATTGGTTGCCATTACATTGATCTTGTGCTTCTTCCTGGAAACTTAGGACAGTGTACATGATTGTTAACCATTTTATTTTATTACACTTCATTATTTAGGATTGTATTACTGGCCTTAGTGAGCTTCATGCCTCTCCGGTCAAAACCTAGTACTCCAATCATGCTGGATCCAGGAAGACAAGCTTATGATTTCTTCAGCAGCTTCCCCATACCTCTTTCTAAAATTCCAAATTTCATAGTAGCCCTATTCTCAGCCCGAGAGGCTTTCTAGCAAGCTTACTTCAACCAAAATCATGTATGATCTTATTTTCTTTTCATAAAAGCAGCATTAATTACCCACATTATATAGAACTGTGCCATGGTTTGGTCTGCAACAAGCTCTTATAACAGCAGTAAATCTTGCTGGCTGCTGGTGCCAAGAGACCAGCAACAGACAGGTTGCATTAACATTAAATTTTAAAATTAACTACGGTATATTCAAATTAGCTTCCTGCGCCTCGTCTTGTACGCACCTCTGCTACATCCTGCCCTCCTTTATTGCGCAAGTTATTTCAGATTCAATACTGAAATGTTTCAGCTGCTTTCAAGCTCCACCAAAGAGTTCCGTTTACCTCACATCTTCATGGCCTTTAAGGCTATTTTCTTCCTCTGCCCCCCGCTCATCCCCGTTCTCCTCATACCTAAGAGTAGGATTTATGGTTTTGCTTCTGGTGTTCCATGAAGGTTGCTGGATTTAATTATGCTGTGGTTAGCATTATAATCAAGCACTTCATCCATGAACCTCAAAATGGGATGGTCCATGAAAGATTTTATAAAAGTCTGGATTTGGTAAAATATAGGATCAGCTATAAAGCAGGTTTTAAAAATGAGAATCTCTCCCATCCACAAAAACAATTCATCCTAACTGAGACACCAGGTAGGTGGCAGAAACGCAGCATACATAATATTGGCTCCCCAATTTGAGTAGAAAACATTCCCATTTATGCTGTGCATCAGGCTTATTATAAAGGAAGATGGCTGGGACTAGTACTTCCTTGGAAATGTAAAAGGCAACATGCAAAACTGCTTGCAACAGTGCTCCCTTGCCAGTAATAGCATCCTTTTAGGAGTAGTTGTATATACCCCCCAAGCTAATATGCGACCGAATGTATCAATAGATCAAATTCTCAACACGGCCAAATCTGTGGATATTTAAATCCACAGACTGGAGCCATGAATAAACAAGAAAGACCTTTTTACAAATCTGAAAAATGCCCCAGGTTTGCAGAAAAATCTGGGGGGAAAAACATATATAAGGGAGTTAACCCCCCCCCAAATGCTATTATTACCTGTACCATTAAGA
The DNA here is from genome assembly GCF_029931775.1 of Euleptes europaea. NCBI lineage: Eukaryota > Metazoa > Chordata > Lepidosauria > Squamata > Sphaerodactylidae > Euleptes > Euleptes europaea. The sequence continues at coordinate 68,190,600 of NC_079316.1, forward strand.
AACAAATGTCTTCATCAGGTGTTGGTAGGCAACCACAACAGTATGGCCAGCCTTCAAGCCTTGGTTTCTGTCAGTAAAAACCAGGGGAAGGGGCACAGCAAACAGAAGAGGCTATGGGGGCTTTCAGGGAAAGGAAAGAGGGAAAAGGGGGGAGGGGGATATGAGATTCCACTCCTCCTCCCCACAAGTCCTTGCGGCTTCCCACTTGTATATTTCTAATAGTACCTGCAAACAGCTTGCATACTTAAGGGTGGCCTTGTGGCAGCAGACTACAAATTTCATGTCAACTAAACAGTGAATCAAACTTACCAAACATGAAAAAGAAATGCACATGCATGAGGACAATTCCAATGTAACTTATGCTTTATGTTTAGAATGATTTCCATGCAGGCATAAACATTAATAGCATTAAGGTTAAAACACTCAGTAATAACCTTTCATCCTGCTGCCTTGTACAGCTATATTTTTCTGTAGGTCTTCCCACATGTGTGCTCCTTTAGAAATACTTTTGGAACAAATGTGAAAGCACATGCACTGAAAACATTTTACTGAAACTGCTTTCCATGTGATTTTTCCCCCTCCAAGAATGACCCATGAAGAGACACTTGGAGGAATCTGAAATCTTACAGTTTCCATTTGGAAGAACAGACAAATACAGTTGATTAGCAAGGATTAAAATGCTTGTGTTTGGAAAAAAGAACACCAAGGTTCAGATAATGATGTTCTCTCTGCTAAATCTTGCAACATAGCTAGAAGTATTTAATCTCAAGGATTCAAAATTTCACCTATATATTAGCTTTTTGATGCATGTACTAGATGTTGACAAATTTGTTTGGATACAGCTCATTAGCACTATCTCTACTGCTTAAATAAATTTTATGATCAAGGATCATGCTGGATTATGAACTTCAATTGCCTTCAAGTGTTTATAAAGTTAATTAGAAACAGATGTGAGCTCAAAAAAGCTGGAACAGTTGCTGTGAATAATCAATGCAGTTGTTTCCACTTTAACAAACTGAACAAGGACTTTCCAAATTCATCCACAGCAATTGTTTGAAAATAGATGTTTTTCACAGTTTTCATTTCTGTCATTCGATTTCTTTGCCACGTGGGAAACTGGCAATATACTCTAAACTGTTCAGTAAGACACACCATCCTAACATATATACCCTATAAAAATAGGTTCGAAAATATCCTATTCAGAATAAGAATATTCTGAAGTCACCTGGGATAATCCTGGTCCTATTAATAGAAGCTTCACCATCAACTTCAATGGATACTGAAATATATCCTAAATAAACAAACAAACCAGAGGTTCTTCTGTGCCACTTCTTCACAGTCCTGCTCAAGGCAGCTTTCATTTAAAACAGTGTCACAATATTAAAAAACAAGCCATTAAATTGGACTGCCGTACCAATGCCCCTCAATAAGAGACACTATGAACATTTGATTAAGCCCTGTCAAAATGCGACTCCTGACTCTGTGATTATCGTCTATGCAACATATCAATGGACAAAGTTCTAGAATTCACTGCCAGTGGTTTTCCATAAATGGGGGAGAATGAGGGAGAGAGAATGAGAGAGAGAAAACACATTATGAAAAGAGCCACCTAGCAATCTTAGTAAAACTGAGTTTTTGTCCTAGGTCTTCCATGAGTCAAAAGAACATTTTATACACTGGTTCCTGTTGAACTGTCATTTCACCATTTGAGAGGAGCACTATTAAGATGGCACTTGAAAATCTATAATCACTGCTTCACTAGCCATATAGCCGCATCATCATGGGGTCATTCTCTCAAAGCAACAACATGTAAAAGGTCTTTTCTAGTGGCTGTCACTGGTCTTTGAAACTGCCATGCCTTTCTCCTTATTCAACACTTTATATACAAGTAAAGGTTCAAGAGCCCTGACCTGGATGGCCCAGGCTAGCCTGATTTCATCAGATCTCAGAAGCTCAGCAGGGTCAGCCCTGGTTAGTATTTGGATGGGAGACCACCAAGGAAGTCCAGGGTTGCTGTGCAGAGGAAGGCACTGGCAAACCACCTCTGTTAGTCTCTTGCCATGAAAACCCCCAAAAGGGGTTGCCACAAGTCGACTGCGACTTGATGGCACTTTACACACAATCACAAAGGTTCAAGAAGGTATCTCAAATTATCTTCTGTGTCCTTTGATGTCTAAAAGTCACCACTACTTGGCAGTGAACAGCTATCAAACTCACAACATTTTTTGCAGAACTTGCTCTAGGCCCTGTTTCTTGCAGAAGCAAGAAATAGGACAACTAAGAGGCATACAATATTTTCTCAGTTGCCCAGTAGATAAAGGTCCAATTTTACTCAACGGTTTTACACACCTTGTCTTAGGATTCCACTGGAAAGCAAACAGTGCATTCAAAAGTGGAAGTTTCAGTCCTCAGTGGTACTAAGAATAATCATAAATGAATAGGAATCTTCTGTCCTTAATAGGGTTGAAACTAGATGGTTGGCATACTGAAACCTTCAATGGTTACTTAAATAAGACATCTATTTATAAAACATATAAAACATTACAGCTTTTAAAGAAAAATGCTGTAGACTGAGCATGGTAATGTATACATTTAGCTCAGCTCTCCTCTCAGTAATTAATATCTTGAATACTATATATGATTGCTGCAAGGGTGAAATTTAGATATTCTACAGACTGAAGAACTTCATCTATCCTTTCCTGGTTCTTTTGTTGCTAATGCTCTTAAATCAGCTGCTTTAAAGATGGGGCCATATTATTTTTGTCCAGTTTAACACACACATACCCTGAAACAGACATATATAGGATGTTGAAAAGCATCAACATTTGCAACCACAATGAAGAAAGACATGATTTTTTAAATGATGACCCTGGAGAATCCTAAAAGCTCAAAGTATCTAAGAGATAAAGGCTACCATAAGACCTCTTCAGAAGATGCCCCCCAAAATACAATAGGTCCAATAACATCATATGCGTACAAACTAATCTGCCATTAAGTTGAGAAAATAGTTATTTCTGAAATTTTCTTGTCCAGGAAAATGCACATTGAAGGCTTCTCTTCTAGTGGTTCGTCACAGCCACAGATGAGAGAAAAGTACAACCAACCATCATTGGTCTTCAAGCATATTAATACTTCATAAGCAAGGAAGTCTTTACTTGCTGAATTATGAACTGTTGCAGTGTGATACCTACAGGACTTGTTACGGAAAAACATTACATTTGAAACAGAACACACCATTGTCTGTCTGACCTGATGTTTATATTCACTGTATTTCAATTAAGGGACTTATTTTACTGACAACTGTAAGGAGGTGTTTTGCAGGAAACTGGCCCTGGAATGGAGCACCGCTTCCTAAAAGCCAGCAGCTACACAAACCTCAAATAACTGTAGCTCACAGCAGGCCTCCTGCTATTCAGCATGGAGCTATGTTTTAATTTCCTTAAGCCACAGGACACAAGTCTGAATTCAGATTGCATTTTGTCCATGCTGAATACATCGGCCCAGACACAAACTTTCATATTTTATTATTTCAAAATGATACTCATAATACATTTCATGTTCTCTTTTAGGTCAATGTTGTGCTGCTCTTCCTGGACCTTCCCAGCCTTCTCCCGGTTCTAGCCCCACTATCTTGGGTACTTATTTATTCACCCAAATATTCCGTGTCCTCAGAACAACTTTTATATCCCATTAGGAAAGGTCAATTTGATCATACCCTTGTGTGTAAAGTGCCTTCAAGTCGCAGCCGACTTAGGGCGACCCCTTTTGGGGTTTTCATGGCAAGAGACTAACAGAGGTGGTTTGCCAGTGCCTTCCTCTGCACAGCAACCCTGGTATTCCTTGGTGGTCTCCCATCCAAATACTAACCAGGGCTGACCCTGCTTAGCTTGTGAGATCTGACGAGATCAGGCTAGCCTGGGCCATCCAGGTCAGGGCTGATCATACCCTTACCTTGATTCTATTCATTCCCTTTTTCAAGCAATAGGATCTGCACTCCTAATGGTCTGAATGACACTGAGATTGTGCCTCAGATGATACCTTCCCTGGAGCAGACCCTGAGATACCCTGGTGGAGTAATCCGTGCGCTACTCCAAATACCCAAACAACCTCTCATGCAAACTGGCCGTCCACATGAATGCCTGATCATACAGACCCAATTTGACAGAAAAATTATACAGGAACAAAGTTTCCACGCAACCTGCTGTGTGTGCGGAGAAGGGTCAGCCTGCAAAGAATACTGGGGTGTGTGGGCATGTATGGAGACTTCCATCATTCTTCCACTACGATGTCTCAACAGCAACCAATATCGACTTTATGAACCACAGCAGTTAGCTTATAGGGTGATATAGGATTTGAAATTACAGTAGATAACATTCTGTGAAAATGAAATGGCTTTTATCTCTACTCATTATGGGGAACATTATAGTAAACAATGCCAAGGTGATTCTGGCAATGAGAAAAGACTCAAGATGTTTTGGAAAGGAAAAAGAAAGGCACTTAAAAATGAAAGAAGCCAAGCCCTGGTATAAAATCGACATTTAAACATATAGCATTACCGGTAGGCAGTGTAATATCTCAAGATAAATGTGCATGACGGAAGTTATACACCCACCTGCTTTGGCATCCAGATTGAAGCGACAATATTTTGAATGCTCAAGAGAAGGCAGGCATTGCTCAGTGGGTACCCAGACATACGTCTCTGGACACAACAAGTAAGAAGGTCTATATTGGCCCTAGGGAAAAGAAAAAAAAAGAAATAAATAGCATGTATTTAGGGGGAGAAATACCTCATCTTTTGCTCCAGGGTAAAGGCTGTGCTATTAATAGAAAATTTAAGCAATATAATTCAATTACAACATACAGGTGAACAAAGCGTATCCCTTATACAAATTGTACCCCACCCCATTTTTAAAGGTGTAGTATGCCTGACTAATCTGTCTTAAGCACTGGTTTCTTCCTGTCTTGCTAAACTGGCACGAGCACAAAGGCACAAAATGAACATTAAAATCAAACTGTCTGTTGTTAGTTTTTAATATTTTCAAAGGGAAAAACTCCACAGGGTTGTTGTTGTTTTGCTTGTTTGCTTCTTCATGTCAGGAGTCTTCATGGCATCTTAAAACTGAACTGCACCCAATGGTATGTAATCTGATTAAAGGCTGCATTACCTGCTGGGCCCCATTTTAAGAAAGCAACACACTGCAGGCTTTGGGGTTCTTCCGCCATTTCCCCGACCATCATTCTTTCCCCCACCACTGACATTTTGCACTTTACGTCAGCCCGACGAAGAGTTCTGGGGAACTCAAAAGCTGTTTTTGATATTTTGGTGGGTCCTAAGAAAAAGGTAGTGCACTGCTGTCACTATATACAGAAGTGCTGGTCTACAAATGTATAAATGGAGTGCATGTACAAGATGATACTAAGGCGTACGAGATGATAGTGATGATTCTAAGATGTTATATGGGGGCAGGGGGAGATTAAGCCCGGCCTTCTAAAGACCAAAAGTTATCCATATTTTGTTATTGAGGCTTCAAAATCTCTCCAATGAAAATATCCCAAAGGAACACATGCACGCACTCACTCTCATACACACAGAGGAAACAAGTGAGCCAGTGTGGTGCAGTGGTTAAGAGCAGTGGTTTGGAGCAGTAGACTCTGATCTGGAGAACCAGGTTTGATTCCCCACTCCTCCTCAAGAGAGGCGGAGGCTAATCTGGTGAACTGGATTTGTTTCCCCGCTCCTAAACATGAAGCCAGCTGGGTGACCTTGGGCTAGTCACACTCTCTCAGCCCCACCTACCTCACAGGGTGTATGTTGTGGGAAGGGAAGGTGATTGTAAGCCAGTTAGATTCTTCCTTAAGTGGTAGAGAAAGTCGGCATATAAAAAACCAACTCCTCTCTCTCTCTCTCAACATGTTTCACAGTACTGCAGATCTAAGTTCTGGTTCAGGAGAGGTCTCACTAAATACGTTTTGGACTGTTTAATGTGTGTGTGGGGGGGGGAGTAGGGAATGTGCTCTCTCCAGTACAATCTAAACACAGTTTGTGAAAACCGAGTAGCTGAATTTACGTGCAAAGCACTCTCTTGGGGAAGATAATGCCTATCTCTGTTTATGTAATAAAATCAGGGAGCAAGGGCCCTGCTGCAGTACTTCACTTCTGGGATTCCACTGGTGTTGCCTTTCAAGGCAAAGACTGAATTTAATAAACCTTTAGACTGCCTTGCCTTTTCTCATGGCCAGCCTGCCTCTGCCTTAATGCACTGCTGTTGATAATTCAGGGTCATTTTGTTTATGTAATGCTAGGACTCCTCTTTTAAGCAGCTGGCTGGAAACTAAGATGAAGGCCACGTTAATTCGCTTTTAATAAAAGATCAATGGGGCTTATTGTGGAAAAATAGAACACAGATGTACGCTTTACCTGATAAAAAAAAATTAAATGTGTGTTTAACCTTTTCTGTTTGTTCTATGCTACTGGTACTTGACCCTCTTTGTTTTTTTGAAACGATTATCTTTCTTTGGAGCTTTTATTTTTCATATTTGGTATAGTCTGTGAAAACAAACTCGGCCGATATTCCTTCATCTCAAATGCTCGCCAAATCCCTTAGATTTTTCAAAATATGCAAAAAGTAAATCTTCAGACTTAAGTTTCATTAAAAAACCTTTGGCCTAGGCCTTGGAACAGAACTTCAGAAATTTCTGACTTGGTTTGGAGCACAGAAACTTGAACGCGAGGCATGGCAGAGTGAGAATAGTTCAATTACGGAACCTCAAGGCAGAGCTGCCAACCCTGCCTCCAGAAGTTTCCAATTAAAAATCCAGCCATACTTTACAACAGCCTGAATGAATGTCATATGTAAGGATTTTGCCTTCAACGAGCCTTTTTCAAGAGGGAACCGGTGCTGAGAGAGACTGGTTGGATTTCTGGTGGGCACCAAGAAAGGGGGGTGAAGGGGAAAAGCAAGGGAGCGATAAAGTGACCAGTTAAACACCCTGCACTAAAATATGCCTCTAGAACAAAAGAGTGTTGTAGAGTGACGTGGTTAATGTTTTTTTGCCTCTGAGTAATCCCACACTGGGTACTGAGCAGGCTGAACTGTGGAACTTTCTGTATCTTCTATTGAGAATGTATGGCTGACCTCCCCTTCTGCCACCCCTTTCCCTTTATGTGAAATACACAGTTTAAAAGGAGAAATAGCTATAGGGCAACTTCAAAATAGGAAGCTGTTCTTCAGTAGTATCTTCCATAGATAGTGGGATTTCATAATTGTCAGGAAGTGTGACATTCTGCTTTCATATTGCTGTTGTGGACCTAAAGCCTGCCTATATCAATTCCTAGTACATTGGGTTGCCAGCTCTGGGTTGGGCAATACATGGAGATTTTGGGAGTGGAGCCTGAGGAGGGTGGGGTTTGGGGAGGAACTTCAATGTGGTATAATTAAACACATGAACACGCCTTATACTGAATCAGACCCTTGGTCCATCAAAGTCAGTATTGTCTACTCAGACCGGAAGCAGCTCTCTAGGGTCTTAGGCAGAGGTCTTTCACTTCACCTACCTGTCTAGTCTCTTTAACTGGAGATGCCGGGGATTGAACCTGGGACCTTCTGCATGCCAAGCAGATGCTCTACCACTGAACCACAACCCCTCCCCGAGAGTCCACCTCTAAAGCAGCCATTTTCTCCAGGTGAGCTGAACTTTGTCACCTGGAGATCTCCAGCTACCCACATGGAGGCTGGCAACCCTACTAGTACATGATAAACTAGTTGTGCGCTTCTGCTTTCAAGAACAGGAATGAGATTTCACCATAATGCTGAAAATCTTCTAAAGTGGGTACACATGGCCTGGGAGTCTAACATGTCCTGATTTTTATGACAGTCTGGGGAAGGGCGATTTAACCCTTTCTTCTGTCTTCCCATATGTAAATCCCCTCCCCCTGGTCACAGTTCCTGTTGTGTTTTTCCCTATCACGGAAACAAGCAATATGAGGGAGGCAAGTTAAATTAGTAAAACAGCATACAAGGAAATGTTAAGCCCCAGCCTAACATTACATTTCAATTCCCTTCTCTCCTCCAGCCCTAATTGCTGCTATTAATAGAAATTTAAAAGGAGATATAATCACAGATCTCCCTATCTTGTCTAAAAATATATTTAGAATTGCTGTCATAGTCTTCCAGGAAACTCAATTAGTAAAATATTTGGCATAATGGTATTTATAAGTGTTTCAGTTAACATTTTCTCTGCATCAGCGGTATTTGAAAATCTAAACATATCAATGCAGTTTATACAATGAATACCCATTTTTTTTTCTACTGGCATGTTGAAGCTTGGAGGACTGGGAACATTATTAAAATTAAACTTCAAAATTGCATTTAAACATGGGTATGGACCCTGGTTTTTCAGAAGCAGAACAAAGGACAGGTTTATTTTGATTTTTTTTTAAAAAAAGAATTTTCCATAGTCTGTGGTACACCCAGACGTAACACTGATAATCCATGACTGGAGCACCCATCTCTTACTCCTCTGAACAGCTACAGTCTAAGAGGGACATTTGATGCTGCCCCTTCTTCTCATGCTCTTTAGCAGATGCGAATAGGTTCTCTGGAGGTGGTATTTGCCCCAGCAGCAAAAAGAAAAAGAAATCCTGGGAAAAGGACATTAAGATTACCCCCTTTACCTTGCTATGTGCTGATCCTAATCTAAATCTCCCCCTTCCTTCCTGTAGATGCTATTTTAAAGGCTTCCAACTTTGTGCCTAGTTAAGTCCCATGTTTAAGCGACCAACTTTGCTCATCAAGTAAGTGTGTACTAGAGAAGACAATTAGGATGGTTTCATATAGTTACACAGATTTTGAGAGGGGGTTTTTTAATCTATATGGCGCTCCCCAAAAACACATAGAAGCAAATGAGCACTCTTGGGCTATATAGCTTTTGTCAATGACAGTCCCACAATCTCCATCATCAGCATTTTGCAGGGCTGCTGAGGGTAGGAAAGAACCATGTACTTAAGCATTACTCCACAGTATCTAAGACACTGTCAACAGTCTAGTTCCCATGTTATGACCAATTAGAGGAATTCCTGAGCTCACACATACCTACCCATATCACTTTCTAGCTACCACTAATCATGGTTCAAAGTTGTATGTGGACAAGAATAGAAAAATGAAATTCATGCAGATGAAAGGGAGCACAAGGGAGGAGGGTGCAAGCATGAAAGCTGGTGTGGTGTAGTGGTTGAGAGGCAGGCTTTAATCTGGAGAACTGGATTTGATTCCCCACTCCTTCAAATGAAGCCAGCTGGGTGACCTTGGGCTAGTCACAGTTCTCTCTGAACTCTCTTAGCCCCACCTACCTCACAAGGTGTCTGTTGTGGGGAGAGGAAGAGAGGGAGATTGTAAACCGGTTTATTCTTCTCAAAAGTAGAGAAAATCAGCATATAAAAACCAACCCCTCCTCCCCTTCCTCCATGCAAACCCGTGGTTTCGGGATAAGATAATGTGACGTTACATTCCATTTCTATGATCCCCTTACTACCTCCAACTTCAGAAATCTGGAAGCATGCTTTAAGTTGGAGCTTAACATTGTTTCAAACACCAATAATTTAAATTGCTAAGCTGTTGCCAGAACGTTTAGCACATTTTCTCCTTTAATCCTACATTATCTGCTTGTGCCTCTCCTTGACCACACTGTATTTCACACCTCCAATGCTGCACATTATGAATACGAGGGCTTAGTGTGCATTTGTGGTAAATCATCAGCTGTGACCTGCTGGGATTTTGCATGCCTGCTGTGTAACAGTGATCTAGCTCTCCTGTTAAAAAAGCAATTTGTTCAGGTATCACAATTAGCACAGCTAATATCCATGTTTTAGAACGGGCTGCACAATTTATATCACTTCAGCATCATTAGCAAGTGGGCTGCACAGCTACATTATGCACAGAAAAGCATTTGAGCTATAATTTTCACACAGTGTTTTCTTTTAACCCATTTTCTGGTAACCCCTTTTGCTTCCTTTGCACATGCTTTGCTTCCCCTGCCCCCAGCACGGACTATGACTCAGGGTGACTTACATGTTATGCATCAACACACATATCAGATCTCTAATTTGTTATTTCGCAAAAACAACTTTTGGAAGGGACAAGCACAGAAAAGAAGCTTGGGGTGAGGGGGAGGGAAATGTCCCTTTCCCACTTTTCAAATTATCACCTCTACCGTTTTACTCTGTTTCTCTCTGCATCTCATAGTGTGCTTTTCCCTCTGTGATCCACCACAAGTCTATCGGAACCCAATCTTAGTGACATTTCCCCCCTTTTGCCCCTACCCCCATTTTCCAGTTGCTTTTCTCTAATTTTTACCCAGTTCAGTTATAACAACACACAAGAATCTTTCAGTAATTCACAATGAGAGATTCTCAGAAACAGGTAGACTGCAGCATGGCTGGCTGTAGTAGGCTTGAAAATCTGATGCAAACTCCACAATATGCCTCTAAATCAAAAGAGATGAAAGCCAAACAAAGCATTCCTCCATTCCTATCCTATATGGCACAGGGGCAGAGGGACCCTAAATACTTGCACAATCCAATTACACATTCATATATACTTACAAGTAAGGGACTCAACAGGGAGGGGAAATAGCATTCCACCATTACTGTCTCTGCCACTTGCCATCACCACCACCTTGATCGCAGATGCTTCTGCCTAGCTGCCCTTCATCCTCTCAACACTGCTGGCATGAAACTGGAAGGTACAGTACAGTGACTGGCCGCAGTCATCTCTTATGCCAGGCACCAGACAGATAATTTTAGATCTTCCAGTGGACGAGAAGGCAGCTGCAATTCCTCCCATCTATTCCTTGCCCCCTCTTTCAAAAGCAGCCAGTGCCCCCATGATCATGATCCTGCTCATCACAGTGTAACAAGCCCAGAAGTATAATGCCTGGGAACAGAATGTCCCATGAGCTAGTCTCCATCTCAGTCCCTCACTGATAACTAGAAGGGGTAATCTCTCCTAATTCGCTTCCTCACTGCAGCCCACTGACCAGTATGGCTTCACCTATGGAGCTCTACTGACAAAGCCTTTTTCTGCATCACAGGGGACTGCAGGGGGAGGGGGGAAAGCAGGCAAAGATCTATTTTGCCAGCAGAACATCCACAGGATCTACCCCATAGCTAGCTCTCCAAACAAGCTATAACAGTATTAGTATAAAACTCAGGCTACTGGAAATCAAAAGGCATTTCCCATCATTATGTCCCATACGTGATCTTTAAGAACCAGGATAAAGGGATCATGCAAAAGACCCATGGAAGTATCATGAATGGGGGGAGGGGGAGGAAGACTAGTTCCGTTGTTTTGGAGATGATGCTATTAATCCTGTTTCTGTCAAATTGACCTTTCTTGAGAGAAATCTGATAGTGTAGAAATTCTCATTTCCTTTTCTCTGCAACAGGGTAGACACTCCCGGACTATTCAATTTTCACTAGCTCTCCAGAGAACCCTAACAAGCTGTGCCCAAGAAAAAGAAGGGAAAATGCTCCATTAATTTGTGGAGCATATTGGTTTGAAAATTTTGAACAGCTCGCAGGAGAGAAAACAACAGGTTTCTAAAAGATGCTTTTAAGTGTTCTACCTAGGTCAAATATAACCTTTCTCGGTTCTTGCAGGGATACACTGGCCTTTTACAAGCTTACAGAAAGGAACAGTGTCTGCCAGGTGAACTCTGTGTAAAAACAATTTTAATAGAACACTGAAATAAGAGCTGGAACAGACCAGTTAAGTCATTATGTCCTACTGGGATAGGAAGTTTCCTACAGTAAGTTCTCAATTTTTCAGCCTGATCTATAGCTGTAAACAGCTCACAAGGACCTTCCTCCACAACATAAATTTCCCTTCATCATGATGCAAGCTTATCAACTTACCAAGGATCTAGCAATGGGGGGGGAGCTGTCCTTAATTCAGCACTAAAATATAATAAATCTCCCCTCAGAGGAAGATTTCATCATCATTGTTATACAAATATGTAGGCTTTAAATGTGCAGGCAGGAAAAAAGCATGGCTACGTGACTACTTTCTGATCTATCGGCTATGAAAACGAGATGCAAGAGAAAGGTCATGAAATCTATTCTTTATTTTTGGAACACCAATAATGAAGCTTTCAATATACCCCCACCTGAGCTTTTTTATGTACCATCATCATCCTCAAAAGAACAGGATACTTTGTTAGTTCTTTTGCCTCAGCTGTATATTAACACAGCTTGTTTGTCCGTATAGTACTAATACAAGCTAGTCCGAGATAGATAGATAGATAGATAGATAGATAGATAGATAGATAGATAGATAGATAGATGTGTGTGTGTGTAAGTAAATACAAACTTTAAATTATAGTTAGTAAATCCCTAGTAAAGAAAAAAGAATCACCACTCAACCTGAACTTGTAAATTACTAGTGAGATACCTCAGATGTTTTTTTGGAATGTATATATTTTAGATTCCAAAAATTTTACACAACAACCCAATTTTTTTTTTAAAAAAGGCTTATAGATTTACATATTAACTGATTATCATTATAGAATTACCATATCATCATCAGTGTTTACATTAATAAAACAAAATAATCATCACACACACAATTCGTCCATTGTCAAGTTAAAAGACCAAATATGTTTTGACAAGCATACTTCCTCAGTAGTCAACCAGATAAAACATCTTTGCCATTACCATTAAAAGCATAGCAGTTTGGTTAATGGTAAAAGATATCCTCCAGATTATGAACTTTTAAATATAGTTATTTATAGGAATTGCAAAGTAATTCTGCTAAGAGATTTTGATTCTTTGGTGTCTTGGAACTTGGTATGTAACTTCATTGAGACACCAAACGAACCAACTGATGACGGGCAGCATAATCCTAAGGGGTGGGGGGATAGTTGCACAGTGGACGGCGCAGCCAGGCCAAACTCTTGAGCACTTTGCTGCGCCGAGGCCAGCAAGCTGAACAGAAAAATTCCCCAAACACCTGGGAATTGCTGTATGCGGTTCCATGGGCTGCACCACCATTTTTGCTGGCATACGTTTATGCTGGCAAAAGGGGGCATTCCAGGGGTGAAAGGGCTCAGGGAGCTGAGTAATGCCCCCACCCCGGGAATGCCCCTTTGGCACCAGCGTGAGCCCCTGTGATGGAGGTACGCTGCCACAGCGGCTGCACTGGCACCTTTGCATGGCATCGCCGTGCTGCTCCCCAGCACTGGTGTAAGTGGACCAGGGCTGGAGTAAGTGCCCATTTGGACAGCGCAAGTGGCATTTACGCTGGTGCTGTGGTCACACCACCTCCTAACCCCATTTGCTCCTCCCCTTAGGATTGCACTGTTAATGGTTATTGAAAATAAGCTTTTAAAGGAACTTTCACTAGGCTCAGTTCAACAACACAAGCACAACTCATATTACTGTTTTAATTCTGTGTATTATTGTTGGAAATTGTTTACATGTTTTGCTTGCATCCTCGACATAGGAATCCCCTCTATTTTTTATGGATGACCACTGATGAAGACAGCTCATCGAATAATGTCTGGTCTTTTATCTGCCAAGAGGAGACTTTTATATGTTATGATCATTGTACTTACTGTACATTTATTAATTGATATTCATTTTAGAATTTATTGGATTTACAATAATTTAATTTTTGCATATCTCAATATTCCCTGATTTTTGCAGTTCAACTCCCCCCCCCCCCCGTGCCTTGTTTAGTTCTTTACTTCAAGAGAGGGAGGACCTCCTGATTTTCTCACTGGTAAAGCATTTTTATTTTTTAGCTGATCTAATTTCTCTAATTAAAGATCAACTTGTATAACAGATACAGATATCTCTAAATGTGCCAAAAATCTTCAGGAGCTTTCATATAGAGAATGAAAAGCAATCATACTGTCACAAATGCCGCTACTGAATAATTTATCTTATGAGTTACAAGGCCTGGAAAAGAACAAGAACTCTCAAAAGGGTATTTAGTGTTTCACCTTATGCTAAAACAATGGAATGAAAAGATGATTGGTCTTGAAGGGCTAATCTCATAAATATTATTTAGTCTACAGCTGCTTTTGTACCTTGGTTCCAGACTGCTGGTGACAGCTATAGAAACTTTTATAGATTCTCTACTGAGCCTAGATGGATGAATGTTTATTCAAAGCTGAAACAACAATAGCCAAATGAGTGACGGGTATGAAAAGAGCTCTTCTGAGAACCCAAATATTACAAGCATGCAGGCACTCAGTGGATTTAAAGAAAGCAAAATTAATTTGCCTGTATAAATATTTTGTGCCTCTGATTCCTCTTACCTCTTTTAGTTTATAAACATTACAAGTTGTCCTGCTTTGTACTAATATATAAAAAATCTATCAGTTATAAATAAGTGGAAACTGACAGTTTCATTTATCTGAAATACCTCTTTATCTACTAATTCTGGAATGTTTATTTTCAAATACAGTTTAGAGACAGAGAAGAGTGAGTGCAAATGAGCCCATGACACCACAATCTAGAAAACTGGTCTGGCATACAGAGTTCAAAGATTTATTAAACTGTTAAAAAATCTTCCCAGTGCACAGAGATAACATCTAATCATAACCGTCCTTATTTGAATAATGAATTTAAATAGGTGAAATTATTCTTCTAATACCAAATTGATGGTATATATGAAAAAACCTACTTTGTACATTAAACAAAGGACTGCCATCAACCATCCCCAAGAGGACTAAGCATGCTTGCTGTCAGATGTTTGTGTAGGAAGGAGCACAGAATGTTAAAAGCAGTTGAGGGCAAAAAAGGAAAAAAACAACGAACGGGGCTGGGGAAACTGGTCTGATCAAATCCACTAACGACTCAGGAAAAAATGTCAAGGATAGGAGAAGAACCCCAGCAAGTTAAACAGTGGGCAAATGCTCCCTTTTTATTTCATTCAGTATTAGCCAATCTGATTCTGAAAGAGGAAAAGAAGATACAACTGCATATTTTAAGTTTATATCAAGACAAACTGGAGTTGAAACAATCCACTTTAAACATTTATTCTGAGACAATTTAAAACAGATTACTGAATCCACATTCTTCCATTGTTGTGTAGACGCCTAGGAGTGCTTAGTAGCTACAGAAGTTCTGCATGGTTACAAAAACTTCTCATGCCTACAAAACAAAGATGGCAGTTTGCCAGTCGCAAGACATAATGAAGTAAATAAACAGTACAGTACATAATGAAATAAATAAACCACCTTATTGATTCTTTTGGTTGGATCTGGGATTTAGACATTTCAAAGATCGATTGACCCCTGTGACTACAAATAAGGCATTATTTATTTTATTATATTTATATCCTGCCCTCCCCCACCAAGGCGGGGCTCAGGGCAGTGAGCAGCACTACCATAAAGACTGTTCATGTAATATTGGACAAGAACTAGGCAGTTCTAGAAGCTACCACAATACTGACATTTTGCTTTTAAAATAAATGGCATCTGTCTTTATCAGTTCAATTACTAGTCTAATGTTTCAGGAAATAAAGTCAACAATGATCTTCTGTTCTTATTCAAACACAGAGATTATCAGATATTTTAGCATGGAAATCTGGAGTTACTGTATTAAAATTCATTTAGCCAATGACTTCAATATGATTAGTAAAGGATAAAACTTATTCAGTAATGGAAGTATTGCCATTGCAAATTACAGAAATCCATATTATGGTAAGATTCATCAGCTAAATGAAAACAGTTTTAAAACAATCTCACAGACAAATAATGGATATTTCAATCTAAAATCCACAGGAATATAGATCTAACCATCATCAGCAATGTCATTACAATTCGTTCCAACATTTATTTCTCTGCAACCAATACTTTTCAAGACTATAAAATAGCGAAATACTTTCTGTAACATGAACTAGTGCAATCATACTAGAAACTGTCAAGCTACCACAGAATTACAAAAGTCATTGTATACCTGGAAAAAAGTAAAGAACATTTGGTGATGCAAGAGCACATGAAATTAGTTTTTAACATCAGCCCTTTCTTTCAAAACAAGTAATGTATAATGGGAGATAGCAAAAGAATGAGCTAACTCCAGGAATGAAATCCATATTTACATGGTATTAAAGAAGCAACGTTTCTAGGGTGCATCCCCCTGTAAAATTTGGTAATGTAAATCATGGCAGCCTCACAGGCCATTGTATTAGGTGCCATCTAGTCTCATTATAACTCATGGCCATTTTCGTCGTGTTCTGCTGTGATTAGCAAGCATATAACTACACTACGGCATGAATTAGACGTGATCAAATTCTCCCTAGTGTCTCATTCAAGAACAGTTTGTCTCAAGTTTGTTATGGGAATCTGGAATTAATCTTTCTGGCAGCTCTCTTTGACAGCAGTAGTCAAATTAGCTCTAATAATTTAGGAGCTATTAACCTCTTTCCCTTATCCTTCAATTGACCTGAAATTTAAACTTTAAGCAAGTACAGATTTTAAAGAATTGGAAAGGTGGAAGGTTAATGTGTTTTTTCCTACTGTTTATGTGTTAATTATTAACATAAATTAACATTATATAAATGTATTTAATAAACTGCCTTTCTTACAAAGCAAGTATAAACTCTCTTACAGCGTGTCTAGAATGTCTGTTCTTTGCATATAAGCATATATATACATTTTCCCAACCATATAGTCACATGGGAAAATATAAGGTTACATATACATGTTGAAAAGTCAATGCGAGGAAGGCCTACAGTCATATTTTGCCAAGGACGGCTCCATGCTATCCACCACAGGAGATGGCTCCATGCTATCAACCTAGATTCTTCTAAGATAGTCTACTATGTTTCATTAATGCTGCACAAACTTGACACGGCCTGTCATTGCAAGTACGTAGAACTATACCATGTATACAGAATTCTATATAAAGTTGGGCTGTTGGACAAGGGAAAATTCCTACACCTCTTTAGAGACTGTCTGTGCATCTTGTATATGTAAACATTAAAAATGGCTTTAGGTGGACAAGACAGCAAGCTAACGTCATTTATTTATTTATTGTTTCAATTTAATACCCCACTCTCCCCGGCAGAGACCGGGCTCACAGGAGAGTAATAACCCATTTAATCGCCATGATGGAAATGAAGCCCAGAAATAATTATTTTTGGACACGCACCCTGTCTGAGGAAATGAGAGAGCATAAAGAAATCCTGTTCCCATACCTGACTGACTTATTTCAGTTGCAGAAGGAAGTATTAGACCATGGTTAAAGGACTGATTTAAATATGATTGCTGGATTGGAAGGCTTTGACAGTGTGGATGGGTGGCATGGCTATTAACGATGTAGTGGAATTAAGATTTAGACATCATTTTGGGATTATGTAAACAAGTCCTCCTTATATAGACTATCAATTGATATAAAAGTATACTGGAATATGTGATTATTACTTTAAGGAAAATGTTGGAATGTACTAAGGATATTGGTTTTTTCTCCTTTTTTTTTATAAGGGGTGGACTTGTGATATGGATCTGGGATATGATTTACACTGAAATAAGATTGATTAAACAGGAAATATCCCTAAAATATTGGAGAGGATGTTGTTTAATATGATTAAATTTATGTTATACTGGCTGCAATCTTATGCAGCCAAATGGAAAGGGACAAAGGTTTCAGAATAAAGGGATTAAATCATTTAAATGTTAGAACTGGTGGAGTTGGAGAAACTAGGGAAAAGGGGAGAATTGAAGGAATCATTGTGATAATGTATAAGATCTGGGAAAAATGGAAGGTTACTTTTTACTCTGATCCAGAATGTAAAATTTTATATAACATGAAACTTTAGAATGAGATTAATACTAGGATCAGAATATGTTAACGAAGGATAATAACACTTCATTAAGAGGTAGATGGAGGTGATGGGGAAGTCGATTTATTTTTTATGTTTAATGGTAATCAAGACAACCATTAATGTAATTGTGATTGTGATATTATTTTTACATTGTTGTTAAAATTATGAAGAATTTATAGTTTTAAAAAACCAATAAAAATTTATAAAATTTGGGCCGGGGACCACCAAAAGATTGGTATTAGTTGAACGAAGAGTCCTCCGGGGAACACACCAGGAGAGTTGGTCCCGCAGACACACATCATTAAAGTGCTGAGTCGTCAGGAAGTAAGAGAGGGGCAAAGAGAGCCAATGTAAAGAATACAAAGACTAGTTCAAATCCACAATAAGCCACAAATGCTGCTGTGTTGGGAAGACATAATTTCTCAGGTTAATATACCTACAGCACATGGTAGCGAAGACAACACAATGAGCCTACTATACTGTGACCTAGCCTGAGCAATTGGAAATGAGGTAGAAATCCAAATACTGCAACAGAGAGAAAGCCACCTGTGTTTTCAAGAATACGCACGAGAGAGCTTTGCTCCTCCGCTCGCAGGCTACTTTCTTATTTCTGTAACATGTTTCCAGGTTTCACAATGTACTCAATATAGCAACAGCTTTCTTGAACCTGCTGCTCTCTAATAGAAGCAGACAAATATGAATTTTCGGACTGGCTGTGCTTTGTGCTTGAGAAGAACACTAACTCTCTGGATAGAGCCTAGAATTGGCTCTGCACATCTATGCATGTTACTGCAATGAGGCCAAACATTGGTTTTCCTGTGTTTTTATATTCTTCCTAGAGTGCAGTGTTCTTAGAGTTGCTCAGGAACCTATTTTGTGTCATTCACCACAGAGTTTGCTGAAGCCTGTCAAGGCAAAACAATCGCTGGTCATTCTGAAATATGGAGATTGACAACTCCACCTTCAGAACTCCAGTAGAAGCCCAATTCCTATCAGGTCAAGCCATAAGCATTAGCCAACAGTGTCAAATGAAAATGAAGGAAACAGAACCTTGATTACTTACCATGAGGGTTCCTTATGTTCTGAGGTAAGGTGGGCATTTTAAGAGTTGGGTGACTCCCACTGGATGCTTAGGGAGGCAGGGTTGAACTTCCTCTTCCTGTCTCATCATTGGGAATTGCCTGTAGCTCAGTTTAAGCACTTTCCATGCTATTTCTAGACAGGAAGGAATTCACATAACAAGAGATTGAACCAACAGCCATGAAGAAACATATAACACATAATGTGATAGAAAACAAGAGAATTAACTGTAGAGAAGGGGTTTAGAGGGGAGAGAAGCAATTGCCCCTAAAGCTGAATGAGGAAGGCTTCTCTTCTTCGCATATCTGATCACTCTCATCCTTCTTCCTTTCTCTCTTCCTTTCTTGTATCTTTCTCTTTTCTTTTTGTCTTTGACCAGGGTGGGCAAGAGCCAGCATGGTGTAGTGGTTAAGAGTGGTGGTTTGGAATGGTGGACTCTGATCTGGAAAACCGGGTTTTATTCCCCACTCCTCTACATGAGCGGCGGTCCTAAACTGGTGAACAAGGTTGGTTTCTCCACTCCTACACATGAAGACAGCTGGGTGACTTTGGTCAAAGTTCTCTTAGAGCTTTCTCAGCCCCACCTGCCTCACAGGGTGTCTGTTGTGGGGAAGGGGAGGGAAGGTTTGATTCTTCCTTAAGTGGTAGAGGAAGTTGGAATATAAAAACCAACTCTTCTTCTTCCTTACCTCAAAGCAGAAGGAATCCTCACAGTAAGTAATCAAGGTTCCATTCTCGCTTTGAGGAGGATGGCAGCTTAAGAGTTGGGATCTTCAAGAGCTGACCTGATCTAGGGGGTGGGGGTGTCTAGGTAACTTCCACAACCTGCTTTTTTCCACAAGGACTTTTTGCCCGAAGGCTGCATCAGAGGAAGAGAAGGAGTTCAGGCGATAATGACTCACAAATGTGGAGATCAAAGACCAGGTAGCTGCGCGACAGATCTCCTCAACCAAAGCCTGGTGTCGAATTAAGAAGATGTAGTGTGCTGTTATGCTGCTAGCCACCAGGATTTTACTTGCTTTGTATGCTTCCGAAATGCACCGTCAAATTGCATAACTAAGAGCTGCCCTGGACAGCTTTCCCCTTTATTGGGCCCTGTGAGGGAGATGAACAGAGCATCCGTTCTCCTGATGGATGCTGTCCTTCTAAGGTAAATCCTAAGTGTGCATCGCAGGTCCCGTTTGTGCCATTTTCTTTCCTTGTTATGAGATGGTTTCAGGCAGAACGAAGGTAAGTGGATCTCTTGCTGCTGTTGGAATGGTGTGTTTACCTTCGGAGTGAAGGTAGGATCTGGTCTGAGGACAATTTATGGAACACACAAAGACCCTTGTTGGACAGGGCTTCCAGTTCCAATACTCTGTGAGCTGAGGTAACTGTGGTAAGGAAGGTGGTCTTCATATGTAGGTATTTTAGAGAAATCTCCCTGAGCGGTTAAAACAGGTTTTTTGTAAGGATGGATAGGACCACGTGGAGACGCCATGTGGGAAATGTGTGTGCTACCGGAGGACAGGATTGGAATACTCCTTTTAAAAATGACAGCATGTGAGGGTGTCTGGACAATGGGTATCCTTCCAGAGAAGGTATGACTGTAGCAATAGCCGATACCGGCCTGTGAAGCGTTGAGGCCTTCAGGCTTTGTTGGGCCCTGTCCTGAAGGAACTTTAGGATATTACCTATGCTGGAAAGTAGAGGCTCTACGTGCTTACGCCTGCACCACAGCACTAATGCTTTTGAGGAGGTGTTAGGAATCCTCCTGATGGCAAGCCGTCTCGCTTCTAGGATGGTGTTTAGGATGGTTGTCGTATCCTAGGCTCAGATGCTGCTGCCCTTCAATCTCCAGGTGATCAATCACAGCCAGTCTGGGTCTGGATGGTGAATGGGACCCTAGGAGAGCAGGTCCATGGAATGCGCCAGAGTTCTTGATGACAGGCTAAAGTACCATGGTCTCCTGGGAGACTGTGGGGCTATAAAGATCACTGTGTTCCTTTCCTGGTGGATCTTCCTTAATGCCTTTGGAATGACAGGGAGCGAAAGGAAGGCGTACAGAAGACCTTTCATCCAAGGGGAGAACAGAGCATCCACCAGCTCCGCCTCTGGGTGGAAGTACCTGGTGTAGAAGTGGGGTACTTGGTGGGTCAGGGCAGACATGGACACCTTTGGAGTGCCAAATCTCTGTGTTATCTGGAAGATTTCCTTCTTGAGAGACCACTCCCCCCTCTTCTATGACTTGCCTTCTCAGCCAGTCTGCTCTGGTGTTGAGAACCCCTGGGATGTGTTTGGCTCTGATGGACTTCAGGTGCAGTTTGGCCCAGTAAAAGATGATCTCAGCCTCTCTGTGGAGGGATGACGACCTGTCTTTCCCCCCTCCTTGTTCAGATAAGACTTTGGCCGATATATTGTCCATGCGGACCAGCACATGTTGGCCTCTGATGGACAGCAGGAAAACATCAGGGTTTTTCTAACAGCTCTTAGCTCCAAAAGGTTGACATGCCATGATTTGTCCTTCTGGGACCAGGTGCCCTGTATCACCTATCATTGGCAGGTGGCTCCACATCTCTGGAGGCTGGCGTCAGTGAAGATTTGCACCACCAAGTCTTGCAGGTAACTTTGTTCTTTCTTGAGATTGCCTAGGTTGGTCCATCAGAGGAGGCTTTGTTTGGTTGAGGTTGATAGGGCCAGGGGTTTGTCCCCTTTTTGTAGAACAGAAAGCTGTTGAAGTCACAGAAGCCACTGAAGGGGACGTGAATGAAAACGAGCCCATGGGAACGCCCCTATGCAGGAGCCTAATAATTCTACCCTGGAAGAATCCCTTAGGGCCCTTGGGTCTGGTCTTAAATTTAGGATCATCCCCATTGTCAGGCTCCTCAGACAGATCCATGGCCAAGATTGCTTTAGATATTAGGTCTTGGTAGTCCTCCCCTGCAAAAAGCCTAGGTCTGCTGGTCATCTGTTATTGGTTTGTCATCCTCCTCCGAGGAAAATTCGCCTTCCTTCTTTTCATCCACCTCCGAGCCCTGTGTAGATGGGTGGAAATCTCATCAATGGGTAGGGCCCGCCCAAGGGCATTAACTGTCCTGGAAGCCTTGGTAAGCAAGAGACTCCCTGGTGGGGGAGGGGCATGAAGGCAGACTTTCCCCAGGTAGCTGGACTTGCCATGGAGAACTGGATGGGGATCCCTGCGAGTCCCTGGAGGAGGTGGCAGTGGACAGGGCTTGTAGGAGAAGAAGCTCTTCTCTGAGGGCTGATCTGACCCAGGCCTGTATTTCCGCCTTCAAGGTCTGCCAGTCACCCGCTATCTCAAGGGAGGGAAGGGTGTCTACATTACCCATTGCCATCTGAACGGAGGTTGGCTGAGCTAGAAGAAGCTCCTCTGGAGAGCTGGTTAGATCCTCTGGGTCTCCTGATGCCTGGCTGAAGGACAGGCTCGCTGCAGTTGGAAATGGTGTTTTCACACCTTTTTTGCATGCATCTTCTGGCCTTTTGCATTTAGAGCCTCTGTGAGACCATGTCTGTGGTTGCTGGAGGTCAGATCTTCGTGTTGTTGCTAGTTCCTTGAAGTCAGGAGTTCGGCCATGTGGTCCCCTTTGGAGAGGAACTCGTTGGCTCCATTGTCTTCTCCGAATACTATCTTGCTCCCGTCTATCTCGGGGCGGCGGGGGGGAGGTAAGAGGCAAGCCGGAGGAATAAAGAGAGAATCCGACAAGGAAGGGTAGAAATAAAGATGGAATAGTTTGTAGGAGGGATAAAAAGATAGAATAGTAGTGGAAATTTGTTTCTTTAAATGTGATTAAGGTAGCTGCTGCAGAGAGCAACTCCTGCTGCTACTTCTCCCTATTCAAGGCAGGAAGGAAACTCGGCTACAGGCAATTCCTGCCCAGGAGACAGGAAGAGGAAGTTCAACCCTGCCTCCCTAAGCATCTGGTGGGAATCACTCGACTCTTAAGATGCCCTCCTCCTCAGAGCGAGAAGGAAAGCCTTACTTTCTTTTTCTTTCGTTCATTCATTCAAAGGAGCTCGTTTTCAGTAATCTATTATTCATTTTCCCGGATAAATTAAAAAAAGATGTACTTTGCATTATGTGCTGTAAATGGAAGATGGCTTGATTGACTGAAGAGACAATGAGAGAACGGTATCCAAATTATGAAGCAGCACATATCATCCTGTACCACTGCAGGCCTTGTTTGACATTTCACATGACTGAAAAAATCCACAATGCCAGTTTAACTTTGATCATTTTATCAAAATTGAAACAAATCTTTGAGATACACCTTGCCTTCACTTCCCAACAGGATTGTTTTCTTGAAATATTACTAAAATCTGTAGATTGTTTAGGTCTAAATTCATTTTAAAGTTAGATGGTTTTCAGTAATCCAAATGTCACAAACTACGTCACTACTATGTATTAAACTTGTATTCTCATAAAGTCTACAAAATAGACCGTTCAGCAAGACATTCCCTAAAGCTAAACTGACTGGTGTAAATTTTGTTTCAAATATTTTTAAAAATGAAAAATAATCTTAACAAGTTTTCATTTTCTTGACTTTTTGAAGTTTAGAGTGAGCAAGTAAAAAAAACGTTCCTCCAACAACCACAGATTTGTAAAGGAAATGTTTTTGACTCTTCACCATAAGCTAAAAAAGGTCAAGAAAATAAAGACTAAGGGGAAAAGAATAAAAACAACAGTGTTTGTAAGGCTGTAGACAGAGGTAGGAAGCTTCCTGGAGATTGGTCAGACATACTCAAGATCAGGAATTACTCAGTTTCATTTTCCAAGGCTCTGGAGATTCCTTAGTCTTGCCCACAGCTCTGTGGAGCCTTAAAATTATCCTTTGGGAAGTGTTTCGTTAGGTCTGTCTGACCTGTGGTACATACACACACAAATAGCTTTATATAAAGTGCATTTGGTTAATGTCATATTTCAAAAGCTGATCTACAGCTGAACACAGAAAAAATCTATCTTACTTTAAAAAAATAAAAAACTATTCCTGAAAGATAGTTGCCATTGCTGGCCCTGTTCCAAAGCAAACTGATGGCAGTTTGCCCATCATTGGTATCAAAACAACTGATTGACTTTGTACTTTTTTTTGCCGTCAAGTTGCAGCCGACTTATGGCGACTCCATGCCATTTTCAAGACAAAAGACATTCAGAGGTGATTTCCCATTGCCTGCCTTTGTGTACCAACCCTGGTATTCCTTGGTGGTCTCCCATCCAAACACTAACCAGGGCTGCTTAGCTTCTGAGATCTGACGAGATCAGGCTAGCCTGGGTTTTGCAGGCCAGGGCAATTGACCCGCTTGCCATATGAAGTCAAAACAATGTATGGTGGACTAAAGAATCCATGAAGGTACAAATAAGTAGCTGCGTAGTGCACAGGAGTGGAAAGATACTGCAATCCTTTCAATGTTTTTTAGTGGCAGACTCACAAGAGAATGTGGCTGAACAACATCCTGTTGGGCATTTGCTGTACCGTGGTTTCCCATTTTTGCTAAGGCAGCAAAGCCAAGTTTACTTTAAAAAAAAAAGTTAACTAAATTCCAGAGTCAGGGAACTGTGAAAAAGCCAGAGCTCAGGGGATTTTGGCTGCCAACCCTTGACTGTGCGGATGTGGAATTGCAGGCTACTACTGTATGAGCTTTCAATACAGCAGAAAAGATGCTGACTGCCCTAAAACCTAACCACAGAAACTGGTTCTCAAGTGCTGCACAATTCAGAAAACCTTTGCTTATGACCACAGCCCATCAAAGGTATTTAGCGTAATGATTAATCACAGATGAACTGGCCTTTTGTTTCTTGGCTGGCACTTCAGAAACTTTTTTATACTATTCTAGCCACTGTGGGGAGAATGAAATGGAGAGACTGAAATAAATACATTTCCTGTGGCACTTATGCAAATCTGGGTGAAGTTTTTACCAAGACACCTTGTTCAAGTCACAGAACAGTCACTAAAACAACATGCGGACGTGCAACCGTTTCTCACAATTAGTTCACTGTACGCTTCCAAGAATACCTTTCTGAAATTTGCAATCTCAGTGGAAAAGTTTTTGAGAAGGCAGACAGCTGGCCAAAGTAAGCGACATTGTGGGCTTAAATTGAAACTAATTTGCATGAAAATATACATGCCGAGAGAGCCTGGGAAATGCCACAGGGCAAGGAAGCTCAACTTAAAAACAAAATGAGTACCTTTTGACAACTTACACAAAGTTTAAGGTTAATGAAGGGCAAAACAAAAAGGTGGCCAGAACAGTTCACACACAACAACATTCCAGCAACAGAATATTCAGTAGGGACTAGCTGATAATACATTATAGGATAAAAAGACAACAATACCGGAAGAGAAGGTATGGGAACAGAGTGTGGGGTTTAGTTCACTGAATAGCTGTTTCGAAAAGAGAATAGAAGAAAGAGCTCATATTAGCCCCAGCACGGAGATGAATGATTAACTGTGCTGAAATCTTAACACACATCTAGAGCTACATATGAGTTACTCCCCATGATCCAATCAGTTGTGGTTACAGCATGTGCATGAATCCCGAGTAGGGTTCCCACTGGTGGCTAAGAGGGACCTGGCAACCCTAATCCCGAGCTACACTTTGTATCTCTTACCCTTCGTGGGAAGCAGTATGTAACCTACACTTTGTGAAAATGTAAGAAGAATACCAATTGAAGGACTGATGAAGAATTTATATATAAGAATTTGAAATGGTCGTATCCTCATTGGAAACTTCGCTTCTTCTATATAAGAATATTACCGTCATAACTGGACAACTACCTACATACTCCACTGGAGATTTTCTAGAACATTTTCTTTGGAACTTTCATGACAATGTGAACTCTTTTATGTGATTTTGTAGGTTCCACTTGTTGCTGACTGGTTTGTCGGTTTTGTACATAGTGGTCTTTAGATTAGGTTGGTAGCATATATTAAATGTTTTGCACTTCGTAAAAAAAAAAACCTGTTCGCTCCTGTACTGATTTCCTAATCTCCTTGATACTAGTGCAGTGGTGTCTACCTTTCCTTCCAACCTCCAGGTAGTAGCTGGAGATCTCCTGCTATTGCAACTGATCTCCATAGGGTTGCCAACCTTCAGGTAGTGAATCCCTAAGGAAATGATCTCAGTACACAGCCACTAATTTTCTTTAACATATGCACTTTTACTAATATGTTACTGCAATATGCACACTGTATATGCTTAACACTATATAACTAAGTTCTAAACTACAAACAGCCTGAAATCAATGTCAATTAGGCTTGTATGCATTTACACAGTTTTTTTCTTTGTAATACAATTATTCCAAGTTATAATACCCCCAGGGGGAATATTTCTTACGACCAGCAGCAAGGTCCATAAAGTCCTTAAGATGTGTTATACTTCGCCACAAATCAGGCAATGCGAATTCAAAGTGTTCTCAATCGCGGTCAGCTGATCCCGCGTAGACCAATCCGATGATTCTATCGCCTTTACTGCTGGTTGAGCCGATTTTAAACGCTAGCTTCTATGGCTATGCGCTTTTGTTGTTATGATATATATGGCACGTAAATGATGACAAGTTCCCGGTTATATCTCCTTGTTTCGCATAAAAGTGCAATATGCTTCCTCAGACTGTGCAATAATATCTCTAAAATATTAACAACATTACAATTACATATCAATGAAATACAAATCCTTTACAAACTGTAATTCAAAGGGGATAATTTACATCATTAAATGTGCCTGTAATTTAATTTACATTGGCAAAACCCTTAGGGCATTAAAATATAGAATAGGGGAGCACAGGTCCAGAATTCGGAACAAGGTATTAGAGGCCCCCATGATCCCCCATTTTATAGAAAAAGGACATAGAGATACAGATTTACAATTTTTTGCCATTTGGCAAATACAGAAAGGCCCCTATATTAATGCTGAAAGAATTTTATGTCAGCAAGAGGCACGGTTCATTCATTTATTTCAATCAATCCATCCCCAAGGATTAAACTCTGCTTTGGATCTGTCCAGTTATTTATAAATAGCAACAAGTATCAAGCATTAATTCTTATGTAATCATCCACAGGAATCATGTTTTCAATATCCATTTAACATTTGGAAATTCTTAAAATTCAATAAATTAATTATAAATCTTATAACTTTTAAAATTCTTAAAAGCATTAATAAAATCCTAAAAAAGTATTTAAAAATATATTTAAAAATGTATTTATAAGAGTGTTTAGAAATGTATTTTAAAATGTATTTAAAAATGTATCTAAAATAATTACAACTAAATAAGTTTATACAGAATACTTACCACAGTAGATTTTAGCATTCACACCTGGTAAAGACTATTTAAAGTCAGGTGAATGGCACTAACAAAAAAGAAAAAAGGTGACTATGGGTCATTCTCATGAACAGCAAATCTGCAGTCAGGTAGGATATATATCACTTTGATTTATTATATTAAATGCACAGGGGTGGGTTTCAGAGAAAATTGTATTTCATTGATATGTAATTGTAATGTTGTTAATATTTTAGAGATATTATTGCACAGTCTGAGGAAGCATATTGCACTTTTATGCGAAACAAGGAGATATAACCGGGAACTTGTCATCATTTACGTGCCATATATATCATAACAACAAAAGCGCATAGCCATAGAAGCTAGCGTTTAAAATCGGCTCAACCAGCAGTAAAGGCGATAGAATCATCGGATTGGTCTACGCGGGATCAGCTGACCGCGATTGAGAACACTTTGAATTCGCATTGCCTGATTTGTGGCGAAGTATAACACATCTTAAGGACTTTATGGACCTTGCTGCTGGTCGTAAGAAATATTCCCCCTGGGGGTATTATAACTTGGAATAATTGTATTACAAAGAAAAAAACTGTGTAAATGCATACAAGCCTAATTGACATTGATTTCAGGCTGTTTGTAGTTTAGAACTTAGTTATATAGTGTTAAGCATATACAGTGTGCATATTGCAGTAACATATTAGTAAAAGTGCATATGTTAAAGAAAATTAGTGGCTGTGTACTGAGATCATTTCCTTAGGGATTCACTAACCTTATATCAGTAAACCTTCAGGTAGTGGCTGGAAATCTCTCACTATTACAACTGATCTCCAGCCAATAGAGATCAGTTCATCAGGAGAAAATGGCCGCTTTGGCAATTGGACTCTATGGCATTGAAGTCCCTCCCCTCCCAAACCCACCTTCTTCAGGCTCCGTCCCAAAAACCTCTTGCCGGTGGCAAAGAGGGACCTGGCAACCCTAGATCTCCAGCTGATAGAGATCAGATCACCTGGAAAAAATGGCTGCTTTGGCAATTGGACTCTATGGCATTGAAGTCCCTCCCCTCCCCAAACCCCATCCTCCTCAGGCTCTGCCCCAAAACCTCCCACCGGTGGCTAAGAGGGACCTGGCAACCCTAATCCCGAGCCATATGGGTGGGAATGATCATGTGAATCTCACCTACCTGATCACTACTCCATGAGGAAGGTTCAAGTTACACTCTCAGTTCAGATTACCAAAGCAAACACAGCAGTCCCAGTACCACATCAGAGATCACACTGGCAGGGCCAGTTCAGATTTCTCCTTCCAGGCGCAGTTGAGACACCAACAGAGAGAACAGGCAACCAAATGGCAGCTCTTGCTTGTGGGTTTACATTGCTTTTTTGCACATTCACTACTAGGCCCAGCAACTGCTGCTACTCAGTCACTTGCCTCCCCCCCCCCAGTAGATGGCAGGTGCTCCTAGCGCCTTTCACTAGCCACACGAACAGTGGCACACAACATCCTCTACTCTCTGGCAGAGGACAGGAGAAGGACAGAGAAGGACATGATAAAAGACAGAAGGAGGTGTACAAAGTCCAGGGAGGGCTGATCCCACCACTGTCACCTCCAGATGGAGCACACTGGTCCCAATTGCTTCTGCTACACAGAGGTCCACTAGGCTGTTCAGAAGCTGCCCCACAATGCCCCTATGTTGGCCCCATCTGTAAAGCAATGCTGTTGGTGGTCTGTTCATAGTAAAATCTTAATTCAGTTCCCTTACCTGGGAACCCTGATGTCCATACCTTTCTGGGATTTATTCTTATTCTTAGATTGCCAACAAATTGTTACATTTCAACCACTGACACAGGGTGTCACAGCTATAATGTAAACGTATATCTACTGTTGCAAAAAAAGGAATAACGAATATGAGTATGCAGTCAAGTTCAAGTCCCTTGGAATTAGGGTTAAAAGTAACTGCTAGGGTTGAAGCACTTCTTTTTAGTCTTTCAATTCCTTACCAAACATTTACTATCTTGAAGGCTTTTTGTAGTTCCAAGGAATTCAAATATAGAAAACTACATTTAACACTAACAATATATGCCAAAAGCTGTATCAGCAGACTTCCAAAGCATTTGTGGGAAGAGTATGGCTTTTTAGATGGAAAAGCCAGATTACCACTAAAAATGCATTTGGTCAGGACAATATTCTGTCTTGCTCAGCAGCTGGTAGCACATTCTGAACCACTACTGCACTTTAAACTTCTCATCAGTTACTAAATTGGAAAAAAAGAATTCCTCGCCAAGACAAAAGGATTAAGAGACACAAAAGGATTAAGAGACATAAAAATTTAAGGCAGGATCAGAAGATGTGAAATCGGGCTAAAGCGACCGATTCTATGTTAAAGGCAGGGGTGTAATAGTCATCTGCCGATGCACTAGAGAGTTTGAGTCTTTTCCATATGCAGAAAACAATTAAATCAATTTGTTCAGTTCATTTTGAAGTGGCATTTGGAATATTTGCAAAAAGAAGAGTCCTCAGCAGAAAATACTGCTGCATATTCATCCTTCACTAAAAACTGTGGGTTCTGTTCTTCCCTGCTTTCTTTTTCATACCCCCTCTCACTTTTCTGCCTCAGGATCCTCTGCAGCATTCAATGTAATTACACAATTTATCACAATTATAAATATGGTAAATTTACCAACCCTCAATAAAATGGTCAGGATCGAAGGAGTTATTTTAAGGCAGGCCCAAGGAAGTTTTATTCCCCCCCCCCCCTTTAAGCGGAAGATACTTATGCAATACCACAAACTACCTCTTAAAGCTCCTTCAAAAAACGTTTCGCTGTATCACATAGGAAGGAACTGTCGAAGAAAATAAAGCCAAGAATAAAGCATCCTTTGGGCATGTACAACTAGCTGTTCGGGTCTTTGGATCTTGGCCAGGAAGTCTTGAGTAGATAGAGCTGTAAAATGCTTCAACTCTTGGAACCAAACTGAACAGCATCCAGTACCATTTTGGCCAAGTAAAAGTAGAGAGGAAATCAACTGGAATATATAAGTCTGTCATAACCACATAAAACACTCAAGACAGATTGAATTCAGACTCGCTAATAAAGCAACTTGAGACTTACCTTATATCTCATTTTTGGGCAAGAATGAATATAAAATCCCATGTAGTAATAGCTTAGGTCAGAAGCTTTTTCATGAAGTTGCCTAGTAAAAGCAATTTCCCTGTAAAAAAAAAAGCAATCATTCTGAATGGATGAAAAGATAATATTGGATAGATGTGGTCACATATGCAAGTAACTCTTATAAAAAAGTAAAACAAAAATTGAATGACCTGGATTTTGGCTTATGATAAAAGAATGATTACATTTAAGTCATGAATGAGAGTAATAAATGCAGAGACTGCTCCATATAAAACTCAACAAAACCCCAAACTCTTTAAGTAAGAGAGCCAATTTTGCATTTTGTCCTGCCAAGAAGCTAATCTGAAATTCAAATTGCAAGTGATTAGAGGCACCCTTTTAACAGGTTTCTTGTTAATATTCATGCACTGATGTGCTATAGAAATTGGGTCCAGTCATTGTATCCAGCCAGGCTAAAACAGTACATGCAACTTGAGAGAATTTAAAACCAACAAGTTTTGAGGAAAAACTAGTGAGTTCTGGCAATTTACATGCAAATAGCTATCGATAGGCAGCAAATGCTGTTTTCCATATGTAGAGGGGTGTTTGTGTTTTGTGCTCATCCTATTCGAAATAAAATTGTTGTATTTTTTCTTTTTGTTATATTGTCCTGAAGCAGTGAGATTCCAGCTGTCCCCATTGCATTTCTTATGTGAAGACATTTGCTTTCATCCAGCCTGAAAACAAAACTGATATGAATGGGCAAGTGATATACAACTGCCTTTTTTTTTAATTGTCTTAGTGATATTACTTTCCATCTCTCTTCCTCAGCCTTTGTTTGTTTAGCTGTCTCAACCAGTATTTGGCAATGTTGAATTATATATGTGAAGCAAGCTAAAAATGGCCTGTTACTTGTCTGCAAGTCCTCTCCTATTGGTCACTGGCTGCTGCTGTACTGCCATGGAACTTTTATGAACATTCAAGCTGCTGAGGAATAGTCAGCAGTTAACCTGGTTAACTAAAGATACAAGGATGCGGCAAGGGTGCACTAGTGAGGCTGAGATAGGGGGCAAGCGAAGGAAGACCACTGCTCTAAGCAATGGAACTCTGAGAGTTGCAGAATGCTAGAAAGGCAGGAGAACCATTCTGAGGAGAGGAGACACTACATGCTACTGTGTGCGCAGTACTGAAGAGTGCTGAGTTTTGCACATCAATTCAAAACCACCAGCTAAGTCTTGGGTGGGTTGCATACTGTGCACCATCACCAGAACATGCCCATGGCAGCAGATCTAGATATTTCCCTGCATCCCTCATCAGCATTCTCCCAAGAATCCAGAGAAGGCAACGTTGGGGGAACAGGGGAGCTTCACGGACACAATGCCATGAGATCCAGTAGGGCTGCAGTGATCAGGGGAAAATCACATAAATCACCACTACTCCACCTTACCAATAAGAAGTTCCCTCTCCCAGTAGAAGGAAGACAGTAGGGGAGATTCTCTCTCTCCTTACCACTCCCCCACACTTTGTGGCTTTTTGTGCATTTGGCTCCCCCAAACCCCAGTGCTGACTTTTCAGGGATGTAAGAGGTATGCTGGAAAGGGAAGGTAGGGGGAAGATTTTCCTATGGCTTACACTCATGGTTTGAGCAATCCAATTCCACAGATGAAAAAACTACTTAATTTTGGCTGACAATGATTTGCCCCAAGATCACCAATTGAATTTGTGCTAAGGTTCCCCACTTCCAAGCGCAACAGTCTACTTAGATACCACACTGGCTTTTTGATATCAATATAAAAAACCCACTTAGCCAGCTTCTCTCAGACAAGAATTAACCACCTTGTACACATATTATTCTTCTACAAAATGGGTTATTGCACAATACTTTTAGCTGCAACGTATGACAGAGGTTGAACTGGGATTACTACATTAATGACACAATCTACAATGTACATAACAGAAATTCTAAATAAATGAATAATTTGAACACACCAATTTAGGATGACAACAGAATAATTCAGTTTCTTAACAATACCAATATGTAACCTCAAATGGGAGCCAGTCTAGGAAGGGATTAAAAATACCAGTTATCCGGTGGTAATTATATACTTGAGGGTCATACTAGGAGTATGAAGTATGAAGAAAAGAACAGGGAGAGACTTCCTTGTCAAGGGCATATGTGGAAGACAGGCTCTGAACTTGTCAATTCTGTCAGTAGATCTTCTGGGGGAGAAGGAATGGGAATGAATGATTTAAACATACTTTCTATATCTTTCTGTTAAATCCACTGAAAATAATGTCACTGATTGTAAAATAATGTGCCAGATTTGCCTTTTTGTCTGCTCACAGAACTGTAAAATATATTTGATAATCCAGTTCATTAACTCTGCTATTTTTGCCTGCAGATAAGTAGGATACCCAAATAGCATTATAAATAAGGCCTCATTTTAAAAATGGTAGGATCTCTTCCAAGTCAGTGAATACTTAATACAGGCATGTCCTGTCATCTCACTATCATCCAAATCACAAAAGGCCACAAGCTGGGAGTGGAAGAAAACTCCACATACCACAACAAGGTGCCAGCACCACACCTAGGCTCTTCTAGCAAGTATGGAGAGTCACACATTAACAGCAAATGGGGAAAAAAGTCTAATTCACAAACCAATGTCACCCCAACCTATAAAACCTTTGGAGTAAAGAGAAAACTCTATCCACTGATACTCTAAGGGGGGGGGGAGTAAATCCAAATCCTTATCCAGACTTTTGTCCTTTGCTGTAGCATTAGATGATTTCCACAGAAAGATAGTAAAACTGAAAGTCATAGATGGGTAAAAACTGATTAGACCACGCATTTCATTGTTATTGTGTCTTCAGCGTGGACCATTTGGTGAATAGGCATCATAAGTATTTTGGTTTTATTACATTAGGAAGTGTCCTTATGTGGTCAGAAAATTGTCAACAAAGCCACTAATATTCTTTTACTGTATTTCCACATTTTGAATTTAAAACATTTCATCATCATACCCTTGGACTAGAAGCAATGTTTCTGAGGGGTTCATCCATTTTTAAGTAGTTCATCCATTTGTAAGCATAATATTCCTTGAAATTGGTTCTTGTAGGTTATCTGGGCTGTGTTTGTGGTCTTGGTATTTTCTTTCCTGACGTTTCGCCAGCAGCTGTGGCAGGCATCTTCAGAGGAGTAACACTGAAGGACAGTGTCCTTCAGTGTTACTCCTCTGAAAATACCAAGACCACAGTTACACAGCCCGGATAACCTACAAGAACCAGTGAACTCTGACCGTGAAAGCCTTCAACAATATTCCTTGAAATGTTTAACAGCAATAGTGCCACCAAATGCATACAAGGCTTTTTTGACCTTCTGCCTAAAATTGGTAACAGCTTGCATGGTATCAAGTTCCTTTTTTACTTCCTAAGAGTTCATAGCATACTTTTAGTAACTCCACTCTGGGAGTTCATATTTATGGCCTCTTATGCATGGTTTGACAAGCTTACTTCTTACCTATCTGACCAACGGATATTCACCAAGACTACAAAGCTTTATGGCTTATTTAAAAAAATTAAAAGCACTCAGGCACTCCAATATTGCTCATTAAGTAATGCAATATTACAAATAACTGTTTTGCGGCACTACTGATGGAACAATGCATTCTATCTGTAGGCAGTCAGATGTGGGGGAAACGTATGGTCACCAATGTACTGACTAGTTCTAACTGGGTAGGGAGAAAGCTTTTTGCTTAGATACTCATGTATGGCAGAGAAAATGAAGAGACAAGAACTTGGTGAAAGAAATGAGTTTGGATTCAGAATGTACAGATTCAAATCCCCTTCTTGGTGCTATGAAGTTCGGCAAATCATTGCGCCATTGCCCTAACAAAGAACTGTGCAACATTTTGTTCACTGAAAGTCATAATGAATGTGATGCTACAGGACACACTTGTGAAAAACAGGTTGCTTATCTGTAATTAATGCTCTTCATCAA
Organism: Euleptes europaea; assembly: GCF_029931775.1. Classification (NCBI taxonomy): domain Eukaryota; kingdom Metazoa; phylum Chordata; class Lepidosauria; order Squamata; family Sphaerodactylidae; genus Euleptes; species Euleptes europaea. The sequence goes on from NC_079316.1 coordinate 68,224,877, forward strand.
ATGATCATCTGTGCGGTCCCATATAGGGGTTCTGCGCTTGCACAGAAGCAGCTTCGGAAAACTCTAGAGCTCCAGCCAGCAACTGGCAAATTGAAGGCGAGCTTTGCCTTTCCACACATGCCCTGTGGGGAGGGGTGGCAAGTGCCTTCTGCGTCAGTTCCTGCTTGCCAGCTTGATGTAGTGGTTAAAGGCAATGGTTTGGAGCAGTGGACTCTAATCTGGAGAACCAGGTTTGATTCCCCACTCCTCCACATGAGCGGCGGTGAACTGGGTTAGTTTCACCACTCCTACACATGAAGCCAGCTGGGTGACCTTGGGCTAGTCACAGCTCTTGTGGAGCTCTCTCAGCCCCACCTAACACACAGGGTGTCTGTTGTGGGGAAGGGAAGGCGATTGTAAGCCGGTCTGATTCTTCCTTAAGTGGCAGAGAAAGTCGGCATATAAAAACCAACTCTTTTTTTACTTCTTCTCATGCAAATTACTTCTTCTCTACCACGGAGCCACAGCTCCCCTTTGTTTATCTGAATGTTCTATCTCTTTGATGCCAGGACCAAAGCCTCCATTTGTTTGACATAGGCTTCTCATGCTAACAGAAATTCACATATATAATGGATCAGATATTCCCATCCTTCTCATTGTGCAGGAAAAAGTGATTGAGGGCATGCATCCATTTGATTTTCCCCAATAAATATTTCATCTACTTTTGAAGAAGAGGATACAGCATAAGAAGGAAACACTGGATTAGAACAGCCACGTGAAGCTTTTGCTAGGCATGTCCGCTTCAAACTACAGGTGGGAAAATTTAATGTTTCTCTGCAAATATAACACTGGCAAGTAATATGCCAGCTGAAGGCCAAGAAGAACCTTATGCATGGAGCCTGTTTTTTTAATATGAGGGGGCAGATTCCCCAATCAACAACTGAAAGGGAACAGCTTAGAAAAAAACACACATTTCATGTGACTGTTCTGATCATGCATTTCACTTCTTATATGCCAGTCTCATTTTCCAAAGCAGAGTAAACATTTAAAGTAAACTCTTACTTGATCTCCAAAAAATAGAGCTAAAGCCACCTTCACTGTTTTTAATTTCTGTTTTTAAATAATGAACTGTACTTAAAGGCTACCATTTATTTTAAAAGCCTGCTTACCTTAATGCAGAGTAGACTCCTAAAGACAGAAAGGAATAATCAGGATCATAGTAGAGATACACAGAAGAAACGCACTTTGGAAGAATGTCAATGACACCCACAGCAATTATCCTTCCATCAACCCAATATTGCTGGTGAAAAGAACCATAGCCACAATCAGGACCATTCGGTGGATTTTCTGCCTAGAGATTACAAATTGGAATATAATTATCAAAATTTTAATCATTCACATCAATACGTTCAATTGTTATCAGGAAAAAAACCAAAAGAAACAAAAGCTTAAAAAAAATAGAACAAAATTCAAGTGCAGTTGCAGTTTAAAGACCAATGAAATTTTCCAGGGGTATATGCATTTGTGAGTCAAAGCTCACTTCATCAGATATTTTACTCATGAAAGCTTATACCCTAGAAAATTTTGTTTGCTTTAAAGTGCTAATGAACTCAAATTTTGTTCTGCTACCCACTTGAAACGTATCACAAATTCAGAAATGTAAATACACATCAACTCCATTTAGGCATAACAAAACCATTTAGGCATAACCAAAAATTATTTTAATTATAGCTCACTTCTGAAACCAAGGTTCATCCCTCAGATGATTAAACTTCCTAGAAGATCACGCACGTTAACCACAGGATTCCACTCACACAATACATACTGGTGAATTGCGTTCAATGTGCTTGGCTGAACAGAAAAAGCAAATTCAAAGAATGAACAGATGTGAATGTGAACTCAGATAGATCAGATATAAAAGGGAAGAGAGTTGCAAGAAACACTTTATATCTCCAAAGAAAGCCAGGGTGACGGAGTAATAACTAATGTAAGTTTTATATTTGATTGTTTTTATGCTACAGGTGTTAACAAGGTGCTTTTGTACTTTGTTGCAGAGCTTAAGCAATCAATGTAGCTAGGGCTTCACTGGTGTTGCTTTTTTCCTCAAGGAGATGCGTCAGAGGAGCATGCTGAGTCACTGTGTCTTTAAGAAAGGAGAGACCAGAGTAGAGAAACACAGGCAGACTCAGAGCTGAGACGGGGAGATGTCTGGTGCTATTGAGAACTGGATGAAGAAAAAAACACAGTTGTGATGCTGTAAGGCGGGGCAAGTGTGGCGTGTCAATGGGAAACAAACCAGGAATAAGCCGGTATACATGGTACAAAACCACAGGGCTTTTCCCCCCAGTTCTCTGCCAAATTTCCCAATTTTTCTGTTAGAAAGATTGCAGAAAGTCCTCAAACTCCCCCCCCCCCACAATTTTCTGTTGTTTTTTTCCCTGGGCCTTCACATCTTCTCTGTGGCAGATTTTAACGAGAAAGCTCGACAGAATTTGCAGTGGTCGGAATTGCTATGTCAGTGGACCGTGAACTGGGGTAAAAAGGGTACAGAGATAAAGAAATTAAGGGGCTGACCACATGGGGGGCGGGGTAGGAGCGGACTGGAAGGGGTATGCTCTGGTAACAGAAAGTTGCAGACATGAATTCTCATTTAATGGGACAAGAGCCATTAAATGACTCTATCACAAATGCAAACACAGCAGAGTGATGGGCACTTCTATGAACGCAAGCTACTAAAGCACACGGTGCATATTAACAGTGAAATTGTACAATGCTTCCCTCAAGGGCATTGAGTCCTATAAAAACCTAAGAGTCTTTAGAGTCCTTTCTCTAGATGGAGGAATAAGTTGCTCTTAACATTTATAGGCTGCATTGCTATGTCCAAGAACATTAGTGTTCTTTTTTTAAGAATTGAGGGCTAGAACTGAAGAATTGAATATAATCGATGTAATACCGTATATACTCGCGTATAAGCCGAATTTTTCAGCCCAAAAAAAGGGCTGAAAAAAGCCAACTCGGCTTATACGCGGGTCAATACGGTAAGCGAGGGGAGGGGGGAGGGGGAACTTACCTCCGCTGCCGCCGCCATCCCACACGCCTTCTCTGCGGCCTGGGAGAGGCCTGCAGGGCCTGCCTGAGTGCAGGCAGGCCCCGCCGCCCCCCCGCCGCCCCGCCCCCCGCACCTTCTTTGCGGCCTGGGAGAGGCCTGCAGGGCCTGCCTGAGTGCAGGCAGGCCCCGCCCCCCCCGCCGCCCCTTCTCTGCGGCCTGGGAGAGGCCAGCGGGGCCTTCCTGCGCTCAGGCAGGGCCCCGCTGCCGCCTCCGGCCTGCGTGCCTTCCCTGCCGCCGCCTCCAGCTGATCAGCGGGCCTCGTCCTCCCGGTGAGTAAGGGGTTCAGGGGCTCTTCTCCCTCCCCCCTAGGGTGGCGCTGGGGTCAGGGTGGGTGTGGAGGGCCCGGGAGGGGTGGCGCTGGGGTGGGTCTGGAGGGCCTGGGAGGCCGGGCGGGAGGGCGACCTGGGGCAGGGGCATTGTGTAAGCCGACCCTCAGCTTATACACGGGTGCCTAATTTTTCCCCATTTTTGGGGTAAAATTAGGCACCTCGGCTTATACGCGGGTCGGCTTATACATGAGTATATACGGTACTACCTTGCTATAGAGGCAAGGGATTTTGCCTTTAGCGGTTCCTTTAAAATTCCAAAGAAAACCAGAACGTAGTCATATAAGGTCTAATTTTCCTTTGAAATTATTTGTGGTAGAACTGGGAAAGAGGCTAAACATTTTATGCCTAGCACGTGGAGTTTGTTTTAATACAAAGAATTTCAAAAATCCTTCTGGCCTTGGAGACGCAACCCTTTTTATTTGGCTTTCTCTAATTGAAAACATGTGCAAGTAGTGCCACACAAAATTCAATTCAAGATCCAAAACATCAATAAAAATATTTCATGGCAAAAAAAACCTGGCATAAACTTTACAGGGAAATGTACATGAGCATCCATGTAGTGATACAAGGCAAGGAATAGAATGGGAATCTGCTGCTCAGCTAGACGAGGTGATAAAAATTCTTTCCCTATAAAGTCTAATGATCCTGATTAGCCTTCAGCTTGCTGGAATGTAAAAGGGGTTAGGGGAGATTCAGCAGAAAAGAAACAAGAAGTTTCCACACATGGCTTCATTCAAATGGCAGCGTATCAAATGACTGGTGCAATTACTATAACCTGACAATTTCATTACATTCATGTGGTAGTTAACTCTTTAAGACCTACAACAAACAAAGTCCTCCTAGCTATTAGAAATGAAGTAATCTGAAGCTTTGGCCTTAAAAATTACACATTGGCACCAGCGTTTATGTTTTTAAAAACCACAGAACAAAGCTGAAAACTTTAGGCTTCTTTGATTAACAGGCAAAGAGCCCCCCCAAAATAAAAAAAATCTGCATTGTAGAGAAAATGTTGTTTTGGCAAGTTCAAATTGATCTTTTGCAAAGTAGTTCATAGCACAGCAGAGATTTGTTCTCTTAGCCATCCAAAAGTGACCCAAATATAAGAGGTTAACATATATCTCAAGTAAAGTGCATAAGTACACTAAATAAACACTGTGTAATGGCAAGATTCACCATATATTGCCAGATTAACCATGCCTTCTGAACACATTTAAACATCTGTCTTAGGGCTAAAGCCTCCAGTACACCAAGGGAAGGAGGACATCAACTCTAAATAAATGTTCCCTTGTCATGCCCATGTGTACAATTTTTAAGTTGGGGAGGCGGAAAAGAGAGAAAATGAATGAAAGCCTCCAGTACACCAAGGGAAGGAGGACATCAACTCTAAATAAATGTTCCCTTGTCATGCCCATGGGTACAAGTTTTAAGTTGGGGAGGCGGAAAAGAGAGAAAATGAATGAATTAATTAATATAACATGCGCCTGCTTTTCTACTGATACACCTAACTTCATAAGGACTCCATGTGTTTTTGATATGTTCTGCCTTATGAACTGCTTCTACTATTGGGTATCACAAAAAATCAGTCTGCACTATATATTCTGCATTAATACCAATCAAGATTAGCTGCAAAAGCTAGCACACCAACATACTGATCCAATATTGATGGCCTTCAAATTCTCATGTTGTGGCTAATTAAGGAGATAATCCTAATCTAATCATGTAGCCAAATACTACATTAAAAAGCACAGTCCGAAGGGAGAGGAGAATAGTATGTATTTCATAAGTCACCTATGCAATACAGCTTCAAAAGGCAGCAGTTCCAGCAAGTGGAATATAATCAGTGGAATTGACTCTAGCATAAACAGTAGTTTTTAAGGTGCCACAAAACTTTGGTTTATTTTTTTTCTTCAAGTTGCAGTTCTAACTGGATACATTTTGAATGCAATGGGAAGTAAACACAGTAAACTGAGAATCCCATTAATCATCTTCCCAAAACAATACTGGTCAGGCATGGTCAAAAATAAGCTCGTTCAGTGAGCCTTAATTTATCTGATATTCTGTATTGCTCAACACGGAAGTTGAGCTAGCATATCCCAAAGCTGAAATGCTGGATTCAACAGCTGAAAACTATTTTACAGGACTATCTAAGGAGAGTTACTGCAGTTTAAGCACATTTTTTTCAGTGAGCTTAGACTAGAGCCGTGATGGCGAACCTATGGCACGCGTGCCAAGTCTGGCACGCCGAGCCCTCTCTGTGGGCACGCGACTCCCCGCCCGGCTTTGAAGGGCTCCGGGCTGCCTGCAGGCAGCGCGGAGCCCTTCAAAGCTGCCCCACCCCTGGACTCCCTGCCGCCCAGGTGCGGAACCCTGCCCGGGGACAAAACAAAAGAAAAAGGCGGCAAACTTTTAATTTAAACAGCTTCCCCGCCCCAAAAGGCGGAGAAGGTGCCTTCTGTCCTGGTAGCGCAAGGCACGGGTGAGCCCTGCAACTACTGAGCGGGTGCTCCAGCCAACGTTTTTGCATTGATCTCCCCAGCAGCCCCGCTCGGAAGGAACCCAGACGGCCCCTCCCCCTTCACGTCTCCCGCCGCCGGACTGTTCCATCCCGAGCGCAGGAAGCAGGGAGATCTCCAGCCCTGGGCTGGCGACCTCCTCGCCACCGACTTCTCCCACTCCTTCGTCCAGAACGTGGTCCGGCGGAGGAAGGGCCAGCGGCAGCCTTGAGAGACTCCCGGCCGAGCAGGCGGTGGGGAAGGCGATGGAGCGGCCGATCCTCCCAGCCCCCTCGCCCCCTGCTCATCCAGCGTCCCTGCGTCCTGGGCTGGGATGCCTTCGGCGGCGGCGGCAGCAGCGCCTGATTTGAGCTCTGGCTTGGGAAGAGGCTCGGGAGCAAGCATGCGCGCTTGCTTTTGGGGTGCCTCTCCTCCCCCCCCACGGCAGCTCCTGCCCACGCAGCTTTCCTTTGCCCAAAACCAACAGTGGGGACGCAGCCCAGCCCTGGCTTTTGCCGTGAACTGTTTTGTGTGGCGACTGTTTGCCACCAGTTTGTTTTTTAACCTCCCACCCGGGGGTGGGGGGGAGGTGGGAAGGCTGAAGCCCGGTCGTAGGGAGACGGCTGTGTGTGTGTGTGTGAAGGCTTTTCTCTCTTTTCTTCCTTTTTCTGTCATTCTCTCTCCTATTCTTTCTCTCCTCTTTTTCTGTCTCTTCCCCCCCTTCTCTTTCTCTAATTTTTCTCTTCTTTCTTTCTTTTCTTTCTTTCTTTCTCTCTCTTTCCTTCTTTCCCTGCTTCCTTTCTTCCTTCTTCTGTCCTTCATTCTTTCCTTCCTTCCTTCTTTCCTTACTTCTTTCTGTCCTTCTTTCCTTCCTTCCTTCTTTCTGTCCTTCATTCCTTCCTCCCATCCTTCTTTCCTTGCTTCTTTCCTTCTTTCCTTCCTTCTTTCCCTGCTTCCTTCCTTCCTTCTTTCTGTCCTTCATTCTTTCCTTGCTTCTTTCTTTCCTTCCTTCCTTCTTCCCTTTCTTTCCTTCTTTCTGTCCTTCCTTCTTTCCTTGATTCTTTCTTTCCTTCCTTCCTTCTTCCCTTTCTTTCCTTCTTTCTGTCCTTCCTTCCTTCTTTCCTTGCTTCTTTCTTTCCTTCCTTCCTTCCTTTCCTTCTTTCCTTCCTTCTTTCCCTGCTTCCTTCCTTCTTTCTGTCCTTCATTCTTTCTGTCCTTCATTCTTTCCTTTATTTCCTTCTTTTCTTCCTTCCTTCTTTCCTTCCCTGCAGATCGACCGCAGGCTGCAAGCTGCGCCTCCCTGGCACCTCGGTTGCCTGGGCTCACCGCTGGCTGCCCTCCCACCTGGGAGGAGGGGGAAGACCTGGGGGAGCAGAGGCACCCTCCAAGCCTTCTCTGCATAGCCTCCCCTAGGGTTGCCAACCTCCGGGTGGTGGCTGGAGATCTCCTGCTTTTACAACTGATCTCCAGCCAATAGAGATCAGTTCACCTGGAGAAAAACCTCCTGCCAGTGGTGAAGAGGACCTGGCAACTCTAGCTTCCCCACACACACACACACCAGGAGATCTACACCCGGTATGGCCCCCGAACGATGTTATAAATATGCAAATGGCCCTTGGCAGAAAAAAGGTTCCCCGCCCCTGTTCTAAACATTGGCACTCGGCGATAAATAAGTGGGTTTTGGGTTGCAGTTTGGGCACTCGGTCTCTAAAAGGTTCGCCATCACTGGACTAGAGTAACTCTGCACTGGATTGAACTGTAAACCATTATGCAATATATCTACCAATAAGAATCCCCATTCAGCAGCAGTCCAATTAAGTCCATTCAAGCTCCTCATGCCTATCACATTTGCTGAATGGCAAATCTTACTGGCAGATGTACTGCATACTGACTAATATTGGGGACTGCTTTGCTAAATCTGACTGCGCTAACTTTCAACTTGTATTTACAAGTTATTGTAGTGGAACCTTGTATTAATTGCTTGCTTGTAATTGCTGGGCCTAAACTGCGTCCGGTGTGCCCTTCAGGGCGTGCACAGCTAAGGAAGGACTGCGTGTGTATAAATAGAATTAAAAGGTAAAGGTATAGGTCCCCTGTGCAAGCACCGGGTCATTCTTGACCCATGGGGTGACGTCACATCCCGACGTTTACTAGGCAGTCTTTGTTTACGGGGTGGTTTGCCAGTGCCTTCCCCAGTCATCTTCCCTTTACCCCCAACAAGCTGTGTGTGTGTGTGTGTGTGTGTGTGTGTGTGTGTGTGTGTGTGTGTGTAAAGTGCCATCAAGTCGCAGCCGACTTATGGCGACCCCTTTTTGGGGTTTTCATGGCAAAAGACTAACAGAGGTGGTTTGCCAGTGCCTTCCTCTGCACAACAACCCTGGTATTCCTTGGAGGTCTCCCATCCAAATACTAACCAGGGCTGACCCAGCTTAGCTTCTGAGATCTGACGAGATCAGGCTAGCCTGGACCATCCAGGTCAGGGCAGCAAGCTGGGTTTAATTAAGCTTGTACAATAACATTTTAATTAATGCCCCAAATAATCCAACTAATTCCAACAAAAATCAAACAGGTGCTGAATGAAACTGAGAATTTAATTCTCTCCATTGTTATTACTGCAGACATCCGTTATATTAAAACAACGTGAACATTTAGGATTAAGACGATTTCATACCTCAAGCGGAGAATCACAGAGGAACCTTGTGAACTATATTTGGAATATTTATTGGAAGTCCAGGCCCCCAAAGATCGGTGTTTTAACATATCATGAAACAGAAACAAAAAAGCATGAATAAATTAGTTTTTCTTCTTTAATTCATTAATCTCAATCACATTATATTTTTACAAGAAGTTTATTTATATTAATGCTTAATTATATTAATGCTTAATGGGAATTAAACCATGAATTAAATTTACAAATCATGTTGCGTTTCCTTCTCTTCCTGCCCCCATCCCTGTAAATAACGAACGCAACAATTTCTATATGAATAAAATGAAACATCAGCTTTCATAAATTCACCTCTTAGAAATCTATCTTGCAATTTTAAGATATGAAAATGGCTGCATATCTGATCTATAACCAGGCCCACTTTAGTATTGCTTACTGGGCCTAACAAATTCATTACCGGGCAGTCACAGAGATGCTGTTGCAAGGGTACAAACTGGCCTGTAATAACTTTAGAGTTTGATATTTTTAGGAATTTAAAATTAGAGAATAGTCTGAAGTAAACAGTTGTAGCAAAAAAAAAGAAAGAACCCTCCCCCCCAGACCTGAATGAGCCCAGAACAGAGTCATCTCATTTTATTGAAGGTATTGGATTACTATTTTGATGTGTTTGGCTGTGTCCCACTGCAGCTGAAAATGAGTTTTGTGCTTTTATCATCTTGACAAGGGACTTGCTTTCTGCCGGGCATCACGAATTACCCAAAATAAAGGACAGGAATCTGGCATGCAGCCCAAAAATACTTTGCCTGTAAGACAAAGTCCTAGTTTGGAAAGTCGCCTTTGCATAGGGAAGGAGTCCAGCTCCCCTGTCTGCAGCCACCCAGATAATGTAATCTAGTACTAAGCAGTCATTCTACACTTGCACCTCCATTACTTCTCAAAAAGTGAAAGAAACTACACAAATGGGATCTCTGCACAAGCAGATTCTGTGTTGAGCATCTGTGTCTTACAATACAGTATTTACATCATGCATCACTCTCCTCCACCACACAAAGATCAGCTAACTATCTGAAACAGGGCTCAGAGTCTCCGTTTTGCTTATGCTCAGAACCAGTATGATTTGTCCTAAGAGGTGCACCAGATGATACTGTTGAGGGAAGGAAAGGAGATGCAGGAGTGCCTGAGCCTTTTCCTCAAAGATTGACTTGCTTTTTCAAGTCACCTGAAACAGTCTCCTCAGAGGCATTTTCCCTGCTATTCTGAAGGGCCTCTTTTCCCAATATAGTGGCTATATTCTGTGAATAACAGGAGGGTGGTCTGTAGTCACAAAGCAATTGCTATATGTATACAACCACTTTGATTTTGGAAGTGCAGCTTTACTGCACAAAGTACACACGTGACGCTTATTCAGAACTGTGATTCCATCTTATTTACCATTTCAATACAGTAAGTACCTGAAAATCAAAGTAGGTTATGCAATAACACTCTTAAAAGCACCCCCATACAAAAATGGAGATGCCACAAATAATTCTAGATGAACTTGCAAAAAAGCAACATACCAAAATACCATAGACTTGAGCTACATTTTGGAAGATGGAAAACAGGTTAAGATTTAAAAGAAGTCCAGTGGCACCTTTACCACAATTAACTCCACCCACTCTGACTCACTAAAGCTCATGCTGGAATAAACAGTGTTAGTCTTTTGTTTAGGGTTGCCAGCATCCAGGTAATAATCCTGCTATTACAACTGATCTCCAGCCGATAGGGATCAGTTCAGCTGGAGAAAATGGCAACTTTGGCAATTGGACTCTACTGAAGTCCCTCCCCAAACCCTCCCCTCCTCAGGCTCTGCCCCAAAAATCTCCCGCCAGTGGCGAAGAGGGACCTGACAACCCTACTTTTGTTACAACCTCTGAAATTAAGATTTTAAAAATCTATTTTTTGAGGTTAAGGGCTTATTTAAAAAACACACATGGGAAAGCAAGCAACTAGAAAAGACTGGATTAACATTTTAACAGATATCCTCATGCATTAGTGCCTTTAAATCATTCAACACATATTAAAAATGGGAAATACACGTTTACTGCAGAAAAAGAATAACATTTAGAAGGCAGGATATAGTTGCTATTCCCTTTGCTGCATGCCAATCCCCCCCCCCCCCCAACAACCTGTCTCCTCAGACTGGTATAGCCAAAGTAGGAATAAACCAGCTGGAAAAGGAGAAATACTCCTGCCTCTCCCACTGATTCTTACTCATAAGTGCCCCTCCATTAGTATTAAAAACAGCAGGTCTCTGGAGAGGCAGCATATACAATTTGTAAATAAATTCATATACAGGGTACGAACCTTGTATTTGCCTCATTTACCATCCTCAGACTATGTGGGCCAACTTGTGTTCAGAAGTCTTGAATAACCAAAAAATCTAAAATCAGCTTGATCAAAAATGTGTGTATGCATTGAGCTGTTCACAACACTAAGATGCATCACAAGGTAACCTAAAATTATTCAGGTTGGGGTGAAAATACCTCACATTTGTTCCTGTGTACACACACTATGACCTGGTTTGGAGCCAATTAATTGTCGATGTACGCATATTTTTGCTTTCCTTCCCATTCTGTACTAGTGTGTCTCTACTAGTATAAGCACAGTTAACATTTAAACCAGATATTGAAGTCAGTTTCTAACGTTTGTACGAAGACAAACGTTTACTGTCTTAAAACAAATGGGGTTCAATCTCAGGTTTAAAAGTGAACTATGGTTACACAGGTGCAGACAAAACACAGGATTATATTTAAAACTAAAAAAGAAAGGTAGGAGCATGGGAATCTGTATGGGAGGAGAGAAGAGCATTTCCAGTTACCATGGTGGGGGTTGGCAAGAGGGTACAGTGACACCTGAGCCAGACCTTTTGTTATTTTAAAGAGATATGCCTCCAAGCTTTAAAAAACTGATCAATACCAAAGTCTTCACAGGTTTACAGTGCAACCCTAAGCAGAGTTTATCCTTCCAAGCCCACAGGCTTCAATGTGGTTAGAAGGGCACAGCTGTGTTCAGGATTACACTTTAAGTGGCCTAAATGAACCAACTGAAATATGTGGACAAAGAGGAAGATTTTTTAAAACGTGTGTATGAATAGGGGGTGTTTAGTTTCCTGGGGTGGTTTGTTGTTATTCAGTTTCAGCCAATATGGAAGACTTTATGTTTCTTGAAAGCAATGCAAGCATTATTTACTTTATTCAAGACATCCTCCTGAGAGGCAGAATATAAAATCTGAGGCAGCTCAAAAAATTCCATAAAACACTATTGGATTATTGACAGCTTTATCATTCATGCTAAAATTACAACAAAAAATCTCAAAACAGCAGCAATAATAATATGACAAATAATCTTGAACAATCACTATAAATTGCAGTAATATTACATCCAAATAGCATATACCTTCTAGCTCTCAGAGAAAGGTGCCATTTATACTGCAATACTTTTTTAAAAAGTCACTAATCTACAACTCACTTCCATCAAAGGAAAGCAATGTGATAAAGTACATTTTAGACCTCAACAAATGAAGACTAGTTTTTTTTTTAATTTCTTAAGGCTATGTCATTTTATTTTTGGTTTTGTACGTGTAGCTGAAAGCAAGATCTGATCAACCTACAAATGGATGGTAAATATTTAGACAAGCCCTTTGACAATCAAAACACAGACTTCTATAAGCCTTAGCCATTGCCAAAGACAAGGGAACAGTGTGATGTCTATAGTTAGCCCTTTCAGAGTTATTCATAGCCAAGGTGTTCAAGAGCCAGAGTAAATGGCAGCTTTACAACCGAAGCATGGGGAAATTGTACGTTCCATTATTCTAATTATATGTTTAAATTCTGAAAAGAAATAATGCAGTTTCCAAAGAACCACTTAGATTTAGGAAAAGGACTGAAGGGGAGATTGTCCGCTACCTGAATTGCTTTGTTTTGAACCAGACGTGGTAATTCTTTAAAACTACAGTTAAAGAAGGGGAAACCCCTATAACCTGAGGAAGAACCGACTAATGTTGACATCTGACAGACTCAATTTTGGCCTCTCATTCATCCGTGTATGTCAAAAACAATTGCCAAATATTTGCTTACCTTTAAAACACTGTTGTGCAGCATTTTACAACGAAGCATTTTAAAGTATTTCAAATTAAATATGAACAGACTTCATCACTTCTAATTTTCATATTCTAGGCTGTTGCTTGGAAAACAAATAAAATTAATGTATTTTCTCTGACCAGCTTTGACTCATGGGAAGGTACAAAACTTTGAGCGTCACAAGCTTCAAAGACGTTTGTACCATCCCTCGCCAGAGTCTCAATGATACTGCCTTCCTGTGTTCTGCTGGGTCATTTGTTCCACTGTGGCTGCTACCTCCAAACACTCAAGTCAACACCAAAAGAAGACTGGGGGGGTGGGGAATGGAAGCTGATTTTAAATACCCACATGAAGTTCAAAGTGACAGTTTTTAGCAAATCAAAGAATATTTGTTATAAATTATTAAATTCAAATATCAAATCAATCCTGTTTGATCAATAATGTGCACAAGTGCTAAAGTGGACAGTTATCATGAACACACATTTCTCCAGACTTACAATGCAATCCTAAGCAGAGGAACACCTTTCTAAGCCTTCTTTGGACTGAAATGGGTGTTACTCTGCTTAAGATTGCACTGTTTCCCCAAATTTCAAAATTATTCCAGCTGCATATTTAAATACAGCTGCTAACAAACCAGGCAAAGTAATTTTTCTGATCCAATAATACCTACATTGGTTCAGGCTTCTGAGTGTATTGTGCTCTGCACTGTAAAACCTCTACTAAATAATGTACCAATATACTATGTTTCAATCTGCAAGAGTGCATTAGGAATGAGGTTCCAGGTTAGAAAATATTAGCAACTGAACAGACTCCTATTGCTATCGAAGTAAGAATCACAGCATGTTAATATCTGCTGCCAGAAACTGAACAAAAGCCATCCTATTCCTTTCTTGTTCTATAGTTCCAAGTATCAACATCTTACAAATCCCATTCAATGTGGATTAAAAGGTTAACTCTGTTCAATTCTCCCATATACACAAACACACACTCTCTCTCAATACCTTCCCCAATGGGATTCTAGGAGTGTGTTTATGATGTTTTCAAGTGTGTTTTCAATGGTAAACACAGATCTGGAACCCTGCAGGGTGGTATCATGAGATTGGCAAAGAAAAGGCAGAAAGCATGGAAAGGTTTAAGTAACCCCCAACAGTCCTTTGCTGAAAATTGGCCCTTCCTGAATTTGTTTGCCTAAAACAACTGCTCTGGTTTAAATCCATACATTTGCATCCAACATTTGGGTCTTGGCTCCTTTCTATATGGGAAAAACACCCAATAGGAGGAATTGGTTTTACCTTAGAAATTTACAAATTAACTCAATTTGAGTATTACCCTTTCCTGAAACCAAATCCCAGCTCATTATGGTAGCATAATTTGATGTGGGATGCCAACTTTTCCCTCACACAATTTGGAGAACATATGACTTCTTGGAAACGTTGTTTTATTATTTCTGTTTATTCCTTGATACTCTGAAGAGACAAGCAGCACAACATCGCATAATGAGTCAATGCTGCAATACCTCCATTTATATATGGTCCAAAAATAGGTTGAGTATCTAAGCAGCCTCAGATTTCATGCCCCTTCACCTACCCCATGCAATAACCTTCTTGAAGCAAAGGACTGTCTGTGCAACTATCCAATCTTCCAGAACTCCAGAGAACACAAATACAGAAGTAAAGAAAGAAGTGAAGGTTCAGAGGCAGCATGTGCTACCTGAAGAAGAGAGCAGCTTCTGCCTTCCTTAGCAGAAGCCCCCGCTGCTTCCCATTCTTTCAAATTATCCCACCACATTTTAGGGTGAAAAAAAAAATTCAGGAAGACATGATGCTTTATTCAGATAAAGGCAGTGTTAATTCGTTTTTATTTATTTTAATGCTTTTCTCTGGGGCTCTTAAAACTGAAGATTCACAATGCAATTTGTAGGCCAGTCTAAAAACACAATGATACAAACGAAAACCAGTAATAAAACTTAAGAAGCTTGGGAGCTAGAATTTTTTAAAAACCCATAATTATTACAAGAACAGCCATACAGTTTAATATATTAAAATAACAAATTAGAAGTACCAGATTGCAAAGAGGTGTATGCACGCACGCGCACACCTTAGAACATACATTTTTGGTGCAAAGCAGCCTTTACTGTGGTCCAAAATGATAATTCTGCCTGTACTCCGTACCTCTCTTTCATTTGAACGGTTGCTGCTGTGATGTCCTCAATTTTTTTTTTTTTTTTAAAGCTCTTTTTCCCTCCTGGAACAGATTTGGCTGCATGGCAACCATATTACAAACAAAAGGGAGCAATCCCTGTACAGGGACACCTCCACACACTCACCCATGGAAAAACTGGTTATGGATGGGCGAAGGAAGAAAAGAAGACGGAGTGGTCTGAATTTTCATGGAAGTTTAAGAAATGTTGCTCTGATCCGGCCTGCCCCCCCTCTCTCACACACACTCAGTCATGTGGGAAATCTACAAAAATTCCCCATTCAGTTCAATAGTGTGTGCAACACAACTCAGCTATTCCATTGCTCATGCGGGAGCTCTAGGCCCACCTTAAGGCTTCCACTCACACACCTGGATTGCCTAATAGAGTGCAAATAAATAAATAAATGATTTTAAGCTGTGGATTTCTTCCAGACATTCAGAGCTAAACCTGGAAGGGGGCCGAGAGGGGGGAAAAGGAGGTTTTACATAGATTACTCTTTTTTAAAAAAAACAAAAACAAAAACCAGTTTCCCTGTTTTTACCTTCCTTTGCTTTATTCTCCATATTTAACATTCAACTGTCATTTTGGAGTGGGCAATAAAGGAAAAGTCTATTTACAACCAGCTCGGTCACATTACTGCAGCTTTTTAGACAGTGAATATTTTGCAGGTCTTTCAATAAACCTTCTTCCAAAACAAATATTTGACTAAGCCTAAGGTAAGGAGGGTGTCCAGTTTTGCAGTGGAAACTGAGCAACACACTATTTTTTTCCTATAAACTTGTCATTATAAAATATGGCCAAGCAGTGGAGTAGAATGTTTGCCTCAGAAAGACTAAATAGCAATAAAATTGTTAACTATGGCTGTTTGTGAGAACTACTGTCAGACTTATGATCATGTATGGAAATGTTTTCTAACTGGTGTAATTGCCACTTGGTTTGTTTTGGTTACACTGCAGATGTAAACTGTTTCTTCAGAAGACACAGAATACCATAAAGGGACTTGCCCAAAAGTTAAGTTTAACAAAAAGAGCATTATGGAAACCGCATATGGCAGCCCCAAATAGTAACTCTTATCGATGGGAGCAACGGCAGGCAGGGGAAAAAAAAGTATTTTTAAAGTTAAAACATCTTAACTGCATCAATAGAGGGAGGTAGCATAAATTTAGTTCAATACTGAACATTAAAAGAAAACTTTATAAATTATAAGAAAGCCATTCCACATATGTATACTTAGTATGTTCGATTCTATTTCTGGATGACAAGGAGATCCAAAAATATCTTGGTAGCTTAGGGTTGCCAGGTCTCTCTTCACCACCAGCGGGAGGTTTGGGGGGCGGAGCCTGAGGAGGGCGGGGTTTGGGGAGAGGCAGAACTTCAGTGCCAAAGAGTCCAATTGCCAGAGCGGCCATTTTCTCCAGGTGAACTGATCTCTATCGGCTGGAGATCAGATGTAATAGCAGGAGATCTCCAGCTAGTACCTGGAGGTTGGCAACCTTATGGTAGCTGTACCAAATTACTGTTCTTAGAGGAATATACAAGCTTTCAAACCTCACAGAACTCTTCAGGGAGAAGAGAAAAAACCCTACTCACAATCAGGCAGCAACTTTAGACAAAATAAAGCAAAGATCTGTTAAAATGCATAACAAGCCATCTGTTGCAGATAACCTGAATTCTTAAGTCCTGAGGTGAATGTTTTCTACACAGATACACATCTGAACCCAAGCAACAGACATGGCAAGCATTTATTTTAAAAGAATTTGGAGAAGGCTCGTGTGAAGCTGCTGAAACAGATACACAGGAAAACTCTGAAAATATGTTTATGATTCCATTGCACTGTAACACTCAGAAATGTAATTTGCATGCAACAACATCATGGGTTATATAAACTGATCTCCAAACTAATACTGCAACCTGTCCCTGTTATTAACATCAGCAAGGCACTGATACGTTGAGGCAGATGAGCCATGCAGATGTTTGTGATGGACCAATCTACATGTCCTACTATGCACTGGTGTTCACAGAAGCATTTCTTCAGAAGCATTTCCCTTTTTCAGACGTATATTAAATTTAAAGAACAGGAAAAGCACCAAATACTGTTATCCTAGCATACCATGGACAGTAATCCATCACAGGAAATCCCATTCCATTAAGGCACTACAGCAAGGACTAGCAGCCTACTTAACTGCCAAATCCTTCATCACTGTCACAAGAGTGCTAGTTGGGGAAGTGAACAATATAAAACTACACATCTAGTGAGCTTTCAGTTAAGCTTTAAGCTCTGACTCCAAGATCTATGAAGGGAAAGCTTAAAAAAATGACACCTGATAAATATAGGCAGTAGTTAAAAGTGAGTGTATACAAGAACATGGGAGGTATTTGGGGTGCTTGACCGATGGGCTTCAACTTTGATCTTAGACTATGCTCCCACTTCTCACATGCCACCTATTAATGAAGTGTTCACAGAGTTGCTAGACCTTTTTTCCAGAAAAGGTCCAAGTATTCCTTGACGATCATCAGGCAACATTTCTGGGGATACGGGTTATCCCTCAGATTACTGTATTTACAGAGCAACTCTGCAAATTCAAGGACTTAAATGCACGCACCTAAGTGCACTTAGGATGCCACTGTTGGACACTTCCAGCAATCTTGGTCCAGGATATCTTGGATTCAGGATCACAAAACCTCCAATGTTTTGGAGTTTATTATTTACACAATAGCTACCCTTTGAAATAATTACAAAGTTTAAAGGAATTCTCTTTAAAATCTTTGTTCTTTGACAGATTCAACAGATTCCATATACTGTGACACAGCTTATGACAGAAAAGCTACATATGAGTTTACCCTTTACATGCTGTGTGTGGGCATGTGATTGATGGACAAACCCTCATCCAACTGCTTGTAACCAGGGTGCTGTTACTCAATGTTGCCTCATCAACTTTGCATCTCCGTCTAATTAATTTTTCTTAAAATTCTAGGGAGCTATGGTATGTAAATATGAACAAACCATTATCATAAGTATATTTAGCACCATAAATATGCTTTATACATGAAGCATCATAATTTGTGAAGATGGATATTATACAAATACATCTTCAGATTTTTTCATTTGAAAATACAGCAAGTACATAAATACAAACGATGCTGTGTCATTCCTTTCAAAAGCCATTCTATTTTCAGTTCAAGTACTTTGATTGCTTAATAGCGAGGTTTAATACAAATTACATACAAAAAAGAAAAACGTTGACAGCTCCCAAACAAGGTCAGCTAATAATAATAATAAAAAAACCCTACTACTCCTATGTCAATGGCTCTCTTTTAATACTTAAACCAAAGTCAAAAAATAACTGCACCCATTCCATATGAAGTTTGGGAAGAACCAGGTATGCTCTGCAAGAAAGCAAAACAGATTGGGATTTCCCGGTTCAGACACCAAACGACGGTCTAGCCAGTACACGACCTCGCATTAAAATTTCTCACTTTAATACCCAAGTCAACACACTGTAAATTGTGCATAGCAAACACTTATTAGAATCCACAATGGAGCAACACAAATGCACTGTGGCCATCCTGGAATCCAGGAACACTTACTTCAACTACTTAGGATATCTGACAAAATATTTGACACACAGCACAATGAAATAAATTCATGTTCTCGTGACTACAATATTGCTTTTTCAAAAAGTCAGCCAGCTATCATTTATTAAATTTACACTTGCACTGCTTTGCAGAAGAGTTTTTCTCTGGATCCGAACAATTTAATTCATTATGTGTAAAACACATAAACGTTCTTTGCCTAAGACAAGTCAATGTGTATTACATCCCATCGAGTATTAACTGTATGACAAATATGAATGCTGAATCGAGAACAAAAATGGCAAACAAAAAATGCAAGAGTTCAACCACTGGAACAATCTGTTGACTTCAATAAAAGTGCGCCAACCAGAATCAGTCTATGTGCTATATTAAAAACCAACATACTTTTAAACATTTAAACGTACGTTTAAAAAAAAAGCATGTTTCCACACTGCACCATTTGGAGTCAACCAATGTATACAACTCCAAGTATTTAACTATGCTGTAAATACTGGTCTTCAGATATTTTTCTAGCTTTCAGTGCCTAAAATACTGCAATAATATATTAGGCATTAAATTACGCTAGGATTCAATCAGATTTTATTTATCACAAATGGCCAGTGGTCAAAGCAATACAAATCAGCTATTTTCAATACACTAAAAATAATTACTAGACCAATAAAATGTCTTATTTAAATTGAAATTATATATTATAAAATATAAAATACTTTATGATTGTGTGGGCACTCAATATCAACTATCCCAAAAGATTATTTAGACTAATATTTTAAAACGTCTGAAATTTGAGGGGAAAAGCAGATGAAGTTGCACCTATTTAAAAGAAATGGATTTTCATCAACCTTTTCTGTAAGAAACTGACTGATGATGGTACATTAGTTTGTTCTGAAGTTGTCATTCCATTCTACAAACCTACATAAACTAGGACTTCTTGCTTGCATTGCCATGGAGCATAATCATCACATTAAATCGCTATAT
Organism: Euleptes europaea; assembly: GCF_029931775.1. Classification (NCBI taxonomy): domain Eukaryota; kingdom Metazoa; phylum Chordata; class Lepidosauria; order Squamata; family Sphaerodactylidae; genus Euleptes; species Euleptes europaea. Next base: position 68,244,338 of record NC_079316.1, read on the forward strand.
TTTGAAAAGAATATAGCAAATTTTAAATGTGGGAAGGTCATCTGATTTAAACTGTTTCTACAGAGAACCATTTTATAAAAGCAAGTGGAAATTGCTTTAGCATTTTCTCCAGTCACAATACATGGAAATTTTCAAGGAATAGACTGCAAGAAATATCCCTTGCAACATTATAAAAAGCAAAAATTGTTGGATACGATCAAAAGGAGTAACAAAAAGCATTTATCATCCTCAGATAAACCAGGGATCAGGTAAACAAATTGAGGAACAGCCTGATATCCCCAGAGAGCCGCAGCCAGTTTGAGTACACAATACTGAGCTTGATGGACTGATGGTCTGATTAAGTACAGGGAAGCTTCATGTGTGTTCAATTAACATATTTGTTTAAAAATATTTACATGAGTTGTAAGCCATAGTCAAATGAGAGTTTGCAACTTCCGTAAAACTTTAACAATACTTTTTTGTAACATTTTCTAGAAACAGTTACTCAAAAATACATAAGATGTCTTGTAGCCTGCTGGAATAGCCAAGATCAATGGTTCCAACACATGCTCAAGCATTTGTTCTGAAAGCCATGGTTGGAGTGCAATTCAATTCTGGTTTGCAGGACAAATGCTAACCACAGTTTGAGTGAAACAGCAAGTAGCAATGTATTAGATTGTGCAAAAGGAAAAAAACTTCTTCGGAATGTTATTCTTGTAGTGCCAAACCACAGCACAGCATCACAGCTGAACCAAGCCATATGCTAACATTTCTGATTCCTTAACCATGGTTAAGAGACTGTGAGTCTCCCTAATCTCATGCTCATGTGCTCCATGCACCCCACCCTGCTCACATGCTCCATGCCCTCAATCCACTTCCTCTTGTCTTTCATTCAAGGTCTCCAACCCACTCCATTTTGGCATTATTATTATTTAATGTGGATTGAGATTAACTATAGCTACATTAGCTTTAAACCAGTTTGATACCCTCTTCAAGCCTCATTTACAAATGCATTTTTTTAAAAGTTCACCACATATGACATTAAATCCATTCAGACATGAGGCTAACCATTATAAGGGCTGAGAGGGGAAAGGAGATAAGAAATTAAGCAAGGAAGAAGAAATTGGGAAGAAGACAAACACAATATATAAAACATGGTGCAAGACAAATAAAGATGAAAAACAATGAGAGGCTGGGCAGTCCTGATCTCTTGTGTACAGTTAACAGACCATATTTAAGAGAAATAATGTCACTGGGTTGAAGTATATTTACCTCAGAGCAAAGTCTATTCAGGACAGAGGGCCTTGCTTCCAAATAAATGATTTGAGAAAATCATTGTCAATATTATTCCAACTAACTTGGTCAGCCAACAACATATTAGAGCCTGTATGATGAATGCTGCCAGTCAAAACAAGTCAACATTTCCACTATTCCCCCACCCAGCACACTTTAGTGTCAATTTCAGCATTTCATACACTTTACTAAATCATTTGCTAGTATTCAATTTCCTTTCTTAGCATCAACATTTTCCACCATGATTAGAGATGTGAAGGCCTAGAGGGAAAAAAATGTTAATCCCCCCCTTTCCCCTCCAGATTTCACATCTCTAACTACAATCACCAAACAACTTAATTTGGTCTGGTATCTTGCATGTAATCCCATGCAATGAATAATTCTTTTCTCCATGGTGCCGTAACAACCAGTTCTGCTGTGGAAACGGAGAGCTAAATCATAACTCATACAACCAACAACACGGACAAGTATATGCAGTGAACTGTACCTGGTCCTTGTTACATTCAGGAGGAGTATCCTTGTGTATGGCCATCTGATACTTGGCAAATAAAGTGGCCGACTGGGTGAAAGATGATCTGAATTGTGGGTCCTCAAAAGAGACTCGTACTAACCTCACCTTCAGAGCAACGAAAACACGTGTTTATTTGAATTCTAATATGTTCAAATGCTCCTGAAGGTAAGGCTAATGTATTATCTCCTCGAACCCATTTCAAAGCCTCTGCCAAGGAGACACACAAGGAAGCCCAACAACCGCAGAAGTATATCAGAATTTCAAGCAACAGCAAGCTTTTCGTGCTAGGCTGGTTCTGATCTATATGAATCGCAGTTTTTTAATCCTAGAATAGCTGAAGCTGACATGCTTAGCCACAGCAACCCTCAGTTTAGTAACTTTATATTATGTGCTCACTTAGCTCACGCAGCTTCTTCGTGAAAAATATGAAGACGAAGTGCAAATAAACTAATAAGGATTTTACTCATATTCCAGAAGGATATGCCAGTGGTTGAAACCTTAAGGTTCCTCAATGAGAAGGTCAGTAATGACATAAAAGCTTCTGCTGAGGTCAACTTTCCCATTACTTCCAATAATTGCCATACAAGGTGGAGCCATAGGAGTGTGCTGGGTGTATTCTAATGTATATTCTCTGTTCACACACAGTAACAATGAGGACCAGAGGCTTGATCTTGATCCATGTGAACTTACTGTGCACTGTAAACATGACCTAGATTTTTTTCTAAAACATACAGCGATTGCCCCACAAAGATAGGGCTGATATCCTTACATCAGTAGAGCTACTTCAAGTGGATGTGACTATTGGGGTCTTCATTACAGCACAAATATTTCTGCAAAATCTAGAAGCCAGCAAGGTTTTCTAGGACTATGATAGGAGAACCATGCTTCGTGGCCTGTGTAATAACCCAGGTTCCAGGCACAGGGCTCTGTTTTTTAGGCACTAGAGGCTATTTGTGCAACCCTGACTTTTATCATATTCTGAGTTAAAATACGATCATAACGAACATAGGAGCCAAAGTGTTGAATACACTTAACTTCAAAAGGGACTACCCATAAAGTATGACACAGTTTGGAAATGACTGCTCCACACATTTCTACTAATCTTTCACTCTATCACAGCACTCTACCTACCATTCAACTTAATTTAAACCAACAATTAGCTTTTTACCAATGATCACATTCTCCATGCCTACAATACATATCTCCTTGTTAGGAATGCTTTTATTCAACTGATGCTTGTTAAGAAATGTCAACTCGTTTCAAAACTGTTACTCTTCTCTAAAGTGACTCTTATTTGCCACTTTTATTTTTTGAAAAGAACCATGCATTTTTCAGCGCCGAAGGCTGGTATTCTGCCATGATGGCAGGCAGAACACTGTATTTTGGGGTATGGGCAGGAAGTAGTCAGGTGAAGAGAGAGGAACTAGAGATGGGGAAACCAGGCTGGAATTGCCAGAAGGCAAAAAAGCTGCAATTTGAACGGGAGCGCCAATGCTACATTGAGGTCAGAGGTCTTGTTAAGGAGGACTGCAGAGTGGGAATAAAACTGAGCTCTGCCTGGTATTCGGATGAGCTCAAGCAGCATGCATTTGGGATAATAATTGTTTGTGTTTTAAGAAAGCTGAACAGCATTCTACAAAAGTCAGTGTGTTCCCCAGCTTCTCCCCACCAACGATAACAATTGGAACAGAAATTAACTAGGACAGAAGGACAGAAGGGACTGACATGTAGAAACACAAGGTTAAAGCAAAGGACTTGAGTTTATGTAAAGAGAAAGAGAAGGGAAAGCATTTCATGCAACAGACTTCACTCACTCAACAGACTTCACTCACTCATCACACTTCACTCACTCATCACAACTTTGCTTAATCTCCCCATCCCTTCCTGAAGTGCATCATACTTTATGGATAGGACCTCCGGCATGAATTTAACTCAAGAGACTAACATCCAACAGCAAGCATTCCTCATAATTATGAGTATTAGTCCAACACGTTTTAGTCCCAGTGGAACTGTTCATTGTAGAAATTGAACCACAATTTAAAAAATCTAGATTACCCTACTGTTAAAAGAGGATATATTGTGTATTTCACATGCCCTCCTGTTCCTCCTTCCAGAACATTACTAAAATCTATGCGAATGTGTTGGCATCTCTTTAATCATTTGTGGCACCAATGAGATCTGCAAAACCAGCTTGTATTCTCAGGACCTTCAGTTCATACCATTTTATAAGCATCTATGGAATATTACTGAAAAATAATGGCAAATTGCTTCAAAATAAACGCAAGTGAGATGGAGGGTTTGTATAAAGCTTACGCTGTCTGACCTGACTGGCGGTTGGTTTATCAGGTGGGTCCTTGTGAATAACCATCTGATAACGTTTATAGACCTGGTAAGACTCCTGAAATGTGGCTTTGAACTGGGAACTTGGTGGAGATGATCTCACCAGCCTCACCTTCCAAAGAATTAGAGACAGTCATTATTGCAATAACAACAGAAGAACTAGAACAGTAAGAATAGCTAGAAATTAATTTTGCAATAACAGAAACACTGACAATAGTTTATAAACTTTTAAGCTATTATTTCCTTTTGTACGTTTTAACACAAAAATTCTGCAACCTACTGATGCAAACTTATTTTCTACCTCATTTTTATTTTCAGCAGGGGAATATCTAGATGTAAAGTAACTATTGGGTTTATTTCCCAATTTTTGATTTATAAAACTTCAAAAAAAACAACAACCCAGCAATACAAACCTGTATAAAATAAGTTGTATATTTTCTACGCATGGATACAAAAATTATACTAATGTAAATTTAAAAGTGGAGGCTGAGTTCTATAATCATAACAAAAAGGTAAACAAACTTGCTATATAAGAACACACTGAGGGAAATTTGAGGGTTTGTAGCAAACAACTTTTCATCTGGAAAGAGTAGACCTTCCTGAAAAACCAGATTTTCACATCTGCTTTGGCTCTCACGATCAATATTTAACCAATCTTTATGAACAGAATTGCTGAGCTTTTCTTTCATCTAACTAAACCCTTTGTAGTATGTCCTGAGTTCCATTAACACATCATGCCCAAGTTTGGAAGTGTTTCGATGCACCTCCTTTTTCATTCTTACAAAGAGTATACCACAACTCCTCATAAGACAGTCATATCCAAACTGGGAAAATCAGCAATTTTGCACCTGGTATTAGTGTGTTGTTAGTGCTAAATAAGCTATCTTGGACCTTAATGGGAAAAGTGGTGTAGATATATTTTAAATAAATAAGCTGAAAGCTTTTTATTTTAAAGTGAGATTACTGAATTCTACTGCCAACGGATGCTTAAGGGATTGATTCTCATTGCTAAGGCTCAGGTTGAATGAACTCTGGGTCACTCTGTTTGTAAGCTCAAGAGAAAAAAATATATTTTGAATCAGGCTCTGACTACGCATCATGCCATGCAAGAGACCAAGCAAACATGCTATATGGCCAAGTGCTGAGCATAGCCACGAAGAGATAGCAACTGGAAATCAACAGACTCAAAAATCATGTTTAGTGTAAGTCAAATGACTACCTAGGTCAGAGACAAGCTAAAGCAGAAGCAAAAATGGGACAGAGACAGGAGATGACACATGACAAGAGAAGGGTTTCAAACATGGCAAGGAAACATGGAACATGTTCAAGGGAAAGGAAACATGGCAAGGGAAACCTTACTGGAAGAAACATTACAAGCTTGGGGAATGGAACCAAGGAACAGGCAACATTCATAAGGGACACGGTTATAAGCCAGGAGAACAGGAAAAGCCACATGCTTCAGAAGCTTAAGTAACTAGTTCTTTGAATATCTAAAGATTTGGAGCAATGGCAAAGGAGAGTTAGTTCCCTTAAGTGACTCTCGCACACAAAAGGTTCTTAACACTAGAGTTACAAACCTGAGCCATGATAAGGCCTTTTGAGGCTCTCCTTCCAAGAGGAGCTTGGTCATGTGTCCATAGATGACCCTTCCCTTGCCCAAAACGTCAGCCCATGAAGGAAGGAATGAACAGCATTTCCTGCTCACCCAACTGAACTCTAATAGAGAACTGCAAATCCAAAATGGCAGTACCCATAGCGTCCTCGCTTTCCTTCTAACATTAAAGGAGGCATAAGTTCTGCTTATGGCAGCTTTCTTTCATTCCCTATGGATGCACAGCATCAGCCTAGCAATGAGTGGTCTGAAAGCCAAAACTGTTATCTCAAGAACAGTCTGGTGCACACAACAGCAGCCAAGAATATATAACTATTACATACCTGCATTAGCTGCCTTGCAGATAATTTTCAGCACACTGTCCAAGACTACATGGACAGTCCAAGAAATTATCAAAATTTGGCCTGCCATTTAGTTGTAAAATTTTTTTTAGTAAATATGGATGTAAAAAATTGCATCCCAGCATATTTAGCACCACTGAACAGGTTTGTATGTTAATAGATTCACATGCGATTTATAGGTACAAGTATAGTATTAGTGTCCTTCTAATAAGTTAAGAATAATTTTTTTTATCTTTCGTCATCTAAAATATATATAGTACAGAATATATAGGTATAGATATCAGAAAGGACACTACATTTCTACATTTAATAACCTCATTAGGGCTTTGTTATCTTTGTTTTTTATGTGTAGGGTTACCTATTCAGATGGAACTATAGCGCCCTCTTGTGCCCCAGCACAGTACACCTTCACTTAAGTTTTATACATATGCAAAACAAAATCCCTGGGGAAAGAACATGAAAGCAAATAACCCTTTTAAAATATCAAAGCCTTGTCTAATGTGACCACTGACTACCATTTGTCCTGTTTTTGAATTTAAAATTACCCCCCAGTAACAGACTATTTTGCCTCGAAAGTTAACAATGCCGCTAAAATAACCAGAACTCTCCACATTTATATTGCTTGTATTAATACCTCTAACTGGTGCACAGCTTCAGAAGGCAAGGTGACAAAAACGAAGTCTTCAATTGATTTCAGCGGGTTTGCTTTAGGCTCAGACCTTTGGGAAATCTGAGGTTCTTCTTGAAGTGCATGGTTCCCTGTCTGGTTCTGAAGGCGTTTCTGCATTTTCTGCTCCTTCCGTATGTCCTTGGCCTTACGACAGGGCGGTTTGCTTAAGTCTGCTCCTTTGCCTGGAATGACAACTTACATGTTTTCTGTGGGAAATTACCCAGAAGGCGAAAATATTGTAAGCAAAAAGGCACTCTGCCCTTGTGTTGCTCCCTTAAAAATGTCAGCAGCATAAGTATTTCCTCATTCATATATGAGATAAAGTTTACTCCAGCTGTCAAAGAATAAAGCAGATATATAAACCTATGAAGCTGGCCAGGAACTGGATTAAGTAATTAGAATTGTAACAGCCAAATTACAACACAGAGCAATGTTACTGGGCTTAAAAGAGAAGAAGTTGATTTTTATACCCCACTTTTTTCTACTGTAAGGAGTCTCAAAGTAGCTTACAATCGCCTTCCCTTTCCCTCCCCACAACATGCACCTTGTGAGGTAGGTGGGGCTGAGAGAGCTCGAGAGAACTGTGACTGGCCCAAGGTCACCCAGCAGGCTTCATGTGGAGGAGTGGGGAATCAAACCCAGCTCTCCAGATTAGAGTCCACTGCTCTTTACCACTACACCACGCTGGCTCTCTCCGTACACTGTAGACTAGGGTGGGGGGGAACAAAGTTACCTAGGGACCAAGGGCCTTGATCTTTGCACCTAAAAATGCTAAAAGGTTATTGAAACCACAGCAGACTTGCTACTTAAAATTGCGATGCCAGCATTATAGAATTTGAAATACTATTCCACCCACAAATTGTGACTGAAATTTCATAGTTAAGAACCATCTCTATTGCTTCCTGCATTTTTTTAAAAAAATGTTTCAATACAGCTTTTGGCCAGAACTAGAATCCTGGCTTGGTGGTACAAAACTAACTTAGGTTAAACAATGTGCTTGCATTTGTTAGTTATAGGTGTTATTGCTAAATCAAGATTTCTTGACCAAGCTGTACATTACAGGAGGGAAGGAAAAAATAGCCTGTTCAAGCATTGTAATCTTACAGAATTCTGGAGGGATGATTTAGGGGCTACCGGTGATTTCTAAATTGTTTTCCTGTCCCATAGTTGCTTGTGGGGCCCCAGCTTCTATTAGCAGATACTGAGCTAAAATTAATTTAAAATATTAGGGTGATTGCAGTTTACAGTTCAAGGTCAGTGGAACAGGCTCCTGTTGATAACAACAGCTACCATGACCTCTCTTAAAATAAAAGAATGCAACAAGCACTTTTCCTCTTCTGTAATAGGCAGCTGAGCACAACACCATCAGCAATCCAAGAAACTACAGACTGAGTCAAAAAGTCAGCAACAGAACTCCAAAGGAGCTTTCCTATGGCTCCCATCACAAGGAGAGGATGCCCTAGAAATGAATGGCTGGGAGACTTCAGAAAGGGAAAGGAGTTCCAATCATGCTTTCACCACCATTTTAATTCCTGACTCTCCCCGGTTCCTACCAAAAATGTAGCATACATGAAGTTGCCTCATATGGAATCAGACCATCAAGGTCAGTACTGTCTACTCAGACTGGCAGCAAGGTCTCAGGTAGAGGACTTTCACATCACCTGCTGCCTGGTCCTCTTAACTGGGGATGCTGGGAATTGAACCTGGAACCTTCTGCATGCAAAGCAAAAGCTCTTCCACTGAGCCACGTCCCCTCCCAGCAACTCACACAAGCCCTCCATGAGCCTCCAACTGCTGCCTAGGGAGTGGGGGGTGCACCAGACATCCTTAGCCTGACCCTACCCAACAGGCAACCGCTGCTGTCAGCAAAACCATGTCTCTTGCCTCCACTGAAAGTGGGGTCTAGGTACATCTATAACCAAGCCACTGCCTCTGTTCAAGCTCCCCTCGCACCATCATTGGGACTGGGGTTTAAGTGCAGCTAAAGAGACCAGCTCCAAGCCTCAAGCAGTTGGAAGTGTGGGGCTTTCTCTGAGGCCATCTTCAAAGCTGCGGTTTCACAGATGGTCTCTTGAGTTGACCGGAGACCCTTGCTGCCATAGACAGCCCCAACGGGCCAGCTGGCTTCCTCTCTCATCACTCACTGCTTCACCCCTAGTAAATTCCAGGGTGGGGCAGATAACATCCAGTGAAGCCAGGCCACTGCCTGGCTCTGAGGCCTAGCTGAAGCTGTTTCAGCACCCTCAACTAAGATTTGAAGGGGGGGGAACCAAAACTGAAAACAAAAGGTTCTGAGTAGAAAACTGGAGCTGCTCAGTGCAGACAGGATGCTGTGAACCTGCTCCTTGCCAGGCAGAGCCAAACTGAGAAACCCAGAGCAAGTCCCTCTCACTGAAGTCAGGAAAAAGCTCACAACCCTGACTGTGTCTAGGAGGCATTTCTCCCAACATTCTAGACCGCAGCACCCTAAGAACCACTGGAGAACGTAGGTGTTACATTAGTTTGTCAGGCTTCTACATTATAAACCTGAGGTCTTCAGCTCATGGGTCAGGACCCCCACATGGCTACAGCGCCCTACTAGATGGGTTGCAAGCCCCTAAAAAGCAACCATTTTTCTTCTGCTTTTTAAAGTCCCTACTGATGGAGCTCAAGTACAGCGAGCAAGGACACCTCTTCTTGTGCATATGCTGAGATAAGCAGCAGGCCAGTGAGGTGAGGACACTTAGTTACAGGGCTGATGCCTTTTTGTTGAAGCTAAGGACCCCCTCCCTGAAGCAAAGCCAGGCCACCCCCAACAATCACAAGGCCATAACTGACTCCTTTTCCTGTCAGGTGACTGTAATGTCACATGACTTCCTGTCACATGCATGTACCTTAGTGGGTCCCATGCTACTGTCCCTGTTCTTGAAAGAATTATCATTGTTATCAACTACCTGGTTTGGGAGGTGCATGACCAACTTTAGCTGGATTCAATGGCTTGCTCAAGTTGGCCTTATCTTTCTCGTTACAGGGTTCAGTGTGTCCAGAGTCTGTCTTTACAATTATTTCTCCTTTTATTTCTTCCTCTTCACTCTCCACCTTTTCTGTGTAAATATTGTCGGGTTCTAGTTCAGATTGGCTGGTGTCTGGTTCATTCTTTAACAAAACATTACAGCCAGTATCTTCTGTGTGGGAATCCATGGGTTCCCCTGTAAAGAATAATATGAACTGTTAACACAATAGAAAGAACAACTCATACACCATGATGCAATGCAATTATTATTTAATATGAAACAAAATCTCTCCACTACCATTGCTACAGAACAAAAAACAAATGTGGTCTTTGAAAGCTGGTTTTACCAATCACTGTTGTCTTTGGATGCCATTTTTAATTTGACTCAAAAAGCAATTAACTATTTCTAATAGAATATATATTATCATTGAATTTTTCCAGTTCTGTAGTCCTAGTGCATTATTTATCGGATGTCTTTGCTGTCTGATGAACTGCTTCTTATATTTTGTAATCCTCCTCCGGCTAATAACAATCTGTATATAAAATAAGAGAAGGACATGCATATCTAGGGGTGGATGTCCATTTGCAGCTGACAATAGGAACGGATAACATTGGTTTATGCATGTAAAACAAACCTCTACACTGGTTTGTGTGTTCTGTTCCTCATGTCACACAGAAGGATCGAGGGGGTATCTGGAACAGCTTTTCCACATATGCAAAACATTTGCTGGATCTAAGCAACTACCAGCATTCTCTAAAATTAAGGGATTCATGCAGATGAGGTTTATATATCTTGAACTCTGTCTGAATTCAAATTTAAAAAGCCGCCCTGACAACATTAGTAAATATCCGGTTATTAGGATTAAAAAATGTTTTAAATTGCTGAAACAAACTGCATGACAACCTCAAGTGTGTTGAATTTAGTTGTCATCACAATCTCTCACAGATATTTTTAAACAGCCAGACATATTCAACAATCAAAATAGTTTAACATTTCACAGACACAAATAAATTACATGCATTCTAAGTTCAACAAAATTGAACCATAGCGTGACGTTTCACAATTTATTATTTTACCAGGAGACTGTACTATGAACCAGAATTCAGCATTCATTGGTTAACAAAGAAAGATAGCTATTGCCCTCTGTAATTTACATACTACTAACCTCTTCTTGGAAAACATACACTGCAGAGCACAAAACTCACTCATTTTCAAAGGACCTCTTTACCTTCACTATTTATTTTAGAAGTCTCCCCTTTTGTTAGGAATCTCGGCATCTTCTTTAGAACTTTCTTATGGGATTTAGAAGGCTGGAAATGCAAAACACGGCATCTAGCAAACAAAGAGAAATATTTTGAGATGTCTCCCAATTAATAGAGTACTTGAAGCATGAAACTGATTTGTAGTGTATTACCCAAAGGCACTATTTACTCAAAAGGCAGACATTTTAAAACTTTTTTGGCTTTCTAAAAAAATAGGGGGGGGGTTGTCTTCCACTTGGGTATACAAATCCACTGAGCGTGAGAGCTGACTCAGTGCACACGCAGAGAAACCTCTGGAGAAACTGCACCAACTCATTCACCAGGATAGGAGTGGCAGTGAAAGCCATGCTGAGTCTGCAAATACCGCCTTTTAAGCTGCTTTGTATTGCAAGGGGAGAGAGGAGGAGTCAGACGGACTTGGTGGCTAGCTGTAGAAACTGGCAAAGAGCAAGAAGCAGCAGGAACAGCTGAGGTGGATTTGCCCCTCTACTGACCCCTGTTTCTAGCTCAGAATAGTTCTCCACACCAGCTTTTGCTTCTTCCCCTGTGCTACAGTTTGTAGTTGCCTAGTAGTTCAGCCCCCCCCCCCGAGAAAAACTCAAAAAGCCCATGGGTTGTAAAACAGTTTAGCACAACATTAACTGTAGCTGTTATGAGTTTGTGGACATTTGAGTTAGAGAAGGATAAGGGGCAAGTCATTAATTTTACTCGTCCTGCTGGACTGGAGACACTACATCTTCTGTTGGAAAAATGTGACTTCGCAGTCTACTGAAAACAGGCGTGAACAGTGCATTCCTAAGGAGAGTTACATCCTTCTAACCTCATTGATTTCAATGGGTTTAGAAGGCTATAAGTCTGTTTAGGACGGTACTGCCAGGCAGTCAATTTATCTGAGCCTTTGCCTAATGGTTCTACTTTGGGGGGGGGGGGGCATCAACATAAAAAAGTGAGTATTTTTTTAATTGAAACAGTGTGAGCTAAAACTACTTGTGAACACTTACAATGCAGAAAGGTGCAAAAAATAAAAGTAACTGATTTTCTTCTGTAGTGCATATTATTTATTGTATATTGATTACTATGTAATAAAAACATTTAGTATAATCAGCCTCCCCACTCCCAGTAATATTCATGGCAGAGCAGATGTTAGATTTATAATATAATATGATCTTACCTTATTGTATATTGAGGACAACATGTCCGATTCATAATGGGCTTGTAAACATATTTTCCACTCCTGAAAAATTATGTTTAAAACACATTTTACAAATTCTTAAAACAGTGTTATCCTAAACACATGCATTAATAGCTAAGAACATAAGAACATAGGAAAAGCCCTGCTCAATCAGACCAAGGCCCATCAAGTCCAGCAGTCTGTTTACACAGTGGCCAACCAGGTGCCTGGTCTGGCTAATTCTGGCTAATCAACTCAAATTTTCCATCTGCTACATGAAATATTCCCTAATTGACAGTCATATACCAGTCTTTTAAAACTAACATAAATGCATCTACATGAAAGTTCCACAACCTTTAGTAGAATTTACACTTATTTAGGATTGTAGCTGGAAACCTAAATCCTAAATGCAGTAGAGTGGGGGAAAGTTCTCCTGTATAGGTTGATTCCAAATAAATATTTGTCAGCTACTGATGCTGAGCACTGGTGGTTCTATACCAGGTATAAATCCTGTTACTTTATAGTTTAAATGGTAAGTGAAGCACTTTACAATAAACCACTGTGTCTGATAAAATATTTCACGAAACATATGATTTGTCCCCATTAATGAATTCGAACACTTCCTGAGAGTATAAGGGTTATACAGGAGCAGGAAAAGAATAGCAAATGACTTCATACTTATTTATCGACTGGTGTAGTCAAAGGAGAACTTGAGTCCATAAAAGGCCAAATTAAAGTCCCTTTAAAGTGCCCACAAGGCTAAATTAAACATTATGTTTGTGTGTATAAAATGCCATCAAGTCACAGCTGACCTATGGCGTCCCCATAGGATTTTCAAGACAAGTGATTAAGCAGAGGTAGTTTGCCATTGCCTTCCTCTGCAAAGTCTCCCTTGGTGGTCTCCCATTCAACTACCAATCTAGCTTAGCTTCCGAGTTCAGACTATACCAGACCAAAGTAAACATTATGCTCAAGCTAAAAGACTGAGAATAGACCACGGAATCATGTACTTGCTTTCCTTGCAATCCATCTCTAAAGCAAAATCCCCCCTCCTGCTTTCACTGTAGTTAAGGGCTGAAATAAATATAGGAAGTAACTGTGCATGAACCAAACCAGGTTTCTCAATTGGAGCATGAAGCTTAATGTGAGATGAAGAGCCCATGCTTCAAAGAAAGTTTCCTGTCACTGAGCTGCCATATAAATTCAGCTCAGATCTTTACCACCTTTCCAGGACATGGTGAACCATGTCTGAAATACCAGAGCATATCAATTAGTTTGTCTCGAATCTGGAACTGCGGTTCAAGCACTCAGTAGCAGAACATAGGTACAACATTTCAAGGTTCAGTCCCTGAGATCTCTGGTTAAAAAGCAAAGCAAGGAAAGATCTCTAAAACCTCAGGAAGCTACTGCTTGCAAGAATAAACAGGACAAAGCTACATTCATCAATTGATTCGGGGTAAGACAGGTCCTTATAGTAAGGGTACAAATGTGGCAGTAGCAACTTGTTTCACCGTCTACACTATTACACTCCTCGTCTCCTTTGGTGACAAGGATTGAGAAGTAACAGATGAATGCAGAAAAGCCAAGAATGGGAAATAAGTTTCATTTTTAACTCCGCCACTGCACAGCAGGACTATACTTATGAGAAAAATGAAAGACTGCTATACCTGGCAAAATACTATGACATTTAAATATTGACATTTTGACACTGAATACTGAATCAAATTAAGCTGACACAGTTCAGAAGACTCTTCCTTGATTCACCTTCGCCATCCTCTGTCTATAAGATCTTGATAATCTTGAACAGTCAATGAATGCGCCCACATGCCTGGAATAAACAGACAAACAAGGTAGTGAAATAGATTTCCCTTTCAAATAACAATGTGATAGTAAAAGCAGTCTCTAGGGAAAGCTGTTGGTGTAAAAGGCCCCAGCACTCTTTGAACCAAACGTTTGAGGAACTGCCATTGAAAGCATATTAAAATACAAATCTTGTGTGACACCATTGAAACCAGACCCTCAATAAATTTCTCAACATTTGTACTACCATTTGTTTTTCATACACACTACACATGGGCAGAGAGTCAACAACAACCCGTTCCACTGATTGTGCCACCTCCCATTAGGACCACACCACTAATAGGTAATTGTGGACTCTGGAATAAATTGGGGATCCCACTGACCTTGTGAGCATCAGCACTGGGCCCACCCTTAGTGTGTGTGTGTGTAAAGTGCTGTCAAGTCGCAGCTGACTTATGGCGACCCTTTTTGGGGTTTTCATGGCAAGAGACTAACAGAGGTGGTTTGCCAGTGCCTTCCTCTGCCCAGCAACCCTAGCATTCCTTGGTGGTCTCCCATCCAAATACTAACCAGGGCTGACCCTGCTTAGCTCCTGAGATCTGACGAGATCAGGCTAGCCTGGGCCATCCAGGTCAGGGCTGCCCTTAGTACTGATGTGTAAATAAATAAAGGTGCCATGCTTCCCGGCACTGAGAGGAGACGCAGGATGTCCAGATAAGATGACTCACCAATGGTCTCTTTAACACAGACAGGTCCAGAAACTAACCCTCTCTCCATACCTTCTCTCTCTTCCCCCAGCTAGGTTATCCGACTAGCCAGTCCTTACTACTGAACTGCCAACTCATTTCCCCCATCTTTTACTATCAATTTATCTCCTAACCCACCACTGTTTCCCAAGCCTCTCTATGCTTGGGTCATTACACCAACTGCCCAGTGGCAGCATGGCAGCTTTCTGGTTCAGTTAGCCAAACAAGTCATGAAAACATTTGGGGTGGGGGGTGGGGGGAAAGGTGACAGGATTACACCTGGAAGCAAGATTCTTGTAAAACACCTCTCCAGTTTTAAATCTAATATGCTCAGAACAAGAATCCTAGATGTCAGAGTCAAATGCTCTGGGTGGGTTTTAGAATTGGCAACTCTTGGTTGGGGAGGGTGGAGCGTGAGGAGGGTGGGTATAATGTCATAGAGTCCACCTTCCAAAGCTGCCATTTTCTCTGGGTGAACGGATGTCGCCTGGAGATCAGTTGCAATCCCAGGAAACCTCCAGACGCAACCTGGAACTTGGCAACCCCTAGCGGGCTTCACGACATCATCTCATTAAAACACAAGGTGCTCTAAGAAAAGGAAAAGGCAAGTTGCAGTGTATGACCTGCATCTGGCTAGCTACAGCCCCGGGAAGTTTAGCCAAACCCGGTTCTCCACGAGAACGTACATTCAGATAAAAGCAATGTACCGTATACTCTCTTTTTTATATAATTTTTTTTATTTTTATAACAAAACAAAACAAATGCAATAACAAAAAGAAAATAAAAAGAAAATACAAAAGAGTATCAATTGTATGCTCTAATTAATACAATCATAGTTACAAAGTTGTAAAGTTCAAAAAACAAAAATACCCTTTTGACCTTAAAAAGTGACCCATCACCAGACTTCCAAAGAAGTGTCTAAACAGTTTTAACAATTACATTAACAGTAAAATAGAAAAGTAATAGAACTTGTTTCTGTAACTCACTAATTAAAATAGTAAAATCCATTTTTGCCAGTTTATCCCAATCTGAGACGGCCTTTGCCCAAGGTTTTTTTTTTTTTTTTAAATTCTTCCATATCTTTTCCATGTAGGAATTCTGTTAATTTGGCCAGCCTCACATACATCCATAGTTTCTCTCTCCAGTCACGAACTGAAGGTTTATTCGCTTGCCAAACCCGGTTCTCCACAAGAACGCACATCCAGCTAAAAGCAGCGGACCGTCTACTCCCAACCCTTCCAACACGCTGAACGTTTAGCAGACCCGCACCCAGCCTGGGAACCTGCGACGTAGAGGGCACATTGGGTCCACACCGCCTGCGTTCATTAAAAAAAACAACCACCATATATAGGCACGCCGGGCACAAACCAACACAGCAAATAACGTGTGTCCCGCCGCCAAATCCTCGCCCCTTTTTTTCTGGCTAGTTCCCACAGCCCGGCCAGCCGTCTTACTCCCCGACCCGCTTGGCCGACAACAGTCAACCCCCAACCCCCGCCCCATCGCGATCCCCCACCGTAAGAGAAGTTGCCCCTGTCGTCCTTGCAGTAGCCGCAGCGGTAACCGTCCTCTCCTCCGAAATACTCCACGATGCTGAGGGAGCTGCCCCCCGTCGTCGCCGCCGCCATCCTTGCCGGCTTCCTTTCCCCCCCCCCCCCTCTCCGCCGGCCCTGAGAGACCCTTCAGGGGCTCCCGGAAGAAGGGACCGCAGCTGCCGCCGCCGCCGCCGCCGCCATCTTAACCAAGGGCAAAAGTCCGGGCGGCGGGACGAAGGGGCTGTTTCCGGGTCTAGGACCGCGGCCCTTAGAGCGCTCCCTTTGCGGGGGAGAAAGGCGGTGGGCGCACGCGGGAGTCAGGACGAGCTCTCACGCATAGAGCTTGCAGTGCTTGCGCCCTTTTATCTTTGGAGGGGAGAAAGTTAGATGATTAGATAAAGCTCCCCCCTCCACCACCAATCTGCAGGCATCGCTTGTTGTGTTTATCCGCCAGAGCAAAAGTCTTGCGGCGCCTGAAGGAAACGTCTATCATGACATCAGCTTCGTTTTCATAGCGCGGTTCATGGGGGGGGGGGGGACTCGTGACTGGCAAAAAACCAAAATAAAAACGCGCCGCCGATGGCCAGATTTTAAAGCAGGGTTGCCAACCTCCAGGTGCTGGAGCAAAGGTACACAAGTACTAATATAGACAGGCTGGGATAAGGATAGTACGAGGCTCTCAAATAACTGCAAAAACATGTATTGACAAAGGAGTAAGTGAACGTGCAAACACGTATCAAAGGAAACTTAGCACCGTTTCCTTTGATACGTGTTTGCACGTTCACTTACTCCTTTGTCAATACTTGTTTCTGCAGTTATTTGAGAGCCTCGTACTATCCTTATCCCAACCTCCAGGTGCTAGCTGGAAATCTCCTGCTATTACAACTGATCTCCAGCAGACAGAGATCAGTTCCCCTGGAGAAAATCGCCGCTTTGGCAATTGGACTCTGTGGCACTGAAGTCCCTCCCCTCCCCAAAGCCCGCCCTCCTCAGGCTCCACCCCAAAAACCTCCCTCTGGTGGCGAAGAGGGACCTGGCAACCCTGTTTTAAAGCCACCTACCGGATTTGCAGGATTGGTTTTGTTTACAGTGCTTCGAAAGCATCTCGTCCTCTACCTCCCCCTCCAAGTTATTTAGGGTGGGGTTAGTCCATGGTTTCAACAGCTACGGCATCATAATATTTGGGGGGGGGGGCGTTGCGTTAGGTGATTACACCCAAACTGAGTAGGAGTGTTATTGCGGCACCTTAAAGGCTCACAACATTTTATTCCGGCACACGTTTTTGTGGTGTAGAGCCTCCTTCGTCAGATGTGAGCGCTGTCAATTTGCCAAATGTATGCCCACTATGCATCCGTTGTAGCTATGTGGCCAACGCTTACGCCAAAGAAAAAACTTTGCAGCCCTTGCGCCTCCCGTATTAACAGTGCGCAGAAAGTTATCAAACACATAACGTACTGCACTTTGTACAACAGTAAACACTGATGTGCGATGTTGTTGCTTTAAGAAACAGCATTTATGGGGGAAGTACTAAAACTAGGAACAGCATTTGCCCACAGACAATACATGACTGCCCATAGTGAATACATGTTTGCCAATAAGGAGCAATGAGAGCACGCTTGCCAGTAGGGAACACTGAGACCATGCTTGCCAATAGGAAACACTGAGACCACACTTGCTGTATTGGCAAGCATGGTTTCATTATTCCCTATTGGCAAGCGTGGTTTCATTGTCCAATATTGGCAAGCATAGTTTCAATGTTCCCAATTGGCAAGCGTGCTCTCGCTGTTCCCTATTGGCAAGAGTGCTCTCACTCTTCCCTCCTGGCAACTGAGCATTGTCTATGGGCAAGTGCTGTTCCTAGTTTTAGTACGTCCCCATTTATGGTGGGGAAAGTATCCTATAACCAATTTAAATAAATATTGAAGATGTGCTCTGAAGCCCCTTTTCATTTTTTATTCTAACAATCCAGTAAGGTCAATTAGACCGAGAATGTATGACTGACCCAAGTTCACCCAGCATGTTTCCATGGCAGATTGGGCATTTAAGCCTGGTCTTTCCAATCCTAGCCAGACAGTCTAACCACACGGCATACTGCTTGTCTAAACAGGCATTAAATGGTTGCGTGAAAAATTCTTCCAGCTTCCAACTATTCTTTGGACCGAGGAAGTAGTGAACGCTGGATTTAGCACTTGTGCTTTGTAATTTTTTCCAGGAACTCTGTAAGCTGCTTTGAACTTTTTTTCTGCCTCACCAACAGCCCACCTTATTGTTCAATTTTACAACCCTGGAGCTCTATTCCAACAACCACTGTGGAACAGAGTCATCAAATGAACAAAGTAACTTTTCGGGGAAAGGATATCTGTATTCTAAAGCACGCACACAGAGAGAGGCCAGCTCTCAAAGTGCTTATCCCCCGCCCCCTTGCGAGGTTTTTATGTGGGGTTTCCCAACCAGTAATATTCTTAGTATAAAAGAGCAAGAGTCCAGTAGCACCTTAAAGACTAACAAAAATATTTTCTGGCAGGGTATGAGCTTTCTCATATCTGTATCTGAAGAAGTGAGCTGTGGCTCACGAAAGCTCCTACCCTGCCAGAAAATATTTTTGTTGGTCTTTAAGCTGCTACTGGACTCTTGCTCTTTTATTCTACTGCAGACAGACTAACACGGCGACCCACTGTGAGTAATATTCTTACTGAGGCTATCGTATTTTGGTCACGTCATGAGACGACAAGAGTCACTGGAAAAGACAGTCATGCTAGGAAAAGTTGAGGGCAGCAGGAAAAGAGGAAGACCCAACAAGAGATGGATGGACTCAATAAAGGAAGCCACAGCCCTCAATTTGCAAGACCTGAGCAAGGCTGTCAAAGATAGGACATTCTGGAGGACTTTCATTCATAGGGTCGCCATGAGTCGGAAGCGACTTGACGGCACTTCACACACACAATATTATTCTTGCCATCCAGCTCAGGAATTCTAACAACCGGAAATGAAGACCACGTGGGGCGCTGTTTCCTCTATAGGGAAAACCGGCATCGCGCAGGATGAGAAGCGCGAACTCCGCCATCTTTACTGAGGGCACGTCACGTCGAGTCTTTGAGCGTTCCGCACAGAGGAAGCGCCAGTCAGCGCGCGCCTCACGGGCAAGCAAGAAGGGCAAAGCCGAGCCCGCCGCCATCTTTAATGAGGGTTTTTTTTGTTTTCTTTGGGAAGTATACGGATTAGAGAGCCTAGAGGCAAAGGGACACTCGGCAGGTGGCTCGATGACGACGCGTATTCAGCAGCAGGTTCACCCCGAGCGCCGCGACGGGACACGAGGACCTGCTGCCGTAAAGAATAAACTTTGTTCCACTTCTCCCACCCCCACCCCCGTTTCACTTACCGCTGGATACTCTCCCCTGGGCGGAGCGACAGTAGCCGCACCGGTAGCCCGTCGTCTTCCCTTTGTATTCCACGATGGAGTACATCGTGCCCAGCGGCCTTCCCGCTCCCCCAGCTTGGGCTACTGGTCGCCGCCGAGCGGCTGCCGCGCTTTCGGCGCAAAGCCACTCGCCCGCGCGCGAGCCGCGGCCTTTCCTCCTTGGGCTCTGGGCCCCCGGGGACGGTTGGCAACGGGCCCCTCCCGCGCCGGGGACCTTCCTGGCCGGCGTTCCTGGCAACCACGTGGCCAGAGGGAGCGAATGGTGGCGCCGGGCGGCTGTTGCCGCTGTTCCCCTGCGGGCTCGGGCGGCCACGCGCCCCAGCGACTGCCTCGCCTGCCCTTCGTTAGAGTGGCGACGGTGACAGCTCTTTGCTCATCTCGAGAAGGGACCCCCCCCCTCCCCGCTCGTTGCAGCGGTAGCACCGCCGCCACCTCGGCCAAGAGGGAAAAAAAACTCTGGTTGTTTTCTGCCGCTCCAGAAGGTCGGGCCAGAACCAACGGGTTGAAAATTTTTTATTTTTTTATTTTTTTTTATTATTTTCTTCATTTAATACATCAGCATATAGGTCAACATCTATTTACTAAAAAATTGACAAAGTAGTACAAAACGACAAAAATAGTAGTAATGTAAAATTAAAAGGATTCCCCCCCCCCCCCGCCTCACTCTTTTCCATCTAAAAATAAATTGCATATACTTTTGCTAACAAAATCAACGGGTTGAAATTAAACCAGAAGAGTTTCCTTCTGGACGTTAGGAAGGACTTTCTAACAATTAGAGCGGTTCCTTCGTGGAACAGGCTTCCTCTGGAGGTGGTGAGCTCTCCTTCCCTGGAGGTTTTTTTAAGAGGTTAGATGGCCATCTGTCAGCAATGCTGATTCTATGACCTTAAGCAGATGATGAGAGGGAGGGTATCTTGGCCATCTTCTGGACATGGAGTAGGGGTCACTGGGTGTGTGTGTGGGGAAGTAGTTGTGAATTTCCTGCATTGTGCAGGGGGTTGGAGTAGATGACCCTGGTGGTCCCTTCCAACGCCATGATTCCATGCCATTGACAAGATTGCATCTCTTGGACCTCTCCTGCCCTTAGACAGAACACTGGGTGACCCAAAGAGTGCCAGAAGACTTTGGAAAGATGCTGGCAGAAAGCTTGCAGTGAACCCGACAAGAGTATGCTACATAGCCCATTGGAAAACATATGAAGTGGCAATGACAGTGGCAAGGCTACCATTCTCTGCAACAATTGTCAGCTACCTCTTGACCCAACTATTTAAGGTGTCCCATCATCTGCTGGAGTGGCAGACTCTTAATCTGGAGAACCATGTTTGATTCCCCACTCCTTCATATGAAGCCTACTGGGCGACCTTGGGCCAGTCACAGTTCTCTCAGAGCTCTCTCAGCAGGCAATGGCAAACTATGTCTGAACGTCTCTTGCCTTGAAAACCCGGTGACCTGACACACCCACAGAAATCAATTAGCTGTGACACCATTGCGAGGTTCTTTGCTGATAAAATAACACAAATACACTCTGACCTGGATGCTACAGGTAAGATAGGGCTGGCTGATGATATGCCTAAATACATCACCTGGTCTGATGACAGACCGTTCTGACCCAGCAGATGGCTTGAAGGCTCTTGTGCTTCCCACTTTTGACAGGGTTAAGAGCCTTGGGGTTACACTGGATCCAGCATTACTGCTGGAGACGCAAGTGAACATGGCTGAAGAAAAAGCTTTTTTCCAACTCAGAGTAACCTGCAAGATGGCCCCCTACCTTGAGTCAGCCAATCTGGTGGCCTGGATTCATGCCACTAACATCAAGACTAGACCACTGTAATGTGCTCTACATGAGACTCCCCGTAAAGTCAATCCGGAGACTCCAGTTAGTTCAAAACGCTGCAGCTACATGATCTGGAGCTAGGCAGAATGTGCATATCACTGCCATTCTGCAATCACTTCATCGACAGGCTCATTTCAAGGTATTGACTATCACTTACAAAGCCCTTCATGGCCTCCCTCCCCATGCTCTGCCACAACTTCGCTCATCCTAGCAGGGCTTTTCTGCAGATAACAGAATTATTCAAGAGGGCTGTTTGTGCAGGTAAGTAAAACTGTACTGTCAGAACATTGCATTGGTACAGGGAGAGGGACTGTGACCTATACCTCTGTATTGCTACTTATCATTGTAAGAATGCTCCAGACTAGGTAATTTTTACACTACAATGTATCGTGTTTAAAAGCTCTTGCTTGTTTCAACTCCGAGATTTCTCTTTGTTTTCAGATTTCTGTAGTCTAAACTCTGTTGTATTGTTCATGGGATGTCCCGTCCTATTGACTGTATTTGACTTCCACTGTCTAATCCACCTTGAGTCTCAGTGAGCAAGGCCAACAATAACCAAACAAAAAAATAAATAAGGAAACTCTTTCAAGCTCATGTTTCTGCATAGAAACAAAAATTAAGTTTAATTTAAAACAATTGTTGGCAAATGCTCCCTTTCTTCTTGAGGGCAAGGGGATTAAAGGTGTCATAGGTCACAGTTATGTGAACATGGTGGAGAAGTAGGTTAAGGAAATTTAACAATGAACCACACTGGGAAATTAGGGGGGAAAGTGATCACCACACACACACACACACACTCTCTCTCTCACACAAACTCCAGTAGATTACCAGTTTCCTAAACAGGACAATACTCTCTAGTAAATTGCTGCCTTGTAAAATCTATCAGTACTTACCTATAGCTTTCACATAGAACTGAAGCTATTACATTAGCATGACCATCAAAGGATACTGGCAAGGCATTAGCAAATTATCACATTTATTCTGTTTGCACAGTTACATCAGTCAAGAGGTACTGAATTTGTTTTAAATATCACCTTATTGAAAGGCGCTGCTCTTTTTAATTGACATTCCACTTTTTTCCCCAATGGGGACCCAAAGCAGCTTCCAGGCCTCCTCCATTTCATTCTATGAGGTAGGTTAGGCCAAAAATGTGAGACTGGGCCCAAGGTCAGCCAGCAAGCTTCCGTAGCGGTCTCCTAGATCGTAGTCTGACCTGCTAACCTCTACACCAGCTCCCAATTATGTTAAGAGGCAAATTTGTTTTCTTCATGCATCAATGCGTTTGGAATAGGCAACATTTTTTATCTCAAGTGCAGAACGCTTGTGTGTTAAGTGCCGTCAAGTCATTTCCGACTCATGGCGACCCTATGAATCAACGTCCTCCAAAGTGTCCTATCTTTGACAGCCTTGCTCAGATCTTGCAAACTGAGGGTCGTGGCTTCCTTTATAGAGTCCATCTATCTCTTGTTGGGTCTTCCTCTTTTCCTGGTGCCTTCAACTTTTTCTAGCATGATTGTCTTTTCCAGTGAGCTTACTTGCACCCAAAAACAAGTGAAGAAATGATGGCTGAAGGTGGCCAAATGTGGGAAGTTGAGCACCACTTTCAGCACCTCAGAGACTTACCTTGGATCCAGCCTGTTGCCTGCATGGGTGTAGGAGGTAGTGACGAGATACGACACATCCATTGCCTTTTGAGCTACTGCATTCCACTCTTGTCTTTGAGCGTAAATCAGTTGTAGGAAAAGCTTTGGAGATTATTATATTTTCAGATCTGATGAAGCAGCATGCAAATGTATAGAGGTCATTATTAATAAATGACTCGCTTTCCTACTGTGCCATTGTTTTTTGGTTTTTGCACACTGTTCTTAGTTTTGGTCCTTTGAACAGCCTCAGTGTGAATTCTTGAACTAAATCTAGCAATGTGTGGTGTGATTTCACAAAGCCAAAACTTCCATGTGCATGTGTACCTTCCAAACAGCTAAGAGAACGGCTCTGTTCTTCCCTGTGTGTTTACAGGTATTCCACTTCATTGTTTTCAACAAATGCAAGTACATTCACAGTAGCTGAAAATAAATACATACATTCATGCAATTGTCTTGAAATGCAGACAGACCACTGAAACGTTGAAATATCGAAACAGAGTTTCTCATTACAACACGTGAAAACATTCTGTTGAGTTTTTAACCAAAGCCGTGCCCTTTCTCCCCATTTGGTCTCGCACTTGGCAAGACTTCTGGATTCACCCACAAAGATAAGTATTCTTCCACTAATTTCAAGGCTATTTGCATTAATAAAAATTGTTAATACAGCCCTTCTAAACTGTTGTATAATAGGAAGAAACACCACAAACATGAGACTTGTATAGAATACAAATATAACTTTAATTTCTAACAAATTGTTAAGGTACATAGTTTGGCACATAAACAAGCCACAAACGGAGAACTAAGAACAAGTTATAACAAAAAGAATATCACATCTCATTTAAAAAAAACCTGGGGGGTAGGAACACCAACAAGTTCTCTGTTTGAGCAAGTACTGTGCTTCTTGAAAGAGAAGGACTGGTTTCTATGGGCAACAACTTCAACAGGACATTGCCTAGTACTAATCCTCTCATGGAACTTTCCAATACCTGTAAAGGGAAAAAAGTAGGCTTCGTTCTGTCTTCAGTTACATGAAACAAGTTGAAAAATCATAGAAATAACCACCTCTCAATAACTTTGTGACTAAGTTAATATCTGAAAGGTACCTTTCAGAATTGTTCCAGATCACTGGGTTTCCTGGTTAGCTGGTGGAATCATGGGCTGTGAAATTTCAAAAGTCTTCACAATATTCTGATGAGAAAAAAGGATTGGCTTCTAATGTTAACTGAATTTAAAATTCACATCAACAATAAAGAGAATCAAGCATTTTGCCTTTCTTCCAGCATCAGCTACCTGGTTCAGAACTTTGAACATAATTTGAGATGCATGTTGGGGGGGGGGGACTAAGAAATAAGTGTGACCACCTGTTCATCCATTCAATAAAACGTTTGCATCATACTCCCCCTTACCCTGAATAACAAGTGGAGCTTGTGTCAATTTTGTTCAATAAGATATGGAATTATGTAGCTGTTACCACTTTATTGCACAGGCTTAAAGTGAAAGGATCAGAATCAAGAAAAAACAAACAACTTTCCAAAATTTTACTACAAGCAGGACACAAAATTGCTTATACCCATTTTGTAAAGACATACACTTCACTTTTAATCATGTCAGAATCTTTTTAACACACTTGAGCTGCTTTATAACAGTAATTTAAACAGTTTAAAATCAGCAGTAAATAATTTTTTTAAACCCCAAAGTGAAACAATAATTTTCAGATAAGCATCTGAGGCAGTGGGCTATGGTCCACAAAATATATGATAAAATACTTATTTTTACAGCCACAAGATTAAAAAATTCCTATGAGGACAGAAAAGACTACACCAACATATGAAGTTGCTTCACACTCAATCAGACCATTGTTCAACAAGGTCAGTGTTGTTTAGTCAGACTGCAAGGAGCTCTTCAGGGTCTCAGGTAGAGGTCTTTCACAACTACCACCTGCTCCTTTTAGCTGGAGATGCTGGGGATTGAACCACCAAGCAGATGTTCCACCACTGAGTCACAGCCCCCTCCCAATAAAAAAACAACAGAATTAGGTCAAAAAGATGTCCCAGGCTACCAAAAGAGAACCAGAACAAGTTATACTAACCAGTACATCAACACCACAATTGGCGTCTAAAATTTGACTGTGGAGATTATCACTGAAAAGGCTCCGCTTCAAGTCTTACTTCTGAAGGCAGGAATATCCAAAACAGAGCCACTGTTGCAGACTTTAATTGATGGGCAGGCTTGTACAATTAGTTCTGCCATTTATTCAGTACTCCAGAATCTAGATCACAGTCTCCTGGGAACACTTTAGTTAGCTTAAGGGAAAGGAGAAACATTTTCACTTTACCTGCCATTCTTCATAGTTCATTGTTAAGACTGCTTGTTTCCGTGCTTGAGTATCCTGATTGTTTTCTCCTTCCTCTGGATATAAAGGTTCTATCACACATCACATTTTAAGAACAGAAAAGTTAGTATTTAAGACAAAACTTACAGTATACTTACGCAAGTATCTATCAGGTCTTATGGCAATCAAATAGTCACTTTTATAAAAGAATTCTTAAAATTTACCTATTATGGGAAGTTTGTCCTCATCCAGCTTGATTCCTGCAAGCCCATCCTGGAATAAACACATCTCAGGTTATAATTAAGCCAGCAAAAACTACCGAAAAATACCTAATTGGTGTACAAGAATCTGAGATTTGGCAATGTTTAAATGAATAAGACAATGTTTCTATTTCACAGATTCCCAGGCCTTGAGATGATTTTTTAAATCAGGGAAACAGAATCAGACTACATTCCCTATTATTTCTAAGCCTTAATTTCTAAGCGGACTCCATTGTTGGCAAGAGATAGAACCAGATAGCTGATTTCAGCTTATACACAGAAGATTTAGGAACCAGTACTGTGTCTTCCTCCCCACTCCACTCCCCAGTATAATCAATCCAAGTTAAAATGAAACCAAATACAGTCCTAAATTTGCTTTGGGAACTTTGGTTAGACTTTCAAAGCATGTTTTGAAAACAGCCAGTTTAGAGATTAGTTTTATTTCCTTTCTCTTTTTGCCATCAAGTCACATCTGACTTAAAGCAACCTTTGGTGAGGTTTTCAAGGTAAGAGACATTCAGAGGCGGTTTGCTATTGCCTTCTTCCATGTCAAGATCCTGGTGTTCCCATCCAAATACTTGCCAGGGTCGACCCTACTTAGCTTTTGAGGTCTGACAGGATCAAGCTAGAAGAGAAAGGGAGAGGTTTGTTCTTCAGAAGAGAAGGTCCAGGTAATCCTGTGGCCTGCTTTTTAATCCTGGTTTCAGTTTTTAAAAATACATCAGACCAAATTGTTGTATAAGATTAATTAGTGATATCACATAGGCACTGGGCTCCAAAGCTGTGGCTTTATGCATGGAAACATTTACCTTTACTCAGCAAGAAATTATTTAACTAGGAATCTTCAAGGCTATAAAAAAATAAGTCTTTGTGCTTCCTGACAATATTGCTTCAGATAAAGTTAAAGTTAGCGATGACAAATGGATGCATTTTGCTTTTTAAATGACAAATAACACTGCAAACCATTCACACCTACCCTTATTAGGAAGGATACGTGAAACATATTTTCTATAGTACGAGGAAAAGAATCTGGATCAGTCACAAACTCAAGGAAGGATATTGGAACACCAGCTACAAATATAGAAAATGAGGTGTGAGAACATGGTGCTGCTTTTACCATCCTTTTGCTCTTTCTTTTCCATGCAGCGGCATTAAGAGATTTCTTTTAAACCTGTATTTGCTGCATCCTGTTGCCTATTGGCATTTGGAGAATGGCGTTAATCTGATACTTGCAAGGGAGGGAGCTACAAAGAGCAATCCCACTGCAATCCCAGGATAATGATACAGCTGAGTGACAGTTTACATAAAATATTTTAAAGAGAGTTGAGTACCACCAAAAACAGGTGGAGCCAAAGCAACTTGAGCTAGCCTAACAGTAGGAAGCTTAAGCAGCTTGCTCCTCCCCACTTTGCGGATACTGTGAAGCTGACTGGAGTTTAACGCAGGACTCCCTATAGCCACTGCTGGCTTCTGCAGCCATTTCAGATTAATTATGTTCCTTCACCCTGCAAAGGAGAAAGGAACAACTCCCCTCCCTCCTTTACAAGCTTTAAGATAGGAACAAGTAATGCTCCAATTCAATTTTGGCATTAGCAGTGTTCTACTTGCATACTTACGTTCGTCTCTAAAAAAGGATTGTAAATATCCTAAGATCCTCTCTACTTCTTTTTCT
The DNA here is from genome assembly GCF_029931775.1 of Euleptes europaea. Classification (NCBI taxonomy): domain Eukaryota; kingdom Metazoa; phylum Chordata; class Lepidosauria; order Squamata; family Sphaerodactylidae; genus Euleptes; species Euleptes europaea. The sequence continues at coordinate 68,271,750 of NC_079316.1, forward strand.
GTGGCTTCCTGATGAGATTCTTCCATCTTCTTCAGCTAGAAGTACAATTCAATTAAGCTGTCATTCACAACTACATTATACTGTAGGGGTACATTGCTGTTACATGGGCCAGAACAAAGCTTGATCAGAACTAAGCAGGCTGCACTCCGATATATTCAACATCAGACCCTCACCAATGATATCATGATGTCTTGACCAAGGAGACCACCTCCAGTCCAGAAGCATCCACTCCTATCAAGTCAGGCCAAGACACCATGGAAGGCACAACATTCAAGATGGTTTCACTGGAGGTGGAGTAGGCTGTCTGCCTTGAAGTGTTAGAAAAGCAGACCACCGGTACTCTTCAGGGTGCATATTCTGTGTCCATGTTATACAGTATTCTCCCCTAAGAATATTCTTTCCTTATAGCAGGAAAAACAATTCTGTAAACCATTAAGAGTATACGCGATAATGCAGCCAATGTTTGACGCAAGGCTTCAATCTCTACACAAAAAAGTTGGGTCCACTAACCCATGAAAAATAGTTCACGAAACCATCTCTTCTCCTTAGTCCCTTGCACCTGTCACAATCCTCTCCCAAGGTCTGGGTGATCTTCAGAACTAGAGTAGATGCAACACTGGAGAACTGAAGCTCAAGTAGTAGTCAGCAGAAATCACTCCCTTCAAGGTAACTTGCAAGGAAGCTGCCAGAGCTCTCACCCTCACATACACCCCCCATTTGAAAAATATTTTTTCCAGTGTTGGATTAAAAGGCTTCAGCCACATATTACAAGCCATTTTACATAACTGATTGGTGAGAAAGGGACACTGCATACATGTTAAAAACGACTGTTACAAAGAATAATATCTACGTTTCCACCCTGCTCCAACAAATCAGATCTGTGCCTGAAAAGTCTTCTGAATTTTTATTGGATCCTACACTTATAAAAGGCAGTTCCCTTTAGCAAGTACACTGAGAACAACTGGACGCTGAAATTCACAACAGTAACAGACTACAATTCAATGCATTACCCCAGCCACCCACCCACCCACACTACCTGTGCAGGCATGACCCTTTTTTCAGCTGGCCCTGCTTTCTTCTGCCTTTCAATTCGTGGCCTTTGAACAGGAGGATCAGCAGTGAAAGCTCCCAACCTAAACAAAGTAAAACAACGTGGCTCCCATGTGCAACAATTCAAAGTTCAAATTGTTTAAAGTTAACATTTATTATTCTTTTGAGGCGGCCTAGGAAAATTCCAGATATTTGATCACATGGGGCTGAGAGAATTCTGAGAACTGCAACTAGTCCAAGGTCGCCCAGCAGGCTGCATGTGGAGGAGTGGGGAATCAAACCCGGTTCCCCAGACCAGAGTCCACCACTCTTAACCACTACACCAGGCTGGCTCTCCTTTGGAGAGTTTGGAGTTGTGACCTGGCATGGTTTTGACGTGGCATGGTGAGCGAGGAAGCAAAATGGCTACTACAGGAGGCAGAGCCAGTCACAAAATGATTGCTGCGGCTTAACTTCAGTAACAGTGAAATGCTTGTGCTTTGGTGGCAGCTGGTGCCAAATCAACATTTAAAAAAATCTGCACAATCTGGAAAAGCAGTTGCGAGTAGCAACATCAATACCAGCTCACATCACACGCCTCACCAAAGAGAAGCAGTTCCAGCTATCACATTAGAGGTGAGTTAATTAAATGTTTGACCAAATATAGCAGGCTAATTTTTAAGTTGATAATTTTGTATGGCCTGCGAATGATGTTATAAATATCCAAATGGCCCTTGGCAGAAAAAAGGTTCCTCTCCCCTGTCCTAGGGTATGATAGGAAAGTCACAAGCCTGCGGTTTGTAATACTTTTAAAATGGATTATAGATGTTGCAGATAGAATACGGATACAGTGAGCTTGATGATGCCTGCCCTGCCCTTATACAACAGCGTTTGTTCAGTGAGGGGAAAGGAAAGATGCTTTGCAAATGCTCAGTTACTCTTTACTAAATTGCTCCCTTCTCCCAATCATAGTGCCAGGCAACTCCTCAATGCTAACCACAATCTCAAAAAATCTTGGCCAGCTTTCTCTGCTTTTGTGGGGAGGAGGGCGGATAAATCCGTCAAAGACCCCAAGGAAAGGCAGGGTAGAACCAGAGATGGAGGGCTCTACTTCCCTAGCCTACCTGGGGCCATTTGGCTACTGCTTGCCCCTGAAACAATAGCACACACACTCATTCACAGGGTAGCTGCCACCACCTGTCACAATGAGATCTGAGGCAGAGTCTAACAAGCCTACTTCTGCCTCTTTCTGCCACCCAGAAACAGAGTGAGAAGGGAAGGTAGATGAAATTACTTGAAGGGAAAACATAAAGAGAACAGAAGGATTTCATACACATAGGAGAATGCAAAACAGATAAAATACAAAAAGCTAATGCAAGCTAAATACACCGATTCCCTACTGGCTTACAGATCCTGAGCCATATCAGCCTGACGTGGGCTTATCCGGCAAGGGGCCTCATCTTCTGCTCCCTCCACAGAAAAGCAAATGCAGCTCTCACTTCAAGGTTTTATCGTTTTTTTCCCATGATCGCACCCCCCTCACATGGTTAGTTGTTCTTTTCCCACTCCACATGGTACTAAGCCAATCAAGTGATCCCACTTGGAAGAAAAACCCTCTTCCTTTCTGTGGGGCATTGCTCCTGTTCTTGCTAGTAAGCTTAATTAACACAGGGAACCATGGGGACCAGGATGGGTGCTCAAGACAATCCCTGATTTTTTTTAACAAAAGTTTTGAGGTTTGTTTGCTTGTTTTTGTGAACCTGGGCTTCCCACTGAGCTTGTTCAGGTTCAGCATTAGATATAAAACGTTTCCAGTTGTGGTTTGAAGACATGCTATTTTGTCAATATTTGAAAAAAAGTATCATACTTACATGAAGTGGAAAGTAGGTGCTCTTCTAAAGTACTTTTTTGCTTCTTCACCAAGCTTGTGCCAAGCATTGCTAGGCAAAAATCCACTGGCAAGCTGCTCACTGTCATTATCACTTTCATCTCCTTCTAGACGATTTAAACCCATGAATGATAACTGTAGAGGAAACATACTGGTATCAGTTTCCATTTGTCACCATGAAACAGAAGTCTACTCCTAGAAAGCAGGTGTGTGAAAGGACTACCAGGCTTAATATCAGCTTCCTAAAGGTGTTTTCCACACTCCACCAAACTGAACTAAGGATAGATACAAATAAATTAAACTTAATTTTGATGCATCATTTGATGCTCCATTTCAACAGGAACTCGTGGTCATTCCCTTGACAGAATTTTAACTGAATTACTTAATTTTCCAGCATTGTTCCAGCTTTTGCATGCTGTTATCTTACCCTTACTCTATACACTTTAAAACACACACATTATCCAGAATTAGTTGTCTAATAGGCACAAAGATTTTTTTTCTTTAGATTTATTAGCACAAGAATTATACTATGGCACCTATTTTATTTGGCTCTCCTGGACCAGGCAGTGGTACCAGGCAACCAATGGTGTAACACCATTGCAAATGTTACAGGTCAGTCTGCTAACCCTGCAACAGGATAATGTGTCTGATGTACCAATATTGTTTCTATATATTACACAAACAGTTTATCTTCTTATACAAGTCAAGTCACCACACTATTTCTCACATTTGTAGGGCAGCCTAATGGATCAGCATGGGCAGTCAGATGCTACACAAGTGCAGTAAACAGAGGAATGAATGTTTTACTGAGCATAGATCTCAGGATTCCTAAGAAGCACAACACGTCGCACAACGTTTCACTTAAAGTCAGAAACAGTTTCTAACTCTTGTAGCTGTAAGATAAGCTTGAAAACATGCTGCCAATACTTAGTGATCTTGTACAGTCATCTCTCATTTGAGACTTTAGTAATATTTCAGTGCCCTGCATACTTACTGGCATTACTCATAACTAGCCAAAGAAGAACATAAAATATATACATTGCTTATACAGACTGTTGGATTCAACTTTTTGCAATTCAGAACTTTGACTGGGGGGGACAATGTACACTACCTAACCCAACATTTTAGGTTACTGGGCTTCTGGATTTTTTTTTTTTTTAAGCAGATTTGTTAACACTGTTAACTAAGAGCACAATCCTGAAGGGGGGGTATATATGCGGCTGGGAGCAATGCTGCCTCCTCAGAGGCTTCCCGGCTGCCGCAGAGCCTAAAAAAGCATTTAAAAAAATAAAATAACGAAAAAGGGGGAAACGCCCTATTGAAAACAGTGAGGCTGTGCCACTGAAAAAGGTGGCACAGCCTTGCCGCTCAAGGGGGTGTTCCTAGGGCAAAAGGGCTGTGGAAGCAGCCGAAAGGCAGCTCTATCCCTGGGAACGCCCTCCCGTGCTGGTGCAAGCTTTCCCTTCTGAGAAAGTCCGGCCGGCAGCACCCAGATGCTGGCGTGTTTGCCCCTGCACCAGCGTAGGTGCCACCTTATTCCTTGATAAGGTGGCACCTTCACTGGTGCGGGGTCACACTGGCTCCAAAGGAGCTTCGCCCCCCTTTCAGGTATGGGCTGCCCATCTCACAACAATAAAGTTGTTCTCTGCTTTACTTTTAAGCTTTTGTAAATGAAGAAAGATGGTAGAGTAAAAATTCTGCTATACTATAAGATGCCAAAGAGGAAAAGTGATTTATACAACAAGTTCTTGTTGAAGAACTCTTAAGCACAAAAACCTTATTTTAGCAAATAACTAATTCCTGCAAACTTACTAGATCTTCAGCAAAAGCAGATGGATCAAACACTGTCATGTCTGACTGCAACTGGCTTGCTTTTTCCTTTCCTAGATTTGATGCCAAAACTAGGACCTGAGCATCCAGAGCAGCCTCCCTGGCTCGGGACACTTAAGAAAGAAGAATATTTTGTTACTAGCAAAGGCTATTGAAAGTCAAGTATTTCATTACCACCACTTCCTAGAATACTTGCAAGCACTCAAAGAGTTCATGTCTTAAAGCAGAGACTCCAAACATTAAATGAAATCTACTAGAACAGTAAATTCCGCTTTCTTGTGTGACCATCCAGTATAGCTTTGCCTTTTGCAAGTTTCTCAGAAAATCATATTACTGGCAATTGATGTTTTGGCTACTTTTATGTAATTATGCAAATAGAATAGATGATTTGCCATAACAGTGGCAAGTTATTACAGTGTACAAATAACCTTAATGTTAAAATTAATTATACCTTTAATTTAATGCAAGAGGTCTAGATGAAAACAGATAACTTGAGTGGGTCCTTGATGAAATTTTCCTTATCTGTCCTTTTTGCAACATGAAATATTCAGACAACGCTAACCTAATCAGTAACCACTCTGACAACTTAAGCATCCCTCACCCCAATTGTTAGCTGGTGATAATTGATTTCTTCCTCATCAATCTAGTGCAGTGGATAATGGCCCTCCGTAAGGTTTTCAGAGACAGTATATTTAATTTAGCCATGATGATTTAGGAACTACAAAGTGACTGAGTGGTTGTTGGCAAGCTCTATTTCTTTGTGCCCAGAACCCATGTAGTGATTAGAGTGCCAGAGTAGGAGCTGGGAGACCAACCCCAAGTTCCTGGAAGAAAGGCATAAAGATGTGATGAAGAGATACGACGATTCAGGGGCAAGAAAGAGCATTTCAGGTGCATTGTGCTTTGAGATACAGACTTTTCCACAGATATCAGTCAAGTATTTCTGTAAGTTATAAAATTACTTACAACTGGACCAGGTTCAATATATTAAATAACTATGTTCATATAGCCACGTATGATAAAATATAACTTTTCTGTGTTTTCATTCCATACGCACTTTTAGAAGAAAAGTTGGTTTTTAAATGCCGACTTTCTCTACCACTTAAGGAAGAATCAAACCGGCTTACAATCACCTTCCCTTCCACTCCCCACAACAGACACTCTGTGTGATAGGTGGGGCTGAGAGCTCAGAGAACTGTGACTAGCCCAAGGACAAGCTGGCTTCATGTGTAGGAGCGCGGGATCAAACCTGGTTCACCAGATTAGTCTGCTGCTCATGTGGAGGAGTGGGGAATCAAACCCAGTTCTCCGGATCAGAGTCCACCGCTCCAAACCACTGCTCTTAACCAATATACCACGCTGGCTCTTTATTTTAGTAAATAAAAACAATAATAATGCAAACATTTGGGCAGCTATCGCATTACCTCCAGTAAACAATCTGTTGGCTTCTTCTAGTGTTTCTGTCAGTTTATCATTTCTGGTACTCAGCATCGTCTCACGATTATCTACAATAAAATATATATTATATACCTTAAAAGAAAGAAAAAATCAGCAGAGCAAGACCTATTCAAAAAGTTCATATGACAGTCTGCTGCATTCCAAGGAGTGATCACAGACCAGTTTGAGAGAGAAACTGGGGAAGCGTGTTAACATTCCTAACTCTTACAACTAAAGAACCTCCGTGTAAAAGAAAGAAGCTTAAGTTTAAGCCACAAACCAGCGACAGCCAAGAGAAATCATTCTCAGTAGAAAGCAAAGGTTTATCACTTGTGCCAGAACCACCATGATACATTTGGAAGTACAATATATCACCTTTAACATAAATAAATTTTAAAAAACCCTCATTTTTAAGTGGTTATCAATGTAAAGAATTTATAGATCTATCCTTTTCTCGGGAGTTATTAAGTAACCTACTAGCATTTTTAATTTTTCTTTAATATCAATTGACAATATTAATGATTAGGTTATATATGACAGTGGGTATATAATGGATATTAGGAATAAATAGAAAATTATAAATAATTATATACTAGTTTAGTAAGAATAGATAATTTTTAATATAAAGAAGTGACTAGATTATGAATAGGTAAGAGGAAGCTGGAGGGGGAATCTAAAATATTAGATGTATTTAACAATGAAGGTATACTTTAAGCTATATATTGCTATTTACTAACATATGGAAAGATAAGCTTTATGAAATACCGAATAAGATGGATTGTGCTATTATGGAATAAGCAATAAAAAGTAATTTAAAAAAAAAAAAACATAACCACTTTGAGTTCCTCCATTCGGTTACAATATAAATTCCTGTTATGAAGATAAAAAGTAATTAAAAAAACCCACCTCGAGTTCCTCCATTCGGTTACAATATAAATTCCTGTTATGAAAATAAGTAATTAAAAACAAACAAACAAACAACCGCCCCGAGTTCCTCCATTCGGTTACAATATAAATTCCTGTTATGAAAATAAGTAATTAAAAACAAACAAACAAACAACCGCCCCGAGTTCCTCCATTCGGTTACAATATAAATTCCTGTTATGAAAATAAGTAATTAAAAACAAACAAACAAACAACCGCCCCGAGTTCCTCCATTCGGTTACAATATAAATTCCTGTTATGAAGATAAAAAGTAATTTAAAAAAATGTTGTTATTTCGGAAAGCCTCCCTCCCCACGGAGTTTAAACTTTCTCTCTCTCTCCGGGCCACACACTGACACACACACACCCAGCTAAGCGCCGTCTGCTCCTCCCGCCCTCCAGGAAGCCACTCACGCTGAACCATGTTGATCAGCGTCCGGTATTCCTGCCGGAGCAGCCGCCGCCGGGCGGCGTCGTCCCCGCCGTCTCCATCGCCTCGCTCGGCCCCCCCTGTCGCTTCTCCCTCGCCGTTCAGGTCTCCGTCGCTGTCCTCGGACGAAGAGCGTCGAGAGCTGCCGCTCGCCCCGTCCATGACCCCGCTGTTCAGGCTTCCGGCCGAGCGCGCTCTTCCTTCCCGCGCCGCCGCCGCCGCCACGCAGCGGGAGGAGGAGAGAAATGCGTCAACGATCTGAAACCGAAGGCGGCACCTATCGCGAGCGTTGGAGGACATAACTACGGCTCCGCGGCAGGCCCAAACCAGAACGCGAATCCCGATAATTTGCGTGAGTCAAGTTCCTTTTCTCCGCCTCCCGGAGGAGAGGGGATGACGTCACCCTCTGGTTCAGCTGTTGACTGAAGGGAAGGACTTCTTTTCTTCTTTTTTTTAAATCCCCGCCGGTGTTTGGTCTAGAAAAATAACACATGAAGGTCTTTTTGTGGAGTGGGGGGAAAAGAAGGAGGGAAATGCGTCAACGATCTGAAACCGAAGGCGGCACCTATCGCGAGCGTTGAAGGAGATAACTACGGCTCCGCGGCAGGCCCAAACCAGAACGCGAATCCTGATAGTTTGCGTGAGTCAAGTTCCTTTTCTCCGCCTCCCGGGAGGAGAGGGGATGACGTCACCCTCTGGTTCAGCTGTTGACTGAAGGGAAGGACTTCTTTTTTTCTTCTTTTTTTTTTTTAAATCCCCGCCAGTGTTTGGTCTAGAAAGATAGCACGTGAAGGTCTTTTTGTGGAGTGGGGCGGGGGGAAAAACACGCACAAACACTGGCTGAAAAGCAAGAGACGCTGAAGTGCTTGCAGGGATCGTTGCGTTTTTTTAAAAAAAAAATTGCGTGAAATACTTCCCCCGTTTTGTCTCTGCTTGTGTTTCAAAGCAGACTTCGCCTAGTCTGCGGCATTCTTAAGTACGGTACATGGTAATACAAATGTTAGATCAGCACGCAATATGGACTTCATGGAGCGCTGCGCAAGAAAAGAACTTAAAACACCGTTTCCCCCAGGACAGTTCGACTTGTAACACCCAACTCTTGTTTCTCTGCCCCTGTTATCATTCAGCGAGAGCGCTGAAGTACTTTCCACAAGTTAACAACTTTGTATCAGCAGGGTCACATAGGGTTGCCAGATCCCTCTTTGCTATCGGTGGGAGGTTTTGGGGGCGGAGCCTGAGAAGGGCGGGGCTTGGGGAGGGGAGGGGCCTCAGTGCCACAGAGTCCAATGGCCAAAGCAGCCCTTTTCTCCAGGTGGACTGATCTCTGTCGGCTGGAGATCAGTTGCAATAGCAGGAGATCTCCAGAGAGTACCTGGAGGTTGGCAACCCTATTAGCAACAAATACTGGTACTCTTCTGTAGATTAGAGCGGTTGATGTTGTGCAATCCCTTTTGAGTGTCAATGAGAAAAAGGCATTTATTTGTAATTCTTCAGACACAGTGAGGTGGGCACAGCCAGCCACACAATGACGGCCACAGCTTAACTTCAGTAGCACAGTGCAGATCCTTGTGCTGTGGTGGCAGCAGCTGCCAAAGCAACATTTAAAAAAAAATCTGCACAGCCAAGCAAATCTCCAAGAGTCAATCGTAAGCCTTGTACAAAAGCCCTACCTGACCCCACCCACTTCCTAAAAAACACTTGGCGGGCGCCAGAAAAGGCGCCAGCAGGCACCATGGCACCCACGGGCACCACACTGGGGGACCTCTGTTCTGTGAGTTTCAAAAAGACAGCACAGACAACAGTTAGGATTTAATAATGTTTACTGAAAGTTAAGTCCTCTGGGAAGGAGAAAACTATACTCCTGTAGAAAGACTTTCATGCCCCAGAAATTCCTCATGCCTGTGTTTGGTATTGCAGTTAGTAGCAAGTAAAAAAACGTAACTGTCCATAGTTGTTTGCCTAGGAAAGTGCATAGACAGCTGCCAGGAGCAATCAATACTTATATTTCAAAATAAGACACTTAAAAGGTGGGGGAAATCTTTTCTGGCACTTGTGTTCAAGCACTGGCACAAATGATGTAATATTATCCTGGGTTAAGCATTTAAAACTCTTCTTATGACCCATTGAGTCTAATAGAGGAAACATGATGCCAGGTAAACACAAATCATGTTGTTCTGCAAACTAAGGAGAATTGCAGATGATTCATGTTTAATCAGATAACTCATTCTAGGTTTGTTTTTAGCTCCCTGTCTTTATAATAACACCTTAGTTTAGTTTCCTTAGTTCAATTTCAGGCAATAAAGTAGACCAGTTGCCAGACTAAATAATCATGACTTGCTATGCCAATAGAACATCTTAGTGCTGGTCTTTGGCGGTTCTTTCTTACTAGTTAGTCAGTTCTGCAAGTACTGTCCTGAGTCCAAGGCCAATCTTGCTCACTGATGAGCTCTGAGCAAAGGAAGGGGAAATGGCTCACTGTTAAGTATCTGTTTTAGGTGCAAAAGGTCCCAGGTTCAATCTCCAGCATCTTCAACTAAAAAAGGACCAGATAGTAGGTGATATGAAAAATAGTTACTTGACTCTAGAAAGTCACTGCCAGTCAGAGCAGAAAGTAGTGATTTTTAAAAGGCCAAAGGTCTGACTCAGCATAAAGCAGCTTCATTGAGGAAAGTCCTCTTGCCCAGTTTCAGAGAATTGGTGGGTATATATGGTGTCTAGTCAGTTTCATAAAATTACATTGATTTGCAGGCAGTGCAAAGTTGGCAGAAATACAGTCCGGAGGCAGATTTGGGACATCTTCAAAAGGTGGCAAAATATCAGTTGTTACATGAATTACTACATTTTTACTGTGGGAAAGGAACCATTTATAGTTTGCACTCCATACATCAAAATGTCTTGGCCTAGTGCTGGTGATGAGAACAAACCACAGTAGGAATGAATGACACCCCCCCCCCCCATGTCTGCTCCTCCATTATATTTGTCAAACTACAAATTGTAGATTGGGGTGGGGAGAAGGCTACTGCGATGATGGAAATTAAAATTACACCCATTGCTGTGCAGAGATTGAACTCTTCAGGATGCTGCTTGTGGTGCCTACAAGAACCTGAAAAGTTGGTGTGATCAGGGAATCTGACAGGACATATATCAAATGAACCCAAATCATGGGAATGTGACAGCTATTCAGAAGCGCCTCTCTGAAAAATCTGCGTTCTTTATGTAGCCCCCAAAAAATCAGAAGTTGATTTTCTTCCTGTTTTTGTTTGTCTAATTTTGGGGAAATGTCCAAACAATGGAGATGAGTGTAGTCACTTAAGGAATTGCTGATCTTCCAAAGGGAAGAGTGTGTGCAAGGGGTAGGGATGAAATAGGCAACATGATGCAAATATTTCTGCACGGTCCTATGTATGTTAACTTAGAAATAAGTGATAATGAGATTCCAGCCTTAATGTTCCTGGACTGATTTGGTGTGTGGTGCTACCTAATGAGTAGGCAGTAGGGTTGCGAACCTCCAGGTACTAGCTGGAGATAGGGTTGCCAACCTCCACGTACTAGCTGGAGATCTCCTGCTGTTAAAACTAATCTCCAGCCGATAGAAATCAGTTCACCTGGAGAAAATGGCTGCTTTGGCAATTGGAATCATAGGGTTGGAAGGGACCACCAGGGTCATCTAGTCCAACCCACTGCACCATGCAGAAAATTCACAACTACCTCCCCTCCACACCCCCAGTGACCCCTACTCCATGCCCAGAAGATGGCCAAGATGCCCTCCCTCTCATCATCTGCTTAAGGGCATAGAATCAGCATTGCTGAATCTATGGCACTGAAGTCCCTCCTCTCCCCAAACCCCGCCCTACTCAGGCTCCACCCCAAAAACCTCCCACCAGTGGGGAAGAGGGACCTGGCAGCCCTAGCAGGCAGAGAGGAGTTCCACTTACTTTTCAATGTAGGATTGAAGTCAGCAGTATAGAGAATAAAAAATCCCACAGTAGTGTTTTTTTAACAAGCTGGATTTAGTAATAAACATTAAAACATTCTGCACCCAGTTTGCAGCCCTTGTGAGGGTGTGTTTGTGTGTTTTGCCTGTCCTTTATGCTATTTTCTCATCCAGGAACTCAGAATTCTTCTAGCGAACTGACGTGTTGCAGCTTAGAGCTTCGGGGTCAGATTCCTTACACTTCACTGCTAGGCATAGTGTTCTCAAACCTAAGCCAATTCACATTAATAGAACACTTTCATGTGATGCAGGGAGAAGGGGATCAGTACACAGAGAAGGAGTAAAAGGCAGTGAAAGACACTGAAAGATCAGGGGAAGATTCATTTTAAAAACATTTTAGGTAAGTACAGCCGATCCCACTTTTATGCATGATCTTGACAGTGAAGTTTAGAAGTGCCCTTGTTAGCCAGGTTTTGCAAAGTGTTATAGGAATTATAAGAGAATTTTTTTTACTGACTGATGCATTCATTGTTTTATCGCTCACATAACTTGAAGAGTAGTTAGAAATTTTTCTTTTTCTAATATAATGTATATGTCCTAAAGTTGGAATGGAAAAGCGATGCCAACTTAAAAGGTGCAAGGGAACTTTGCAAATGCTGCTAATTATAACCAGGGGAGTTTTCTGACATAGTTGTTCTTTTTAAGATGCCAGAAGTTAGGGTCTCATTTGTGAACTTGGGAGTTGGGATGGCATCATTGCATAAAACAGTTCATTTCCCAAGGTGGAGCTTGCTGCTTGCAATCATACAGGTCACAGGCACAGGTGGAGACTCAGTTATTACGAGTTGATAAAAGTGTTTTCCCATCTGCACTAACCAGATGCTAAATTAAAATCAGATTATTAATAGCATGAGCTATTTTGAATTACTTTGTATATATTGTCAGTACAAAAAACAATTGGCCCAGGCCTTGTGTATTTGAACTTTTGAGTCATGAAGGAACCATGGCATGAGACATTAGGACTCAGTTTTTATGAATTCTGTGTTTTGTATTTGGAACTTCTTTTTAATATCAGTACAGTTAGGCTGCTAATGTAAATGAGGCACTGATAGAGAACCAGTGTGATATAGTGGTGATTACGGTGTTAGACTAGGCTCTGGAAGACTCAGGTCTGAATCCCCATTCTGCCATGGAACAATCTTGTAAGGCACTTTGAGTTTCCATGTAGGGTTGCCAACCACCAGGTGGTGTCTGGAGATCTCCCACTATTACAACTGATCTCCAGGCAATAGAAATCAGTGCCCCTGGAGAAAATGGTCACCTTGGCGATTGGACTCTATGGCATTGAAGTTCCTCCCCTCTCCAAGCCCTGCCCCAAAATCTCCAGGTATTTCCCAACCTGCTGGCAGCCCTATCTCCAAGAAGGAGGAGAGGAAGGTATAAATAAAGACAGCCAAAAATTACATAATATGGCAAACTGAAAACTTAAATAAATTGGACACCAAACATCCTAAGCCAAATTTGCTGCTTGTCAGAAGAGTTAGGTAGGATAGAAAGAAGAAAATGCGAAGACTCTAAAGATTAAAATTCAATTAAAGCTGAAATGAATCATTTTATACAATACTGGACAACTTATTCAGCATTTATATATAATTTTATTATTCATCATACATGCTGATGAACATAGTCACACTGGCCATATGTGGGGATTTGTGTATCACGTTAGTATAAAATCATCAGTTGCAATGCCTGAAGATGGGACATCTTACCCTCTTCCAGTTTATTTTCAGTTTTTAAAAAAAGCAGTTTTTGGATAGAAATTTTATATTAATAGTACAAACGGCAAAAATTTAGAAAGTAAAGGCTTTCAAAATAAGTTGTTTTTGTTCTCATTGATTATAATTTGTGCAGCTACCTAATTTCAGTCACTCTGAGGGTAAATCCCACTAGGCAACTCCCACCCCCATATATTGACTGACACCGTTGCCGCCATAAAACTCTCTGTGACGAGACATGAATACGGAACAGCTGGAGGGAGGATGGGCAAGTGTGCTAATCTCATTGAAGATTTAACTGATAAAGGTGGGGAGAGAGCATTTAAGACTATGACAACAGCTGGGAACCATATCTCTAGGGGTAGCTTATTGGTCCCAGGATATCCCAGCATTTCAATCATGAGTTCAATTAGGGATCAGATGCATTCATGCTGTGTCATCATTGAACCCACACTACACTCTACAGAAGTAAGTTAACTTGCAGCGTAGAGAATGTTGTATAGTCGTATTGGTCCACACAGAATCTGAAAACAAGAACTACATTAAATGGATTTCTTTCTTGTTTTTAATGTAAGTAATATACATGGAATTAAAGAAAGAATCATAATGTGCTTGTGAGTTCTTTTACTTATTTCCAATTCTGATTGGGACCATTGTGGCAAAGGGTTGTGGTGGAAGGGATCCTGCCTTCCCCCGTGTCATTTTTCTGACCCCACATTGTTGGGGGGGGGCATAGTGAATAGGGTAATTGTTGGTTTCGTGAATAACTGGATGTTATTAGTTTGAATTTTCAAAGCACCGTTTCATAGACTTATTCACTCAGGATTTATTCAGTAGTGCTGGTGATGTGAAGCCATGAACATAACAACATAAGAAAAGCCATGTTGGATCAGACCAAGGCCCATCAAGTCCAGCAGTCTGTTCACACAATGGCCAACCAGGTGCCTTTAGGAAGCCCGCAAACAAGATGACTGCAGCAGCATCTTGCCTGTGTTCCACAGCACCTAATATAAAAGGCATGCTTCTCTGATACTAGAGAGAATAAGTATGCATCATGACTAGTATTCATTTTGACTAGAAGCCATGGATAGCCCTATACTCCATAAACACTCCCCTCTTAAAGCCTGCCAAGTTGGCAGCCATCACCACATCCTGGGGCAGGGAGTTCCACAACTGTGTGAAGAAATACTTCCTTTTATCTGTTTTGAATCTCTCACCCTCCAACTTCAGCATATGATCCCGCGTTCTAGAGTTATGAGAGAGGGAGAAAAGCTTCTGCCAGTCCACTTTCTCCATACCATGCATAATTTTATAGACCTCTATCATGTCTTCACTTAACCGCCTTCTTTCCAAGCTAAACACCCCTAAGCATACCCATTGATTTATAGTTTATATTAAAACCATGAAAGAACATAACATCTTGTTTTGTATCTGCATTCTCAGCTCTATTGCTTGGAAACAGCATTAGGGATTATGGCACATTTTCAAATGCACTGCTCAGCAGGTCTGGGACATCAAAGGACTGCATTCTTTGACTAATTAATTTTGTTATAAAGTACAAGCTAGGACGTGACATTTCATTGTTTAGCTTTTGGATCAGGTTCATGATGCAACTAAGACCTGTAGCACCATGTTCTGCAAGAAAGAGTTTACTGCCCTGATCTGGGAAACTGGAAGCCCAGTGGCAAATGATGGGCATGCTATTGTGCCTATAGTTCCTTTGGAAAGGCTGTCAGAGGGAGAACCAAATATGAAGACACATCAATTGTTGCATGAGTTACCCTGCCTCCTTTGGTGAATACATTCTTCTTTCTGTAGTAGCCAGTTTCGCAGTTGCTGCTTGTGAGCTGTGTGTAGGATAGTGTCATTAGATAGGGATCTGAAAAAAAGGGGTTCGATTTGTTTTTGGCCCCATGGGTGGTTGTAGGGCCTCTAGAAGAGTTACTTGAAATAATATTTCTATGCTTTTCAAGAAACGTGCCCTACAATAGGTTTCTATAATCCAAAATTTCTCCCTTTACACACAATCTTATGCAAATAACACAGTTTTGTCTCATTTCCCCAGCTTTCAAATTTTTGTCCTTAATTTACAGAGCGTTTGTGGAGATTGCCAGTCCTATGCTGCTGACTTCTCTTTATATTTAGCAACCACATCCTATTCAAGAGTCATTTAACGTATTCCTCAGGTGTCTGCTCCCCAATAGATCTACCTCTGTTGGCTTCTGACATCCTTCCTCCACGTAATGCACAGTGGCATATTCTGCCAAATTCAAATGTGCTGCTTTCAAGAACATTTTGGCTCTCCTTCCTCTCTTGGTACACATATGTGTATCTCCCCTCCCACAATCCCACCCTCCCAGGCTCCACCCTCAAATCTCCAGTTATTTCCAAACCTGGAATGGGCAACCCTAGGGAACGCCTAATGGAATAACAGCAACTGGCTGCCAGTCAAGCTGATATTAAAGAGACAGCTAAAGGGAACAGTTAACAAGTTTGCAACCCTAATTCATCATCAAAAAGATTTTGAGGGGATTGGCCACACTCCTCATCCAGAAACAGCTATTGAAATAAGCCTGATCCAATAGGAAGGCTTCTGCAGTTTTGTTGAGTTCTTGACCTTCCACTTATGGAAAAGGGCTTTAATCAGAGATTTAGGATCGTTTGATTATGGCTTAGCAAAAGTCAATTAATTCACACGCACACAAGAATAAACAAAATCCTTTTTGTCTTAGTAAAAACAATGTTTACTTGCTAAAATTAGGGAAAAGGTTCACGGGAGGTTAAAACAACAAATTCTCTCTACATAGCTAAGTTCCCTAAACATGCCAGAAAGGTCCTAAGTTTAAGCATATGGCATTTCTAAAAGATAGAAAGGTCCCATCTTCTCAGGATGAGATTCAAAAGGTAACTGGGTACTACTTTCTCTTTTACATAAAGGAAATAGGAAAGCAGTAAAATGCAGATTACTTGTGTAGGTGACAATAAGCATGTATTCAATGAATCCCTCACTGACCATTAGCTAATTAACACATTGGAGATTACATCATCTTCTAGAACTGGTCAGCATTCTATACAATCAATATTAACCCTTGTCTGTCTGACATGTAACGAAGCTCGCTACCTAATCCCCTACAAGTTTTCATTTACTTTTTTCCACAACACTGAGACAGAGCTCTGTCGTCCTCCCATCAATAGTGTAAGTATAGGTACCGTTAATTAGTTGTCAGTTTTTATACTGATTTTTAATTGGGCCATCAGGGTTTTTCTTTTCTTTTTTTTTCTGTTTCATGAACCATCTTGGGTTTGCATGAGCGAAGAAAGGCAAAGGATTGCATTCACCTGCATTACATGAAGAAGCACAATATGTCTGTCTGCTTTTGTATGAGACCAAAGAGTAGTTAAAAGATCAGTGGAGTGAAGTAGTCAGATGGTTTGCAGTGCAGATGGTTTGAGTTATCTTATTGCAAAAGGCAAATATTAGAGGGAGAGGAAAATGTATTGAGAAAAGCTGCTGGTGAGACATCTAAATGGTTTTATTGCTCACTGTTTCCAAGCCATTCAAAATGGTAAGCGGAGGACTGTGCTTAACCACTTTCTTTATGAGAACTGTTACTGTTACCCACAAATCTGGAGCATTGCACACGTCTGCAGAGCCAAAACACACCATTAATTTGTAGTTTATGAAATTTGTGGTCAACATTTTTTCATATATTTGTCAGAAGCTTGAGTTGTTGGACCCATAACAAGAAGCATTTGTTTGTTAGCGGGAAAAGTAATCGGGAAGATATTTCCAAAATCCTTGATAGTTTACATATTACTCAAGCTGGCTTCACAATTTGTTAAACATAGTTTGCAATCTTCTTATTAGAAGAAGAGTTACAAGCTGCTGCTCACAGTCTGCCTTCCCACCACAGCGATGCTCAACACTTGTGTTTATGTAAATATGAAACCAGCAATTATACAAAGTTGCTTATGCTTTTCTGTAAAGCATAAAGCAGTGTAAGTTTAAGAAATCTTGATGCCTAGGCTTTCCTAATTTGAATCAGAAGACACAAGTTACCTCAGTCTGCACACTAGAAGCCCTCTACGTTCTGATGGCAGAAAGCCATTGTGTTATACAGCACATAGGGCATTGGAACTTGAACCTGGGGCACGAAGGAGATTTCTCCAATGCTGAAAGCCCTACATCGTATTGGAGTTCACTGTTCAGACTTTGAAACGTTAGTTTTACAATCTTTTCCTCTGCAGTGTTGATAGGAAGGGCCAAACACAACAGTGAGACCCAGCATGGTGTAGTGGTTAAGAGCGGTGGTTTGGAGCGGTGGACTCTAATCGGGATCAAACCGGGTTTGATTCCCCACTCCTCCACATAAGCGGCGGACGCTAATCTTGTGAACTGTGTTGGTTTCCCAACTCCTACACATGAACCCAGTTGGGTGACCTAGTCACAGCTCTCTTCGAGCTCTCTCAGTCCCACCTACCTCACAGGGTGTCTGATGCAGGGAGGGGAAGGGAAGGTGATTTTAAGCTGGTTTGAGCCTCCTTTAAGTGGTGGAGAAAGTTGGCATATAAAAACCAACTCTTCTTTCTTTCTTTCTTTCTTTCTTTCTTTCTTTCTTTCTTTCTTTCTTTCTTTCTTTCTTTCTTTCTTTTTCTTATATCCCGCTCTCCCTGGCATATTGAAGTGACAGGACCATATGATCTGAGGAGTTGGATGGACATTGTCTGTGTACAGACTGTGTACAGACAATGTGCCACAAAGTTGCTCCCTTAGCATCTCTGTAGAGCAGGCTTGTCCAAACTGCGGCCCAACACAAAATCGTAAACTTACTTAAAACATTATGAATCAGCTATCGTTAGTGTCAGTGTATTTTATGTGCGGCCCAAGTTAGTGTATTTTATGTGCGTCCCAAGACAATTCTTCTTCTTCCAGTGTGGCCCAGGGAAGCCAAAAGATTGGACACCCCTGCTGTAGAGGAATTGTTGATCCTGTTTCTTTCGTGTTGTCTACAGAAAATATAGTTGTAGGTAAGTGTACATAGGATTTCCTTCCTATTTATCACTTCAGTGCCAAACAAGACTTTCAAAAACAGCTTGTTAAAATTTACGTATGCTCCAGTACTAGTGAGCTTGCACAGCCATCTCACTTTGGCCTGCTATAGTCGGCCTCTTCTGTGGTTACAGATATAGGGCTAGGGTGGGCTCAGCTTGGGAATCATGTGGTTTATAGAGCTATTATCTGTGACAACATCTGGTACCCCAAAAGTCCCACGTGCAAGAAACCTTGGAACGTTTCCCTTAATATTAAAACCAACCCAAATCATTTCTTTTAATAGCAGTACTGAAGTCCCTAGCCTTTCTCAAAGATTAGACACAGTCACAGACTCAAATCTTATTTGCAAGTTGGGGTTCCATGTGTGCAGATATTTTTAGGATTGGAGACGATGAGTCTGGCCAACCTTTGGCTCCTCTCCAGATCAAAGTAGTGAGATCTGAGGATAGAGTTTCTGTATTCTCAGAGACCCAATTACTCTACAGAAGAGAATATTCTATCGGGAAGAGAGTTGCCTGGACATTCTGGACACCAGCATACAGGAAGGAATTGTAATTCCTGCAAAAACACAACCATTATAACAAATGTTTTCATTGAGATTACATTATTGAGAGCCAGTGTGGTATAGTGGTTAAGAGCAGCGGACTCTAACCTGGAGAACCGGGTTTGATTCCCCACTCCTCCACATGAAGTCTGCTGGGTGACTTTGGCTAGTCACAGTTCCCTCAGAACTCTCTCAGCTCCATCTACCTCACAAGGTGCCTGCCATGGGGAGGGGAAGGTGATTATAAGCTGCTTTGAGATGCCTTCAAGGTAGAGAAAAGCAGGGTATAAAAACCAACTCCACCTCCTTCTTCTATATTATTGATGCCCAATATTAGCCACCCCCCTGATAGGGTAATCAGGTCAGAGATGAGACTCTTGTAAGATGTAGGAAAACGGATAGCGACAAGCAAGCAAAATACAAGGGACAGCAGGAGAATTTCCTTCTCCAACACTTGTACTCAAAATAGCATCTTTGTCTGAAATTCTTCGCACACTTACCTGTTAGTAATCCCTGTTGCACACAATGAAACTTCTCAGTAAACATAGGTTTGCACTGTCAGTGTCACAACACTGTAGGGTTGCCAAGCTCCAGGTCCTAGCTGGAGATCTCCCACTATTACAAGTGATCTCCAGCGATCGAGATCAGCTCACCTGGAGAAAATGGCCGCTTTGACAATTCGACTCAATGGCATTACTCAATGGCAATTCAATGGCATTGAAGTCCCTCCCTTCTACAAACCCCACCCTCCTCAGGATTCGCCCCAAAAACCTCCCGCCAGTGGAGAAGAGGGACCTGCTAACCCCACAACATTGTATATTATAGTATTCCTGGATACATCGTGTATTTGCAAATGGACATCCCATCGTTACCTGTGGAAGTTGAAAACATGGCCACAGAACTTACCACAGGCCTCCTTTGCGGCTGCAAGGTGTAGCGCCAACCCAGAAATGAAGTCCGGGCAGCCAGGCAAGGACTTCCCAGCTGCTTCCGGCCTGCTTGCATGCTGGCCAAGCTGGGTCGGCCCTCCTCCTGGCTGCAGTCTATCGTGGGCTTTGTGAGGCAGGCTTCCTCCAAAGGGGCAGGGGGCTGGAGCATGACATTGGCTCCTGGCTGCATCACCCTAGCCCTCCCTTTATAAACCTCCACTGCCCAGTTTCCAGCCTTGTTGTTTGGATGCGACGAACCCACCCTCCCTCTCTATGTTTAAGTGTTTACCTGTTATGCTTCTTTGTCACAGCTTGTGGTGGTTTCGGCATTGGGCCGGATCCATTTATGGGAGGGGGCTGCACCTACATGCCCACCCCCTGTTTTTGGGGACCCCCATAAGGGTTCTTGGGGGGGATCAAGTCCTACAATGGATGCCCAGCTCGGGGGGGCTGTCACATGGCTCCGCTCCCAGGTGGCAAGAGTACCACTTAGAGGTCTGTGCCTATGTGGAACCACTTGCTCGCCGCTCCGGATTTTTCCCCAGCATTCACGTTCCATTGGCCGACAGGGTGCCCTATGCATTGCCAATTCTCCATCTGCTGTAATCTATAAATAAGATTGCCAGGTCCCTCTTTGGCACCGGCGGGAGATTTTGGGGGTGAAGCCTGAGGAGGGCGAGGTTTGGGGAGGGGAGAGACTTCAATGCCATAGAGTTCAATTGCCAAAGCGGCCATTTTCTCCAGGTGAACTGATCTCTATCGGCTGGTGATCAGTTGTAATAGCAGGAGATCTCCAACTAGTACCTGGAGGTTGGCAACCCTATCAATAAAGCTGTGGCCACTGAAAACCAATTCTTGTTTTTGTGTATTCCTTTCACACCTATTTCTGCTGTGGTGCTGCTCTTGCCCTTAGGACCACAAAGAGCCCTCTCTATTTGTTTGCACTTACGGTGCTGTGGATTGCTGCCTATGTCTCCAGTTTTAAGAGCTCTTATGAAAGCAGTAAGTAATGTTGGGTATCCATGACTATGTGAATCTATAGCATGGAAGATATCCCAGCATCCTTCCCTCACAGTTCTTTAGAATGTGCAAATATCTAACAGTTTTAATATTGTTGGAGGCTTTCACGGTCAGAGTTCATTGGTTCTTGTAGGTTATCCGGGCTGTGTAACCGTGGTCTTGGTATTTTCTTTCCTGACGTTTCGCCAGCAGGCATCTTCAGAGGAGTAACACTGAAGGACAGTCTCTGTCCTTCAGTGTTACTCCTCTGAAGATGCCTGCCACAGCTGCTGGCGAAACGTCAGGAAAGAAAATACCAAGACCACGGTTACACAGCCCGGATAACCTACAAGAACCAATCTAACAGTCTTATTTACAATGAAAGTTACAAGATACGGGTTCCCCAAAGAAATGAAATAATCTTGGAATGGTCATTTCCAGATAGTTTAGAATTTTTGTCAATGTACTGAAGTCACACCATGGGAGGGTAAAAGAACCTTTCTTTAAATAAAAGTCTTCCTGCCTCCTGAAAACAGATTCCCTGACACTGCTAGCAGTTTGCTTTTATTACTAGAAAATGATGACATGGGGGTATAAATAGTATCAGAGGCAACCTAGCAATGCAAATGTTACCCAAGTTCATTAGGAGAAGTGGCTCGGATTGTTGTGTTTGTCTGAAGCGGGATAGTGTGTGCCGTCTGGGGCAGCAGAAGCTGGCTCCATCGACTTCCTTCCCCACAAGGCAAGAGGAGGACCCACTGTGGGCTGCTTTCCTTCACGACCACGTGCTCCAATTAGATGGTGTGATCATATGGTTGAGTAACTATTCTTAATCACCAAGGCACACCAAATTTAGATCCTGGTTTGAAAAATTGGTTTTGTGTCCTATCTAAATGCAGAATATGTAGGGTTGCCAACCTCCAGGTAGTAGCTGGAGATCTCCTACTATTACAATTGATCTCCAGCTGCTAGAGATCAGTTCACCTGGAGAAAATGGCCACTTTGGCCATTGGACTCTATGGCATTAAAGTCCCTCCCCTCCCCAAACCCTGCCCTCCTCAGGCTTTGCCCCAAATACCTCCCGCCGGTGGTGAAGAGGGACCTGGCAACCCTAAGTATATGGCTGTTAACAACCATACCTAGTGCATTCTCTGCACATACAATTACCCTTGTTTTCTACAGGAAGGTGGCTTTCTCCTTCCTTCTTTCTTGTCTTTGCCTTCATTAGTACAGTTCTGAACGTACAGCCTTGTGCTCAATCCATCCAGCCAGACTATTAAACTCTTGTTTATATACTAAACAGCCCCATAAACAGGCTTGGAACAGGGTTGGTTGTGTGTGGGCAGCACTTTTGCTAGCAGCCCCATAAACAACCAAAATGGCTACAGGTGACCTTAAACATTCTTCTGTCTGTATCAACAGTGCCATCCTATGCAAAGTTGCACCCTTCTATGCCCATTGACGTTAATGGGCTCGGAACGGTGTAGCTCTACTTAGGATGGTGCTGTAAATCCACTTATCCATGTGTGGATCCCACATATCTGGAGAAATATCCCATAGAATTAGCACCCCTTCACAGGTAGTTCGGATAACATGCAAAGGCTCTTGCCAGTTCTGTATGAAAGAACCATGTGATCAGTTTATGTGGTTGGTTATGAGATGTTTCAATACTTAAGCAACTTATGCAATTGGGAGCTTTAAAGGATGCCTAAGACTTGCCCACACTAGAGTGCCCCATTACATTCCAAACATTCTGGAGCACGGAGTAGTATTGATCCACACCATCCCTTCCATTGCTTAATCCAGGGTAGGACTATTTCTGTGGGCAGTTATTACAGTTTTATGCAGCAGTGCTTCTCCTCCAGTCATTACCCAAATAAATGCATGTTGCTTTTAGTTATTGTCTCATTCCTAAATAGTATTATTCTCATTCTGCAAATTGAAAATTGGGTCTCAATGAGTTTCACACAGAGTTGCCACCATTTTTGACTTTCTTTGCTCCTATGGCTTTTGCAGCAGCCTGAGGTGTAAAAGGAAAGCTCATGATTAAAGATTTTCCCAGCATAGTAATGAGATTCCCCCCCCCGTGTTACCCGAAATGCTCCTTTAAATGGGGAAATTAGCTGAGCAATCGGTAACTATAATATTTTTTTATATAGCGAGATGCAGCCTATGTATACCAAAGCCCATTTAAGTGACCTTAGAATAATGACAGAGGCAAAAGGATTCCAAATTAAGAGAGTTTATGTCTTTCAGGCATTCAATGTTGCAAACACAAACATACAGAGAGTCTAAGAATCAAAAGGGAGGAGTAGAGAGACTTTTGCCATGTGGCAGGTATTGATGAGGGGGTAATACTGCACCTTTCCTGTAGAGATGTCCTGAGTTCCATGCAGCTAGAGGAGGGGGAAGGGGTATGGATTTCCGGGACTTAACCGGCGGGGCTGGAAAGCTGGGTGGTCTGGCATTGCTACCCAGACCGGCATAGTGACAGTCAGTATGGAAGAGGAGACCTAAGGAGAGTGATCGTATGGACTTTCAGGAGACCTCAGATATACTGTTTGCTGGGGGGGAGGAAGGTGATTGGATTACCCTGCGTGGTTCCCAGGTGACAACAGGTGACAAAGGGCCTTAATGGTCGGCTGCCTGGGTGGGGTGGTGACAATTTGGAAATCTATTCTAAATCCAGTGACTTGCGCAACACTGAAAGGGTCAAGAGTTGCTTGAAGATGGGATTAATGATTGTTGCATTGCTGGAGGAACGACTCATCGTTGGTCTTCTGATGGGCTAGCAATCATGCTGATGAAGAAGGCGGGGGAAGGTCTGCGTACGTGCCTGGACATGCCTCGCAAAATGACAGCCTTCTTGAGACTGGGTCAGAGGAAAATGGCTTTTATCTGGTTCTCTCCGAGAGGCTTCTCCATCTGTGCTTCCTCACTGGCTGTTGCCTTCCCCATTGCGTTTGGGGCTTGGCGCACTTATAGAACAGTGGTGGCACGCATCTGTTTGGGTTGCCATGACCAGTCCTGGAGATTAGCAGCCCCATTTCGTAACACCCGCTTCATTTGCACATGTCAAGCTATTATCAAATACATGGGATCAAAAGCAGTCAAATGTGGCAAATGGCAGTCCTAATTACAGAGAGTCAGAAGTTTTAATAATGCATCCAGCTCTGGGAAGCCTTCCGTCCAGCAAGCCTGCCCCACTCACCTGCATGCTGCGTTAGGGGCAGCTCAGTCTGCCTCCCTGTGGCCCCTAAGAGTAGTTCTCAAAGGCACAGGAGCCACTCCAGATTGAGGGAGTTGGCAACTCTCTTCCTTGGACCTCTTCCTGATTTCCTGTTCAATGAAGTCTGGGATGTTCTGCATTTCTGTCCCTGTCTGTCTGTTTGTGAGTAGATGAGACCTGTTCCATGCCCTTCCTTGCCCCATCTCCTCCTCTTCCTTCCCATCTGTGATGTCCCCTTAGGGATTACTGAGATAATCTCCCCTACATGCAGCGGAGGGGGCGAGCTCTGGCTCATATGGTGTGCAGTGACGTCAGGGCTGCAGTGGAGTGTCTCATGGCATGTCTCCTTTGCATCTGCTGTTTTGGCCCAGTGGTTAGGATGCTGGTCTTGGGTGAGGGGGGTTGTGGGTTGAAGCCCAGCCTCTGTCATTTTTCTCTTTTTTGATTTATTTTCAGGGGATCAGGGTGTAAAGCTTGGAACAGGGTTGGTTGTGTGTGGGCAGCACTTTTGCTAGCAGTATAAGCCTTGCTAGGGCAGGGGTGGGCTTCCTGTCTGCCACATGGGTGCCCTCCCCCATGGGCCTCATGCCTCCCTGGGAGGTGAGCTGTTGCCGGGTTTTTCCTCCCTTCTGCTGGTTCTCAGAGCGAGGGAGGGGGGGAAGTGGTGTTGAGAGCAGGCAGTAATTGCCTGTGCCTGTGTGGGCCATTCAAAGGGGCACCCCTGCATGAATGGTAGGCATTACCAGGGTAGCTTTGGACTCGGCCATGCAGATGGAAGCCAGGTTCCTGTCCTCAAACACTGTTTCAAGACATAATATTTGGCTTTAGCACTGGGACATGGAATTGCATTACTAAGCCAACCTTTTCAGGTGAGATGTTTTTGAGGAGACTCTCAGAGAAGCATTGATGGAGGCAGCTCTCCTGCCCCTAGGGTTGCCAGGTCCCTCTTCACCACCGGTGGGAGGTTTTTGGGGAGGGCCCGGGGAGGGCGGGGTTTGGGGAGGGGAGGGACTTCAATGCCATAGAGGCCAATTGCCCAAGCAGCCATTTTCTCCAGGTCATCTGATCTCTATCGGCTGGAGATCAGTTGTAATAGCAGGATATCTCCAGTGAGTACCTGGAGGTTGGCAACCCTAGCCTTCACATATCTTTTGTGGAAAGCAACTAATTGGCCCATATGAAAGACTGAGGAATGTGTGGCACTAGCCAAAGATTCGAAGCATTTTCAGTGTTATTGCTCTCATATTTTTTTAATGCTTTAACAGAATATCATTAACAAGCTTTTGGTATGGTTAAGTCAAATGATTTGGACTGAGTATAAAATGTCTCCTAACCAGCAATACAGACTCCAGATTGAGATTAGTGCTCCTTTTCTTTCACAGGCTTGCCAAAGTAAGCCCTACAGGCCTTATTGGACTGCTTGGGACAACCAATAGGGACTGAACTGCCACTGCAAAGTCCGCACAAAATCCTGAGCCATAATGAGTGCTATAAAGCCAATGCTTTTATTTGGGGTATGGGAACGGTTTTGGCAGTGATTACTACTGCATACCTCAGCACTGGCCTCTTTTCCCCTGCCTTATAAATTAGTAGTTTAGGTATCCACAATGAGCAGAATACAGGAGAGTGCGGGACATTGGATTTGGATGAGTCAGAGAATCAAATCTACAGCAAAAGCGGAAAAAGGAGCCCAATAGGCAACAGAGCCACAGCCTACAAAATAAAGCAGAACAATCACCACACTGCAAACAAAAACATCCACAGTCAACACTAGTCAACCGTACCAAATATACTCCAAACCGATGGGTAACATGAAATCAGGCATCCTGCAAAGCAAAAGTAACAGGACCAAGGCAAAAAACAGGCCGTCACCACAACCTAGGTAGTATGTAGGAAATAGGCACCTCTATGCTAGTACCTGAGGTTTGGAAATCAGCAAAGATGCGAAAAATTTAAAGAAAGTGCAAAATTTATAAAGCTACACAAATATACACTGTTCACAACTAGTCATACAATTAACATCATACATACACACCATCAAGGAACATGAGCAGTCAAGAGTGATCATCTACAGTCCAAAAGGTAAGTATTCATATAAGCCGATGGTTCCTCAAAGGTTCCCACGAAGTGAAGCCACAGACAGGTGGGGATACGGCCGTTTCGATTTCTTATGTTAATCTCTTCTTCAGTCCCCCCCTTAATATACAAATAATTACATGTAATAGTCTATAAACTACTAATTTATAGCTAGCATTGCTTTTGCTTACTTCTAAGAGGAAATATTTTCTGTATTACCATCTATCCTTGGTTCTCGAAATCTCAATATCTGTTTGGCCAGGAATTTTCTTTGTCTTCCTCGCAAGTTGTAGAGAAGCCTAGGGTTGCCAACCTCCAGGTACTAGCTGGAGAGTTCCTGCTATTATAACTGATCTGAAGCCGATAGAGATCAGTTCACCTGGAGAAAATGGCCACTTGGGCAACTGGGCTCAGTGGCATTGAAGTCCCTCCACAAACCCCACCCTTCTCAGGCTCCGCCCCAAAAACCTCCCACTGGTGGTAAAGAGGGACCTGGCAACCCTAGTAAGAAAACGTGTAGTAAAATGGCTATTTGTATGTGCTGAAGGTCAACACTTTAGGTTGTCCTTGTATAACATTCCAGATTTAAGCTAAGAGTCCTGAGATAATAAACAGGGTTTGCAGCTAAACAGAACGGTTTTGTTCCATGTGTGCAAGGTATGCACACGCAATCTATAGCCCATATTTGACATAAATGTATAAGAAGATAACAAAATGTGCATTTGTGTTGAACACTGGCATGTTTTTCTGTTTGCCCCAACTCTCAAGGATTTCTCTCTCTCTGAAGTAGGACTAATGAGTGTGCGCAACTGGTTCTGCTGGGTACCTAGGGTGGAGTCTGAGTTGCTTGTTCAACTGGTTATGCTTAATTGAAGGTGGGTCATTTAAATGAAGGCTAAATTCATGTGATTCTGAGAAGGGAAGGCATAGGGGGAAAAAACAAAAGGAGAGGCTTATGAGACGCAGCTGAAAAGAACAGGCTGCTAGAGACCGTTTCTAAACAGTCAAAGAGTTCCAGACCAACCAGAAATATTTTTTCTTTGGGACCGTAAGTGTGATAAGGACTTTCTTTGTATTATTATGAGATTAAATGTTTGCTGTTTTACACTACAATAAGGTCTCCAATGCCTTGAACACACCAGCTTTATGTGAGCATGATTTTCTGAAACACAGTTGTGTTTAAATAAAATCAGCATGTTTTGAATGTGTACGGTCTAGGAGCAGCAAAGGAAAGAAAGAGACAAAGACTGTGTTTCCAATTTTTAAAAATGTCTTTAAGAGGTTTTCTATTAATATGTTACAAAACATGCACATTGGGGCATAACCCTACTGGGTTTTGCAAAATCTTGTGGCACTTCTTACAGAGTCTGGTATTTTCAAATTAAATGCTCTGGGATTATATTTTGATCTACAATAATGTCTTAATGAATTATCTAGTTCTTCATTTTAGTATAGATATATTTCAGTGCCAGCCTTCTTAAATATGGGTTGAGAACCCAGAAGCTTCATGTGTTAAGGCAGAAATAAACAGCTTGGTGCAAGCATTATAATACAATGTAAAATGAACTATACTTATTTTTGTTGTTTAGTGTTTATACTTATACCACTATACTTTCTCCTTTCTTTGTTTGTATTGTTGTAAATTTTTACCATTTTATATCCTCCTGGGTGTTTTGTTGTTGTTGTTGTTTGGCTTTTGCCTTTAAAAAGGCACCAATATGAACAGGGTTGCCAGATCCCTCTTTGCCACTGGCGGGAGGTTCTGGGGCAGAGCCTGAGGAGGGCGAGGTTTGGGGAGAGGAGGGACTTCAACGCCATAGAGTCCAATTGCCAAAGTGGCCATTTTCTCCAGGCGAACTGATCTCTTATTGGCTAGACATCAGTTGTAATAGCAGGAGATCTCCAGCTGGTAGCTGGAGGTTGGCAACCCTAAATATGAAACAGAAGACTGAAAGCCTTTGAACTGCTCAAGATATCCAGGTGTGCTGTCCTTTCATCTCAGTGCAGAGAGACCCACCTAATCCCTGCCAGCAAATGACTGAAATTAACAGGAATGCTAGTCTGGGCAGGGGATGCTATGGGCATGGATTAGATCTCCTAGGATGAGAACAGATTTCTAGTTTGGCCGCTTATGTACCATCCGACAATGGAAACAGCCAAGACAATACTATACGGTGTAAGCTTACTGCAAACAAACAAAAATTAATTCAGAAACATGTTTTAATTCATTTCTAAGATTTGAATTCCACTGTACTAGGGGACATGTGCCTGGGGTTATTCTAATTTGACCCTCAAATAGGTGAGACAGCGATTAGTCAAAATCACTCAGTGGAATGAATTTTTAAATCCTACAGAGCAATGGGAAATAAGGCTTGCCAGTTCCCTCCCTGGTATTATTATCTTCCCTCTCTTACCTGTTGTGACCAGTCTTGAGTCTTGTTCATTACAGTAGGAAGGGCGGACCTGAGAGAGAGCAACAGGACCAAAGCACTGGTATGACCTTGTCTGCCGCTGCACTGGAGAATTTAAAGTTGTATAGATATGTCAGTCTCTGGGTTATTTTTTAGCCTCCCAGTCATCCAGTGTACTTCATGGCTGAGCAAGGACTTGAACCCAGGCCTCTACAATAACACTGGTTGTTATGACCCGTGGGGGAAATACTGGGATTTAGCAACACCTCCTAGTTGGTCTCAATAATCTGCTAATCAGCAGGGGTTTCATTAGTGTGGGATTTACGGCCTGTCCTCTTTATCAGAATTGTTTTCAATTTAAAAAAATTACGCATACCACCTCTTCCAATTTCTTTGCTTCTGAGAAACAGTAAAATTTTCACTGACAATTCTTAAACCAGTATCTCATCAATGTAATTTACTCTAAATTACCGGTTGGGCAGAAAATACTGTAGGTGTTACAGAGACCATACCAAAAAAAGAGAGAAATATATATTTAGGGATGGGCATTATGTGTGTCACCAAACACTAATACGCAGCCCTGCTCCTGAAGATTTATGTCATTAGGGTTGCCAAGTCCCTCTTTGCAACTGGCGGGAGGTTTTTGGGGTGGAGCTCAAGGAGGGCAGGGAGGGACTTCAATGCCATAGAGTCCTATTGCCAAAGTGGCCATTTTCTCCAGGTGATCTGATCTCTATCGGCTGGAGATCAGTTGTAATAGCAGGAGATCTCCAGCTAGTACCTGGAGGTTGGCAACCCTGTTTATAATTGATTCAGCAGAGTCAGAATGTTCTCCCTTTGCCTTCCCCCAATTCTACCTGCATGTGTAATGAACTCGGAGTGTAGAAGCCAGAGCAGCTCTAGCAGTTATGCAGGTAATTAGTTTTTTTCTTTGCATTCTTCCAAGAACTGCTGTTTCTGAATATGGCAGTCTATCCTGTGATTTAATCCAATTTGATTTAAAGGCTCTCAAAATGCAGAGATTCTGTAAAGTGTAAACTTTCAGTGTGACAAGATAATGACATATGAAATGTGAATAAACCTGTTCTCTAACTGCCCCTAATTACTGGTAACTATACCAAGTGATGAGTATGTGTGTGCGTGTTAAGTGCTGTCAAGTTGCTTCCAATTTATGGGAACCCTATGAATGTCCAAAATGTCCTATTATTAACAGCCTTGCTTAGGTCTTGCAAAGTGAGGGTCGTGGCTTCCTTTATCGAGTCAATCCATCCCATGTTAGGTCTTCCTCTATTTCTGCTGCTTTCAACTTTTCCTAGCATTATTGTCTTTTCCAGTGACTCTTGTCTTCCTATAATCAATGTGACCAAAGTACGATAGCCTCAGTTTAGTCATTTTAGCTTCTAGGGAGAGTTCAAGTTTGATTTCATCTGAAACCTTCCCTTCCATTAGCCTATATGCTGGGGTGATGGTGGTGGAATCTGAACTTGTCATAGAAATGAGGAGTAGTTTTTATATATTTTTTTTGTCTGACCCCAGCTGTGCCAGAGGAATCCTTTTGTGTCACAGAAGTACCACATAAGAGGTATCAAGAGTGTAGGGAGTAGTGAACAGTATTATTACTTTTACTACAGTAAACTCTCTGCTGTCACTTTTACTAGAATCTGTGGGGTGCGATAACTGCATAGGGAGGAATGATTGTCCAGTTCTGACCACTTATATCGTATTATTTAACAGTTGGATGTTGTGCTCAAAGGGAAATGCTGATGTCTTCTTAGACCCAACAAGAATTCTTGCAATTTAGTCTCCGCTGATAGCATGGGGGTCAGAGCTAACTTCCTCCTCCCTCCACTACCGTTATTTGCTTTGCACAGGATATTTCTGCTTGCAGTGAAACAGCTATAGCCGGGTATGAGATCAGACTGCAATTGTGTGAATGCCCATAGAGGTAACAATTGTACAGCTAAGGCTACGAGGAACTGATCATTTACACCTGCATAGTGTTTAACTACACCATGTTAGAATACAGTGTTAGAACAGGGCTAGGGAGACCTGATTCAAGTTCTCATACCTCAAGAGAATTCATAGGGCCACCTTGGGCCATTTCAGGCTAATTAATGTACCTCTCAGTATTGTGAGTAGGGTTGCCAGCCTCCAGGTGGTGGCTGGAGATCTCCTGCTATTACAACTGATCTCCAGGCGACAGAGACCAGTTCACCTGGAGAAAATGGCTGCTTTGGGAGGTGGACACCATAGCAATATGCCCTATTGAAGTCCCTTTCCTCCCCAAACCCTCCCCTCCTCAGGCTCCATCCCCAAAATCTCCAGGTAATTCCCAACCTGGAGCTGTCACCCCTAGTTTTGAGGATGAGGTGGGAGAGGGAAGGACCATGTATGCTGCCCTGAGCTCTTCGGAGCATGTGCAGGATAAAATGGATAGATTGGAAGAGCTTTGCTCCTCCATACAAATTTCCACAAGCTGGAGTATCCATTATCATAATGTGGAGGGGGAGGCACCTATATATAGGGTTTACACATGCATGTCATAAGCATCTTTCAGTTCCAACTGCCATGTTCCTGTGAGAGCTGGGGAGATTATGATTGGTATGCATGTGGAAGATGTAATTTTCCATTAATTTCCAGTACTTAATTGATGCCAGCCATATGCATGCAACATTATGTTTGTAGGCTATGCTGCTGCTAGCCTTGGCAAGAGTTTTTATGGAGTACAGCTGAGGCGGGGGGGATGATGCTGGATTTTCTTTTTAAAAACTGTTTCCTCGCACTGTTTACACTGATGGCTGATGGTTGTTGTTTCTTCCAGCTGCTTCTCTCAACACCCTGAAATCTTGGCTTTAACATGGGTAATGAAAATAGCAACCCAGAAAATAAGGTGAGTGTGATGTTACGTTCAGCTTAACTTCTGGTCATTGTGGTGTTTGTTTGTTTTTAACTGTGATCCTTCTCGAGTCTCAGCAAGAAAGGCCGACTAAAGAAAGATAATAAATGTTTTCAGGAAGCTACTAAATTTTCAAAATATCATGCCAGTTCAAAGGTACAATATGTATGTATGTCAGGCACTACAGAGATGCCTGGACTCATAGGAAAGATATGGCCACTGTTAGTAATAAGTTCCAAGAGGGGGAAATCTGGGATCCAAATGCTAAGTGAACCTGATGTAAGAATGCCAGCTAAATCACAACAATTCATCATGTAGGTAAGGCATAATCCTACTATGTCAGGAGATGATTCTAGTGTACCAGTCCAAACTGGCAGCTTTATATATTTGTTTTGCTTGTTTGTATCAGAAGAATTTTTATCCCGCTTCTCAGTCTAAGCTTTTAAGGCTAATTATGATCCCATGGTTTTGGAAGAAAGACATTTTAAATGGTGTTCTTGAAGCAAGTCCCAGGAAAGTGGTTTTAGGATTACAATTTAAGAAACCCAAACCAGCAATAATGATGAACAAGATCCATTATTCAGAGAAAAAGCCCGCAGACAATCTAACTGAAGGCCCTAATAACAACAACAACAACAACAACAAGAACAATAATAATGTCTGTAACCCAGGAATTGTTACCACATATGGGATCATAATGCCAAATCCTACAAGCTTGCAGGTACTTTCCACCCAGTACCCCAATATGGTCAGGTTGTCCTTTTGAGCAAAATATGGTTTGCCATTGTTATCTAAGCTGGCAACCTACGGCCTGCCCTTCCACCTCCACACCAGGATTGCAAACCATGTTTTGAGAGTAACTTGGGGGTTCCCTGCACGGCCTTGGCAAATGTTGGGATATTGGGGGGGGGGCGGCAAAATAGCCCTGCTCTGACCTGAAGGCCCTATTCGGCCATGCCCTCTGAGGTGTCTGGGTATCTGTGGCCATCCAAGGTGGCACAAGCCACCCACCTGGCTTTCCCAACACCTGCAGAGGCTTTTCCCTCCCTCTCTCGGTTCAACCACCACCACCCCTGGCCTTTGTAGGAATTGCCCACTGAGAGGGACAGGAATCCCAGCTTCCTTTCCCAGTTCTGAGGCCTCACTTTGGTGTCCCTTGCTACTGAGCATCTGGTTACCACAGGGACAGCTTACTGCCTTGGGCACCACTGGGGGAGTAGCCATTTGCCAACGGACTGCCCCTCCCCTTCCTCCTGGTGTTCCTTTTAAAATGGATCAATGGTATAGAGAACCACTACCAGAATTAAAAGTTACATAGCATTTATTAAAAAGAAAATGTCCACAAGTATACTGTCTGCACAGCCCCAGATTGAGCAAGGGATTCACACGAAAAAGGTAAAATGTAATTCCTCTGTACATTCCCTAGTGGATATTAAATATAAGACAAGCTCCTTAGCTTAGAAGGGTTCAGTTGTTCTACATGGTTTCCATTACCTTGAAGCTTCTACTCAGGTGTGCAGGCCAGCACATGGCAATGGTCACCTCTTACAGACTTCAGGTAAGAGTTCTGTCTGCCTCAATGGCATCACCTCAAAAGAGCCCCTCCTCCTCACTCCTAAGAGTTTTATCATCTCTTGTTCTCCTCCTGTTGACCAGGTCAGGCCAGGTCAAAGAAGCTGTTCCTGAAGGCTCTAGGAGATTTTTCTTGAAGTCTTTCTAGCACTTAATTCCTCCAGATCTCTGCTCCCTGCTAGATATCACCTATTTAACTAGAGAGGGGGGGGGGGAGCCTTGACCATCCTATTGTCTCTCCGTTGACATAGTAGCATTTCTAAAAGGGTGGCTGAGGTGAGGCTGGAAAGCAATTTTGTTTTGTTTTGATTGTTAGAGTTTTGTTTTGGTTGTATTATGTTGTTTGCTTCTTGCAAGTCAACTTCTGCAATTGAAGTGGTACAGCTGAGATAACAGTTTGCCTTCGTTTTTTGAACTAAGCCAGTGTTTCAGGGACATTCTAACCTTCTATACATATGTCTTGTGCTTTTAGTTCATTGCATGCTAGATTCCTGTTGTGTTTCTTATAAAATAGAATACAGCAGCCCAACTGCTTACTTGCAGTCAGGAGTGGACTTGGAAGTGAAAAGGGCCCTGGAGCAAGATAAGTGGCCTCTTCTTAGCCACAAGCCAGCACTGCAGGGCCAACAATGGGCAATAGCTCACCCATTGCATCCTCCTCCAAACTGGAAGCAGTGCAGAGGGAAACAACTGGTGACCTGACACCAACTGCCATTGCAAGGGTTGCCAACCTCCAGGTACTAAGGAAACAAGAAACCTATGCTGAAATAGTATAGACTAGTGAAAAAAGCAGCTGTTATCAGGCAACTGTTTTAAGTTAGTATTTATTGCCTTAAGCCCTGCGTGGCAGCCTTGTTTTCTGGCGGTAGTGTTCTGCAACATGCCAGCATATATATTTTTGTTTCCCTATGGAGTTACATTTGCTAATTGCTTAAAAAAATAGAATCATTACTCCAATGGTTAATCTTGCTTTTTCATTTGTATATATGAGCCTCGTGCTGCTTTTTTCATTAGTCATTAACCTCCAGGTACTAGCTGGAGATCTCCTACTATTACAACTGATCTCCAGCTGATAGAGATCAGTTCACCTGGAGAAAATGGCCACTTTGGCAATTGGATTCTATGGCATTGAAGTCCCTTCCCTCCCCAAACCCCGCTCTCCTCAGGCTCCGCCCCAAAAACCTCCCAAGAGGGACCTGGCAACCCCAGCCATTGCTGACGAGGGGTTTGAGCCATGTGGCCCCTGAGGCTCAGCTCTGCTTTCTCCTGGCTACCAGCAGCCCTCTTAGGCAGTGTCCCACCGGGACATTTCCTTGTACGTCCAGTCCAACCCTGCTAGTAATGAACTGTTCTGTTGCCGTTCTGTTATCAGGCAGCCGCGTGCCATGTTACCTAACCATAGCTTGAGCCACAGAACCTAGAATTTGGACTTTAGAAAAATCAATCCACATTTTGTATATTAGCTTTCCGAGTGATGTGGGCTGGAACAAATAAAGTGAACTGCATTAATTGTATTCCCGATAAACACTTTTCCTACAAGGTTGTTTATATAGAATTTTGACAATTTTGTAGAACCATTGAAGTTGTACAAAGAAGCTGAAAGCAAACCTATAGCTAGCTATATATGTTGTATTGACTATTGGGTGGGGAGACAAGCGTGTAGGACATGAGAAAGGTTCATGATAGAATAGACTTTGAACTGTGCAAACATACTAGAAGTTTTTCCTAGGCTCGAGATTTTGTTTCTGAGACTTTAGGAGAAGTTAATTACATGTTTCCTCACTGAAGAGATCTGATGTAGGAGTTTTAAAACATATTAGTATATTAGTAATGCTTTTGGGTCCAGAACTACCTGCCTGTGTTTCCCCCCCCCCCCATCCATAATGCCTATTTATATTTGTGAATAAGTAGAATACTACAAGAAGCAGACTATTCTAGAAGCAGGTAGAGTGGCTGGTGGGTGGAAAGGTGAGAAGGAAGCAGGACAGGAGGAGATAGGAGGGGGCTTTCAAGAAAGAGAAAGAAGAAATAGTGAGGAAGGGGGAATGAGATGCTCCCTGCAAGTCCTTGCAGGTCCCCCACTCAGGAAACAGGCTCCTCTGAACTTTCCATCTCTCAAGGGTGAGAGAGCAAGAGAGCACTAAACCAGAGTAATGGAAGGCAACAAGGTGTTGGGAATATAAATCATTAGCCATATTGTGTTCGCATCCCAATCGCTCTTAAGCACACGTTATGTACTTTTGAACAGGGTTGGGTCAGGGCATACTTTATGCCTCTGAGAAGAGATTTAAGTTGTCACTGCCTCCTCTGCATCTGTTTGGAGGATAAACCGTTTAAAGTTCTTAGAAGAAGCCATTGCAATATGCCAAGGGTTATGAACATAAATGCTCTGGGGAAAATGACTTCCCTTAGGACTTAATTGTCCAGCAATTCTTGGATATGTATGTTGCGATATGTAAAACTGTATGTTTTAATTAAACGTTCCTACAGTGGGATATATTTCATGGAAATGGTTCGATCGTTTGCAATGCCTTCCTAAGCGGGTTAATTCAGAATCCTACTCAGGTCTATTCAGTGGGGCTTACTTCTGGGAAAGTATTCTTAGGATTGCACTGTCGGTTTTCTGTCATACTGAGAACCCTCTTTTCACTCCTTTTAAATCATGTTTCCTCTCTCAAGGTCAGAGGACACAAGCTGCATCCTTTGGACATTCCCTTGCTAATGAGTGAGATTCAAGATGCTGTAGTCAGGAAAGGGCGGGGTATAGGGTTGCCAGCTCCCGGTTGGGAAATACCTGGAGATTTTGGGGGTGGAGCCTGAGGAGGGCGGGGTTTGGAGAGAGGAGGGACTTCAATGCCATAGAGTCTAATTGCCAAAGCGGCCATTTTCTCCAGGTGAACTGTTCTCTATCTGCTGGAGATCTGTTGTAATAGCAGGAGATCTCCACCCACCATCTGGAATTTGGCAACACTAAGCATAAGTCTAATAAAATGAATAAATAAATTTTGCAACACATTTTGCAGTCTGCAGTGAATTCATAGGATGATCCTGTGTACATTTTGGAGTAGATCCTATTAATCTTAAAGGCCTGTACTTGTGAGTAAACATGCTTAGGATCACTTGGCACATATCATCATTGCTTTGATTGGGCACTTATGAGAAATCTTCAACAAAATCAGATTTTAAAAGCCGATTAAATTTGTTATGAGGAAAATCCACATGAGCCGCTGAAGACCTTTGGCATTCATTTGCGCTGACGGCTTCAAATACAATTAAATCCTTTTTATTTTTTTATTATCCAGACTATTGTGCGCTCAATTAACTTTTTCCTTAGTCTACTGAGTTGCACGTGTGGAACATTTGGCCAAAAAGCTGTGTGGCCTTCTCTCTTCAGCCTTTAACGGCGAGCATGTGTTTATCCTCTCTCTCCAGCCAGTTTGGCAGTTGTTTCTGAAATCTGATTCCTCCTGACGCCATGGGGGATGACCTTTGGTCCATTTCCCAGCGTTCACCTGCAGTCAGATAGGTTCCTTCTAAGCTCCTTATGGAGGAAGTGGCCGACTTGGAGCGGGCTCACTGATGATTCTAACAGAACGGGGCTTTTTTATTTTGGTGGGTGAGTTTGTGCACGCACATCAGAAGAGCGCACCAGGAGATGGGAGGACAATGAAAGGTAAGAAGAGCAGCTTTCTTGTCTGACTGACTAAGATTTATTCCAGCACTCCGTCTCCTTGTAAACACAGAGTTATTGGGAATGGAAACTTCGGGTAACTCTTCAAAGCTGACTTTCAGCCAGGCGCAGAACGATGGCATGTTGCAACAAATGCCATAAAAGGCTACATGTTTAATGAGGAAAGGACCACAGGAAGAAGACGGGGGAACAGGAGCACTGGATTCACTTGTGTCAATCAAAGATTTTTGTTCCTTTTCCCACCCACCCCTTCAGGGTTTAGAAGTGCAGCTTTTGAGCTCAAAATCCTTTATATTTTTAAAAGAGATGCTTCATTTAACTGCTTGATATTCAGCTGACTGACTTCAGACCTCTGGGAATGTTTGCTACCCTAATGCTGACTTTAACAAACAGCCATGAAAAACTTAAACTTTGGAAGGGCTGCATGGATAATAATATCATGTAGTGCAAACCGATGGGCAGACTTTTGAAAGGCGTGTTTCATTCTTTTTGTGCTGGGACGTGTAATAGGTAGTTGATGACCATAAGTCTGTTTATTTGCTCATGATCAGATAGGAATAAAACAATAGGGTTACCAACCTCCAGGTATTAGCAGGAGATCTCCTGCTATTACAACTGATCTCCAGCCGATAGAGATCAGTTCACCTGGAGAAAATGGCCGCTATGGCCATTGGACTCTATGGCATTGAAGTCCCTCCCCAAACCCCTCCCTCTATAGGCTCCGCCCCCCAAAAACCTCCTGCTGGTGGCAAAGAGGGACCTGTCAACCCTATAAAACAATATTCTGGATATTTGGACCTGTTTAGGTTTACTTGATACTTCTATACAACAATTGGACAGCAATATTCTTGTGCCAAAAGACTGTGGATTAAATGCAAAGCACACATTGTGGAAAGTTTGTTTTTTAAATGCCAGATAGTAATAACATTAATCGTGTGTGTGTGTGTGTGTGTGTGTGTGTGTGTGTGTGTGTGTGTGTAAAATGCTGTCAAGTCGCAGCATATGGTAACCCCAGCAGGGGGCTTTCAAGGCAAGTGAGAAACACAGGTGGTTTGCCATTGCCTTCCTCTGCAGAGTCTTTCTTGGAGGTGTCCCTTCCAAGCTCTGACCCTGCTTAGCTTCCATGTTCTGACAAGATGGGGCTATACCATGCTGACTTCCCTCCCAATCTAGTATGACAGCATTATAAATAAGAGTTTTCAATAATATAGCATAAATATTTGTTTAATCTTTACTTGCTATATTGCTGATTTTTATTGTAAGAAAACTGTTTTGAAATCATATTAGTTAGCTTAATTGTTTCTGTAGCATGAATGCTCTCAATTCAGTTGTGAGGCTTTAAAAGCAGAAAGGTGGGGGTGTTTTTATTTTTCTTCAATTTCAGTTTTGTAATGTTCTCCGTGGTGCCCTGGGTTTTTTTGTGCCCAATGCAATAGGGGAAAAAGTGTAGGCCTTTTTGTTCCTGAACATTTGTATACTTAAAAAAAAAGAAGAAGCAAGTTTAACCCCTGTTGTAACAGACTGGTTTCAAATGTAGAAACGAAATGGGTAAGCAGTATTAACAATAGGGTTGCCAGGTCCCTCTTTGCCACCGGTGGGA
Organism: Euleptes europaea; assembly: GCF_029931775.1. NCBI lineage: Eukaryota > Metazoa > Chordata > Lepidosauria > Squamata > Sphaerodactylidae > Euleptes > Euleptes europaea. Next base: position 68,309,997 of record NC_079316.1, read on the forward strand.
GGTTTTTGGGGTGGGGAGGGACTTCAATGCCATAATATTTTGTGACTTCACGGGCTGGTCAGGAATCCAGTTGGACTGCACTGTAATCTTCTTCACGTGATAAAACTGACAAATACAGTGAATACACGAGGTAGGATCAGGACCGCAATGGCGGGCTCTACCCCTGTTTGTTTATTTACTTCTTTTATACCAGGTAGGTTAGGCTGAAAAGGTGTAACTGGCCCATGGTCACCCAGCAAATTTCCATGGCAGATTGGGGATTTGAACTCGGGTCTCTCAGATCCTAGTCTGACACTCTGACCACTACACCACACTGGATGTTTCCAAATTTAACTGTAAAGAGCCCTGCGGGTGAACAACAGTTCATCTATAAGCTCTGTCCATGTGAGGGAGGATCCTGCATTTAAGCTTGTAGGAAATCTATGCAAGTAACAGGGGACCTTTACCTTTACCTAATATAAAGTTATATAGTGCTACCTTCTGAGGAGAGTACAACCTGACATTTGAGACAATTAAAACAACAAAAGAAGCTACGAGTTAAGTTGAATAGGGGAGGAAAATACAGGGGTTATAGCTAGGCTTAGTTTCCAAAAGAAGGAAAATTAAAGATTTCATCAGACTTCAGGAGACGGTTCCAAATTAGCGCATAAATGTGAAAAACAGATGCCATTTAAGGGGGTATGTGGTCCGCCAGATACAGTACCTCAAGAGTACTTATGTTTCTGTTCAGCTCCCTGGTTCCAAAACACAAACTATTGATAAAATTGATAAACAATGAAATAGGTCTATTAAAAAGAAGGTGACTGGCCTACTTATAGTTATTCTGAAATACAAAATAACAACAACAATAATCTTAAAGTACAAAGTTCCTGGAGGAGGAAGGGAGAGACGGTTTGATCCTGAAGAATCCTAAATAATCTCACCACCATCCCAGAAACTGGTTTGCCCCCTTCCCCTCTGAAATGGTACCCCTGATTTAAAAAATAAATAAAAAAACCCCACCTTGTTCCCCTTTTCCCACCAGACCCAGAAATGCATTCTATACATCACAGGTACTCATGGCTTGGCCTAGCCTTGTTCATTCCTGCTATCTTATTTGTACACCACAATACATACGACGGAGCTGATGTGTAAGAGGTGCTAAGCCCTTCAGCCCTGGAAACAGAGAAGTTGAAACGGCAAACAAGGTTCCAGCAGCACGCATTGGTCTCTCCTGCCCACCCGTGCCTTCCTCCCGGGTCTTCTGCCTAACAGAATACTGCACCCTACAGCTATCCTTATTAAATCAGGAAAACTGGAGGTGGTGTGAATACGTGTTTACCACTTGTCTCATCGCTGTAGTTTGGTGTGCATAAAATTTATGGTTTTTTTTTAAAAAACTGATCTTCTTTGGAGTTTTCTTTTAATCCATTAAATCAAGTATTTTAGTAACATTGATGAATATGCTGACCACTCAAGAAAGCCTTTCCTGAGTAGGGAAAGGCTCCTGTCTATAAGCCCTCTAAGGGCATAACAAGTTTAGAAGCAATTGTTTTTTTTCCTACTGAAACATTTTTCCTTGTGATCTTTTGTAGTTGAGCTCTTAGTGCAAAATTAGGAGACTTAAGAAAACGTTTGGATTGTTCCAGCAATTAGAGCAATAAATTTCAAAATCTCTTCCATCTAAGTATGGACTGATATCTTAGAATATTTTGTTTGCTTTTTGCTCAGGGTGGAGTACGTCATGTTGTCCTCCCATGTTTTATTTTCACAACAAACTTGTGAGATAGGTTAGGCTGTAGGGTTGCCAACCAGGTAGAAGCTGGAGATCTCCTGTGATTACAACTGATCTCCAGGCAATAGAGATCAGTTCACCTGGAGAAAATGGCCGCTTTGGAAGGTGGATTCTATGGCATTATACCCCATTAAAGACCCTCCCCTCCTGAAATCCTGCCCTCCTCAGGCTCCACCCCAGAAATCTCCAGGTATTTCCCGACCTGGAGCTGGCAAACCTGTTAAGCTGACAGAGTGTGACTGGCCCAAGGTCACCAGCAAGTTTCATAACAGAGTAGGGATTTGATCCTGGGTCTTCCAGATCCTATTACAACATTACGGCTGTGGCTCAGTGGAATAGTTTGTGCTTTGCATGCAGAAGCTCCCAGGTTCAATCCCTAGCATTTCCAGTTTAAAGGACTAGGCAGTAGGTGATGGGAAAGACCTCTGCCTGAGACCCTGGAGAATCGCTGCCAGTCTGAGTAGACAAGATTGACTTTGATGGACCAAGGGTCTGATTCAGTATAAGGCAGCTCCATGTGTTATAATTACTACCCTACACCAGTATAACACTCTTAACTACCACACCACTTGAACCATATCATTATGCCCTTTCTCTCCGCCTTCTAGGATCTTCCTCCAGTTTCTCTTCCAGAATCAGACCAGCCAACTGGTAATGAGAAAGAAATAAAAAAGAAAAAACAGAGGAAAAGGAGTGCAAACAGAGCAAGAGGACAGGACAACTTGGATCCCTCAGCTGTAGATTCTGCTGTTTTATCAGCTCTGCCAGATGACATCTCTACCATTGCTGTACAAGATACAAGGTAGGAAACAGAATGATTTTACAAATTGCTAATGACAGAATGCATCCCATGAAGTAGACTGTTGTCCAGAGATATTCGTGTTGCAATAACACACTGAAAATCTCTTACCACTCCACTAACCACTCTGTTATTGCAACTAGTTGAGGGAAAGAGCAGTTTTTAAAAACACTTTTTAATGCATGCTTATAGTGAAGTAAGAATTATTCTAATCACTTTAGTGAATAAGAGAACTACAATGTGATTGTTCTGGATTAAAACAAAGTATGATGTCCTTGTGCATGCAGTATTCATCTCAGGGGTGCCATTAACATTTTCTAATAGCTACAGTGTTGGACAGTGAAGAAAGATGATAGGAAGAAAATAGATTCCTTTGAAATGTGGTGTTGGAGGAGAGTGTTATGGATTCCGTGAACTGCCAAAAAAACCAATCAGTGGGCTATAGATCAAATCAAGCCTGAACTGACCTTAGAAGCTAAAATGACTAAACTGAGGCTGTCGTGTTTTGGTCACGTCATGAGTCGACAAGAGTCACTGGAAAAGACAGTCATGCTAGGAAAAGTTGAGGGCAGCAGGAAAAGAGGAAGACCCAACAAGAGGTGGATTGACTCAATAAAGGAAGCCACAGCCTTCAATTTGCAAGATCTGAGCAAGGCTGTCAAAGATAGGACATTTTGGAGGACTTTCATTCATAGGGTCGCCATGAGTCGGAAGTGACTTGACGGCACTTCACACACACACACACACACACACACACACACACACACACACACACACACACACACACACACTAGCTACAGCTTTGGAACTTATTCCAGATTGGGTACTAATTAAAGGCAAAGCTACACATTTTGTTCGGGGGGGGACATTCCCTCTCTTTTAATACACGCAGGCTTCTATTTGAAGTGGATAACTGGTGAAGGCATAGGGTTGCCAGGTCCCTCTTCACCACCGGCAGGAGGTTTTTGGGGAGGAGCCTGAGGAGGACAGGGTTTGGGAGGGGAGGGACTTCAATGCCATAGAGTCCAATTGCCAATGTGGCCATTTTCTCCAGGTGAACTGATCTCTATCGGCTGGAGGTCAGTTGTAATAGCAGGAGATCTCCAGCTAGTACCTGGAGGTTAGTCAAAGATATCACTATGGCTTATAAAGTGAACAAAATATGTAATAAAGACCAATAACATAAATTCCATGCAACAAGTGTATAATAATTTTTTAAGTATTTCACATAGAATTTTTAGTTCTGTTACTTCACATGAACCATACAATTTATACACTTTCTTTGCAGCTTGTATTAATAACAAACAAAATTATGGACCATATACAACCAAGACAGGAGTCCGGTATGTATCCTGTTTCAAAGTCTGTTTCTTCAGTTGGTGTATAATATTGTCCCATAAATTATAAAAGTAAAGGTGATTGTTCTGCTCATCTAATTATTATTTCCTTTTGCAGGTTTTTTGTCCCACGCTGCACTTTAATATTGCTTGTAGTTCCTCTTTGTAAGTTTATTCCAATATAATTCTTCTATTCTAATTTATTAAAGAAAATTTAATTTTATCATCAGAATGTCATTGGTTATTTTAAATAAACATGCATCAACTTCCATAAAATATGCATACAAAATTACTCACCGACAACTTTCCACGTCTTAACATGCATCCTAGCATATGCTTTACAATCAGTGTTTCAATAGCACCATACTGGATAATTTACAATCAGAAGCTTTCTGAATATATGGGAAATGGGATCACACTCATTAACACAGGGGCGGTTTCACAAAAATCCTGAGTAGTCGCACGTGGCGTTTAATCCATTAGGGGTTACCGTATTCATCATAGTGATGAAACGGGCCTCCTGTTGACTAAGAATTTTGTCCACATTCTCCTTGACAAAACGTTTTTTCTTATATTGCCATAAGGCGAAGAATCTCAAGTCCATATCCTTATGTTTGAATTGCGCAAAATGCGAAACTACCGGTGCCTCCATTACACAATTGCGAATGCGCGACCTGTGTTTGCCGATCCTTAATTTCAGCGCTCGATCCTAATCAGAAAGCTTCTGATTGTAAATTATCCAGCATGGTGCTATTGAAACATTGATTGTAAAGCATATGCTAGGATGCATGTTAAGACGTGGAAAGTTGTCGGTGAGTAATTTTGGAAGTTGATGCATATTTTATGGAAGTTGATGCATGTTTATTTAAAATAACCAATGACATTCTGATGATAAAATTAAATTTTCTTTAATAAATTAGAATAGAAGAATTATATTGGAATAAACTTACAAAGAGGAACTACAAGCAATATTAAAGTGCAGCGTGGGACAAAAAACCTGCAAAAGGAAATAATAATTAGATGAGCAGAACAATCACCTTTACTTTTATAATTTATGGGACAATATTATACACCAACTGAAGAAACAGACTTTGAAACAGGATACATACCGGACTCCTGTCTTGGTTGTATATGGTCCATAATTTTGTTTGTTGTTATTAATACAAGCTGCAAAGAAAGTGTATAAATTGTATGGTTCATGTGAAGTAACAGAACTAAAAATTCTATGTGAAATACTTAAAAAAATATTATACCCCTGTTGCATGGAATTTATGTTATTGGTCTTTATTATATATTTTGTTCACTTTATAAGCCATAGTGACTGCATATTTTTGACTAACTTCCTAAATTGTGGTCCAAGTATCACTACTTGGACCACAATTTAGGAAGTTAGTCAAATATATGCAGTCACTATTGTAGTACCTGGAGGTTGGCAACCCTATGAAGGCAAGAACGGCTTTTTAACCCTGTTGCTTTGTGCCATTTTCCCACTGAAACTTTCCCTACCCCCTACCCACGTCTACCCCTGTTGTTTTCCCAAAGGGGTAATAGGCAAATGAGAAGGGTGCTTTTCCCCATGGGCAAATTAGATGAGTTGAAAGTGTAGAAAGGGCCTTTATATATACCAGCTTTCCACTTCATATAGAAGGTGCAGTGACTGCATTAGATAAAAAATAAAAAGTTCCCCCAGCGTATCACAGAACTGCACATGATGTACAGTTTCACCCTCTAGGAGTCTCCCCCCCCCAATGCAATTGGCCTTAAGCTTTTTTTATTTGTTTGTTTTAAACCTACTCTGCTCTGGAAGTTACCTGAGTCAGCATCACCAGGCTTTCTCACATGGCAGTAGAAGTGCAGGCAAAGTTGTTTAAGTGGTGTACAGCAAAGCTTATGTGAGCACCCCGAGGCAGGTCTGTAGAGTGTAGGGTCAATCCTCAGACCAGATATAAATTGAATAAAATTGGCCCTTTAGTTAGCCCACACCAAAATGTTGGCTTTTGCATCCACCTGCAATGTGCTGTTTTACCCTCTAGCCTGTATGTTTTGTAATGCACCACTCGCTGCATTCATGTACTTATTATGGTGTTTGGCTTCTGTGCAGCACAACATTGTTTCCGGTAGCAGGCTTTCTATGAGGAGGGAGAAAAAGGCAGAAAACTTACCAGGTTGCATCCTACCATCTTTTCTGTTCACTCTTGCCTCATTCCCTTTGCCAGCATGGTGTAGTGGTTAAGAGTGGAGGACTCTAATCTGGAGAATTGAGTTTGTTTCCCCACTCTTCCACATGAAGCCTGCTGGGTGATCTTGGGCTAGTCACAGTTCTCTCAGAACTCTCTCAGCCTCGCCTACCTTACAATATGTCTATTGTGGGGAGAGGAAGGGAAGGTGATTGTAAGCCAGCTTGAGACTCCTTAAAGGTTGAGAAAATTGGGGTATTAAAAACAACTCTCCTCCTCCTCCTCCTCCTGCAGCCCCTATCACTTGTGGGTCCTATAATCCCCTTACACAGTATTCCTAGTTGTCAAAAGGGATCCTTCCTTTTGCTTTTGCCACCAAAAAGGTTGGTTGGACATAACTTATAATTTCTAACAGTGTTTACTGTATCACTCCTTGTGTCTTTTAACTATATTAATCTCTTCCGCTAAATGATATTGAACACTTTGTTAGTCTTGCATCTAAATTAATGCGACACCAACCCAAACACTATAAGGTTTCATATTCTGAGAGCAATCTACCAATTCCCTTTACTAATTTTAAGATCACTCTCTGGGCATGAGTACATGTTTCTCCTTCCTGTACCTTTCCTGACAGCGGGAGCTGGCCTGTGGTGTCTGATTGGAAGGAAAGCAAGCTTTTCCCAACTCCTCGTCCACATAATCTTCTTTTTGCTGGGCTTGATGTAAAGGAAGATTCAGGGTCCCATATTGCAGTCATAAGCAGGTACAGAATGCCAATGTGAGCAACCATGTACTAAAAGACCAAGTGTGGGCTTATGTAGTTGGCATGAGGAAACACATTTGTTCATTCTGGGTGTATCAAACATATTAATAATGCTTGCTTCTGGCTCCTAAGCACAGCTATAGAAAAGTAAGTTTATTTTGGTGTTTTAAGATACTGCATATTGTTTTATGCTGTTTATTGGGTGTGAGTTCTGGATAACAGCTTGGGTTGGTTCTGCATGTTTCTAAAGCCTCACTGCTTAAACTCTTGATGCTAATTGTATGATGATTGTGTTGTCCATCTTGGTTCAATACGTGCAAACTGCATTAATGAACATATACGATGACTTCAGCTTCAAAACATGCCAGGGTATAAAAACATATAAAACATATCTAGCCAGCTCTAGCTTGACCTTGAGTATGAAAGTTGTGGTGGCCAAGATCCATGAAATATTGGCCCACATCCTGTGTTGTTCATATGAATTTTAAAAAATATAGATGACTTCTGTGCAGAAAAAACTAGGCCACAGCATATTGTCTGAACCACCCAAAAATATAAGGTAGTGTTTTAGAACCACAGTTCCATTTTAGTTTCCCTTCCATAAATAGTTCTGTGGTTGGAATGGTAATTTAAGTTCCTTGATTATTTTCAGCACAGTTTATTGAACTTGAGAAACATTTGATACTTTAAAAAAGTCTTACCGGTATATGTAAATCAGGAACCTTGTCGTTTTACGCTCAGGTCAGAAAATATTGTTTTTCAATGTTAAGACATGTTCGGTCTTTGCATCTGTGAACTATGCTCCTATTTCCCTAAGAAAACCTCAGGTATCTTCTAGCAATGGAATATAGTGATGCCGTACCCTATTGACTTTCAGGGAATAGCACTATTGGTGTACTTTCTCTAAAAACCCATGTTTCCTGTGGCCACAGGCTGATCAGAGCTAATCTTATCCATCCTCCGAGATCTGTCTAAATCCCTGTTTCAAGTAGCACAGTGGAAAGCAGCTTCAGATGTTGTATATTCACTGCACTGAAATGCTTGCCATGTAGGCAACTGCGTATAATTTGAAGCAGCTCTGGGAAAAAAGGGTAATTTGTTTCCAGACCGTGTAGTATCCAACATGCAGAAGCAGTAACTGTTTGATTGAGTTGCTTCAACACCACAGTGGAGTGAGACTGGCTGAAGGGCTTGCCAGTGCCATTGAATTAACTGTTCAGATGCTATAAAGGGGGCAAGGCAAGGGTAAGGACCTGGGGGGGAAGGAAGAGTTAGAAGATGTAAGCGCCAAGGAACAGAAGAGGCAGGCCTGGAGAAGCAGAGAGGAAACTAAGGAAAGAGAGTTAGTAAAAAGGTAGGAAGTGTGGAAAGGAAAGGAAGGCAGGCCAGAAGGAATGGGGTGTGGGGGAAGAGAGTTAGAATAAGAATTGGTTTTTATATGCTGACTTTCTGTACCTTTTAAGGAGAATCAAACCAGCTTACAATCTCCTTCCCTTCCTCTCCCCACAACAGACACCTTGTGAGGTAGAATCATAGAGTTGGGACCACCAGGGTCATCTAGTCCAACTCCCTGCACAATGCAGGCAATTCACAACTACCTCCCCCCCACACCCTCAATGATCCCTACTCCAGGTCCAGAAGATGGCAAAAAAAAAAAAAAACCCTCCAGGATCCGTGGCCAATCTAGCCTGTAGGTAAATTGCTTCCTGACCACAAAGTGGCCACAAAGGTAGGTGGGGCTAAGAGAGTTTAGAGAGAACTGTGACTGGCCCAAGGTCACCCAGATGGCATATAGTGGAGGAGTGGGGAAACCAACCTGGTCCACCAGATTAGAGTCTGCTGCTTACGTGGAGGAGTAGGGAATAAAACCCGGTTCTCCAGATTAGAGTCCACCCCTCTTAACCACTACACCGTACTGGCCGTCAAGGAGAACTATACATGACCAAGAGCTTCACAGGTGAAGAGAAATTAACTTTACACATCAATTTGAAATATCTGGCCAAATTTATTACTGAAGGCCTTCTGTTTTTTCCTCACCCTCTAATGTCTCCAGAAATCAGGGACAATAATTTTCTCCTACAAACAACATCTTTTTCTTCGGTGATTTTTCATAGAGATAAACGTCAATCCATTTAGCCACGTTAGAATTAAGAATCCATCATGATTACAAATAATATTTTCAATATCAGCCTTGGGCACCACTTGTATATGCTTTTGTATAACACGTGAAGCTGTCGGCTGTGATCCAGCAGCCAAGAATTTCCAGGTCTCTGCTATGGAACAACTTTTGCTTGAGGTTATTTGACTTCCGTATTTGACAGTGGGATCCTGACATTTTGCAGTTTTCTGGACCATAGCCAGGGTAGACAATGAGATCTTTTGTTTTTTCCATGTTTTATATTTGGGGAGAAGGGTTAGTAGTGGAACACTGTTACAGGCACGTTTTCATTACTTCAAATGCACTGAAGAGTAAGAATCAAACCGGCTTACAATCACCTTCCCTCCCCCTCCCCACACATCCTGTGAGGTAGGTGGGGCTGAGAGAGCTGTGACTAGTCCAAGGTCACCCAGCTGGCTTCATGTGTAGGAGTGGGGAAACAAATCCAGTGTACCAGATTAGCGTCCACTGCTCATTTTGAGGAATGGGGAATCAAACACGGTTCTCCAGATCAGAGTCCACCACTCCAAACCGCCACTCTTAACCACTACACCACGCTGGCTCTCAGTTGTGTGTGGGTCTAGGATAGCATCTGTTGACAGCATCAAACTGAAGTTCTGAAATGCTCCTCCTAAGTCCTGCTCATTTAATTTGTATGAGTAAGATAATCAAGTGACCAAAGGGAGTAGGAAGGGGTATTAAGTGTGCTGTAATTAATGTATGAGGCTAAAACCACTCAGCACATAGAGTCCCCTCCTTCCCCAATGAAAATCTCCTGTTGTAAATTAGTCTGCTAATATAACTCTATCAAATTGCTATCAGCATGGGACCAGGCATGTCATGTATTCAAAAAATGTTACCACTCCTAGGCTGCTTCTACGTGTAGATTCTGTATGTAGCTCTTACTGTTGTAAATGTGGAGGCATTCACAGTTGCAATGAAGCATCCACACAATAGTTTCCCTGCACTTTACTTGCCTAAGTCCCTTGCAGTTACCATTTGCCCCCATTCATAAAGGTCTTTTTTTTTAAATCAGGAATTGCTAGGTACAGCAATGTAATAGTATTACAATCTATTGCCATGAGCTATTGTCACATTCATAGCGTTCACATTTTTTTAAAAAAAGCAAGTTATTATCTCTTTTCATTATGAAGTTACAGGAGAAAGATACATATTGCACATTTCCCCTTATAACTCTGTAATAAAAGGGCTACTTTTTGTTACTTAAAAAATGACAGTGGGGAACTAGTAGATCATGGCAACACTATTATAGCAATCTACTAAGTACCAATTTAAAGAAAAAAGTCTGCTAGTGTGTGAGGAAGGAAGTGATACTGATGTGGACAGAACAAAAAAAATGCACACCTTCCCATCCTCAGGGCATCCAAAGAAGCTTTGAATTAGATCTTACCACAAAGATTGTATCAAACCAGGGATAATTCCACATGAGGGACTTTTTCTGTGGTGGTCATGTTGCCAGTGTATTTGTTATTCCAATTGTACTTACAACTGAGATTCCTGGCAGCAGAGGATAATCTGTTTTTCTCCATTATTAGCCATTGTTTCCCTTTCACATCAGATGCACACTGCATCTCTTCTCTGCTGTAGTCTTGCCATCATCAGGATTCTTCATCCACCCCTATTTTTTGGCACATGCATATCTCTGCTTGAGAATAGCACGATTCTATGCCCCTTTTTAGAAAGTGCCATGTGCATTAGTGCACTTGCAGCCCTGAACATAACCCTGGGGACAGATTCCCTCCCTCCCAGTGTCACTGGCCATTTATGCATGGCGGTTTCCTCGTGGTCACCCCGCCAACTGCTTCGGGGCTTTGCTTTGATCATGCTTGCATTTTCCCATTGTCAGAGGTCACCTCACTCTCCCTGTGCATTTCAGCACATTTTGCTTGCGTTTTCTGGATTCGTGTTTAGCCAGCATCCAGAAAACGTGGGAGAAATGCGTGGAAACGCATGGGGAAAGCAATGTGACCTCTGACAGATGGGAAATGCAAGCATAATCAAAGCAAAACGCAAAGTAGTCCATGGGGTGACAAGGAGGAAACAGCCATGCATAAATGGCCACTATGTATTGAATTTGTTCCTCCCTATATGTGGGCTCTATTACAGAACAGCCCTGACCTAGATGGCCTAGATCTCATCAGATCTCCAAAGATAAGTAGGGTCAGCCCTGGTTAGTATTTAGATGGGAAACCACCAAGGCATTCCAGGGTTCCTATGCAGAGGAAGGCAATACCAAACCACCTCTGTTACTCTCTTGCCTATGGTGTGTGGGGTCACCATAAGTCAGCTATGACTTGATGGGACTTCACACACACACACACACACACACACAAACACACACAAACACAAGCATTGCTAAACAAGACTGGTGTCAGTTTCCACCCCCAAACTCCCTATTTTGGAGCTCCAAAACTGGGCTAGCTAAGATGCTGGTGCCAACCCCCTTCCCCTAATCTTCCCTGGTTTTGTATTACCAACAGACACTGCCCTGACACTCCCCCCTCCCCAATATAAAACTCTCAGGGAGTTCACTGTGAAAATACAGAGGAAGGGGTGAATGGGGTGTTTCATTCAACCACAAGAAAAAGATCATCCCAGCAATGCCATTAGGGTTTTTCCCCCTTTTTTTTTTCTTTAAGCTGAGTTTTTTGGGTTTTTGTTTGTTTGTTTTGCAGCAAGACTAGGCTGTTCACAGTGTGTTCAGGAATGGAAGACAATACTTTGTGGAAGTGAAAAAAAATGCACAACTTGGGTGGCTGAAATGGGGAAAGTCCTCTGTGTGGAACCAGCCCAGGTTTGGGAAAGATAGCAGCAAAGCAGGAGAAACACTAAAGCTCCCCAAAATGTGAATGCTCCCCAAAACAACCCTGGTGTAAGGAAGAAGAGTTGGTTTTTCTTTGCCGACTTTCTCTACCACTTAAGGAAGAATCAAACCAGCTTACAATCACCTTCCCTTTCCCTCTTCACAACAGACCCCTGGGAGGTAGGTGGGGCTGAGAGAGTGTGACTACCCCAAGGTCACCCAGCTGGCTTCATGTGGAGGAGTGGGGAAACCAACCCAGTCCACCAGATTAGCATCCGCCACTCTTGTGGAGGAGTGGGAATCAAATCTGGTTCTCCAGATTAGAAGCCAAGGCATCGTAGAACATCTGTGTGGAAACAAACGTAAGATGCTTGGAGCTATTGAATATTGTCCTAGGTTCAGTATATCGGTAAGGTACCCACAATATATCCTATTTTTAAAGCCTTAGGTCCCATCCAGCTATGTCTTCACTTATTCAGCTTTTTAACATCTGGCTTTTCGATTGGTTAAGAAACCAATGGACAATGCAGACTTGCAAATAAACCTTAAAAACTACTCGCCACAAAAAAATTACTAACCCATCTGTTAGTGTGAAATTTTCTGGTGTCCTTGCTGGGTTTTGGTCCTGCAGAGACAACAGCCATGCAAAAGCATGGTCAAATGCTGTCACAGCAAGCCTCTGAGTGCATGAACACAGATTGTTCCAATGCTTCTGTGCTCCCCCCTTCCTCCCCCCTGTACAAAGTGCAATTGGAAGCTTCCTGGTTGCTAGTGCTAAAAGGGGGAAGAGGGAGGCAGGAATACCCAGGAACGCATCTGCTGACCAATGAATGACCTCCTACTCTCAGCCCGCCTGCTGGGAAGCAGCATGGAGTGGCGGTATGTGGGACTTCATTCAGGTTTGAGCCACTTGGTGATCCCCCTGCCTCTTGGAAGAAGGCTGCCATGGCAGCCCACGAGCTGGGCATGTCCCCTGCCAAGCCTCCCCCAAAATCCCTTAATGGGATCCCCAGGGTGAGGAAAAGCGGGTGCGCAGGCCAGATGGCCATGTAAACACCACCAACAAGTTGTGACAAAGCAAAATAACAATATACGGCTGTTGATATACCTAGCCGGTAGACCAGACTGAAAAACCAAGGCTGAGGTCCGCTGACTAAGCCCTGCCCCCAGGCCGGCTCCCCAGCTCGAAACTGATTTCATCATTCAAACTGGGAGCCGGACGAGTGGGAAAAGAGCAGGGGAAGAAGAAGAAGTTAGCCCCAAAGCACGTGAAAACAGCGCTAGCCTTGCCACCTTGCACCACCATTACCCAGCTGGAGCTAGGAGGCCTCCAGCCCCTTCCTGGCCCTCCACACCCTGCAGGGCAGCAAACCAGGCCCGGGGTAAGTCCTGAACCCACACTTGTGAAGCCTGGACTCCGGTTTGTTGTAACATCTGAATTCAGGTGCCTGGGCAAATTGTAGACTGCTGCCTCCCTGCAAACAGGGATTCTAAACTGGAACTAAACTGCAGCGTAGAATCCCAGTTTGTGGGGAGGAAACGAAACTCTGGTTTTCCCAGGTCCTTGCATTTAATGTCACAGTGAACTTGAAGTCTTCCCAGCCAGAAAGCTGTCAATCACATGCCCCGTGGAAGGGGAGGAGAGAAGCAGGAGGGAGCAGGCATGCACGCACAAGAACACTCTGCATCCATGCCCATTAAGGACAAACAGAAGTTTCTTGTCATATCTGAATGCAGCCAGTGTCTCCAAAGAAGGAGAAGGGAGACTGCCAAAAAGCCTGCGAAAGAGATCAGTAGTCCCAATTCCAAGTCTCATCAATCAAAATATAAATCGAGTCATTAGGAAGTGTTAGACTTTGGTTCTTGGTATGATGTTGTCCTTCCTAAGGGGATAGATCAGTTGGTAGCGAAGCCCCCACATTCTCCTAATCCAGGTTCTGCAAGTCTTGAGTTGAAGAGACAGAGACTGTGTCGGCTCTGAGTTCTTACCATGTCTGTCGAACCCACCCCCTGCTTTCCTCATTTCTCCCTTATAAGTCTTAGAAAATGCTTTGGTACTAGGGTTGCCAACCTCCAGATGGGGCCTGGAGAGCTCCCAGAATTACAATTGGCCTCAAAGTGACTGAGATTAGTTCCCTGGAGAAAATGACTTCTTTGGAGGGTGGACTGTATGGCATTCTATCACATCACACAACCTTTATTGGCATAAAATGGCATTCTATCCTGCTGAGCTCCTTCCCCTCCCCAAAACCTGCCATCCCCCAAGCTCCAGCCCTAAAAGCTCCAGGAATTTCCCAACCCAGAGTTGGCAACCCTAGTACTATGTAATCCCCCCAGATCTCTTTCCCCCCCTCTGCCATAGCCTCTTCTTTGCATAACAGTGTTTTCAAAAGGATACATGAATGTAGGATGGTTTAAGTCAGTGGTACTCACTCCATGGCCTGTAGAGAGCCACATCCACAATTCCATCAGTCAAAATAGTAGCTCCAGGTTAGGAAATACCTGGAGATTTTAGGGGCGGAGCCTGAGGAGGGTGGGTTTGGGGTGGGGAGGGACTTCAGTGCCATAGAGTCCAGTTGCCAAAGCGGCCATTTTCTCCAGGTGAACTGATCTCTATCAGCAACCCTACAAAATAGCCACATTTTCTTCTATGCCTGGCTTGAGGCACTTCAGGGGGCTTGCAGCTTACCTATTACTCTGATGGTGGATGTTTCAAGATGGGAACCAACTGCCAACTAAAAGCCCCACCAGGCAAGGGAGGACATTCAGCAGGGTATAATGCAATGGAGTCCATCCTCCAAAGCAGCCATTTTCTCCAGGGGAACTGATCTGTGTAGTTTGGAGATCACTTGTAATTCTGGGAGATCCCCTGGCCCTACCTGGAGGATGGCAACTCCAGGGTTCTTGCATTTCTGGTGGGTTGCCATACGTAACTGGTGGGCTGCATTCAGTTTGTGGGTCACAAGCAGTACAGAGCTGATCATCTAGGAAGAATTTCTGAAAGGGAGCAACCAATTCATCTGCAGTAGCAACTTGGGAGTCAGTGTGTATTCCCAGAGAGACGACGGCAGATGAGAAAGCAAGGCTGGGCAGTCTGATAGTTAGAGAAGACACAGACAGCAGCAACAGATTGGGATGCTGTGAGAAGGCAAGCAGAAGCACTGGAGGCTTGGCAAGAGATTGGCAACACAGTTATGGAAACAGTGATGGGTAAAGATGTCCTTCTTGGCACCCAACAAGACACAGAGACAAGCAGGATGAATATGAGAAAGCTCTTAGGCCTAGAAGTTCCAGCATGTGGCACAGTAAAAACTGGTGTGTGTGTGGTTTATTTAAACATCTTGCAGTCAATCCATGCTTACTCAAAAGTAGATATCACTGAGTTCAGTGGCATTTAACCCCAGGAAAGTGTGTGGTGGAATCTTTAATTGCTTAATTGAGACATGTGCTACTAAAAGTTGAACCTCATCACCTTTGTAAACCAGGAAGAATATGGTACAGTCTCATCAAAAATTCAGTCATATTTTGCTGCATTTTCCACATTCTGCATTTACCCAGGGACTTTATTTATATTATTCTCAGTTCTCAAATGAAAGGAACAACACACAACTATTGAATTGTCTTTTTTAATTAGCTGCAGAAAGAAACTCCGCAATCCTAATATGATAGGCAGTAGAAAATGCTGGAGTATATTTCCATGTAATGATTCTCTCTGCATCATTGCTAAGTTTTTTCCTCTGGTCTCTTGCCTCATGAAAGCAGAAAGTCAGCACTGCAGTGCATGTTTTGCATGGCCTTGAAACTTCTGTGATGTGGATTTCTTTTCTGTTGTTATACCTTTATTGCCCATTTCAAACGAATAACATTTCCATTGTTGGCAGCCTTAGTAATGAAGGTCTCTGTAGCCGTGCTGCTGAAGAATCAGCCGGTGCAAACCTACTTGCAGCATCTACAGAGGTGACGGCATCAGATAACATCCTGCGTGAACAAGAAGGACAAGCCGGGTCTGATTTCTTGGGATGGGCTGAAGAAACAAAAGACAGAAGACAGCCTGTCTCGGTGCCTTTTGCAGAATGTGCTTTGGAATCTGCTGCGGGTAGCCTTGCAGATGGCCAAGGGGGGTTGCCTATGCTGGTGTTTGGCCCAAACTCAGTGAATGACAAAGAAACTCGAACTATTTCTGCTACATCTATGGACAGTGACTCAGAAGCTAGCCAGGGTACTACCACTCTTGCCGAACGGGACGAGGGAGATCCAGGTGATCCTGGCTTGGAACGTAGTCCGCCTTCAGATGCTGCTTGGATGCCAGGGGCCAGAGTTGCACAAACCGATTCAAGTGGATTAGAACCATTACAGCCAAGCGAACAGCTGAGTGACAGAAGGGAGACACATGTCATCCCATTACCCAAGAGCAAAGACGGGGGAGATGAAATGATCACTCAGGAGACAAGCCACAAGGCAGAATTTTTGGAAGTGGGTCACGAGGAGCTAGCTGTAATGAAGCTAGGTGGACAGAACACAGATGGCGCAGACAGCCTGGTAATGGAAAAGGAAACCTTAATCCCAAATTATCCCACAACAGGAGGTTCAGACGTTGAAGAATATGGAGCAGTTGCTGATGGAGTGAGTTTTGTTGCAGTCACTGAAATGGGTGATGGATGTAATAAAGATGCAGCAACAAGCAAAGTGGGTGAGCCCTGCCAAGTTTTCCCTGAGAAGAATAAGGAGGAGTCTACATCCTGCCCTGTTGAACCCAATTTGCCTGTTTACACTCCAGATCCATCTCTGATACCTATAGCAAAAGAAGATACTAGGGATTTTCAGTCTAAAAATGAATGTCCAGATAAAGCCATCAGTAAAGTACCAACAACTCTGTCTGTTGTTGGAGAAGCAAATCTCCGTGTGGGTTTTCAAGAGACCTCAGAGCCTTCCAGGGTGTCTTTCTTGCCTGAGGAGTATGATGGGGGGAAAGCGTCTCAGCACACAGCAGAACATGCTGGCGGCAATAAAGTAACACAAGCCGAATGTGAGAGCGGAGAGAATCTTACTATGTTTGACCCAGAAAATCTTGCGAACACTTTCAAGGAAGATTCTGAAACAGATCAAAGATTTTCACTAGAGGGAAGAACAGCCGTTTTTACCAACGAGAGCAAGCTTCCAGAGCTCATTAAAAAAGAGAATACAGTACCTGAAGAAAACAAAGACATTTTTTTGGGAGGAGTTAGAAGTCATGAAAGTCCAGTTTTAACAAGTCCCGTTATACCTGAAGGGGTGAACAGTTTCCAGGAGACCGAGCTAACAGCTGGTATTAACAAAAGGCAGGACGGTGTTGACGTTAACTGGGATGATCACTTGAGCTCTCTATTCAGCAGTTTTAAAAGCGATGCCAGTGACAAAGCATTGGAAAAAAACTTCAGCGCGAAATATAATCTGAATGTATCTGAAGTTCATTCACCTGAATTTGGTCAGGGGTCAAAGACAGAGAAAACAGCCACATGTGAGAGGCAGGGGAACAGCAGCTTTCTGCCTCTTGAAGCACTACATTTACAAGTAGCAAAACACCCACAGAGTTATGATTTGTTAAACCTCAGTCTAGAAAACAGCTCCCCAGCCTGTAAAATGGCCGAGAAAGTTTGTTTAGCTGATGTGAACAGTTCGCTTCTGGCGCAGTCTGAGAACAATATGGTTAAGCAGAATAAACGAGACAGCTCCTGGGAGCACCCGACGGTGAAAAAAACTGTATGGGAGACCGAAGGCAAAGCTATGCAAGAACTAACCTCTGAAGGCAGCCTAGACTTTGAAGGAAGACTATCCACTCTTGAGCATCGGGGCTTAAATGAATGGGCAGGGATTGCTGAACATGGTACCTCAGAAAAGAGAAAGATCCAGGAAGACCCGTCCCCTTTGGAAAGCGAAATACAGACAGACAGCGATGATGCTGGGAATGTACCTGGGCCTGTTGCTGAGCTAAGCGCTGCTGTGGATATAAAACAAAGTCATGAAACGGGACAGGAGGAATACATGGCAGAAAGGAAAAGCCAGGAAAACAACACCGCTTTAGCACAGGAACCTGAAAGCAAATTGGACTCCCCGCAGCAACCTCGGCAGGAACAAGTGACAGAAGAAAAGGATCAAAGTGTGAAGGAGGGTCCTTCTGGCTACCCACTTCTCACTGCAAGCATTATGGAGGTTGGTCCCCAGCAACTGAAGTCGATTTCGGAAGACTTGCACAAGAGAAGCATAAGGGAGCATGGTTGTCCTCCAAAGAGCAATGATAGTGAAGTGTCCTTAGAAGCTCTTCAGAGCAAAGAGGTCCAACACACTGCAACGGTTTTGATACCATCACCACAAGCAGGACAAGAAGAACGTCCAGAATCTCTTGCCTCAGTATGCAGGAACCAACAGCATGCTTCCAGCTCAGAACTCAAAAATGACTATAGTAACACAGGTACAGATCTTGACAAGGTGTGTCTAAAAAGGGAGCACCCTCTGGAATTAAATGAAGGCAGCCGTCATCCGGAGCAAAGTGACAGTGCAATGAAAGCAGTTGTAGAAATCCCGGCCCAACCCCAAACAGTACTTTGTGAGCTGGAGATGAAAGCAAAGGCATCTTTACCAAGTCTTTCTAAAACTTTGCATGACTCTGTGCAAGACAGCAACCTGCACACCCCAGCAACCCTAGAGGATGGGGAAAGTTGTCTCAGCAAAGAAACCTTAAGCAAGTTCCAGCAGGGTGATGCTAATACATTGACTTCAGACTCTCTTTGTGAAGAAGCTAGTCCGGATGATGCATGTGATAAAGAATCTGTCATAAATGAGCAGTTGGGCGTTTTATGCGGGATGGCAGGCGACAGTGATAAAAGCAACACTGGTATTACGGAATGCATTCCAGCGGCACAGAATACAGACGTTGCAAATGCTGTGCCACAGACTCTGCCAATAGCTTTTAAATTAACTCCTTCTGATTCTGAGGGAAACAGAACTGAACATAACCCGCTTGGTAATCAGACAGAGTTGGCAGAAGAACGTTCAGGTGCTGAAATCAAACAGAATCTGAGTTTGGTTGGTGCAATAATCCTGAACAACGAACACGGAAATATAAGTTTTGAAAAGGATTTTACATTCACAGCTGACGGAATTGCAGGGGTACAGGAGTGTCACCCTCTGGTATTACCTGCACTCACAGAAATGCCTTCCAGCAATACTTTGTATAAAATTGACAGTGTTCAGAAGACAGAGTTTCTACCTGGTGGCTCTGAAGCCGTAGTAACAGCTCTTTCTCCATCGGCATTTCCGTGTGAACAGCACATGGTGAGCCAGCAACCGGCAGGCAGCTTGACTGATGCCATTGTGGGGGAATTACAAAAACAGGAGCTGGAAATCGCAGCGTGCCAAAATATTGTTGGTGCTGGTCCTGAGTTGCATATCGCTGCTGCTGAAGCCATATGGGAAGATGATAATTCTGCAGAGAAAAGCCCTATGGATCCAAGGAATTCTAGAGTACCGAATTTAGACAACATTCCTTCAGAGACAATCCCAGGGAAAGAATCGATGATCCCTGAACAAGTTTTCCAGTCAGAAGAGAGTACCATGACCTCACAACGCTCCGCCGAGGCGGGGCAGTTGGAAGGAAGTTTGTCGCCATTTAATTTCGAGAAGCTGCAGACAGAGATCTCTGCAATTAAAATGAAAGGAGCGAAAAGCGACGTCAGCTTCAAAGCCCAGCAATGTGACAGCGCAGTGGAATCGCTTTTCAGCTTTTCAAGCTTAGAAGAGAAGCTTCTGAGCCTTTCATCTCTTGGTAAGCAAGCAGGCAGTAATGAGGTTGTTGCAGCAAATATCACCTGTGCGGATGACAAGCAGAGGAAGGGGGTGGAAAATACACAGAATGAAGAAAAGGGCAAATGTGCTTCCGCAGAGAATTTCGCTGCCCCTAAGACGGAAACAGTTATCCCCACGCAGTCTTCAGACCCTGATGTTCTGACTTCCAGGGCCTTTGGCACTGGTTTTTCTGGTTTCAGGGAGCACATTAGCAAAATATTTGAGAAAACCGTTCAAAGTACTCTGAGGGCAGAATTACAGCACCTTTTGGATGAAAACGTTGCCAGTGACAACGACAGCCCTGTTGTTAAAGAAATACCAGAATTTAAGCAAGTCTTGGAAGGCAGAGATGGAAACAGTAAAAATGGAGAATCTGAATGTGACCAGAAAATGGGAGGAGACATGTTGACTTTAAAGGCTAAGAGTTCCAATGGAGGTATTCAAGAGAAGATAACTCAAGAAGAAAACCGAGTCTTGATAAACACTCAGGGCTCTAGAGAGGATTGTTTGCTTGGTGAAAAGAGCCTTGTCAAGGAATATTGCTTAAGCAACGTATCATCTCTAGCAACATTGCCAAATTTACACAGCGAAATGGATGGCTCCAAAATGAGCAATGACAAGATGACGACTGAGGAAAGTGAGCACGTTAGTCCAGTGAGCAGTGATAATGGTGGTAATCTAGTAAACCTGGAAACAGAAAAACTACAAGTTGCCAGTGGTTGTGGCCCAGGGACAGTGAGTCTTCTATCTGCTTGTGACAGTAACCTGCCTGTAATGACTGCTGTCTCCTCAGACGTTGTCCCAAAGAGTGATAGTGTTAGTACTACCACTGAAGAGGCAGGTGATTTAATCAGTGTGTGTAATGCAGAACCAGGTTTATCTGAAGAAGAGCCAATTATGGAACATTATGGAAACCTATGCCACCACCTGCCGCTAAGTAAAGGTGAGGAAAACAAAGAGATCACTGTTAATTCAGGCAACGTGTCACCATTGCCATTTCTTCTAGATGTTCTTTGTGAATGCAAAGTACAAACAGAACACTTCAGAACATTGCCAGGTGAAAGTGAGACAACATCTACCGGCTGTAGTCTTCTGGCTGAGAATTTGCACCAGGATCAAGGATATAGTATGCTGGATGTGCTGGGAAATGCAAAACACCTGCAGCTTTCTCAAGAGCAAGGACAGGGGACAGAAATACACTGTCTTATAGACTACTTTAAAAATGAAGTATGCCTTGATGATTTCCCCCCAGGTGACTATAAACCAGAACCTGTCAGTGTGAGTAAGGACTGTGTAGAAGAAGCAGATGACACCATGTTGAGCACAACAGAAACTGATGGAGATATTTCTGTCAACACCCCTAAAAAAGGTATTACAGGGATATTATTCACTGCCGGTGACTCAGCTTTGCAACCCAGCATTTATGATCAAGGGTCTGATGCAAAACAGCCTTCAGAAACCATTCACAGGGTGGAAGAAAATGTGTGTTTTAAGAGGATGGATGCTGCTCTTCCTTCTGCAAATCAGCATAGAGAAAAGAATCGGACGCAAGAGAGTTCCCTTCAGAATACCCAGGGCAAGGGATCAGCCGCTTCACTCACTGAACTGGAGCAAAACCTTCCCGGTGAACATCCAAGTATGACTACTGAAGGATTACCTTCTGAAAGGTACTTATTTATTTATTTAATTGTAAAAGAAATGTGCCAGTATATTGAAGTTGTTGGATACTGTGTAAGAGAGGGTAGGATGGACAACCCTAATTATTGCAATCTAAACTGCAAAAAATTTTCAGTGGAATGTAGTATTAGTTTAGGGGAAATGTCTGTGGGTCACTAGAGGAAGCAAGGGATATATTCTGAAACCTGTAAAGAGCTGGAGGCACAGCAGTCCTTTCCAACTTATTTCTTGGCCAAGACACTTATGTACAATACATAACTCGCAATTGCCAGTCATAAATCAGATAGATAGATCAGCACTTCCGCAAACTCCGTGAAGCTACAGACAGAGGTTCTTTCATACCTTAAAAAGGTTGGACCGGCAAGTCTTTTTTTCCGCTATACACATTGTTCACCTGTCAAACTGGATTACTCCAACTTGTCTTCTAAGGTTTGCTGTTCTTTTGAAACACCTCACCGACTTAATACTTTAATATCCAATAACACAGAAGCAGTAGCTCTATGACAGTTGGCCAAATGCAATTAGTTTCATTGCATTCAGGCAGGTGTTCAGTTTTTTAATTTGAGATTTGCATGTCCAGGATTTTTAGGTTGCCCACAGAAGGAGGACCCAACACATTAATAGTGTAATCCTAAACAAAGTTACATTTTTCTCCAGTAACTAGAGCTAGTTTTTAAAAAACAAAAACAAAAAAACCTTCCACTCTCATTCCCTTTTTAAAAAGTTATTTTTGGTAGGTTTATTTTATCATTGGTTTGCATGTGAGGGAAATTTTTACATGAATACATTTCAGTTCTATCAAATGAGACCTCTTCTACAGTAACTAATTGTGTCCTTGTTTTTCCCATAACCTCAGCACTATTCCTGAGCACTGTCAGTCTCTCCTTGCTGCACCTGAGAAGGACGCTATAATAGTAGCTGCCAAAGACATCTCAGATGAGGCGAGGGATACCACCAGAGTAGAAAGGTACAGTGAAAAAAATTAACTTTTTTTGTAGACGGTAGTACTGCTCCACTTAATCATTCTTTCCAGATGCATGGCAGTGAATTGGACACTAAAACTGGAAAACGTATTTGTGCATGATGTTTTCCTTGTCCGTCCCCTCCGATAGAATTAGTGTGGATCACGTTACTTGCAGTCGGGTTTCCAAGTGGCAAGGTTCATTTTGAAAGGCTCTTAACTGCCTCACTCGCCAAAGTTTAATGTGTGAAGATTTTTCCAGCTTAGAGGTGAAGTGATGGGAATAGGGTTGCCAACTTCCAGGTAATGGGGAGAAAAACGGCACCTCTGTACTCGTACCAAAAGGTTTAGAAAAACAGTACAGGAAACTGTATATACACAAAGTGCAAATATTTATAAGCTACTGAGGTGAAACATAGACCATATACGTGACTTATATACAACACAATTATATACAATATGTACAGTTCACACAAAAAATGTAGAGAAATTTCCAAAGGTCTCAACTGAGTACCAAATGAATGCTAATATTGTAATCCTTGTGTAAAGTTCATATAGAGCCACAATCATCGATGGATACAGCCGTTTCAGATCCACAGCAGTGGAAATCTTTCTTCAGTCCTTAATACAAAAGTGCTGTTACATATTCATCATTCCTTCCCACACAGGGTAAGTATGAGCAATCAGACGTCAGTAAAGTACATCACATAGTGCAGCACTATGTGATGTACTTTACTGACGTCTGATTGCTCATACTTACCCTGTGTGGGAAGGAATGATGAATATGTAACAGCACTTTTGTATTAAGGACTGAAGAAAGATTTCCACTGCTGTGGATCTGAAACGGCTGTATCCATCGATGATTGTGGCTCTATATGAACTTTACACAAGGATTACAATATTAGCATTCATTTGGTACTCAGTTGAGACCTTTGGAAATTTCTCTACATTTTTTGTGTGAACTGTACATATTGTATATAATTGTGTTGTATATAAGTCACGTATATGGTCTATGTTTCACCTCAGTAGCTTATAAATATTTGCACTTTGTGTATATACAGTTTCCTGTACTGTTTTTCTAAACTTCCAGGTAATAGCAGAAGATCTCCTGCTGTTACAACTGATCTCCAGCAAATAGAGATCAGTTCGCCTGGAGAAAATGGCCGCTTTGGCAATTGGACTCTATTGAATTGAAGTCCCTCCCCTCCCCAAACCCCACCCTCCTCAGGCTCCTCCCCCAAAACATCCCACTGGTGGCGAACAGGGACCTGGCAACCCTAGATGGGAATCATCTCACTAGCTAAAGGCCTGAATATCTACAAGTCACTTGTTGAAGACACAGCCAGACAAAAAAGGTGGCACCCCTTCTTCCAGACAGATGTATCATAATCTCAACCATATTAATTGCAGGCTGACAGTATAAACAGGAGACTTAGCAATTTCCACATTTGATAACCACATCATTTGCAGGGCTGTTTTGGAACGGGACCTGGAATTAATAGCTGCCCTGTAAGCATGTCTTGGTATATTGATGGAGTGAACTATTAAGGCTTTATGTCTCTTGTTCATGCATGTGGAGGAGAAGCTGCGAAATTCTCAAGAGCAAAATTATTAATTTTGACTACTTTTGGCTCATTTGTGAGGAATTATATATTTGGAAGATATTTTGAAAAGAGGCATCAACAGACTTCACACATTCTCCATTCCACACTTGCTTTTCTTTGTCATGTTGGCAGTAAGGAGGTGGGCATTTCCAGTCAGTTGTATATCTGCTCAGAGGTTACAGAGACGTACAGCACAATTCTAAGCAGAGTTTCGCCCTTCTAAGCCCATTCACTTGGACCATCTTAAAAAGTTGCAACTCTGCTTATGCTGCCAGTGTAAAAAACACAGAAAATCCCTATGTTTTAAAATAATGACAGGTGACCTATTTTGATTCTTGTCTTTGAGTAGCTGCTGCCAATTCATAGCTATGTTTCTTTGTACTTGCATTGGCTGGAAGAAATTATCATCACCTGTTTTTTCTGTCTGAGCATTCATCGCAAGCAACAGCAGCTGCTGCTTTCTGCAGAACAGTAACCATTTTTAGCCTCATGCCTGTGGATATGTCCGTCTTGTGAACTGTACACAGAGAAAAATAGAGTCACATAGTCAAGAACTTCGCTTTCTCAAGGCAGTTAACAGGGAACACTGCCTTTGTTCAAGCTTGCTTAGTACAAGAATGTACAACCATAGGAAGAAATGAATGGTATCTGTTGCCAGCCTGCCTGTCTGTTGTTTTGTAGTGTTCCGGATAGGTCTCATTTAGGGATATGAAAATGGAAGTATTGTAGACACTGTAGTGACACAAAGCTGGTCATGCACATTTCCCATTATTTCCTCCCCCACCTGCATATTTATTGCTGTTATGCTTCTTTCCTATTATAGTCCTCTACATTTTATATCCAGTGTCTTCTACTTTGTAATGGTGATATTCCTATAAGAATGCATTTATTTAGTATTTATTTGATATAGTATTTATGGCAGTTGACATCATTTCATTAATAAGTACAACAAAATCACATAAAACTATATTAACCACAAAATTTACTCTTAGTAATGTCGGTGAAAGGCATACTTTTATGATTCGTTTTGGGTACAGGACATGTTTGGTGTGTATTGAGTCCAGAGCTGCTTAAACATGGAAATGCCACTGAGAGCTTACTGTTGCAAATAGTCCAAACCTCCTTGGTTTGGGGATCCAGAGAGTTATTGGATTTTTTCTGTGTTGGACTTATATCCCAGGAGTCCATTCTCATCCTGCATTCAAATCAAAGTTCTGGATTTCCCTGACATTTTAAACTCAAAGCATTCTGGATAACCTACAAATCTGAGGCACGTTTCGGATGTAAATACAAGGCATTGTTTCTTGTGAGAATTAACCCAAGTGATTCTTGGGCTCACATACTTCCTTCCCCTTGTATGTGGCTTGATAATTAAAGTATATAGCTCCCTGAGGGAAGACTTTGCTAGTATGCCACTATATTTGCCCATATTCTCTATCTCTAAAGAAGAGGCTTAGGGAACCAAAAGAGTTATTGGTTGGTTGGTTGGTTGGTTGGTTGGTTGTAATGTTGAACTTATATCCCAGGAGTCCATTTCTACCCCTGCATTCAAACCAAAGTTCTGGATTTCCTTGAAGTTCCTTTGTGTTCTTCTTGGCTGATTATGGTGTTCCCCCATGTTTTTACAAGTCAGGGTGTACTTCCTGCCATTGTATTCCTTGCTAGGTACATCCTTATGTCATCCTGCTTTTCCCTATGCCATAAACATCTTAGTGACACCCCTGCCAGCTAGACATTGTGAGGCTATGTGAGCTTGTTTTAAAGCTTGGCCTGAAGTTTGTCTGCTGTGTGCTTCTGCATGTGCTGATTTCTTTGGCTTTGCTTCTAATAACAAAATGTCTCTACTCTGGTTCAGGTGGTGCTTCTGGCCTCTCTCTCAACAATTTGGTAGGAAAGTAGAAGTCTTTATGCCAGAACTGGCTGTTGGGAGATTGTCAGCCCAAGGATCTGGTTTTTGTAAGAAGTAAAAAAACCCGTAGAAGAAATTCAGAATGACAAAATTCTGTTTGACATAGACCATAACTGTGAACCAAACCAGTCCACTCAGAAAAGCTTCTCACATCTCCCACCATCTTGTGTTTCTTCTAGTGCGGGGGTTTGGAATTGGAATTTTAGGTATGACATTTTTATGGAGCAACAGGAAGCATATCCTATTCCTGTATCACAAAGTAATTGCTAAAGCTGCTTTTAGTTTCCCCATTAGAATTTATTTGCGATTCAAGATCATTATATCCTATGAAATGTCACAAGTTACGGCTCTTAGATTGACAGCTTATTTGAAGAAGCTATCAAACAGATTCTACTGATTTCAGTTATATACTTCCTAGAGACTGGAATTTTTCAGTTCTGTCCTCTTGCTACTGTTATCTAACAAGGTGCAGTGAGTCGCAGCAGAAATATGATAAAAGACAGTGGAAGGTAGAGGAAAAAACCAGGAATGCCTCCTACAGTTCACAAGTACACTCTAGTCACAGTATTATTTATTTACTTACTCTGTTTATAGGAGCCCTGTGGCTCAGAGTGGTAAAACTGCAGTACTGCAGTCCAAGGTCTGCTCATGACCTGAGTTCTATCCTGACGGAAGTTGGTTTCAGGTAGCCGGCTCAAGGTTGATTCAGCCTTCCATCCTTCCAAGGTCGGTAAACAAAGTCTGCCTAGTAAACGTCGGGATGTGACGTCACCCCATGGGTCAGGAATGACCCAGTGCTTGCACAGGGGACCTTTACCTTTACTCTGTTTATATCCCATCTTTTCCCCCAATGGGGACCCAAAGCAGCTTACGTTGTTTTCCTCTCCTCTGTTTTCTCCTCACAACAACCCTGTGAGGTAGGTTAGGCTGAGAGTGTGTGACTGGCTCAAGGTCATCCAGCAAGCTTCCATGGAAGAGTGGGGATTTGAACCTGGGTTTCCCAGATTCTAGTCCGACACTTTAGCCACTATACCCTGCTGGCTGTCAGTAGTCGCCGCTCATAATGTGGTTTGCTTCTTGAGAGGAGATATGTGGTGGTCCGTGAAAACGAGTAGCATAGATTAATGGCTCTTATCCCAACACACGACCACTAACTCGCTTCTTGAGTACTGCAGCTCCCTGACCTGGCTAGGAACCAGTTGCACATATAGCTCATTTAGAATGAAATCCTAACCAGAGTAATATTAGCATCATATTCTTCCTACTTCATGAACATCATTTGGGCTTAAAAGGGTGTACCGGTAACTCTGTTTAGGATCAAACTGTTAGACAAGAAGTTTCTTTGCCTCTGGAGATGTGAGAATGAAACCTTACCATGTCTTTAAAACTTGATGTGAAAAACTGTTCTTAATACCACTGATTACCAGGGTGCTCTGTTAAGATCCAGCTGTGTCCCCAGGTAGTTCTGCTGTATTAGTGCTATGCCATAATTCTTACCAGAAATGATTGAGAACTGGTCTGCATCAAGCGATGTCACTTAGAAGTCCATACAATTGAGCTGAATGGAAAATAAATCACAGCAGTTAGTGGCAGAGCGATGGCAGTTAAAGCACTGCCATTGATAGTAGGCAGGTGGGAATCTTCCCCAAGACAGGAATTTAAATAACTTCTTCGATATGCTATTCTTCTGTTTTGTCAGTTGTCATGGAAGATTAAGACATCTGAAATGAAGGAAATCTGAATCTCAAACACTTGGGTTCATTTTTTGTCTTTATTCTGCACAGCAAACAGCAGCGTTCAATATGTATGAAGACAGGAAGGTACAGCTCCCTTCTCCAAATGATGCAGCCAAGTGTGTCATTACTTATTCTTTGGTGTTTTCAAATCTCACACAGGACCTTTTTGGGAAACATGTCATCTGTGAAAACAATTGTCCCTGTGATAAATTTGTGTCTGCTGTCCAGCCGAATGTCTGCATGGCATTTTGAAAGTCCAGCTTTATTCTTAATGTTCACATGTAATGTATGTTTGCCACTGTTTACATGTGGCAGCAACTGTTTACATGGCCACTGTTTACATGTGGTGGAGCTGGGGGGGGGGTGATCTGCGGGGACGCTCCAGCACATTCCTCCAAAAACTCTATGAATAAACCCGGAAGTGACGTAATGTCCCCCCTTCAGCTGGCCTGCTCCTGCCCGCCGGCCAGCTGAGGGGCAGCGGGCAGCCCCCTTAATTGGTGGGCAACTACCCGCCATTACTGGGCATCTGGAAAGCCTAATGGTGAGCCCTACATGTTATATCAGTATGATATATGCTGCTGGTAACATGAGACACCGCAGATATATAGGGAAGGTGGGACTTGCTTTAAATTCAGTTCTCTATCATTTTACAACACTGTCTCGCTTTTTCTGGAAAGAGAGAGACTTCTGATTATTTGTTTTAGGGTTTTACCTGACTTTCTAACCTTCTGCTCTTAGAGAAACTTATACAATCTTAGGGCTTGCTTGCACCTTTGTCTTGTAGAAACTCACCTCGTTTTTCATTTTTTGAGATGGATAATTTGCTGTGTGTGTTTGGCTTGTGAAAGGCATTGCTTTTAAAGTTTATAGCGCATAAAAGAATATAAAACATTCCTGGAATTAATTGTAGTGATAACATTTCAACACTCCTTCCATCAAGAAATACCACAGCTAAGAATAGCTTTCACAGCATGCAATGAAGCACTTCATTAATTTCCTTTAAAAAAATTCTAATTTGGGGGTTTGGCTTACAAGACTTATTAGCAAAAACTATTATAAATGTTATTGCTAAATCCAAAGCAGAATGTTGGGTTGGATCCTGTTTATCCATTCTGCTAACATCAGCACTTTCCTCTGTAGGCTTCTCTTAATACAAGAGACTCCTTGTTCCAGAAGAAGGTGCCCTTACTAGGTTAATGCCTGTGTGTATATCTTAAGGACTGCCTACACCCATATGAACTTACCCGACTATTATGATAATCTTCTGGTGCTCTGTCATCTGAGGCTAAATGGGGGGCAACATGAGAAAGATGCCAGACTAGGATCTGGGGGCAGGCATAAGTGGCTGGGAATAAGGAAGGATCAAGATAGGGACAGGGGAACAGGAGTCAGTGTATGGTATAATCTAAAATGGAACATAAGAAGAAACTTCTTGCTGCCATCCTGGTGGTGGAAAGAGCCATCAAGTCACAACTGACTTATGGTGACCCTGTAGGGTAAGGGTGTCAAACATAAGGCCCGCAGGCCAGATCTGGCTCCTGGAGAGCTCTTATCTGGCCCACGAGCCGGCTGAGGCAGCCACCCACCCACCCCAATCCCGATTCGGGCTGGCCAGGTATGGCCTGGCCCAACCAAGTGACGTCTATGTCATATCCGGCCCTTGTAACAAAAGAGTTTGACACCCCTGCTGTAGGGCTTTCAAGGCAAGGGATGTTCGGAGGTGGATGGCCATTGCTTGCCTTGGCATGGGCTGAGAGAGAGAGAACTGTGATTGACTCAAGGTCACCCAGCAGGCTTCATGGGAAGGAGTGGGGAATCGAACCTGGTTTTCCAGATCAGAGTCCACAGCTCTTAGCTACTACACCATCCTAGCTTGTTAAAATTCAAGGTGGGTTTTTTTTGGGGGGGAGGGGGTCTACTACCTACTATCAAGTACTGATCCCTATATAACTTATAAGGTTTCTTATAAGTTACTGATCCCTATGTAACATATAAGATTTCTGGCAGCCATGAAAATCTGCGAAAAAGCCATTTTTAGACCTGGCAGTCAATTGACTTGGTAATGCACTCACTTGAAGTGTTTTTAAAGGCAAGAGGGTTGAAACTAGAAAATGAGCTTCCAGTGGTATGTTTGATGTATGGTGCACAAATTAAAATGAGCAGGACTGGTTATCAGGGAATGGTCAAAATTTGAGCTGGACTAACCTAGAAACAAAGAAAAGCAAGGGACCTCACGGCAATAGCAGCTGGTATCTTCTTGAAGCTGTAAAACAGATCAACAGCATAAACTGGAAACAGACAAGCCGGTTGAGGGTTTCTAAGTTTGAAATTGTTAATTAACAAGTCACTGTGTACTACCAGACCAAGTCTAGAAATGGCTGCAAAGTAGCCCATTTGTTCCAATTGTTTCAGGTTTGCCAGTTGTATTCACCCAGATTAGTATTGCCAGGTCCTCCCGGCCACTGGTGGGGGATGCGGGGGAGGGGTGCCAGATTCAAGTTGGGAAACTCCTGGACATTTGGGGATAGAGATTGGGGAGGACAGGAACCTCAGAGGGGTACAGTGCCATAGAGGCCACCCTCCAAAGCACCCACATTCTCTAGGAGAACTGATCTTTGTAGTCTGGAGATGAGCTGTAATTCCAGGGGATCCCCAGGTCCCACCTGGAGGCTGGCATCTCTAACCTAGATGCAAAAGTTTAACTTGCATAGTTTGCTAATGAGCCTTGCAATCTGTAGATGGTTTGCTTGCCTGTACAAAGGGTCCACCACAATGTATGGCTGGCTGGTAGGATTTTTCTTACATGCTCAAATAAGAGAGAGCAAAGAAGGCACACAAAGGGAAGTATATTCAAAGATGGAGAGGTAGTAAGGTTTCAGAATAAGGACTGGATCCTTTTATGAATCCAAGGTAACCATAGGATTATGCATCAGCAGGTTGTTAGCCCTGTTAGCTACAAGCACACTGAAGGCATCCTAGGGATACATTTTTTTTAAATAGCAACTGTTTTTTCAATGATGATATTTGAATGACCTGCAGG
Organism: Euleptes europaea; assembly: GCF_029931775.1. NCBI lineage: Eukaryota > Metazoa > Chordata > Lepidosauria > Squamata > Sphaerodactylidae > Euleptes > Euleptes europaea. The sequence goes on from NC_079316.1 coordinate 68,340,580, forward strand.
CCATGGTAACCACTTCATGGATTTTGTTGCTAAGCCCAAATAAGAGGCAGAATGATTTGAGGAGGGGGAACTCTTTCCACTAGTTCTGGCTAACCTTTCAGTTATCTTGGGCCAACTTTTGTTTTCAGCTGGAAACTATGCAAAATGTGATTTCCTAGCATGGAAACTCAATCAAGCTTTGGTGACTTCACTGAACATTTCTTCTTCAGGGATTTATCTGAACCTCAATTGCATAGTGAGATTCTGAGGTTTTGCACCCATAATACAAGTTGGAACAGAAAGAAAAAGTGCTTATCAACCCCCAAGGACCAACACTGCTAATATTTGAATGGCTCTAATTTTCAGGGACCGCAATTACTCTCAAGAGTTTGAAATTTATGTGCAGGAAGTGGTTTTCAATATAAATTTCCACTGCAGTGAAAAGATCTGTATTGGAAAATTAATATCTATGCTCAGCTAAGTTATTAAGTTTTGGATATATGTTTAAATTTCAGGAATCCAGTGGGACATTTCTAAACAGACAAGTGCAAGATATCATAGTGTTTGTGTCATTTTGGAGACCAGCCTATGAACACTTGCTGACTAATGAAACTAAACTAGTTCAATTAAGAAAATAATTTTTTATCTAGTAAAAATAGGGTTGCCAGGTCCCTCTTCACCACTGGTGGGAGGTTTTTGGGGTGGAGCCTGAGGAGGGTGGGGTTTGGGGAAGGGGGAGGGACTTCAATGCCATAGAGTCCAATTGCCAAAGCAGCCCTTTTCTCCAGGCAAACTGATCTCTATCAGCTGGAGATCAGTTGTAATAGTGGGAGATCTCCTGCTAATACCTGGAGGTTGGCAACCCTAAGTAAAAAGGTCTACAAAATATTGCATAAACTACAAGGGCTAGGAACATTCTGCGCTCCCTGGAGATCCCATGTTATATGCAAACTGTTATTTTTGTAGAGCTCTGGGAGCAACTTGTCTCTGGATGCTTCCCTGGGCATTGCCCTGATCCAGTCCCAGTAGCTTGATAACTATAGACACTGACTTGCATCTAAAACCCGTGTGTGGAGCTTACTCCTGGAATTATTCTTTCCCACATCTACCTGCCTGCTGCAGTCCCATGTGCCCTTCCCTTAAAAGCCACTACTAATGGTTGGGGGACCCTCTGAATTGGTATTCAGTGCAGCACAGGGAGATGCAGGTATGGGGAGGAAACAGCAAAATTTAGAAACAGTCTCCATCTCTTTTAGGAGTCCCGTGGCGCAGAGTGGTAAACTGCAGTACTGCAGTCCAAGCTCTGCTCACGACCTGAGTTCGATCCCAATAGAAGTTGGTTTCAGGTAGCCGGCTCAAGGTTGACTCAGCCTTCCATCCTTCCGAGGTCGGTAAAATGAGCTTGCTGAGGGTAAAGGGAAGATAACTGGGGAAGGCACTGGCAAACCACCCCGTAAACAAAGTCTGCCTAGTAAACGTCGGGATGTGACGTCACCCCATGAGTCAGGAATTACCTGGTGCTTGCACAGGGGACCTTTACCTTTTATCCACCTCTTTTATGAGTGGCACATTGGAGGCCCTGATGGATCCAAGCAACTACGAAGGGGCCCAAGCTGCCTGGGGTGTTCATTGTCCTTTAATCTGATTCTTTAGTGTGTTCATTGTCCTTTAGTCTGATTGTTTAAGGTCAAGTTCTATATAATCAAGGATGGAGGTATCCTAGCTACATAAAGAATTGTTTTCTTATGTACACCGTCTGGCTTTCAGGTGATACTGAAATTTAGACTTTTACTATTGCTGCTACTAAATGGGTAAGCTTCAGAGTATTCATGTATACTATATATTCCAAACTTCTATATGGTGAATTGTATAAAATTATATTGAAAATACAGTTCTCATGGAGGAGGTTCAGTATGAAGGTATTGCTCCGTCACAAAAAGGACAAACTTCTATATAGCTGACTATGTAACTGCTCAACTTTTTGCTTGTATATTACCTGTTAAACAAAGTTTAAGAGCAAATTAATAAGCGAGCCAGCGTGGTGTAGTGGTTAAGAGCGATGGTTTGGAGTGGTGGACTTAGAAAATACTTCCTAATGTCTAAACGGAAACTCTTTTGATTCAATTTCAACCCGTTGGTTCTGGTCCGACCTTCTGGAGCAACAGAAAACAACTCGGCACCCGCCTCTATGTGACAACCCTTCAAGTACTTCAAAATCAGGCAGAGACTAATAGATTTCCCAGATAAAACTGGAAACCATGGGGCATGCAGTACTCTAATGTTTCCTTCTCTAGGCTCATTTCCATAATTTGCCTCCAAACCCCTCCCAAACCTCAGAGCCATCTCTCATTGGTAGTGGTCACTGGCATCTCCTCCTAAGGAATTGAATGTCCCATTTTTTTCAGTTTTTGTCCACAATGCACCAGGAAGTTTTCTGGTGTACCTACAAATTAAGCAGTCATTCTACACTCACATTGGTAATATTTTGCCAGTAGGGAGATACATTACCATATCTTATGGAAAATATGGTGCTATAGTAAGTGTTGCGTGAAACCTGTTCTAATTCTCCTTGCACCTGTGGAAGGTGGAAAAAGAATGGCTAAGCAGTGTAAAACTATCCTTGTGTGGAAGCAAGTCAAGTAAAAAGTAATTTGAGGTAAAAAATAATCATTTGTGGTATACATGAATGGCATTTTAAAATAACTTCAGAACTTGTGTACCCCCTGGCGCTTATATTACTTTCTTTTAAGCACTGGACCAAAACACATCTTTTTACCTAGGTTTTTTTTTATTAGGGGTTTATCCTTTTTTCCAGCTTTTTAAACGGCTTGCTTTTGTTTTATGGATAGTTTCTCAAGCTGTTTATATCCAATGACTTGTTTTAATGGATTTTTTAAATTGTTACATTGTTTTAATTGTAAGCTACCTGGAGCAGGACTTTGAAGAAGTGGCATAGAAAAATCCTAAATAAATAAAGCAAACTCCTGAATGTGGTAGTCTGGGCCAGGAAGCAGATGGCTTCCTCAAACATACTGAAAAGAGTTTGGAGTGCAACAAAATATATATTACTTTCTCTTCTTTCCTTTTCTGGGTGTGTCTTCACACTAGGAGAAATGTCAGGGAATCATATTTTCCAGTTGCAGCGCCCCATATTCCGGAGCTCTGTTTCTTGTCTTGTCATTGTGGATCCTGCTTTTCATAGCTAGAGCCTACGAAAGTGAATTATAACCAAAAAAAGTGTATCTGTTAACTCTTAATACGTTTTGTTGTGGTTATATATTGTTTTGACTTCCTGCTGAAGCTGGTAGGAAACCATCCAGAGTTCTAAAAGCCTTTGAGGGGACGCGTTATTTTACTGTCGTTTTCAATGCGCCGCCCTCCGGCAGCATCACCTGACCCAGGAAATTTGATTCCCATTGTCATGGGACCTAAATGGACTAACAGCCACACAGGCCAGGGGAGTAGGCTGAAGAGTGGGAATGAGGCAAATTGCCTAATCTTTTCCTTCTTACATCAGTGCAATTCCACTGGCAACTCTACCTTCCCTGTTTATGCTGCAGCATCCAGGCACTAGGGGTGTCATCTCTGGGTTGGGAAATGCCTAGAGATTTGGGGAGTTTGGGGAGGGCAGAGTTTGGGGAGGAGAGTAGTACACCACTCCGTCAGATCAGCCAGTGGAAGGAGGGAGAAGGTTTGCAGCCTGAACATATGTTCCAAGAAATAATGTCATAGAATTGCCTGTATTAAAGAAGCTGCTGCGAAATGGGAGGGCTTACCGGAGGCCCATTATATTGGCAACTATGAACTTTGCACTTTTTGCTATCAACTGATACATAGGAATTTATTGTAATTTGCACGTTGTAACTTTTGGAATGCGTTGTTGTTACTTGGAATATATTCACTTAGCATAACTGTGCTAGTGTAATTTATTGCCAGTAGTGCTTTTGTGATTGTATAACCTCCAGGTACTAGCTGAAAATCTCCTGCTATTATAACTGATCTCCAGCCGGCAGAGATCGTTTCACCTGGAGAAAATGGCTGCTTTGGCCATTGGACTCTATGGCATTGGACTCTATGGCCCCTCCCCAAACCCCATCCTCCTCAGGCTCCGCCCCCGCTGGTGGCAAAGAGGGGCCTAGCACCCCTAGTGATACCATAGAGTCTGCCCTCCAGAGATGCCATTTTCTTCAGAAGAACATTACCGGCCAGTGTGGTGTGGAGGTTAGAGGGACTAGGATCTGGGAGACCCAGGTTCAAATCCTGACTCTGCTATGGAAGCTCACTGGGTGACCTTGGCCCATTCACTCTCTCAGCCTAATCTACCTCACAGGGTTGTTGTGAGGATAAAACAGAGGTGAGAAGAACAATGTAAGCCACTTTGGGCCCCCATTGGGGGAAAAGGCAGGGTATAAATGAACTAAATAAATACCAAGTCCACATGGCTATTAGGTGATGCAGGTACTGCGACCCAGGGAATCCTATTTCCTGGGCTGGATAGGATTGCTGGGGGAGGGGAAAAGCTCCATGACCCATCAACATCTGTTGGAGGATATCTCAGTTGAGACTTTTTAGCATATGTAGGGTTGTATCCAGCAATCCCAGAGAACAGTTTAACCACTGTACCACACTGGGTTAGGATACTCAGGAAGCTTGGTGGTCAAGAGATTTCTTTAACCCAGGCCTGGTGCCAGTGCTTATCCTCTTCATCCATACCAATTCTTAGGGTCAAATTTCACTACTTGGTTAAAAAGCAGCTGTAGGGTAGGGTGTGCCTATGTACCAAAGCCACAGTATTCAAGATGCTGGTATTGGCCGCAGTAGGGGGAGAAGTCAGCTACTGCAGAAGTCTTTTCTAGAACTGCAATCCTTATCCAGATTTGCCCCCCTCTTGAACAGCTGATTTTTAATGTTGAAGAAAATAGGATGGGATTTCCAGTGAAATATATAGCTTAACTTTTAGCAGTAAAGGAGCAGTAAATGGGAATTATATGCACAATCCTAATTGTACACATCCTATTGTTCAAACCTTCTAATGCATGTGGTTCATATTAAAATCATTTAAGTGATATTAAGGTCAGACCCAGACTTACCTTTGTTCCAGTACTTTCCCCCAGTAATTAATGAAGGTATCTATTTTATAGTGCCGTATTTGTATTCTAGCATCAAGCATCCTTGCATGAAAGGAATGAGGCTGTGCAACCAATGCAATTCCCATGACAATCATAATAGAAATCCAGAATAAGTAGCTCAACCCCACATTCTGAGACTTAGTTTTTTGTAATTACAAACAAATGAGGGTTGCTAGCCTCCCAGTGGGGCCTGGAATCCTCCAGGAATTACAGTTTGATTTCCAGACAATACAGATCAGGTGGCAGCTGTGGAGGGTGGACTTTATGGCATCACACCCTTAAAGAGTTTCCTCCTCTCACTAAATCCCACCCCGCTAAACTCTGCCTCCAAATCTCCAGGAATTTCCCAATCTGGAATTGGCAACTCTAAAACAAACAGTGGCCACCGCACAGCCATGCGCCACCTGCATCTTTTCAAGACCCTCTTTTAAGTTAAGCTAGTCCCACTTTTGTAAGCATTAGCTAATGGAACAGGGAGGGCTGGGGGAGGTTTTGAAAGAAAGGCGATAAGGACAGGGCCGGTGCCAGTCATTTTTGCGCCCTAGGCAAGGAAAAGAGGAAGACACAAGGGATGGATTGACTCAATAAAGGAAGCCACGGCCCTCAGTTTGCAAGACCTGAGCAAGGCTGTCAAAGATCGGACATTTTGGAGGACATTGATTCATAGGGTTGCCATAAGTCAGAAGCGACTTGATGGCACTTAACACACACACACAACACACAGGCGAGGCTAACTACTTGTGCTCCCCCCCATCGCTAACCAATTTTCAAAAACAGATGTCTTGCAGAAAAAAATAAAAGTGCAAAACTTTTTATAAGACATTATAATTAATTATATTCCATAGCACTGTCGTGGTACTTATCTTAAAGGAAAAAATATACATTTTTGGTTGCATTTTTTCCAAGCCACTAATCTGTTGAAAACTGCGCCCTAGGCGACCGCCTAATGGTAGCACCGGCTCTGGATAAGGACCTTTGCGGACGTGAGATTTGAAAAGAGCCTGATTTGTCGAAGGGAGGTTTTATTGCCCGGGCAAGCGCAAAGCGTCTGGAAAATTCAAAAACAGCAACCAGCTTGCCATGACTCAAAAACTCCTGGAAAGCAACTTTCTGTAGGCGCTGGAGAGGAAAGGAATTTAAAAAACAACAACCACGCATCCCTTTCCCCCTGGCAGACAGACGCACTCGCGTTGGGGATAGTAGAAAAGGGCAAGAGTCCAGTAGCACCTTCAAGACTAACACAAATATTTTCTGGTAGGGTATGAGCTTTCGCGAGCCACAGCTCCCTTCTTCGGACACCTGGTATCTGAAGATCAGATGGTATCGGAAGAAGTGAGCTGTGGCTCACGAAAGCTCCTACCCTACCAGGAAATATTTGTGTTAGTCTTGAAGGTGCTCCTGGACTCTTGCCCTTTTCTACTACTGCAGACAGACTAACACGGCGACCCACTGAGAAAATTTTCTGCCAGAAAATATCTTTGTTAGTCTTGAAGGTGCTCCTGGACTCTTGCCCTTTTCTACTACTGCAGACAGACCAACTACTGCAGACAGACTGTGAATGATCGCGTTGGGGAGGAGAGGAGGAAGAGGAAGGAGCCGGGCAGCGCCCACGCCGAGCGACGACGGGTTCAGCTTGGCTGGGTGTTGCGCGATCGAGGCTGCTCCACCGCCTTGCAAGTGTAGGGATGGGGAGGGGTCGGGTTGGGGGGCTGGGGAGGCGTGCCGAGTGCCGACATCCCCCTGACCGCCAAGCGGCCTCGGATGCCTTCGGAACAGCTGCCTGTTTGCTCTAGATGCGAGCCTCCCCTCGGGGAGGAGCCTCTTCAGCCGCGCTCCTCCAGCCTCCCCAATCGCCCCTGGCCTTTTGTGTCGCTCGACTCCCCGGCCGCTTCCCACTCGGAGGTCGATGCGCAGCGCCCGACGCCAGACTCGGGGGAGTCCTCCGCGCATGTGCGAGAGAAGTTTTCGGGCTTGACTTCTGGCGGATTTCAACGGGAGAGGAAGCCGGCATGTGAAAAGTTCTGGCTTCTGGCCGGGGGAAAGGGGGGCGTCTGACCACTGCTTTTCCTGGAGGAAACGTGTCTGTATGAGAAAGGGCATTCTGTGGGGTTTCCCCCCCCCCCTTCCTCTTCGACCTGAGGATGATCCACCACTGATGTGCTGCATGTGGTCCCTTGGCTCTGGTAAGGCTGGAATGTTTTGATGCACAAATGGGGCAAGTCGTTGCAATGAGGGGGAGAGGATCCTCAAATGACTGTGCTAAAGCGAAAGGTGCCTTCTGGGGGGGAATACAAAAAGCCAACCCTGATTCCCCCCCGCCCAATCCCCCCCTTGCTGTTAGAAGCTGCATCCCGTGTCATAGAATAACTATCAAATAATAACTTCGTTGAAGTTCCTCGATTTCCCCCCCCCCTCCCAATTCTTCCCTTGCTGTTATAAACTATATCTCATGTTATGGAACAACTACCAAATAATAAGTTTGTTGCAGTTCCTTGGGGGGAAACAACAACAACAACCCCCAAAGGAGATAACAGTCTTTATGCTGTGGTAGCTAAGGGAAGTTGGCACATTGCTCTAAAAATGTGTTTGGATTTCTGTGAGTCGGTGTGTTTACCAGTTCCATGGAGACGTAGTGGGTTGGTTAGTGACGTGACCCAGGGAAAGGTCTGGCTTGTGCTTTTATGTGCAGCAAACTGGAGGCTTTTTTTTAAAAAAAAGAGAGGGTATCTCATAATGCAAGGAAAGGCAAGCACTTTGGTGCGTGTGTTGCTGAACGGATCCGTCTGACATTGATCAGGACTGACGGTTATTGTGATCGTAATGGGACAGATGGGCTAGCTGATGGAGTGCTAGCTGTGTGTTGCTAACATTTCGCATAGCTGTGTGGCATTGCAATAGGTTGCATTTAAGTTCTTAGGATCCATCAACTGCTTGAACTAGAATACTGCAGTGATTGCGGTGTCACTGGACTGTCTAGATCCTAAATGCATTTAATTGGAATTCTGCTACATTGATTTCACTGGAACTTACTTTTAAGTAAATAACAGTAATTGTGTACTTGGAAATGAGTGCCATTAAGATTCAGTAGGGCTAATTTATTAGTAAACTGGATTAGTAAGTGGCAGATGTGTTCTTGCATTGCAATTCTAGTTAATCTTATTTATGTATGATGAGAAATCAAATATATGTTCCCTCCAGTATATGTTTTACATTTATATGGTAGAACTTTGTACGCCTCAGGATGAAAATACTCTTCTAAGCATGTACTATTACAACTTCTGAGTTGCACCTGCTCTCTGATTGTGACACATGTGGGGTTGGATTATATGGGTCACTGGATTTATTTTTGAATTCTCACTTTAATACAAGGGAAGCTATAATATATAATTGTCTCATTTTATGCTTAAACAGTCCTGTATTGTCAGGCTGCAAAAGGTCACACCCAGAGTTCCCTAGTACCAGGACTGGGATTTGAACCTGGATCGTGTAAAGTCAGAGAACTGTATCCACTATACTGCAGTGAGAGTCAGTGTGGTATAGTGGATAGAGTGTTGGACTATGGTCTGGGAGACCCAGGTTTGAATCCCCACTCTACCATGGAAACCAGCTGGGGGACCTTGGGCCAGTCAAACATTTTCAGCCTAACCTACCTTACAAGGTTGTTGTGAGGATAAAATGGAGAGGAGAACAATGTAATCTGTCTTGGGTTCACACTGGGGGAGAGGTTGATGTATAAATGAAGTAAATAAATGTTTGGCTGGTTGTTCATAAGGTGGGTTGTGCATAAAGTTGACCCTGCTTTGACTTGAAAAAGCCAAAGAAGAGCTGACAACCCTAACTGCATAAATACAAGTTCTTAATGGAAAGGTATCCATTAGAGCAAACCTCTTTTTTTCAGTTGATGAAGGTGGGATTTCTCCAGGATAATCCTTGCTGGTTTCTGTTGGGTTTCTCGTAATTAATTGCAGTTTAAAGCTGTTCTCTGCAAACATAATTGAAGCCACTGATCTTTACTCAATTGAAGCAGAAATAGACTGGTTGCAGTACATATATGCAATCCAACATATCATTTCCATTTAGAGATACACCTTGATGACATAGACCTCTTTTTTTCAGTGTAAGAACTTGTGACAGGATGGACAAATTCCTAGCAATTTAAGGTGTGTACATGGCATAGGCACACAAGGTGGAGTTCAGGGCCCTGAGGCATGCATTTCTGACTAATCTCCTCACCTGGCAAAATCTTTCTATCTTGCCAATATTTCATAAGGTTGCTGTAAAACTGTATTTTCATCTGCAGATGTAATCACAGTCTCATAGTTCTATCGCTACCTCAATCCCATCAGAATGTGTTGTGGTTATGTGGTAGAGAGGTTTGTATTCCCTAAAGCTTATCTTTCATAATCAGGTTCTCTTTGGGAACACTTTGGGCGAAAACGCATGGTTGCTTTATCCTCCTTTAATCCCTGCTTTAGCCAGGATCGAACGCACATTCGGCGAAACGCATGTGTTCGATCCTGGCTGAAACAGGGATTAAAGGAGGATAAAGCGACCATGCGTTTTCGCCGTTAGTCTCTTCTTAGAGTCAAAGTTGTTGGAAATGTCAGTATCATGTTGGAAACTGAATATGATTTGTGAAGTAAAAGCATACCCAGGGGTCGGCAGACTCATTAGTCAAAAGAGCAAAATATCAACAGTACAACGATTGAGATTTCTTTTGAGAGCCAAATTTCTTAAACTTAAACTATATAGGTAGGTACACTGTTTATTAATGTAATAAACTTTAATTAAAGTTTTAAGTCTTAATTAAACTGTAGGTACACTGAATAAAACTTGATATCATACTTAATAGTGATCTTATTTATTGATAAAAATTAAATTGTAAGTCCCTACCATTTCCCCCTCCCCGTCTGGTCCTCGTCTTGAGGCCTGGTCTACCGCCATAAAAGCCTATTGGTAGACCTGGCCTCCGGCTGAGTCCCATTGGGAGGCCAGGTCTACTGCCAAGAAAGCCAATGGGTAGACCTGGCCTCTGAAGGGGGACTTTTTCCCCTCCTCGGAGTCCAGGTCTACCGCCAAGAAAGCCAGTGGGTAGGCATGGCCTCCCAATGGGACTCAGCCGGAGGCCAGGTCTACCAAAGGAAGCCCGCCCTGCCCAACAGCTGATAGGCGGGTGGGGGGGCAGGAACCGCTGAGCTGCCCGCCCAGCAATCGCGCGGCTAGAGGGGAGGGGAGGCTTTAGCCTCCCAACCATTGAGGGCAAGGGAAAGGGGGACCTGGCCATTCTCCACGGCAGCGGGGGGGAGAGACAGCGCGTCCGCTTGCCTGCTCTCTTGCACTCGCGCTCTCAGGCGCGCCGGCTCCACAGCCCGGCTGCCGGCGCGAGCGGGCGCGAGAGCAGGGGCTCCGAACCAAGTTCGAAGAGCCACACTCAACAAGCCAAAGAGCCGCATGCGGCTCAGGAGCCACAGTTTGCAGACCCCTGCCCTAGGCAAGTCATCCATTTTTGTATCCTTGAAGAGCAAACTACATGGACTTAGAGACAGGGAGCAGGACCCTCTGCCTGAATCGTTCTATCTTTGGGTGGTAACCACTTTTGATGCCACTCCTTCCTTTTTGGTAAGAATTGCAACTGTTCCAAATCCCTTGCTGGGTTGAATTGCCACCCCTCCTCCTCCTTTTCACCATCTCCAGTGTATAGAAAAGCAGGGTGGTATACACAAATATACCAGATAAAACTTTTCTGGCATAGAGATATGTGGTGTAGAAGGCTTCACCTGTACAATTTGTTAAAACCACAGAGGGGTAAATTTTTTTCCCTTTCAAAATAACAATAATTCTGGAGGCTGCTGTGGTTTTCTTTTGCATTGACTTCAAATGCTGGTGTTTTGTAATCCTTCAATTAGATTCTTCAGGGTGTATGCAAATATAACATTTTTTTTCTTTGGAATGGTAGCAGGCACATTTGGAAAAGTTGCATATAAAATGTCAAGACGCAAGTGAACAAGAGAGGGAACTGGTTTTCCTTTAGCTAATAAAACTGGGAAGCAGTTTTATTAGATACAAGCATTTCAAAAATACAGTGTCAGGCTTTTTTTTTTAAAGTGAAAATATGTCTGTGGCACCAACTCAGTATCCTTCACCTGAATTCCTATAAATAATGCGATAAACAGGATTATCTCAAAAGGAAATTTATCCAAAAAAGAGAATGAAATTTTTTCTATAGGTTGAGTTACCCACAATTTTGTCATAGAAAGGTCATGGGCCATGTGCTGTTTTTTTTTGTTTTTTTTGTACTGTTGCCAATCAGGAATTTTGAGTATTGTAATGTTTGTCTAAAGCAGTGATTAGACTTGCTGCTTTCAGAATACCCTTACAGATTTGTCTGCGGAGGAATTCTTCATCTGAAATGAAGTTCCTCTGCATTTTAGATGATTTTGGAACATGTTGTTGGGTGCGTAATTGGTTAATGCAAACCATTGCCTATTTTTCTTGGGCCTTAATATCATCCTGTGGTCCAAGAATATAGCTTAAAGCAATGGTTCTGCTGCTTTAGCAATCTGAGAACCCTCATTTTGATTAAATGTTTTTGAAGATCTCTGAGCCCTTAACCCCTGCCAGCACTCAGCGCATGCCATATGGACGCTTTTTACAGTGTATGAACAAGCCACCCATGGAGGCTCCCTTCCTCAGAAACAATACACTAAGACCATGGTCAGCTATACGTTAATTGTTTTTCCATCCGGCCATTTGCACATGCGGGCAAACTTTGTACTTGCAAAATGTTCTCAACAGGCATGATGGTGAAAACGTTTAGGTTTTTTTTGTTCTAACCGCTGTTGCAGTCTGATTAGTAGATATGTACAGAACATGCAGTGGTTCTTATGTCAACAAATATGTGGAGTGGCTACTGGGATTGATCAATGAAAAGGTTATAATTAGGTATCAGAACAAACAGCAGTCTTGAAGCCAGTTTCCACCATCGGTTTGGTGTCAGCTCACTCTCTGCTTAGCATCCACCCACATGCTTTTGAGGAAATACCATCTGACAGGTGGCACATAGTTATGTTTTACAGCTATTTTTGTAATTGCTTTTTGGAAGTGACCCAATGTAATACATTGCTTGTGACAATCAACCTTTGAAACAGTTTACATGAAGATCCCAAAATGGCAAACAAATAACCCCATGTGGTGTATCTAATAGGCCATCATTGTGTGTTTATGAAGCAGATCAGCAACCTGAATGGGAGATCACCAGACACCTCTTGTAAGCAAGTGCTTAATGAAATGTACTCCTGGTTCAGCAATAGTGTGTTCAACTAAGGATACAGGGAATGAATTGTTGAAAGCTGAGCATGGTGGTATGCGTCCCCTAGAAAAAACAGGTGTGTCAAAGCTCAGCATTCACTTGCCTTCTGTACTGGTCCTTGTTATTAGAATGGTACAGAATGGTCCAATCCTAGGCACAGTTACACCCTTCTAAAAAGTCCATTGCCGTGGATGCTGTTAGAAGGGTGTCATGGTGCTTAGGAGCACCAAGGTGCAGAGTGGTAAGCTGCAGTACTGCAGTCAAAAGTTCTGCTCATGACCTGAGTTCAATCCCGACGGAAGTCGGTTTCAGGTAGCCAGCTCAAGGTTGACTCAGCCTTCCATCCTTCTGTGGTCAGTAGAATGAGTACCCAGTGCTTGCACAGGCAACTACCTTTACCTTTTATTATTATGATAAGCAATGCACTGTAAAACATCTGAACATTTGGATTTTGAGCTTTGAGAGTGCTGAAATACTAATGTTCCAAAAGCAAGAGGTGTCCAGATGAGATTCCTTGTGTTTACTGGCGGCTTTAACTCAATCAAATGCTTGATCATTTGCTGCAGTTACTGTGGCATGTTTAGAAGAGTATCAGGAACATGACAGAGTGGTTTTGCTTACGTCTCATTCGGGATTTTGGACATATTTTTCAAATACCGCCTCAGAATATAAGGCTTTTTGTGTATGTGTATATTTAGTGATCATTCCAAAATGCTGAAATTACACCGTTTGTTTATACTAGAGCAACCTATACGAGCTTGACCCAGATACCTGCAAAACGTAGCATGTGGGAAGAGAATAATTTAGCATTACCCCACTGTTGATTCAAGTGCAGACACTGAGACCACTGGCCTCTTGAATATATTGCCAGTGTGGTACTTGCAGCTGTTATGGAACAGCTGGTAGTTACACTGTGAAATAATTAGGAAAAATGTTTTAGTCAGGCACACACCCTTGAGTGTAATTTGGAAGCAATATTTTCCCCTACAAATGTTCCTTAAGAATTCATCTAGCAAATGCTAAAAAATTCTCTTGTGCATAATCTGAAAGAGTTCAGTTAGAAATTATCTTTTCTGGAAATATCAGTTTGCACTGTGATTTTCACACTGTGTGAAAGTGTTCCAAGAGCAACATCCTGAATATTTTGTAATTATGGTTGCCTCAGTATGGACGTTTTTCTCTGGCTTCTGAACTTGCATCACTTTTAAAAGTAAATAAATAAATAAATAAAATGCCCTGCTCTAATTGTCATCTTTTCAATTTTTTCCCATCCCCAATGTGCTATTTCCCAAACCAACTAATACTATTTAAAAATGTAGACCAAGCTCGTCATCACATTATTGAGAAGGCTTTGAGTATGTTTTCCTGTTATAAAGATCCTGCCCCCATCAGCACTATTTTCCTACAGTCACCCCCTTATGGGTGCCATTTTCCCAACATTTCCCCCCTGCTGTGCCACTACAGGGCTTTTTGTGGACTTATTTTTCTTTTTAGCCAGTAATTCTTATATAGCAATAATGATCTATGGATACTTATCTATTTCTATTTCAGATTTTAAGTCCTCTGCATTCCCAGTTCTTACTTTTTAAAATGACATTTCTTGCACTTTTCATTGTGGTGGTATAAGGGAAAAGGCACAAGCAGCTTCCCCCCCCCCAAAAAAAAGGTTGTCAAGTGTCCATGGCAGCTGTGACAACTGTGCCGCTGAGAGCCAGTGCATACTTGCTGCAGAGCATGTGTGGAAGTCAGGGAAAAGAGAAAAGTTCACAGAGAGCTCCTACATGTGGAAGCTCCATTGCCAAAATGCATACCTCTGCATGATTAAAGGTGATTACAGCAATGCAGAGAATCCTTGCCATGTGGAAGGTGCCTAAGATGGTTCTAACAGTTCTGAGTCAATCCAATCAAAAATTTTCATACCCATTAGGCTTAAGTCAAACATTCTGTGAATTTTCAGACTTGAAATGTACTGAGATTTTTTGCCCTTCCCTATGTCACAATATTCCCTGTGTCAATATTCACAATATCAATGCTTAGATGACTTGTAAAATGGATTATTTGAAGGCAAAGGTCTCTAAGGAGCTGAAATTTTATAGAAGACTGCCAGAGCAAGTAGATAAATGTCTAGTTTATCTGTCTGTTACTGTTTCTATTTATCTGTTTAATCTCCAGATTTCATTATAAGCTTTATCGTGGTGAATCTTGCAATTAATTGAATTCCTTAGCTGCAAATTAATCACAGAACCCTCTGCAAAAGTACAGAAAGGCAGAAAGGCCAAGAATCCTCCTGGCCTCCAGGGGAAGTCCATTTCATAGTGTCGGAGCCTCAGCAGGCAAATGTCTGTAACCAATCTGTAGGGTTGCCAACCACCAGGTGGTGCCTGGAGATCTCGGAGAATTACAACTGGTCTACAGATGACAGAAATCAGTTCCTGCGGAGAAAATATCCAGGAATTTTCCTACCCAGAGCTGGCAACCCTATCTGTAGCTGTTCTCAGCAACTTGAGAGATGGAACCATAAGACTCTTCGGTGGAGTAGCTCTGGGCAGATGTAATTGCTGATTCCCTAACTATGTTTAAGAGACACACTTAATCTTCCCCTTGCTCACTGAAATTCTTGCTTCCTTTTCTTTGTCAGCATTAACCATGTTATAGTGTTTAGACTGGCACAGGAACTTGTTTATAGTAGCCAGGGCTAGCTTTCAGTCACAGTTGGAAACCATGGAAATGCATGACGAGTATCCCCTTGATTAGAAACGGTCTTGTGGAAGACCTTTCTTGAGCTATGGTGAGCTGTGAAAGACTGTAATGCAGATAGACATTGGGATGCTAAATCAGCCTCTAGGTGTATATGGGTGAAAACGCATAGTCTCAGCCAGGATTCAGCCAGGATCCAAGGCAGTTCGCCGAAAACACATGCGTTGGATCCTGGCTGAATCCTGGCTGAAACAGGGAATAAAGGAGGCTAAAGCGACCATGCGTTTTCACCCCATGACTCAAGAACTATCCAGAGAGTCCTGTGGGAAGGACTGATAGGTTGTGAGGGATACAGTAAACTGGTGAGAGGAACCAGTGGAGGAGGAGTTAGGCCAGTTCTAGTAGCTATTTAGAATCCCCCCCCCCACTAATTGCCCCAAAATATAGTTTCTAGGTTTTAATAGATGCTTATAAAGAACTGTCATTTCAAAAGGGCATCCTAATAATTTTCCATTATCTTCTTTTCCCAAGTTCTTCCGTCCCTGCTGATGTCATAAAATCGGTGCCTGCTGTGGATCATTCTAAGGAGCCACTAGCTACTACTGTCTCTGATGGACATGTTTCTGCTCTGTATTCTGTTGAGCTGACTGAATCAAGGTAGAGCAAGAAATTAGTTGTGTTTCTTGTGTGAGCAAACAGTAATCTCGCAGCATTGAAACCAACCAGGGGGTAATGAGTGGTTACGTTTTGGGAATGGTTTGGAAATAAGGCTGGTAACTTAAGTACTAATATGGTGCCTTTGCTTGTTGGCATCCAGCCATAAAGCAGCCATGAAATCTGAAGAATGTAGACTGCACTTGTATGGCAAATCACCCTTGAGCACAGCAGAATTTTACCATAGACTAGGAAAAGTGCCATTCTGCAAGGCAGAATGGAAGTACATTGGTTCAGTGTTGTGTACATCTTTTGTGGCTGACCTTTTAAAAAGCAGGAATCCAATTATTTGTCTCTGTATTAGTAATAAGAGTTGATTACCCTTTGGTTTGGTGAAATATTTTTTACAGTGGACTTGCCAAGTGGTTGGCCTGTGAGATCAAGTTTCATTAAAAAAAAAAAAACTAGCCAAAGGTAGGTTGTTCTGGTTCTTTTCTCAATTTCTGATCCTGCATTTGGCTCAATTCAAAGTACTGATAAGAGATCAAGAAGAATCCATGTTATCTAAAGTGTGTATTGTACAGAGGGTATAGTATATCTGTGTATTTGGGGGGAGGATGTTTATTCCTTTGTGAAGTTTATGTAGCGTTTACTAATTTTGGAGGTCTTTGGAAAATACTAACTCTTGCACTATGGCATTCTTTTTTTCCTGTAGTAATATACTTAAGAAATGAGAGATTAAAAGGCTATAATCTGCAATTTAAACACACAAAGGTCGTTGATGTTGGTTCTTGTAGGTTATCCGGGCTGTGTAACCGTGGTCTTGGAATTTTCTTTCCTGACGTTTCGCCAGCAACTGTGGCAGGCATCTTCAGAGTAGTAACACTGAAGGACAGTGTCTCTCAGTGTCGAAGGGTGTAGGAAGAGTAATATATAGTCAGAAAGGGGTTGGATTTGAGCTGAGTATTGTCCTGCAAAAGTAATGTGCTAATCATTGTCCTGTAAGTATCAAGATAATGTGCTAATGAGGATATGGTATGTTAATATGGAACCATTGTATCCTGAAGTGATCTGTTAATGTGTGTAATCCAAAGCTAATCTGCATGGCTATTGTTGAATGTTGTCTTTGTTAGTCTGGAGAAAATACAACAAATGCTACGATCAGCAAAAGACAAAAGAGACCCCCTCACCTCTGCAGGAGTATATCGTATACCTTGCACCTGTGGAGAAGTTTACATCGGGACCACAAAACGCAGCATACAAACAAGGATAAAAGAACATGAAAGATACTGCAGACTTGGCCAACCTGAGAAATCAGCAGTGGCTGAACATGGACTGACACAAACAGGACACAGGGTTTTATTCCAAGACACTGAAAGACTGGACAATTCTACCAACTATTTTGTCAGATTGCACAGAGAAGCCATTGAAATTCATAAACATCAGCACAACTTTAACAGAAAAGAGGAGAGTTTAAGAATGAATAAGGCTTGTCTTCCAGTTCTAAAAAACCTCCAGACTAACAAAGACAACATTCAACAATAGCCATGCAGATTAGTTTTGGATTACACACATTAACAGATCACTTCAGGATACAATGGTTCCATATTAACATACCATACCATCATTAGCACATTATCTTGATACTTACAGGACAATGATTAGCACATTACTTTTGCAGGACAATACTCAGCTCAAACCCAACCCCTTTCTGACTATATATTACTCTTCCTACACCCTTGACACTGAGAGACACTGTCCTTCAGTGTTACTACTCTGAAGATGCCTGCCACAGTTGCTGGCGAAACGTCAGGAAAGAAAATTCCAAGACCACGGTTACACAGCCCGGATAACCTACAAGAACCAATGAACTCTGACCGTGAAAGCCTTCGACAATGTCATTGATGTTGTTTGGTATTCCTCTCTCTTCGGTGCCCACACTTTCCCAGTGCTTTTTTCCATAGGAGACACAACACAAATTGCTTAGGGACCTAGTTATTGTATCCATCTTAGCAGTTCCTAGTAGGGTTGCCAGGTCCCTCTTCATTACCGGTGGGAGGTTTTTGGGGTGGAGCCTGAGGAAGGCGGGGTTTGGAGAGAGGAGGGACTTCAATGCCATAGGGTCCAATTGGCAATGCAGCCATTTTTCTCCAGGTGAACTGATCTCTATTGGCTGGAGATCAGTTATAATAGGGGAGATCCAGCTAGTACCTGGAGGTTGGCAACCCTGGGGGACACACAACTGCTTTCAACTTTTTAAAAAGGAATCTAAGAGATCAAGACAAGATAGGGTCTGGCCTCACCTGGAAGTGTTGCAGCCTCATTTAGTCAGGAAGGTCACCTGGGCTGTAGGAAATCTTCCTCACCTAGTGATGATACAACATCTCCTCAACCAGTTTGCAGGGAAAGGGGAAGCAGGGACAGCCAGAGAGGAGTCAGTTCCTTTGAACTAGAAATTTGCCTGAAAACAAATTCCCAGTCTTTAAAGGGAAATTGAAATTGAAAGTTTTTTAAAAAAAATCTTAGGTGGGGCAAAACACTGCTGCACCCACTGGGCCCTCCCAGGCGACAGCCCACATGCATCTCCCTTAGGGTTGCCAACCTCCAGGTACTCATATAGCTCCTCTAGTGCAGGTTCATCCTTTTCAAATACTTCTTACAATAGAAAACCTTATTTTTTGCGAACTGGAGGAAGACCAAAGAACTATAGACCTCCGGGCTCCCGCCCACGAGGCGGGAGGAATCAAAACAAGAGAACTTAGTCCTAAATTTATCTGATAGACCTCTTTCTAAAGCTGAATTAGAAGTATTGAATTTGGGGCTTGGCCTTGCACCTACTCCAAAGTATTCATCTTTTTACACCCGAGTAGACCTGTTTAAATTATTCCGACAATTAAAGCTAAAGGATTTTTTTCAGGGTTCATCAGTTGCGAGGCAACCTTTCAAATGTCCTTCCACATTTATTCCTGCTAATCCCAATCATCTCATTCAGACCTTTCAACATTTAGTCCTTCGGGATGTGTCTATGATGGAAAAGAGACATATTCCTACTTCAATAAATTTCACTCCGGCCCAAGAAATGATTGTTGATCAATTAAATAAAGATAAATCCATTATCATAAAGGAGGCAGATAAGGGCGGATCTATAGTTATTTTAAATTTCAGTGATTATGACAATGAAAATTTGCGACAGCTTTCCAACCCTGCTTTCTATCGTCCCATTTCTACTAACCCTGTTAAAGCTATAGAATTAATTATTAGAACAACTGTCTATGAAGGTCTGGCAGCGGGCTATATCACATCACAAACTGCTGAATTTCTACAGAATAAATTTCCTAGAACACCTGTATTTTACACTTTACCCAAAGTGCATAAAACTACTCGCCCTCCCCCTGGTCGTCCTATTATTTCCGGCTCAGGATCACTTCTAGAACCTATTGCCCAGTTCCTAGACTATTACTTAAAACCTTATGCTTCTTCCACCTCTTCTTTTCTTCTAGATTCCCGAGATTTTATTTTTCAATTGGAAAACAAACTTATTCCATCTGACAGTATTTTTGCTACTTTAGATGTCGTATCTTTGTATACGAATATACCCCTCAATGAAGCGCGCAATATTATCCAAGATCTCTTAGACTCTAGAAATGATCCCTCACCGCCTACCCAATTTTTGCTGCAACTTTTGGACATATTATTTGAACATAATTACTTTAGGTATAAAGATCAATTTTATTTACAAGTCAATGGAGTAAGTATGGGCGCAGCTTACGCCCCTTCAATAGCCAATATTTTTATGATTTACTTCGAAAAAAAGTTCATATTTCAAAATAATCCCTTTTCAGATGACATTCTTATTTATAAACGTTTTGTTGATGATTTGTTCTTTAATTTCAAGTCAGTGACTGCCTACAAACAGTTTTTAGAATGGATTAATACTCTTCATACTCACCTTACTTTTACTGGTACGTTCAGTAAGACTTCCATTCCATGTTTGGATTTGGAAGTGTTCGTTACTGCTGGGTCAACTCTGGCTGTAAAACCCTATACCAAACCCTTAACTAAGCATGCAGGACTTGATTTTTCTTCTTTTCATCCACCACACTTAATTAATAACCTTCCTTATAGTCATTTTTTAAGAATAAAGCGGAATTCAACTCTTTCAACAGACTATCACTATACAGCTGCTTCTTTAAACAATGCATTGTCAGCCAAAGGATATCCACTCCACGTCTTACAGTTAGCCAAAACCAGAGCAGATCTGAAAGACAGACAGGAACTTTTAAGATCAAAACCACTTACATCTTCTACTAACATTACTTGGTCCCTACAACATAGCTCCAAGGCTCATCTGATCAATAACATAATCAAAAGACATTGGCATCTAGTAGAAACTTTACCTGGCTGTAAAAATCCACCTCTATGCGGATTACGCCGTCCACGATCCATGCGTGACTTCCTGGTTCATACTGACATTTCTCCCCAGCCTTCTTTTTCCACTTCTTTACTTTTGCCGCCAGCAATAGGACATCATCGCTGCGGTACGTGCTCAGTGTGTAATTTATGCCTTACAGTCAAAGAGCTCACATCTACTACCACTGGTTTCCGTTTTTTTCTAAAAAATTTCTTTAATTGTGCTTCAAAAAATGTCGTTTATTGCAAGGAATGTAAATGTGGTTTAAAATACATTGGCAGCACCATTCGCCCCGTGAGGACCAGGATCTCTGAACATTCCTCTAGAATTCGCTCCAGAAATTTTGAAGCCCCGCTCACGGCTCATTTTTTAGAAAAAGGACATGGAGACAGGGATTTCTCCTTTTGTGTGTTATGGCAATTCCGCGGTCGACCCTATGACTCGCAAAATATCCAAAAAACACTGCACCAAATGGAGACCAAACTTATTTTCCTTATGGGAACATTGTCTCCCAATGGTCTAAACAATGAACTTGATTATTCCTGTTTTTTAGGATAGTATCACTTTAAGAGTCCTTTTTTTCTGAGTCTGTCTGCTACAGCTGTGATCATTTAAGAGCCAAATCCTTTTACTTTTAAATTCCATCCTTATCTTTCCTTGACTATTCCGTCCTTTTGGAGACCTGGATACAAATCTTTGCGATCCCTATGAGACAACACCTACTAAGGCACTTATACATATATTTATTATTGGTAAGAATATTTATGCTTGCATAGTCTTTTTATTATTAAATAATGTTTTAATGTATATTATAAATGTTGATTTATTAGTTGAATACATGCATTTGTGATACACAGATACAGGTCACCGAAGAAGCCATATGCGAAACGTGGTCCCGATCTAGACGACACGTCTGACATCTTTTTCCTGTGGCTATGTTCCAATAACTGCAACCTAAAAAGAATTTGAAAGACTCAAAAAATTCTAATATCAAATGATACCTTAATTGGTTGAATACTTGAACTTACCTGTTGAATTAGGATCTTTGGCATCCTCTTGATAAGTCATATTTATTGGATTGTTAGTGTAAATTTTGTATCTGTACTCCCTTTGTATATGCTGTATATATTTATTCACTTTGCACTTTATAAATTTCACTTATTTGCTTTATAGTGTTATAGTGCTGTTTTGGGTTGCTCCAATTATCCTTACAGCACTGAGCCTTCTTTTTTTGTGGAACCTCCAGGTACTAGCTGGAGCTCTCCTGCTATTACAACTGATCTCCAGCCAATAGAGGTCAGTTCCCCTGGAGAAAATGGCCGCTTTGGCAATTGGACTCTATGGCAGTGGAGTCCCTCCCCTCCCCAAACCCCGCCCTCCTCAGGCTCCACCCCAAAAACCTCCCGCCAGTGGCAAAGAGGTACCTGGCAACCCTATCCTCCCTATGCCTCGTCTGGTTTGAAAGGCACAGCATAGCATTCAGACACATGTTTAGACTCGGGGATATCACCCCTCTGTAGACACTTGGACATCTGGGGAAGTGAATACCTGTAAAGGTTGCGATTAACTTAGTAGCTGGTTCTCTATATATGAAAGCAAGAAAGTAAAGAATAAGGGGAAGGTGATAAAGGAGTGTGTGCATATTATGAGTGTGTGTGTGTGTGTGTAAAGGGAATAGTAGTATGCTGAATCGGGAGCAAAGAGCCTCTTTGCTTTAATACCATCTGCTCATGGATGAGTTTGTGTCTTTCAAGCACACAGAGAAACATATGTACTTTCTTCATTGTATGTACTGTAGCTTGTCTGTACTCTAGAGTATCAAGACTTGGCTAATTTCTATATCTGTGCAATGGAACCAAGTATTAACTTGGGGAGGCAGACTCAAACTTCACCTTTATGCTGAGAAAGGAAGGGGGCAAAGATAGTCAGAGAGCAATTAATTTTTTTCTTTTAAGATAATTTCAGTGTCTTGAGTCATTTCCGTAGATCTCTTTACCTCACAGTAAATCAAAATTGCTAAATTTGCCACTCTTTAGATGAATACATTTTTAACACTGTATCATTATTGACACTGGTTCATGGATGGTGTTTTGTTGGTTTGTTTTATTTTAGTGCAGGCAACTTTGGTCAGATAAATTGCCTGTTCTGCAAATTAGCAGTGATCTACGGCAATAAGCAAGTCCTGAAGAGACCTGGATGGAGAGGGATGATTTGGGATGGGTCAGTTCCCTGCTTATCCTGATTTATAATTCGCCAGAATGGGTCTCTGAGCAATACTGCATGCATTTCTAGATGGAAATTTAAAAGCACTCTCCCAGCAGATGGTGAGTGGAGGCAATTACGTAATGCTCTGCTTACCCACTAGTACACATCTGCCAGAGTGACAAGTTTGACCGTAAAGGTAACAGAAGGGTTGATGAGCTGAGAGCTATTTGCCTGGGTCTGTCGTTCAAAAATGCAAACCAAGACTGGGCTCAAAGGCAACTTCACAGAGGATGGTTTTCCAACTGGGTGGGCCACATGTGACTTTATGCGCAGGGAAGAAAAGAGGTGTGTGTTCATCATATGTGGCAGTGTGCCCATTGTTTCCTCTACCGAAGTGAAACCTGTGTAGGAGAGTTGTTTTGTGTGAAGCTTCCTCAATGAAGAGATCATAGCGGAAATTACAAGTAGGCTCTGCTAATTTGTGAGGACAAAGTGAAGAATTGCAGAGCACTATTTTTTACTAAGCCATGTTGCTGTATGGTCAACAGAACTCAGAAAAGTTATATTTTTCTGGAGCTGTTTTATTTGTAGACCATCGTTTCATGTCATGCGTGTGGATTGTTTATCTTATGCAACCACATGACTTGTCTTGTTGTCACGGCTTTTATACAGCATTTATCAACAGTTGTTTTGTGATGCTTTGTTTAAAATATCCTTGTTTCATATTTGTATGTGTCTTTTGCATTTCTGCCCCATGGTTGTGCCAGAATACGTTTGCCTGTGTGTTTTTTAATAACTCCCCAATTGTCACAATAGAGTTTTCAACAAGTTTCCCTATTTAGCGATATGGAACTTCAGAGCCTCTTTTTGTAAAGCTGCTAGCCAACATTTTGCTGTTGTGTTATGTTTATCCTTAAGGGATGACCTCCAGTTCTGATAGATGATGGGAGTGCGGGTGGGAGGGAAGTATTGTATAAGGATGGGGTCATTTTGTGCTAAATGTCTTCCAGATGGCAGAGTGTAATGGGAGCCCAGAGTTGTCTCTCCATCTGTCCAGTGAAGATATTATATCTATGTGTTGTTCCTCGGGCCAATGTTGCTCCACCCCCCAGTGTACTGCTAGGGCACTATTAATATACCGTTCATCACTGTAAGGAAGCTGTGTGTGATCTGGGCCACAGAGATCCTTTTAAGAAGAAGAAGAGTTTGTTTTTATACCCTGCATTTTCTCTACCTTTAAGGAGTCTCAAAGTGGCTTACAATTGCCTTCCCTTCCCCTCCCCACAACAGACACCTTGTGTGGTAGGTGGGGCTGAGAGAGTTTTGAGAGAACTGTGACTAGCCCAAGGTTACCCAGCAGGCTGCATGTGGAAGAGTGGGGAATCAAACCTGGGTCTCCAAATAAGAGTCCGTTGCTTATGTGGAGAAGTGGGGAATCAAATCTGGTTCTCCAGATTTGAGTCTGTTGCTCTTAACCTCTACACTGATGTATTTAACCATCTGCTCCAACATGGAGTAATATTTCAACAGAACTTCTCAACCATCCTTGTCAATAAGTAACTAAAATATAAAGGATAAATAATTTTGTACTACAACAATATAAATTGTTTCTTGGGTAGAACTTTTAGACTTAGCTTCAGAGATCGAGAAATACTGGGCTCAAACCAAGGTGTGGGAGACCCTTGAGTGATGGTGGGTAATTGTGTGATGCATTCACAATTCATATTTTTCATATTATTTTGAAGCAACTACTGTAGTTTCCATAAAGGAACCAAAGAGTATTCCTTAATATGAATCTCCTATCCCAAAGTAAAAGTCTCTGAAATATATGTACGGACACACATTGTTTCAAAATATTACATAGCTAGAGTTGCCATATTCCAGTTCCTCAGCTGAGTGGTCTAACTTGCACATTATTTATTTAGAATATTTCTGTGCCACCTCTTCAGAGTCCTATCGAGGTAGCTTACAATTTTAAAAAACACAGTACAAAAACTGACGCTATTAAAAAAACAAGCTATTAAAAACAATCCATTAGTCATAAGCAGCATAAAAGCCTTGGTAAAAAGATGCATTTTAACTTGTACCTAAAAGTAAGTAAAGTAGGCATCCAGTGGGCCTCAAGGGACATGGTATTCCAAAGTCAAGGTGTCGCCACAGCAAATGACCTGTCTTTAGTTGCTACCTCTGAATGCAGGGGTACAAAGTGCGGGGCTTGAGAAGCAGATTTTAATTGGTGGGCTGAATAGTATGGGAGGAGGCAGTCCTTCAGGTACATTATGCAAATTATCCTCTATTTTCCATGTTTTAATCATGGCCTTTCTTTCAACTGGACTATTTTTTTAATTATTATTATTTTTGTATCTTGATTTGTGGATATAAATGCAGGCAAAGACTGAAATTGTACTGGAAAGTCTTTAAGACTCAAAGAGAAACATTAGACATAGATTTGTTGTATATATTGTTCTTTGACTTGTCTTTTGATATTTTTGTATAATGTTCTCTTGTTTGACTGTCGCTCACCTATAGATATTGCTTGCACTACGTTTTGTATTGACTATCTCCTTTTGAATATATGTATAGAACTGAGCCTTGTGTGGATTGTTTTTGCATAACCTCCGGGTAGTGGCTGGAGATCTTCTGCTGTTACAACTGATCTCCAGGCGACAGAGATCAGTTCCCCTGGAGAAAATGGCCGCTTTGGCAATTGGATGCTATGGCATTGAAGCCCGTCCCCTTTCCAAATCTCGCCCTCCTCAGGCTCGGCCCTAAAAATCTCCAGGTATTTCCTAACCTGGAGCTGGCAACCCTACCAATGGTACTTAACTGCAACAATGTGTAATCATTAGATATCATTGATATTTTATAGATGTCTTTGTAACTTGGCGAGGAGGGGGGATGTATGCCAGGCCTTTAGGCAAGTGGGCATTGCAGACCCCTGATCAGGCATGTGTAATAACATACAATGGCTTGCTTGTATAGGAACAAGCCCAGGGTATCATCTGCTTTGAGCATGCCTCCCTTTCTACGCTTGTGCATGGCTTGATAATTGAAGGCTTCCCCTTTTGTGGTAGACCATGGTCTGTCACTGTGTCTGAAGCATGCCATTATCACCACCGCCAGCCAGTCTGGCTGCTTCTTAAGCTGAGCAGTGACTGAGAGGGTTTGAGCCAGAATAGTCTGTTGGATGAAGGGAAAGAAGGAAAGAAAGGAGAGCTCCTGCTTTGATAACTTGTCATCTCAATGGGCAAATCTGGCTGGTATTAGCCAATACTGTGATGAAGGTGGTGCCTGAGAACAAGCCAGGAAGAAGCCGGTATAGTTTGGTCTTGTATCTTATGCAAAACTATAATAAAAAAACCAATTGTGGCTAATAAACCAACTTTAAATCCTGGTTTCAGAAGAAGAGTTGGCTTTTTTATGCCGATTTTCTCTACCTTTTTAAGGGAATCAAACCTGCTTACAATATCCTTCCCTTTCTCTCCCCACAACAGACACCTTGCAGGGGAAGTGAGGCGGACTCAAAGAGAACTGTGACTAGCCCAAGGTCACCCGGCTGGTTTCATGTGGAGGAGCAGGGAATCAAACCTGGTTCTCCAGATTGGAGTCCACTGCTCTTAACCCCTACACCATATGGCCGTACATACCAGTCTCTTTTACTAAAGAAAATAGCTGGGTTTCCTAGTATATAAAGGAAGCTTGAATGGGGAGAGGAGAAAGAAGTTCAAACATATGACAAACACTGCTTTAAAACTAAAAATGTGAGGTGCTCTATAGCCAAATCTTATTTGCCCTCACAAAAACTTTGACAATGGTGATTTTCATCTTGGTAGATGAAGCTGGGAAATCTGCGTAAGGCCTATGACACTGAGCTCATGGCATATATAAGATTAGAAAGTTAAAATGGGGAGAAATATACTTTTTCTTTCTGGGGTAAATTCTGGAGGTCATATTTTATGTTTCAGAATGTATTTTTGATTAAAATGCTTTAACAATGAGTGTGCACAGAAATGTGGTGGCTGGAAAGCTAAAATTGATTTTGCAGGGAAGATCTGTGAGCTGGAATCAAGAACTTAGTGATTTTTTTCCATTCCAGCATCATTTTTCCACATTGGCATTTACTTCAGATGCCTCGCAAGGTGATGTAACAAATCTGCTTTTACTGAAAGCATTCTTTTAATGTACACTTCTGAAGGATAATCAAAAAGTATGCATATATTCTATATGTAAATTATTGATAGTATTAATTACTGAAATTAAGAAAGAACTGCATGTGGTGTAATGGTTGATTAGGATCTGGGAGATGCAGGTTCAAATCACCTCTCTGCCATGGAAGCTCACTGAGTTACTTCAGCCCATTTGGTATCTCTCACCCTATCCTTCCTCACAGATAGGGTTGCCAGCACTGCTTGGAGATTTTGAGGGCAATATCTAGGGTTGCCAACCTCCAGTTTCTAGCTGGAGATCTCCTGCTATTACAACTGATCTCCAGCTGATAGAGATCAGTTCACCTGGAGAAAATGGCCACTATGGCAATTGGACACTATGGCATTGAAGTCCCTCCCCTCCCCAAACCCCATCCTCCTCAGGTTCCAGCCCAAAAAACCCCCACCGGTTTTGAAGAGGGACCTGGCAACCCTAGCAATATCTGAGAGGGTGGAGTTTGGGAATGATGTGATGTCAATTTCAGGTGACCCTATAGGAATTTCTCCTAAGTCATGAGGTAAATGCTAGGGCAACACTGCGGAAGCCATTTTCCAGCCATTTTTTCTCCACATCTCCATTTCTCAAGGGCAAAGAATTAAATCTGAGGGTAAGGGTTTATCTGCTGCATGGAGGCAAATGGCAAGCCTGCTCACAGTTGTGAGATTAAAATGGAGAAGGGGAGAACAGTGTTGTAAGCTGCTTTCTATTCCCACTGGGGGAAAAAGTGGAGTACAAATATTTAAATAAAATCAATTTTCCCGTCCCATATGGCCTTGAAGGTGCTGTACCATAAAATCACCTATATTGCTGTGAAAGCTTGTGTCCCAATAAATATGTTAATTTGTAGGGTGCCACAATGTTTTCCCCAATAGTATCTCCTTTTTTGGTGCTGTTTTGGAAGTCAGGGCACTCTAAAAAAAGAGAATTTCAGTCTATAACCACAGTGTCTGATCTGTATCATTTCAGGCCCTCTCAGGCATTTCTGCATGTTTTTCGGATGCTCTTCTTGTTCTCTCAGAAGGCATTCCGGAGTGCTTAATTTTAGAAATTTAGATATTTTGCCTGAAGTTACTTCAGCATTGGAATGGCACGGTATGCTATATGGCTATTTACAGTATATTTCATATTATTACCATATAAGGTCAATGGCAAATTTAAACTAAGGGGGTGGGGAGCTACCCAAAGGGATCTAAGAACAAGAAATAAGCAGAAGCCAAAATTGTGAAGGGAACAATTGTACATTTCTGGACTTAATGTATAGCCATGAACATTAACTGTTGGGCTTGATTTCAGAACTACTTCAAGGGCTTAGCAAGAAATTGGAGAATATCTCAGGGAATACATTTGTTCTTGTGAACAATATCATGAGATCATTTCATGCAACATTTATGCCAGCACTGGTTGCGTAAGCGATGCACATCTGTTTAAGGAAGGAGAGGTTGGAAGCTCTGTGTGTCCCAAAGAGTGACATAGTATTTGTAGCAACAGCAAAAGAAAAAAGGTTTGAATAAGATTGCTTAAAAGGTATACTCTATAATATACATTATATAGCTAATACTCTGAGAGACATGGCAGAAGATATAGAGGCTATTATAGATGTATTTGTTGAAAAAGTACATTTGAATTGCATTATATATTATATATTTTACATATTATACATGTGTGTCTGTGTGTAAAGTGCTCTCAAGTCGCAGCCAACTTATGACGACCCCTTTTGGGGTTTTCATGGCAAGAGACTAACAGAGGTGGTTTGCCAGTGCCTTCCTCTACATAGCAACCCTGGACTTCCTTGGTGGTCTCCCATCCAAATACTAACCAGGGCTGACCCTGCTTAGCTTCTGAGATCTGACAAGATCAGGCTAGCCTGGGCCATCCAGGTCAGGGCACATATTATACATAATAATAGATATTTCAGCTATGAAAATGGTTTGAACAGGTAGAATAGCAGTTCAGTTCCTTTTTTCCTTAAGTTCCTTCGTTTGCCAGTATGGACTGCAATCTTGAGAAAGTTAGAAAGTTTAAAATGATATAGACATACCCAGACAATTGTTAGTTACATGTTAGAGGAGTTTATTGTTTAGTCTTGTTAATGTGTTTTTGTTTGTAATGTTTGTAGTGTGTATTGATTGTATTGTGAGTTGGTGTCTTGTATGGTATTTTTGAAAATAAAAAATTTAAACAAACAAAAGCAAAAGAGAAAAGAACACAGACCAGGATGCCCATATATTGGTAGCCAAGTATCAAGTCCATCATTAGCAGTGTGCCATTTATTTATTTTATTTTTATTTTACGTCGTTTATACCTTTCTTCCCAAAGGGTACCTCCATTTTGTCCTCACAAAGCCCTGTGAGGTTGGCTAGGCCGAGAATGTGTGACTGGCCCAAAGTCACCCGGCGAGGTTCCATGTGGGGTTGCCAACCTCTAGGTACTAGCTGGAGATCTCCCACTATTACAGCTGATCCCCAGCCAATAGAGATCAGTTCACCTGGAGAAAATGGCTGCTTTGGCAATTGGACTCCATGGCATGGAAGTCCCTCCCCTCCTCAAACCCCGCCCTCCTCAGGCTCTGCCCCAAAAACCTCCCGCTGGTGGCAAAGAGGGACCTGGCAACCCTAGTTTCATGGTAGAGTGGGTTCCAAACCTGGGCCTCCCAGGTCCTAGTCCGTCACTCTAACCACGTGCCATGTTAATTCTCATTGAAGATACTAAGATGTTTGCCTAGCAGAAGAGGGCACGCAACAGAAAATGAATAGCCTGCCAGTAGAAGCTGTGTTCCAGGTGCGCCACCCTCTTCAGTGAACTGGGCAAGTAGCAGGGAAACGGTGTTTTCAGTTGTGGTGCGGAAGCTTTGGAATTCCCTCCTCAGGAAGGGTCATCTAGCCCCAACATGTTGACTTCAAAAAGTAGCGAGATAATTGCCTAATGCTGTTGATTGAGTTTTTGGGGTGGAGCAGCGCATTAATCTGTCTCAGCTTCCTAAGGCAGATGAACTTGAATGATATTTGGGCTTCTCTTTAGGAAGTTCCTGCTAGCGGCAGCTGAACACCATCTGGGCTGAGTTTGTTTTCTCCTCAGCTCGCAGGTTGTGGCCTGCATTAGCTATCCCAGTGAATCAGGACATGCCTAGAATGTGTCTGCTTTGTTTACTTAAAATGTGTTTACATTGGTTGTTTTGTATTTTGGAAATGTATGTAAACCACTTTAGGTCCCTTTGTAGAGAAAGCGGCATATAAATGCTAATAACAGCATCCACAGTCTTTTGAAGAAAGAGACGACAAGCTTCCCAGAGGCATCTGGTTGGGGCTCCAGTTAGGGTTGCCAGGTCCCTCTTTGCCATCGATGGGAGGTTTTGGGGGCAGAGCCTGAGGAGGGTGGGGTTTGGAGAGGGGAGGGACTTCAATGCCATAGAATCCTATTGCCAAAGCGGCCATTTTCTCCAGGTGAACTGATCTCTATTGGCTGGAGATCAGTTAGTTGTAATAGCAGGAGATTACCAGCTAGTACCTGGAGGTTGGCAACCCTAGGTTCCATATGGAATGTACTTTAATTCTGTATTCACTATTCATTCCAAGGGCACAACTAGATGATATAACATCCCTGGAGGAAAACTGGGGATGCCACAGCCATTTTAGTGCCAGAATTATCTTGCTTTAAAAATGCTGCAGGGGCCCGATCCTGCTCTGGACGATGGCCTGTGGGGAGGGTTCCTGTCTCCTCCATCCTCGCAGTTTTCAAGACCCCAAAGCCCTGGGGCATTTGGGCTCTTGAAAAATGGCACCCGGAGGGGGGGACAGGAGCCCCTCCCCTCACACCATGGTCCTGAGCAGGATTGGGCCCTCGTGGCATTTTTAAAGTAATAGAATTCCAGCAGTAAAACGGCTGTGGCATCCCCGGGTTGTCCCCGGGACTGCTGTATCATCCAATTGTGCCAAAGGGAAGAAAGTGAAAATTAATTTTTGTTGTACAGCTTTCCTAAGAAAAGGCAAAAACCATAGAGATTTTGTGAATTCCTAGAGTGCTATGAGGTCACTTTTGGGTGCAATCAGAAATTGTGTCATGACGTTGCGCAATGTTGCTGCGCACACCAGTTTTTGTTCCTGCTTGCATGAACAGTGGTGGGGGCCGGGAGCCAAGGCAGCTACAATGTGCAGTTCAGTAAGCCTAGGTGACCCAGGAGGTGTATCTGTGGGGTTCCAGGTTAGGACATGTTAAGAGAACAATCCTAATAAAGTATCATCAGAATACTACTCGTCGTCTATTCAGTGGTGCTTACTCCCAGGAAAGTGTACTTAGGATGGCACGGAAAGTCTCCCCAGGCATTTCTTTATTCTTCCGTAGCAATGGATATTTTATCCTCTCCTGTTTGAGAGTTCGATGTTTTAATTGGAACTTGCTGGTTTTATCTGGATACTGCTGTTTTAAACTGTGGCTGTTTTAACTGCTTTGTTCTCTTTTATTGTGTGTGTGTGTAAAGTGCCGTCAAGTCGCAGCCGACTTAAGGCGACCCCTTTTTGGGGTTTTCATGGCAAGAGACTAACAGAGGTGGTTTGCCAGTGCCTTCCTCTGCATAGCAACCCTGGACTTCCTTGGTGGTCTCCCATCCAAATACTAACCAGGGCCGACCCTGCTTAGCTTCTGAGATCTGACGAGATCAGGCTAGCCTGTACCGCTGGTTTTTACAAGTTCGCTGTGTTTGTCATAGATTTTCACATTGTTCTCTTGCTGTTTTTTAGATGTTATAAATATTGTTTCTGTTCTTGTGTTTTTAATTACTGCTTTGAGCTGCTCTGGGAATGCTTACATTAATGGAGCAGGATATAAATATCTTTAAATAAATAAATGATTATTAGATTGGTTGCTGGTAAAAGAAGCCAAACTTTATGGCTGTGTGCCATGTATACGGGAGTACATATAATATATGTACTCGTATCAGTCTTGAAACGTTAACCATGGCTTTGATTGAATCCTGCAACAAGTCTTCCTCTCTTCCCTTTCCCTCCAGATTCCTAGATCATTTGTAATGACAAAGAAGGAGAGTTTGCCCAGACAGGCTCTTTTCATGAGGGAGACTAAGTCGAATTTTATGGTGACGCAAGACTCTTGGTTTTGCATTTGCAGTTGCGGACTAACTTGCTGCCCTTTTGGAATTTGTCCATATTTGAATGTCATCTTTGTTCTCACAGCACATTCCCACTTCAAACTGTTCTGAAGCTTGGTGGATGCAGATGATTCATTGTACACATCTACAAGAGTGATTTAGAGCCTGACTGCATCTGCACGTGCCGTTATTCTCTTTTCACTGTGCCTTTCGGCTTTTTGTAACTCTACAGTGACTGGGGTATGATGGGACAATGTCAGAAGTGCTATTTGCTCTCTGATCAATAGAGGGTACTCCTATAACAAAAAATGCGTAGTTGTGAGTTTTGTCATGTTGATTCCTCTGTTCAATAATCGACCATTTAAAATAGATATATACCTTTTATACTAAGATATCAGAATAAAAACCTAACTTCACCCCTTACAGGCTATATTGTTTTGGCAGATACATGAAAAGTGTTTTAAGGCAACACAGTGCAACAATCTTGCTGTTGTCCGTAGTACTGAAGTCAGAAAAGTTTAGATTAATCTTTTAAGTTAGAACATATTGTATACCATGTAGGAGTAATTATATGTAAAGAATTTTAGACAGTAGAAGAGCTACTGTCTAAAATTCTTTAGACCAGTATCTTGTTAAATAAAAGCTTTGTTTATATAGTAATTTACATTATCTTGATAATCTGGATGTTTTGGGAGTCCAGTGGGTCATAGGGTTTGCCAACCTCCAAGTGGGGCCTAAAGATTTAGAATTAAGACTGAACTGGAGGCTAGAGATCAGTTCCTTAGAGAAAGTGGCTGCCTTGGAAGGTAGATTCTATGGCATTACTTTGCTGAGGTCCCTCCTCTCTCCAGGAATTTCCCAATCCAGAGCTAGTGACCCCTAGTCATCGCTGTGTTCATTCAAATTAAACTTGGTCCCATGATCAGTAGAGAGACAGTTATTTATCGTCTCGGGGGGAATTTTGAAGATATAATTGAAAACCTGTTTCTAGACTTACGTGTTACAGGTGTTGCTAGATAATAGTACTGGCTGAATTTATTTTGCAGTATTTCCAAGCCTGGTGGTTGCCAAGAGATTGATCAAGCCGTCACATCTTTCCCTGACCAAAGATCTTTGACTTCAGAACCAGTTACTGATGTGGAACTACCCGCTCAAGAAAGTGGGAGTCTGATAGAGAAAAGGAAGAGGTACTGTGCACGGCATTTGCCAAAAGAAATTCTTGTCTCTATGAGTATCTTTTTTCTTTGGTATCAATCTTTGTTGGTTTTGTATTTACAAACACTGCCATGGATTGGTTGTGAAAGTAATATCTCATTAGTAGATTTCAGAAGAATTATTACATCATTTCCCAAAGTGATAAAGTTTGCCATCTAGATCTGTGCCCTTGAATCCCTCTAGTTGACTTAGAGCGCATTCCTGGGGGGGGGGTGTCATTTGGAGATGGCATGATCCCGTGCAAGTGCCCATTTATCACAGTCTAAGGAGCACTTATATTGGCGAGGGGGGCGTTCCCGCTGGTGCCTGGATGCCGCAGAGCTGTGTGGGGCATCCCTGCCAGCACAGCCTCTCTGGGAACTAAATCTTGGAAGAACACAGCGGCAGTGGCGTGAAGGGTGGTCCCAGGGTGTTCCCAGGGACAGAGCTGACTGTAGTCAGCTTTCTCACCCCTTCCAGACTGGGAACGCCCCTCGCTGCTGCGGAGGGACTATGTCACCTTTTTTGGTGTTGCAGACCCTCTGTTTTTAATGGGGGGGCATTTTGCCAATTTTTGCCTTTTTTATTTTCAAAAAGCCTTTTTGAATCTCCACTGTGGCTGTGAAGCTTCTGAGGAGGCGGCATGGTTGCGCCGCTCTCAGCCACCACGGATCCACCCCCCCAAAAGGAATGGGCTGCTCTTATTAAAGCCATGATTTTATAGGTTGATATAGGATAACATTTTATTTGGTGCGGAAAAGTAGAAGAAACGGTGTGGTGGTTTGACCGAACCGCTAGTTTCCTTCTCCTGTGACAAACTTGATAAATAGCAAGCTTAGAGGTGCGCTTTTCTTCCACTTCATCCAGTGTAAGAAGACAATTTGCATTTCATAATGGAATCACTATGGGTTTCCTTTTGATGTGAAAATCAATACCTCTTTAAAATTGTATCAACTACTCCTGCTGAAGAAATTTGACTTTCATTTTTGAAACTGTTTTGACGCTGTTCTGCCACTATAATATGGAATGTTCTTTATGTCAACCTTCCTGGAAAAAAATTCTTATTTAAAAGCAACTGAAAATTTTGAAATTTAAAAAAACTGCCTTGCACTTAAAAGAAAATATTCCTTCTATCTAAAATTTGCTTATTGCATTTACACTGAGCCATTTTAAATCTACAATTAACAGATCATTAATTGATTATTAGTTGTGTTAGATACATACTGTGGTCCACAGAGAATATGTTTCCTTGGCTAACTAATTACTAAGGATAAATAGAAGAAAGCACCTATATATCACATAGATTGCTGAAGTGGCCATTGATTTTGTATCCATGGAACACCTTTGTAAGTTTTTCCTGTGATCATAGAAGCCAGCTATTAATCATAATGTGTCAAAAGATTTTTTTCCCAATTTTGTATCAAATGCTTTTGGTTTTATTTGTAGCCTTCATTTTTCTTTGTTTAAAGTGGAAATGAGCTGCATGCTTACATCTGTTCATATGCAAAAAAACCTGACATTGGTCTTGATACTTATTAACAGCTCTATAACTTACAAATTCACACCCCTATTAATGGAAAGTTCCACACTGGAATTGAGGCTATTGAGCTGTGCATCCCCTAGAGGACATATTTTCTTCCATCTTAGCAATTTGATCTGTCGGCTTGTGGCAACTGCCTTATGTATTACTAGAATCTGCAAGAAATGCATGCATCTATCATTTGTCAATTAGTGAAAACAAAATCACAAAAAAGAACACAGTGAAGAGGAGTGGGAGACTGGATGTCTCAGAGCAAGCAAACAATTTAGCTCTGCGAATTGTCTCTTGACATGTAGTGTTGCAGATCAAGGCATCAGTGGCTTGTTTTGGGGATAATCCTCAATATTCTACATTAGCAGGAATAGTGTAGCATCAACATGGGAGTTCTATTGGGTTGATCATGTTAGTTTTTCTAAAGTGAATTTATTCGTATCTTTCCAGGCTCCTAATGGTGATACATTGTCTTCTGTATTTGCTTGATGGGACATGGTTGTGAATTGCTTTAGATTTCTTTTTGTTCGTGAATCAAAGAAAGAGAAAGTGTGATCATAGTCTCAAGAGAGGTGGCTGCTTACTTACATTTTTGTAAGTTATGTGGCCATAGGAACCACTTGAACTGTAATGATTAAAGCAACATTCTTTCCAGGAAAGTGAGCCATGGCTATCCAGCCCATTCATGTTATTTCCTACACACATTTGCCTATACAAACTTTCACAAGTGCTAGGAAGGCAGAGCTGCTCCCTTGGCTTGTTAATACAGTACCTCAAACTATGTAAAACATATGGATTATTATATTGTAATTAAAAGAAATGGGTTTCAGACCTTTTTCTTAACAGTTGCTCTTTCTCTCTCTCTCTTTAATATCTAAATATTCAATATTCAATTGTAAGTAATCTAGGAAGATTTTACACTTAAGAGTTTTCAGGATATGAAATTTTCAAATGAATGCTATGTATGTGTAGCAGTGAAACCCATCTAAGTTACAGTGAGAGAAAGTTCAGAGCAATAATAGGCTTGAATCCAGACTAGCATTTCTGCAGGCCCAAGGATTTCCTTCCACACATGTAGTGCAACTTTCTCCTCCTCCTGCATCAGCCTGAAATACTTCCCCTCCCCATCCTGTTTCAGGACTGCGGTGGGGTGGGAAAGCACTCTGCAGGCAGAAATCCTTCTTCCCACAGAAATGCTTGTTTGAATCCAAGCCAGACTTTTCTTTGAGTGAATATTTGTATCTTCCTTTTGATTGGAGTAGTTACTGATGGTGATGTATTGTGTATCTGTGAAGAGGCAGAACCTTTGTTTTACCAGTGGGGCTTTCCTACAGGGCAGTAAACGCAAATAACTCTTGTACCTTCTCAGACAGAATTTTGTATTCGTATTTAATTATCATTTGCCCTTATAATGAAAAGTGCTTTGTAAAGATTCCATGATTCACAGCAAAATGCAAGACTGTGTCATGTCCTGTCAAATAGTACAAAGTAATTTCATTCTAACAGGGTATTTCACATTTAGAGCTGGCATGAAACAAGACTAACCTTTTCTAACATACTTCTCATTCTATTGGGGGAACCTTTGTAGCATTTCATTAATTTCTTTGAGAGCCAGCGTGGTGTAGTGGTTTGGAGCAGTGGACTCTAATCTGGAGAACCGGGTTTGATTCCCCGCTCACTCCACATGAGCGGCGGACTCTAATCTGGTGAACTGGGTTGGTTTCCCCACTCCTACACATGAAGCCTGCTGGGTGACCTTGGGCTAGTCACAGTTCTCTGAACTCTTTCAGCCCCACCTACCTCACAAGGTGTCTGTTGTGGGGAGAGGAAGGGAAAGAGATTGTAAGTTGGTTTGATTCTCCTTAAAAAAGGTAGAGAAAGTCGACATATAAAAACCAACTCCTCCGCCCTCCTCCTCCTCCTTCTAGTAGAGTGATAGTGATATTGCAGATGGGCTGGAAGCAGCCGCCCCAGTCTCAAATGAGTCTCAATTCAAATAAAAGTTACATTAAAGATACATGGTGCCCGATGCTGTAACTTTCAGTTTAAATAGGTTGTGCTAAATATGGGTTGGGATATGTGTGTCAACTGATCATGTAATGGACCGTTCTTGTCTACAGGCATGTCATATATAGATGCCATCCAATGAGCAAGGACAAAAGGGGTGGGCACATGCAGTGTTTGTGTGTTGACTGAAAAATGAAGCGCCCAAGAGCGCCCAACATCTAAACAAAAGTGATAGTCTGTGACTTTATGAGGCCTGCACTACTCTTGGTCAGGCTTTAGGTACCGTACATAGGAGGGAGGGCAGCATGGTACAGCCCGATCTCGTCAGATCTCGGAAGCTAAGCAGGGTCAGCCCTGGTTAGTATTTGGATGGGAGACCACCAAGGAATACCAGGGTTGCTGTGCAGAGAAAGGCACTGGCAAACCACCTCTGTTAGTCTCTTGCCATGAAAACCCCAAAAGGGGTCGCCATAAATCGGCTGCAACTTGATGGCACTTTACACACACACACACACACACACACACACACACACACACGCACACACACAACCTAAGCCAGTTCATGGAAGATGGTGAAAGGAGCCATGAGACAAAGAGACTTGTCTCATGCAAATACACCAGCAATGGAAGTCTGCTTTAACACAAAGCAGACATAGTGACTATATGTCCAAAGACATTTTATTCCTACCCCTGTAACTTTAGTCTGGAAGAGGGGCTTTTCTTTATGAAAATAATGTCATGGGACAAAGGAATGGCTGTTGAGCTAATAATCATAGCAAAAAAATATTTTTGCAATACAGTTAATTTCCATTCTTGTGGTAAACTGTCTTGTAAAGTCTAGTAATATTTTGTGCACAGGGGAGGATAATAGCTGTCAGGTCTAAGTTTCAGAAAAGTGCTGGAACTGGGGATGATATCTCTTCTGAATGATAGTATATCCTTTTGAAATAGTGGGCCCCTGGCAGCCATAAAAAAGGTCTCCAATACCCCTTAATTCCTAGTCCTCCATGCTCTAGTTTGATGAAACAATAAAACATCCTTCTTCCTGTACTTGGTGAATCTCAAAGCATATCTGGTCAGTCTTGCTGGCAAGGAAGGAAGGAAAACATTTGCCAGTTTGCTTAATATGCATTATTGTCACTGAGTGTGTTTCTATCCACAGTTTTATTTTTACAGTGATGTTTTATTTACACAGTGAATTATATATTGAGATTACAATCCTGAAAGTCACTCTAATCCTGAAAGTCACTCTAAGGCTAACTGAAAGGGACAAAAAAAAAAAAACATAGGTAATGAGAGATTCTTTATTGGCTTATGTTTTCATCCATTGGTAGTAAAGTTATGGCCATTGTCTCTATGTGTGCCTTAGTGGATTCATTTTGACTTGTACTTCACATTGAAGGGAACGTTGACTTGACCAGGACTCAAGTTATTTAATGAGTTGTTAATTGCTTTTCTAAAAAAAAAAAAAGGGGTATCCAGTTAAAAGATATGTAGTGTTCCTTATAGGGTAGAGAACAAGTTGTGAATGTCTTCAAAAGTGGTAGAAATTAACTGTGGTATTAACAGAAACTCCATATGCAGTATTAGATGAGTTGATAAAACTTTTCTATTTGTATTCTTAATCTCCTTCCCAGAGTGTGACTGAGGGATAAAACAAGGGATAAGTGGGCCCAGTGTCTGCTAGAAACCAGGAAAAGTATTGGCTAAAAGTTCTGCACTTGCTTTTGCGGAACGGGTAGATTCTGCTTCATGTTTTCACTGTTTCTCATTTCTCCTAACATGAAATACTGGAATTCCAGTTAGTATCTCAGAAGACCTCATTTGTGCATGTCTTACTTGGTTTAATTTGCTGTGGATTTTGAGCACGGGATTGCAAAGCCTAAAATGTCTGTTGCTTCTTCCATAGTTTATCTATATTAATGATCTCTCTAGAGTTAGATTCTATTAGATCACTCTCTGGAGACAAACAATCATTTCTTTTTCTTCAGAGAGGAATCATTCCCCCATGATGTACCCTGAATCCATAATATAATCTCTGATAATGATAGTTGCCAGCCTCCAGGTGGTGGCTGGAGATCTCCTGGGATTACAGCTGATCTCCAAGTGGCAGAGATCGGTTCACCTAGAGAAAATGGCCACTTTTGAAAGTGGGCTCTATGGCATTATACCCCGTTGAAGCCTCTCCCCTCTGCAAACCCTGCCCTCCTCAGGCTCCACCCCCAAAATATCCAGGTTTTTTCCAATTCAGAGCTGGCAACCCTAGATAAAGAGTTTTTCAAATGTTTGCAGTGTCTTAAAACGTTTGATCAAAGGTAACCGTGGAACAAAATGAATCAGGAAATAATACTTATACCCTACTGTTCGCTTTAAACCTCATAATTAGTGTCTAGCCTTAGTAACTAATTTTAGCATATCTGTTGATCACTGATCAAGAAAGTGTTTTCTGATCAAGAAAGTGTTTTCTCGTCTGGAATGGCTTTTCTTATAAACCTCTTGAATATATTACTCAAGCTACTTGTTTTAGGTTACTAATAAAGTCCATGCTGAACATGTTCAAAATATTGCAATCTAATTAAAAATAATGTTGTTTGAGTGTAGAGGATAAATCCAGAAATATAAATTTCACTTCCTCTTAGCAAATTTTAAGGTCACTGCACAGCATAAAAAAAAGTAATATCAGATTTTTTTCTACTACCACAAACTGTACAACATATTAATAGAACCATGCCTTGTTGAGCGCTCACAGGACAATGACATAGTACAAGTTTTAAAATATATATACCCGTATATACCCATGTATAAGCCGACCCGCGTATAAGCCGAGGTGCCTAATTTCTCCCCAAAAATGGGGAAAAATTAGGCACCCGCGTATAAGCCGAGGGTCGGCTTATAACCCCTCCCCCCTACAGGCTTACCTGACAGGGCTCTCCAGCGGCGAGGGTCCGGCGGCGGCGCGGCCCGGGGGGGCCTGGGCAGCCTTCCTGCGGCTGCAGGAGGCTGCCCCAGGCCCCTCCCGCCCGGGAAAAATGGCGGCGGGGGGCGGGAAGGGCCGGGGCAGCCATCCTGCGGCTGCAGGAGGCTGCCCAAGGCCCCTCCCGCCCGGGAAAAACGGCGGGGGGGGGGCCGGGGCAGCCTTCCTGCGGCTGCAGGAGGCTGCCCCAGGCCGCTCCCGGCGGCAGGAAGCGGCACGGGCCCGGCGACGGCGGTAAGTTTCCCCCCTCCTCCCTCCTTCCCCCCGTATTGACCCGCGTATAAGCCGAGGCCGGCTTTTTCAGCCCATTTTTGGGGCTGAAAAACTCGGCTTATACGCGAGTATATACGGTATACGAAATATACGAAAGGTTTAAAATATGTGACAAACATAGAGAAATTTATTTAATTTAACAAGGAATCTCATGGCACCTTAAAGACTAATGAGTTTATTATAGTATAAGCTTTCATGAGCCAGAACCTACTTCATGAAATGCATAAAGCATTGTATTCAGTTGGTAGATTTTTTAAAATTTATATAAGAATACCCAGTTTCCCAGGACATCGGTATGTTGCATAACACTGCAGAGCACAGATGAAAGCAAGAATCTTTAGATCTTTGTTTACACCTGTGCTGTGATGTATTATATAACACACTAATGTTTTGGGAAACTGGGTCCTACTGATCTCTCCTTGTAATAATGCCCCCCTTACTGGTGTGAGTGTGCGTGTAATGAATGCCAACTTCACCCAGCTAACGTTATAGGTTATAGCTTACAGGTTATAGCTTACAGAAACTTATATCAAAACAAATTATATCAAAACTGTTCATTTTGGCTGCAGCAGATTAACCTGGCTATCACTCTGGAATTTGCCTGAAATCGGTATGTTTAATCCATGTTTAGAAACAGAAATTCTGGGCTAAACTAGAGGTGATGATGGCAGGCCTGTGTATTTAAACAGAGAACTGGGCAAATTACATAGGCTTTTATGCAGGGATGTTTGCCTGCGGTCATCTCCGCCGACTGGTTTGGGGCTTCCTTTTGGTTGTGTATGCCTTATCCGCCCATCAGAGGTCGCCTCGCTCTCCCTGCATGTTTTGCCCGTGTTTTCCAGATGCCAAAATCTGGGAAATGAGGGCAAAATGTGTAGGGAGGGCAAGACGGCCTCTGACAGGCGGATGTGTGTATAAAGTGCCGTCAAGTCGCAGTCGACTTATGGCGACCCCTTTTTGGGGTTTTCATGGCAGAAGACTAATAGAGGTGGTTTGCCAGTGCCTTCCTCTGCATAGCAACCCTGATATTCCTTGGTGGTCTCCCATCCAAATACTAACCAGGGCCAACCCTGCTTAGTTTTTGAGAACTGATGAGATCAGGCTAGCCTGGGCCATCCAGGTCAGGGCTGACAGGCAGATAAGGAATGCATAATCAAAAAGTAGCCCCGAAGCAGTCAGCGGGGGTGACTGTGGGGAAACGTCCCTGCATAAAAGGTCATAGAGAAGAGTAAGAGGCTCAATTTTAAAAGCAAAAAGTCTGGACGGAGATGAACCTCCCCTTCCTCAGCATATATCCCTGAAACTTTCTCCCTTCTTGGGCAGGGTCACTTCCAGTGCTCTGACTGGGAGAAAAAGTGCTTAGAAATAGAGGACTGGAGTGATATAATCATAATTACCAGTAGAAGGAGGATTCTTCATCCCCACAAGACCCTATTCATTCAAGTCTGTACCCATCTTTCTACATGATTGGGGCAGATCAGTATTCAAACACAAGAAACTACTGTTGTCATTTCAAGCTTGTACTTGAGTGGGAGATGATCACAGCCTTTAAGTATTGAAAAGGTTGCTACAGAGAAGATGGAGACCAATTGTTGCCTTTGTTACAAGAGACAAAACATTTCAACTGCAGGGAGAGAGTTCAAAATAAAAAATTAATAGCGAAATCTATTGGTAAAGGGTAGGCAAGAAAAGCAGTTGCCTAGCAAGTTGGTGGAATTTTGTAAGAAGTTTGGATAAAAAGAGAAGTAATCTTACATTGCGATCCAAAGCAGAATAACACCGTTTAGATCCTATTGACTTCAATGGCAGTGTGTAAAGAACAGAAATTGTTAGAAGAGCCATAGAAGTAGGGCTGCCAGCCTCCAGGTAGTGGCTGGAGATCTCCTGGGA
The DNA here is from genome assembly GCF_029931775.1 of Euleptes europaea. Lineage (NCBI taxonomy): Eukaryota > Metazoa > Chordata > Lepidosauria > Squamata > Sphaerodactylidae > Euleptes > Euleptes europaea. The sequence continues at coordinate 68,382,137 of NC_079316.1, forward strand.
TTACACCTGATCTCCAGGTGACAGAGATCCATTCACTGGAGAACATGGCTGCTTTGGAAGGTGGCACTCTATGGCACTGAGCCCAACTAAAGTCCTTCCCCTCCTCATATTCCACCCTCCTCAGGCTCTACCCCCAAAATCTCCAGGTATTTTCCAACCCGGAGCTGGCAACTCTACATATAAGATAATATCAGAATGGCTCATAGACATGGATATGTCATGAGAGAGAGAAGAACCTGTTTGTTCATGGGCAAGTAAGCAAGAGGTGTACAAAGCTGTGACACATTCAGTTGTATGTTGAACCATATACGAAAGAAACATCAGGATTTGAAATGAAATGAGAACTGCAAAGTGATTGGTACACTGTAGAGTGCTATAATGGCAACACCAATGTAGGAAAGAGAGTTTGTTTTGTTGTCAGTTGTAATATCTGAGGAATGCCTAACTATCCTGGATTTATTCTGCTTGTGTGTGTGTTAAGTGCCGTCAAGTTGCTTCCGACTCATGGTGACCCTATGAGTGAAAGTCCTCCAAAATGTCCTATCTTTGACAGCCCTGCTCAGATCCTGCAAATTGAAGGCCGTGGCTTCCTTTATTGAGTCAATCCATCTCTTGTTGGGTCTTCCTCTTTTCCTGCTAGTTTTGTACAAATTCAAGGTGGAGTCATTAAAGTAGATGTCATTAAAGTAGATTCCAGAGATATGAGGAGGGCTATCAGCAGAATTTAAGAGATAGTAGTAGAGCAATCAGTATGTGAAGTCCAGTTAAGATGTGCCCACCAGAATCATGTGTCAAGCTTGGGAGGGAGAGAGAGCAAATGTGACATGTCATCATGGCCAAGCTTGGGGGAGAGAGAGAGAGTAAATATGATGTCATCTGGTTATATGAAGTGTTTTGTGGCTTCTCCGGTTTCAATACGTACAGTTTAGGATTAGATTTATGCCTAATATATTGGTTGAATAATATCCCTGGCGATTTGTGATCCTTTCTGTCTCTATTCTTGCACTCTCTCTCTCCCTACTAGGGTTGCCAACTCTGGGTTGGGAAATTCCTGGGGATTTGGGGGTGGAGCCTGGAGAGGGGAGCTTTTGGGGAGGGGAGGGACCTCAGTGATGTTTAATGCCACAGAGTTCACCCTCCAAAGCAGCCATTTTCTCCGGAGGAACTGATCCTAGTAGTCTGAAGATCAGTTGTAATTCTGGGATAATTCCAGTCCCCACCTGGAGTTTGGCAGCCCTACTCCCCACCTCCATATGTATGACATTCCAGTAGGTACACATAATTTCTTCAAATTTTTATTCTGAAAGACCTATTTCCCAAGCCTATTGGTTCAGCTAATAAGGGTTCATCTGGTCCTGCCTCTATACTTGATAAACTCTTGTTCTAGTGTCATCTGTTTAAAAAATATGTGCTTTCACTAGATGGCTTTGGATTAGTCAGAAAAGGAAATTATGATAATCTACCAAGTTTGTTGGAACAATGATGAGAGAAGCGCTGGAAAGACTCTATAATGCTCAATAAAATAATGGTTAAGATAACCTTTCCTGACAGCTTATTCTATTCCCCAGCCATACACATATTGCAAACAGCTTTCTATTATCTGATTGCAATTGATCTTGTGGACTGTTAAGGTTGAACTCCTAAGATCACTTCTCTGGGAGTAAACCCCATTGAATAAAATGGGACGTGCTAAGTAGACCTGATTAGGGTTGCTCCCTAAATGCACTTCCTCGTGTTCCCTTGGTAAGCATGGAAATTAATTACTTCATAAGCTCTTCACAACAGACTCGTACACATTTTACAGCTTGTCCTCCTTGTTTATCCACACTTCCAGTAATTGGCTTAGTTCAGACGCCATAGTAAGCCATGGTTATCACTAATCATAGTTTAGAATGCACACTATGATTGGGGCTTCCAAATGTACAGGAGGCAAAACATGATTTATAACTGATTATCCGCTTTCATTTTCCATCCTCTAAACAGTTTCGTCAGTTATTCTGGTTGCCATGGCATGTCAGTTTGAGGAGGTAAACCAGAGTTTGAAATGCTGGTTTTGAAGAAGAGAGCAAACCACAGTTTGTGGTTTGGATGTAATGACTAATTGTGGTTTATCACAAAAGTAGGTGTTTTAAATTATCAGGCCCACAGCAAAGGAGAAAGAGAGTGTTTGAGCCTGAACATACCCAAGGTTCATTCATGCTTTCAATTGCATCTGAATTATGCCTGTCTCTGTGTGTCATTTTTGCCGCTACAGTTCTCAAGTACATATATTGCTACTTTGGGATAACTGAATGCCTAATTTATTTGTAGAACCTCTCTTTGCTGCCCAAATATGGTAATGCTGAGCAAGAGTCTGCTGGTGCCTACTGTTCCCAGCTAGCAGACAGATTTCTACAAGCTGGTACTGTGGAAGCTTTGGAACAGAGACCAAAGAATTAGCCTCTCCATGTGCTCTGTGATGCAACCGTTCTCTTAAAATCCCCAGCTCTCCTTGCATTCTGTCTAGCTAATGCATTGCCTGGTACGCTTACCAAATTCAAAGAAAAATCTTAGTATACTCTACCAGCTCCTCCTTGACCCTCTCATCTTGCCTCTTAGCAAAATTGCTACATACAATAATCCTTCTGTACCAAACTGCTCCCCTGTATACTCGTACATTGCCTTGTTTACCTTGGCTATTCATAACATCCCCCCTACTTTCCTGGTGGAAGATTCCATTTCAGGAAGAGGGATGAACTCTTTTGTTTGAAAGGGGGGGAGGAGGGGAACAAGGGTTTTAAAATCCTCCATATTAATCTTCTCTATTGTTTACTATTCTGAAATATATGCAGTGCCTTCCTGTCAAAATAAAGAACACATGCGGGATGTGGCAAGCAGACCTATTTGCATTTCAAATCAGCTGAGTCAACACAATATAATGGTCCTGCCTGGAGGTCCTTAGGGATCCACAGTAGCTGACAATGTGTTCTTAAAGGGAGGGTCTTAATTTTCTTTTTCTTTTTTTATAGCCACTTGGCGGTAGCCAATAGCCCTTGTCCCTAAAAGCACTTGCCCAGCGCCTACTCTCAATGCTGCGGGCTTCTACATGGTCTGACACAATAGTTAGCACATTTATTTATTTGAAATCCATTTGCATTCGGGTGACGGGGAAGCAAAAAAAGGGCAGCCGAGAAAAGGAACCTGGCAACAGTTCAGAGGAGAAAAGCTGCCGCGAAAGTGTCTGGGGCTGCCGCTGCCACTGATGCGAGCAGCTGTTTTCATCTGCACTGCAGTACTGCAGCTTCCACCGTCCGATCGCTCCGGGTTTCCCACTGGCGGAATTAACGAGGAAGCTGGCCTGGATTGCAGCTAGCTCCAACACAAGGGCACGCCGAGGATGGGAGGGTCGCAGTCTCTGCAGCAGGCACAGACAAGTGGCCTGATTCGGGAACCATCCGAGGCAATGTAAGTGTGGGGGTCACTTTGCTCCTTTTTTTTTTTAGCCCTGTAAAGGACAGGATTGGAACCTCCACGAGGTAACTGTGGGCTTCACTGAGAGAGAGAGAGACCCATTTATGTGACACAGTCTTTTGTGTAATATTCACTGTGGTCTGCTCAAGGCATAATGAAGGTGTCGTTGGTTTTCAACACTGATTCGTTTTATAAAAATAGTTCTGTAGCGTGTAGGAATTTTAGTTGGAGAAGGGAACCTTTTGTATCATGCAGCGCACGGTAGCTCTCTGTACCATTTGTTTATTTCCTATATGCTCCAGAGACATGATCAATCAAACCTATCACCGTTTTCAATGAAAAATGCCTCTCATTCTGTTTGAAATGCACAGCATGTTTTCATTGTTTTTCCAGGGCTTTCTCCCCCTGCCCCATACAGACGTTTCTCTCAGTACACATCTCCTTTATCTAAAGTAGGTGTTTTTATAGAAGGTTTTTTTAAAAAAAAAAATTCACCATTTCTAATTGCCCTTTAAGATGATGCCTTAATTCTTTCTCAGAAAGGAAAAGAAAGATTAACTGTTCTGTACCATTTAGAATATTGAACCTGGTTTGGACCCCAAGATTTTGAAATGATCTGTCATCTTTAGACTGGAATGTGATACTTGTATATATGGCTTTATCCGTTCATTAGGCCCAGTCACTGCTTCCTTATACCCTGCAAATGTTAAGTGAGTATACTAGAAAGTGGTCTTTATTGGATTTCCTAGAATGGCCTTTTCTTCTTGTTTCAGGCATACAGGCTCAGGTTAATTAACAGGTCTAGCAATTAGTGTATTTCAAGATGCATTGTTTCTGGCAATTTTGATCCATGAAACCTGGTGTACAGGACAATCTTAAATCAATGGAACTTTCATTTAAGTGTGTGCCATGTCTTCTTTGTCATGTAAATCTAGAAGTCCATCAGAGCAATTATCTTTTCCCCCTCCCTCTTCTGCTCAAGAAGAATCTTTTTACAGTGAAGAGTGAATGGTGGATAAACATATACAGTTGCACTTTAAAGTAGGGCTGCCAGCTCTGGGTTGGGAAATACCTGGAGATTTGGGGGGTGGAGCCTGAGAGGGGAGGGACTTCAATGCCATAGAGTCCAGTTGCCAAAGTGGCCATTTCCTCCAGGTGAGCTGATCTCTATCGGCTGGAGATTAGTTGTAATAGCAGGAGATCTCCAGCTAGTACCTGGAGGTTGGCAACCATACCTTCAACACAAGTCCATAAAACCTGGTTGGTGTGACAATATCTATTAAAAGAGTGCCAGCTTCACTGAAAGCATTCTGAATAGCTGTGTGGCTAGTGTAATCTATGGAATATTTTTAAAAGAATAATGCATAGATAACACTTAACATACTAAACATGGTTTGATTTTAAACTGGAATAAAGTGATGTCACATCTCTTAATCTTTCTCTGGTATGCAACTGTTATTGCATAGTGTGTAAGAAATGTAAGTGAAGGCCTGCATTGTTCATCTTAATCTATAATTTTAGCAGTTGGGGGAAAATATATATGAAAGTATTGATCAAAGGAGGCTTCTTGTATCATTAAAGACACACATAATCATTCTGATCTCACCCCTCCCCCTTGCCAGCAGAAACCATGCTGAATGAATTAGGCCTTTCAGCATCAGAGAAGTAGTGCTGCTTTTATTAATGTGGTCTGGAACATCTAGACCAACATCACCTTTTCTCCCAATCCAGTAAGCAACTGGGTTTATAGCTTATCTGAAAATGCTTAGTGACAGAGACTGTTGGTTTCCAGTCAGCTGCATCATAATGAATTATGTCTGCCAAAAAATCCCAACTACATTCTCTGATTCTAAAACAAGATGTGCGTGATGGGGGAAGCCAAGGATTGTGTGTTCTAATATACTCGATCTAATATACTCTAATAATCTATTTGGGCCTCTTTCAAAAATTGCTTTCTTCGTTAACTGACAGGACTCCTTCATGTAGCCTAGCAAAACATTTCTGACCTTTCTAGAGCAAAAGGTTTAGCCAGAGTTTCAGGCTGGCTTCGATTTTATGGGTACATTTTTCTCTCATGGACCGTCCCCCCCATACACACACATGTAACTTCATATCTGAAATTGAATTGAGAACTGTGTTGTAGCTTTTTATGTAGACTGGAGTATGTAGAAGAAGAAGAAGAGTTGGTTTTTATATGCTGACTTTCTCTACCACTTAAGGGAGACTCACACCGGCTTACAATCACCTTCCCTTCCCCTCCCCACAACAGGCACCCAGTGAGGTAGGTGGGGCTGAGAAAGCATGACTGGCCCAGGGTCAACCCAGCTGGCTTCGTGTGTAGGAGTGGGGAAACGAACCCAGTTCACCAGATTAGCCTCTGCTGCTCATGTGGAGGAGTGAGGAATCAAACCCGGTGGACTCTAATCTGGAGAACCCGGTTTGATTTCCCACTCCTCCACATGAGCAGCAGAGGCTAATCTGGTGAACTGGGTTGGTTTCCCCACTCCAACTTAAATAACTGGGTAGGCGTACAGGTCCAACAGTAAGACTTTTTTTGTAGTTAAGTCACCCTTGTATTAGCTGGAAAGAATGATTATTAGAGAGTGTGTGACTAATTGTTTAATTCAGTAATGACTGGGCATCACAATCTTCTCCTGTGCAAGCACAACTGAATCAAATTGGACCTGCACATCAATTCTCTGAATTGTATTCCCATTTTACTCACACAGTCAGTTGTACTGATGATAGCCTTATTAATGTCAGAAGGGGGTGTAAATGAGTATAGAAGAAATTTGAAGGGTTTTTTTTAGTAATTTTTGTCACTCTGTATACATTTGCACCAGGAAAAGAGGAAGACCCAACAAGAGATGCATTGACTCAATAAAGGAAGCCACAGCCTTCAGTTTGCAAGATCTGAGCAAGGCTGTCAAAGATTGGACATTTTAGAGGACTTTCATTCATAGGGTCGCCATGAGTCGGAAGCGACTTGACGGCACTTAACACACACACGCACATACATTTGAGGGGTTGTATAGGTAGTGATCATAATTCAGATTTATGTATATGCATGGGCATTTCATGTACATAAACTGAATTTCTTGTCATCTATCCCATGTTATTCTAAAGGAAAGCTTCATTTACTCTCTGCTCTTGTAGCAAGTTGCCGTTATCCACTGTGTCAAGGCAAACCTGTGTAGGCAGTTGAAAACAAAGGAAAAATTTCCCTCACTGAAACTTTTAACCGGTAAAACATGAAATGGACTAGGCTCTGAGGCTGTAGTTATAAATATTTTAAACTTAGTACTTTTTAAATTTTGCCTTTCCTCAAAAGAATGGGTTGAAGGCAGTTTACAGTGATAGTAAGGATAGGCCTGTCCAAATGGATGATAAGTTCTCTAAGTGAAAAATATAATTCACAGTATGGAGTGGTTTCCAGTGGCTAGCTGTGTTGGTCTGCAGGAGAAGGGCAAGATTTGAGTCCAGTAGCACCTTAAAGACCAGCTAGATTTGCAGAGTATAAGGTTTTAGAGTCCTTCATGATGATACCTTCATTCCTGTCAAAGGGATCTTTGACTCTTGCAAGCATATACCATGGAAATAGGGTTGCCAGCTCTGGGTTGGGAAATACGTGGAGATTTGGAGATGGAGCCTGAGGAAGGCAGGGTTTGGGGAGGGGAGGGACTTCAATACAGTCCATCTTCCAACCCCTCCTGAAAATCTAGTTGGTCTTTTAAGCTGCTACTGGACTCAAATCTTGTAATTCAGTATGTAGCTGTGAAAGCTTGTTGGGGGAAAGGGTAGATTTGTGGGCTATGGGGAAGCATGTAGCACAATTTTGCCTCCCCCTGTGATCCCTTTGGTGGCAAAGAATCACTCCCCCATAGCACTGGAAGAATACTTGGGGTGGATATTGGGGCTCCAGGGATACATGTCAGAAAATTCACATCCCTGAAGAAAATTCCATCTCTCTTTGTTATCTCTTTACTGATGACAAGTTAAGCTGTGATTGCTGTAGCAAGAATCCTAGGGGACCCTGAGTTGCCCTGCTTAGCAAGTCCTTATCTTGATGAATGGAAAGCAACCCTTGGCTAGGGTAAGTTGAAGAGGGGAGACTACTTGAAGGTCATATAGAGGATGGTGCCGAGTTGTTTTCTGTTGCCCCAGAAGGTCAGACCAGAACCAGTGGGTTGAAATTAAATAAAAAGAGTTTCCATCTAGTCATTCGGAAGAATTGTCTAACAGAGTGGTTCCGCAGTGGAACAGGCTTCCTCTGGAGGTGGTAAGCGCTGCTTCCCTGGAGGTTTTTAAGCAGAGGCTAGATGGCAATCTGTCACCAATGCTGATTCTGTGATCTCAGGCAGTTCATGAGAGGGAGGGCATCTTGGCCATCTTCTGGGCATGGAGTAGGGGTCACTGGGGATATGGGGGAAAGGTAGTTGTGAATTTATTGCATTGTGCAGGGGGTTGGACTAGATGACCCTGGTGGTCCCTTCCAACTTTATGATTCTATGAGATGTAGGGGTAGACTGTCTCTCTACTGTTAGTAGAGACTCTCTCTTACTTTTTCTCATTTAGGCCCACACTCCAACATCCTAGTTTTCCGAAGCATTTGATGTGCTTCATACATATTCTCACTAGTAATTACAACTGTCGGTAGATAGGTGGGTAAAATTAGAGGCAATGCAAAAAAAAAGTATCCTATATGATGTAGTAAGAGCAATACAATAAACTGTAATGGACTGTAGTCCTGTTCCCTTTATAAAACTGTTCACCTTTTCATTGTACTACAGCTTTATTTCTTTTATAAAATGAATTCCTGTTTTATACAGTTGGCAGAATAACAGAAGCATGGAAGCCTTCATTACCTCCTCAGGCAAGCCATTCTACAAACTGGGAGTCATGTCAGCGAATCATGCAGGCTGGTAGAAGGAAATAACAGCCCCAAGTGGAATTAGTATACGTTTTGCAAATGATTTGGAATCTGTTTCCACTTTTGTTTGTGCAGTAATTTCCCTCTTTACCTGGTTAAGCTCTGAGAAGTTATGGTACTGCTTTTAAAATTGATTATTTAAAAATAGCACATCTGTGCTATTTACCATCAGAGCTTCTATATGTGGTAACAAAATGTTCATAGTTGTAGTTTTTAAAAAAACTTCAGTTGTTCTTGAAGGCAAAGTCAGCATAATGGTGACTCACCATTCTGTTAGTCTCGGCTTTCACCTCAATAATATTTTAAAAAGAAATAAATTCCAGTTCTTGGAGTAAGAAAGTGATCTGTTGACGTTTTATGGAGGTCCAACTGGCCCTGCAAGATTTAACTATTATTGTAGATACATAAGACTAGAGGATGTCTCTTATCAGCCACAGAATTCATTTGTCCCAGCTTCAGTAGGCAATGTCAGACTTCATTTATAGAGGATCCTTCATATGAGGAGTTCCCATTTCTGTAACTAGATTTTGTATTTCATTTGCTTTTCTGCTTTAGAGGCCACCTGTTAATTTGTTAATATCAATTCTATTTTGAGTCTTGTAGGAGGAGCCCATGAAGGATAAATGTTAGATCAAATTTTTTAAAAGCGAACCATTGTAGCATATTGGTTAGAATGTTGGACTATGTCATGGAAGACCTGGGGTTAAATCCCCACTCTGCCATTAAGTTTACTAATGATCTTGGGTCAGTTACTCTCTTTCAGCCTAATCCACTTCATAGAGCAGTTGTGAGGATAAAGTGGATAAGGGGGGAAGAACCTTGTCCACTATTGTCAGATCTTTTGAAAAAAGATGGGATAAAAAGCTAATAGCAATAATTTGACATAATGTGTTGAAAACAGGACCTCCCCTTTCACAGTATGTTGGGCAGAGTTATGAAATTTAAAAATAAGGGACGTCTGCCAGCCATGAATATAAAGCATCTCTCAAATTATAAAATGAACAGAGGGTTCTAAAAGAAGAACAGTACTTTAATTTGATTTCTTCCCCTGTTGTAAGGAGCTTTAAGCGTCTGTAACAGCATAACAGGTGTCCTAGTGGTAAATACAGTGAGATTTAGTTTGAAATTTGAAGAGGAATTAAGATCAATGAGAACCTTTTATTCGAGGCTTTCATCTACTCCCATAAAAACAGCAGCCATCATTGAAATGGTTAATTGTTTGTTACAGTCTAGACCAGTTAGGTAACATTAATATGTGAATTTTGGAAGTGTCTCTTATGCAAGAAAAAGCCTGTAAATCCAGCTTTTTTAGTTCCAGAGATCATTAAGCGCATCAACTCATGGATAATTTTTACATGGGAGACTTAAAAAGCTGAACTTATTCTTTTTCTACAGCTTTTGAAAAAAATAAGTAAATACATCCCATGACCTAAAAATAATATATATAGTCCTATAAGTAGGAATCTGAGGTATTTTTGTTCTGCTCTTGCGCTGACAATTTGTGAAGAGTTCTGAGAAGTCAGGCCTTGTCTATCAAAGCCTCAACACTGCATTCCCCTACAGCCAGTCTGGCTATTTACCTCTCAGGTTACTTGAAAGAGGTACTACTACCATGTCTGACTCATATGGCAGAAGGCCACATATCACCTACATCTTCCAGATTCCTAGGCAACGTGGAGCATCTGGACATCATGGGTTAGTGAAGTGTCTAATGGCTCACTAAGCAATTTTTTCTACCATTCCTCGTGTGGATAGAAATCAATGCTAGGTCTGGATATGAGGCAACACCTTGCACTCAGGATGGTTCTTCTGAGTATGCCCAAGATAAGATGGAAACATTGGTGGCAAAGGAGTCTGGGCAACACCAATGATAGGAGGATGTGAAATGTGGCATCCTGGATTTATGTGTGCCTTGCTCAACTGGCCTCTAGTGGCACAATCACTTTTTGATATTTAGGAAGTTATTAAGATTATCAGCAGTATATTTGTTAGCTGATATATGCTATAGTAGATAATTCAGCAGTGGCAAGTATCCTGCCAAAACTGTCTGCTGAGAGACGAATTTCATCAGCAGAGCACAGTCTTCTTGCCTACTTCCTCCGAATGTAGCACACAGTGAAATGCTGCTCCTGTGGGATAGGGAAGCACCAGGAATATCATTAAGGGAGGTTAGAGGTCTGCCACCAGATGAAAAGTTTGGTAAAAATCACCATGACCTTCCATCTTCTGTGGGATCCAATCCAATGTCTTTTATCCTTTTCTGTTGGCTTGGAATTAGACTTTTCTCCCATGCCATGGTGGTCCTGACCAGAACTGGTCTCCTGTGTTTTAGTTTAAAGTAGTTCCCAGGTGGCAACTCTCTCTTTAAAATGGCAGTGCATCCTTAGGGCAATCTTGGGGATTCTTGTCTTGTCTAGTTTGCCCCAAAGAGGCAAGTGATGCCACAATTCAAAATAATATATGCAAAAGCTAAAGATATTTTGATTCACCATACCTTTCATGTAATGGTTCTGTGAAGTAAGAACCCTGAAGGCAAGGATATGGTGAGCGAGTGGTTAAGGAAGTTTAAATCTCCCCTTGAGTATTTTCTTGCTTTTGACACTAGTGTGTACATTCTAAATATAGCTTGGTTATTTCCTTCCATCTCTTGAGAGACTTCTGCAGATGCACTGCCTATTTTAGAGAGAGGAGATTATTCAGTGGCCCATTGTTTCTGCTGTTGTCATTCTGCCATTGAGATTAAATGATGAAATTATCTTTGCTTGTTTGCGTATCCAGGCAAAGGAGAATGAGGAGTTTATACGGTGGAAAGCTCATACGCTACCAGAAATTTTTATTAATCTTTAAAGTGCTTCTGGATTCTTGATCTTTTATACTGTGGAGTGTTTGGTTCTTCTTCAGGTCTAGATCTTTACCAAATAAAATGTGAAGAGTTTTGAAATGGGTTTTGTGAACGATGGTTTGTATTAATTATAATGCAGCATCAGATCTGCATCATAGTTAGCGCTGTTTACCAGCTTGTTTGTTTACAAGGAAAAGCAGGTGTTGCTGGTATCTCTTTATATACATCATCTGGGCTGTACATTCGGGACTGTAATCAGGGCTAAGGTAATAAATTAAGGTCAGTGCTAATCAAGGCACCAGCATATGAGTGGCATAAAGTATTTTCAACACTGAACAAATGATAATTCTGCCAAGATCATGAGAAAAACATAAATACGCTTTTTAGTGGTACTTGTGAAAAATTCCCCGAAGACATTTCTGAACAGGTTTTGAGATTTTGCTTTTCCATAGCACCCAAGATGTTATGTTCTCTCCCACAAGAATTACTACAGAGAAAATTTGTCTTGGAAAATTGATTTATATATGTGGACACTATTGTGCAAGTATATGAACATTGATAACTATAAGAATTTAGTGTGTAGTTGTATTTAGATATTATATTGTATTGTTTGTATGAATTTGAGCTTTCGTGCTGTTTTCATTTTTTTCTATCTATTACAATTTACAGCATAGAAGTTATTGATATTGGGCAATAACTGGAGATTGGCAACCCTAGGTCCCCAGCAGTAAGAAGGTTGGTTGTTAATAAAAGCAATTATCCCCCACCCCAGCAATTCTCCCAAAAGTGCTGCCAGCCTCTCAGGAAATTGTCTGGATTGGGGGAAAACTGGCCTTGCATGCTAAGCAAAACGGTCTGGTCTGTTGCTATTCACCACTCATGCTGGGAGTAGCCTACTCCTAGTCTAGCCCAACCCTTATTATTGTTATGATATTACTTATCATTGCTAGGTGTTCAGAGGAGTCCATACTATTAAGAGTTTTATAGATGTTGACATTTTACCTACTGCTTCTTCTCTCAGTGTAGAACTGTGGTAGCCAAAGACCCACCTGGTAACTAGTACACAATAATTGAAGTATCAGAAGGCCATTCAGGAACTGAAGTTGGCTATCCTAATGCAGCTAAATTCAGGGCTGTCCAGTGTTGCATTTGAACTAATAGACTGGTAGATTTAGATGTAAAATGTGCTTTTAAAAATTATTTTCCAAAGAATGTTTTCCAGTATTATAGCTTACTTATGTCCTTCAGTTACCAGTTTTAAACCTTGCTATTCTCAGGAGCTGTCATTTATGGATGGCAAAGAATCTACTTCATTGAAAGGTTTGATTCCCCCTCCCCAGAAGCTCTGTTTCCCCCAAGTATTATAAGTATGTTACTGCTGAAATAGTCTTGGAATCCTTCTCTAGAGACCAATGCCTGTTTTGCTTTGCTGAGCAGAAGAAAGCCCATGCAATTCCTAACGTAATTGCTTTGCACTAAAATAGGCCTCCTCTCCCTACCTCAGTAAAATTTGATTTATAGGATGTGAGCACTATTTTCCAGAATGGAAAGCTGCAAGCTCTGCAGCTTTTGCTTTTAGCATAAACTGTAAAACAGCCACATGACATTATTCTGTTTCTTACTGCAGGAAAAAAATGCAGGTGTAAGAGGGGTGCGAGGAATTAACAGCCAGCCAGGAAAGAGACCTCTTACACACTTCTTTCTTATCTCTAATAAACAAATTGCAGCACTACTTCCATGGCAAAGATAATACAGTCTTGCAAGCATTTGTAAGAACAGATAAAAGCTGCACCCTTCTATGCTGAAGTTCTTTAAGACACACAGTTTTAAACAGGATTTCCTTTGGGTCTGTGTAGCAAATATACAGTCATTATACTGCAAGTGTCAAAGAAGAAGATATCAAAATGGGTTTGATAGTCTCCTTGCTCCCAGAAAATTAATTTATTGCAGCATTACAAGACCAAGGCACATCCGTTGGAGCATTTGAGAAGTACATATTCAAAATACAAATGGAAGACATACATAAGTATGCATCAGAATGGTGAGACAACTGACTAGGGGTTTAGGGGTTGATTCAGTACTGCTAGTATAAAATACATGGAGAATGTTGAATAAGTAAATATAGAACAAGAATGCAGCTTTATATTATAAATGTAAGGGTTTCAAATGGATCTTTTATTAAAGTTAAAACTGTTTACAGGATTTAATGCATCACTGAATTTGAATTGATCCAGAGGCATACCCTGTAAAGTTCATAGGGTACACTGTAGGCATGCGGTTTTGATGGAGCCAGAGAATTAACCCGAGGCTCGCAAATTTGGAAGATAGAAATGGCAAGAATAGATGGAAGTATAAAATTAGGGAGTAAGTTAAATGAATTATGTAGTAAAAGGGAAATCAGGACAGTGTAAAAGGACAGAGTCGTTGTCTGGCATCTGGAGGTTGGGAGGATTGGCATGATTGCTGCTGAAGGGGTAAAAAAAATAACCCTACTACTCATATGTATGGTTTCAGAAAGTCAAAGAGAAAGTCAGAAACTAGTTTGGAAGATTCCTGACTTTGAATCAGCAACATATGATAATCTGCTGACAAATAGGGGAGCTGCCTAGGAGGGGGGACAGGACCTACAAAAGGTGTGATTTTTTCATTGGTTGGTTACTTCTTGAGTACAAAAGATGGAGCAAAATATGTCTGAGGGTTCTTGCGCTTAAATAATTATGTGGCATACTTGCAATTAAGATTCTGAAAAGGTGTGACCTGCACGATGGTAGTTGAGGTGGGGGCTCTTCTACTCTTGGTTAGTGGTTCTGAATATAAATGACAGAGTTGAAGATCCTTGGGATTAGTCAACATGTTATACAAGGTTGGGGGAAGAGGAATTGTGTACATTTGTGGTGCCAGATCTTACTCCCAGTTTCTTCCTGATGCAGGTTTGATTATTGTTTCGCTCAGTCCAAAGAAACAAGGAAACTGAAGTGGAAACGTTGCATTATTTAGTTTCCTTGTGATAATCTTGTAAAGCTTTTCCTGTGAAAGGAAGCTTCTGAAATGTAAATGGAAGGCTTGGAAGTATAGAGGTAAATGGCACCTGAAAAAGTAAAGACGCCTGGAAAGTTTACTGTACTTTGCTGTTTATTTTATCTGGTATGTTTTGCAAGGATCGTTTGCACAAAATGGAGTGATTCCTCGAAGTGGAAAGTTTGCTGGATGTAAGGGGTTTAATTCAAATTGCTCAGTTAGGCTCCTCAGAAAATACAGGCTGAGGAATTCTACAAAGGCCTGTTAAATGAGAATGTTGTATTTTAGTGGAGGCAGGGACGCCCACTGACCTGATTAAATTATATTGAAATTGTTTCCTGCAAAATCACCCACAGCTGCATTTTGGCAATTAAACTGATAGGGATGCTGTAAAGAGTCTTACTGCCTGTTTGGGATAGAAGTATGCTACTCAGTAGAGGGTTGGTCACCTAATGCCATCTTCACTATGTTGGTATAATAAAAGATATCATAAAGTTCTGCTGTCTTTTCCGTAAACACAAGTTGCTTTTACTGATAGATCACCACTTCTAGACACGGAATATTACAATTGCCTTTTTACCAGTGGGATTCAGTTGCCCATAAGAGCTGATATTAAAGGTACTCTTACATGAGCCACGCTGCCTCGGTACTGGGCAGATTTAAGGCAGGCGAGGTACTTTAAAAACCTAGCACAGAAAAATAATGTCATACGACACTGCTGGCAGCCAAGGAGGTGTGTAAATAAATAAACGTAGCAATTTTTAACAAATAACTACAGGTAGACAGGGTTCTTTTTGTGAAGGCTTGAAAAAAACCCAGCAAAGCCAAGAGGAAAATGTTTACGGGTTGTTGTTGTTGTTTTTAGAGCCAGCATGGTGTAGTGGTTAAAGTGTCGGATACGATTGCCAGGTCCCTTTTCGCCACCGGCGGGAGGTTTTTGGGGCGGAGCCTGAGGAGAGAGGGGTTTAGAGTCCAATTGCCAAAGTGGCCGTTTTCTCCAGGGGAGATCAGTTGTAATAGCAGGAGATCTCCAGCTAGTACCTGGAGGTTACAATAAGTGAAAACACCTGTGCCAGAATTAACAAAGTTAAAGAAAATGGCGGCACGGAGGCTTAAAAATACAACACCACACTGGAGAATCACAAAAATCAATATATAATAATACCGGGCATTAAATAATGCCAAACCAAAAAGTACAAGCATCTTACAAACATTATCGTATATGCATATCTCAATTAGACCAAACAAAAATTCCTGAATCGGGTGGGATACACTCATCCCGGAGAATCAGATAGTCCCAAAATAAAGAGGTCCAAAGGTACAACAAGGAAGAACAAGGGAGAACAAAGGAGGACGTGTGGCTAGTCGTTGGTGCACGTTTCAAAAGCTTTCTTCAGCTCCAACAAAGTTCATGACAACTAAGGACTTTATATTCCGTTTGGAAAGTAATCACGTTGTCCGTGGACCGTCAGCTAAAAGAAAAATGTGTCAAGGAGAATTCAAGTGCGCATATGATTTCTTATGTTATAGGCGGTATATAACATAAGAAATCATATGCGCACTTGAATTCTCCTTGACGCATTTTTCTTTTAGCTGGCAGTCCACGGACAACGTGATTACTTTCCAAACGGAATATAAAGTCCTTAGTTGTCATGAACTTTGTTGGAGCTGAAGAAAGCTTTTGAAACGTGCACCAACGACTAGCCACACGTCCTCCTTTGTTCTCCCTTGTTCTTCCTTGTTGTACCTTTGGACCTCTTTATTTTGGGACTATTTTATTCTCCGGGACAAGTGTATCCTGCCCGATTCAGGAATTTTTGTTCGGTCTAATTGAGATGTGCATATACGATTATGTTTGTAAGATGCTTGTACTTTTTGGTTTGGCATTATTTAATGCCCGGTATTATTATATATTGATTTTTGTGATTCTCCAGTGTGGTGTTGTATTTTTGAGCCTCCGTGCAGCCAGTACCTGGAGGTTGGCAACCCTAGTGTCGGACTAGGATCTGAGAAACCCAGGTTCAAATCTGCACTCTGCCGTGGAAACTTGCTGGCTGACCTTGGGTCAGTCACACACTCTCAGCCTTGACCCTGGCAAGTATTTGGATGGCAGACCTCCAAGGAATACCTGAGGCATGACACCTCTGAATGTCTGGTGCCTTGAAAACCCTATGGGGTCGCCATAAGTCAGTTGTGACTTGACTACAATAAATAAATTAATAGGCTTCTTGACCAGAAATGTAAAGGCTTGAAAAAGAACCAGAAAAGCCAAGAGGAAAAGGTTTAGTTTAGGGTTTGTTTGTTTTTAACTCTTCTGTCAGTGTATCCAATGGGAAAATATTGAAATATGGGTTAGTACTTTTAGAAATCTCTTCTGAAATATATTCTGTTTTGAAATGAATTAAATGCTTTAAGAGGGAAGGTTTTTTACTCAAAACAGGAGTGTTATTGAAGATTGTTATATATTCTGTAAAAATATACTTTTAAATTAATAAATATACGAAGTAGCGCAGTTTTGTAAGCTAAACATTAAATGATGCATTTTAAAGCGGTAAAATCATTTCAGGTTTGATAAGAAAATATTTAAGTCTTCCCCAACAGTTACATTTTTCCTGAATTCCACCCCCCACCCACAGCTTCAAAATTTCTAGATATGTAACCTCTATTCTTGACTCTCATACATATGAGAAGGTTAGCAGTAAATTCCTAAGAACAGTGGAATTATACCTGCATTGGTTATACTAGAACAACTCTTAATTTTGCCATCAAGCTAAGGCATTTCCTTTGTTATGCCTTTTTTTTTTTTTGTTACCACCACTGACATGGCTTCTGGCTGCAGTTCTGTCTCCTCGCAGCATGGGCTTGTTATGATGGTTGATTTAATCATAGGATAGATGATCTTATCCCCAAACCCCTACAAGGGTATGATGGCAGTCCATTAATAATTAATACTAAAAAATGTGCCCCAAAGGACCTATTGGGTAAATGGATTCTTGAGACAAGTATGTACCTCACTGTCTTCTGACTGAGGGTAGCTGCTAAAGCTAGGTACCTGGACAGCTCCCTGTGGAAAGAAAGGGAATGACTTTAGTACAATGACTTTTAATGGTAGCTGATATATTATTGATTTATAAATTTACATGGGTCAGATTAATGTCAGGCCTTTTGTTCTTCATTATAAAGGATAAAAATCAGTAATCTGGCAATGGTAAATCATGGGGATTTTGGGATTTAATTGCCAAGTGTACGCCAGTTGTCTACCTCCAGGTGGCGGCTGGAGATCTCCTGCTATTACAACTGATCTCCAGGTGACAGAGATCAGTTCTCTTGGAGAATATGGCTGCTTTGGAAGGAAACATCTGTGGCATTATACCCCACTGAGGTCTTGCCCCTCCCCAAACCTTTCCTCAGGCTGGACCCCAGATTCTCCAGTAATTTCCCACCCCAGAGCTGACAACCTATGTCTACGTCTGATTCTAAACCTATATTATGGGGTGGGGGAGAACTCTGAAGTACTAGAAAGGAATGTAGCTATGTGCTTAGACATGTGGTTACCCCTCAAAATGACAACTATATTCTCCTTCCCATGATACTTAGGACAGTTTAGCCATGTTTTAACATCATATACGTCTCTCACCACAGCATAAACAGTAAAAATGAGTTCAGCATTGTTTAGCGGCTCTGATAATAACCAACTTTTTATTTATGTACTGCTATTTTTAAAACAAATGGGTTTGAAGGTTGGGGCTAGAGCCACATAAAATCACATTTATCATTGATGTCTCTCTAGTATTGTGGGAAAGGCCAGCTTCAATGCTGAATTCGACTGGGAGCATTATAAATGTCTTCCTTTTCTTCCTGCATGCCTGACAAAGGAATCCAATAAACATAGGCTTAAATTATAGACTAATTCTGTCATGCTGCTACTATAGACAGTATAGTGCACTACAGGGATGCAAAGTAGATGTATTATAATGTAAGTTAAGAGACATTACCTCATAATTCACCGTCTGTATGTTTCTCTTTGATTCCAAAATGCTTTCTGTGATGAACCATTGTCCTGTTGGCCATATTGTATGTGAGGGGCCTGTCACACCCTTTTTTTTCCTATCCAGGAATTCCCAGGAAGTATTTTTGTATTGCTCATTTTTCCTTAGGTCTGTTATTATGCAAAAAACTAGTTACATTTGTTAGCATAAAGAATAGAAACCTCCTATTTTCATAAGTATCCTTGTTTGTTTTTTCAAGAAGCATGCTATTTTGTGCAACATCGATTTGTCTCTGTCACCAGGTTGGTGGGGTATTGTTTGCAAATCCTGAAGGTTCAGGTTTTTTAAAAAAGTTGCTTCTCTCTCTTTCTACTGGATGCTGTCTGGTTGGAGTTATTTTATGATGCGATTTCAGATGCTTTGAAAAGATCTAAAAAGTACTGCTAAAAACTAAGGTTGTGTTTATTCCATGCTGGGACAAAGGAAGCTTTTTGCTTTTCAGCCTGATTTCAAAATACTATCTTTTCTTGGTTCTGTTTTTGTCCATTATATGTCTGTGCAAATTTTAAATGTTATCCTTCACAACAGTAGGAACAGATAACACAACCTTGCTAGTTAGTTTAACACCTATAATATGAGAGGAACCCTTAATTCTGACAGAGCCCTAATTGAATAGTATGATAAATTCTAATTCAGCAATAAATTCTAATTCAGTCTCCCTCTAAAGTTTTTTTGTTGAAGAATGATCAGGTAAGCAGCAGAAAGTCCTGAGAGAATGAAATGTTTTCCCATTTTTGTTTGTTTTTTCAATTAGAAAGAATTAAAAATGGAAAACGATGTCCTTTCCATTACTGAAGGGTAGGAGAGGTAGAAGTATACCTCTGGCTCAGATCTTGGAGGGTTGTTGCCAAACAAAGTAGACAGTACTGCTGGGTTAGCTAGACAAATAGTCTGTTTCTGTTAAATGCTGTTAAAACCTTCATATATTTAATACACATTAAAATGTTAATACATACTGGAGTAAAGGAACTCTATATGTAATGAGCTTTCGTGAGTCACAGCTCACTTCTTCAGATACACAGTGAGCTTTGACTCACCAAAGCTCATACCCTGCCAGAAAATATTTTTGTTAGTCTTTAAGGTGCTACTGGACTCTTGCTCTTTTCTACTACTGCAGACAGACTAACACGGCTACCTACTGTGAATTATCTATATGTAATGACATCTGTTTTTCTGTACAAGGTACAACAGGTTATAATACTTGGGTCACACTGTAAAAGGTTTATGGTTTCATTCATGCAGATGCACCTCTGATAGTACTGAATTATCTAATTAGTTTTTTTGTGCTAGTGATAACATTCCTGACCCAGATACTGAACAGCAAATAACTATGATTAGAACAGAGCATTCTGATCTACTGGCATTGCTATTGATAACATACAAATCAGTATGAGAACTCTTAAAATACATTAAAAATAATTGTATCAATAAAGGTATTTAATACTAAGTAGGCATAATATCACACTTCTTAAATAGCATATTATTTCTTATTTATTGGATTGTTCTGTTTTCCTCTCTATAAGAAAATTTCCTGTAGTCCAAAAACAAGGAAACTATCCTGATTTCCCTTGTCCATGACCTAATTTTTTTGTCAACTTAATTGGCCCAAATCACCCTATAAATAGGTCATCTAGTCTGGCCTCTGCATGAATCAGAGTTCTCCATGTTTCAGTAGAATAGTATCCTCAATAGGTCACTGCTAATCAGAGTGTTCCACT
The DNA here is from genome assembly GCF_029931775.1 of Euleptes europaea. Lineage (NCBI taxonomy): Eukaryota > Metazoa > Chordata > Lepidosauria > Squamata > Sphaerodactylidae > Euleptes > Euleptes europaea. The sequence goes on from NC_079316.1 coordinate 68,402,144, forward strand.
AACAGAGTGTGCAATGGAGATGCCTTGGATAGGAATGGACCATGCAAAAATGGTAACAAAGAATAACTGTAGATGAAGGTATGGGTCATTTATGCATGTGAGTTTTAACTGAGGTTCATTGCTCGCTGGACCCACACTTTCCTGTTGTGGATCTATGCATCAGCAAACTCAAATCAGGAAGCATTTGAGTCCCCACCCCTTGAAACGCTGCCTTGTAATTGGCTGTAGTGCTTACTGTGAAAGAAAAGCCCCCCCCCCCCCAGAAATCCAAGTGCTGTGGGGAAAAAGCATTTCAAAAAGCAGAGTTGTTTCAAAGGGGCCGCATAGTGGTGTGTGTGAGAGAAACTTTTTTTATTTTATTTTATTTACTTCACTTATGCTCCAGCTTTTTCCCCAGTGGGGACCCAAAGCAACATAATATTTTGTTTTATTATTCTCTATGGAGCTACTGTTGTACTAGACAATACTGAACTAGATGAACCAATACTCTGACATGAGATAAGGAAACATCACACGTTCAACTTTTTCCCCAGTAGGGACCCAAAGCAACATCATCTTTTATTTTTGCTGTCAACTCGCAGACAACATCTGGGGACCCCTCACAGGGTTTTCATTCAGATGTGGTTTGCCATTACCTGCTTCTGCATAGCAATCCTGGACTTCCTTGGTGATTTGCAATCCAAGTACTAATCAGGGCTGACCTTACCTTCCAAGATCTGATGAGATTGGACTAGCATGGGGTATCCAGGTTAGGGCTGAGATTTTGTGACTGGCCCAAGGTCACCCAGCAACCTTCCATGGCAGAGCAGGGATTCAAGCCCTTCCAAATCTTCATGTGATACTTTAACCACTACATTACACTGTGTTTAAAATAGTACAGTAATAAACCTGGTAATTATTCAGTTAATTCTGAAGGGTCCAGTTTTCAGCTAGAAACCAAGATTTTTGAGAACCAGTCTTTTATATCCATGGACCTGTTTGGTATGTGTGTTCACAGCTTTTCTTTGTACTCTGCAGCTGTTAGAATGAGTGTTATGTTATGCTAAAACCTTGCCTGGCCTCTACTGCTGTTTTGTAGATCAACCTTTTCTGTGAAAAATTCAACTTCCTAACACTGTTGTTTCTCATAATACCATGAATAATAGTGGAATAATGTGACTCTGATTTCTAGCTGCTTTGTCTACAAAGTTATCAATAAACGAGTCGTAGAATAGTATATAAAAATATCAATGGAAAAAAGCACCTCTATAGTTGGTAGTCTGAGATTATCAAGGAGTGTCTAAATCCCTGATTGAGTACAATCTTGGAGAGAATGGTATGCTACCAATCTCCATGTGGGGCCTGGAGTTTTCCTGGAATTACAACTAGGGGTGTGCAAAAAACAAAATTTCAGTAAATTTTGGGTTCAGGTTTATTTGACCCAATTGTTTTTCTTTGTTTTTTGTTTTTTTGATTTTTTTTGGTAAACCTGGAATAAGTTGAATACCCATACTGGTAAATGGGTATTTTGGCTTTATTTCCAGGTTTCCAGAAAAAATTCAGGTCCATTATAGCATATATGGAATTTTTTAAGGAGCTCTGGGGAGCATTTTTCAAGGTAAAGTCACCAGATTTGCAGCATAGCTGCAAGGGATTATTCTTGCATAAAAACAAAGTTTGGTAAAGTTTGGGTTGGGGGTCCAATTTTATGGACCCCTGAAGGGGTCGCCCCCTTTCTCCATAGAAAAGCATGGTAATCTTTACCAAAAGCTTTACAAAAAAGCATGGGACCCCTGTCCCAAACTTTACCAAACTTTAGGGTTCATGCAAGAAGAGTCCCTTGTAGCTATGCTGTAAATTTGGTGATGTTACCTTGAAAAATGCCCCCCCCCCACAGTTCATAAAAAAATTCCCATAGGAAAAAGCCTGAGGAAAGCCAAAGCTGACAAGAGCCAAAAACCTATTTGGCTTTTTTGCCAATTGGCTATCAATTTTAGGCTTTATTCCCAGTTTTAATATTTGGCTTAAATTAAACCCGAAAAAACACACCAAAAAGGCCTTTTTCAGGCTTATTTTCAATTTGGGTCTGATCTCGTCAGATCTCAGAAGCTAAGCAGGGTCAGCCCTGGTTAGTATTTGGATGGGAGACTAGGGTTGCTGTTCAGAGGAAGGCACTGGCAAACCACCTCTGTTAGTCTCTTGCCATGAAAACCCCGAAAAGGGGTCGCCATAAGTCAGCTGCGACTTGACGGCACTTTACACACGCACACAATTACAGCTCATCTCCAGACCACAGAGTCCAGTTCCTCTGGACAAAATTACAGCTTCGGAGGGCAGACTCTGTGGCATTACATCTCTGGCGAGCTCCCCCTACACCCCAGTCTTTTTCCCCTCAGGCACTCAGGAAACACTATATGGTATGGTGGCTCTAGAACTCACTTCCTTCTAAAGTTAGATGGTCATTTTGTCATCTGCCTGGACAAAATGAAACTTCTGTGCCTGGTAGCCATGATTCATTAAGAAAGACTTCATAGTGGAACTGTTGCCACAAAGGTTTTGTATTAACCAAGGTCTCTTGGGGCCAAAAATGCTGAGCATACAGGTTGCCAGGTCCCTCTTCGCCACCAGCAGGAGGTTTTGGGGGCAGAGCCCGAAGAGGGCGTAGTTTGGAGAGGGGAGGGACTTCAATGCCGTAGAGTCCACTTGCCAAAATTGTAATGCTGGCTTTATGACTATTATTAGTATTATGTATTTGTGAGATTGTTGGATTTTAAACGGATGCTACCTGCCCTGGGCCGGCTTGCTAGGGAGGGAGGGCTACAAATTCGAAAATAAAATAAAGCCTTATGGAATCTTGTCTACTGACCTTGTGAGCCCCTTACTGTTGTATGCGGCATTTGAAAAATGCTCTTGTGCCCAGGCTGCACACCATATGCTATCCTTTAGGATCCTCTGTAACGTGTGCATACAACAAATTGTGGCTTTCATTTATGTATGCTGTACAGCAACCTATGCTGAAAAACGGGATTGGCCGTGAATTATCAGAACATGCAAATGTAGTGGCCGTTGCATGCTTACTGCTCGGGAATCTAAGGAACCCCTTGCAAAGGGTATGCTTTTTTGAAGGAGGTGAGGAAGTAATTTTATTTTGGAAACAAATCTTATTGAAGTCAACCATCTAAGGTTTTGCTTTGTCAACAGGAATAGTCGAGGGGAGGGATGCAATCAAAGCATAAATCACATGGTTTTCACCCAGGATATTTCAGAAAGTTAAAATGTCCCAGCAAGAGTTCTTTGTTTGGTCTACTGCCTTTACTACTTTTTTCTTCCTCAGAAGCTCTTTGTTGGCACGATTCAGAGTCTTGTTGTATTGGGAAGTGGAAGGGGGGATCGGCACAGGTTGGAAGGAATAAAAACAATAAAAGTGGGAAGCTATGGCTTAGCGTGCTGCACGAACACAGATTGAGCCTGAAAACAAAGAACCTGTTTTTAGGAAGCAGAAATAACAGGCAGCTGGAGCTTTTTGATCGGAACCTTTTGTTTGGCTTTAAGGGAACTTTAATTCACAGCAAGCTTGCCCCTTCCCCCAAAAGGCTGGGAAACAGGGTGTGGTATTTACTAGAAAGCCTTTGCACAGGTGTAGAGACAGTCAAACAGTTCTAGAAAGAATGGCAGGTTCCAGGCAGCTGCATGTTATCTGACAGCAGAGCTAGGAAGGCTAAACCTCATTGGCATTCCACGGGGACAACTGAAGGGAATCCAGCCATCAAACCTCTTGAGCTGTCAGGAGCAACACTGGGGTCTTTTCATCACAGGCTTCGCACAGAGAAAGAGGTTTAAGCCAATGCAGTAGGGAATGCAAATCCAGCACTCTGCTCTTCAGTGGTTTAAGAGAAATCATTCCTTAAGGATCCAACCGTTTGTGACTTGCAAGGACCCCGCGTTCTTCCTTTTTGAGTTTGGTTAACCGAGGGGAGCCCCTTCGTCTTATCTGCTGCGTCTGGACAGCTTCAGAGTGTTCTTCCAACGGGAGGAAATGGCTTTCACCTCATGGCACATTTTGTCCCCCATGCAGTGGGCGCGCTGGATGTGGACAGCTGTGAGAAGCAGCGGAGACTACAGTCTCCTAGCCATGCAGCAAATCGCTGGAAATAGGCAAGTCAGTCTTGTCATTCAGGAAACTGTCACACCATTTGATTCATTTTGTCAAAGACCAGAAGGAAAAGCTGCCATTTGACCAACTGAAATGCTTGCTAAAGTCATTTTCAAGGCAATCATATCGTTTATATTATTTGCTTGGGTTGTATTTCTTTTTTAATTTTTACTGTAGTGTTTAATTTCTGTTTTGTGTTGAAGAAAACAAACCTCTCTAAATTTGTATTGTAAAAAGAACACATACTCAATTTTTTTTTTTTACTTCTTCTTTGCAGATATTTGGTCTCCCTCTTCCCTTCTCCTTACCTGCATATTATTATTTCAATAGATGTCTTAGTTCTAGCTTGTTTTTTTTTAACTGTTTTTTCCATTTTGCATACTCTTGTCAATTTATGCGTGCTTTCATCATGTTCCTTCTGGTGTCTTATTTTTTTAAAAAAAAATAAGTATGGGATAATGTATATGGTGGTACGGAACTCTTGTATTCAGAATACAAATTAGTACTTGACTGAAAAGCCAGCAATTCCAAAAGACAGCAGCGGTGCCATTTAAGAGGGAGGGAGGGCAGGGAGAGGCAAGATTCAGTAAGGTCAAAGATTTGCTCAGGAAACGCGGCAGGTTTAAACTGGGGGGGGCAATGTACATTGAACTCATTTATTACTATTTAAAGCAGGGGTGTCAAACTCATTTGTTAACGAGGCCGCATATAGCATAAATGTCACCGGGTCGGGCCGTATCTTGCCAGCCCAGATAGAGAGTGGGGAGGGAGGTGGCTGGCTCGCAAGCCAGATCCGAGCTCTTGAGGGGCCGGATCCAGCCCCCGGGCCATATGTTTGACATCCCTGATTTAAACTATATAATTACAGCAATAACATCACTAAAGTGCAATCCGGCACCCCTCCCCCACTTAAAAAACAAACTCTTAACACGAACGCCTTGACCGATTAAACCATAAAACCAGCCACCTGCCATAAACTCTGGCGTCTGTTGTACCTGGGCAAAGCGGGGGAAGACAGGAGGACTTTTGTCAGCTTTTGCCTGAGGATCCTGTGCCACTGTCTATACCATAATCCTGTTGTTTATTAAAGTGTGTGGGGGGGTGCCTGGCTGTAGCCTTGCCCCCTTTTGCTGGCTGTGGAACACTGAGCCGGCTGGGAGGTGGGGCTGACAGGCTTTACACTAAACGGCACCCGGCACCCCCTCACACACAGTTTAAAAGAACAATGGGATTCTTTAAATATGGCATGAATACCTAATAGTAATACATTATCCCATTAAACAGTAATGGTATAGAACCTGCACATTGGCCAGAAATAAAATTCGCACTTTTTGGCCAAAAGAGTTGGGTTGCAGCTGTCTCCGTCTCCCTAAATGGCATCCAAGTCTGAAGGGCCAGGAAGCAGCTATCTTTGCTCACCGTGTGTGAGTCCCCTTGTTTTGTAGGAACTCACACTCAAGCTGCATGTTAAGGTAAATTGGCTGGGAACTTTTGACTTAAGAGAGAGCAGCGTGCAACTCTCCTAAGAGTTACCTTGTTTGGTTTATTGACATTTGTGCCACGGGAAAAATTCCAGCATCCCTTGTAAGCTCCCTTTGACATTGTTTTAGTTTGTCAGCGCCTGAAGCCTCCTGTAAGTCAAACAGGCAGGCCTTTCAGGCAGCCTACACTTTTCCCTGAGCGCATGTTTGCTTTTGCGATGCCTTGAAATCTTAAGTGGCGTCAAGGTTTTGTCTGAGTGAACCATTGAACATGATATTCTGCTCTAGAAATCATGCTGTAAAAGTAGCTCTGCAGACACTGTTTTAAAAACGCTTTTTAAAATGCTTGCCCCGCTCAAGTAAGAAAGCTTTGTGTTTTACGACTTCTGTTGGTTTGGTCTGCCTTCTTGTACCTTTTTTTTTTTTAAAGTAGCCTCTTTTTTTTGTATTTTGTTCAGGAGTTCAGATTCTGAAGAAGCTTTTGAAACACCAGAATCTACAACTCCTGTAAAGGCTGCACCTCCACTGCTACAAACATCGCCAGAGGTTCAAGCGTTTGATGTAGAAGAACAGGAAATAAGGCCTCAACTTCCACCTGAGGATACAGGTAACAAGTGCATAGTGAATGGAATGCCCCTCCCCTCAGGATATGAATATGAAGTGACATTTCAATGTTGGTATTCTTCAATCTCACAGGAACAAAATACAGGAGCTGATTGTCCACCACCTTGTTTCCTATGTGATTGACTTGTAAAAAGTGGCTTTGAAATAAGGAGGGAAGTTAGTTTGGTGAAGGTTTTACTGGGTTGTTCATTAAGTGTCCAGATATGCTCTAAAAAGGGGTGGGGATAGCTCGATGTCTGGAGCAAATCTCAACATAACCTCAGCCTCTTTGAACACAACCTTATTCCTGTCTCCTCTTTCTGTCATTTTGGAAGGAGGGAGGGGTTACAACCTTTTCTAATGGGACACATTGACAGAAACCTGTGTGTGGGAGCCAACTGCTGATCTGGTGTTTTCTGTCTACCTCCTTCTGTCTGTCCCCCTCGATGTGGTCTCTAGAGTGATATACTGTTAAGGACACCCACAAATCTTTGAGAAAGTGCCACATTAAATACACATTGACTAAAGTTGCTTCCACACGGGGGCAGTTCTCCGTTGTGCTCTCATTACAGAAACATTCACAGTGGCAATGGAGGTTCCACGTGGGGAGGTTCTCCATGCTGACCCCCATACCTTCCATTTCCTCTTCTTAGCTTGTAGTGTAAGGATGCTATAGTGATACACTTACAGCTGATTTTTAAAAAGCTGGCAAAAAGTCTACCAGTAGCGGAGGAGGGAATGGCGAGCACCGGAAGAAATGACACTGGATTTCAAACCCACTTCAAATACAGTCTTTCCAGCAAGATCATACTGAAGCAGGTTTGAGAAAACATGTGGCAAAGCAGGGGGAAACCTGGAAGGTGAACAAATGGACAACTGCGTCATGCTGCAGTCTAGGTGGTGTGGAACAGAATGTAAAGCAAAGCCTCCATTGAGTGAACTTAAATTGTCAGATCTTGCATCCCCTTTTTTTTACAACAGAACTTTGCAGTGAAATAGTGATCTTTAGACCCAGATTATAGTATTTAGATGTTGCTTGTCATCTGTATTTCTGCCCATTTTTGCAAATTTAGGACAGTCGTGGTGGGAGCTTTGCTTAGAACCACCAAGCTATGGATGTACAGTTTCTGTTGATAGGAGCAAGTTCTTTATTGAACCTGAGATACTGGGATAAGTCACCAAGGAAAGCAGCATTGAAGGTCTGCCTGGAACAGGTGCAGCTGTATTGCAAACAACATCATGATGGCCAAGCTAGTAGTTTTAGTTGGTGAGTCATCCATTTTCCACAGGGAGTTGTTGAGTCATCCCCTTCCCACAGGGGAGGAGCTGTGGCTCAGTTTGTAGAGCATCTGCTTGGCATGCAGAAGGTCCCAGGTTCAGTCCCCGGCATATCCAGTCAAAGGGACGAGGCAAGTAGGTGATGTGAAAGACCTCAGCCTGAGAGACCCTGGAGAGCCGCTGCCAGTGTGAGTAGACAGTTCTGACTTTGATGGACCAAGGGTCTGATTCAGTATCAGGCAGCTTCATGTGTTCATAGGAATTCAAAGGAAACCAGAGATATACTGGTCAAAGAGACAGCTGAAGATAACTCTCTAGTTTGAGATTGCTAAAGTCAAAGCACTCTGCTGGATATTTTTACATCCAGCAAGCAATCATTTGCTGTTGAGTTCGATAGCTACTCAATACTTCATGCAGCATTTATGTTTGCTGTATGTATGCTTTTTTTTTTCACAGAGCCATCAAAGTAGAGTTAACCACTGCAATTCCTTATGCACCTGTGTCATTCTTTCTGCTCAATGTTTGCACATGGATGTTTAAGGTCTAGCCTCTGTTATTTGGATTTAACATGTTTTCTGCATGCAACATTGATGTGCCAGCAGCAAACACAGTTGCTATATAAAGTGTGAAGTGTCCTTTATTATAGATACTTTTGAGTTAGACTGAGGCATGCTGTGCACAGAAAAAGCAAGCATAGACTTCTCCCCCGCTTCTTCATTTGTAGCTTTCTTTTCAGAGTAGCAAAGAGCTTTGTATATGTCATTATCCGAGCAAAAGGAAAGTTGATTTCCCTGATTGCTCAAGGAATGTAAATGAAGGGAGAAAGGAAGGTTGTATTTGCTACATAGGATTTGAGTACAGTCTTTAATTACAAAACTAGACTGTCATTCGCTCTGAACTCTCTGATTATTCATGGATTCCCCCCTCCCTTGCATCATTCTTCCTTTCCATATTCCCTGTTTCATCACATACCACCTGCCCTTAGCCAAAGGCAACCACATATGTGCAAAGTAACCAGAATCTACTGTTCTGTGGTAATTATTGTGTATCCCAAGAATTCTTTTGAGGTAAAGAAAATGGTGTGAACACATGAAGCTGCCTTATACTGAATCAGACCCTTGGTCCATCAAAATCAGTATTGTCTACTCAGACCAGCAGTGGCTCTCTAGCGTCTCTCAGGTAGAGGTCTTTCACTTCACCTACTTGCCTGATTCCTTTAACTGGAAGATGCCAGGGATTGAACCTGGGGCCTTCTGCATATCAGGCAGATGCTCTATCACTGAGCCACAGCCCCTCCCCTTTTTTATTCTGAGTGGAGAGACCAGAAGATTGAACTTTCTATGTAAATAATGACACTCTCGTGTATTGTAATCCCAAGGGTTCACCCCTGTGCCTCATGTTCTTCTATACTCTAGGTTTGTTCTATTCTAAATACATTTAATGCTTTACATGATTCCTGGATACTAGAGATCGTTCTGCAAATATGCAGTTCCCGAAGAGTGACATATGCACCATTGATTTTGCCAGTGGCTGTTGAGGCAGTGCATCATGAAGAGACAGCCACAGAAATAACACATCTGTAATCATACAGTGTATCATTGGTTCTTGTAGGTTATCCGGGCTGTGTAACCGTGGTCTTGGTATTTTCTTTCCTGACGTTTCGCCAGCAGCTGTGGCAGGCATCTTCAGAGGAGTAACACTGAAGGACAGTGTCTCTGATACAGTGTCAATGATACAATGATACAGTGTATCATTGCAGAATTTTAAAATATTTTCCAGTCATAGTTCCCCACTGTTTTCTTTCTTATGTGTAGACCAGCTGTCTTAGACTTATATCCCTTTAGGCCCTTTCCTGTACTGAAAACTACACCTAAGATTATATAACTGTACCTAAGATTATGGAATTTTGTGATGCTTGTATTCCATGCCCATTTTCTGGGCATGGAGTAGAGGTCACTGGAGGTGTGTGTGTTGGGGGGAGGAGGTAGTTGTGAATTTCCTGCATTGTGCAGGAGGTTGGACTAGATGACCCTTGTGGTCCCTTCCAGCTCTATGATTCTATTCTATGATTCTAACTGGAATGAAAGCCTGTGTGGTATAGTGGTTGAAGTGCTGGAGTAGGATCCCTGGGTTCAAATCCCCGTTCATCCATGAAGCTTCACTCTCTCCCAGTGTAACCTCCCTCATAGGGCCATAGTGAGGATAGACTGGGGAAAGGAAAACTATGTATGCTGCCCCAAGCTTCTTGGAGGAGGAGTGGGATAAAAAAGTGCTAGATAGATCTGCATTCTCTTTATTCCAATTCCATCTCCAATTTCTTCGTCTCCCTTTGTTGTCTCCTTTATGGAAGATTTTAGGTTGCAATCTCCTCGGGGCAGGGACTTGTCATCTTGTACACTGTAAGCGATGGTGCACATTGACGGCACTGCATAACTATCAAAATAACAACAGTCCAAAGTTAGCTTAAATGCATGTTAAGGTGACCTTGCCTTCCAGATGGAGCTCCTAGTCTAGGCTGACACAATCTCATAGAATGCACTGCAGAATTTAGCATTAAAAGCTTGCATTTAGACCAAAGCATTTTGTGTATGTCAAGAATGTGAAAGGATCTTTCTGCTGGACAAATTTTATGATGCCCGGTACTAGTCACAAGGCAAATCCTTGCCAGGCGGCTTTAAAAGGGGGTTAGACAGGTGTGGAGGAGAGGTCTACTAGTCATGGTAACTAAAGGGAACCTCCACGTTCAGAGGGAGTAAACTTCTGAATAAGAGCCCCGTGGCGCGGAGCGGTAAGCTGCAGTACTGCAGTCCAAACTCTGCTCACGGCCTGAGTTCGATCCCGACGGAAGTTGGTTTCAGGTAGCCGGCTCGAGGTGGACTCAGCCTTCCATCCTTCCGAGGTTGGTAAAATGAGTACCCAGCTTGCTGGGGGTATAGGGAAGATGACTGGGGAAGGCACTGGCAAACCACCCCATAAACGAGTGGTTCCCAACCTTTTTTTTGACCAGGGACCACTAGGACTTTTTTGTTCGGTGCAGGGACCCCAAGGTTCAAAATTAAAATTCTGAGAATTTGAAAATAAACTTTAATCATAACTGTTAGTTAAATATTAAACTTAGAATAATATTTGAATATATATATTTTATAATAGAGAACTTTTAATTGAAAATATTAATTTATTATGGGTTTATAACTTTGTTTTGTGGGCCTTAAACAAAGTTTGCCTAGTAAACATCAGGATGTGACATCACCCCATGGGTCAGGAATGACCTGGTGCTTGCACAGGGGACCTTTACCTTTTTAAACTTTTTAATACCGGTGCTAGGAAACATAATCAGAACTCCAAATTCTGTGTTTAAATGTTGAGAGCGGGGTTTTTTTTTTTTTTTTAAACAGCTGCTTTGTTGAGACCGCTTTGAATTGAAAGGGAAAAATTCTTCTCATTTCTGACTCACTTCTGGTGTCAAGAGGGCAGGATCTAAAGAAGCTTTCTGAAGCTACAATGCAGCATTGTCTAGCTGTTCATGTCTTCCTGCACAAGTTCTTTGTCAGTGTTTTTTTCGCTTTTCATTTTGCATGAATACATGTAGCAGGACTCTTACAGAAATGCTGTCATGATGTTCTCAGCAGAAGACTGTATTTTCCAAGTCTTGTGTACTAAACTATAGTTAACTTTTCTGTAGTTAGCTTTTCACTCAAATTATTAGTCTAAAGGATTGTTATTTTTTATTAGTGGGCAGAGGTGGATCTTTATATAACTTAGTAATCATCTGATGACCCTATTGGAATGATTTAAAAGGCTACAGCATGCATGTGTTGGTGGAAAGTGCTTTCAATTCACAGCTGACTTATGGCAACCCTCTAGGGATTTCAAGGCAAGAGACATTCATAGAAATATAGAGCTGGAAGGGACCTCAAGGGTCATCTAGTCCAACCTCCTGCATAATGCAGGAAATTCACAACTACCTCTCTCCCACACCCCCAGTGACCCTTGTTTTATGCCCAGAGGAAAGCAAAACACCTCCAGGATCGCTGGCCAATCTGGCCTGGAAGAAAATTGCTTCCTGACCCTAAGTGGTGATCGGCATTACCTTGGGCATGTAAGACTGGTCCACAGGAGCCGAACACCGACTCATCCCTCCCTGCCCTGACTGTCTGCCTAAGTTCACAGAGTCAGCCTTGCTGTCAGATGGCCATCTAGCCTCTGTTTTAAAACCTCAAAAGAAGGAGAGCCCACCAATTCCCGAAGAAGCCTGTTCCACTGATGAACTGCTATAACTGTCAGGAAGTAATTCTTCACACAACGCATAAATTTTGGAACTCCCTGCCCCAGGATGTGGTGATGGCTGCCAACTTGGAAGGCTTTAAGAGGGGAGTGGACGTGTTCATGGCTACTAGTAAAAATGGATACTAGTCATGATGCATACCTATTCTCTCCAGGATCAGAGGAGCATGCTTATTATATTAGGTGCTTTGAAACACAGACAGGATAATGCTGCTGCAGTTGTCTTGTTTGTGGGCTTCCTAGAGGCACCTGGCTGGCCACTGTGTGAACAGACTGCTGGACTTGATGGACCTTGATCTGTTCCAGCATGGCCTTTCTTATGTTCTTATGTAATGAACATAGGAAGTGGCATCGAAGTCAGACCACTGCTCCATTTAGCCCAATGCTATCTATTTTGACTGGCAATGGAATCTTCAGGCTTTCAGGCAGAGAAGGATCATTTCCAGTACTTGCTACATTAGATACTTTAACTGGAGATGCCAGGGATCGAACCTGGCACCTGTGGTATGGAGAACATATGTCTGTCACTGAGCCACAACTCCAGTCCTATGGGCCTTCTGAGTAAAAAGGCATTGAATTGGGCCTCACTAGCAACATAAACCAAAATACGGCACCGTTATAGAACTGCAGAAACAGATTGTTCGTGTCTCCTTAATGATAGATGGATTGGTATCCTAATATGAGTTCATTGTGTGAAAAGCAAGCAGCAGCTCAGCTGGCAGGTGTAACTCTAATTAAAAAAACATGTAACAAAAACAAGTAACAAGGATTCATCCAAACACAATCCTCTGAGAATGGGAAATCACCCTTGCGTCAAACTGCATCATCTTACTGATGTTTAGTTTAATAGGCAACTTGAATATTCTTTGTTTTCAAAGAGACGGAAAAAGCATAGCTACATTTTATGTAAATTGGAACACATTTAAATTGGAACACAGAGACGTGAATACGTATGAGTTAGGAATGTTTCTCTTGATAAAGCACTCTATTTGGGATCTCAATCCAGATCAACCATACAATAATAAAATGTTGGATTAGGCTAACCAAAAGAAGAGTGCTTTAAATTACTGTGCACAGTTACCTTGTGCGTGTTTATAACCTCCGTGTGGACAATAGCCAGTTCTATCCATGTCACTTCAGACATTTGAAAAGAATGATGTCTGAGATATTGTGCAGAAAATTGATATGTACAGTGAGCTACCAAATGTAAATGGCTCACTGTGTGCCGGTAGCCAACTTGTGAAGTGATTTAAAGCATTCTCTAATACCCGTGGAAAGCTACCACATCAAACAAATGTCTCAGCTGCAGACCTTCTCCCTGTGTTAGCTTTTCACATCACATATGGAGAAGTTTTAACTGTATATCTGATTTGGAAATCTGACAGGGCATTTGTTCAACGTGCCAATCCCAATAGTCAGGCCAGAGATTAATTGTTCGGGCGAATGTCTTCCAAGGTGCCCAAACTGAGCTGCTGTTCGTAGGCCTGCCCAGATGTATTCACATTTCTGTGAGCAGAAATATAAAATTGGGAAAATCACAGGGTTTCCTCTTTATGCCACTTCAGAATACAGACATGGACAAAACTAGCTTGTTGGGAAGTACAGTTCTATACTAGCATTCAATGCTTATCATGCTTGTTTTCTGTGTGGTGGAGATATTCAAGTGTATGGTCTTCCCCTCCCCCATTAGCAGTTACAAAGTGTGTGACCCAAGAAAAAGCTGCTCCATAATACTTTTCCAGATCATCTAAGTAGTAGGCCAATTGTGCAAAAGCACTGTTTTGCCCTTGCAAACCACACAAGGGAAGACAGGATGGCCCAGCTGGTGACATACCTCAGACATCCATCAGTTTGGCTTACAGGCCTCCTCATAACCCCTCCTTGTCACACCCAGATGTCCTGCTATCAGCTCACACCCCATTCACCTGGAGACCCCCACACACACTCCTCACCAAGCTGTAGTGCTGCATAGGAGTTTGAGACCCCTTTCCAAAGCATACATATCGCTCCTCTGACCCCCCCCCCCAATCCATTCCAAATGTTAACCACACACACAAGCCATTAGTGTGTGAGTGGAGTGGAGACTGAAGAGGAATCGCCATATCAGACTGTTGCAGCTAAATACAAGAGGCCCAGGGGCACCATGAGGACAAACAACTTTGGCCACAGTATGAGCTTCCATGAGTTAGAGCTTACCCCCTGAGATGTGTGAAGGGGAGGTCATTACATGAAAATCATAGATGGGGGAGCAAGAGTTGGGGCAAAGTGTGGCGTGTCATGAGGTGGTGGAGAGAAAGCCTCATCTACCTTTCACCGAACAGGCAAGGACGTCACTGTAGACCACTCCAAGCTTTATATAAAAGCAGCATGGAAACAGTAACATGGTCTGGTGGCCGGGGTTGCGGACTCTTTCTGTCCAGCACAACCTCTATGCTTTAGCGAGGTGCTCCAGGAAGCCATAGGGAAATGGGACAAGCCCTCCCTAACCCTGCATGTTGGAAGAACCTGTTAGATTGATGACTACTGGATGCTGCAGGAGCCTAGCTGGGATCAGCGTCCCAATGGCAGAGTATCAGAATCTGCACAGGTTACTGCAGCAAACCCACACTGCACCAAGAATGCCATTCTCCCAGGGCTTATCCCAGTGGAATCACTGGCTGAACAAAGATATGTAATAATGTCAAACAGCACAATCGCTATGAGTACTACAGCTGTGCATGTGAGCCCCTGGCTGGGTCTGTGGTTCTTCCTCCTCACGGAGGGCAAGCTTCACTTGCCAGGAAACCCCACCAGGTGCACATGTAGCCATCCAAATTGCACTTACCCCTCCGACTACTGGTGCTGCTGCTAGGGCTCTGATCCTGCAAGGCAATAGGTCGCATGGTTGCTTGGTCAGCAGTTCCAGAGTGAGGGAGCCACCCCAAACTCCAGTTTTGCCCCCTGCCCCCCCACTTGGTAAGGGGCCATACTAATAGCCCAGTATGGGACTGGCAGCCTACCTGCCCCCTGTTCTTAGGTACACATTCCTGGGTGTATGCCCTATTGTATGACATGGGGCATACTGGTGGACCTACCTTGGGATGCCATAGGGGTGTGCACCAATTTCCCCCCAGTAGACTTTTCAAAAAAATTGGGAAAAGCCGAATACTTATTTCAGCTTTCCCCGAAAAATCAACTATTTTCAGGTTAATAAACTTGAACCCCAAAGATATGGGGGGGGCAGAGCTCCGAGTAAGCCCAGCCATCAGTTCTACATCCTCCCCTGTCCCCAGCAACCAAACTCCACATGGCATTGGGCTGCAGCAGGGAAGAACTGAAGGCTGTGCTTGCTTCCAGCTGGAAACCAGCACAGTCTTCAGTTTTTTATCCCCACCCCAGCCGAACTCCATGTGAAGTCCACATGGACTCCATGTGGGGTTTGGTTGTGGCGGGGAAGAACGGAAGGTGGTCCCAGCCAGCAGGTAAGTGAGGGAGAGAAAGGGGGAGGAGGGTGAAAATTGCTGCGAGGCCACAGAAGCCCGGAATAATGCTGAATAAATTTAGCATTATTCGGGATCCACTTTTTCGGCTCCCTTTTATTGCCGCCATTTTTTTACCGGTTAACCCCCCCCCCCAAATACCGAAACGTTTTTTTTCCCAGGGGAGGGAGTTTGGTCCAGCTTTAGGCAAACGCAACCCCCTAGTTGCCGCTACTCGCCTTGGCTATGGGAAGCCTGCATTGTCAGGGCAGCACCCAGGAATTGTGAGAGGGGGAAGGGGCAGAATCCTGGGCCAAGGCTGCTAGCTCCCTGCTCCTGCTCGCCTGCCAGTGTGTGGCCGCTCCTTTGGTGCATTTCTCTGGAGATGTGGTACCTGTATGAGTTCTGAAATGAAGTGTTAGTCACACAGCAAGGATGTTTGCTTTTCCCCTTGAGTGTTAGTCCTAGGTGCTCCCTCTGCGGTGCTTAAGAGGGCTCTCTGTGCAGTTCCAGCCACCGCTGTGCTGTGTGCTTCAAGTCAGATGCCTCCGAGACAGTCCCAGGCAGTTCACCCTATCATCTGAGCTATGGGGTCCCCTGGCTGGGTGGGAACACAGTGGTGGGACTGCATTTTCCATTATATAGACTACTCATGTGCTATATCACAGTTTGTGCCAGCGTAACTTTCCACTGGTTCTGGGGGGGGGGGGCGTTCCCAGGCTGAAATAGCTTAGGGAGCTTATTCCTGCCATGCCTCTGGCCCTGCCCCTTTCTGTGTAGGCTTAGCAGGTTTGACACCATTTCTCTGATGGCTGGCCACAGAGGAGGGCCGCCAGCAAGCCAGCCGCTGTTTGACACCAATGTAACTCCGAGATACGCTGGCATAACAACCTGAACACTTTTGGTCCCCTCACCTCAGATTGCGCTGTTCATGAAGTGTTGAGTATTTCTCAAACAGCAGCTCCCCACCCCGTGACATAACATGGAAAACAACTTACAAAGCCAAGGAGTTTTCAGAAACTATTTGAGATGGTAGGGGCGGGGGCGGCAGCATGCAGGGCTTTTTTAGAGTCAAATCACCTCTGTGGATTCCCTCGTGTGTATTTTTTTCCAATGTTTTAGTGACACAGGGCTCCCCAGTTAATACAAATACATTCTCAAAATTCTAGTCACTTCTAGTGCGGCGTGTTTCAAATGTCCATTTAATTGTATAATGTGGAATGGAGCAGTGGAGCTGCTGGCTTGCTTGCAGAACAGCTGCATTTAGCATATTAAATTCATGTGTAAATCTGCAAAGAATTATGGGTGGATTTAATCAGCTACAAACTATTTAGGTAGACAGAAGCTGCTTCAGGTACATAAAACTTAGTCCCTACTTTTATTAACGCTAAAAACCTGTGATTGACCACTGGAAATGCTCTGTTTAATCGTTGCTGTGTAAATACGTTAGGCCAGAAGCTGAATCTGCAGCTATCATCTGATTACCATAATAGCCCACTAGAATATTGAAATGCACTGTGGATATCCTTTGTTTTGCCTCTGTATGAGACTTTAGTGGGCCACATGCAGAGTAAAATAATTGCCAGGAAAAAAAGGGCTTGTGTTCACTAGCCAGCAAAAGTATGATCGTTGACTGCTAGGAACAAGGATGCAAAGTATTTGTAATTTGATCCTTTAATATATGCCAAATTTTCTGCTTGATGGTAGAATAGATACGCACTTTCTCCTGCCCATGATTGTGTGTTTGTGTGTGCTACTTTGTGGTTGTAGAGACAATGGTGGCAATCCACCTGAACCCACATTCACATTTCTCCTCAGCTGTGAAGCTTGTTGTGGTAGCCGTAGGGAGTTCTCTGCGTAAACTGCTAAAATACTACCTGTCTCCTACAGATTTCATTCAAAGATGAACACAATAAAATTGTGGTTGGTTTAGTACTTCAGAAATATTTACATGACTCTTAAGATACCACCATAAGGTCTGTCTGTTCCCAGTTACAAGACAGGGAGCGCTATGTTTTCCTTACACTTGCAGTTAGAGGGCACTCCCAAAAGGTTTCAGAACTCAAGAACTAGAGACAGTGAAATGAAATGGTGGAATTTCATACAATTGGAAAAATAATTGTTTGATACTCTGCTTTCTGGTTGCTCTGTTGCAATTCAAGGTGATTTCTATTCATCTTGGAACGTTCCTGAGATCATTGGTGTGATATTTTGCCTCCAACAACAAACAATGTAACAAAGTTTTGTTTTATTAGGAAGCAGAAGATTATATGGAAAATATAGAAAATTATGTAAAAATTATGGTTTTCCACTGTACCTTAAGCTCTGACACTAACCACTTTCTCTTTTGCTTTCATAGGTTTTTGTTTTGACACAGTATCAATAACTGAAGTTTCTCATAGTGAATCAATTGAAGAAAGTCCATTCCACCCTCCTTCTCATTCATTTTCTACTGTTTTTGATGAAGACAAGCCCATTGCTAGCAGTGGGACTTACAACTTGGACTTTGATAGCATTGAGGTTGTAGCTGCTTTGCAAGCTGTAGATTCCAGCTCTCTGGACTCAGGAAGCTGTGACTCAAAGGCACATGTTCGGAGAAAATCAACAGACTCTGTTCCAATTTCCAGATCTACGTTGTCTCGCTCCCTTAGCTTGCAAGCTGGTGATTTTGATGGAGCATCTTTTCTTGGTAACAACGAGACAGTGGGTTCAGCAACAGATACATTTGGTACTGGTTCGAGCAGCGCTTCAAGTACTCTCAAACGAACAAAGAAGCCTCGTCCAGCTTCCTTAAAGAAAAAGCAGCTTGCAAAAAAATCTTTAGAAGTTCCCCCAGTGAAAGAACCGGGGCCATCTGAAATCAAGCAGGAATCTGCTGCCCCAAGTGGGGAACAGGCATCGGGAGAGATAGTGGAACCTATTGAACCTGAATGCACTGAGACTTGCCAAAGTACTGAGACACAGGAGGTCCCTTCTGCTCTTGAAGCAGCCCATCCTTTTGACCCGAATAATTCTGAAGAAATAACTGTATTTAGTGCTGGAGACATCAAAGTGCAGAACTCTCCTCCGGTGGGCAAGAAAGCCCTTGCTCTTTCACCTGCACCAGAGGACGTGGAGGTGACTCCCTCCGACACCGGGGGACAAGAAGATCCGCCAGTTAAAGCCTTGGCGGTTAGGCTGGAATTTGATTATTCCGAAGAAAAAGGCAGTGGAGAAGAACAACAAGAAAGTGTTTCTCTGCCCAAGAAAGCGGGCAAGAAGCCTGGTGCCAAAATGCCACTCAGGAGGCCAAAGCCTAAAAAGCCTGTGGAGAAACTTGACAATGCTCCGCCCACTCCACCCAAGGCACCCGGTGATCCAAACGACATTCCTATCCCCAAAGGCTCTTACACTTTTGATATTGACAAATGGGACGATCCCAATTTCAATCCGTTTTCTTCCACTTCCAAAATGCAAGAGTCGCCTAAACTGCCTCAACAAACTGCAGCGACGTACGGTTTCACTCCAGATACTTGTGAAGACTCCATTGACCCTTTCAAGTCTTCCTCAAAGGTAGCTAGCTCTCCCACAAAATCTCCAGCCTCCTTTGAGATCCCAGCTAATGCCAATGACATCAATGGGGTGGAAGGCGATTGTGTCAACAAACCAGCCAAAAAGAAGAAGACGCCACTTAAGACGTAAGTCAGGGTGTAGAAAAGCTCTTGTGCCCTAAATAACAGGGCTTGTTCACTTTTGTATATTTCTATTTAGATGATGTGTTAGTTACGTGGTGAGCATGTTGTATGAAAGCAACAGATCTTTCTTTTTCTAGAGCCTCAGGGTGTACCTTTGGTGTTAGATTTTCAATTTAAAAAAAAGCCCTCCTTGCACTGGCTTTTTCATATATTGCATACAAAATGTGTTCATGATGGACTTGAGTTCAGTTGATGCGGTTGCTCCCTCCTCTCTTCAGGCGTGGAGCACAATGGAAAGCTTCCTAGTTGCAGAAGCCTGGAATCAAGCTCTGATTTGTTTTGAAGTCTGAATGCAGGTGCTCAATCAAATCGAAGTTTATTTTGTTCCTGCAAACAAGGAGGTTAAGGGGCAGCTGATAGCTGGGTGCTTAAGGTTGCCATTCAACTGGATTTTTTGACTGAGGCTCATTTACTGCTTGGTTCCATTTATTTATTTAAAATATTGATGTCAAGTCATTTGACTTAAACAGTTCTCCTAGAGACTAATGACATGATTAAAAGCAATCCATTTAAACAATTAAAAGCAATCAACACCAATAAAAGCAGCAGCCATTATACAGTGAAAAAGAGCAGGTATTCTTCAGATAAGAAGAGGAGTTGGATTTTATATGCCGACTTTCTCTACCACTTAAGGCAGAATCAAACCAGCTTACAATCACCTTTCCTTCCCCTCCCCACAACAGACACCATGTGAGGTAGGTGGGGCTGAGAGAGCTGTAAGAGAGCTGTGACTAGCCCAGGGTCACCCAGCTGGCTTCATGTGTAGGAGTAGGGAATCAAACCTGCTTCTCCAGATTAGAGTCTACCGCTCCAAACTACCACTCTTAACCACTAAACCTCACTGGCTTTGAGCAAACCAGCAATTTTTAAAATGGGGATTTAAAATGTAATAATGGAGGTTCTTAATGGAGGAAAGATGTTTTAATTTGGGGCGCTACTCCAGAAAATGCCCTGTTCTTTATGATCACCCAACTCACATCCAGTTCTGAAGATGGAGGCGCATGGATCAGGGCCTCCATGGAACTCTTAATATACTGTATGGGTAAGTTAATATTGAAGTCGGTAGTCCCTAATACTAAAAGGAAAGCCAGTCATTTAAAATAGAATGTTAATATTCTCTCAGTAGTTGTATGAATATAGCTAATAGGGTTGCCAACTGCCTGGAGGAAAAAAAAGTGCTGTTACTTTGACAGGGGATTAATGGGATAGTCACCAGGTTTTTGTTTTTTTTACCTCCATGCCATGAAAGCTTTAGCTGCCCATTTCCATTCACTGAGCATCTATTAAATGCACAGGACAGTTTTTTCCATTTTTTTCAAATCTCCAGGCAGTTGGCAACCCTAATGGCTAGTAAATTTGAAGAGTTCGGTCAAACAAGAAAAGTTCTCAGGGCTTAGATGCTAATCCTGTAAAGCCTCAGTCATGTGGGTACAGATTGCGCAGAGGTTTAAATCAGTGGAGGTGTTCACATAATCAAAGGGCCGCCTTCCTCCAGTTGTGTTCATTTTGGTATCGCCATAATTAAGAAGCCACAAACACTATTGAAGTGAGTGAATCTGTTTGACTTTAAGTGGGTTTGCTGTTGGGTAAATGGTTGGAGAAGTGCTGAATGGAAGTTCATTTAGGCTTCTTAATGCTGCAAAGGGGCATTTTCCTTTTTCTGACGAAATGCAGAAGCGTACCAAGTGTACATAAGTTTTAAATCTGTGTCGTAGTTTTGACAGGAGGAGGCTATAGCACATTTCTCAGGGTATACCTTGCAATGTAAGATCTATAGAATTGGGGGGGGGTCAACCCACATCATCCTGCACTTATAGCTTATGCTGGTGCACCTGTCAGTCGTTCCAGGTAGCAAAGCTTTCAGTTGATTGTTGCTATGTGACTAAAAGTTTAGTATTAAAAGTAGTTTGTTGTTCTTAGATTTAGAGCAATTTTTATAAATACCTGCATATTGAATTGACAGTTTCCACTTTTTAATGATATTTGATAGACAATCAGTTAAAACTCTGGTTATTTTAAAAAATATCTTATTCTAAGATATGTACGCTAGAAAAGATTACTTAGTTTGAGTTTCAAATTTGCAGTTATACAATAATCCAAATTCTACTAAGTTGCGTATACAATATTAGAACTCTTCCATCTCTTCCAGACAGTCTGGAACGCAGTACAGCATATTTTTAAAATCCTGTCCTTTTAAGAGCCTAGTTAATGCAATCTTCTAGGACATGATCCTAGATTCCACAGACAGTGTTCGGGCCTTATGTGTATTACATTTAGGGCATTTGAAATTCCATTTAACATACCATACCCTCATTAGCACATTATCTTGATACTTACAGGACAATGATTAGCACATTACTTTTGCAGGACAGTACTCAGCTCAAACCCAACCCCTTTCTGACTATATATTACTCTTCCTACACACTTGACACTGAGAGACACTGTCCTTCAGTGTTAATCCTCTGAAGATGCCTGAAGATGCTGGCGAAACGTCAGGAAAGAAAATTCCAAGACCACGGTTACATAGCCCGGATAACCTACAAGAACCAATGAACTCTGACAGTGAAAGCCTTCGACAATATTTCCATTTAGTCTCCTTATAAATATTTTAAAAACTTGCTGACTATCAATATTAGCTTTTATTTTGGTTTATGGTTGAGCTTTTGAAGTAGTAGACAAGAATCCGGTTCTTTAAAGATGCAAAACTTTTACCTGTATTAGTTCTTAAAGTGTATGAGGTACCTGTTAGAGTGTTAAGGAATAGTATTTTTTACCAGCTCGCTTTCTCCTTTGCATTCTAGGAGAGTTGCCTTTTTATCTTAGCTACTACTGATGGGTGATAATTGAAGGCAATTGTAGGTTTTATGGGACCCCAAACTATGATAGGAACAGCAAGCCTAAGAAAGCTAAAACACTAAGGGAAAACAAGCAAGATAAATTATCTTCAGCTTTCAGCTCTGAATTAAAACCTACAATGAGATTTATTAGGCAATTGTTAAGAAACTAATGTAGTTTTCAAGCCTATAGTGGGTATTCAAATCAGATATTAACTATGTACTATAAACCTCATCTTTCTAAAGGCAAACACTATAAGGAGACCAGTCAAGAAAATCTCACGTAATTAGGCTTCGTCATTGATCACAGGATCTAGAACTAGCAATATTATTTATTTAAAGAAGCCTGCAACTAGTTATGTTGGTTCAGACAGTAAATTCGGTAAGCAAAAGATCTGGTGGGGCACCAAATGTACAAAAGCAAAAGAGAAAAAAAATTCTAATGCCATGTTTTATCACAATGCAACACTTCACAAAATAGTTCTTTTTCAGGGCAGGAGTCTATAGACATAAAACAGAAGTTATTAAAATATAGCTGCAAACTTAATAGAGTGCTTACCATCTGCAAGACATTTGTGTCTTCCTGAACTAGCTCTTAGTTTATCATGGTCCCAGTATTCACCATGTGTTTGTGACATTTAAAACTATCAAAATTTGACCTTTTTTGTTGTTAGTTTGTTATTTCAAGACTATTTCCTGTGAACACTGAAATTTGTAGCCATGCAAAATCCTTTCCCATAACTCAGAAATACCCTTCCTTTATATTTGCCATCCATGATTTTATTTGCTTGATAAGTAACAAGAGTATGTGTGTGTTATGATTTAGGGATTCCCACAAATCAAACCATTTCAGTAAAGCAGCGACAGCTCTAGATGTAGCTGATATCCTTGGACTTAAAATGGTATGGACTTAAAATGGTATGCTTTTATATAAGAGAGGGTAAGGGACCAGAAAAATTGCTATTTAGGAGCACAGTTTTCCTGTTGTATATGTAAGCAAATACTTACTGTTTGGAGGAAAGTTATTCTAGGAGGATAAAGGCACTGGGTCATTACTGACCCATGGGGTGATGTCACACCATGACGTTTACTAGGTAGACTTTGTTTACGGGGTGGTTTGCCATTGCCTTTCCCAGTCATCTACACTTTACCCCCAGCAAGCTGGGTACTCATTTTACTGACCTTGGAAAGATGGAAGGCTAAGTCAACCTTAAGCTGGCTACCTGAAACCGACTTCAGTCAGGATTGAACTCAGGTTGTGAACAGAGCTTGGACTGCAGTATTGCAGTTTACCGCTCTAATAGTCTATTTTAGCCCACAGTCTCATCAAGTTGTCCATTAGCAGGAAAGCATCTCAAAAAGACATATGTTTTGGTATAAATAAGGCAGTTTTCAGAACAATCCTGTATATTTATAAATTCTTGTTCAAGATGACAAGTTCTGAAAGGGATAAAGGTATACCTGTCACACCTATAGTGATGTAGAATTTGCAGGCACTATAGAGGTCTGCTGGAGATGTCTGGATTCCAATATTGCCCAGATCATGAAGATTTAGAGAAGAACTTATATGTACAGTTCAAAGATGTATAGGGGCTGAGAGCTGCTAGTGATCACTAGAGCCAAACTATACACTGCTATGTGTAACTTGCTCAAATTTATTGTTAATAGAAAACTTGAGTGAGTCCTTGGGGTGGGGGAGCAGAGCTTCTTAAGCCTTTCTCCAATGTGGTGTTTTTCTTGTCTCCCTGCTTCTCAGCAGTGCTCAGCTCAAGACTTCAGCCTTCCGCAGCTGCTTTTGCCTTTAAAATATATGAGTAAAGTTACATGTAATTTGGCCCAAAGTTTGATAACAGCGAAGGACATCACTGTTACCAGTCGCTATTTACTCCTTTCAGATGTTTAAACATAGCTCTTTCTAATTTCTGTGAGCGCTTATAAACAGTTTAAGCCACCCAAGGGTACTACTATGACAGTCCACTGAAAATATTTAAATGGGCTGAGATGGACTTGAAAACTAGATTTTATGATTGATAAAGAAAGCATATCTGAAATATTTTGCGCTGGATTAAACCTTGCCACATTTTGTTAATTCCCGACGAATTTTATTTATTTATTCAGTCAGTCAGTTTGTACCCCATCCTTTCCCAACCGAAGCTGGGAATGAGACCAGTGGGCATAATCTAACAGTAGTTTGCTGCACTCTGGTTCCATAGATGGGATGTCAATCAATATCAATATCAAAACCTTTAATTGCATAAAAGAAGCAGATTAGGGTAATACAGAATTTATCGAGTTCAGTATAATACAGTAGTTAAATTCATTGTAAACATCAAAGTAACACATACAATTGGCAAAGCTATTACTTGTCAATATAAAGATCCATAGTTAAAAATTTTGCTAAATATTCGGCGACTGCTTCAGTCAAGTTGGGTCATTTATCCATAGATGGGATGTATGCTTGTAACAGTGCGCTCGATTAGGTTGCGTTAATTTCTGTGTGGAATGCCTAGTTTTCTCTGGCTTCTGCCGAGTAGCAAAAATTCACGCTGGTTTTAGACTAACACAATTAATAGTGTCTCCTTTGTGTCAGTCAGTTCCTTCTGTCTGTCTCTTTCTCTCTTTTTGTCTTGTTTGTCTTAGGATGGTTGAAGATGTGATGTCTGTATGTTCTCTTTTGTAAGTAACTTTGCTGCTAAACATGCTTGCTTTGGTTGGAAATGCCTCGTCCTTTGTTTCTGGTGCCATCATCCCATTTTCTCTTCCCACTTTCCTGGTTTTACTGTGTTCTGCTAGGCATGGTGCTTTTTGTGCTGGCAAAATTAATGTATCTGTTTGGGCCAAAGTCCTTGTTTTGAAGAACCTGCATGACTGTCACTAAGCCTGAACAAGACTGCACTCTGTTGGATGCATTTCAGATGTTTCAAGTTTAATTTAATCTCCCCCAGCTGAAGAATGAATATTTTATTTGTTATTGGGGGCTACTGACATACAGCCTTTCAAATACATCACCACCCTTTCTCCTCCTGTCAAGCCACCACGGTTGCTAGCCTGGAGTTTGGGAGCCATGGCAATCACACCCTTTGTGTTTGCTACACAATTGCTGTTGTTTTTTGAAACACCCCAGTACTCATGAAAATTCACATCTTTCTTTGTGAGGCTGTGATGTGGTGTAGAAAGTGTTGTATAAATGATGCTTGATTGGTCAGGGTTGCTGTCTGGTGTGCCAGCAAAAATGAGTGAAATACTGTATAAACCAAAACGCTCTTATTATCTCTTCTTGTTGCTTTGCCAGTTATTGTCTGAGGTATAGTTGATGAGCTGCAAACTTTTGTGTTCAGGCAGTGAGGTTATATTTGGGCACCATTCCACAACTCTTGGCTAATTTTTTCTCCTCCTATATCAATGATATGCGTCTTCATAGATATACTTCACTTGAAAGATTTAGATTCTGTCTAGGTCAATCCTTTCCACTTTAATGCATTTAGAGTCTATGTGAATATATATTTTTGTCTTATTCACTTTCTCAGTCCACCTGTGAGGACACTCTGCTGTACTCTCAGGTTTGATTTTGCTGCTCTAGCCAACCTTAGCTCATTTTACGTACACACAAAAGAGTAAGAGGGAAGGAATGGTTTGACTGAGTGATCTTTGTGCGATGATGCAATCTGTGTGGAGGGTGTCCCGTTTCCATTAGTGAGATATATTGAGACACAACTGGAGTTAGAAATCAAAGGCCTAGTATGTATCAGTCTGCAGAGGCAAGTTAACTTTTTGTTTGTCACCAGTGTCATAATAAGTGGATGTGTACCTCATTATTTGGACTGAATGATATTTCCTAAATATTTTGGAAATGTGGCAAACCTACGTAATCAATTTGCATGTTTGGTGTACCTTTCCCCACCTAGAGATTCAACCTAAAAGTGCATGATGAAAAATCAGTGGTCATCAGCATGTTTTTCCATAGTGCTAGAATATGAAGCTTTCTGAAATAGAAAAGCTTTCTATGGTGGTGGTTCCTTCAGATCTGTGCTGCTTATTGTTACATGCCATTGTTTTTTTCTGGCCTGCCATACTCATATTTTCCCCTTCCTTTCCAGTGATACTTTTAGGGTGAAAAAGTCACCAAAAAGATCTCCACTGTCTGATCCACCTTCTCAGGTAAAGTTCTTAGAAGTTTTTTTATGTTTCCCTCACTGTTTCCTATATTGGTCTAGCCATGTTTATTGGATGTAACAGTTTTCTTAAAATTCCATTATGACTGTCAAGGAATTATCTTTGAGAACCGATTAATATGCAATATTGAACCACAAGCATCAAGCAAAACAATTACCCTTGAATTCTTGGTTATATACATCGACAATAAAATATAAATAGTTACCTTTTTAGCAGGCTAATTAATCTTCAAAGTTTATTATTCAAAATCTGTGATCCAGAGTTTTGAGTGGTGCTAAACTGTTTTTCAAGCATAAATATTTAGAACAATTTTTAAAGTGATATTTTCAGACATTTAATGTTAGCTGGGTAAATTTGAAAGTAGAAAATAGAAATGTAAAAATCCTAGTAAACCTGAATGGACTAAAAGAAAGCCAGCAATAACAAGAACTCGGTTAATTTAAGGGGAGGGGACTGTAGCTCAGTGGGAGAGTATCTGCTTTCTATACAAAAGGTTCCAGTTTAAATAACCACTATCTTCAGTGGAAAGGGTCGGGTGGTAGGTGATAAGAAAGACCTCTGCTTGAGACCCTGGGGAGCCTCTGTCAATTGTGCTAGGTGTACTGATCTTGATCTGAGTCCATATAAAACAGTGTCATGTATGTTAATTGTATTACAGATGGTTTTACTTGCTAATTAAATCATTTCCCCCAGAAAACATGTAGAAAAAGAAACAAGAGCTGAAAATCCAGATAGGAAATGCAGAGAAGCTAAGTGTCTGGATATAAAAAGTGTATAAAAACACGACTGACACCCTTCTAAATCCATTGGACAATGGGTTTAAAAGAGTAACTGCTTGGGTTGTCACTGGTAGACAGCTAAAATAAGTATCTCAGGAAGTCTGAGTTCAGATTTTTGTTGGAAAAACACATGGATTACAATCACATAATCCAGATGTTCTATATTTAGCTTTCTTGTCTTTATTAATGTTTAGTAAAGAAATGATCCTTGGCATTACAACAAGTTCCAGTCATATTTCAGGTTCAGTGTCTTCAGGGCTGTATGGAGCTGGAATAGGTAACATGGAGTTAAAAATGAAAGTATAAGGAATCCAGAAATAGGATTGGTGGGGTGGGGTGGGGGAGAGACAATTACTTCTTTCTTTGCAGAGCAACAGTTGTTGTACATTTGTTCTCTCAGGAGACCATGTCGCTGCCCACTGCCGAAACTCCCTCCATTGTATCCACTGTGGTTCATGCAACAGATGAGGAGAAACTTGCATCTTCCGTAGGCAGTCAGAAGTGGACTTGTATGACGGTGGACTTAGATCCAGATAAACAGGATTACCCTCAACCATCAGATCTGTCAACTTTTGTAAATGAAACCAAGTTCAGCTCCCCTACAGAAGGTAAGCTGAGTGGGGTTAGTGGCAAATCAGTATTTTACTTAACACAGAAAAGGAAAGCAGAGAACAAAATGTTCTTTCTGTTTCCCTTTGCTTAACTGCAAATTGACTTATCTCATTTAATTCTGTCTCCCAGAACATCGAGCTTCCTTTACTGTCTCACGTACATTAAATGTTGTGTTTGCCTGATACAGCTTCTAGCTTGAATGTGATCCAGAAATTACGGAAGTAAACAGCAATTACGTTTAATGGGGATGTTAAAATTCTGCTTTTGATCTTACATGTGATGATAGATTTGTCCTCAGATTCTTCAGCTACTGCTTGTAAGGTCCCGCTTTAAATCACATTTAAAAAATATAGCAAACAAGTACAACAGGAAAATTGCCCATATTTCTTCCTGCTGTTCTATTCCTTGAAAAAAAAAAGTTCTATTTTTCATTTAACAATATAAATTGCAAAAAGAACAACGAAGACCATAACTACTGTCAATATCCATTCCCTTCTTGATATGTTGCTTGTTCATATTACTAATAAACTATCAAAATTGTTATAATATCAGATAAAAAAGTTAAAAATGGAACATTTAAGCATCTATAGGCACATGCAATCAAAGACACCTGCATACTTCCCAGCTGCAGAGAAAATCTCCATTATTATGCTGGCTTTGTAGGTAGCTTCTAATATTTTGATGGACTCTCTCTCAAATGTGTATCTGTTGGGATAAAAGGATAAAGAAAGGTGTGATTAAATGGCATAAAGAATGAGGAAGCTTCCCGTATTCGTTGTCCTTGTATGGCCTTCACTGGACAGCATATATAATTGATGTTTTAAAGTTTATAAACCAATCCACATAATTCTGTAAGGATTACTTCTTAGGAGGCCACATGTTTTAAACCCTAATTTTAGAAACTGTCAAATCCCTTCCACAACCAGAACTCTGCTTATGGTATAGAGCAGCCAGTGACTTACCGCTGGCTGCCAATTGCATCCATAGGGCATCCTCCGACCTGGAAACTGGTGTTTGCAGTTGGGCGCATGTTTCCTGGCTGCCTCCCTGCAAGCCGTATGGTCGGACCGGCTCCGCCCGCCCTCACATGTCCTCCTATCGTGGTGGCAAGAAGTGGGCTGCAAGGGAAAGCTGGGGTGGGGAATATGACGCAAGCTGGCATCGCCCCACCTCCTTTGCCTATAAAAGGCCCTCTCGCCCAACCTCCCGGCCTTGTTGCCAGCTACATCGGACCTTCCCTCCCTTGGTTCAAAGTTATAGTTTTGCTGCTTTTGGTCACAATTTTCACAGTTTTTGCATTGGGCCTGATCCGATTTGGAGAAGATGCTCCTGCGTCTTCCCCCTTTTGGGGGACCCCGTAAGAGGTCTTGGGGTGGAGTCCTACCACGGATGCCCAGCTTCGGGGCTGTCATGTGGCTCTACTCCCAGGTGGCAAAGGGACCACTTAGAGATTTATGTCCTAGCAGAACCACTTGCCACCACTCTGGTTGCTCCCCCAACACTCAGGTTAGGGATCGCTACAATGGCCAACAGTGTGGTTGTCCGAGCCTGGATCCGTACCCTATGCTATGACAGTGCTCCATCTGCTGTAATCAATAAAGCTGTGGCCTTTTGTTACCCAATTTCTTGCTACTTGTGTTTATTGTCTCCTTCCCTGTTTCCATCTCGGAGCTGCCCCAGCCCTTAGGAATGCAAATACTGGCCCAATCCTCTTGCTTATTATAATTCAGTTTATTCTGTAAATGACTACATTTTGTTGTATCTGGCCTTCTGTATGGCTCCTCTATATACCCTAGAGCAGGGGTGTCGAACTTATTTGTTACGAGGGCTGGATATTACATAAATGTCACTTGGTCATACAAGGCCATGCCTCGCCAGCCCAGATTGGGAGCAGTGGGGAGGATAAGAACTCTCAAGGACCGGATAAGAACTCTCAAGGGGCTTGATCTAGTCTCTGGACTGTATGTTTGACACCCCTGCCCTAGAATAACCCACAGTAGTATTTAAAACAATGCAAAAGATTATTGTTAAATGATCAGTGGGAATCATAATTAAATCTCCCAATTGATTTTACTTGAACCAACACACTAAAATGTACCTTTCTTGGAACCTAAATACTTTCCAGTCTTATTTAGACTTCTGAAAAGGATATAAAACTTAGAAAGGTTGAGACTTCTAGACCTCTCTTAAAAGGGAGAATCCGAATGGAGCTTGTCACCACAAAAAAGGCCCTGTATCTTTTAAACAGATATCTTGATAAAAGACAGGTATCTTTTAAAGAGCTAAGCCTATCCAGATGATCTAAGGCCAGGAAAAGTTTCATACGGGATGCCATAAACTATAATTCAAATATTGGAATGTAGAACTGGAACAAATTCTTTTTAAACCAAGGACATAGTCAAAACATATGTAAATTTATTAATTTAACACTTGTCACCCCCAAAGGGACTGTAAACACTTACCTCCTTATATCCACTGAGTAACGTGGTGCAGATTACTTGTAATTAACTGGTAATGTTTCCTCTGAGATCATTTAAATATAATCATACCTTCCCTCTAGACTTACCTTTATGCTCCAGTGGGAAACTTAAGAGTAATTAAAGGCTCATTTGTGCCACTCTTGTATGTGCTTTGAACATCACCCTATTACTCAAAGGTGCTTTGTAAGCACTCCTAATGAACCAGTACTTAGCTACTACACCTGCATTGCCTTGCGTTTGTTTCTTTGCTAATCCACAGGAATTCTCCTTATTGTGTGATTCTATATAATTAAGCATTTGAATGTGCTAGGCACTTGGAGAGAGAGAAACATTCCCAAATGGAGTATACTAATTTGTTTTGGGGTGTTTCTGAGTTCTTAATTTAGAATCCTGAGTTTCAAATCATAAGCAAATTGATGCTTATGAAATCCAAAGTCAGATTCTATGGACCTCGACAATAGTAGGGGATGAAGCAGAAGTAATTGCAATATACCCCTCTAGAGGACACTAATGTAATGTCAGTTTCCTGTGCTTATAGGCAACTGTAGGACAGAGACAATTTATAAGTGGTTGCCAGTATAATGTTTTGTAGCTATATGCTTATGGAGTCACATGCTTTTAAGTGGTTTCAACATATTGAGACCAAAATTACCGTATTTTTCGCTCCATAAGACGCACCTGACCATAAGACGCCCCCCCCCCAGCTGGCCGTCGGATCGGGGAACGCCGGTTTGCACCGTCCCGACGTGCCCAGCGGGCTCTGTGCGGCCCACCCCCCTCCCAGCTGGCCGTCGGGGCGGGGAATGCTGGCTCGCCCCATCCCAACGCGCCCAGCTCTGTGCGCCCCGCCCGCCTCCCAGCGCGCTGTCCCAACGCACCCAGCTCTGTGCGCCCCGCCTGCCTCCCAGCTGGACATCGGGGCAGGGAATGCCGGCTCGTGCCATCCCAACGCGCCCAGCTCTGTGCGCCCCGCCCACCTCCCAGCTGGCCGTCAGGGCGGGTAACGCTGGCTCGCGTTGTTCCAGTGCGCCCAGCCGGCTGGCGGGAGGAGCGGGGGTCCCTCCGCCCAGCTCTGGGAGTCCCGGATGGACCGGGCTAGGGTCCTTAAGATGCACATTCACTCCATAAGACGCACAGACATTTCCCCTCACTTTTGACGAGGAAAAAAGTGCTTCTTATGGAGCGAAAAATACAGTAAATGTATCGGCCTTAATTTCAACTCCTTGCTTATGCTTACTGAGGAAGAAGCTTTCCAAAGGATAAAACGCAGACTGTTAGATATAGGACTTCAAGATCTAAATAGTGCTGCTAATAAAACATGCTCTCCATTAAATTTAGGGGTACGCTTTGACGTTTACCAGCCCTCTCCATACTTATCTCACCTGTGTGATCCATCTCAACGTAGAGCTATCTCTCTGGCCAGATTTAATGTTTTGCCATCTACACTACTCAAAGGCAGATTTCGGAAAATCCCTGTGTCTGACAGGCTCTGCCCTTGTGACAATAATTGTATCGAAACAGTTGCTCACTTTTTATTTTATTGCAGTTTTTACACAGAATCTCACAATGAACTAATAAGCCCCCCGTTGGTAAATAGACTGAATGTCTTAGATTCTTTTAACGTTCTCTATTTATTGAACAATCTTTCGCCCCAAATATTGGCACAGTTTTTAAAGTTTGTTTTAAAAGCCCGCCAAACAGCTAATTAGATGACAGTATCAACAAACTGTATTTCTCAATGTAACTGCCTTTTAACCATATTATACAGGGCACCTTGTAACATTTCCATTCCTTTTGTAACCTTTTGAATTGTGTTTGTATGCCAATAAAGGAATGACGATGATAATGTTTTGTAGAATAAGTTGTGAACAAGCCATACATTTCATTTCAGAGTTCCTGTGACTTTGTATTGATTTTAAGTTGTTTATGGGATAGTATCTGATTTCATTTTTGCCTCTAAGGTTAGTTTTTGTATCAATTATACCTATGTATTTGGAATTATGTGTCTTTAAAAGAAAACATTAAACTTTGAAAAACACTGCTAGATATCTAACGCTTACAAGTAAGTTGACTGTGGGCTTCTGTAGAAAACATAAAATTAACATCTTGATCTTTCACTACTGCTGTTCTGGCTTTTAAATTTGCAAGAGATGTTTTCATCTGGTATGGCAGGAAAAGAGAGGGAACGTGTTAAAGAAATGACACATTTCCTCTAAAAATATCATAATTGACACATTTGTATGAGGTTAGGATAGAAAAAGCCTTTATTTTATTTTGTAATTAACCTACATGTCTTGTTAAGTGTTGGGAGCTTCCACACATTCCAAGGGAATGATGGAAGGGCTTCTTGGTCCTTTCTATGATGAGAAATTAAGTAATGAACACTCAGAAGGGTTCTTGGTCTTGTTCATGTAGTTGTCTTCTGCTCATAGACCAGGACAGTGCTCAGAGTCTCTCAGTCATCAAGATGTATCAAGTCAAGCCATTTTGACTTGATAAGAACATAAGAAAAGCCCTGCTGGATCAGACCAAGGCCCATCAAGTCCAGCAGTCTGTTCACACGGTGGCCAACCGGGTGCCTCTAGGAAGCCCACAAACAAGACGACTGCAGCAGCACCATCCTGCCTGTGTTCCACAGCACCTAAGATACTAGACATGCTCCTCTGATCCTGGAGAGAATAGGTATGCATCATGACTAGTATCCATTTTAACTAGTAACCATGAATACCCCTTTCCTCCATGAACATGTCCACTCCCCCCTTAAAGCCTTCCAAGTTGGCAGCCATCACCACATTTTGGGGCAGGGAGTTCCACAATTTAACTATGCGTTGTGTGAAAAAATACTTCCTTTTATCTGTTTTGAATCTCTCACCCTCCAGCTTCAGCAGATGACTCCGTGTTTTAGTATTATGGGAGAGGGAGATACATCTTGATGTCTGAGAGACTTTGAACGGTACACTTGAGTAGATCTATAGGAGCCTAAAACTAAAAAGGCAACCCTGGATTGAGTGTATATAAACACATTTTGTATTTTACAAATGTCATTCTACTCAGTCTCCAAGATTGTAATATTCATATATACTTATGTTCTTGTACAATGGCATAAGAGTATTCAGAACTGTATTTATACAGACCACTGAAGAAGGCTTTACAGCCGAAACGCGTTTGGTCTTAGCTTTGGAATTGTTTGGCTGTATTTTTGTGTTTATTTGGTATATTTATAATAGATACATAGAGGCTTGAACAGGGCTATATGTAAGTTGTTTGTTTTTGTTTGTATTAAATTTATTATACGTCATTTACAGGATTACTTGTATCAATATTAGCCCTATGTTTCATGTTGATTCCTAACCTTTGGGTACCTATTTTCAGTGCTCATAGATTGCCACATGTTCGCTGAAATTGTGTGTGTGTGTGTGTGTGTTAAGTGCTGTCAAGTCGCTTCCGACTCATGGCGATCCTATGAATCAATGTCCTCCAAAACGTCCTATCTTTGACAGCCTTGCTCAGGTCTTGCAAATTGAGGGCTGTGGCTTCCCTGATTGAGTCAATCTATCTCTGGTTGTGTCTTCCTCTTTTCCTGCTGCCCTCAACTTTTCCTAGCATGGCTGTCTTTTCTAGTGACTCTTGCCTTCTCATAAAGGCTGAAATTACTAGACTGTATTTGCTATTAGCTGTTTTAGAGCCCATTCCTGAAGGGGGGGCGAAGCTCCTTAGGAACTGGTGTGACGCTGCGCTGGCATAGGTGCAACCTATGCCAGCGTGGGGGCAAACACTGGCATCCGGGCACCACCGGCCCTCACAGCCATGCTGGCCGGGCTATCCTGGAAGGGAAATCCTACGCCGGCATGGGGGGGGCGTTCCCGGGGGTGGAGCCCTTTTGCCCTGGGAACACACAGCCCTTTTGCCCTGGGAACTCCCCTGAGAGCAGCAGTGGGCTACGCTACCTTTTTTTGGTGGTGCAGCCTAGCTGTTCCCTATGGAGCATTTCCATTTTTCTGTATTTTTTTTAATGCATTCCCCCCCGCCGGGAAGCCTCTGAGAAAGCAGCGTGGCTGCGCCGCTCCGGCCACCGCAGATCCGCCACACCCTTCAGGAATGGGCTGCCCATGTAACATGTTTTGCCATTAGTGCATGTAAGGAACTTTTGCCAGGAATTTAATTTCACATAGGTTTATATACTTGAACCTTTGGAGGGCATAAGAGTTACAGACTTTGTGGGTCAGTCATTGAAATAGTTGACTTGTGCAATTAATTGTACCATCTTTTCTGTTGTTGAGCTAAAACATCTTAAAAATGATGATAACAAAAAATGAACCTGGCAAACCTTTCCAGGGAAACCCCCAAATGATACATCATCTGTACTCACCAACCTCTGGTGGTACCATCGTTTCTCCTAAGCAACATACATTAGCTTGTGAATAACTGTGAAAATGTTCCTGAATGGGTAATTTTGATCTGCTCTTGAGAAGTGAGTATCTCAAGGATGTTTTCCTGTCATTGAAACAGTCCCCCGTTGACCTAATGCACATCTGGTTCCGTGATGTATAAAGGAACTGATTGTGCTCAGACAGTGAATAAACTGACTGTATTCTAGACTGGTTATGGGACAATTTGCAGCTCAAATACAGTAATTAGGGACCAGCTTCATTTTTACGTTTCTACTCTTGGCAACAAAATTATTTTTCCCAGTTCAAATAATGGCTCAAACCTCCCTGTTGCTCTAATGTTAATCGAGGAAGTCATAGCCGCTTATTTCAGGGGAATAGACTTTCAGACAGCGACTGCGAGCTGGTGAGGCCTTTACGTGCAAGAGCTAATATGCAATGGGACTTTCCCCTGCGCCCAAGAAGGAACATGTGACACACGTTTTAGGTGTTTAACTTGGATTCCTGAACTTTACTGACAGAATTACAGCATAGTCCAAGCAAATAAAGCGTTGTGGAGAAGTCCACCAGTAAAGAGGGCCATGTGGCATGTTCCATGTATTAAATGCCTTTTGGGGATGCACCCCCTTGTCTCAGTGCCCTGCTGGACAAACTAAAGAATCGCTTGTCCCTCTCACAGGGGCAGGACAAGCACCCTTCTCCAGGCTAATGAACACAAAGGGCACTTTCTTCTGTTTTATGAAAAAGTTAGCTGCTCCTAGGGTTGCCAACCTCCAGGTGGAAGCTGGAGATCTCCCACTATTACAACTGATCTCCAGACGATATAAATCAGTTCCCCTGGAGAAAATGGCCACTTTGGCAATTGAACTCTATGGCATTGAAGTCCCTCCACTCTCCAAACCCCACCCTCCTTAGACTCCACCCCCAAACTCTCCAGGTATTTCCCAACCTGGAGCTGGCAACACTAGCTGCTCCCTTCTCCCAGTGGAGTCTGAGTCCTAACCCTCCCAAGTTTCGGCCATTAATCTCAACATGCAGTTGCAAGTTTCTTCAAAATCGGGGTGGGACAATAGGCACTGGTCTGGTAGCAGCTAGAGTTCCATATCAGCTCCAAAATAGCAGTATGAGGATTGATTTTCAGGGAAGAAAAGAAGCAGGGACACAGGAAGGTTCTCAGACCTTACCATGCAACTCCACATTCTTCCTCCACATCCCCACCAGCCAATTTTCCCTACAGTGAGGCAAACATGCAGCTGGAAGGAAAAGAAGCTGAAGAGAGGGCGTGTAGAAGGAAAATGGCAGGCATGCTAAATTTGATGGGAGGTTTTAAATATATCTTTTAAGTTTTATCCTACCATTTAGCTCAGCTGATTTCCTGTTCAGCACAACAGGTTCTTCTCTAGCGGAAGACCCCTTGAACTACAGGAAGGCTCCATCCTGAAGTCAACGAAGTTGTAGGGTACAGCCTGCTGTATTTATTATCACATATGCTTTATTATCACACAGCATATTTATCTTGTAAACTGCCTTGGAGAGCAGTGTGCTGAAAAGCAATCTGGAAATCGTTTAAATAAATACAGCCGAGCTGTTTTGTGGCCTTATGTTCACAACTCATCGCAAGAGACAAGTAGTATGACCATAATTGTTGGGACAAAAACGCATTATGGAAAAGAAATAATATGCATGCTCATCAGCTTGTAAAATTCTTTTGACTATTGCAGGGAAAATTCAGTCCACTATAGAGGAATGTAAGATAAATTATTTGAAAGGTAGGAAAGGAACACTGTGAACACTAGAGAAAAATCCGGGGCATAGCTGTTTCAGGAAAGAGGATGCAGGGAACAACAAAAGGTAATCTTGTGGCCTTAAGAGGTGAATGAATAACATGTGGTCCTTGTATGTGCCAATGGACAGTGATTGATATGCAAGGGGTTGGGAAACAATATTGAGCATGCTTTGAGTTGTCTCTAATAATGTTGATTTTTAATGCTCATTAAGAAAGCACCAGCCATAAAACCTTGGAGCCTGAGCAGTGCCAAGGAGAATGCTTTCACCACCACACTGAGCGTTCTTCTCTTTATATTACAGAACTGGAATATGGCAACTCGTATGAAATAGAATATATGGAGAAGATAGGCTCCTCTATCATTGTAAGTTTCCGCTTGTGCGTGTCTGATTGTTTCCTGTGAACACTAGAAGGGGTGTGCACTTACAGCATTACAGCATAAACACATTAGCTTCAGTCTACTGGCTTATTTAAATTCAAAGAAGCCAACAGACTTGCTGTCTTATGCCTCTGCTTTGAGTTAAAGCTGAGTACCATCGAGACATTTAGCATGTTGTGACTTTTCATTGGTGGTTTAGCCCTGTGTAATTAGTTGCATTGCAGGGGATTGACAGCTTTGTTCTAGGAAAAGATGCACTGTGATGTTTCTTTTGTTTTGACAGCAGGATGATGATGCTCAGACAAAGCAGTCTTTGTACCTCATGTTTGATGCACAGCAGGAGAGTCCGGTCAAGTCTCCTCCAGTCCGATTATCAGATTCTACAACTCCTTGTTCTGGGTACTTCACAGCACTATTTAGAAGAATAGTTATTTATAAAGCGTTAATGTCATCATCGCAATTATAAATGGGTCTACTTGGCCATTGTTTTTTTCTTTGGGGTTATTTTTATACTTCATGTGGCGGGGGCACACTGGGCATCACCAGACCATGTTAACAGTAATTCCATAACTATTCAAAATTACACAGGAGACCAGTAGGACCTTAGGTAAAGGTAGTCCCCTGTGTAAGCACCGGGTCATTACTGACCCATGGGGTGATGTCACATCCCGATGTTTACTGGGCAGACTATGTTTATGGGGTGGTTTGCCATTGCCTTCCCCAGTCATCTACACTTTACCCCCAGCAAGGGTACTCATTTTACCCACTTTGGAAGGATGGAATGCTGAGTCAACCTTAAGCCTGCTACCTGATCCCGACTACCGTCAGGATCGAACTCAGGTCATGAGCAGAGCTTTTGACTGCAGTACTACAGCTTACCACTCTGAGCCACAGTGCTCCTTAGACTAGGACCTTAGACTAAGAAAATGTATTTCATATTGAGGCTTTGCAAGTCAAAGCTCACTTCCTCAGATGCATAGAAATGTATATCTCATTAAATACCCCGCAGAAAATAGGGGAATGTTGCAATCATAGCATTTCTATAAATGATATTGGATAAAACAGCAGATGTTTAATGAGCCATTTTTAAGAGAGCCAGCATGGTGTAGTGGTTAGAGCAGTGGTCTTTAATCTGGAGAACTGGGTTGATTTTCCCACTCCTCCACATGAAGCCAGCTGGGTGACCTTGGGCTAATCACAGCTCTTTTAGAGCTCTCTCACCCCCACTTACCTCACAGGATGCCTGTTGTAGGGAGGGGAAGGGAAGGTGATTGTAGCTGGTTTGATTCTTAAGTGGTAGAGAAAATCAGCCTATAAAAACCAACTCTTCTTCTAGATAAAAGTAGGAAAAGAAGAAAACACAAAATTAATTCACAACTCAGGAGTCTTTAGAAAGCTCTTTGGATCCTGTAGGAATTCATATATAAGTTTCTAGTCTCAGAGGTTGCAGAAACAGGTCTGAAAATATAAAGGTCCAAGTAGGAGAGATCACAAATAATTTAGTAACTTCAAATGTCCAAAGTCTTTATCTTTTCAAATTCTCACAACATAGGTTCTTCAAGGGGCGACTGATGTATAATGGGAATATATGCAAATCCCTCATTGTAACTCATCATTTTAGCAGTGTGTTAAGAAATTAAGTTTGGGTGGCATCAACTTAAGGCAATGCTCAAATTTTCCCAATATGGTCGCATCCTGTGTATGTTCTTGCTACATTGCTAAGGGTTCTGCTCAAGTCTGTCTGAGTTTTGTGGCTTCTTTCCACCCCACTTGCATGCCTCTCTGGCATCCAGCGGGTATCATTGTAGACAACTACAATATCTGTGTGGTACAGGGAGGTATCACATGGTAGCAGCATGACTCTCCACGGTTAAGTGTGAATGGGACAGTTAAACTGAAGACTGTTTCTGCCACAGCACAGACTATATTGTTACATTATCACATTCTGATCTTTCAACTCTCTGTAAGATTAGGTCCGTGTCATGTTTCTGTTGGCCAACTTGAAAGCACAGTGCTTTATCTTGTTGTAGGTCAAGCTTTGAAGA
The DNA here is from genome assembly GCF_029931775.1 of Euleptes europaea. NCBI lineage: Eukaryota > Metazoa > Chordata > Lepidosauria > Squamata > Sphaerodactylidae > Euleptes > Euleptes europaea. The sequence goes on from NC_079316.1 coordinate 68,440,590, forward strand.
AGCAGAAGTCCAGGTGTCATCTGGAATAAAATTACAACACCCAGCTTCACGATCCCTGGCATCGAGCCAAGAGGCACAAATACAGTCATCTGACAAATCAAAAGGAAATGAGTTGGAGCCCATGACCTTAGGAATCAATTCAAACAGCATTGACATAGTAAGGACTATTTTCGAATCCTCTACTTTGGTCCACTAGCTCAAGGGCTGATGACTCCTAGAGTGAAAACACTGTCGCTAGTTTTAAAGGTTTTTAAGAGACAACCATTGCTTTGCAAGAACAGCAGTGTTCGACTTTTCATTACTTTTTAATCATTTTCTTGCCAAATTCAGGCAATTACAATATGAAAACCTTATTTTATGCAAGTTTAATTAGTACTTCTCGAGGCATATATATAAATTAGAAGTACTGATTTGTAGAAGTATATATATATATATGCCTGATGCATGACTTTCCTAATGAAAAGTTCCGCTAGTTTTTGTTACTTGTTCTGTATCCTCCTTGCCCTTCAGACCCCACCTGAGGACTCCTTTCTCTCTGCTGATGCTCTTCTCAATAGGATATCTCATCCACCTTCAGTGTGTGATCAGCTTCAGTATCTAGAGCCTGACTTAGCTGAAAAGAATCCCCCAATATTTGCTCAGAAACTTCAGGTTTGTAATGAAAGTCTGTCAGTGTTCCTTGCCTCGGGGTTTGTAAACACCAGTAGAAGGCAAATGCCAAGCTCACAACACAAGCCTTCTCCAAACCTGTCAGAAATATTTTAAGAAAGTGAGATTTGTTCTTAATCTCTTACTCCCCAATGATCAAACATTTCTGAAATAGTGTTAGAGTTGGTTCAGATGGCCACGGCCCCACCTGTTAGAATGTAACATGAGAAAGTGCACATTTGGATCTCTATATGTAGTTAATGCTCCAGTTGTGTGACCAGGGGGGTTACCGCACTTGTATTCCCAGCAACGTATTAAGAGTTTGAAAATGTTATAAAAAATACTGTTCGCACTTTCTGTGTATTCCCACCGATGTATTAAGAGTTTGAAAACGTTATAAAAAATACTGTTCGCACTTTGTTTGGCTCCTTTAGCTGTGAAGACGTCTTCCAACCATTTATAAGCCGTGGTATCCAAAAACCCTTTTAAAGCGATGTTTTTTATAACATTTTGAAACTCTTAATACATCGCTGGGAATACAAAGTGCGATAACCCCCCTAGTCAGCTACTTTTTAAAATAGTAAATAGATTGTGTCAATAGCAAATGTTGCCATATACACTCTGCATCACATGTGGTGATCTGCACATGTAACCCAAGGCTAGTTCTATGCTTCACTGCATGTGGAGCCAGCACACCACAGGCAGTGGGAACTGAATCTCAAGACATTTGGGGAAATTGCTTGAGTAGGAAAATTCCCACTTTGTACAAAATGACATCCTCAGGTACATACAGATTATTACTGTCTTACAGAAGCTATAAGAAGCAACAACGTTTTACTCAAAGTCGCTAACACTATGCAATGCTAAAAGTTAATCTAAAGAGAAAATATTCTGTGCAGCTTTTAAAATGTTATTACAAATGCACAGAATTAAAATTCACTTGGCATGACTTCGGAAAATCCCCTTAGCATGAGGCTAAGTGCATTTTTTTGTAATAAAACTTTTTAAAAATGCAATTTTTATACTGTTCTGTTTTTAACACTAATTGTTGAAATTGCCATACAAGAAATAGTAGACCAGGGCAACACCCCCTCTTGGTGGAGACTATTTGGATTAGCTGTGGGTATGGTTTTTTTAAATTGCTTCTGTGTAGTATATAAGGTCCCAACACTTTCTAAATTGGATGGGTAGGAGGGGCGTAAGCAGTACATCTAAAATGGGAAGCAGATTTTTTTCAGTCTAATTTACCTTTTTAAAGAAGTTGAGTATGATTGAACAATAACTGACAGCTGCTAAAAGCAACACATAGCTAATGCCAAACACACACACACACACACACACATGAAAGCTTGATTCATTTGTTCCCCCAAGCAATGTCATATCACTTTTTAAAGCTCTTTCTGCTCAGCCACAATTGATCATTGGCCCTACGTTACAAGACATGCTGGTTTGTGTTCTGCTGATGTTTCAGGCCTTCAGGGAACCCTGAGCTTGAATATGTTTGAGTATGTGTCGTTCCAAAATGGTGTTCATACCAGATTAATCTATGTAGCATTCATTCTGTGACCATGAATATTTACTTCACATCCTGAACTTAATGCATTTTTCCTGTGCATTGCTCACATTCCACCAACCACCCCACTGACAGGAAGAATTAGAGTTTGCTGCGATGAGGATAGAAGCTCTGAAGCTAGCCAGACAAATTACTCTGTCTTCTCTCAGCTCCTTAGATACTGAGGTATCTGTTACCTGCCTGCAGTTTGTGTGCCGTTGATCACAGCTTAAGAATCCAAAATGCTGCTTTTATTTTAACAATGACGTTTCTCTGAGTGATGCTTGATGTTTTGGGCACCTTAGCATTGAAAGAGACGTCAAGAAGCATGCCAGGAGTCTTCCTCTAATCTCCAATGCTATCACCTCTGCTTGCAGATATACCGTGGATACATTTCAGAATGAGTATCCAATGTATTTGAACACAGACACAGTTATGATGGTTGAGATCCATTGTCTGTCACTGTCTTGCTTTTCACAGTCTAATAAAGGTGTTAGTGACTGATGTACATGTTATGATGAATGGCTACAGTTTGGTGAATGTCAGCATTCACATATATATGTAGGAGCTTCTTCAGAAATGTTGGGAATGTCCAAAAAGATCAGAGCTGCTTCAATTACATCAATACAAAAACTTCTCTTTGTCCAAAAATGGAGTTGTTAAACGCATTCCTAAAACTTGTCTGGGAGTGTCGGCATTCGTATGTTGGATGCTGTCACCATCCAGCTTTGGAAATGGGTTGCAGTATAGCGTTGTTTGAAAAGGACCCGTAAATGCATCACATAATTGAAGAGAGAGCAGCAGTGAGCTCTAGATAGCTGATAACTCTGATTCAATTAAGAATTCACTTTCTAAACCTGTTTGTGAGTACTTCTAGTTATAACCAAGCAGGTTACGCATTGCCAAATTTTGTCCTGAGACTGAAATGTGACTTGGTTTACGAAAGCAGGAGTGTCATTGTTTGAGTTACCTGTGCAATGAAAATGGGAAAATCCAGATGTTCAGAGGGTGCTACAAAATCTGCATGGACATACATCGTTGCACTCTTTTGGGAATAATAATTAAATATTGCATCTTAAATGTCCAGGCTTATGCGTTCAAAGGTTAAAAATCCAATCAACCCACATCTCGAGCTTCTGAAGGACAGGGCTAAAACAAACTTATCAGTGTTCTTACAAAGTGTGTGCGGGGGGAGCCTTCTCAGGCACACATCACCTTTCTTCTTTAAGATCTAAAGTGTTTCCTTCCTGATATACCTGCAGCATGCTGGCTGATGCTTTGTCGGTGTGATGCATCATCAAAAGAGTGAGGTTGCTTCTGTGATGCATGTGGTCAAAACCAGACTGAAGTGTTAATTCTCATGTAGTGGATGTGATGTCTGCAGCTGTGCTGGAAAGTCCCTTATGGCTGTGTTTAATGCAAAGATCACAGCTCATGGGGATTGAATGGTGTTATGTGTGTGGGTTTTTAAATGTTTTTATGATAAATGCTGATGCCAACAGAGTGTGGCTGGCATCCTGCCACAAGTGAAATGTTCACATGCAGATTGAGAGGGTATTGTTCTCGTATGTTTTTGGAACTAATTTATTTTCTGTCATTCATACTCAGAGTGCTTTTAAAGTAGAAGAAAATTACTGTGGTGTTGCATGTGCGGTCTTAATCATCTTTAAAACCTTTGCATCACAGCGCCAATTTGGGTGGATGAGATTAGACTGTGACTCTGTTTTTGCCAATCCTCAGCTAGCTGATTCAGTAACAATCTGCTTGGGTTTTTTTTCCCCTTTTATGAATAGTTTTGCATAATTATGTAGCCTGCAATCCAGCTGGCTGATTGAATAAATACAAAAGGGGCTCAATCTCTGTTTTATAGAAGCCAATAGCAAATTTTCCATTGATTTGTAAGGGGGCTTGATTCCATTCACTTCATTTAATGCATTGAACAGAGTAAGTACCTGAGACCTGATCCTGTGCTTGGCAAAAGGACTGGAGATTTTTTTAAATCAAAATATATGTATCTGGGCTGAACCAGAAGGTTATCATGGACGATTATTGTGGGATCTATCTTGTGAGTTTCCACAGAGGTCTGTTTTCTCACTAGTGTTGTGTAGTTTTGATATTAGACTTTTGAATGAAATTGTTCAGAGCTTTGGGGTTTGGGTCTCATCAGTATATTGACTTTGTACAAGCCACCCAGACGTTGCAGTCCTCATTCAGGGCCAGTGCATACATGTAGTGGTTAAGTGGCGAAAGGGATGATCGACCAAATCTGAATCATGTCAAGATTGAGGTGATGCTGTTTGGTAAATCAAAGGTCTTGGGAGGGGGGTGATTTACCCTACGGTGAACTGAAGCTGCTGAGTTCAGTGGAGAGCTTGAGAGATCTATTAGATCTCACTTTGTTGCTACAAGATCATGTTGATGCTGTTGCGAGAAGTGTGATTCCCACCCCCGGCTGAATTTGATGAAGAAAATGGCTTCCTACTTGAATGTTGCTGTGCTGGCCATGAGGATCCATTTCTCCATAACTTTAAGAGCAGAGTATCGTAATGGGCTCTGTGTTCTTGAAGACAATTCAGCAGTTTGCACAGAAGGCAGATGGTCATTTACTAACTAGACGCAGGAGGTTTGATCAGATTTTATGTCCTCTGCATTTGCTGCCTGTTTGCATCTGTGGGGAATTCAAGGTCTTGGTTGTTGGCTATAAAGATGAGGGCCTGGGGGCTCATACATCTGGTAGGTCATTTCTCCCTCTGTGAGCCTGTGTGTCAACTTGGACTTTCTCCTGGATGTCTCATCTGTGAAGTTTACTAGATGTGTCAGTGCTAGAGCATGTTGTTTCTTAGTCATGGCACCTGTTCTCTCAGATGAAGTGCCTTGTTGGGGCAATGCCATTGGTGTTGTAACACCGTTTTGTTCAGAGGCTTTTAAAAGTAATCCGTGAGTGGTAGCTATGTTATATAGCTGCGTATGTGCTGCAAAGTTGCATGTTTTCATTGTTTTCAGTATGTAATTGCTGTATTTCAGTATATATCTGTTACTGATTTTGGAAAATACTGTGGATGTTTTATTCTCTTTGGGAGGAAGGTGGCAGCAGAGTAATTGATAGTTAGTTGTTTAAACTAGCCACATATACGTCCCTTTCTACCTGTAGAGAATTTTGTTATAGTAGCCATTGAAGGATGGGACTGTAGAGCAGTGGTAGAAACTGTTCTTTCCACACTGTAGGTCCCATGTTCAGTCCTTGGCATCTCCAGCTAACAAGGACATTTAATAGTAGAATGGGAAAGACTCCAGACTGAGATCCTGGATGGACCAATAGTCTTTCTTAGTCTAAGGCAGCTTTATATGTTCTTTATACTGTCAGTGCTAAACAAAAATAAAGTGAAATGTACAGTACAGATAAAATTGACAGTTTCAAAGGGTAGCCATATTGATCTGTAGTAGAACAGCTAAAATCGAGCCAGCAGAGTCAAAGCTCCCAGGGATCTTTGACTCTCAAACACTCATATCCTGAAAATCTTGTTGGTATCTAAGGTGCTACAGGACTCAAATCTAGCTATAAATTTTACAGTGCACAATAAGATGATGGAACAAGGAAAAATGTGGCAAGATCATCACTTACTTTCGATAAGCTGAAGATCTGATTGTCTTGAACATTCATATTATAAACATCTTCAGTTGTCCTGGTTTACTTGGTAATATGGACCTATGCATATAAGCATTACTGTAAAGTTGAATCTTTGATTATCTAAACTATTTTATCTAAACTCTTCCAATACTGTGGTAAAGGAGGTTGTATGACAAGTTCCTCTCTTTTACTTCATTAATTGACACTTAAAAAATTATAAAAGGGGTCAATGTCAGCAGCAGCCTTTGAATTTTCAGTCTTTAACAAATGGCTACATGGATTTGACCAAAATAAATACCTCCAATTAAACAGCACCTAGTATATAACAAAGGGTGTTTAAAGCAGAGATGTCCGCTGATTAAAGAATTGAGTTGCTCATTTGCGACTTTATTGACTAAATTTGTATAACAAACATCAGTATACAGGATTTTAGAGTTGCCAAGTGAAGCATAAAGCATTATTAAGACTATTAAAAGATGTTTCCGATGACAGTAGGTGATGCAGGAAATTTGGCATTGGAAACTTACCATGTTAATCAGAGCTTTACATCGTTAGTTCCTTGGGTTAACTGTTCTCTTTAAGCAGCCATTGCCAAGGTCAAACAAATAACTGATGGATGAATCTTCTGGAAGATGCAATGTCTTACAGTAGCTAAGGAATAAGTGCAGATTAGTTATAATAGGATCTGCTGGATGGCTTTGCAGCAGCCTTAATCCAGTTTGGTAGAGGGTAAAAACTAGAATGGGTTTCTTTTTTTTTTTAATATCACATAGCTGAGTTTCTTTGCTAATTGTGTGACAGAGGAAAATTCCTGGCATCATGAACAATTTCACCGTGACAATTAAATTGTAATACATGCTATTTAGTATAAAACTGTGACCCTATTGGTCAATATCAAGTAGAATGAGTTACTTCCTAAAATGGCTTCATGAAAAAACACTGGAGTAAAATACCAGCCTGCTTAAATGAAGACTCTTGCAATAAAACCCCTCTGAGGGGGCCAAGCACTTAAAAAAAATAATTTTGTATGGGAAAGTCAAGAAGGATGATATTGGGAGTATAGTTCCAATATTTCTGGAATGACTTTCCAAATAACAATGATACTGTGACAGTGTAACAATGATAACAATGATACTGATATTTACGGTAATAAAAATGATAATACCCTTCCTGATCTTCTGATACAGAATTGTAAACTATAATTTTCCCAGTGCATGCCCCTAGTACCAACTGATCTGTGAGTTCTTTGTGGTGTAAGCCATGGTTTGGACTGTTGAACCATGTTGGTCCTACTAGGCTCTTACTCTGCTTAGTGTAAGTCCCCTAGTCTTAGTGTGGCTTGGAGTTTTAAGAGATGTTGAACCTGTGTTCCGAACAATAAATATGGAACATGCTGTATAAGAACTCAAAATGCTAATAAGCCCTACATTGTATACACTGTTGTAAAGAACTACATATATATCAAAGGCAGAACACACAAAATGTAAGTCACATGTATTTAAACGTTAGAGCATATACATGTTTGTAATGCATTAATTACAAACTGTAGCATAACATAGAACATAACAGAGAACAATACATATTGTAAAAGGTGTGAATGACATGAGACAGGAGTCAGGTATTGTATCCTGTTTCAAAATGCCTTCATCAGAAGAATATAAAATTGTAGTAAAAAATTGAAGTAAAATGAAACGTCTATAGCTAAACTCTAAACATTTGAAAACACTGCATCATCCTTAGTACAACAGAGTTACTGCTTGCTGTTTTCAAATGTGTAAACTTTACATTTTGTGGAAGTGAACCAGAATATTCAGTAGCTGTGCTAACTATAATCAGATGCTGAAGAAATAGCTGCAGAAATTTCCTTTTACTTCAGTTTTGTACTTGTCTTTACAATAGCGTGTACAGTATACTGCTCATTACCATTTCGGATATTGTGAATCTGTGTAACTGAAGATGATGGGGTAGGGGGTATCAGCAGAACACAGCCAGAGTTCCTGATTGCTATAACCCTTCCCTCTAGCAGTAGTAAGATAGAATACAGGTACCTCCACAAGACCTTTTATTATTTGGTTATTTATAGTCTCCTTTCTCACTGAGACTCAAGATAGTTTTTTATGATCAGAGCTGTTGGGTTCTGGTGTTTGGATGTTGAGCCATTTTTAATTCTAATTGTACTCACTCAGGAAGACCATCATTCCCTGTAGCTTGTTTTGCTCTGCGTGCGATAATAGTTTTGGAGCAGCAACTAAATACTTAAAGGTAAAGGACCCCTGTGCAAGCACCGGGTCATTCCTGACCCATGGGGTGAGATCACATCCCGACGTTTCCAAGGCAGACTTTGTTTACGGGGTGGTTTGCCAGTGCCTTCCCCAGTCATCTTCCCTTTACTCCCAGCAAGCTGGGTACTCATTTTACCCACCTCGGAAGGATGGAAGGCTGAGTCAACCTTGAGCCGGCTACCTGAAACCGACTTCCGTCGGGATCGAATTCAGGTCGTGAGCAGAGCTTTTGACTGCAGTACTGCAGTTTAACACTCTGCGCCACGGGGCTCCTAACTAAATACTTACTAAGAACTTAATAGAAACTAATAAACTATCAGAGAACAGTGATTAAAACATGGCTGCTTCTGTCCTGTCTGGGTTGCTGACTTCTGTGTAACCGTTCTTTAAGCAGCGGAGAGATTTCACTTTCTTCTGTTCCGTTCCACTCACATTAACATTTGTATATAGCACCAAAGATATATACAAATGGGTTTCCACTGTTTCCCACTCATAACTCCACATGTCTTTCTTTGATGTCCTGCTTTAAAATTGTCACAAGAAATACGGGTGGAGCCTATTGTTAATAGTCCATTTCTTAACTTCCTTTAATAGAGAGAGCCTGCAGTGCTATCGGATGTCTCCATCTCTAAAAGTGCGCTTTACTCCAGGATAAGCATCTCAGAGGCAGAAAGTACCTCTGGTTTGCTTTACCAGCAGCAAGACTTGGATTCTGCACTGAGAGTTGCCAGGGAAGAGGTAATTGTCATTTCAGATTAGGACATTCTGCCGCTTATTCGTGGATTTCCATAAATATAGTTCCTCTGAAGTTTGTTTGTTTCATTTTTAAAGCTGCATGTAAAAATTTGTTGACAGTTAAGATGCTGCAGTTATGGGCTGGTTCAGTAATATTAATCTTCTATTAATAGTTGACAGAGAATTGGTCAAGGGGAATCACACAAGCCCTTCTAAAGCCCCTCCCTTCTCACACATTAATTCTTATTTTCTATGGCTACGCTGACCCTTGGGTGTACACCTTCTTGAGATCTATATACTAGAAAACTGGACCCTTTCACATGCTATTGTATTTTTGATGATTTACTGTGTGGTGATTATTTGAATGCATACATTTTGGATCTCTGTGCAACTATTTATTTTAGCCAGTAGAGAAACAACATAATTAGTGACAGGCTGCCTCTCTGCATGTTTCCATGTGGCAGCTTCATTTTTCCCAGCATGATCTTCTGTTGCTGCCCTCCCTCCACCCTCTAAAACACATTTCGCCAACTGTCCAGGCTTTGTTTTTTTCAGTGGTTCCCTGTGCCTCTGGAGCAACCTCCTGGTTGAAGAAGAAGAGTTGGTTTTTATATGCCGACTTTCTCTACCACTTAAGGCAGAATCAAACCGGCTTACAACCACCTTCCCTTCCCCTCCCCACAACAGACACCCTGTGAGGTAGGTGGGGCTGAGAGAGTGTGACTAGCCCAAGGTCACACAGCTGGCTTCGTGTGTAGGAGTGGGGAAACAAATCCAGTTCACCAGTTTAGCCTCTGCGGCTCATGTGGAGGAGTGGGAATCAACCCCGGTTCTTCAGATCAGAGTCCACCGCTCCAAACCACCGCTCTTAACCACTACACCACACTGGCAGCATGGGCGTCTACTATCCTGGCTTTCTATCAAGGTTGCAAAACTGTTCAGAGCTTTGGTGGAAGGGAGGCCTGGAAAAAGGGAGAAATACTCTGCTGATGGCATAATAATTTTCCAGACTGTTTTTTAATATTTATATTTATTGTTTCAATGTTTGTTTTTATTAAATTGATTTTATATTGTTGTCATCCAACTTGGGTCCTGACATGCTCAGTAGAAAGGCGGGCATATAATTTTTAAATAAATAAAAAACAGAACATGTGAATTTCTACCATGTCTATGTGCCTAGAAGTCTTTGGTCAAAGCTGATGAAATACTTACAATGTAATTCATGAGCTAAGGTTTCAACATTTTGAATTCAGCTTCGTATGTTGCAAAGTTGTTACTGGAAATTTGAGTGGACTAGAGCTGCTTTACACATATTACAGATTTTTTAACTCCAGTAGAATTCAAACCAAGGCCTGAGCTACCTTCTTTCAGCCATATTCATTGTTGGAAATGTACATTTCCTATTTCTGGTCTGAAGTAGACCTTGGATACTGATTTGTCACTCTTCTATATAACTTTCTTACCCATAACATTTTGTTCAACAGCAAAAGTACAAGTATGGTCCCAGCTAACCAACCCCAGTGCATTTTGATTTAGAAATTTTGTTCTGCTACATTTCTTTAGGATATTCTGCGGCAACCTCCTTTTTGCTCTTTAAGATGTAATAAACGGTTTCTTTTGCAACAGGTTGTAACTAAGGAAAGAGAAGTATCGGAATGGAAAGATAAATATGAAGAGAGCAGGAGGGAAGTAATAGAAATGAGGTGAGTATGTGTTTGGGTTCTTTCTAAACCAGTACTTTAAAATGAATTAAATTGCTCCTGCGCTGTGTGGAATGTAAGGGATATGTTTATGACCTCGTGTAACTTTTGACAATTCTGGAAAGCAAGCAAGATTCCTATCAGACATAGTTCACCTAGCCCTTAAAAGAAAACCTCGTAGTGACTGTTTTACAAGGATCTTTTTCTTTAGCTTTTACTGTTAATTGAGAATCTGAAAATATGCTGGTAATATTTACATAAGAGCCCCGTGGCGCAGAGTGGTAAAGCTGCAGTACTGCAGTCCAAGCTCTGATCACGACCTGAGTTCGATCCCAACGGAAGTTGGTTTCAGGTAGCCAGCTCAAGGTCGACTCAGCCTTCCATACTTCCAAGGTCAGTAAAATGAGTACCCAGCTTGCTGGGGGTAAAGTGTAGATGACTGGGGAAGGCACTGCCAAACCACCCCGCAAACAAAAGTCTGCCTAGTAAACGTCAGGATGTGATGCACCCCATGGGTCAGGAATGACTCAGTGCTTGCACAGGGGACCTTTACCTTAATATTTGCATACACAGTTGAGATGACTACACGTTAGTCTGAGAAACCAAGCATCTGCCGTTTGGGTGGATACTGTTTTGAAATGTTTGTCATGGTCAACTCTTATGGACATTGCACAGAACACAAAGTCCTAAACCTCTTGGGCAAACCATTGAGCAATTCACTCTTATTCAGTTGTCATCGGGACTTGCACAGAACATCTTGGTGGTTTGGGTGCTACTGGCTTTGGGATCTGTTCATCGTGGCCAAAGTTAAATCCAGTGGAAAGTAACGTAGGATTTTGATTAAAGCACGGGTCATTTTAAATTTAAGGGCCTTATATATGGAACTAGTAGAATTTGTTTCTGTTTTGAGGATCTATCCTCAGCCTCTGAACTAATCGTGCCATATTCAGCACAACACACATTTTGGGGGAAGGGGAGCGCAGCAACAGTATAATCCTAAACAGAGTTGCACTCTTCTAAATCCATTGAAATCAGTGGGTTTGGAAGAGTGTAATTCTGCTTGAGATTGCACTGCAAGTCATGCAAAGAACTTTGAAAACTCACTTTGTAAAATGTGACTTGTCACTCAAAAACTAGGGATCAAGCTAGTCACATTTCATTAGCCTGATTCTCTGTGGAAAGGCATGGATCAGCCGCTTAAATCAGTTTTAATCTGCTTATTCTAGCTTGCCTCTTTTTGAAAACAAATTCAAAGTAGGATATGAGTGTGTGTTGAAAATGAGGACAATGCTTTGGAATAATAATTTTGCTTTCCAGGTTTTAATTTCATAAATTGAATGGACTGTGCTGTGACGTCACAGGTGACTTTTGTAGTTTTTCCACTCAGAACACAGTAATTTTAATATTGAAATAGATACAGGATTAGGCAATACAGTCTTCTGTCCCCACCCATACTCTTCAATGCAAAATTGCCAATTTTAAGGATTCACTTCCATATAGAATTGCAGAAGAGCAAAATCTGCCTTACATTCAAGTCACTGACAGATCTCTTATTGGATTTTAATAAGGCTGAATCATTCCTGTTCTAAAGTTATGAACTGTTTGTAGTTTTGTTAATGCAGGTCTTTTAGTCAGTTTAGTTCAGAAGTTTTGTAGCTTTGGAACTATTATTTTGCATTTGGGTGTCATGATAAACCTTGGTTTGTTTAAATCAGAAATTGTACCACAAACTCTGGTTATGTAAGGCTGGGTAGGATTCTCCATGTTGCTGTCATTACCAGTGAGGATTATTTTAAAAAGCCAGTGATGCAGAAAGGAAAAAGGCAACTGACGAACAAAAGTGTGCAGAAAACTCCAGTGCGGATGCTCCACTTCAAAATTTCCAAGAATTTTACATATCTAGTTATAATGATAGTAACAACAACAATAATAACAATAACAATATTTTATTTATATGCCACCCTCCCCCTGCCAAAGCAGGGCTCAGGGCAATTTACAACAAGATAAAAAAACATCATCAGTACAATAATAATATAGAACATAAAACACAAAAAATCAATACATTAAAATAGAGAATTAACAACATTTAAAATATGGTGATCACTAATCATTCAACACCCCCCCAGCTGTTAATCTAATAGCAGTCCAATAGCAGGGGGAAATTGTCAAGAATTCAGACTGGGTAAACATGAAAAAAAAAAGGGAGACTGGAGAGGGAGAGAGCTGGAAGGAAGAGGCAAGTGGTAGGGGAGCACAAGAATCCATGTCACTAAACAGATGTAAACCATGGCTGTCCTCAACCATAGGCCTGGCAGAACAGTCTAACAGGGTCTCTGGATCTGGAAAAAGATCTGTCAGGGCCTGTGTCTCCTTGGACAGAGAGTTCCACCTGACAGGGGCCATGGCCGAAAAAGCCGTGGCCCCTAGTCAAGGGCAGCCGGATAGTCTTTGGGCCAGGGATAACTAAAAGATTGTCAGAGGAAGAGCACAAAGCTCTTCGGGGGATATAACAGAAGAGGCAGTCCTGCAAATATGAAGGCCCCAGACCATTTAGGGCTTTGAAGGTAAGCACCAATACCTTGAACTTGATCTGGACATTAATCTGAAGTCAGTGTAGCTGGCAGAGCACAGGTTAAATATGTGCCCGTACAGCTGCATTCTGGACCAATTGTAGTTTCCGGAGCAGTTTCAAGGGCAGCCCTGCATAGAGCAAGTTACGGTCATCTAATTTGGAGGTGATTTTTGCATGGATCACTGTGGCTAGGTCAGAAGGAGACAGGTAGGGCATAAGTTGCTGGGGCCAGCGAAGATGGAAAAAGGCTGACCTAGCAACACTAGTGACCTGGGCCTCCAGAGAAATAGAATCATCGAGGATCACCCCCAGACTCCTGGCGGAAGCCGATGGTATCAACTGAACTCTGTCAAGAGTCCGCAAAAGATCTACTCAATCCAGTCCAGTGTGGCCTAGCCACAGGTCCTCCGTCAGTTTCAGCCGACTCTGCTTGAGCCATCCCACCACAGCCCCCAGGCACTCGGCTGGAGTATCTGGGATGGGGTCCATCCAGCTGTCAATCAACAGGAAGAGCTGGGTGTCATCAACATACTGATGACACCCCAGCCCAAAACTCTGAACCAGCCTGGCAAGGGGGTGCATATAGCTATTAAAAAGCATTTGGGAGAGGATTGTTCCCTGAGGCATCCCACACACTAGAGGACGCTGAGTGGAGTTCCTCTCCCCAAGCACCACCCTCTGTCCCTGACTATGGAGAAAAAAGATCAACCATCGAAGGGCTGTCCCACAAATACCTCAGATGTCAGCAAGGCGGTGGGTCAGAAGATAGTAATCGACCATGTCAGATACTGCTGATTGGTCGAGCAAGAGCAGTAGTGCTTACCCGTATTGATCCAGCAGTCTTCAGAGGTCATCTGTGAGGGTGGCCAGCACAGACTCCATCCTGTGGCCAGGCCGGAAGCGGGACTGGAACAGATCAAGGGCTGACATTTCATCAAGGCATATTGAAGCTGCTCAGCCACTGGCATTTCAACTACCTTGCCCAGAAACGGTAAATTCAAGACTGGGCAGTAGTTGGCCAGATCAGTTGGATCTAGAGATGGTTTCTTGAGCAGGGGTGTTACTACTGCCTCCTTCAAAGACCCCGGGAAGACCCCTGAACCAATGGATAGATTAATAATAGCTTCCAGGGGAGTGTGTACCTGCTTAGACTTAGGCTTTTACCAACCATAAGGGGCACGTGTCCAGGAGGCAAGTAGGTGGCTTTGCTGCAGCCAGGATCCTGTCAACATCGGTCCCTGAGAGCTGACTGAAATGGTCCAAAGTAGGGCCAGAAGACAGCCAAGGGGCCTCCAGTTCACTTACCATATCAAAGTTGGCCTGGCAGTTGTGTGGCATGATCATGGTGCTGCCTTGGAAGTGCATGTTTTTCGTGCAGAGAATCCCGGTGTTAATTCCTGGTAAAGATTTCTGATAGCAGATGCTGGGAAATGCCTTTCTCTGTCTGACATCCTGGAGAGACGCTGCCAATCAGAATAGTCAGTATGGAGATGCATGGACCAACTCAGTGCAAGGGTGGTTCTATGTATGTTCATGGGTGGTTGATAAAGCTCTCCATGCACTTATGAGTGTACACATTGTCCAAATATACCATGACAGCAGGGGATATCAAGCAGCTTACAATATGCAGGTGGCAGATACTATGTGTATTGTTCTGTATGTGAATTAATGCTTGATTAAACATTGTCATGTCAAAACTGGCACATATTTGTCTTCATGTATATAATGAAGCTATTTAGTAAGTCTTAGTCTGAATATATTTCATTGCAATCCTTAACCTTTTTTGGACATTTGTACCACTTTTTTCATTTTCTTTTATAGGAAAATTGTTTCAGAATATGAGAAGACGATCGCTCAGATGATCGGTAGGTGAAATTGTCATGAAAAAGACTTCTCATTCGTACATATTGAAAGTTCAGTTCTACTTCTGATCTCAGCTGTTCTTGTCCTTGCTTTAAAAATCAATACAACTTTTGATAGTATCTTTGGGACAGGGGTGGCTAGTTAGTCCCGGAGAACCAATCTTGCTTTCTGATTAAAATGAGCGCTGAGACACTTAGCTGGTTGCAGCTCTTGCTTTGTACATTCATCCTCTCCTCTGGATAGGATTTAATCTTGTACAGGGTTCTTGCATTTAAATATAACTCTTATCAGGATGACCCAGCTTTCAGTTCAGTGAATAATACCAATCGGTGACACTAAAATTATTCAAATTATTAGCAGAAGTTCTTATTTCACCAGTTGCTACATATGAGAAGCACAATAGTAACTGGCAATACTATCGTAAGGACCTTGGTCACAGTTCAGTACACAGTCCAAATAGCTGTGTGCCCACAACAGGGCACACAGCCTCCCTTGTCGCACAGCTCTACTTTGGGGAGTTGCCAAATGCACAAAGGTAATCTTTAGAAAAAGCGGTCGGAAACCTTCATTGCATAAATGCAATCCCTTGAACATATGTGAAGACGCTCTTGAGGATTGCAATGTGATAACAGGCTCCGTAGATTACAGTGGAATTTTATTTCCATGGTCATGTGCACAGTAGTCTCTCATATTGCAATTGTGGGTTGGACCAATATAATGCTGCAGTCAAGAAAATGATGGTTGATCAGGACAAAGATTCGTAGGGCAAGGGGACAACTGAGCAGTTGGTAAGCTCCACTCTGCCGAATATCCAGAATGATTTTTTTCGCATTTACTCTCAATCATCCATGAAAGTATTCTCACTAAACGCATGATTGCATGTCAGTGTTCTGTGTTGATACATAGGTAAATAATTTATATAAAATATTACTTCTGAAAATATTGCAAGACTCGTATATTTCGGGGGTATTTCTAACCTCTGTTAATATTTGAGTTTGTCTTGGGGACTCTAAATCAGGTTGGATAGGAGTGCGTATTGTAAGTGAAGACTTGAATCTAGTGCTGGGGTGGTACAGCCTACAGCCTGTACACCCACCATCTGCCCCCCCCCCAGAATGGTCTCAACACTACTTCCCAGCTGAGATAGACAACATTGTGAACACCGCCTGGAAAACTTATAGCAGAAGTTTCCCTGACTGGGTGAGTGTTCAGAATGCATCCACCGAGTTGAGAGAGGGAGAAGCAACATTCTCAAGTGTACCCCATCAGCTGCCTAGCAAATATGTGCTACACCCATGCTCTGGATGAAGCAGGAGTTTCATGGGCACGGGACATGCTTCTGTCGTGAGATAGAGATTTCTTTGTCCTAGACTGGAAGTGGCCATGACACAGAAGTCTGTCCCATTGAAAGAGCTGTGTTAATAAATTTCGTTCATAAAATTGTTTCCCTACTCCTACACATGAAGCTTCATTGTGTAAGAGTGGGGAAACCAACCCGGCTCACCAGATTAGAGTCCGCCACTCACGTGGAGGAGTGGGGGATCAAACCTGGTTCTCCAGATCAGAGTCCGCCACTCCGAAATACCGCTCTTCACCACTGCACCATGCTGGAGTTGTGCAACATCATGTAACAGAGCTGTTATGCATCCCACAGCTCCAGTCGGGACCCCTTAATGGTCGACCCAACTGCTTAATTCGTGCACCCCGGTCTAGGAGAACTATTTTATGGGGGGGGGGAATTATTAACACAGCAACATCTATATATTGCCTGTGGAAGTTTATGCACTCAGAATAAATGGTATTCATTAGAAAATGGTGCTACCAGGCTCAGCCTGACAGTTATTAATTAGATAAAAAATAAATCTTTATGTCTACTTCATTTGGGATGCAATGGCTGTTCAGACCCAGGACCCATGAAGGAATATAACCTTGAAGGGTTTAAAGTATTTATGTAACAATTGGAAGCTGTGTAATTTGGTTCTTGTCAACATGCAACTGTTAAGTCCAAGGGACTTGGTAAAGTCAGCTAAGTTCACAGTGAATATGGGTCTTGTAAATTGGGTGTAACCACATGTGTTCTTTCAGATGCAAATAAATTGGAACAGAAAACTTATTGTTTAGCAGATGAGAAACAGCTGCTAAGTTTCAGTTGCCCGGGAGTGCATCTTTTAGTTGAAGCCAGCTTATGGGGCTTCTGTTTCAGGAACACAGACAAATACAGAAGGATTTGTGCCAGTTAGAAATACGAAATTAAAGATTTCATTATACTTTGCATTTGTGGGTATAAACTGTGGTGTTTTGCACCTGCTCCAGTTAGTCGTTTCTGTTCCTGTTTGTGCATTTCATGATGCTTTCCTGATTTGTTCCTTTTATTAGTTCTCCCATGTCTTTCAGCACAATACGTGTGTTCTTAAGTGTTTCCAATATGTGCTGTGCACATATTGTGTTTGGTTCTGATAGCAGGCTATCTCTGGGAGCATCCCCAGTGAAAGAAATTTCCTTAGAGTTACCTATCACTTGCCCTTCGTTTTGAGCTCTCCGTGATTTGGCTTCCCTCAAATCAAGACGTAGAAACAAGTGTCTTGACCACGCCCGCTTAACTTTTATTCCTTTCTGCATTCTTCTCCCTTCACATAAATGAGCCCCTAGAATATGCCTGCCCTGACCTGGATGGCCCAGGCTAGCCTGATCTCGTCAGATCTCAGAAGCTAAGCAGGGTCGGCCCTGGTTAGTATTTGGGTGGGAGACCACCCAAAAGGGGTTGCCTGCGACTTGACAGCACTTAACTCACACACAGAATATGCCTCCTGTGCAAAAATCACTGTCTTGCAATGCTTCTCTTACTTCCAAGAGCTCAGAGTAGCTTATATACCATTCTTAGAGATATTCTAGCACTTCTTGGAGCCAGATCACTTTGTAGATCATATGCTTTAAAACTAGTCTCTGAGCACCGAGTCTCCTTTGGTGCTGCTAACTGGAATTATGAATACTGGGACAAAGTTTACTGCATTTGTGATTTTGATTCATTCCTCTCCTCTTGTCGAAACCTTAATTGAGAAGTTTCAGATCTTGCTTAGTCATTTTGAACTGCTTTGGGGGCCATCCTTTGCCGTTTCTCCACCAGTACAATTGAATCCCCACTGATCCCTATTCTTAACTATAGTGAAGATTAAATCGTGAGTTTCAGTGAAAGCTTGAATTTAGGGAACCGTGGGCTTTGACAGATTTGCAAATGTGCATGTAATTCTTGTGAGGGTCACCCAAAATAGACTTGAAAATCCTTGACTGGCATTTTCAGGCAGTATCCTGTTAGAGAGAAAAGAAGTACAGGTGTTGGCCTAAATGGCTGTTTTGCACGCAAAATAAAAGTCTTGTGACTCTTTTGGCTGCCCGCAGACTAACATGGCTGTGACCATAGAATTTATCTTGCACTGCTTTTCTGGAAGGCATTGTAACTACAGCCCATGCAGACCTCAATTTAGCTGGTATGCATTCGGTGTTGGTCACCTGGGTGTTGGGACCGGTGTAGGCCGATGACAGGGAAATAAGACTCACAGTGGTCAGGCGCTTTGGCGCATTTATCGTGGCTTTGATTTTTAAAACATAATTTCTGTAGTCTGGTTTCCACTCCCAACCTAAGTTCACTCACTTTCTCTCCCCCACCACCCTGCAGGATATAAGAAAAACTCAGTTTAAGAAAGTATATCAGAACAATTCCTGCTCACAGCTTGGAAGGATCCTTCTGAGCTCTTTATAAATCTGCAGTTTGAATATATTGTGCTCTTGATAGAAGACTGAATTAGGTCAACTGGTCCTGATGGAGCTTTTAAATAGCATCTAATTCACTGTTTTGTACTGTTCTAACTCTTGCTAGTGGCTACAGTGTTTGTGAGCTTAGTTCAGACTTACTGCTCTGAGGCAGGAACTCTTTCACGAATTGTGCAGCGCTTGTTTAGTATCTGTTGGCACCTTGCCTTTGAGATTGTCTGTCTTCAAATAATTTCTTTCTTTTTTAAAGCTGTTCAGTTTTCCTTAACATCTGTCTCTTGCATGGATGTCTGCACTGTAAAGTTCAATTGCATCTACATTGTTTTCAACATTTGAATAGTTTTCCACATTTGTCATAGTCTGACCTTGATCATTATACATAGTGCCAGTGTGCATTAACATACATACATACATATTTACATATGTACGTGTGTGTGTGTGTGTGAGAGAGAGAGAGAGAGAGATACGTTTACCTGTTTGAAGAACTCTTGCTAGAGACAAGGATTTTTTGTTCACTTTGAATGTTTCCTGGGCCATTTTGTACTAGTCTTATATAGAACCATTATTCACATTTATAACACTTCCTCTTGTTGAACCATTCATTCATACATTTATTTGTCCCTATATTAGACAGCTGGCACCCAATTCATTCATTCAAAATGATGGTTTGACTTTCTCCATCCTAAAACTAAAGGGCTATTGTGCTCTCTGTATTTCAGATTGTTGCATTTAAGCTTTTCTGCTTCCTTGATAAATTCCTTGATTTTTTCCCCCTATTTGCTTCCATTTTTGTTGCTTCTTGTTCTTTGCTTGCAAATCCAAAACCAAGGCAAGCCCGGTAAGTAAAGCTTTTGCCAACTTTGGCACCTGCAGACTGCATTTTTTCCCGTTTGCTTTTATCCTGTGTATTTTCTGTCTTTGTAGGGAATACCAGACCTGGAAAACTAACATGTTTCCAAAGCCTTGGCAGATTTTGAGAGTGGGATTCATTGTCCCCTTTAACCTCAGGTTCAGTGTCAAATAGTGTTTGACGTCATATTTTATCACTCCCAGATGACAGATACCCCAGTAGCTTACAAACTACTTGCAGTATTGCCTCGTGTATGATAGAAATTTCAGGGCTGATTGACATTTTCTTTTTGGCCACTTATTTATACATTTAAGAGAAGAAAGAAGCTCTTGCAATATTGCACTATCTTTCATGAGGCAGCAAGCACATTCCATGGAGAGATGTGAAAATTCCACTTATGGAGACAAGTCATTCAGTTCACTATAGGAAAGGTAGTTACTGCAGAATTGTGAAGAGAAGATGTGCCTTTCCCCTACTTTGGCATAATGTGAGAAGCTGCTCTTTCTGATGTCTGGTAGGAGAGAGTGGTGGAGTTTGTGTCAAAAAGGTAGAACAAAGGATGGGATATTTTGGAGCTGATTATGAAGAAATAAGAGAAATAACGTGAAGACCACAGTAATGCAGGAATTGTGCCAGACAATCAAAAACATATAGAGATTGAAATATTTGGTATCAAAAAGACAGAGATAGAATAAAAAATGGATTTCACCAGTTGATTTTGAATTTGCTTTACCATTCCATTGTTAAGAAAGTCTGGTACGTAGTAAAATGTAAAGATTTCTCAGTTCTGATTTCTTAGCTGTTCTGAAAAAACCAAAGGAAAAATAGGGGCCATGATCCCAGGTTGCATGCTCTGATGCTGTTCTCATACATGGGAGGTTATCAGCTTCTTTCTTGTAGCAGCTCTGAGTAATCTACCCCTCCCCCCCAAGTGCCCTCATAGTTGGGGAATGCTCCAGAGTAGGATTCCCTCACACAAAAGTAGAATGCCACCTTGAACCATAAGGAAAGGTGGGATATAAATGTTTTAATAAATTTAATAAATAAAAAAATCATTTCAGATGGGCATCATAACTTGCTCATGGCTTTTAAGTAATCACATTTGCTGACCAGCTCATGCTTAGAGTTATGTCAGGCTGTGGTTCAGTAGCTTCCTTTCCTGCTGATTCTAACCACTTCTCAAGAAAGTGTAAGGTTTCTAGCCTGCTGAACTGCTTTCCCTTATAATGCCCCTCCCTTATGAATTATAGTGGGTCATCCTTAATATCTCTTCTGCTGCTGGAACATATCAAAGCTCCCACATAATTTAAGAGGAGGAAAGTATATGTTCTCATTTAATAGTGTGAATACCAAGCCCACATTTTATAACGTAGTTGTGATGGCTTTTACTTTTTCTTAGCTACCCTGAAGTGTGTCTGAAGCATGTGTCAGTATATATATTGAAAATAATATTTTCAGTATAACTGCTATCATTAGGTAGACATGGCTACAGAAAAGTTCTTGGTCAAATGTGTTACAGGAAGCCGTTCTTATTTCCTTCCCATGTGTATAAAAGGTAGTTAAAATTAATCCTTCCTTTCAAAATTTAGTTTGAAATCTGGCTAATATCCTGTGCATCTCACACTTGAATTTCTCAAGCAACTTTTTAAAAACTGCAATCTACCTTTGTATCATATAGAACTATTTTAGTGCTTCACACAGCAGAATCTGAGCAAATAATTTCACAGCTGTACAGTATTGGATAGGAATAATTTTTTGTGCAGGATTAAGAGACAACTCTGGGAAAAGTTAATTTGCAACCAAGTCCTGGAGTTATAGGTTAAAATATAAAAGAGGGATGAGGTATTTTTTAGGAATTTAACTGTATATCAGAAATTATAATCAAATAAATAGTTTAAAATAAAGATCTGGTATTCAGTTACAGCACAGCTTGGATGGCCCAGGCTAGCTTGATCTTTTCAGATCCTGGAAGCTAAGCAGAGTCGGTCCTAGTTAGTCGTTAATAGGAGACCACCGAGGAAGTCTAGGGTTGCTATGCAGAGGCAGACAATGGCAAACCACCTCTGAATGTCTTTTGCCTTGAAAACCTTATGGGGTTGCCAAAAGTCAGCTCCAACTTGACAACACTTTCCACCACACTATTATTCAGAAGATGAAAAATTAGTTTATAAATATAAAAAAGGACATGTGAAGAATATGCCTGGGGCTGTAATCCTGCTCTCACATACTTGAGCGAAAGTCCCATTAAACACAGTTGAACCTACTTCCAAGTAAACCTGCTTAAGGATTGAGGTATAAAATTCCACGTTTATCTTTTAATGGAACATACCTCCTCAGCCTTATATTCATATTTGTTGAAAAGGCAATGACCACTTATATCATCAGATAAGGAAAGAAGACGCATATCTTAAGTGGTTACTTGAGCACTTCTCCGACAAGAATGTGTTTCAATTTCTGATGTGTGTTCAGTTCACATATGAGAACATGACATTGTAAATAGGAGAATAAAGATCACAAGATTCTACTGGAACTTTTTCTTTTTGGTTTTTTTTACGTATGTACAGATTTCCCAAGGACGCTCAGTGCAAAATGTGTAGGGGTTATTATCATATTGGAATGAATTGTTTACCCACTACACCATTGTTTTTTCTTCGTCTCTTCCCTGGTGCTTTATGTAATGATGGAATAGAAATTCATGGGCACACATGAGCTTCAGTTATAGAACGTTTTCTGCACACATTGTTAAAGAAGTAATAGGCATATGTCGCTTAGTTTTTTTTTAGGAAAGCGCTGAAAATAGTTGACTTAAAAAAAAACGTTGAGTATCTCTACTGAAGCTACACTAGATTATGCAAAGAGGTATATGTTACAGTACTCAGCATAATAGGGTTCATAGTAGGTGTGTTATACAGACATTCCTATCAAGGAGCTGGAGTTTGCTACAAGCCCCACATTAGTACACCACTGAAGACAATGCATGTTTGCCACCGTGGAGTTTGAATTTGCCTTTCTGGGGTCTTAACTTTGTTGCCACAGGATGGGATGATTTTGCACTTAATGCCTGTTTCTGTGCAAGAGAAGCACAGCTCATCAGCATTTCATTTAGAATATACCACTATCGATAGATGTGGTCACTTTGGTTTCCTTTGTCCAAAAATAAAATAAAAGAACTTCTATCATTGTTTTTCACAGAGGATGAGCAGAGAGAAAAGTCTATGTCCCATCACACAGTTCAACAACTAGTTATGGAAAAAGAGCAAGCGTTATCAGACCTGAATTCAGTGGAAAAATCTTTAGCAGATCTTTTCAGAAGATATGAGAAAATGAAAGAAGTTCTTGAAGGATTTAGGAAGGTAAGTGACTGTGAATGTATACCTGTAAACTTGTCCATGCACATATTTATCTGTCATACCTGTGAGCTTCTGCTATCATTTTAACTGAGGTTCCTTTGACGAAGGGCTGGATGTAGCTGGATGGTTCCTCTCTAGAAAATGACACAACTATCAAACCAGTCTAAGTTGGTAAGATGCATTTCTGGCCACCCTCTCCACCAGAAGATCTGGACATAGACTGTACTGAAATCTAACTGCTGTGCGTTAACCAGAAGTTGAATTATCTGTTCGTTGTACTTTCAGCAAAGAGGTGGTATATTTGAAATTGTAGAGCTTGATCAACCCAAAGAGGAAAAAATGAAATCTCATTCATGAATCTTCCAGTAACATTTCTTATTCTTTCCATTTAAGAATGAAGAAGTATTAAAGAAATGTGCACAGGAATACTTATCACGAGTGAAAAAAGAGGAACAAAGATACCAAGCCCTGAAAATTCATGCAGAGGAAAAACTGGACAGGTATTTCCCAATGAAAGGGAGAGGGGAGGAGACTCAGAGTTTTGATCAAAGACTTCACTCTAGTTTACCACTAGTTTAATTTTTTGCAATCTGAGTCTGATTAATTTTTAAAGGGTCAAACTGATCACTGTTCTGTTCTAAGGGAAGTCTTTTGTGGCCTGTATATATTCACCATGCCAGTGAAACTAATTGCATCTATTTGCATCTATTTATTGCCTTATCTATGAACATATGAAACTGTCCTACCTTCAGACAAATCATTGGTCCATGTAGTTTAATGTTGTCTGTTGTGATGTGCAGTGGCTCTTGAGGATCTCAGGCAAATAAAAGCCTTTCCCAAGCAAGCACCTGAGATCCTTAACTGGAAAGGCCAAGGATTGAACTTGAGACCCTCTGTGAGCAAAGCATGTGTGTTCTAACACTGAGCCATTTCTTCTGCATATCATGAAGAGAAATGATGAGCTATACTGAATTTCTGTCCATGATAACTCAAAATTCTGCTTAGCGCATCTCCCTAAGGCACGTCACCCCCAGTTTCTGATAATTCATTGCTTAAACTTTCAAACCCTAAACGCTAGGCACCTGCTTTTTAAAACCAGTGTTGTTTTTGGAATCCAGTACCAAAACTTGTACTTGTGCAGTATGATTAACACAACCATAGCACACATGCAGCCTTTCCTTATGATAAAATTCCCATTGAATTGTTGTGTGGCATGTGATGCAGTAATGGAACCATTTTTTGCAAATTTTGTGGCTGACATAACTGTGTACCAAAGAAGCTTCTGGTCCCATTGCTCATTCACACTGAGAGCCAATGTGGTGTAGTGGTTAAGAGCGATGGTTTGGAGAGAGGGGCTCTGATCTGGAGGAACCGGGTTTGATTCCCCACTCCTCCACATGAGGGGTGGAGGCTAATCTGGTGAATTGGATTTGTTTCCCCACCCTACCACATGAAGCCAGCTGAGTGACCTTGGGCTAGTCACACTCTCTCAGCCCTACCTACCTCACAGGGTGTCTGTTGTGGGAAGGGGAAGGGAAGGTGGTTGTAAGCCGGTTTGATTCTTCCTTAAGTGGTAGAGAAAGTTGGCATATAAAAACCAACTCTTCTTTTGATGTGCACATTCTTCTTATTCAGAAGACACCAAAAGAAGACATTCCTCCTCAATCACTCTTGTTTCGTTTCTATAGAGCCAATGCTGAAATTGCACAAGTCCGCGGCAAGGCCCAGCAAGAACAAGCAGCTTACCAGGCCAGTCTCCGTAAAGAGCAGCTGAAGGTGGATGCGTTGGAAAGAACACTGGAACAAAAGGTAACTTGTTGCCAATTACGTCATAATGCTAATGGTAGAAGCGCCAGTGTTTTTGGTACCCGCTAGTCCAATGAGGCAGTGACATGCCTGAACGAATCCAGAATGGGACAATTCTGGTCACTACTTTGACTACATGATGATTTCTGGTAAATTTAAGTCACAACTCATGACCCCACAATCAAACTCAGTGCATTTGTATTCAGGCATTAGTTTGCAAGTACAGCCAAGACTTGACCACCGCATGACAGAATGTGCTTTAAGCTCCTTGCTTTCCACTGACAATGAGCCTTGGCTGGAGTTCACTTGATTATGGAGTACAATGTTGATATTTTTACCATCTAGTTCCCACTGAAGTTGGCCAAAATTTGTGAGCACTCTGTAGATACCAGCTCCAATATTCTCCCAATGGCTGCTGCTCCATACAGTGACCATAACAATTGCACTGCATACACAGTGGGCTAGTGTGGATAGTACATAGCCCTGTATAAAGTGTAGAGGGGGAAAAGCCACCTGGACCCCCTCCCCCAGCCAAGCCCTGCCTCTGATGCTGGTGGAAATCAATGCAGTGGTATAATATCTGGATGTTATGAATCCCAATGTGTATAGGTACGTGTGGTAGACCCCTAAATTAAATCTAGGCTGCAGACACGGAGCCTGCACACATTGCATCTGTTCAGATTTGGATGTTTGTGGAAGTAGAATAGGGAGACTGGGCATTTTTTCCCCTCCTACATGTTCCCTGCCATGTGTATTGATCAAACCAGCCCATAATGTCATTTATGTGCACATCCCATTTTCCAGGGACTGAGCTGAGCATCCCGGGTTTAAAAATAGAATGGAGTTCTTACAGCCCATTCCTGAGCTGGCAGCAGCTGGGGACGGTGGGGAGGAGGCACAGCTGTGCCGCCTCCTAAGCAATTCTACGCCCACCTTTTAGAGGCCTTTTTTTTTTTGTCAAACGGGGCCTTTCACCCCATTGAGAAAAGCGAGGCTGCTCAAGCAAAAAGCTGGCGCAGCCTCGTTCCTCTCACCGGAGTACCCGGGGTGAACGGGGACAGGAGGCTGCCTAATGGCAGCTCCTCCCCCAGGAACATCCCAGGAACTCCTCCAGGGACGCCCCCGGGATGCCAGCGCAGTCCTTTACGCTGGTGGGATGCCGGCTTCCTGGAGTGGCGCTGCTGTGGCGGCACCCAGCAGCCAGCCCTCCCTGCCAGAGTTGGGGCCACTTACTGTGGCGTAAGTAGCCCAGACGCCAGCGTGGAGGGCCACATCGCTGGCGCAGTGCCTTCCTGGCCTTCTAAGGGCTTTCGCCCTTAAAGGTCAGGAATGTGCTGTTAGTCTTGATGTACAATGTTACAGGCTAGCTCCTGTACTTAGAGCTCTTCAGATGGGTAATGATGGAGTGTGTGTGTATGTGTGTGGGGAGTTGGAGTTGAATTGACTGGCTCACAGATTTCCAAAATGGTCCAGACTAAGGACAGAATCCACACTAAGTTTTCTGCTAACACTTCGGTCAGCAGAGCAGAACTTTCTGCTTCCCCCCTTCTGCTGCAGCCAATTGATCTTCTCCAAATGCTACTCCTGGAGAACTAGGTTGGTTTCCCCACACCTGTGCATGCAGCCTGGGTGAACTTGGGCTAGTGTCTTCGAGCTCTCTCAGCCTCCCCTACCTCACAGGGTATCTGCTGTATGGAGAGGAAGGGAAGGAGATTGTAAACTGGTTTGATTCTCCTTAAAAGGTAGAGAAAGTCGGCATATAAAAACAACTCTTCATGAGATTCAAACTGGGGGTCTGCAGCAGGAAGGGGGAATTGGGAGAAATCTCACCTCCTTCTCTGTCAGTCTGGATCCAACCCATAATGTTGCGCTAAAAGTTTGTTCTAACAGCTGTTTACGGTCTTTGTTGGTTTGTTTGTTTTTAGAATAAAGAAATAGAAGAATTGACAAAGATTTGTGATGAACTGATTGCCAAAATGGGGAAAAGCTAACTTAACCAAAATCATGGATTTCAACCTTGAGTGCAATATGACCATTGGCACACTGATGTCTAC
The DNA here is from genome assembly GCF_029931775.1 of Euleptes europaea. Lineage (NCBI taxonomy): Eukaryota > Metazoa > Chordata > Lepidosauria > Squamata > Sphaerodactylidae > Euleptes > Euleptes europaea. The sequence continues at coordinate 68,467,398 of NC_079316.1, forward strand.
ACATTGATGTGGACGGGATCTATTTTCACGTTTTTGTATGCACTACTGTATTTTTTTCTTTTCTTAAAAATATTGATTTGATTGTATGCAGTACTAAGAAGACTATCAGAATTCCTTGCTATTGTTTGCAATTTTTTTCCTAGTATAATTCATAGCAAGTTGATCTCAAAAGTTCCTGTATCAGGGAGATTTGTCAAGGTCTTTAATAAATTACAAGTTGCCCATCCAAGCCTTCCCTTTGTACATGAGTTCCCATGTTGGATGTCTTTTTTTGGATTTAATATAAACGTGTATTACTTGCATGGGGACTCTTGCCTTAAGGTGTGTAAATTTAATCTGCATTTGCTGATTTGTAAAATAAAATGAAGACTTGAAAAAGTAAGATGCATGTCTCTTCAGTTCTTTACTGTAAATAAATGTTTCCATCTTGGAAATATGTATGGCTTAATTTTACATCTTTGTCAATTTTTTTAAGATGGCATTCTACAGCACTGCTGCTTTAAAACCATCTACATGTCATTGATTCTATAGAGATGGATTGGCTCTATAAAGGAAGCCACAGCCCTTAGTTTGCAAGACCTGAGCGAGGCTGTTAACGATAGGATGCTTTGGAGGACATTGATTCATAGGGTCACCATGAGTCAGAAGCAACTTGACAGCAATATGTCATTAATCTAGTAATCTGTCTCTGATTTTCTAGCCTGTGTGCTTTCAAAATTAGTCACTAAGAGAAACCAGAGTGAATGTTATATTATCCATTATTAACCTCCCAAAGCTGGTCTGGGGACATTTTCACAAATTAATTGAACATTTTTTCAAGTATCACCTGAAAATCCTTGATTGGATATTCATTCCGCCATCTCATTCACTTGCAGCATTCAAGTGAGAGATAAACTACGGTAAACGTTATAAGGAAAATGAAGAATTGGATCTTCTGGCATACTCTTTTTAAAAGTATTAAGCAGCTGCAGAGGATGCCTTGAGCATGGGAGGGTTTTCTAATCTTCTCTTCCATGTCACTCCTGAAGGAAATTGATCCCCCCACCAAGCTGCTCAGAGGAAAGAAGGTGAAATACAAGTTGCAGCAGTATTCCCCCCCGTCCCGGCCATGGCAAATAAGTTGCTGGGGGGGCACAGTTTTCTGAGCTGCTGTGGGAAAGAGTTTTTTAAAAAACACTTCTGTTTCCACCGCCTTGGATCCGAGTTGTGGCTTCTCCCTCCCTGTACTTATTTGAGCCTTGAAAATAGCAATGAGAGTTCTCCCCACGTAACAGTTCACTTCTGAAGCTCTTGTGTTTAATAGTTTGACGAACTCTTTCCACATATAAATGAGGGAAGCAGTGTGAATTATAGTGATGGTAAAAATGCTATACTGTGTGTTTTACACTGCTTTACAATGGTTTGTGTGTGTTTAAAGTGCCCTCAAGTCGCAGCCAACTTATGGTGACCCCAGCAAGGGGCTTTCAAGGCAAGAGAGAAGCAGAGGTGGTTTTCATTGCCTTCCTCTGCAGTGCCTTCCTTGGTGGTCTCCCTTCCAAGAACCAACCCTGCTTAGCTTCTGAGATCTGACAAGATTGGGCTATACCATGCTGCCTTCTCTCCATTACAATGGTTTAAATGAACATATATTATATGAAGCTTGGCAGAGGTCTTTTTGTGAGGGTGAAAACCACCTCAGTAGTTTGTACAAGAGAACACAGTGAACTTTATAGATGACCTGGTTTAGAACCTGGGGTATCCTTTGCTCAAGTCCAGCATTCCAATTACTTTACACAATGGGCTTTCTCTCAGAAAGTGCCTATGGGGATCTAGGGGATCAGGTGATGATGCTCCCTTTAGTCCAGATGTGGAGTACTTCAGCATCCATTGCTGCATGCATCTCACAAGAACCACCTTGTGTGGGCCTTGATAGATTGAAAGCAAAGATGTCCTCTGCAAAACAACAACAACAACAACAAAACCCAGGTCTTGCCAGGTTATTTTTAATAGCCTCAACCTGGCATTTATAGCATCTTCAACATGTGCTTGGAGAGCCCCGTCATCCAGAGAAACTCTGCCTTGCAATGTGTTTTATTATGAAGAATGGTATATTATTTCCAGTTTTAAAGTCCATACCTATATGTTATGGAGTGCTCTGTGGGAGATGTTGAATCCCACAACTTGTTTTTAGCAAAGCGCTGGTGTAAAGTGCATGTTTAAAATTTGGGAGTAGCTCTTTCTGATTGCTATGAAGCTAGTGAAGAAAACAAATCAACAAAGTCTGACACTCCGTACGTGCAGGAAGATCATGCTGAAATGAGGTTGAGGTATTTGGTGCTTTTCAGGATTAAGGCTTGTGTGTTTAATTTGGGATGCTTGAGAATCTATGTACTCCTATGGTCAAGGTGTTAAATAGCGTTAAACATTTCTATCAAGTGACTTGGGGGCAGGGGCAAAAATAATTTTCTTCTACACAAAGGTTCTTGAGAAGGCTCTGGGGCTGGGGAGTTTTGATCTGGCTCAAAGTCCAGCCAGAATAAGCTAGATAAGTAGCATCCTGCACACCTCTTCATCCTCTACATCATCTATAGCGGATTAGCTATGCTGAATAAGCATTAGAGCTTTAATGACAAACAGGGTGCTTTGTTTAATGGCACATTCCTTGACTTGCCATGATGAAGCCATTCGCCTCCTTGGTTCTCCTCAGCGTGTTTTTCATTTCTCAAAGTAAGTAATTTTGCTCCATTCTTTCTGTAGCATAGTCTATCTTGGCAGTTCAATATTTGATCTTTTCAAGTTTGGTCTTTTTGATAGGGTTCACGCCCTGTTTAAATGGGAGTATGCAGAAATGACAGACAGCTTCAGCTGAGCTCAAGGTATACTATATACCATTACAGCCAGTTCTCTAATCTAAATGTCCTGGTGCTTCAAGTGCATCTTTTGGAGCCGTAAATATACCAAAGACTTTGTTTTGATGATTCGATAATACTAGTATGAACTTTTTAGTGCAATTTGCCAGTGGCGAAACTGTGGTGAAGACAGAGACACCTACATTTGAGAAAACTGTACTGCTCTTGTTTTGTGCTGGCCAATGGCCGTAACAATAAATGTAAATGTAACTGCAATTAGTTATTTAATTTTCACCATCAAACTTGGGATAAAAAGAGAAGGAAGAGGGGAGCCCTTTATCATACTGAGATTCCTAGGACCAAGAACTTCTTTCATTCCGGTTGACCTGATAACATTTTAGATAAAACAAATGAAAAAATGCATGTGGGCATTTAACTTTCTTAAATAATCCCATCTTTATTAGGATGTGATTAGAATCCTAGGAAATTATACATACTGAATCGCAACTATTTATGGACTAGATGTGCTTTTTTATGTATGAATTTTTATGACAGAAACCTCTAGGGACTTTTAATTGGGTTTTCCAAGATCCTCTGACAAATTTTGTATGCAGTGGAATTACATTTATCCGTCTTTTAAAGATATTAGTTTCCAACTATTATTTGTGACTAAGATTTTCATGTGGTTTTTAACTGATAACAGGTGAAGCACTGCAATGCTATACCTGTGTAGGTACAAGTGATGAAGAATGTAACAGACAAGGATCTGAGCAATGTACTGGACCATCAGATGCTTGTGCAATCATAAGAGGACAGTCAAGTAAGTGGTTATATAATCATAAACAACTGCACTGGCTCCAGCTGGACTATCGGGTCAGATTCAAGGTGCTGGCTATTACCTTTAAAGCCTTACATGGTCTGGGACCTTCGTATCTGCGGGACCGCCTTCCCTGGAGGACTCTCCATTCAGCTAATACCAACCTTTTGGTGGTCCCAGGGCCAGGGCTTTTTCTGCCCTGGCCCCTGCCTGGTGGAATAGCCTCTCTAGTGAGACCAGGGCCCCCCGGGACCTCAAAGAGTTCCGCAGGGCCTGTAAAACGGTGCTATTCCGCCGGGCTTATGGTTGAGGCCAGCTACGGTTTCCTATATATAAATGCTGGCCTCCCTAAACCCCCCCCCCCATGGTTATATCTTCCCTATTCAATCTGGGATTTATTCTTTCTGCTTGCCTAGTTGCAGTTTGTGTTTTTTACTCTAGAGGCGCCTTAGGTAAACTAGGATAATGTTTTATATGATTTTTATAGGGCTATTTTAAATGTTGTTTTAATGTTTGCACTGATTTAATGGGATGTTTATATTCTTGTAAGCTGCTCTGAGCCCAGTTCTTGGCCGAGGAGAGCAGGGTAGCAAGTGGAAATAACAAATAAATAAATAAAATAACCGAAGGCAGCATGTTGAATAACTGCAAGCCACGGAAGCCTTTGAAAATTCTGTTAGCGAGACAGGTCACAAAATATAGGTAGCGGAAATTATTCTCTTTTATCTATTATTTTAATACACTGTCTCTTTGAAGTGGCAATGCTACAGTGTCTGAGTTCTTTTCTCTGCATAATCATGCACTTTGGATGCAAATTGGGTATTGAATCCCTTCCCAGCGTTTTGCCCCCTCCTTTAATTCAGAAGCTTTGAAACTGGGTACTGCCTATGCTTTCTGTTCCCCTTATTTTGGATAAATCCTTATTGTTACTGTGGATAAAGTTAACGTCCCGAAAAAGTGGCAGCGGAGAAGCTGACGTGAATTTCTATTATAGATGCCAAATAGTGAATGTGACCTAGGGCACTTTCACACAGCCCAAATAATGCACTTTCAATCCACTTTCAATGCACTTTGAAGGGAGATTTTACTGTGTGAGCTGGCAAAATCCACTTGCAAACAGTCGTTAAGGTGCAGTGAAAGTGGATTGAAAGTGCATTATTTGGGCTGTGTGAAAGCGCCTCCAGTCAACAGGCTTTCATTTCTCTAGATGTAGAATAAATAAAGGGAGCTTATTTGTATGTAGCTATGAAGCCCGCTGGGTGACCTTGGCCCAGTCACAGTTCTCTCAGAACTCTCTCAGCCCACGCAGAGGCAGGCAATAGCAAACCACCTCTGAACGTTCCTTGCCTTAAAAACCCTACGGGGTCGCCATAAGTCAGCTGTGACTTGATGGCACTTTACATGCACTTGTATGGGCTACTAATATAGAATGGTATAAAAACAGGCATGGCCTAATTAACTCCGATCCTTAAAATGGCCGCTAGCCTTTGCCCAAGGTACGTGGGTTGAAGATGGGAGCCTAGATGTTCCCATTCAGGTTAATAAGATAAAGAAGTAGATAAGCATGGATGCTTTAATATGTTTTGGATTTGCCTCTGGATTTGTTTTAGGTGGCATTATGAAGTCCTGTTCATATAGGTCATTCTGTGAGCGGGCGAGGAGGGAAGGCTCCCGAGCACCCGGAGTGAATGTTCAGTGCTGTTATTCCAATAACTGCAATGCCAAAAGCCTCGGCTCGATAAACATTCTCTCCGAAAGCTGCTTATTTCTGCTTTTCTCTGCGATTTTGTGGCACCTGATTTGTAGCTTGGAATGAAAACGGGACTGGAAAGAGGAAGCAGTTACCCTAGAACTGCAAGGCTGTCTTTGAATCAAGGGGTGAACGATCCAGATTGATTAACTCTATTAAGATAATGCAATACATTAAACCCATTGGATGCTGGAAGGTATTGTGTGTTCAGGGACATAGAGCTATAAGTTAACTCACTTTGCAATTACAGGAAAATGGTAGATGGGAACCGAGTTAATTGGCAGATAACATTATACTGAAGATGCTCAGGAACTTGCACTGATAGTTATTAATATACAGTGGAAGCATGCTATTTCAGAATTTTGTAGTGTGATGTGGAAAGCTGTACGGTTTAACAATTGTAAGAAACCTCTGTATATAATAAAGTATTGCTAAGTGTTTCGAAATTTGATGAAGCAACGATATCGCCTAATAATTCATCACAAGGAACTCCTGTGGTAGGAACACTTTATCATTCATGGCTTATTAGAGGGGAAAGAAGCAATTGAATGAGAGAAACGGAGCTGGATTCAAATCTAGCTAGAAACACTTTGTATTGGTTTCATTGTATCTACTCATTCTACAACCCTAGAAATATTTAGTATATTTCACTGCACATTATTCTAAATGTTAATGATGCTCACTTAAATAGTGATGCTCACTTAAAAAGTAAAATAGTTTACTTTCTAAAAAGGGGCTATGAGGAAAGGGTACTGCTTCCTTTAGGATGATCAGTAGGGCTGAAACTACAGAGCAGGATTAACCTTTGGCATGCTTTCGAGTCAGTAGGCTTCTTAACTTATTTACCAGTGGCTTTATTGAGATAGGTGAATTAATTCTAATATCCCACTCAAATTCCAGTTCAGCTCAGCATTCTGTTTATCCACCTTTCCCATGAAGGAAAAAAAGGTTAATGGCATTATCTCAATCAGTGGACTGATGAAATATTTTCATAATACAGATACATTTCTCTTGAAACTAATATCAACATAGTAAGGAAAGAGAGATCCTGAATTCTAGTTTGAAACTGAGTTTTTGTTCTGACAGTATTTACAACAGATTCAGGGTCTGAAAATTCTGATGGTACCTCTTGCATTAATGGCCAACATATATTTTCAAAATGAGTGACCCAATTTTGTTTTTAGCAGGGCCAGACACCTACAAATGCTACTGACATGTAATAAAGCAACAGATGTTAAATACTTGGGGATATGTCAACTCACCTTTAATGCTCAATATGGATTCTCTGATTTTTCTTCAGGAACACATTTTTAATATACCTGGCCCTTATTCCAGTGAAACCCACTGAAGTGAGCTCACATGATGCTGGAATAAATGTTGTTAGTCTTTGAGGTGCCACTGGACTGCTGCTCATTTTTCAGCAAGCATATCAGGCTGTAGTTCCAACAAAATCATTCTTTTAAAATGTTTGAATTGGAGTCATGTTAAGGTTCTTGAAGATACAAACTCTTCTAGCTTGACCTAGAACAGTAAAGACCATAACTAAATTATAGGTATCCCATTGCATTGCTCAAACTACCATGTTAGTATCTGCATACAGAAGGTTGTGTGTGGTATGCCATTAAGGTACAATCAAGCTGTTTGTACAATCAAGCTGAGTTATAATCTTTCATATTAGTGGCCCACACAAGCTGTTGTTGTTTTATCTTCTGTTTGACAGTACACCAGATCAAAACCATAATCAAATATCTTCTGTATCAGTTTGTTTAGCCCATACCTGTTTATGTGTACTGCGTATATTTTGTTCCTTTTGAAGTTGTTATATTGTACTAAGTATTTACTATTTTAGGAGCCATATTTTCATGTCGGTAAAGTTCTATCGAGCAAATCTGTGTTTGGGCAACTCATCTGATATCTATATGTATTTGTTTTCTTTGACTGAAATAAACTCGCGCATTACATAACACACTGAAGCTGTAATGTTCCTGAATTGGAAGTGCCAATCATTGCATGGATTAAGTGTACAGCAAGTAGCCAACTTCTTTGTCCTTGGGGCTGGGCAATCCCTGGCCAAGGTGCTTGGGGACTGAACCCTCACTGTGATCACTCAATCTCACTCTTAAGCAGCTTGGCTGGAGACAATACAGCTGCCATCACCCCGTGGAACACGTTGAAAGGTGACCTTTACAGTGCAAAAAAGTGGGGGGACATTCAAATAAAGAAGTTTTTGGGTTGTTTTCCCATTGTACATTGAGAGGGATGTGTTTGTCAGCTTTGAAATAGTGCTATGGGCTTTGGCAACAATGCTTTCCACTGCACCACCAGACTCAACAGGAGCCCACAGGGCACAACTTCTGAACTGGCTAGCAGAACTTCATTCTTCCCAGGGCTCATCGAAGATATTCTTCAAAAGCTTCTGTATCATCACAGAGAATCCCTAATTTTCAGTGCTTGGGAAGTCTTGAGGGAACAGTAACTGGGCAAAAGTGGTGTAGAAAGTCATGCCCTGCTTCTGCGTCAGTGATGTCACAGAAGCTCTAGGACTTCTCTTCAGTGATTCACTGCCTTTCCTTCTTTCAAGCTCCCTTGTCCAAAAGGTCTTGAGCAGTAAAAGGGGAGCCTTTATTTCTTTAAGGAAAATATGGTGGATAGATACTTGGCTACAGCCAATGTTGTTCTTGGATTTCTATTCGCCAGCAAAAAGGGGACTGTTATAAAAGATATTTTTGTTACGGTGGCAGGTAATTTGATTAAGATAGGGGTAATCCATTGATTGCGATAGGAATGAGTGATTCCTGAGTGTTTGTAGCTGACTGAAAGGGAATATGATAACCATGTTCAAGTCCTTGAAGGGCTGTCATATAGAGGAGGATGCCGAGTTGTTCTCTGTTGCTCAAGAAGGTCGGACCAGAACCAATGGGTTGAAATTAAATCAAAAGAGTTTCCGTCGAGACATTATGAAGAATTTTCTAACAGAGCGGTTCCTCAGTGGAACAGGCTTCCTCGGGAGGTGGTAAGCTCTCCTTCCCTGGAGGTTTTTAAGAAGAGGTTAGATGGCCATCTGTCAGCAATGCTGATTCTATGACCTTAGGCAGATGATGAGAGGGAGGGCATCTTGGCCATCTTCTGGTCACTAGGGTTGTGGGGGGGAGGTAGTTGTGTAATTCCTGCATTGTGCATGGGGTTGGACTTGATGGCCCTTGTGGTCCCTTCCAACTCTATGATTCTATGATTCTATGACTCCAAAGGAAGATTATGAACAGGTAGGGGGCCATGATGTTGCTGTAAGATGGGCTTAGACTGAAGTAAAGTCCCAAGTGGTTAGCAATATTTAAATTTCTGTATAGTCAGTTGAGCATTTTTTTTCTTCAAGTGTAAATCCAATAAAAAGAACAAAAGAGTTATTTTTATCTTACGAGTATCAGTTGCAGAAAGTGACTGAGGTATGTGTGTCTTTTATTCAACTGGATTCTGAGAATTACTGCTTTGTAATTAATCACTATTAATGTTCAAGCATTCATGAAATTCCGTTTACTTTAGATAAGCATATGTCACACAATGTTTATGCCAATGAAAAAAACTGATAACCAATAATAATTCCTGGAGGGAGGAGCTTAAATGGGACAGAATAAGCACTGAGTTGATAAATGTAAAATCATCAGTCAGTGACTGCGTGTGTGAATCAAACAAAACAGACACCAAACAAAATAGATGAAATTTATCACTGTAATTAACTGAAAACAAATATATTTTCAATACAGACAATATATATGGTCAGCTGCAAATGATCACTGTGGTGAGAAGTTGAGTGTTGGAATCCACTAAAACACATCCATTGGCTGACCGCATCCAAGTCCTGGCTCTGAGATGGGAATGTTTGGTAGCTTTGGCCATATTGTATTTCTTTATTCTCAGTACACTGTAGGGAAAAAATTACCTGCTGTATAGTACTGCATGTAAGGATTTTTGCCCGTTTAAAAGGGTAAAAATAAATGTCCTTATCTTAAGTAATCTTTGTGTGGATGCAGATGCCTGTATATGTGGTATAGTGGTTAAGAGTGGTGGACTCTAATCTGGTGAACCGGGTTGGTTTTCCGAACCCTACACATGAAGCCGGCTGGGTGACCTTGGGCCAGTCACAATTCCCTCTGAACTCTCTCAGCCCCACATACCTCACAAGGCGTCTGTTTTGGGGAGAGGAAGGGAAGGTGATTGTAAGCCAGTTTGATTCTCTTTTAAAAGGTAGAGAAAGTCGGCATATGAAAACCAACTCTTGTTCTATAAATACATATAACTTGCTGCATCAGGATACATAGATTTCAGTCAGATGCACATTCAGGTACAGATACTGTCTTTCAGTTCTGTACTGTATTCTGATGCATCTGACTGAGTATACCTAATTACATTCTAGTGCCAAAAATGCTCACATAGCTGCATATCATTAAAGCTAGATCTGGATGCTAATTAATAATTGTCTTTATTCAACGCACAATTGGTATGCTTGGGTGGATTTCCAGAATGCCAACAGGTGAAAGCTTAAAATCTCTAATCTTCTAATGTAAGAAAAGTATTCTAAGAAAAGAACAGTACTCTACAGAACAGCTAGCTGTGACTTCAGATAAAGTAAGCACCAGATCCTAAGCATGTGATCTGGAATAGGGACCTGCACAGATTTCATTTTAATCCACTTTAAGATGCTTGCTTAAGCATTGGATGTTTGACTCATGATGCCATCAGACTATCTAAGCTTAATTATGCTTAAGCGATTAACAGTGCGATCCTAAAGAGAGTTACTCCAGTCTAAGCCCATTCATTTCAATGGGCTTAGACTGGAGTAAGTCAGTAACAACTAACTAAAGCTGCACCAGTTTCAATGGGATTTAAGTATTGACAGACTGTAGCTTGATTGGGGCCTTAATGATTTGAGAACACACACACATATGCTACTGTAAATGTTTCTTACATATCAGTTTAATTTTGCATTGGGGATTTTTCAGAGGACAACAAAACAGACTGCCTTACATGTATTTACTCTTTCTTATAAGCGTAATACAAGAAATGATCTGCTGCCCGATACAAACTTTCGTGTAGGAGGCATTCCTTTGCTGTCTTACTTTTACCTAGCTATGATCCAGAGTGAACAGCGAGGCTGCAGGAAACCCATGCCTCACAGGACATGATGCCACAATTGAGACAAGATGTCATAATGCTAACTTGCCTGTATGCCTACAGCCTTTTGTTGCTAAGAGGCTTATCATGAGTCATTTTCTTTTTCAAGACAAAAACTAAGGTGGAGCAGATAAGGGGGAGGAGCCTGTAAACCTTCTTTTACAGCATCCCTCAAGCATCTCAGACTGTGTATTAACAATCATCTTTCCTCAGCAACTCATAAAATGGCACAACACAAGAATGCTTCTGTCGTTGCCGGAGCTCGTAATTCCCTTGATTTATTCCAGCTAACTAGACTCGTTCCTGAAGCACCCGCTTTAGGTGCTAAAGCAGCGCACTTGTAAGTAATGGTGAATGTTTTCAAGTATGTGTTTGCAGTGGCCGATGGATGTTGGAGAGAAAGACATTTAGGAATAGCGAACACATGAAACTTAACATATATGAAGCTGCCTTATAGTCTTGTACTAAGACTGTTGGTCCACCTAGCTCAGTACAGTCTACTCAGACTGGTTGCAGCTCACCTGGGACTTAGGCGAAGAAGGATAATTCCCACTATCTGCTGAGGCCTTTTTAACTCTAGATCACAGTGTCTGATGAGGTACTTCATTTGCTTCTAGATCCTAGAATCGGTAGAGTCCAGAGCGTGTGATGGCATCAGGTATTCCATAAGAGATGGACTATGATCTGAAAGGATGTGGGAAAACAGAGTTCTCAGTGCATCTGTTACCATACCACAATCTTTTGGCCTCAGCCTGACTCATAAAAGGATTCTACTATGCATCTGTTACAATGAACTACCCATTCTCTTTAACAATACATAACAATTAAGAAGAAAAACTCAAGAAATAAAATTGTCATTTATTTTGTGTTGGTTCCTTTATGCACACTAAAGAAAAGGTTCTGACCCTTCCTTGATACAGTGTTAATGTGATAAGATTATTTTAATGTTGTCTTCCTGCATGTACAGACCACTGATGGTGTCTTTTTAACCTCCAGCTATTTGCTGTCAGCTCCCTTTGTAGCTCTGGGTGGACTTTCACCAAGTGAGAAAGAGATACTTAAGGTAGGTGTGATGGCTTCAGATAAAGAAGTCATAAAGAGCAGTATGTAACATTTGTTCCTAACAAACTATTGATTTATCTTACTTAATGGATATTGCTGATTAAGCTGTTTTATTCTTACTGATCCACAGATTTCTACATGAAAATCATGTGCTTCGAAATCTGTAGGTTGAATGCTACAATTCCTTCTTATCCTCCAGTGGAACAAGTCTGCTCACTTAGCAGAAGAGAACTGAAGGATTCACTGTGTATCTCAACTGATAACTCCAATGAAGAAAGCAGTTGTGTTGGCTGTCTATTTGGGCCACTGGGGAGGGGGTATCAATAATCTCTATTGAGAGGTGCATGTGTTCATGACAGATCTGGGTTTTTACCCACAGCAGCGGACATTCTCTTCCTCATCTTCTTTGGTATGCTAGAATATTTGAGTGTGCACACTATACAATTTCTGAACAAAAATATGTATCTATTTCTTTAAGACTCGAGAACCTTTGAATCAGCGCTACTTCCGCAAGCAAGCTGGGCTCACCAATCGCTGGCAATTTCCTTTTAGTCCAAGTTGTGACCTGCTGGGAATTGCACAGGCTAATAAGGCTTTCCGAGTTGGTCTCAATGAGACTCTGATGAGAATAATGTCAGGTATGGTGATAACTGGGGGACAAAACTGAACGTTTTAAACCAAAAGCTTCTCTTTGAGCTTTTGTTAGTTTACTATGCAGACTTCTGAGCTTCACGGTCAAGGCTGAAATCTTGCCTATTGCTAATAGAAAAATAACTTCATAGGGTACTGATCTCTAAAATCAATAATAGTGTGCAGTGCTGTAACTAGGATCTCTGGAATGGCCTGCCGTTGGCCTAGCCAGCAGTTCCAAACCAGACCACTAGAGAGCATCTGTACATCTAGAAGAGTTTAATTGAAACCCATTAAGATAAAGAATGTGCGCTAAACGCAAGAGGAATATTTTGTTTTGCTGCTAGGCATATATGTCTCATATTCCCATTAGGAATAAATGGATACCTACATCACACAACTATAGTAAATCTGTAGTGCAAACCCAAGAGCCCAAATGGAAAGTGGGGAAATTACATATCTGAGTGTTCTTCATTTTTTTTAAAAAAAAAACCTCCCTACGTGTAGGAGAGTAGTTTCCAGACAGATATATTTTCTGATATAACATTTTTGTATGTCCTGGGATCACCCGCTCCCATAAAGACTTCAAATATGCATCCCCTTACAATAGAAAATTGTACACATCCCCACTTTTTGCATACATTTGCATAAATTAAGATATATATTCACACACATAACCAAACATGCATTGTTTACTCATAAATTATTCATATTTTGATATCTCCACACCGCCGCCACCAATCCATTCTGAACTTCCTTACCCATTCTTTGCCCTGGACTATGTAACCCATGGTTCCTAGCATCCCTAGATAACCTGCATCAGTGATGATACATCTCATCACTGTGAAGGCTGCCACTCTGCACAACGGAAACCAGTGGGACTTATTTCTGAGTAAGTATGCATAGGATTGGGCTGAGAGAGGAAATTTCCAAACCTCTGGTCAAGAGAGAAAATGCACGCCCTTTCGTTTCCTACGAGTCTAATATGTCAATTATCTCTTGGTATTTTTGTTTGTTTAATCACAATTATTGCATTTCAGTTAAAGAACAAATTAGATGATGGCAGCCATGCCTTCTACACTCCATAACTCAAGTTTAGCTACAAGGAGATCCCCGGAAATCTTTTGTTAGTTGGCATTTTCTGGTTGCATGCACTTACAGAACACATTTCTTTAGAGTCCTTCCGTAAGTAAAGCTGAAACTGTCAAATCACCATTTTTGAAGTCTTGTAACAGATGTCTAAAGGGGAAAAAATAGCAAATTATGGAAATAAATGTAAAATAATCCATTTGGCAAGTTTTTATTTTTTTTAACTCTACCCATGATAAGAGATACATGGTATTTACCACAGAGGAAAATATTAAAGCAAGATTTTTTTTTAAATCCTCCAGCTGACACCCCTGTGTCCCTGAATGCAGAACGAAAATCTTGGAAGGAAATCTCAGAGCTCCGGAAAGAGTCCAGGGGTCTACTTGTTCAATTTCCATCTGCAAAGCCCAAGTTTAGGTAACAGCAGGATGTTATTTGCAAACTAGTATTTTGCAAATAGATTAAAACTGAAAATGTTCTGTAGAGCTGATTGAAGTTTCATGATATACAATAATCAGGAATTTTGCAGTGGAGAAGATAACTACAATTAAACTAACCAGCTGCTTTATTTTTAGCAATATTGGTCCAATTTATAAAGTGCGTATACACTAGGGTTGCCAGGTCCCTCTTCACCACTGGTGAGAGGTTTTTGGGGCACAGCCTGAGGAGGGTGGGGTTTAGGGAGGGGAGGGACTTCAATGTCATAGAGTCCAATTGCCAAAACGGCCATTTTCTCCAGGTGAACTGATTTCTTTCGGCTTGAGATCAGTGGTAATAGCAGGAGATCGCCAGCTAGAATCTGGAGGATGGCAACCCTAGTATGTACACATGATCCTTTATTTGCTTGCCTGCTTATTCCTGCTCTTTCTGAGTTTAGTGTGACTTACAAGAACTCTGAATTAAACCATCAGATAACAACAACAAAAACTGTTAAAACAACTAAGCTAAACCAGCCCATGTAACCCTGATGGCCAGATGGGAGATTATAAACAGTGTTAGGTGCCTTTTGGAAAGGAAATGTTTTACATGTCCTATGAGAAACGATCCAAGAAAGCATCTTCCAAACCTCTTCTGGACAATTATTGCACAATTGTGCTACAACCAAGACAGCATATGTCTTAGCTAAGACACAGCTGATCTACTAAATGGAGGGGGAGTGTCTCTAAAAGAGTCTGGTGGGCTGACCTCAGTGGTGCATGCATTCATATGGTGTGGTCCTTCAGGTATGTAGGTCCCAGGTTAAGAAGAGTTTTAAAATACAACGCTTGAACTGTGCATGGATTCCAAGTAGGGTTGCCAACCTCCAGGTACTACAGCTGATCTCCAGCCGATAGAGGTCAGTTCACCTGAAGAAAATGGCGGCTTTGGCAACTGGACTCTATGGCATTGAAGTCCCTCCACTCCCCAAACCCCACCCTCCTCAGGCTTCGCCCCAAAAATCTCCAGGTATTTCCCAACCTGGCGCTGGCAACCCTAAAGCCAAGTTCCCCATACAAGACCCCCCAAAATCTAGTGGTGCTTATACTTTTTGATTAAATAAACCCAAAATAATTAATTTTCAATTGATATTGTAATTTTTAGTTATTCTTTTTATATAGCTGTTTGTATTAGATGCATTCAGATTAGAGATTTTTAAAGTTTGCAAGTAGCAAAAATTGTATTGAGACTTCCTACAACAGCAGCTGGCACAAACCTTGATGATGAAACTTTATATTGTTTTACATAGGTGATTTTAGTTTGTCGTTGTTCTTGGATCACCTAGACCTTCTACAGATTAAACAAACAAGTGTTTTAGAAATTCTGTCTCCAATAACCAACATCGCGCTTGACATTTACAGGGTACTTGTTTCTGGCCAAAAATGTGTCGTATAATCTATAGTTTTATTCCCCCCCATTGGTATTCCTTGTCTGATGCAACAACTTACCGTACCTCCCTTTTTTAGTTGTCAAGTAGACCAATCTTTAGCAGAATGATGATGCTTCATCATTTCAACCACAGTAGAAAGTTGAACGATAGGCATAAAATAAGAACCAAATGCAAGCAGAAGTGAGATTTACAATGAACATGTCTTTTAAAAAGGAAAATCCCTTCAGGTATAAGATGATGGACAGAACACTATCTAATTTTTCCCATAATAAATCTTTTTCATTTTACGTTCCCTCCCCCCCAGTACTACTGAATTCATGTGTTTGCATGTAAATATCCTGGACATCTCTTATTCTCTTATTGTTTTGGACATTTTCCCCTCCTTTTTTATAGTTGTGCTCTTTGTGTCTTAATGATCTCAGCCCCCTCAGTTGACAGTACACACTTTCTATGTTGTTATATGTCTTGACTCTCTCTTCGACAACATACTTCAAAACATGGCCTTAGTCTATTTTAGGAACACTTATCATTTCCCCCCTCAAATTTCTTTTTTCCACATCGTTCTGCTCCAAACTGCCATTAACAGTCAGTGACCTAACTTGAACTGAACTCTGTTATTTCCTTTGTTGATGTCTTTCCTCTGTGCTTCCACCTTTTTGGCCAGGGAGGTATGGGAACAAACACCCTTTTATGCTTTTTTAAAACTCTGCAACTGCTTCTGGTTTTCTCCCAGTTTTATATATGAAATTTATTATTACGTATATAACAACAACTGTTTAAATTGCTGTTTCTTTTCAGAAGCATTTGTACGGGTGTCAACAGGGTATTGTCGAAGGCTTTCACGGTCAGAGTTCATTGGTTCTTGTAGGTTATCCGGGCTGTGTAACCGTGGTCTTGGAATTTTCTTTCCTGACGTTTCGCCAGCAGCTGTGGCAGGCATCTTCAGAGGAGTAACACTGAAGGACAGTGTCTCTCAGTGTCAAGTGTGTAGGAAGATATAGTCAGAAAGGGGTTGGGTTTGAGCTGAGTCATTGTCCTGAGTCATTGTCATTGTCTGTCAACAGGGTGTTTTATTTAGTTTTGTTGCTTCACAATACATTTATTTCCAGTCAGGACAAAACTGTATGTATTGCGATCAGGCCATTCTTCAGTGGGTATTTAAAAAATAAAAATAAAGACAAAAGCAGATGGGGAAGGAGAGACATCTGCATCAGACTAAGGCATGCAGGTCCATGGGCTGGATCCTTTCCCCCACTTTCCCCCATGCAGCCTCATAGCTACCTCTCAGAAATACAGATTCTTTCCAAATTTGTGCAAAAAATCTTAATCTCTTTTCCTTATGGAAATGTGAGGTGGGGGGGAAACATGCATGCAGTTTTCCACAGTATTGCCTCTCACTAGATGTTAGGTGGGGAAGCTGGAAGATTACTCTAGAGGGGGCTCCTGTCCTGAAGTGGTTAACCCACTAATGACTGTTTATTCTCATACCCCCTGTTCCATAACTTCTCCCTTCCCTTTTTGCTACTTTGTATTTGCTTGCTCTCCTTCTTTGTTTTTTTCGTTTATTTTTTTTTTCATTTAGGAAAATCTGTCTCTCAACCTTCCCTCCTTTATGTCAGCAGCAACAAGCAAGAGTGAGCGCCCTAGGAAGAAAATGTGAACAATATTTATACCATTATTAGATCTGCCCCCTACTGTTTGCAAGGGGTAACTTGCCTCAAAACTAGGTTGAGCATGGGATGAGAAGGGGTAAGGTGGCAGGACAAAAATGATGTACTTGTGCGCTACAGATCAAAACTCAGATTTTTTTGGGAAGTGTTTTCAGGGAGACACATGAGCCAGGCCCCGTCAGAAGGGATCCACTTCTCTAAGCCTGCTCCAGTACTAGGGTTGCCAACCTCCAGTTGAGGACTGAAGACCTCCCATTGTTATTGTTATTAAATTTATACCCCAGCGTCCCGAGCCACTGCCAGGCTCAGGGCAGCTTCCAACAATAGATATATAGGTATGTGTGTAAGTGCCATCAAGTGGCTTCTGACTCATGGTGACCCTATGAATCAATGTCCTCCAAAATGTCCTCTCTTTAACAGCCTTGCTCAGGTCTTGCAAACTGAGAGCTGTGCCTTCCTTTATAGAGTCAATCACGTCAACATCATGTCAACATTAAAACATCACATTAAAACTATAAAACTAGACCCAACTTAAAACATAGACGGTACCCTAATTCAACAGCTCCTACAGAAATATTCACTGAGGAGGTTGGCAGAGAGGGAGATCAGTGAGGCCAATCTCTCCAAGGGGCACACCAGCCCAAGGCCAGGAAGGCAAACAATAACAGGGATGGAGAAGGCATAGAAGGAGAGGGTCAAAAAGGATAGGATAGGGAATATGGGGAAGGGGGAGAGAAAGGCAAGGAGAGGGCAGGGAGGCCAGCTGATCTGCAAATGGTTGCTGTCTTCAACCATATGCCTGGCAGAACATCTCTGTCTTACCTGCCCTGTGGAATTGAGCTAGGTCCCACTGGGCACGGGTCTCACTTGACAGAGAGTTCCACCAGGCAGGGACCAGGGCCAAAAAAGCCCTGGCCCTGGTCAAAGACAGCCAGATGGTTGTAGGGCCAGGGACTACCAACAAATTCTTATCAGTTGAGCTTCATGCTCTTGGGGGAGGGGGTGTATCAGTAGAGGTAGTCCCGCAGATATGATGGTCTCAGACCGTTTAGGGCTTTGAAGGTCAGTACCAAACCTTGAACCTGATCCGGTACTCAGTCTGGAGCCAGTGCAGTTGGCGGAGCACAGGTTGTATAAGTGCCCTTAATGGAGTCCCCGTAAGGACCTGCGCCACCACGTTCTGGACCAGTTGAAGCTTCCAGAGCAGCCTCAAGGGTAGTCCTGCACAGAGTTAATTGCAGTAATCTAGTTTAGAAACGACCATTGTATGGATCACTGTGGCTAGGTCAGAACAGGATAGATAGGGAATTAGCTGACAGGATTGGCAGAGGTGGAAGAATGCTGACCGAGCCGTATTTGTGACTTGGGCCTCCAATGAGAGGGAGGCATCCAACGTCACCCTCAAACTCTTGATGGAAGAAGCTGGCACCAGCTGTACTCTGTTAAGGGTGAGGAGCTGAATTTCCCTATCTGCACCCTCCCAGCCAAGTCACAGGATCTCTGTCTTTGACAGGTTCAATTTGAGGCAGCTCTGCTTCAACCTACCAGCCACTGCCTCCAAACACCTGGCCAGCTTTTCTGGGACAGTATCCGTCCGCCTGTTCATCAACAGATACAGCTGGGTGTCATCTGCATACTGATGGCAACCCAGCCCGAAGCTCCTGACAAACTGGGCAAAGGAACGCATATAGATGTTAAAAAGCATTGGGGAGAGGACTGCTCCCTGCAGGACCAAAGGATTACAAGTGATCTCCAGATGACTGAGATCCAAGTCCCCTGAAGAAAATGACTGCTTTGGCAGGTGGACTCTATACCTGTTGAGCTTCCTCCTCTCCTCAAATCCCACCCTTTCCAGCCTCCACCCCCAAAAATCTCCAGGTATTTTCCAACCCTAAAGCCAAGTTCCCCATACAAGACCTCCCAAAATCTAGTGGTGCTTATACTTTTTGATTAAATAAACCCAAAATAATTAATTTTCAATTGATATTGTAATTTTTAGTTATTCTTTTTATATAGCTGTTTGTATTAGATGCATTTAGATTAGAGATTTTTAAAGTTTGCAAGTAGCAAAAGTTGTATTGAGGCTTCCTACAACAGCAGCTGGCACAAACCTTGATGATGAAACTTTATATTGTTTCAACATCATAGGTGTGCCAGGTGGCAACCCTATCTGGCACACAGCAAAAACACACATGATAAAACTCTTACTTTACTAATTAGGCAGTCGTTATTATAACGAGTGTTACTCAGCTCCTCTGAGTGATGAATATGACTGATAATTTCCGGTAGTGACAATCACAACTTTTGCCATTTCATGTGCATTAAAACAAAACAATTCTAAATATATTTAACCCCTGGTTTCTTCTTTTCCCCTCTCTTAAATGAGTTTTTTCTCTGACCAAGGAGCTCCACATGAGATGCTTTTTTCTTACACGCAGAAGATCACCGAAAGCTTAGAGCCAGGTGGGTCATTCCAAATGTAAAAAAATACCTTCTGTGATATATCAGCCTTCCACATTCTTTCTTATGGCTGTAACTGGCCTATAATTTTTAGAGACGCAGCTCACTTTCCTAATGGCACTCTCTGTTTCTTCAGATGTAGCACTGGAGTGTCTGGGCTTCCAGTGGGATCTTCATCGCATCTACGTATTTAAATCCCAGCTCCTCGCAGACCTTGTTGCTTCCTCTATACAGCATCACGGTATGTATCATACAGACAGCAAAACTGACAAAGGTATTGAAAAGACTTTGAAGTCCCTGTTATTTTGATAAGGATAAAATAACTATTTATTACTATCATGCCCTTCCCTTCTACAAAGGTAGCTTGGGTGGTCTACAAAGCTTAAAACATCAAGGTATAATTCTAAATTAAACACAGAACACAAACACAACAGCGAGCCTCCACAAAATTTAGCCCCAATAATATTTAGAGGAGACTATTCCTGAAAGGGGGGGGGTTGATCCACGGTGTCCGGGAGCAGTAGGGCCAGGAACGGCACAGCCGCACCACGTCTTCAGAGGCTTCCCAGCCACTGTGGAGACAAAAAAAAAACTTTTAAAAAATAGAAAAATGGGGGAAATCGCCCATTGCGTAAAGCAAGGCTGCACCACAAAAACAGGTGGCATAGCCACGCCACTGCTAGAGGAGGCATTCCCAGAGTGAATGGGGTTAGGAAGCTGTTCAAAGGCAGCTCCACCCTCAGGAAACACCTCCCCATTCCGGTGTGGGCTTTCCCTTCTGGGAAAGCCCTGCCGGCATGGCTGCGCTGGCGGTGGAGGCTGCCAGCTCCTGAATGCCAGCGTGTTTGCCCCTGCGCCGGCATAGGTGCCACTTTATTCCGTGATAAGGTGGCATCTTCACTGGCACAGAATCATGCCAACTCCTAAGGAGCTTGGCTCCCCCTTCAAGAATGGGCTGTAACAGTGCCATCCGAAGCAGAATTTATTCTCTTAAGGCCAATTACTTCAGTGCACTTGTGTGTGTGTGTGTGTGTGTGTGTGTGAGTGAGTGTGTTAAGTGCCTTCAAGTCGCTTCTGACTCATGGCGACCCTATGAATGAAAGTCCTCCAAAATGTCCTATCTTTGGCAGCCTTGCTCAGATCTTGCAAATTGAAGGCTGTGGCTTCCTTTATTGAGTCAATCCATCTCTTGTTGGGTCTTCCTCTTTTCCTGCTGCCCTCAACTTTTCCTAGCATGACTGTCTTTTCCAGTGACTGCTGTTGTCTCATGACGTGACCAAAAGACGATAGCCTCAGTTTAGTCATTTTAGCTTCTAGGGTCAGTTCAGGCTTGATTTGATCTATAACCCACTGATTTGTTTTTTTGGCAGTCCACGGAATCCGTAACCCTCTCCTCCAACACCACATTACAAAGGAATCTATTTTCTTCCTATCAGCTTTCTTCACTGTCCAGCTTTCACACTTTCAATGCACTTAGAAGGGTGCAATTTTGTTTCGGATTGCACTGTAGGACATATAAATATATCTTGGTTCTCTCTTTTCAATTTCCTCTCTTTTCCATGGCCACAAGCAGTTAATTTTCTCCAAGATATTTATAAGCTCTGATTAGGAATGATTCAGTATTAAGATTCAAGGACGATTACATTCTTATGACCTAATGGTCATCCTCTGTTAAAATTGCCAGTTTACGAGAAGGGAAAAAAAGCATTTTTAAAAAATTATTTCATCTATTCTTTTTTAAATCTATTGGTAGTTAAAGTCACTCATGTCTATATTCTGCCATTTTGTGTGTGTATGTCTTTAGTGCTTTCATTCCCATACAAATCCTCTCATGTATCCAATGTTTTTGACAGAACCTAGATGTTACAAACAAGGTCTACTACCTGGATGGAAAGATAAAAAACCCTGTGAAAAGAAGCAAAAAATGCCCAAAATAACCATTGCCTTGGATATTAACGATCCAGATGTCACTCGAGTTGGTAATGACTTTAATGCCTATTTTGACACTAGCCCCAAATACATTTAGGATGATTCTGTAGGTTGGCAACTTTCTATAGAAGTACCTTTGATTCGTATGAAGAGAATTGGCCATAGGTAACACCTGCCCTTTAAGATCGCAGTGTGGTCTTTTCCTATGGAACCTAAAGACGAAGGGACTGTGGAAGGAAAGTCAAGTAGACCAGTCTTGTCTGCCCACTCCTTCCCCTTCCTTGAGTAGAAAGTGGAATGCTTGACTTCCAATTTGTTATTGGTCTTTTGTGTCATCCAAAAAATGTATCATGCATGTTCCCAAGCCCTCAGAAATTTATAGTACCCTGGGGAGGGTCTGTTTTTGGAGGACAAAGTGCCTTGGTAATAATTGGTTCTTGGCAGTTATGCCTACTGAGCATCTGCTACGTGGGGGAGGGATCCAGCAGCAAGCACAGAAGTAGCTGTGAATTGCACAACACATCCTTTTAAGTTAGAGATTCCAGCCTCCAGGTGGGACCTGGGGATCCCCTAGAACAGTGATGGTGAACCTTTTAGAGACCGAGTGCCCAAACTGCAACCCAAAACCCACTTATTTATCGCAAAGTGCCAACACGGCAATTTAACCTAAATACTGAGGTTTTAGCTTAGAAAAAAAGCTAGTAACCCGTGATGGACTTTTCCTCCAGAAATTTGTCCAATCCCCTCTTAAAGGCATCTAGGCTAGATGCCATCACCACATCCTATGGCAAGGAGTTCCACAGGTTAATTACATGCTGGGTAAGTGGGTGCTCCTCTTTTAGTAGAGGATTTCACTGTAAGGTGAGAGGCGCCGCAAAGCCCGCGCTGTGGCCCGAGCGCTCTGCTCCCCTCCAGTTATGCCACACTGTGAGCTATGCTCCCCTCTAACCTAGCTCCTCTCCAACCCCACCACGGGAATCACCTTTGCCAAAGACTCAATGGGCTGCTGTCCGCGCTGCACCCTCACGCCGCATGTGAGCCGCCCTGCCGCATGTGACGGGAGGGAGTAAGCGCTCCCATTGGTCTGCTGGGCAGAGAGGCGGGTGATGTGAGAAATGCCCTCAGGCGCATGTGGAGAAGGGGAGGGGAGCAGCCTGGCCCCGCGTCCCTCTGGCTTTCTAGTAACGAACTCAGGTGAACTCTGTGCTGGGGCGACGGTGCGCGTGCCCACAGAGAGGGCTCTGAGTGCTCCTTCTGGCATGCGTGCCATAGGTTCGCCACCACTGCCCTAGAATTACAGCTCATCTCCAGAGGAGTTCCCCTGGAGGAAATGGATGCTTTGGAGAGTGAACTCTATGACATCGTACCCCGCTGAGGTCCTCGTCCTCCCTAGGCTACATCCCCAAATCCTCAGGGAGCTTCCCAACCTAGATCTTACAACCCTAACCCGTCATTCCCTCGCCGGCTATTTTAAGGTTGGAAAAATTCTGATTAGGAGAGAAAGGGGACCATTTGTCTCTTGCACCATGGTCATGGGGGGAATCACTCATAAAGCTTGCCTATTTATGTTACCTTTTGATTTGACATGAAGCTTTTGCTGCTGCACTCAAGAATTTATACGACTCAGAAATAGAAGTGAATGAAGAAGACATTGTGGGTATCTTGGCTTCTGCATCAGTCCTACAATTCCCTAAGCTCTTCCTGAAGTAAGTAGCCATTGGTGTGCCGTAATGAAATTGGATTGAGATGTGCAGACTGGGCCGCATGGCAGTGAAAAATGCTGGCATTGCTCTCTTACTATGATTTAGTACTGTGAAATGTCAGCCTTTGTCAGCCAGCACGTTGTGTATGTAGAACACATTTGTGCAGGGAAAAAACTGTTCGAACAATGGTATCAGCCATAACCTATATATTGATTTCAGTCACCAAGACAATAGCTGCCCTCTTGAAGGGCAAAATATGGTTTATATTGTAGAGGCAGCAACATTGTTGGTTACCATTGCTAGTAACCCTAATGAGGTGGTGATTTTTTGCACCTTTCTGTAGTCCAAGTACTGGGCCAACCTATTTTCTTTTCTTTCTTATAGGCAGAATGTTCAGTGTCTTTTGGCAGAACTCTCTTGAATTAGGTATTCTTAGAATGAAAGAATGAGAGAAATATGTTTTTCTGTTACCAGCAGAAGCAACCAGCAAAAGTAATGCCTGTAGTCTGCCAAGAGATGTGGAATGAATCATCTGTGTTGCTATTTTACTGGAAATAGGTCCCTGTATTTTTAAGCTGGCACTTTTTGGGAATAGATCTGACTGAAGGTGACATGCTAGACTTGGCAAAATCAATTTTATCTCTGTGGCTGATGAAGTAAACATATTTTAAAGGCACAGACACACTTTTCTTTCATATCCCTATAAAAACTTCAATCTAATTTGGGCATATATTAGAATATACATTATGGAATGTATAGCTACATCTATTTAAAAAAATGCTCCGAAAAGTTATATACACAAATTTTATGTATGCATTTGTCAAAGTTACTTATTGTGAGGAGGTGTTGTTTGAAAATTTTAAATGTTGTGTATTCATGGATGTGTCCTGGATTGAGAAAGAAGAATTTGTGCTCTTGGAACAGTAGTACAATACTCTAGTACAGAGGTTCCCAAACTTTTTTTAGTCATGGAGCACTTTTCAGGAGAGAAATTCGTCACGGAGCACTAATTTTCACCTAGCACCTATATACTAAACCGAATGACAGTAGTATTTTTCTTTCCAGTCTCTTCACGGAGCACTAGGAGATATTTCGTGGAGCACCAAGTGCTCTACGGAGCACAGTTTGGGAACCTCTGCTCTAGTACAATATCATGGAAATCATGACGGTCTCCCTGTAATCCAAGTGGCAGCAAATAACTGTAGCAAGGGGACTCTGGAGAATCTTTAGGAAAGAGTGGGAAAAGGATGAACAGCTGTATTTCATTAGCTTGGAATAGGGTATGCCTCTGTAGCTTTTCTCTGTGTGTTCTTTCTTGTGCCAGGTCAGATCTTGTTTTGGCAAAAAAAAAACAAAAAAAAAAACAGCATGTGGCTCACAACTTTCACTATAAAGCAGCACAAATTTTACTAAAGTGAACTGAGAAGATAACAACATGCCAACAGGGCAGATCTTGTGGCAGAGGAATGGGTAAAAGATAGACCATGGTCTACCCATGGACCACTGGCTAGTTTATACCACACCACCTAATACCTTGTAGTGGTTGAGAAGCTTGTAAAAAATGCTAGGCTAGGTAAGCCTTGGTCTGATCCAAGAAGGCACTTCTTATTTTCCTAGCCCTGAGTTACATATTTAGGATCCCTTAACACAGATTATATACCTGGACTATGAAAAGGTCCTCAGTATACACTCTCACTTTGTGGATTTGAAACATACTGATGGATGACAGGGATTCTAATGAAAAATAGACCATAGATGATGACTGATCAGGCTTCTATAGAATAAGTGATTGAGTTGATAGTCTGTAATCTACTTCTGCATAAAGCAATCTCAGAACTCTTTTTCCTCCAAAATTTCATTCTTAGCTTTTGGACATGTTATCCTCTTTCTCTTTTCTCTCTTTTTGCTATGGTCAGTCAGTGAGACTACAAGGAGGTATGTTAACCCTAGGAATTATTACAAGGAAGTGTAGGGGATGAAAGTTAAGATTTTTTTTTTTTAATGACAGTTTCAGTTGATGGGCAGGTTCATCAAGGAGCACCCTTAAAAAAGGATGGTCTCAGACATTTAAGGCTTTGCAAACAAAAACAATTTCTGCACAGAACCCCATGAACATCCCACTGTGCTGTACAGCAGCTAGGGTGAAGCCCAGATGAATGTTGCCAGCACCAAGAGAGTACCCTCCCTATGCCTAGGGTTGCCAACTTCCAGGTACTAGCTGGAGATCTCCTGCTATTCCAACTGATCTCCAGCCGATAGAGATCAGTTCCCCTGGAGAAAATGGCCACTTGGGCAATTGGACTCTATGGCATTGAAGTCCCTCCCCTCACAAAACCCCACCCTTCTCAGGCTCCACCCCAAAAACCTCCCGCTGGTGGCAAAGAGGGGCCTGGCAACCCTACCTATGCCCCCTTGGCCATATAAACGATGAACAGGTGATTTAGTCAAAGTCCTTTCATCAGTACATGCCTCAAGGGGCTCACCAAGTTTTCAGGCTCAACACATATTTTTTTCAAACCAATTTATTTATTTTAAGACTCTAAAAAAGTAATCAGACAAAAACCAAAAGCTTTTATTTATTCGTTTATTTTCAACTCTAATTCTGGTGTGAGTTGTAGCCAGCCAGAGGCCTACCAAAACTTAGAGTGAGTCCACATTCAACTTGTTAGAAGAAAACTGTTTCCTGCTTCTCTTGTTTAAACCACAATTTATACGTTGCTTTTTCTTTTTCTTTGTAGGTGTGTGCAGGTCATGAGAAGTAGCATTTCCCCAGCAAATGTCTGTAGTTATTATTCTGCAGGCTGCAAGGTGAGTTCTTGATTAGATATTTAAAGCATGAAACCTGTTTTGAGTAACAACTTTGCTTAATGCTGACCCGTTGGGCCTGATTAGCTGGAAGGCTCACAACGTCCATTGTTGAAATTTGTGCCTCTGCAGGTCACTAGAGGCCTCGGTATAGTCACAGTGCTTCTCTGAGGGTTTATCTACACATTACAAAGGTCTCGTATTCGTTCAGGACTTTGCATCAGACGTGCAATGGGAGTTTTCTGCCTCCCCACCACCCACACACACAACAGCTTTTTTCGGTTTGGAACCAAACCAGGCAGGGAGAAGGAGCTTTAGCCTCTCCCAAATGTTTGCCCATCTGCAAACCATCCAGTGGAACTGCTGCTAGCTACATTGTTAAAATTGTGTTATTTACATGGCCAAAAGCCAGTTTCATAATGGGAGCCGGTAGCAGTTTCATCAGGCAGTTTGCGAGCACAAAAACAGCTTGGGGAGAAGCTTAAGCTCCTTCTCCTTACCTCCTTCAATCACAAGCAGAAAAGAGCTGGTGTTGGGGTGGAAGGCAGAAAACTTCAATTGCACATCTCATTAGGGTTGTCAGGTACCCCTGGCCACCAGGGGAGGGTGGGAGTTGGGTTGCCACCTCCAGGTTGGGTAGGGTTGCCAACCTCCAGGTGGTGGCTGGCGATCTCCTGCTATTACAACTGATCTCCAGGCGATAGAGATCAGTTCCCCTGGAGAAAATGGCCGTTTTGGCAATTGGACTCTACGGCATTGAACTCCCTCCCCTCTCCAAACCCTGCCCTCCTTAGGCACTGCCCCAAAATCTCCAGGTATTTCCCAACCTGGACATGGCAACCCTAAGGTTGGGAAACTCCTGGAGATTTGGAGATGGAGCCTGGGGAGGACAAGGACTTCAATGGGGTACAATGCCATAGAGTCCAAAGCATCCATTTTCTCCAGTGGAACTGATCTCTCTAGTCTCCAGATGAGCTGTAATTCGAGAAGATTCCCAGGCCCCAGCCCCACCTGGAGGCTGGCAACCCTACATGTCATGCAATGTCCTCATGTTTTTCCCCAACAAACATGAGGACTTTGTAATGTGTGGATTGACACTGAGCCGACTGCTTTCCCTTAAGGTGGGGCCTAGGTTTTTTTCAGAATTTCAACTGATCTCTAGCTTACAGAGATCAATTCTCCTGGTTGAAATGGCAGCTTTGAAGGGTTGACTCTATGGCATAACAACTTTAACTCCCCTACCCAGAAACCACCCCCAGATCTCTAGGAATTTCCCAAGCTGGAAGTGTCAACCTTGCTCTAGTTCTTTAAGGGAAAATTACTGGCCTTTTCCCTGCATTTCCTTCCTGAATACTGCCTCTCCTAAGTTATAAAGTGATCAGCCCGGATGAGAAGGAAACTGTCTTTGACAAAATGGTGACAGCAGGATTGCCCTTAGCAGTGGCAGACCTACATTTTTGGGACCCTGAAGCTTGAACTGTTATGGGGGGCCCCTTCACAACCAGCATCAATAGGGCAACATCCAACAAGGTCCAAAGGGCCTTGCTGCCCTTGCAACGACCTCGAGGCCCAAATGGCGGAGAACGGGGTGGTGGGGTGGAGCCCTTGAAAATGGCCCATACTGTGAACCCCCTTCCCACCAGCAACGAGGTCTGGGTATCTGTTGTTATCTTCTTCAATGGGATTGTTCTATGGCAGATGTATATGTTCCTTCTCTAATACAGAGGTAGAAGATCATCAGAGGGGCTCGTTAGGATAAAGAGGTGAAAATCTTATTTTTGGTGTTAAAATGCACAAGCAAGATGAGTGCAGCCTGAATTGAGAATTCACATGTCATTTTATGGTTCCGATTGGCTCTGGCCTAAGGGCTGAGCTACAGAACTATTAAGCCATGCACCAACGAAGGATTTGAGGATCCAGCTGCCAAAATGTAGGCTATGAATAGATTCTGGTGAGCTCAGCAAGCCCATGCAGCTGGGAGTTCGGGCCCTGCAAGCCCCCGAGAAAATTTTGAAATTTGACCAATTACAGGGATATTTTGAGGCCATATGAAATGGATATTAGAGCATATTCTAATGTCAATATTAAGTACTTCAACCCATTGGCTTATGATTCTATCACCAAAATAGTTTTTTAAAAAGTGTTTGTTATTAAAATAAGGCTATCAATTTTGTTGAAAAATCCATTCATTAAAAAATATAGTTGCTTCGGGGGCCCTCAGGGATTAAGGGCCCCAAAGCTTAAGCTTCATTAGTTTCATAGTAGATCCACCACTGGCCGTTAGTAATGAACGTCTTTGAGATGTACCAACAGAATACATAGAATAGAATATATTTCATACATTGCACAGAGGGAAGGCTTGGTTTGCCAAGTATACTCTCAAAAGACAACTGCAAATCATAGCTCCTTGGCAAGTACATCTGTGACATCCCTTCATTTCTTGCATTCTCAGTTTACATTTTTTAAAGTATATACTTAGGCACTGCCCCAAAATCTCCAGGTATTTCCCAACCTGGACATGGCAACCCTAAGGTTGGGAAACTCCTGGAGATTTGGAGACGGAGCCTTTTCCTTTAGAAAAAGGAAAGGGCATGTTATTTTACTCTGAATCTGCACAGGATGTTTTAATTTCCACTTTCCACCACAAGATGGTCCCAAAGTTCAGAATTTCTTTTGCACCATTTTCTTCCCTTTGGAATCAGTACAAGCAACCCTTCTTGGTCTCCGACTGTGAGAGGTGGATAGAGGTGAACCTTGTCCCTCAGCTGGGCTCTCAGATTCACCTGCGGAAACTGCCACTGGAACTACTACAGAAGGTGCTCAAATCTTCAAGGTCAGTTTGATAGGAGGAATGGGAAGTAAGTTTGATAGTAAATACGTAGAGAGTTTGTACTGCCTTCTATACAGACTAGTACACAATATTGGCCTTCATTGGTTCTCTCCACAACTGAAATTGAAAGGTTCAGTTTCTTAAATACTAGCCCTTCTTCTTGGTTTTTTACCTGTTTGCTCTACAGCCTTAGAATCTGACCATGACTGAAATAAATACTCCACTTAGTTGTCTGACTTTCACAACAATTATACCTCAGTCACTAGAATAGAAGGGGGTGTACTGCGTTCACATTGGACCTCACATCATGGAAATCCACACAAAAAAAGTCACATTTTGAAGACTATAATAAGAACATAAGAAAAGGCCTGCTGGATCAGCCCAAGGCACATATTGTCCAGCAGTCTGTTCACACAGTGACCAACCAGGTGCCTCTAGGAACCCCACAAACAAGACGACTGCAGCAGCACCATCCTGCCTGTGTTCCACAGCACCTAAGATACTAGACATGCTCCTCTGATCCTGGAGAGAATAGGTATGCATCATGACTAGTATCCATTTTAACTAGTAACCATGAATACCCCTTTCCTCCATGAACATGTCCACTCCCCCCTTAAAGACTTCCAAGTTGGCAGCCATCACTACATCCTGGGGCAGGGAGTTCCACAATTTAACTATGCATTGTGTGAAGAAATACTTCTTTCAAAACTTGTAAGTAACCAACATGTATTTATTTGTCCTGGCAAATGCAAATCCTTGATTTGAGGAAGGGTCCTAAGAGGGTTAGAACTGAAGGGGCAATAGTGTAAATCTTCTGTAAGGCTGTTTCGTGTATTCATATGATTCCTGACAGCAGTCTACAAGTTAAAACTAATTTCTTCTGTTTCCTTCATGTGAGAAGCAGCTCTGAGAAACATTTACTGCACTTATGGGCCTAATGCCATACACATCAAACTGCTAGTACAAATTTGATTCATAGGCCAGCTTCTTTTACTCTCAGTGACATACACATTAAAAAAAAAATCTATTTTGCTAAAATTCAGTAAGATTTCCCCTGGAATTAATTTGCTGTCTCACAACATGTCTGCTAGTATAGTAATTTTCATCCGAGAATACTTACAGAGTTCTAAAAGAGCATACTTGTGGTCAGGTCAGTATTTCATTTTAAAAACAATTTGTGGATTAGCAAAATCCAAAGAAAATCGTCAGCCTTTCCTGCTAAATCCTATGCTCACAAGAGCCCCTATGTTTGGCATGAATGGGTACATTCCCATGTAAAAAACCTGTCTTTTCTGAACTTTCTGAGCTGTGGGATATCTAATAGCTATTTAAAGGCCCATATGAAAATGAGTGGATGACAGCAACCCAAGCAATATTAACAAAAACGATGCTTTAGGGCTTTTCTTAATGTCTCAGAACCCCTCACATTCATTACCTAAAGCAAACCCCATGTAATTTATTTATTTCCAAAATATAGATGAGAGCGTGGAAGCCTACAGTGCAATCCTAAACAGAGTTATACCCTTCTAAGACCACTGACTTTAAAGGGTGTAATTCCATTTAGGATTACACTGTTACAGACAGTGAATTGCCTGAACTGCAAGGGGGAGATAGACGGGGTGGGGGGAGAACAGGACTGCAGCAGCATCAACAGTAGTAGTAAACATCTCCCCATCCTTTATGTGTTCGTTCTACTGGCTGAACAGGATCTGCTCACGTACAGACTCCACATGTGTAGCATACTCAGTTAGGACCCATGCAAAACGTGAGGTTCTTGATCATATGAACAGGCTTATGAGTACACAGTCAATCAAGATCTGTGGATGGGATGCATACACTTTGGGATGGGCTGTGTCACTGTGACCCCACCCCACTCCCCGCCCAAGTATGTTCAGTTTGCTTGAATAGTACATAATGTATAAGGTGTTGGCTACTGTAAAATGGGCTAGTTTGTACAGCTCCAATTGTGATAGGTCTCTCTTGTGTATTAAGAAAACAAATGCTGATTTCTGCTTTGTCTGATGTCTTCTGGACAATGAATCACAAGATTCCTTCCTCACCAGATTTTAGGCTATAGATTAATTTACCTATTAGATTGGCATCCTGCCCTTCCTTTAAGGGGCTGAGGGTATATACAACAATGAACGACGAAAACATTGCCATGCTGAGCAGGCCTGGAAGTAAAGAGGTAACAGTGAATGTGAGCAGCAGGTACATGTGAGCAGCAATCAGAAAAAGCCGTCACATGGTAGGCATTTCATGAATAAAGCAACAGAATATATAAATGCCACAATTAAAATCTATCTGAACATTATTGCAAAGCCATGGAAACATTAAAGGCCTTCTGGAGAAAAGAAGATTTTTCTAAAGGCTGTTAAATTCGGACATCTGTGAGCCTCATTCTAGCAACAGGATGAATACAAAAAGGGAGAAGAAGAGAGAGGTTGTCATTCCACCATCGTCAGTTAGAGATTTCTTTGGAACAGCTATACATCTAGGCTCCTTGTTTAAAAGGTTTGCTTAAGCTTGTTTGAACAGAATGTCTGCTTTGGAAAGGGGGGAATCCCTTTTCTGATGAGTTAAAGACCCATTGCTTTTACTTCCAAATGTCACTGAAAGCTACGCACATTTTCCATGCTTTTAATTCCTAAATAGACTCTTGTGTTTTTTTGAGAAGTCCCTTCACTCTGCCCTTCTCAGAATGCAATTAGTTTCCTTCCACAATGTTTTAAGAGCTGCCCTTTTAAAGTTTCCTGGCCACCATGTGACCCTTACAAAAGACTCTGTCTGTTCTGTTAGGTAAGATTAGGCTGAACATCTCACTTGTCTTTAAAGATGACTTTATAGGTAAGATGTGGGGCAGAAGGGAAGTCTTCACCAGATCAGATTAGTAAGAAATTAGCAGCCAAGCCAGAAGTCCAAATTGCTGTATGTTGCAGCAAAAGACAGACAGCAGATATTCGAAAAGGGAACATATGGAGAACACAACAGATGTATAAAATTATACATGGAGCAGGGACAGTCCTTCTGCCAAACACCTTGTGGCAACTCAGTGAAGCTGAAAAGAAGCAGATTAAGGGAAGACAAACTGAAGTACTTCTTCACACAGTGGATAATTAATTTGTGAAACTCACTGTTACAGGATGCTGTGATGGCCACAAGCTTGAATAGCTATAAAAGGAAGTTATACATTTGTGTAGAATAAGTCCATCAGTGGCCTTGATGATTAAATGTTCAGAGACAGTATGCCTCTGAATACTGGTTGCTGGGGGGAAGACACAAGGGGAGGCTTTGGCCTCTGTGTCCCTGATTTGTCACCTTTCTGGCAGTACAACCCTATGCAGAGTTACTCTAGTCTAAATTCATTTAAATCCACAGACTGGAATAACTTTGCATAGGATTGCATTGTGGGTCATCTAACTAGCCCCTGTGGATGCTGGAGGTAAAATGTTAGAGCAGATGGAGATTTGATTTGATCCAGCAAGGTTTCTCTTAGGAGCCATATTGTAACATACTAGGGTGGTCCAACTGTGGGAAGGTATGGGAAACATTGTTACCTGAACTACAAGAACACAGGAATTGCTAAGAGCTTCACCTTAGCTGGGAGTGTCCATGAGAGAGAAATTAACTGACAGAAGAAGAAGAGATCTTAAAAGCCAATGGGAAAAACAGGCTACCCATGGGTAACACCACTGGAAGGGGGAATTCTTTGCTTTGTTTTAGAACTTGTGTGATTATTACTAAGACCCTATAGCTGGATGAGCACCTCTCTTATTTTCTACATTGAGTAGCTATTTTTAAGTTAAATTAACTTGTGTATTTCATATGCAAATCAAAGAAACAAATATTTCACTTTAAATAAACCCTGTATGTCTGTTGATAATACTTCTATAGTTGCTATGAGGTGTTAAAATAGTTTTTTTTCTTACAATTTAATTTCATTAGACCTTTGAAATATGAAATGGTATGTATGTTAATTTTAACTATGTGAACACAAGTATGGTGTGTGTGTGTGTGTGTGTGTTTAAACAAATGACAGTTTTAAATAATACGGCATTTGGGCTGCTAGGGAATTTTCCATTTTAGGCAATATGTGTTAAGAGTTCTATATGGAATTTAATATATTCCTTTAAGGTTTTAGTCAAAGTGAATTACAGCAATTTGCAAATGATAAATAAAAATTAAACCAATTTTTAAAAAATAAGAATACTCATCAAGTACTTATAAAAGCACAATAGTGTAACCTCCATATTCATTTGTATAGATAAATATCTTCATACAAACTTTGTACATACTGGGAGTTTATAAATATTCCTTTTCTTGGCAGGTTATTTACTTTCAGTGAATTTCATCTTTTGAAAATTACGCTCTGCTGGGTCTTTCTTGAACAAAACCCCAAAATTCAGATAATTCCATCTTATGATACCGTCCTCACGTATTTTAGCAGGTAATTATTTTTTATTATTAATGTACCACATTTATATCTTATCCTTTTTTCCAAAGAACTCAAGACAGGATGTATGGGTGACATCCGCATAAGTACCCTGCGAGGTAGGTGGGACTGAGTGGTCAGCCACTCAGTTTCATGGGTGAGCAAGGATTTGAACACAGGTCCTTTTACATGATTACACTACATTGGCAGTCTGAACATAAAAACGAGAGAGAGAGAGAGAGAGAGAGAGAGAATCCCATCCATTATTGCAATGTAGCAATGCTTTGGTAGTATTTTGTTTGAAACTGGAAGGAAAAGAAGGAGCTGAGAGGGGAGGGCCAAGGGAGGAGGGTCCAGTCCTTCCCCCTCTGCTGCCCTGGTGCTGAGTCATGGGTTCTTCTAGGGTCCCAGAGCCCTGGCAGCTGCCCAGTGGCCCCTGTTCCAGATGGCAGCCCTGACGGTGCAAATGAGTAAGCGATCCTGTGGTAAGAATTCTCACTCGGGATTTGGGTTATCTCTATGCACTCAGGGTCTGCTAACAAAAAAAACAAGAAGTACGAAAAAATTGGAAATGGGAAAAATGCATGGCAGAAAGCAAATTGTTACCCAGACTGCTGAGAATTTTGAAAAATTGCTATCAATAGTTGAACTTACATTGTTTGAAATGCCTGTTTCGTTTTGTTTTGGCTGAGTCAAGCTTGTGCCTTCACTGCCTCAAAGATTTGCTTGCAAAATGTATCATATCTGTACAGTGACAGCATTTAGCATGGCAGATGGGCAACTGCTGATCATGCAGGCTTCATTACTGTACCTGGGTCGGGTCCTTTTGAAGTAGGGGTATGTGTTTTATGTTATTATTTTTTAAAGTGATGAGAACCTGTATCCTTCCACTCTGCTCAGCAGAGTATGAATCTTTCCACTTGCCTGAGGAGCCTTCCTCCAACTTAAGTGACACTTCCTCCAGAGGAGCCTTCCTCCAACTTAAGTGACACTTCCTCCAGAGGAAGAGCCACTTACACTGGAAAGCTCTTAGGCTGGAGGAAGACTTCAAATATTGCTGAATGAAAAGGTAATATATAGGTTGTTGCTGTGTGGTTTTATGCTGTTTCACTGTGATTTGGATTAACATTGAATCCCGTGTGGAGAAAGGTAAGATAAAAGGGCCATAAATAAATAAGCAAAAGCAGCTAAATTAGATTACATGTGTTGGTTTTGCACCTGCACAGCTCGCATCATTCCCCCCCCCTTCTTCCTGGTCAATGTCATTTCAAATTCCTAATGTTCTAAGTCTCCTCCTAATAACTCATTAGACAGTATACTGAAATTGACCAAGGCTTTATTAGCCACTGAAAGTTTTGGTCAATTTAATCTTCAGTACATTTGCTGAGAATGGGTTTCGGTTGTAGGAGCACAGCTCCAAGCCTGGGAACCTGAAACAAACTGACCAAGGTTTTCTTAGCCACAGAGTTTGAAAATATAGAAC
Organism: Euleptes europaea; assembly: GCF_029931775.1. Lineage (NCBI taxonomy): Eukaryota > Metazoa > Chordata > Lepidosauria > Squamata > Sphaerodactylidae > Euleptes > Euleptes europaea. Next base: position 68,501,922 of record NC_079316.1, read on the forward strand.
CAACTATTCCTGGCTATGGAGAGCTCAATCCTAATAAAGGGACAACCTGTTTTGTAAGTCGATCTTTTCTCCTTTGTGTAGGAAATAGGGGGGAGCAGCCATGCCAAAGCACTGAAAGAACGCATAAGCCCAAATGATTCCAAGTCTAGACAATTCATCTGCATTTCTTATGAACAGGGAAAGAAGGAGACTGCTTACATTTTTCAGTCACTATCTGTGAAATGGAAATGCTTTATGTGCTTGAAGAATATGGCAAACAGCAGTGGCGGTGGTACATGGGCTGTATGAGACCAGTATGTAATCATGCTTACTCAATTGCCCTTTTGGCACAATTGAAAACATAGTTTCATGGAGGGTAAGTCCATCAATGGCTACTAGCCATGATGACTAAAAGCAACCTACACATCTAGAGGCAGTAAACCACAGAATACCCATGCAAGGAGGCAACATCAGGGGAAGAAGAAGAGTTGGTTTTTATATGCTGACTTTGACTAGTCCAAGGTCACCCAGCTGGCTTAATGCGTAGGAGTAGTGAAACCAACTTGGTTCATCAGATTAGAGTCCACTCCTCATGTGGAGGAGTGGGGAATCAAACCCGGTACTCCAGATTAGACTCAGCCGCTCTTAACCACTACGCCATGCTGGAAGACCCCCGTGCCTTCCTTTGTTGGACCTTAATGGCAATTGGTCAGCCAATGTGTGAAACAGGGTGCTGGATCACTGGTTTGATCCAGCAGGGGTCTTCTTATGTCCTTGTCTACAAAAGCAAACATTGCACCCTGCAGACAGTTTGCAGACCAAACCTCCAGGGCTACTCGGGCCCCTAAAGGCCAGTGGTTTCCCCATAGAGATAGAATAGGGCTCTAGTCAACCTTGCAGAAAACCTGAAGCTTTACTGTGGCTGAGGATCCTGCTGCCTCCTCATGCTTGCTTCCATCTTTAGGCCAAGGCTGAGGGAGCTCAGTGGGAGAAAGAGAGGAGGGTGGGAGAAAACAAATGGTACCTAATGTAGACCTGACATTCACATTTCAATCTAATATGTCAGCACAAACTAATTTTAGCCTCACGTGTGAAAATGCACTTAGCTTCCTTGGCTCTTTTCTTTCCAACAGATCTTCTTAACATTTCCTTTTTTGTTTTTGTTGTTACTATCCCCATGAGAGACATTCTTTCCTATGAGTCATGTACCACTATAAAGAAATTACTGTTTGGCTTTAAACTGAGCTCTTATGCCTGGAACTTCTTTTCATCAAGAGATAGGAAATGAGCTGAAGTTGTGGGTGATTCATTATTTACTAGTTTGACCTGAGAAGCACTTGTTTGTATGAAAAACTAGCAGAAATTGACACACACATGTGCAAGTCAGTATGATGCAAGCTCATAGATTCACAGACTCTTTTGAAATAATGTACATCACTTAAGATGTAACTATGTGGTTATGCATGTCATTTAAAAAATGAATTTAGCTTTTTAGGTAACAGAGTTTAATACATCCCCGATATGCACTTAATATATCCCCCATTAATGTACATTGTGCTTTAGACTTTCTAACATACACACCTGTATTCCTTTAGTCTAATATGAATTTATATAACATAATGTGATTTAGGAATTTAGAAAGGGAGTGCTGCATGTAATAGTCCACATGATACACACATTTATGCAGTATATCTTGGGAACATGAATTTCACTTGTGATGATCCAGAAATCAATTAAACCACATAATGGCAACCCTCATTAGATTAGATGATTGATAGAAATTAAGTCTATGAAGAGGCAGTTGCAATGAGGAGGATTCTAGTCCCTCAGTTCTAAATACAGTAGTCTTAACTTCTAACACAAGCCCCACTAATTTCATTTGGATACTTCCATGCTGTAGACACAGTCCAGTACAGAGTTAGGCATATGTAAGCTCATTTCAGTGGTTTAAGTGTTCTTTATCTTTCTTATGGATTGCAGTCAACATGAATGTAAATGAAAAACGGCACAGAAAAAAAAACATTGTGTAAAAAGAAGCTTAAACCTTTCACTATAACTGTTAAAAAGGAGCAACAGTAGCTCATGATTTACTGTATGAATGGCAGGAACAAATCTTCCAAATTTCTGTAGGTTTGTACAAAAACCACACTGACAAAAATGAACTGTAGAATCAACTCAAAGGGATTCTCTACAGTTTACATGTATCCTTCCAAAGATCATTATTATAAAAGCAGATAGATACAAAAGCTCAGTGTTTTTAGCAGCTCTATATCAGGAGCTTGTAGGACAGCTTTGTGCTAGTTTGTAACAACTCCTTACACAGTTCAATAAAGCAACTGTATAGAAAGTCTTCATCTGGTTGCCGGTTCCCAATTATTGGCCAGCATGCCAAGAACCAACAACTGGTTTCACATGCTGAAGGGGGCATGTGTTTCTCAAATAGCACCTAATTATGCTGCATGACAACCTTCTTTTAAAACTGTTTCCATGACAATTATTAAGATGGCCTGGGATCGGAACATAAGAATAGAAGAAGAGTCATGCAGGATTAGAGCAGCTGTCCGTCCAGGCCAGCGTACTGTTTCCAACCACAGGAGATACCTTCAGGAAGCCTACAAGCAGGGCATGAAGGCAACTTGGCTTCTTCTCTTTCTATGATACCTTCATCTGATATTAATAGTGTTTCTGAACATGAGATTCATTTTATCTATCATGGACAACAGTAGCAGCCTGACAGCCCTATAGTCTATGCATCTATTTAAAACCTTCTTGTGACAGCACATTCCATAAGTGAACTTGCACTGTGTGAAATAGGGCTTTCTTTTGTCTACTCTGAACTTACTGCTGATCAATTTCATTGGGTGATGCTGAAATATACGAAAGAGAGAAATTTCTCTCTCTCTTTACTCCCTTCATACCATTTATAAAGATTTCACAAACCTCCTATTCAACCGTCATCTCACTAGACTAATGGTGGGCCTTGATTTCACCTAAAGTAGCTGTTTGGATCCTGCCCAGAGATTTCAGTTTTAATTGAGTCAAAAACAACAGTGTACTGTGGATTGTTATGTTAACTCTCATCTAGTGACTGATAGCAGACATTATCATAAGAAAAGGATAAGGTCTTTTTCTCCCCAATGAGCTTTTAAAACCTTAAAGAGGAACCAAAAGAAGTCCATGAGAAACAATGCTGATTGCATTGACTTTTGGAGCACAGATGAAATTAAAAATGGGACAGGCTCCTTACACAGTGACAGGAGAAATGGGAGAGTCCATCAGCATTCTACCTCCCATACCAGACAACATGTATGCCAAAAACTGGGTGAGATCAAATGGACATGATGCACCTCTCAATGATACTGCATCATTTCTGCGAGAGGAACTTGGCCACATTCTATTCAGTCCTCTTAGATTAATGATCCCCAACATGGTGCCTGCAAGTGTGCTTCTTCATGCACAGTTGTTTCTTTGGCAATGTGAAGAGCAACTCCTGGTTTCCTCCCATCTCACTGGAGCTTGCCCATCTCACAGGAAGCACCATTTTAGGATTACCAGCCTCATGGTAGGGCCTGGAGTTCTTCCAGAATTATAACTGATCTCCAGACTACAGAGATCAATTTCTCTGGAGAAAAAGACAGCTATAGAGGGTGAACTCAAAAACTCCATCCTTTCCAGGCATCGCCCCCAAATCTCAAGGAATTTCCCAAACCAGAGTTGGCAACCCTTTATTACCTTGAATTTGCAGGGAGCATCCATTCAGTAATCGCTGCCTCCATCATAGAAAGATGCTTGACTTGAAACCCCCTAACATTTTGTAATTAGTCCCCCCCATGGTAGCCATTTTGTGATTGGTCCTTTGTACTATGGCAGACATTTTGTGGATGCACCCTCAACCAGAATTTACCACTGATGATGATAGCACCCTCCCTTAAAAATTCTCATTGTTGAAGGCATGTGCAGAAAAAAATTAACTGACTCCACAATGGTGAAAATGCACAAGGAGGGCAGATGTGCAGAGGAACCATGCCCAAATTGATTCCAATGCTTGTGGATCGACTCCCAAGAAAACCAGGAGTAAGTCAAGGGCAGGGTTGTGCATATCGATAAACCCAAACCAAAAATAAACCCAAAATTAGCCGTTTCAGGAATATTTGAGTTTAAGTTTTACCAAATACCAAAACTTGGGAATAAAGCCAAAGCTGAATAGCCGATTGCTGAATCAGCCTATTAGGTATTTGGCTTTTTTCAGCTTTGGCTTTCCCCAGGCTTTTCCCTATGGGAATTTTTTTAATGAGCTCTGGGGGAGGTATTTTTGGAGATAGAGTCCTCAAATTTTCAGGGTAGCTTCAAAGTCTCTCCTTGCATGAACCTCAAAGTCTGGTGATGATTGGGTCAGGGGATCCAATTTTATGGGGTCTGGAAGGGGTCGACCTTCTCTATGGGGGGTGACCCCTTCCAGACCCCATAAAATCGGACCCCATGACCCAATCTTCACCAAACATTTGGGTTCATGCAAAAAGAGTCCTTAGAAGCTACCCTGAAAAATTCAGAATTCTACCTCCAAAAACACCCCCACAGGAGCTTTAAAAAACCCCATAGACTACAATGGGCCCAATTTTTTCAGGAAACCTGGAAATAAGCTGAATACCGAAATTTACTGGTATGGGTATTCGGCTTATTCCAGGTTTACAGAAAAAAATCAGGCCCAATAAACCCAAAACCAAAATTTACCAAATTATTATTATTATTTTCCACAATCCTAGTCAAGGGTGCAGAACTTTGCTGCAGTTTCTGCCCTACCTCCTTCTTATCTTTTTTCCCTCCAGCAAGATAGGGCAATAAGCTCTTTGATACCCAATCTGTAGGTATATGTGTCACAGTGGTTTAAGGGAGAGGTGAAAAGATCAACCACAAGAGAAGAGTCAGGTCAAAAGGGCCACAGAAGCAATAAAAGCTCTTCATGCTGCCCTCACTGTCAGGTATCCCTATAGGTACAGAAATACACCTCGTATTTAAGAGCTGTTTGTGTCTACAACATGCCCCACCTTGTCTTTAAAAGCATTTAACTCATTCTAAAAGGCACATTATTTCATAGGAGTTTTTTTTCCAGTACTCCCCAAAATTTTCAATATATCGGAAAAATTGAAAAAAGAGCCTCAGAAAAAAGAAACCCGCCATTTCCAGGCCTTCACATCTCTAGGCAGGAGGGAGGGATATATGAGTTAGTTACACATTGGATACATCAAATTTCAAATACCTTTATTGGCATAGTACAATTTGCAGTATATAAAAGGATAAAAGTGGATACATCAAGATATGCAGCTGGCACTACAATGATATGTCATGTTGCTGGCCAAATAATCTTATTATTTTTTATTTTGTCTTTTTCTGACCTCATTAGAGGCTGGCCATATCATTTAGGACACAGGAGGAATACAGAAGGATAAATAAACAGTCTTACAGAGGAAATAGTTTGGCATTTCCTGAATTTTGAAGCACTTGGTTTGATAGCCTTAACAACATTCTCTTAACATTTTTCATACTTCAAGATAGTAGGGGGGGAAATGAGGTAGAACATTCTGTACTCAAGAAAACCAGTGGTATTATAAAAAAAATGCTTAACTCAATACTTTCCAAAAATGACATGGGGATTTCACTTTGTGTTTAAAGAATGTATTATCTGAACAAACTAACTCAGATATTGTGCACTGTCAAATCTGCAGAGAAAGCAGCTGTTTTCTTGGTAAATTCTCTAGAAGTGATCTATTGTTCAATGCAGAAGAAAGCTACTTTTCAGTTCCTTTCTGATTTTGAAGTGAACAACAGGAACAGAGGCAGCTGATTCCCTTCTGACCTTTCGAAGGTGGAGTGTGTGTTTAATAGTTTTCAAAGAGCTAACTTCTGTTTGACGTGCAGCTATACAGTATTCTAAGTATCTCAGTAAAATGGCAGCTAAGTTCCAAATAAACTACACAACACTAGTTTGAAGGGGAAAGATCATTCCTTTCAGAGCTTCCTTTATGAATCTTTGCCATTCGGACAAATATTCTTCAACAGTTTCCTCAGCAAAGAAATGTTCCATGGAATAACTGTAGCGAAAGACATGGCGAGAAGAGACCAGTAAACAAGATCAGGCAGAAATTATAGACAGTGATCCAAACAGTTGAGGAGTTAGTTCCAGCAGCCCAATGAATAGCAGGGCCCCGAGCTTTAGAAATCAAAAAGAATTTAAAAAGTGGTTTGTGATATAACATGTTCAGAGACAAAAACGGAAAAATCAATTGGGCCAGCAAAAAACACTTCTATGACCTTGAGCAGCTCTGATCATGAATCCGAACTAGGGTTGCCAGGCCAAAACCTGGAACCCCTGGGAACATGTCGGTGCGGGGGGGAGAGAGAGGTGCACCAGCATCATGCCAATCCATGACATCATGTTTGGTGAAAACCAGAAGTGACGCCATGATGTCAGGGGAAAGTCCAAATCCCTGACAAATCCTACAGCCCCCCTACAACATGAACATGACATCGCATCAGATTTTTGCCAGACGTTATGTTGCAAGCTGGTGCAATGCCTGCTTTACTAGGTTGATACCTGCACACCATAGTATTTGAGAGACTTATATTAACCAGTATTATAACAAGAACCTATTATACTAGATGTTTGAGTAATTGGGAATAGAATTTACAACATATACACATGCCTGGTTGGGTTTGAACTGTTTGTATTTGTATTCATTAATGTATTTCTGTAAATGTATGCAGGTTTACAAATTAACCACTGATGAAGGCCCCATAGGCTGAAACGCGTTTGGTATGTGGTTATAGTTAGCATCCTCAGGAAATGCCATTGTGCTATTTTAATGCTTTTAAATAATTTTAACTTTTATATAGCGCTTCTAATAAATTATACTTTCAGTATTTATACATAGACTTATATATATTTTCTTTTCACCCAACCTTGGGTACCCAGCTTTTGTTTTTAGGTTGGGTTTTATTCCCCTCCTTTTTTTCTTCCGCAATGCCTGTGTATCCTCACCCAAATTTGGCTCAGTTTTTCTCTCACTGGCTTTTCAGGTGCCAGCAGGCAGCTATGAGGACTGTTGGAAGGTCCCCCACTACAGGAGACCTGTAAAGCCTAATCCTGACTTATATTTCAGGATCTTTTCCTACAGTGTGCTTGTGGATTTTGCTTATTTGACAGGAATTTTTAATGTGTATTCCTCCGTGGAGGAAAATTATGATGTCAGCTTTTGACCCAACTGTGTGCTGATACATTCTTTGTAATAATTAATGCTTGACTCTTAAAAATAAATAAAGCAGTCTAGGCTTGTCTATGCAAAACAATACACAACTAAACTAAACTAAAGCAGAAAATCACTTGAGAAACAAAGCAGAAATCTTCCATTCATAGTAGTGATGTTGGCTTGCTTCCCTGCTGAATAATTTGGAAAATTTGGTCTGTTTATCAAATACTATCTAAGAACTCTGCTTAGATCAGTGAACCTTTGACAGTTTTGTTTAGTCTACCAGCTCTATCTTGCTGACTTCTTCCTCCTTGGCAAGGAATTGGCCTCGAAGTTTCTATTTCCTATTAATCATTATATAGGCTGCAAAGCTGGTTAGACATTATCTACTGTAAGTAATCCAGTCTCTGGATCAACCTTTGAGACACCTGGTGTATTAGTAATTTAATCTTTTCAGCTTTTATGACGCTCTAAAATTAAATGAAAGCACTAGGGAAATGTACTGTAGAATGGCGCAGTTAAAATGAGATATGTGTCTGTTAGTACTCATCATGAGGTATGCTTTCCCGATCTGCTTACTAAATCAATAGTTGACACCCACCTCCCAAATTCCTTGAATGGCATTTAGAAACAGTGAGTTAATGTTGTTGCAAATAATATTGTAATTGGAATCTGCATTTGTGTGGTGGTTGCCTTTTCTGAGTTGTTTCTAAATTATATAAATGGGGGGAGCAAAATGGTGAAATAAATCCATGGGCCAATTCATAGGTTCAACTTTTAGGCTTATTTTGGCTGGCAGCCAGTCAGCCTATATTCAGTATCGTTGATTAAAGGGATCTCTTTGGAAGGCCCACAGCATCCTTTCCCTGAATCTGGTTCAAGTATGTGATACCACCTCCCCAGCAATCCCCTTCACAGAATCATAGAGTTGGAAGGAACCACCAGGGTCATCAACCCCCTGACACAATGCAGGAAATTCACAACTATTCCTGCGGAGAGAATGCTATTTTCCCCCAGCGAGTGGGACATAAAACCAGCAAATGGGAAATTGGACAGGAGCTGGTCTACTTCTCTGCCCAAATGATTCAAGCATCCCCTTGGTGTACCAAATCAGCAGAGGGCAGAACCCAAGAGGAGATTATAGGTATGTCTTGTCACCTCCCAGATATGTGCCACTGCTGCCGGAGTCCAAAGTGGGCTGCAGAACTGGTGGGAGGTGACAGGGAAGGAGACAGCTGCCCCCAGTCCAGGACGGGCAGCGTGCCTTGGAGCTGGTGGGGGTGTCACTGGAAAAGCAGCTGCTCCACTCTGGCAGTGCTGCCACTGGGCTGGCTTAAGGCATAAAAGCTAAGTCTGAGTACTCCTAAGGCAAGGCATGACAAAACAAGTCTTCAGATTGTTCCTTGACTTGCTGCAAGTAGGGTTGGCCAACCTCCAGGTACTAGCTGGAGATCTCCTGCTATTACAACTGATCTCCAGCCTAGAGAGATCAGTTCCCCTCGAGAAAAGGGCCGCTTTGGCAATTGGACTCTGTGGCATTGAAGTCCCTCCCCTCCCCAAACCGCGCCCTCCTCAGGCTCCGCCCCAAAAATCTCCAGGTATTTCCCAATCCAGACCTGGGAACCCTAGCTGCAACTGTGGACCTGACAAGGGGCTTCTTTTGATTCCCCCCCCCTTGCCATTAGTAGCTTTCAGCTTCCCTACAAATGTTGCTTTTACTATACACAACAGCCATTTAAAAAGAAATGAAAGGGGGTGACAACAGCATAGCAATCTCTGTGTCTGCAGCAAAGATACTTCCCTGTCCTACTTTGCCAAAGCTATTCCCCCACTCTTCCCCATCCATTATCGATTAGGTAATGTGCTATTTCTTGAGCTGGAACTTGCTAAGTCTAATAGGTGACAGGGGCATGCAGCGGACTGATAATCTGTAAAAGCTCTAAAAGTCAGTAACTGGAGTTGCCAATAAAATAATCTGTTTTAATCCTCTACTCAGAAATGTTATTTTATGATAGCATTATATACAGATTTGTAATTTGTTTTCTTGAAGGTTGTACAAACAAAAGCCAAGTGGCTGGGTAATGTTAGCAGCAGTGACTGTGGACTGCTTAAAATGTAAATTTCCTATGTAAAACGTACGTCTTTGTAGGAAAACAAACAAAAAACCATGACCAGACCATGTGGCATTTCACATATAAGGCTGACGTTCTGCTGTTACACATGTACAGAAATCACACATGACAATAATCACCATGGTCTTTATAAGTTTTCCCCCACCCCTTAGATTGCTTTCAATGTAGAAAACCATTAACACTGTAGCAACCACAAGTCTGGATAAGAAATAATGCTGGGGTTAAATAAAGTTTTCTGCTCCATTGTTTTGTTTTTAGCTTACCCAAGATAAGTTCCTATCTGGAAAAGGAAATAGGACAACGATACATAGCTATTTTTCAGTCTCTTCGTTTACATGGCATCACTTCAAGTAAGTTCATTGCTCCTTTCAAATAAAACTGCAGTCACAAATTTAGTGATTTCAAAATCTATATTTGTATGTATTGGACAAGTTAGAACCAAAAATTATGTTGTAAAGATTTGTAAAGATTTCCCCACAGATCAGTGTAAACACACAGAGAAAACATACAGAGAAGAGTTTGGATATACATTTGCAAGCAAATACTAGTATAATATTATGTCAGTCTTGCAAGAGCCCCATGGCGCAGAGTGGTAAACTGCAGTACTGCAGTCCAAGCTCTGCTCACGACCTGAGTTCGATCCCGACGGAAGTCGGTTTCAGGTAGCCGCCTCGAGGTTGACTTAGCCTTCCATTCTTCGGAGGTCGGTCAAATGAGTACCCAGATTGCTGGGGGTGGTGGTAAAGGGAAGATGGCTGGGGAAGGCACTGGCAAACCACCCCATAAATAAAGTCTGCCTTGTAAACGTCGGGATGTGACGTCACCCCATGGGTCAGGAATGACCTGGTGCTTGCACAGGGGACCTTTACCGTTACCAGTCCTGTAGACCAAATTTTCTTTTGTTTCTGATGTTTGAGGAATGGTTGCATATACTTGAGTACGTGGATTTGAGAAAAATTATTAGCATTTCAAAAGTGAATCTAACATCTTCCTGTAAATTCAGATTCACTGGTGTTAGAAAACCTAAACATTCTTTCATTATGCAGTAGAAATTATGTTTTCTCAAACTGATGAGCTGTATCCCAAATTTTGAAGAGCCTCATGCCTTCTTTCGAATCAGTGTTCATTGAAGTTTGCATTCTGGAGTGGTGGGAGATGGCCTCAAAATAAAACATCTAGGGTTTTTGTGATTTTCCCAACAACTACTATATAAATGTCTTTCTCAAAACATCTTTCTTTCATTTTGTGTGGGAAATGGATACAACTTAGGCTTATTGATTGCGGGACCTTCCAAGGGGGTTTAAATAAGGCAGTGGACTTCAATGCCATAGAATCCCAATTGCCAAAGCAGCAGTTTTCTCCAGGTGAACTGATCTCTATCGGCTGGAGATCAGTTGTAATAGCAGGAGATCTCCAACTAGTACCTGGAGGTTGGCAACCCTAATTCAACAGGATGAGTAATACACAAGAAATCAGGTTTTATGTCACACTGCAGTCACCTTAACACCCAAGACAGTAACACTAAACTTCTCTGACAAATGTAGCACACTGAAGGAAAGGACTATAGGAAAACCTCAAACTCTAGCTAAAAGAGGATATTGTGTTTTCTGTCAAACACTCAACAAGAACTGAATCTGCATGGAGCCCAAGTTGCAAATGAGCATAAAAGGGCAGCCCATACAGTGTTGGTACTGCCTTGTTATGTTGTTTATGTTCCTCAACCATAGCTGTGGCCTTTTAAGAATTCCAGCACATATATATGTTTCTTCCTTTTACTGATTATACTTTTACCTGTACAACAGCATTAAGTATAATATCAGCAGTTGAAATGAAATTGTACTTTTCTCTGATTAACAACAACAAAAATGCAATAATTCAATTTCATCTCCTCCCCTTCCCAAAGGTAAGCATCTGGAAGAACTATGGCAGATTAACTTCCTTCCTTTGCCATGGCTGACGAGGATCTTGTCCGATCATTATTATGCAGTGAGTTGGTATACTTATTATAGTCAGCAAATGAAGACATTTCCTTCATTTACAGTTGCTTATTTAGCATATCGTCCTAAAATGATCTTAAAGTTGGATCATCTTACTAGGAATTCCTACCTACCAGTTCTGTGGAGCTGGTATGGGTAACTCTGAGGTGACCTTTGTCCATGGACAGAAATGGTGTTTTCTGTTTTTACTTGTCATATTCCAAAATTTAGCAGGATATTGAAAATAGATACATCCTAGCCACCATGGTACTCGGCCTGGCTTAGGCCAGCTGTGCCATCCACCTCACCATAAGGCCTGGCCTGGTGCTACCAGCAGCCACTGTACAACTGGGCTAGGGTTACCAACCTTCAGGTACTAGCTGGAGATCTCCTGCTATTACAACTGATCCCCAGCTGATAGAGATCAGTTCACCTGGAGAAAATGGCAGCTTTGGCAGTTGCACTCTATAGCATTGAAGTCCCTCCCCTCCCCAAACCCCACCCTCCTCAGGCTCCACACCAAAACCTCCCGCCGATGGCGAAGAGGGACCTGTCAACCCTAAACTGGGTCCAGCCTGGAGTTGATGGTAACTGTGCAACTGGTGACTGGATCACCACTGGAGCCTACCATGCAACTGAGCCGGTCCCTATGATGGCAGCCACCATGCCAGACTTTTCCTGAGGAGAGGCTGCCGTGGGCAGGGAAGGAGGCAAAACTAAAGATAGAGGGTCAGATAAAGGTAGGTTGGCTGGTGGGTCCTTCTAATATTGTTTAATGGAAATGAAACTAATTGTGGATGAGAAACGTATACCGCTGTGTTTTATTGAACGTTTCAATAGCATAACAATACTATCTTGTGCACTACAGTACTTATTTTTTTATCTGGCTTTTGCATAGTTGTTTTTTTAAATAAAGGAGACACTAAAGGCCTTAGTCTGAATACAACTTTACTTTAAACAACAGGATGATGTTCTGATTTCATGTATTTCAGTGCAGATGGTGCATTCATCATGACAGGATCTTGGGAACAAAAATACATTGATCCTTGTTTTGTTTTTTAAATTATTATTTTTTAAATTTTAAATAGCATCTTAAGTATACATAGCACTTAACAGAGTATAGTCGACAGACTAGGAGGAACAACTCAGTTTACAGTAGGACAAGGAATCAGATAAAGTACATGGGATTCTTTAGGGATGATATAGGGTTGCCATCTAGGGTTGCCAACTGCCAGGTAGTTGGAAATCAAAAAACTGTACTCGTCTCAGGCTCAAATAAAGCACATATACAGCAATGCAAACAATTGTATTCTGAGAAAAATCTCACAAAAATTATCCCAAGGATATAAGTCCAGAGCAAGGACTGAGGATGTTTTGTAGAATACAAACAGGTAAGTGTATCTATACAACGCTGATTAGGTGCAAGGTGCAAAAAGATTAACAATCCAATCAAGGTAACAATTTTCAATCACAGTCCAATGAAGGTAATGTACATTGAAGCACGGTACAATTTCAATCGCAATGGGCTTCCGGTATAATCCCCATTTCAAAGTTTTCATCAAGCTTCAGGGAGTACCTCGTGCTTGTATCACCAAAATAGGAGAGGGACGTCTACTCTGCCGTTCTGTCTGAGGGGCTTAATCAGGTAGTAGCAGGAGATCTCCTGCTAATTCAACTGATCTCCAGCCAATAGAGATCAGACAGCCTGGAGAAAAATGTCCGCTTTGGCAATTGAACTCTATGGCATTGAAGTCCCTCCCCTCCCCAAACCCTGCCCTCTTCAGGCTCCGCCCCAAAATCTCCCGCCGGTTGAGAAGAGGGACCTGGCAACCCTATTGCCAACCTCCAGGTACTAGCTGGAGATCTCCTGCTATTACAACTGATCTCCAGGAGACAGATATCAGTTCCCCTGGAGAAAATGGCCACTTTGGCAATTGGACTCTATGGCATTGAAGTCCCTCCCCTCCCCAAACCCCACCCTCCTCAGGCTCCGCCCCAAAAAACCTCATGTTGGTGGTAAAGAGGGACCTTGCAACCCTAGGATGATGTGAAAGGAAAGGAGTCTCACTTTTCTTCCACTGTTGTCTTGTGCTTGAAGACTGTGCAGTAGAATTGTGCCTAGAATAGAGTGGTGATCTGCACCTGTATATGAACTAAGATAGAACAGAAGGGATCGGGTTCCTGAGTGTCAAGCAGTGTCAAGCACTCTGGACTCCACCATGTCTCTTCTCAGGAGGGATATTTTGAGCAGGACCAGTGATAACGTTCATAAGGAGCCATTAATGTTGATTCAGATTGCTACAGAGAAAACGTGGTAATGTACAATGCCTGATGATATGGAGATCAAAACATGGTTGACTTAGGAGCAATAATAGTTTTCATTGTTTTCGTCTGCCTTTATTCAAAGGTATGCTTTATTGTAAAATATTGACCCCCCCAATGAATTTTATATGATGGAATATCTTTCATGTTTCAGCTTGAGAATGGTGGCGACATGGCATTCCAGAGAGACTTTAATACTCAGGCAGTGAGATTTGGTATGGTGCTTACACAGGTAGCTTTGCATTAGAATGTGAAAAACTGCTACACCAAGTGGGTTGGTTGGCTAGACCAATATGCTGGTAACAAATCCACCTCACATCAGCCACCATAGAAATATTTGAAATCTGGGAATTTGGGAGGAAAACACTGTAGAAAGAATTATGAGAATTCTGATCCTCAAGAGACCTATGTTCACATCTTCTCTGAAATTCTTTGTTCCTTGTCCAAAAAAATATTCTCATGCCAGTTCCAAAAATTTCTGTTGATTTCAAGGAATGAAGTGGGTAGTACAATGGTAATAATCCTCTCCTAGCCAGTCAGGGATCTCTAGCCAGTCAGAGATCACATTGACAACAATTTAATTTGACTATGTGATAAAGTCACATATCATTTGGACATGTCTACTCAATGACCTTGAAACCAAACCAAGTCATAGTGAACACAGTACTTCCTGCCCTACAATTTGAGCTCTGCCCTATTAATGAATGAATGGTTTCTGCATGACATTTCATGTACAACATGGAAACAGAGCTTTCTGTTGCACTTGATAATGTTTCTACTGATAAAAGACACGGCGAAATGACGAGAATAATTTTGCTATATATTTTTCCCCAGTTTATGGTGGTGGAAAAGGTCCATCATCTTTCAGGGTCATCTTTACATCAGGCAGACACATTTTTAATCTGCTTTAATAAAAAGGAACAAAAATGTGACTTTGGTCGAAAACGCATGGCCTTTTTGTCTGGCGCTTCTCCCACAAATGTTGTGAATCTCTAAAGTCAACATGCATGTTAGTCTCCCGCGCACATGATCAATGCACCTCCTTTCGCAATTTTTCTGCGTTTTCCAAGTCCTGCCTCTCCTGCACCTCCACCCGCCGCCAGCTTCCCCTTGCCCCCACCCTGGGGGTGGCAGAGCAGAGGTGGCTTCTTCCACCAGTCACCGCTGCCTCCACCCACCTCCGGCTTCCGCCTCCACCCAGGGGATGGCGGGGCAGAGGAGTGCAGAGTGGTAGCGGCTCCTACCGACGCTCCTTCTTGCCATGCGTTACATTTTTCGAATGCAGGATCAACAAACGTGCAACTTCCCAGGGACAAAACAAGTAGGACCAAGTCATGTGTTTGGAAAGTATCTAATTTCAAGTGGAAAGTATAAGCACATTGAAGAGCCACTGATTTCAGTTAAATATATGTTACATTGTGCCCCTTATTACTTTTTTTTACTGTAAGGAAGAAAATATCTTGAAATGTGTCAATAGATGTTTCTAATTACAAATTATTCTCACTGTTAAAATTCTTTTCATAAAATCACTGCAACTTATTTTTGTCTGTAAAGTTTTAAAATATTCTTGCACCATATGTGCAATGTTCAGTTACATTTTTTATAACTTCACAGATAATTTCATAATAATCTTTCCCCCTGCTCAGAGATTTATGAGTTATTTCTTCCTGTTAAGAGAGCCTTTGCTATATTTTTGTTGGTATTATTTTGAGATAAAATTGTTGTCTTTTAAAAATCTGTGGTGACTACTTTAGGAACCAAGATACCATGCAGAAGTAATTTCCATTTATGGATTCTTCTTTGAGATAAAAGCAGTAAGACATGAAGCTTCAGCATACAGTTTTTATATGCAAGTAAGTGAAGTATTTCTGTTATTCTGGTTTAATTGGCGTGATTTAGGCAAAGAAAATTTTTTAAATTCTGTTATTTTTTATTTCCAAATTGTGCATGCTTAACTCTGCCACTGAAATTGATGGGACTTAAAAGTGATGGATTTTTTAAAAATTACTATTCCCCTTCTTTGTATGTAATAAGCTCAGTTTGCAGCTAAAGAAGACATGGTAATTAATGCGATATGGCATGAACGTATCAAATCATCCTCAGGCTTCAGAGGGATGAATAAAAGACTAACCTGTTCTGTATTCTGGAAATGATAAATTACAAAGGGAAAGAGTATTCTATTGGCTCCTTTTTCTGTATGAAGGAGGAAATAGTGAAGATTGACTCATTAAACATGTTTTCCTAGCCCGGAAGTGCTCCTATTCATTTTTGTTGGGTTTATACCAAACTGCTTCCTAGTCGAGTGTGCACTGTAATCCTCCCTTACAGTCTTAGGGCATGTCTAAATGCGTAGTTTTTCAGATGAGATGTGCCACATCAACAGTTCTAAACCCCCATGACCCAGATATTTTAGGTGCTTTACCTGTAGATATTTTAGATATCTTTACCTGCCCAAAGTGGTTCCCAGGTGACCAGTGGCACAGACTAAAAACCAGCACCAGGCATTGGTATGTATATATATGGGGATACTGAGTTGACTGGCTCCCTTTGATCACCTAACTGGAAGGATTCTAGTGGCTCAGAGCTTTCTGCCAGTTGTTTTGAAGGACCTGTAATCCCTAACACTGACTAGCTGTCCTGGTACCACAGCGACTACCATTGCAACCCCATGCAGAACTATTTCAGGCTAAGACAACTGCATTCAATAGACTTGGACTGGCGTAATTCTGCATAGGATTGTCCTGTAAGGAGCTGGTGCCTTCTTCCCATGCTCCTGTATTGAGCCCTGTGGCATCTTGAGAATAAGGCGCTGAAAAAGAGATGTGGACAGGATTAGGAGGTAGGGCAACTGTGTTTCCCTCATCCTCTGTTCTACCCACACTCTTTGTGCCTCCTCTATTTCTCCTCCTCACCCCCAGTCAATCCTTGTCAAAATAGTTTGAACTGTTCAGAAACCCAGGCATAGAGTCACATTAAACTATGAAAATTAAGTGGCAGGGTGGGATGTGGTACGGCATGGATGTGAGCAACAAGGACATCGCCAACAATTTTGAGGCTTTCATGTGGGAGCCGGCTGTGGTGTGCATCAGCGCTTTGACAGCAGCTGAAGCAGCATGCCTCATTGCATCTGTGGACGAAATGATCAAGAACCCCCACTCCACAGTAGACGGCCCCCGTATGGGCCATGGCAGAGGGCGAGACTGGCTCCACAACCACTGAAGGGTGGCTTTGCCGGCACAGGGGGTGGGGACTTGGCTGTTGAGAGGTTGGTTGTCTGGTAAAACATGAGCCCCCTAGGCACTCCTTACACTGGAGGGTTGGGATGTTTCCACTTTTGATGGGGGGAGAGGACAGCCACTGCAGAATTGCTCCTCTTTTTCATAACATGCAAAGTGAGACAAATCTCCAGAACCCCAGAGCTTCACGCCCTTTGCATACAAGTTCAGAGAACCTAAATCATATCAATCTCTCCTCTTCCTCCCCCCCCCCCCCCAATATCCTCTTCCAAGTTTCTCCTGGTCCAACAGTTTTGAAGCTTCAGGCTTCCAGATCTCTGTAATGTCGGCATATTGCTGGAAGGTTAGGAGGTTGGCTGTTGACTATATTTATCGGTTGGGGGAGTGAGCCTTGTGACACCAACAAAATGAACAACTTGAAAACCTGTAAAAAAAAAATAAGTGGCGGTTTTAACAGTTTGCATAACCTGTCCTGAGCACAGAATTAGGATTTCCTTGGTGCAGAATTTTGAGTCGTTGATCTAAGAAAACCAGCCAGTGCACAGGTAAACTGATTTCAATTCAATCTCATTTCAGAGAGTCAAACATGCAGATCCAATTATATCTTTTTTTACTGCTGAGTGCAGCCCTGTTAGCTTAAAGCAGGAGCGTGAAGTTCAGTATGAAATAAAAGCACAGTGCCAGGTAGATGGGAAGTGGCAAGAATTCACCACAGACAGACTCACACAGAAGTTTGGCGTTAAGAAATCATCTTGCAAAAGCAAGGTAGGGGGAAATGAGTTATTTCATCGGCTTCTAATAAGTATGGCAATAGAGAAGACTAAGCTGTGGTTATTTAAGCTCTTTTTCTTTATGTATACTTCATGGGCACCTACAATTTGTGAGTAAGGGCTTATTTAGAAGGACCATTATCCAGAGAAGATGCAAATATAATCAAAAGAGCAATTCCAGGCACTGGAGCATATTGCCAAATCAGATTAAAGTGAGTGATTGAAAATTTGGATCTTTGTTAGCTTTCTGGGTATGCTGATCTTAGATCAATATTTATTTTGTCGAGGGTGGGCATCCCTGTTGGAAAATCTCTGGAGCCTACAATCCCCATGTCCAATTTTGTCTCCCTTGTAACATTTAGGTATACTTGTCTCTGTTGTGACCCTTACCCCACCCTTACATTGCATCACAAAATTAGCAATTTTGGATGTAAGAAAATGCATAATATTTTAATGTTATGATTTGGTAAGCAATTCTACAAGCTAAGAGAGAAAGGGACAAATAATTTAATTTAGGAACACAACTTTTGGAAGAAGACCCTTATTGACAGTATTGGGCACTTCTACTCTAGTTTACGTAAGGCAGCAAATGGTTATATTAGGTCCTCTATGAATGCTCCTACATGAGGATGATTTTCATTGTGTTGCTCTCATTGCTGCTAAGAATGCAGAGGCATTTACAGTAGCAACAGAGGGTCCACACAGCATCTTTCTCTGCACTTTTCTTGCTCAACCCCTCATAGCCACCACATCCCTTCCCTTTACCAGAGATGTAGGCTGCACATTTCCTCCTCTAACTCTACAAAAGAAAAGCCAAGAGACTTTTCCTTTCCTTTCCTTTTTTTTTTTTTTTAAATGGAACTAGTAGATCATGGCAATAGATTGTTATAACAATATACCAGTACTATAATCTAGCAATTCACATTTTTTTTTAAAAAAGAACCTTTCCAACCACATGGTATCCAAAGGTGCTTTGCTTCGAGCTTTCCAAGAAGACTGTACAAAACCAGATTTATGAAAGATTTCAGCAAAGCAGGGAAAAACACAGAAATATGTTGATGTCATGTCATGTGGAGGCTCCTAAAAACAGAGCACTTCTAAGGAAACGAAGGCACAGAAAAACATCCATGTGGAAAGAGCCATGTGAACTATACCTCTGTGTTTCTCCATGAGGATTCGGATGATTGAGCACCTGGTTAAGCCAAATGTTAACTGTCTGCTTCCTTGGCTTTCTAAATGCCTGAAGAGGGGTTTTAATATTGGGTTTAACTACATGGTTTTGAAGGGCTACCATATGACTCCCAATGATCCTTCAAAATCAGTGGAGCAGTTGCAGTCCATGTGACTCTAAATATTACTTTGTTAGTTCTTGTAGGTTATCCGGGCTGTGTAACCGTGGTCTTGGAATTTTCTTTCCTGACGTTTCGCCAGCAACTGTGGCAGGCATCTTCAGAGTAGTAACACTGAAGGACACTGTCCTTCAGTGTTACTACTCTGAAGATGCCTGCCACAGTTGCTGGCGAAACGTCAGGAAAGAAAATTCCAAGACCACGGTTACACAGCCCGGATAACCTACAAGAACCAATGAACTCTGACCGTGAAAGCCTTCGACAATATTACTTTGTTAATTTGAGGGAAATGAGAGAAAAAATAATATCTGGAATATCAGGCAAATATAAGCCCCAAATTGAGTTGTTTTCATTTATATACTGCTTTTTTAATAAAAAAGTATCAAGTTATCTGCTTTCCTTTTACCAATAAGAGATAGAAACCTATGTCAACTTTTGTTCTTTCTTTTTGTAGGTTTTGAAAGTATATGTACCAGCTGTTCCCATCTATGTGATGTTTTCTCTTCTTTTCCCACCATCATTGGGGTAAAAGCCAACAAACTCTCCCCTTGAAGACTTCATTTTTGTCACTTGACGTATAAGTAGTATGTATATTCAAGAGCATAACTCCATTTACTTTATAAAAATAAATGTCTTCCCTTTTCCCTTCTATTGGGCTCAGCAGTGCATTAATCCCATTGCTTTTGTTTCCTGATACTGCAGTTTTTATTTTCTTAGAAATGAACTTGAATTACACATCTGTTAGGAAGTAGTAAAGATACAATCTACCTGCTTGTACACATGAGAATCTGTATGTGCGGCAGAGAGTCCCCACAAGGATTTTACAAAGCTTTCTTCTTTCTCTTACCCAAGTTGGCCTTTAGCCAGATGCACAGCAGTATACCAGGTCATGACTGGTACTGGGTAACCCATAATACGCCCCGTATACTTGCTAGCTCTGCACTCTCCCCAGCGCGCAGAACATTCACGGTATGCCAGGGGACTGGGAATCACAACTCTCCCAATAATTCCAAGTGATGAGAAATAAGGTGGGTCCTGTGGTTCCATTCTGCTCATGGCAGCATCTTCCTCTGATGCCTCTGACAAGGCCTCTTCCTTTCCCTGATGCCTTCCTTTCCCTTTTACCTTGCACCAGGGAAAGGCTTTGCCATTAGTGTAATGGGTTTCTGGACTCTTCTATAAATTGAATAAGCTCGGTTATTGTAGCTGTAATACATGCTTTGTAAATTCAATAATCAGTTTAATTTTAGGCTTTTTGAAAAAGTACAGAATATTTATTTATCTTATTTTTTTAAAACAATTATGCCATCTTTCCACCTGATCAGGGTCCCCAAGGCGGCGGACATAAAAACATGAAAACAACAATTAAAAAGAACATCTACCATTATAAAATTATGAAATAAAAACACAAAAATATATGGCACTAATGGCTACATTCTTGTTTTGATACTGGAATTTAAGTGTAACTGGTATGGTTGCCAATCTCCAGGTGAGGCCTGGAGAACACCTGGAATTACAACTGATCTCCAGATGACAGAGATCAGTTCTCTTGGAGAAGATAGCTGCTTTGGAGGGTGGATTCTATGGCATTATACCCCACTGAGGTGCCCCCCCTCTCCAAATCTCACCCTCCCCAGGCTCCAACCCCATGCGGTGGTGGAAAGTATCATTAAATCGCAGCTGACTTATGGTGACCCCATAGGGTTTTCAAGGCAAGAGATGTTCAGAGGTGGTTTGCAGTTGCCTGCCTCTGCGTAGCGACCCTGGACTTCCTTGGTGGTCTCTCATCCAAGTACTGACCAGGCCCAACCCTGCTTAGCTTCCAAGATCTGACAAGATCGGGCTAGCCAGGGCCATCCAGGCTATGTAGGCCACCCCTATAATCTTCAAGAGTTTTCCAACCCAGAGTTGGTAACCATGTCAGGGCTGGATAATCCTCAAGTCACTGTTTTTCAGAAACTGTCTTTGGCTGCAAGACGTGTGAAGTTATCGATTTCCATAGGTCAGGAATGACCCGGTGCTTGCACAGGGGACTTTTACCTTTACCTTTTTTTACAGTTCTATTAATTCATTACACTGTTGCAATGTGTACAATAACCACTAGAGTTTGTTTCTGCTGCACAAGTTTTTAGTTTGTCCCTGTTGAGTATCTGTAAAGTTCTTCTAGGATAAAGCAAAAGACCACTTTTATTTTGTAATCGGAGTATAGGATTACCATAGTAAAGGTGGGGCCTAGAGCTCTCCCAGATTCACAACTGATCTAGAGATTACACAGATCAGTTCCCCTAGAGGAAATAGCAGCTTTGGAGGGCAGACTCAATGGTATACTATAGTGTTTAGGGGTAATGGAAGCCCTCGAGTGACTACAGAGAGCAGGTGTTCCACTGCTTCTATACCTGGCCCTGAGTGACTGGCCTGGTCCTGGCAGACCCCAGCCTTGGGAGACAAACTGGGGAAAGGAGGTGTCTTGGACAGCAGATGGACCAGGGGTAAGGAGGACCCCAATGATAGTTGGGATATCACCGGATGCACAGCCCACCTGAAAGGTAAAGGTTAGAGGCACCTGCAAGGTGTGGGGAGGAGTCTCTGCCGGAGGTACTCAGAGGGAGGGGCCTCCAAGGGATAGCCTCTTGGTAGTCAGGCTCAAGTGAGGACCAAGAAACCATTGGCTTATTCTTTATTTTTGGCTTACTCTTTATTTTTTAACAACAACAACAAAAAAGCACTGCAGAAGCCTGCAAGTTTTGTAAGGTGGGAGGAAATGACAGGGTGAGATGTTATGAGGTGTGAAACTTAATTTTAAAATGTGAATTTTGGCGTGAGAATTTGACGGAAAGGGAGGGGTTGGAGGAGAGTACTTTTGACCTGGGTGTGGCATTTTAGGATGAGATGTCACAAACTCTGCCCTCCCTAGGAACTGCCTTCAGATATCCAGGAATTTCTGGAGATGGAGTTGGCAACCCTATCTGAGCACAGCACAGCTAATTGTTAAAGGGCCTAAAAGTTCCTGGGCCCAGGATCGGAAAACTATACGCATGAGATGGAGTAAAAAAAATTAGGCTTGGAACCACACTAGCATTTCCATGGCCTCAAGTGCTTGTACCTGTGGAACACAATTTTCCTACTCCCCCCTTTGCAGAAGACTAAAATGCGCCCCCCCCAAATCCTGTTCCTGTAGGATGACGGACCCTGCGGAACAGGGTTTGGGGAGGCGTTTTGGGCTGCCATAGGAAGCAAGAAAACTGTGCTCTGCGGATGCCAAGACTTGTGCCCATGGAAACACTACTGTGGATCCAACTTTTTCATCAGGCGAACAGAAAGGGTTAATGAGCACAACTGCTCTTTGATCTGACTTTACCACCCTCCACCCACAAAGGACAACAGGTGTAATCAGTTTAGAATGTGTATGGATGTGTATGGATGTGCTACAGTGGTTTTATTTTTGGAAAAAAAATATATTTCAGACTTTCCCCTCAAACTTATAAATAATACTGGGGGCAGGGGAGGACAGGATCGCCGAATCATGCAAAAATCTTCTGCGTTTCCCCCTTGGCATTAACCTTGCATTGCAGTACTTCTGCTACTTGTATCAACGCAAATGCTTAAGGAGTCAAGATGTGGGAGTTACAGGAAGTATAGGTCAGTATGTCAGTGTGGGTGAATATAGGAAACATGATGCAATTGCTGAGGGATGCCAGAGATATTTTTGTATTTGTAAATAAAGAGCTGAGTACCAAACCCAGACCTTTGCAAAAGTCAGTGGAAAAATATTGATGTCGTAAATTCAGTCACATGTAGAGGTGAAAGAAAAGGACCTTGCAAAAATACTTGGCTTCTTTTTTTGTCACTGCTGTTCTGTCTCAAAGTACCATTGTATATGTGTATAAAATTGCAACAGGATCGGATGCTTCCAGAATGCCCATTTGTCCAGTTGTGTGGGCTACCTTTCAGTTTGAGCAGCCTGAGGATGTAGTCAGGATTCTTGGATGTTTGAGACCTACCACCTGCTTGTACGACCCTTATCCCTCCTGGCTGCTTAAATCGGCCTGGAGAGGGCTGGCAGCCTGGGTCCAGGAGACAGTAATTGCCTCCCTGAGAGAGGGGGTGGTCACTTCTGCCATGAAGTGGGCAGTGGGGCGTCTACTCCAAAAGAAATCTACTCTGGAGCCAGGAGAGTTGAATAACTACCATCCAGTCTCAACTGTACCTACCATTCATGAACAAGGTGATTGAATGAGTGGTGGCTGGCCAACTTCAGGGATTCCTGAATTAAGTGGATTGTTAGAATCCATTCCAATCTGTTTTCAAGCCTGGTTATGGGACTGAAACAGCCTTGATTGCTCTGGTGGATGACATGAGCCAGGAGATGGACAGGGGGAGTATGACCCCATTAATTCTCCCAGACCTCTCAGTGGCTTTCAATACCATCAGTCATGGTATCCTCCTAGATTGCCTTTGAGGACTGGGACTGGCAGGTACTGTTTTAAGTGGTTCTGTCATACCTCAAGGGTAGGTTTCAGAATGTGGTTCTGTGGGGCTGCTGCTCTGCCCCTTGACCTCTGGCCTACAGGGTTCTTCAAGGTTCCATCCTGTCCCCCACGGTTTTTAGCATCTTTGTAAAGCCACCAGGAGAGGTCATCTGGAAATCTGGGCTGAGTACCCTTCAATTTGCAGATGACACTCTCTATCTCACTACAAGTGGATCCCAGGAAGGCTGTGGAAACTGTGAATAGGTGCTTGAAGGCAATTTTGGAATGGATGAGAGCTAACAAGCCGAAAGTTAATCTCTAAAAAACAGAGGTGCTACTGGTGGAGGGAAGGTCTGACCCAGGAAATACGTTATCCCCTGTTCTGGATGGGGTTGCAGTCCCCTTAAAGGAGCAGTAGCTTGTATGTACTGGCTTCCAAGTTGCTTCTGAGCTCAATTCAAAGTGCTGGCATTGACCTTTAAAGACCTGTATAGTCTGGGGCCAACGTTCCTTATGGGTTGCCTTCTCCCATGTGAACCTACTGGTACACTCCAGTCACCTTCAGAGGCCCTGCTTTGGTTGCCCCAGCCATCTGAGGCTAGACAGTTGGCTGCCAAAGAAAGGGCCTTCTCAGTCATGGCACCAAAACTTTGGAACTCCCTCCCCAGAGAGATTCATCTGTCTCCCTCTATCAGCGTCTTCCACCAACGGTGAAGAGTTTTATTTTGTTTGGCAGACCCCCAATCAATAACAGTTACTGGCCCTCCTCCCTGGCTCTGGTGTTATTTGTTTATGTGTTTTATTTAATTGTTTTATAATTTAAAATGTTCTTTTTAATTGTTAAAACGTTGAAATGTTTTTATGTTCGCTGCCTTGGGGACCCTAATTAGGTGGAAAGGCAGAATAAAAATGATATAAATAAACAGTATAAATATATTTATTATTTATTTACTACATTTATACCTCATCTTACTCCATGGACCCAAAGAAGCTTACATAATTCTCTTCCATTGGTTAGTTGAGATTGGTTAGGCTGAGAATGTGTGACTGGCCCAGGAAGATTCCATGGCAGATTGGGAACTTGAACTCAGATCCTTGTCTGAAACTCTAACTACTGCACTACACTGACTTTTGTGGAGTGGACACTGTTGAACAATAGTGAGCAAATGAGCCTGGGTGAGTCATAGAACTTGTGGGGTATCAAGTCCCCTGGTGGTTGCTGGCAGGCCTGGTCCCTATGAGTCCTCCCTCAAAGGCCAAAACAGCCCTGGAAAGGGCCCTGACTCCTACCCTGCCTTTTACCGACAGAAAGGTTTCAACTGGCAATACTGTTGTGGTTGCTTAGCACCAGCTACAGAGGGCATCGGTTTCTTAAAGTTACAGGTACTGTTTCTATTATTTGGGGGGGGAGGCTTAACCCCCCAGTATTTATTTTTTTATATCATATTTTTTTACATACCTGGGGCTTTTCTCAGGTGTGGAAAGATCTGTCTTGTCTTTTCATGGCTCTGGTCTCTGGATTTATGTATCGACAGATTTGGTCACACTGAGAATAAGATATATTGATCCCTAGATTGCTTTTTGCAGTGCTAGTACTAGTACTACTTTCCCAGCACAGAAAAGAGTTGCAATGGATGGACTGTCTGCCAGCCGCAGAACCTGCAACTAGTCTTCTATCTTTGAGTGCCCATATGGAAATGTAGTTTTGTAGCCAAAATGGTTCTGCTGTGCTGGATTCCATCCTGGTTCTCTTCAGGCTGAGTTCAGATAAATCAACACTTGCAACATCAAGGGATGACTCATATGTCATCCCTTCAGAGATAAAATGCCACAGACACAGCACTCATATCACCTCATATCTCAAACACAATTCTTTCCATCTGTTCTTCTGAAATACCAGGCCAATTTTCTTATGCAACTATATTGCTCATCAAAATAATAATTAAAAAAAACCCTGAAGGCTGAAAAACGAGTCTGGCTCCTAGAAAGGGTTGCTGGTCATAATGTCGCTTGACTTTGCTTCTTGCCCTACATTTTTGTCCCTGCTAGAATAAAAGCCCCACTAGGGCTTGGAACCCGGAGTTGAGAGATTGTGTGTGTGTGTGTGTGTGTGTTAAGTGCCATCAAGTCGCTTCTGACTCATGGCGACCCTATGAATGAAAGTCCTCCAAAATGTCCTGTCTTTGACAGCCTTGCTCAGATCTTGCAAATTGAAGGCTGTGGCTTCCTTTATTGAGTCAATCCATCTCTTGTTGGGACTTCCTCTTTTCCTGCTGCCCTCAACTTTTCCTAGCCTGACTGTCTTTTCCAGTGACTCTTGTTGTCTCATGACGTGACCAAAAGACGATAGCCTCAGTTTAGTCATTTTAGCTTCTAGGGTCAGTTCAGGCTTGGTTTGATCTATAACCCATTGATTTGTTTTTGATTTTTTGGCAGAGATTTTTTTGTTGAGAGATTGCCCCTGGGCAAATGGCATCCCTACACCTAGAGCCAAGGGAAATTTGTCAAAGCCTCTTCTAGGCACCAAATCTAAATACTTTTATTTTTCATGGTACTATATAAATCATGGCCCTGACCTGGATAGCCCCAGGGTAGCCTGATCTTATCAGGACTTAGAAGCTAAGCAGGGTTGGCCCTGGTTAGTATTCAGATGGGCAACTTCCAGGGAACACTAGAGGCGTGACGCAGAGACAGGCGATGGCAAACCAACTCCAAAGAGATTTGGCGGGGTGGAGCCTGGGGGAGAACATGGTTTGGGGAGGGGAGGGACCTCAGCAGGGTGTAATGTCATAGAATCGACCTTCCAAAGCAGCTACTTTCTCCAGGGGAACATCTTTGCAGTCTGGAGATGAGTTGTAATTCTAGGAGATCTGTAGCCAGCACCTGAGGTGGCTACACTTTCTCCTAAATTTATTAGACCTTGTGATGGAGAATAATTTTTTTGAATTCCAAAATGAATTTTTTTTACAGATTAAAGGGGTTGCGATGGGCAGTGCTGTTGCACCTTCCATTGCAAATATTTATATGATTTTTTGAACAGAACAATATATATAATAATAATCCGTTTTCTGAGGATATTTTGTACTATTCTCGTTTTGTGGATGACTTGTTCTTTGTGATCAAAAACAATGCCAGTTTTATTTCATTTCAGAAATCGTTAAATGGTAGAAATCCTCACATTAAATTTGCAGGTAAATCAGATCCTCGAGAAATACCTTTCCTTGACACCATTGTGTCAAAAATGCAAATGGAACCTTAGGAGTTCGTCCATATCATAAACCTGTGGACTGCAATCATTTATTGCATTATGACTCATTCCACCCTGAACCCCTGAAAAACAGCTTACCCTATAGCCAGTGTCTAAGGCTCAAACGTAATGCAAGTAGGGAACATGACTTTAAAGTAGCAGCAAGTAAATTAAGGTTTGACTTAAAGAGGAGACAATATCCTGACCCTGTTATTCACAATGCTTTACAAAGAACAGCTTGTAAGCAAAGATCTGAATTATTTGAATCAGATAAGAAGAGAGATACAAATAAAATAACTTTCTCCAATACACTTCAATGACCTCTGTAATCAAGAAAGCCATTCTTAAACATTGGAATATACTTAGAAATATACCAGGCTGTAAAGAGAAACCCAGAGTAGCTTATAAAAGGACACGATCCATTAGGGATCACTTGGTACACCAGAAAAGCATAACCCCCATTACCAAAGGTCTCCCAGCAGGAAATTTTAAATGTGGCCATTGCACATTTTGTAAACACCTTTTACCAGTAAAAGAGTTCCAGAATCCCTTAACAGGATTTCAGTTCCGGATTCAAACCTATAACAACTGTGAATCCAAGAATTTAATATATCTTGCAAAATGTTCATATCATCTTTTTTATGTAGGCAAAGCCAGTAGACCTATCAAGACAAGAATAGGAGAGCATTTATCACGCATTAGAAACTAAGTCTTAGATGCCCTGATGGCATTGCATTTTAAAAACAAGAACCATACCACTGATGATTTTGCATATTTTGTTATTTGGCATTATGAACGCAGGACTTCTGGAAGCAGAGAGTAGGAATCAATGGTCAGTTCTCACAATGGCGGGATGTGAGCAGAGGGGTCTCTCAGGGATCTGTGTTGGGACCGGTGCTGTTCAGCCTGTTCATCAATGACCTGGAGTTGGGGTTAAACAGTGAAGTAGCCAAGTTTGCAGATGACACCAAATTATTTAGGGTAGTTAAAAAAAAAAACCAGACTGTGAAGAGCTCCAGAAGGATCTCTACATACTGGAAGAATGGGCATTAAAATGGCAAATGAGATTCAATGTGAGCAAGTGTAGAGTGATGCATATTGGGGCAAAAAATCCCAACTTCACATATACACTGATGGGATCTGTGCTGGCAGCGACAGATCAAGAAAGGGATCTTGGGGTGGTAGTGGATAGCTCAATGAAGATGTCAACCCAGTGTGCGGCTGCTGTAAAAAAAGGCAAATTCCATGCTGGCCATAATTAGACGAGGAAGAGAATAAAACTGCTGATATCATACTGCCCTTGTACAAATCTATGGTGAGACCACAGTTGGAATACTGTGTACAGTTCTGGTCACCACACCTAAAAAAGGATATTACAGAGCTTGAGAAGGTGTAGAAATGAGCAACCAAAATGATTAGGGGACTAGAGCAACTGTCCTATGGGGAGCAGTTAAGACGCTTAGGGCTGTTTAGCTTGGAAAGAAGGTGGCTGAGGGGAGACATGATAGAGGTCTATAAAATTATGCATGGTTTGGAGAGAGTGGACAGGGAGAAGTTTTTGCTCTTTTAATTATCTATGTAAAATTGATTAATGGAATTATCATGTTCTTTAAAGTTAGGTAATGTTAAGGATGCAAATAGTTATGTTTTAGTAAAAAGATAAAATGGAAGCAAGAATTCTCTAGTAATATTTTTACTTGAATACTCTAGCAAAAAACAAACCCAAAACATTGATGAGGTATACTTCTTGCCAGGAGATTAATGATCTGATGTAGGAAAGCCAACAAATGCCTGTGGCACACCTATACCTGAATCAGGCCTGACCAGAGTCATCTGGAACTATATATTGTTGAAATGTATAACTATATCAACCTTATATATGCATATCTATCTTCTACCAAATTGGTTCTTTAGTATTATATGTACTGAATGTGTTCTGTTCTAAGGAACATGTAATATATAACAAAGAGGAACATAGGCTATTTCTATTAAAATTAAATTGAATTTAAAGGCTTTTTTTAAATTACATCTTTTGGTGATTGTGTGCAACTTTTCAAAAAAGGACTTCAGCTACTGCTTCCTGTATTATAATTTCCTACAGAGAAATTAATATGGGCATATGAAGAGCATAGATATGTTGATTGGGTAGCCATGTGTGGAGTTTGGCCTGACTCACACCTCATCATTATGCTTTACATTATGCACAGTGCAATCGTAAATAAAGCTACACCCTTCTAAATCCCTTGAAGTCAATGGGCTTGGAAGGGTGTAACTCAGTTGCACTCACTCCATTGCAAATGGAGAGCCACATTCAAAATTACCATCAAGCCAAAGAGCCACTACTGCATGCTCTGTGTGCCTCTCTACCAAAAAGATGTACCTATTAATATGAATTAGGTAACTAAGTACCACATTAAGATTACTTCTGAACATGTGGGGTTGTTTCCATCCCCACTGTTGAACCTTAGCCAGCCCTTGTATTTCTGGCGTAAAGTAGGTTTGCCAACTCAGGGTTTGGAAATACTGGGAAAAATGAGCCTGAGGTTGGGTTGCCAACCTCCAGGTACTACCTGGAGATTTCCTGCTATTACAACTGATCTCCAGCCGATAGAGATCAGTTCATCTGGAGAAAATGGCCGCTTTGGCAATTGGACCCTATGGCATTGAAGTCCCTCCCCTCCCCAAAGCTTGCCCTCCTCAGACTCTGCCCCAAAAACCTCCCGCCGGTGGCGAAGAGGGACCTGGCAACCCTAGCCTGGGGAGTAGATTTTAAGAGGGGAGGACCTTGCTAGGGTGTAATGCCATGCAGTCCACTTCCAAAATTGCCATTTTCTCCAGAATTTTTAAATAAATAAACAATCCATAAACAAGCAATTTATGTAGTCTGGAGATCAGTTGTAATTCTGGGAGATCTCCAGCTCCCACCTGCAGGTTGAGAATCCTAAGGTAGGGAAAGAGCTTCCTTTTCTGCCTTTTTGCTTTCTCCATAGAATGAGGGATAGCTGTTCAGATGAGAGCATAACTCCTGAAGGATAGAAAGCAGGTCATGGAGAAAGGGGGAGCAAAATCGCCAGCCCCCTACTGTGGCCAGTTTGTTCTTTTTCTGGGCGGCTGCTTTGATGGTTATATTCTCTCTCCTATGTGGCCATTTGGCTCTCCTCCTGGCAGCCACCTTCATGCTGGGATAAGAGTGTACATGGGCTGTAGAGAAGGGGAGGAGGTGGTTGTAAAGGATGGGCCCTTTACTTCTACCCATGGCATGAGGCCCACACCTTACTTACCCTCCAGTCCCCCCAGCATGGAGTTGCCAACCTCCAGCTATTACAATTGATCTCCAACCCAGGGTGGCAACCCTACTCCAGAAGCACCTGTCTCAAGGTAGGAGCCAACTATTGAACTCACTTTCCTTTTTTTTAAAAAAAAATAAAGCTTTATTGAAATATGCAGAATATTACAGAATATGTCAAAAATTTCAAAATATACAAAAAACATAATATACAAAAAGAAAAAAGTGAAGAAGAAAAATAAAAAATGTGATATAAAACAATACAGAAACCGACTTCCAACTCTCCTCACACAGAACAGATCATTATATATCTTATTTCTTTTGTGAATAACTATGATTTAATCTATTTTTACTTTAATTATTATGTAGCTATTTTCATCATAGTCTACCGTTTAATAGGTTTAGGTTCTAAAACCTAAGGTAATTTTTATTCCTAAAATATTGATTTATATATACTGACCATACCTTCCAGTCTATATCAAAGTTGGAAACCCAACTATCTTCAATATATTTACTTAACTCACTTTCCTGAAACATGGGAGAGGTGCCTTATTGGGAAACAATGCTCAGAAGAGCCACAGGTGGCATGTCAAAGAGACACGTGTGGCTCCTGAGCCACTGAGTAAGTATCACAGGTGTAACTATCATCTAGGGTTGCGCCAACATGAAAATGACAGACATAAAATGAACTTCACATTATACAAATTATTGTTTAAGAATATAACATTTATATGGCACATACAGAACATATATGGCTCTGTTATCTATATATGACGCACCTTCACAACAGTACACTCAGATTGCAGCTGCAACCTTGTATATTATTATCCAAAGTAAATACCTGTTGATTTAATTGTATTTTTTCCAGTTTTCAGATGCATGTCTGAATGCACTGTACATTTTCTGTTCTTTCCTGACAATGTTGCATGTTTTTAAGGTGCCAACTAGTGTTGCCAACTGCCTGCAAAAAAATGTCCTGTCTTTTAAACAGAGGCTTAATGTAGGGTTGCCAGGTCCCTCTTCGCCACCGACAGGAGATTTTTGGGGCGGAGCCTGAGGAGGGTGGGGTTTGGGGAGGAGAGGGACTTCAATGCCATAGAATCCAATTGCCATTGGACTCCCGTTGGGAACGGCTGAATTGGTGAATTTGTCTGTACAACTATGTTGAGAAAAAAATGAAATACTGAGACTGAGAAAAAAATGAAATACAAATGTGTAGTTAAGGAACAATAAAGCGACAGTGCCAGAAGACCCTGTTTATGGTTCATCTGTGTAGAAAGGATGACCAAAACCAGAAATTACCTGACAAACGACTCAAGGAAATGCCATTGTTTGAAAAGAATAGGCTGGGGAGTCCCTTTACCTGCATGACATAGCAACTGTCCTCCCATCCAAAACAAACAACTTTGCTGAGCTGAAGGTCATAGCCGTTCATGTGTGAATAAGCGACTATGTATACCCTTCCTACCGGAACTGTATGGAATAATAAACATTTCTGAACAACAGGAAAGCAACACAGTGAATAAAAGAAAAAAATCAAAAGAACAAAAAAAGTGTACATTGGGGGAGGGAAAAACCAAGTAAAGGGGAAGGAAGTACATTGGTGTTATTTTAGGCTTTTAGAATATTCACCGACCTGGATGGCCCCCGGCTAGCCTGACCTGGTCAGATCTCAGAAGCTAAGCAGGGTCAGCCCTGGTTAGTGTTTGGATGGGAGACCACCAAGCAATACCAGGGTTGCTGTGCAAAGTAAGGCACTGGCAAACCACCTCTGATAGTCTCTTGCCATGAAAACCCCAAAAAGGGGTCGCCATAAGTCGGCTGCGACTTGACGGCACTTTACATACACAGTATATTCACCTCACTTGAGCTTCTGCAGCCATACTGGAAGAGTAAAGATGCTGCTACAATTTCCCTAGAATATGTGAAACTGTCTTATATCAACTCAGATGGCCAACCCATCTAGCTAGTAATAGTTGCTGTGGTTCTGTAGGGGTGTAGAAAAGTTTTTGCTACATAAGAAGCTTTTAATGGTAGATAACAGGAACTGAACTCTGGGCTTTTTACAGGCAAATCATAGGGTTAGGCATGCCAGCCAGCAACTGGCAATCAGCAGGAGTCCGGGAGAGGGGAGACTTGGGGTGTGTGTGTGTGCACAGTCATGCCTCTCTAGGAATTGCCAGAAACTCTAATGTAAAACCATAGAGTTTATAGCTATTCCTAGAGCAATGTGACTTCACTTCCGTGTTGTCCATGCAAGCGATGTAATGCTGTTGCCCAATGGTGATTGGCATTGAGACGTGGGGGTGGGAGATCTCCCACCCCAGTGGGCCAATGACAAGCCTATACGAGCTCTGCCACTGAGGTATGATCACCCCTTCCAGTCTACAACCAGAGTGAATGCAAAATTAAAGCACAGCATAATGAACAATAAAAGCAAATGTTTACAAGCACCAGCTTAGAACCAGCCTGTCCACAACGTATCAGCTTAGTCATTTGAGGCCTAACAGAAAAACAAAAGGGCTAAATTGGGTAAAAATTTCTTGCCTGTTCAACTAGAGCAATTTCTTATTCACCACAAGCCTGAGCACATTTATGACTTGGCTCCAGCATTTGGCAAACAGATGTGTGCTTCTTCCTGAGGCTTTAGGACACAATGCTTCCCCACTTGCCCTGCTGTTACTTGAACAATCTTTCACCAACAGATACCGGGCCAACAGAAGGCATCACAAAAGACCCTGTATCAACAAAACTGCTCTCTGTAGACCGTAGCTTTCTGTAGACTCATACTATGATATATACATTCAACAGCCTTTATTTAAAATAAAGCGTTCATTGAAATGTTTGTTAAAAGCAGACAGCTAATACAATTTAAGGAAATATTACAGAGTTTTAAGATGCCAAAGTTCACTTCGTCCACTGACCTTCAGCTTGAGGGTTTTTGCGACTCAAACATGGAATGGGCTCAACCTCTGATAGGGATGCCAGCCTCCAAGTAGGACCTGGGGAAACCCCTGGAATTACAGCTCATCTGCAGATTTCAGAGGTCAGTTTTCCTGGAGAAAATGGATGCTTTGCGGGGAGGACTCTATGGCATTGTAATGTGCTGAGGTCTCTGTCCTTCCCAGGCTCCATTGCTAAATCTCCAGGAATTTCCCAACCTAGATCTGGCAACCCTAACCTCTGATGATGTTACCACTATTTTCTTTGACAAAGGGAGCTTTGAATCTCAAAAGCTTATACCCCCCACATAGGGTTGCCAACCACCAGATAATAGCAGAGGATCTCATGCTATTACAACTGATCTCCAGCCGATAGAGATCAGTTTGCCTGGAGAAAATGGCTGCTTTGGCAATTGGACTCTATGGCATTTAAGTCCTTCCCCTCCCCAAACCCCACCCTCCTCAGGCTCCCCCCAAATCTCCCGCCAATAGCGAAGAGAGACCTGGCAACCCTGCCCCCAAATCTTATCAGACTTTAAGGTGCCAAATAAATGTTTGAGGCATGTAACTCTAATGTTGTTTTCTGGAAAAGAGCATGCACCAACATACACAAGCATCTAGAATGGATAAATGTGGAACAGCGCATCCTAAATCAAACCAAATGATAACTCACCTCAAATTGAGAGGACAAGGGATCAGAAATCATCAAAAGCAGCAATACCAGGTGCGTACACACTAAGCATGTAATTAGGTCCTTTTCAATATCAAGGGTGAAATGAAGCACATAAGCTTGGTGGAACTGAGTTCCATACTATCATATTGACGGAGTTTTCTCTTCCCTTTCTATAAGCAATCGAATGCAAAATTTGCCAGTGCAAGGGTAATTTAATAAGGCCTTGTGGAGAGGGCTTTGTCCCCACTTTGGGATCAGGAATCATAATACATTTTTAGATGGCAACAGTACTGGGCTGTTAGCAAAACATTTAAAGTACACAAATAACTCTGAATCCATGAAAAGCTAGGGGGCCCACACAAAATCCAATTATGTGACCTTTCATGAATTTGGTAGGGGAAATTGCCATGGCAATGGCAAAGCATTGTTCACAGCTGACTTCAGCATTCATTGTTGCATTCTGATTACAGCTTTTGTTTCATTATGAAGTACAGTGACTGAATGTCTTCCTGGAACAAAGATGTATTTGCATGTAACCGCTGACTGTTAAAGAGGCTGGTTTGCTGCTTTAAGCTTAAAGGAGAAAAAGATCTTTTATTACTGCACATTGGACAAAAATATTCTAGAGGAAACAAAGCAGAAGTTATCAGAAAAGCTAGATTTACAGCACCATCAGAAGTTGTTATTAGTCCCTATAATTCTCAGTTCCTCAAAGCTTCCTAAAGATTTGAAGTAATATCTAAGTCTTCTTCTTAATAAAAAGGAAAGTCTTAAAAATATTAAAATAGATATTTATTTACACTTGTTTGGTTGCTGTTAAATTTAATTGCATCAGTTTATGTAAGAGAGATTGCTTCCATCTGACCTCATTTGGTCCAATAAAAGATAGCAACCTATTGGCATCTCCCATCTTTTCTGAAAAACATAGCAATTGTTGTTTTGCTATAGGGTTTTTTTCTGGGGGGGAAATGGAAATTTGGGGGGAAATTGAAATATAAGCAATACTTACTGTCCTATCAAACTTAAACTAATTTTACTGCTTTAACAACATAAAATTCATCATTTATAAGTTAGCATATAAAATTGCAATGTTTGACATATTTATGGAATTTAAAAGTTATAAATGCCTTAGTTTTGTACAAGCAAAATTGCAAGTATACCCAATACTTGAGAGAAAACTGCAAGTTGATGCAGCGTATCGGTATGCTATTTTAGCACATATACCTTGATTGTTGCTGTCTGGTTAGAGAGAGCTAAGTTCTCAATGCAACTTCCAGTTTTCTTTTGAGGCTTTGTTGCAGTTTTTGCCTCATCTCCTTCTAGGGCAGTGATGACAAACCTTTTAGAGACCGAGTGCCCAAACTGCAACCCAAAACCCACTTATTTATTGCAAAGTGCCAACACGGCAATTTAACATGAATACTGAGGTTTTAGTTTAGAAAAAACAACTCGTACATTAACATCCCCACTTCATCCCATGCTAGCAGAGTCGCTGTGCACAGGATCGCGCGGCCGGACAGTCTCCGGGGGGGCGCACCCCTCATCTTATAGAGCGCATAGTGCAGGTACAGGTAAGGGGTGTGTCGCTGGAAGTCGCGCAGGGTCTTGGCTGGCAGGTAGCAAAGCTGGAAGACGGGCTGTCCGTGCTTGCAGCACCACAGGCAGGAGGCACACCGCAGGACGTGCCTGAAGAGCTCCAGCTCAGCCAGCCCCTCGTCCGGTGTGGCGCCGGGGCCTAGCTCTCCAAAGGCCAGTTCCCCAAGCCAGGGCTCCCCTGGCTCCTTGCCACCGCCTGTGCACTCCTGGTGGCAGTGCGCCTTTGCTGTCGCCCTCGTACTGCTCCAGCGTGTAGGCGTGCTGCAGCAGCAGCAGCTCAGCCACCGGGAAGCCGTGGAAGCTGTACTTCTCGTACTGCGGGCCGGCCAGGGCGGCCAGCAGCAGCAGCAGCCCGCGGCTTCACCACTCCATGCCCACCCCGCGGCCGCCGCCTGCTGCTGCTGCTCCGGAGCTGCTCAGCCGCTCAGAGGCCCATCGGGAGGCTCTGGGAAGCAGGGGGGAAGGTAGGCGGGAGGCAAGCCCGGGCAGATCCCAGAGGGTCTTAGTGCAGCCGGTGGGCAAGGGGAGGGACCAAATGGCCAAAACGCACAGGAGGTTTTGCCTTGAATTTTCAACTCTCTAGATGTGCTGGGGCGATGGCGTGTGCCCCACAGAGAGGGCTCTGCATGCCCACTCTGGCATGCGTGCCATAGGTTCGCCACCACTGTTCTAGGGTGGCCAGCTTCAGGTTGGGAAATACCTGGAGATTTTGGGGCAGTGCCTAAGGAGGGCGGGGTTTGGAAAGGGGAGGGAGTTCAATGCCATAGAGTCCAATTACCAAAGTGGCTGTTTTCTCCAAATGAACTGATCTGTATCGGCTGGAGATCAGTTGTAATAGCAGGAGATCTCCAGCCACCACCTGGAGGTTGGCAACCGTATCTCCTTCTGATTTTTCTCTCTCCCTACTGTAAGATATGGCAATAATCTACTTTTTACCCAATCTGTGTGTATAAGTGTCACAGTGGTTTGAAGGTCAACTTGCAAAGTCTAGTTAGTCAGGACTAGGTGAATATATACATATATATACATTACACCCATTATATACATTATACCCGTTCCGTAGTCATGCCATTGGCTGCTCATTAGTTACTGGGTTCAATTCAAGGGACTGGCCATCACATACAAATCCATTCATGGCCTCACACTCATATTTGCAGGACAGCTGTTGCTCCTACGCTCTGTTCGTCTGAACAGGGCCTTCTACATGTACCACCCTGCAAATGGACAAGATTACAAACTGCTGGGGTTGCCAGGTGGGCGGTTTCGGCGGGGAATTGCCTGGCAATCCACCTGGCTGCTCCGGAGCAGCAATCGCATGTGTGCGGGGCCGTGGGGCCCCTGGAGGTTTGAGTGCTAAAGTGACAGCGGTGATACGGTGCTTCCGGGGGTTAAGCCCGGAAGTGACAGCCCCGCCCCCTAAAACCTCCCGCTGACCTAGAGGGGGGACTGGGAACCCTACCAACTGCTCATACATGGGCATTCTCTATTGTGGACTACACCCTATGGAATGGCGGGCTTGGGAGGCCAGGAAGGCTCCCACATTTTTGGCTTTCTGCAAACCGTGTAAAACAGAACTGGGCATTTTTATGAAGGAAATAGGCTGCATTATAATGGAATGATTCAAGAAGACACTTTAACAGAGGGAACGGTACTATGGACTATACTACTGTGTTATCCGTTGCTGTCAGTTTTAATCTTGGTGTCACAGCATAGTGTTTCTACTGATGTAATACCATTTCCTTTATTGTTTAACATGCCATGGTTAATATTAATGCCTTGTTTCAGATTTCTGAAGTCCTAGTCCTATTACATTGTTTATTAGATATCTCTTCATCCTATCGATTGTACTGGTTTACATTATGTAATCCACCAAGTCTCCGTGAGAAAGGCAGTCTATAAACAAACAAATATCACTGCTATGATTAGCCCAAAGTATTTTTAATCCATCGTAATTTTTTATTTAGTAAAATTATATAATGACTTAATGTGGTGCCCACATATTAGAGAATCAGTTTGTTTTCCAGAGACCAAGCATGGCTTCTGGCACAGACAGGAGAGGTTCAGAGTTGCACTTCATGCTCTAAATCAGTCAGAGATTGCTGTTTGTAAGATACTGAATCACTGAAGATACTGCACAATTTGCCATGCCATTCTAGGCAGTTACACCCTTCTAAATCCATTGAAGCCAATGGGCTTAGAAGAGTTTAACTATGGTTAAGATTGCACGGTTGGCCTACATAATTTTCCTTTCTCATGTACCAGACTTGGGTATTCTCCAAGTGGTCCATTGCTTGCTGCTCAGAAATGGCAACTTGGGAGTGCAGTCTGCCACCTAGAAAACTCAACTCAGTTGGTATGTGTACCTATTGATCCTAATCATCCTCCAGAGGTTAGTGTCTATAAGGGACAGCAGGTGGAGCCCAGGCCACTGGGAGGCAGGGGGCCCCTGAGATGTCAAATGGAAGCTGACTATTATGTACCTGCAGGTTACACATGAGGCCGGAGACAGAGTTCCAACAGCAGCCGCTTTATTCAGTTAACAGGAAAGAGAGAACTAACTTAACTGCAAAACACCCCAACTTATATACAGTTCCCAACCACCCGGAGCCATACGCCCCCTAGTCCGTGGTTGGACAGATAAGTCCACCATCCAGTAGGAGAAACAGACAATGGAGCCTGGAGCAGAGCCTCAATCTCAACACAGTTCAGCACAGCTGAGTTCAGCAGTTCAATAGTTCAGCATAGTCTTTGCACCAACTAAATATATTACGCTGACCATGCAGGAATGTGCCTCATATGGCTCTGCATGTGCAGCACTGCTCTTAGGGAGTGAATCAGTGTTGTCACAGGTTCGCCAGCCGTAGGGTGTATTTGTGCACAGCCTCCTTATAGCATCATTCTCTTAGTAACTGCAGTATCTTTGGGAATGTTGTTGTCATTTAGATTTAAGTCCTGGCCCTGTGATTCACAACACTAATAAAGCAGAATTTAGGGTAGGAAATATAGTAACAACCCCTATTGCTACATCCAGTTTCATACTGTCTTGTTTTCATTCATCATTATGAGTCATGCCAGCATGTTGCAGCAATGCAAGAAAATGGGCACAGGACTCTGCACTGAGAACTGTTGTCATGGTTGCGTGCACATGACAGCTACATATTGTCAGGTGAAGCTGTCGCGTAGAACAGAACTGGATATAGATGGGACATGGTAAGGGCATGGGGGAAATTCTTATACATGAACTATATATAACAGGATTTCAGCTATTATAGTCCCAATTACCTTGGGATAGGCCTGTGTATCTGACTGGTTAAAAGTACACACTGACTGGTTGCAGTACACACATAGCAAAGCCATCAGACTTTACGAAGGTCTACATGTGGTAAGAAAAGTGAACGCCACTATGTTAGCAACTCAGACATGTAAGCTTTAGGATCAGTGTGCCAGTATATGACCTGCAGCACTGAAGCGCTGCAACAACAACAACAAAAAAAGTTGGTAGCACTAGAGCTTGGCTATAACTAGTCTGATCCCGAATCACAGATGCTGGGGTATTTTAAATGTTAATGGTAGCTTTCTAGAGGAAAGAACAATTATTGCAATTTATTACTATGATTATCATTCACCAAGAGTTTCACAGCTGATGTGGCTGAACGTTAGCAACTGCCATCATCTAAAAAGCTGAAAGAAATTTAGATCCAAATCTAGCATTTTTCCCCTTACACCCACCCCCAGCACAAGGAGAGGGAGGAAAGGGAAAAATCCCCTCCCTTTGGTCCACACAATACTTCTATTGCACTTGTGAATACCACGCGGACTGAAGGTCTGAAAATATCCCTACCATGGACACCTACTGGTGAATTAGGGTTGCCAGCTCTGGGTTGGGAAATACCTGGAGATTTTGTGGGTGGAGCCTCAGGAGGGACTTCAATGTGGTAGAATGCCATAGAGCCCACCTTCCAAAGTGGCCATTTTCTTTAGGTGAACTCATCAGTATTGCCTGGAGATTAGTTGTAATCCCAGAAGATATCCAGCCACCACCTGGAGTTTGGCAACTCAATGGCTAATGCACATAACGATAACAATGACATTTCTTCCATCGAATAATTTTCTTTTGATCCCTTCTTTACCATTTTAAGAAACACTTTCAAGCATTTTAATTTTCCCCATGCTTATTAGATGCCAATCACTTTTTACTAAATCACTCTAGCAGGAGTGCTCATGGGGTTGCCAACCTTCAAGTTGGGGGCTGGAGTTCTCCTGGAATTACAACCGATTTCCATACTACAAAGATCAGTTCCTCTGGAGAAAATGGCTGCTTTGGAGGGTGAACACTAACATTATACCCTTACTGAGGTCCCTCCCCAGGTTCCACCCCCAAATCTCCAGGAATTTCCCAACCTGAAGTTGGCAACCCTATTTAAAAGAGAATATACAAAAGAGAACCCTAATGAAGACCCTCCACCCCACAGTTGCCTCCACACATTTCCCCCGATTATTAAAAAAAATACACTTGAAAGTGTAAATTCCTCTTCTCCCAAGCTCCAGGTCTCGGGAGTTTATACGTGGCCTGTATGCTGTTTTAAGGCAGCTAGGAGACTGTTCTGTCCACTTTCCATCCCGGATGGCTAAATATGATTTAGGCCTATCTTTGTACATATGTGTTTTTACAGTTACACCTGTCAAATCCATTGAAGTCAATGAGACTAGCCACGTGTAACTCTGTTTAGGATTGCACTATAGCTATCTTCGTGTAAAGAATAGCATCCACACATTATGGCAGGTAAATGGTTATGCTCTCATTGTTCTGTGTCATTGGGTACTTGTCTCTGACCTTTACCTAATAAAGTCCAACGAGGTTTAACCATAGGAACGCTTACAAAATAAATGTGCAGCTTGCGACCATGCTAAAACCAAGTCCTCTGCAGGCCTAAATGAGTCCTCTGCAGCAGCCTGCCACGCAAGAAAGGCTAATGCAGGAAATCCGTGTCGTTCCTGACATAAAGGCGCCCCCCCGCAAAGAACAGCCCTGTAGAACTAATAGAAAAGAGCAAGAGTCCAGTAGCAGCTTAAAGACTAACAAGGATATTTTCTGGCAGGGTATCAGCTTTCGTGAGCCACAGCTCGCTTCTTCAGATGCAGATATGAGAAAGCTCATACCCTGCCAGAAAATATCCTTGTTAGTCTTTAAGGTGCTACTGGACTCTTGCCCTTTTCTACTACTGCAGACAAACACGGCGACCCACTGAGAAAATATCTTTGTTAGTCTTGAAGGTGCTCCTGGACTCTTGCCCTTTTCTACTACTGCAGACAGACTAACACGGCGACCCACTGGGAATGACCTGTAGAACTAACTACAGGTCCAAGCACGTTTCCTTTCGCGAGGAGGGAATACAAATCCCAGCATGCAACGGCTTCCCAGTTATCGCGAGACGAAGAGAGGCGCTTGTAAGACTACAGGGTCCGGGAACCTCTAGTGAAACAGGCCAATCGTACGGGGCTTCCTTGAAAGCAACGCCGTTATGGGACCTGTAGTCCTTCAGCCTGACGGCCTGTTAAGCTTCACAGCAAGGGAACTTGGCGCAGGCGCGTAACCGCAAAAGGCAGTTCCTGAAGCTCACGGAGGCGACGGATAAAGTTTCCCCTCTGAAGGGGGGGGGGGGGAGAAGGCAGCGGCTTGAGAGGAAAAGAGGGCGGGGCTGCGCGCCGGGGAGGGCGAAGCGACGGCTGGCCCGGCTTCGCGGGGCGCGCTGCTCTCAGGGGCTCCCGCGCAGGAATTCGCCTGGGCTTGAGTGAGTACCGGGCGTCCGGAGGGAGGAAAAGGAGGGCGAGGCCGGCGGAGGGGTCTGTGCCCCGCAAAGAGAGAGAGAGGAGCGTGAGCCTGAGGCGGCCTCGGCGGCGGGAGCGTTTTCGTACGTGTGTAGTGATGTGGCTGCCGGCCGGGCGGAGGGATAGGCGAGTGGGCGTCAGGAGGGGGGGGGGGTCGGGCAAGGCGACTGCGGCGGTTAAAAAAGCGTTGGAGGGGCAAAAAGGGGGGGGAGGGGAGGTCGCGGAGAAGCTTTGTGTGGGTGGGCGGGTGCGAGGGCGGATGGTGAAGCCATTGATGTGGGTCCCCCCCCCCGCACCCCCTTCCTTCTTCCCCAGCGCTACGGCTCAGTGTGTTTTGGCATACGGGGGCGGCGGGACACAACCGGAGAAGGCGCCTGGCCGCTGTGAAGACCCAGGAGGTTGGCTTCGGGTCTGATCTAGCAGGGCGCTCTGTCCGGGATGGGGAGGAGCGGCGGCAAGGGCCGAAGTGCCTCATGAGTGCAAAAAGGGGGTTGGGGAAAGTGGGTGTGTGAGGAACGTCGGCCGGAGGAATGCGGAGTTCTGGCGTCGGACGTGCTCTTGAGTGGCGCTGGGCGTGCTGAGGTTGCAGGGTGGGAAGGCTACGGAGGGGAATGCAAAGGTGATGTAAAGGATGGAGGTGTGACGTGATGGGGATTGCCTGCTCGATGAGCGTTTGCAGGAATGGCTGCGCTCTGCTTTGGCATAGCTCTGCAGCGCGCAGCGTTTTCTCTGAAACGTCCGCCTACCTTTTGACTAGGACTTTCAAAAGTGACTTTTTAGTCTTAGGAAGTGCATGGTATAATTAACCTGGTGAAGGTTTGATTCTGTGCAACATCCTCAGTGGTCAGGGGTTGATCTTCTTCCCAAGTCGTTCAGAGCTTATTTGTCTGAATCACAGAATGACTTTCGTTGTAGTGGCAATTTATTATTATTATTATTATTAAGGTGGGTGTATGAACACTGGCAAACCCCTCAGTTGGCTTTCAGAATAGCATGTGGGTATAAAATGACCTGGATGGCCCAGGCTAGCCTGATCTCATCAGATCTCAGAAGCTAAGCAGGGTGAGCCCTGGTTAGTATTGGGATGGGAGACCACCAAGGAAGTCCAGGGTTGCTGTGCAGAGGAAGGCACTGGCAAATCACCTCTGTTAGTCTCTTGCCATGAAAACCCCCAAAAGGGGTCGCCGTAAGTCGGCTGCGACTTGACGGCACTTTACACACACACACAAAATGTGAACTTATATTGGGATGTCTAATCTGAAGCTGCTGTTAAATTGCAACAAGAACAGTTCTGATTAAAATAGGATTGAATACTTACTGAGTGTAACATTTAATTTAAGGTGGCTTCAAAAGCCTGCTGCTATTTGGCTAGCATGTTAGGAAAAAGGTGCCAAAGTCTCTTCACTAAGATATTTTTATGCTTGTCCAATTCAGTTTTCACTCCCTTCACCACAGGATACTAATACAAGTTTCTGTCATTTTGTTGAATGATAGGTTCAAAAATAAGAACTCAAATAGGTAAATATTTGTAAAATATATGTAAAAGAAGAACTCAAATATGCAGTGTTCTGAGAAACTGAAAACTAATATTGATTATATTGTATGGAAGACTTCACACATTTTGCTAATGTTTAGCATTTTAAAATTTCATGTAAATACAAAGCAGCACATGTAGTTATTACTGAGTTTTGGGGCTTTAAGTGTGTGTACACTGGTAAAGTCACCAGTTATTCCTTCATAGGCTGAAAAGTCCAAGACACCAAGACTGGTTCCTATACAGCTTGTGGGTTAGGCCTGTGCTAGCAGTCAGTCCACCTCTTGCCCCTTTGTGTTCTGATCATACAAAGTGTTCCTTATTTGCCTTGTCAAAGTTAATGGCATGCTGATCTTTAAAAAAAAATACAGCTCTAATGAGAAATAAAATAATAATGAGAGTAAAATTTTCTAAATTACAATCACTAGAATGGATTATAACTGTGTCACAATTTTGTGGAAAAAGTGTTTATTTAGGAACTATCTGGCCTTGTGGTCCTTGGCTAGTTATGAATATATGTAACTAAAGAAGAATTATGTAATAGTGCTTTCTTTTTATGTACCTTTACCAGTGATATGTATTATGCAGACTGCTGCACAGCTTCATGCATGTGCTATGAAAAGCAGAATTTAATCATGTGGCATCATTTGTTCAGTTATTTAAATTGTATCTTAAGCAAATGTGGGAAGTGTTAAAGCAAATATAACTTTTTTTTCTTACATGATTTATTTCCATTCAAGTAAGAAATTTCCAAAGGTAGTATTTTGCTGGTATGGGACAATGCGGTGGACCCATGATTGTCCTCATGTAGTGGTAAGTACCTGGTAGAAGATGCAGAAGTTGTGACCTCATTTTCAGAAAGCTTAAAGCAGGGGTATGAAGCTTATTTGTTAAGAGGACTGTATATGACATAAATGTCACTTGGTCAGGCTGGGCCATGCGTACCATAAAGTTTAATGCCATGTGCAACATAAAATTTAATGTACCAGAAATACAAACTTTATAGGAGACACAGGCAAAGCCAATTAATGATAATATTTTACTTTATTTTTTTGCTTCTAGTACAAACCTGCTTTAAACAATAACACTAACAGTTTTTGATAATTGACACCTTGGGACCTGGAGTGGGGGTGGCTGCCTTAGCGAGCCTGCAGTGGGTTCGCCAGCTCAGATCGGGAGCGAGGGGGTGGTAGTTGCCTGCCTGCCTTGGCTGGTGAACCTGCAGCAGGCACACCAGCCCAGATTGGGACTGTGGGGGGGGGGGCTGGGAGGTGACTGCCTCAGCTAGTGAACATGCAGCAGGCTCGCCAGCCAATATCAGGAGCATGTGTGTGTGTCTAGCTGTATTAGCTGGCTTGCAGGCCAGATAACAGCTCTCAAGGGGCCGGATCTGTCCCATGGACCGTATATTTTACACCCCTGGCTTAAACGTTTCCATCTCTTAAGGCAGTTTTTTGCTGGACCATGTCATGTGTATGAATCTGAATGTCTTTTAAATTTTGTGACTTGTATTCTAAAATAACCTGGCTAGTTACATGTGTTCTTCCTGGTTAAAAGGATTGTTGATAATACTTTGATTATTCACCCTTCCCGTGCTATTAAGACTAGGGTTGAGAGGTGGTATAGAAATACTTTAATATTTGACTAAATCGGATTCAATATAGTGTGCACGTTCATAGGGGATATTTTTGGTGCATTTGCTGTATTATTTTAAATTCTAGACTTATATCTCATAAGAGGAAGGGGGAGCAGCTTTGCTTAGTAGGGGGCGACTGGGAGATACCTTCCCACTCCATTGTACTTGTACCTCAAAGGGTTGGACTCAGTAATGCTACTTTTAGCGTCAATCATTACCCTTTCCTATTTTCCAGTATACCTCCACTACAAGGTACTGAATGGGGAGCAGCTGGTGGAAGACATTGCGGTGTTCTTCACACTAAGGTGGGGAAGGATTCATGGAACTCTTCTGTGCCGCTGCAGTTAATTGCTCACAGCACCTTTACAGATGAGATTCTGTGTCCTGGTTGTCATCAAAGCATCCGTGGGCTTCAGTTGCTGCAGGCTTGCTTTTTATGGCTGCTGAAATGGTGCAGAAGCTGGGCCACGCAGCCACATTCTGAGCCAGCCCCTGCCCAGTATATGGGAGGATAAAGGGAACACGTCTGTCACTTTGGAAAGAGGTGGTTTCTTTCCTGCCCCCAAGTAGGTGTGAATGATGAAAGAATTTTGGCGGTTGTTATGTGTGTCTGCCTGACTGCCTTATTCTTGGGTCAGGGACAATATGAATAGTGGCTAGTTTGTTCCTTGCTATAAGGATGGAGTATGTCATAGAATCATAGAGT
The DNA here is from genome assembly GCF_029931775.1 of Euleptes europaea. NCBI lineage: Eukaryota > Metazoa > Chordata > Lepidosauria > Squamata > Sphaerodactylidae > Euleptes > Euleptes europaea. Next base: position 68,546,848 of record NC_079316.1, read on the forward strand.
TGGAAGGGGCCATACAGGCCATCTAGTCCAACCCCTTGCTCATTGCAGGATCAGCCTAGAGCATCCCTGACACATGTTTGTCTAGTCTCTGCTTAAAGACTGCCATCGAGACGGAGCTCACCACCTCCCTAGGTTGCTGACTTAACTGTCAAACAACTCTTACTGTAAATATTTCTTCCTAATATCCAGCCTGCACCTTTCTGCCCACAATTTAAACCCATTATCATCTTGGCACTTGGTTTGTTGGGGGGTGCTGCTATGTTATGTCATTCTGATTCTTGTTTTCCCTGTGAATAATGTTTTGTCATTAGACCCTAGAATCAAATAAAGAGCTTTAAAACGTCTAAGTTATAAAAAGGGGTTCAACTATGAGCCAGCAAAACCCTGCTACCTGCTAGCCAGGTACGTCTGGTCTGGGAAGCTAGGTAGCCTTTCCCCTTGCAGCCTAGCAACTTGACCCTGCCTGTAGCAAAAAGGAGGTGCTATTCCAGATGTAACAACTGCCTCTCCCTGACAGGAGAATTTGCTTATGCCTATTAAGATTAGTTGAGTATCTGCTGATATGCTTCAGTACAGACACTGCATTTGATCAGGGAACGAATGATTATTACTCATAACTCTAAAAGTCTACATGTCTGTGATTCTGCTGTAATTGAATGCATTTTCATTTATTTATGTCAAGAGACTGGTGCCTTTGAGCAGTCTCTTGGTAAATTCAATCAATGGTTCAGGCTGAGGCCTAAGCAAAAATCATGGAAGTTTTTCTCTTTGAGAAACCAAGGTTGAGCTAACTGTAGCTTCAGATAAAGAGATGGGAGGTTATCACAGGTGCCGGGCAGACCATTATGCCTCAGTTTCAAGGCCTACGCATTCCATTTTGCTGAAGTAAGGACACTTGCTTAATTGGTCCCTATGCAGCAGCAGAGTATTTGGTCTGGCAAGTCACCTGATTAAGTCACCTAGTTAGCAACACAAATGATTGGTAAAATTACATCATTGGCCTTGCGTTTGATTGGTCAGCTAGAATCAGGACAGTACAGGCCATTGGGTATAAAGAAAGGTTCTTCAGTGGAGTTTTCACCCTTTGTCTGTATTACATCTAACTTTGGGACAGCTTTAAATAACTTTACATCCTGAAGTGCATGTGTGGTGTCCTAAGTTATCTGTTGTATTTCAAGGGGTGATGTCACCATTTGAAGTACCTGATTTGGTAACCCATTGTACCCTGTATACATCATTATTAGGGTTTATCTCAATAGCACAGTTTAGGTGTCAGGACTGAATACAGTGCCCTGTCCTGTTAGTCTCTTAAACCATCATACTGCTTCAATTAGCTTTAAATTCCAACCCAGTTAACCAGCTGAGAGCTCATTTGGTATAGTGGTTAAGTGCTGGATGAGCGTCTGGGGGACCCAGGTTTGCGTTCCCACTCAGGTTTTAAAGCTTGCTGGGTGACCTTGGACCTCTCACGTATTCTCAGCCTAATCTGCTACCTCACAGGGTTGTTTTGAGGATAAAATGGAGGAGAGGAGAATGATGTAAGCTGCTTTGAGTCCCCATTGGTGTGAAACGTGATGTATAAATGAAGTGAATTAAAAACAACAACACAGTAGTATTGGGGGGGGGGGAGTCCTGTGATCAAATCTGCAATAAACTATCCAGCCAGATATTATTAAATTGATAATTTGCATGTATACCTACAGACATCCATCTGGCTACTTCCAGGCATCCCAGGCGGTTCCCTTTTAAGCTGCCCTGACTCATCATAGAATGTTAACATTTCATCCTATCAGATTTTTAGCCTACCAAATTAGCCTATTCCCTAAGATGGGGAGTAACAGCCAATAGGAAATGCATCCCCTCTTTCCTCATAACATTCTTTTCCAATCAGTGCTTTTGTTTTGTGTTGCTGAGGTTTCAGCAATACTAATGTTAAAAAGCTGGTCAAATATTGTTAATGGGTTGCCTATTTGATATATTCTGTGAAGTCAAGAATTCCCTTATTTTGTGGTGGCATACCTTAAAAAAAAATAGAAACATTATCTCATCTGAGAAGGGCATAAATGAAAGATCACTACTGCCTCACCATGCAGAATCTGGGGTTAGTTATGTGTGTCACACACATTCTTCCTTGCCGCTTAGAAATAGGCATCCTATATCCTGCGTTATAACTACAGCTGTCTTTTAAAACTAACTTTTGACTGTTGAGGCTGCCGTGTTTGTTTCGTTTAATTGAAAACAAGATCTATGTTTGGGCTGTCCCCATGGTTTCAAATAAAAGCTAAGGAGAACTGTTTGATCTATTGAATATTGTTGACATACACTTGCATAACTTTACTGGCAAAAAATAATATAGTTTGTTTCCTACATGAGTCTTTCAATCACAAAAATGACCTTTAACTGACAATATTGGCTATATTTAACCAGATTAGTGGCCATTGTAGCATTATCTAGAGGTGTAATGCAAGTGAACAAACTGTTAATAAAGATTTGTTGAGCCTACAGACACTTCTGGAATTTTGATTAAAAATAATGGGAGCCAATGACTACCGTATATACCCATGTATAAGCCGACCCGCGTATAAGCCGAGGTGCCTAATTTTTCCCCAAAAATGGGGAAAAATTAGGCATTCGCGTATAAGCCGAGGGTCGGCTTATAACCCCTCCCCCCCCCGCAGGCTTACCTGACAGGGCTCTCCAGCGGCGAGGGTCCGGTGGCGGCACGGCCCGGGGGGGCCTGGGCAGCCTTCCTGCGGCTGCAGGAGGCTGCCCCAGGCCGCTCCCGGCGGGAGGAAGCGGCGGCGAGGCCCAGGGGGACCCGGAGCAGCCTTCCTGCGGTTGCAGGAGGCTGCCCCAGGCCCCTCCCGCCCAGGAAAAATGGCGGCGGGGGGTGGGAAGGGCCGGGGCAGCCATCCTGCGGCTGCAGGAGGCTGCCCAAGGCCCGCCCGGGAAAAATGGCGGCGGGGGGGGCCGGGGGGCCTTGGGCAGCCATCCTGAGGCTGCAGGAGGCTGCCCAAGGCTCCTCCCGCCCGGGAAAAATGGCCGGGGGCGGGGCGGGGCAGCCTTCCTGCGGCTGCAGGAGGCTGCCCCAGGCCGCTCCCGGCGGCAGGAAGCGGCACGGGCCCGGCAGCAGCAGCGGTGGTAAGTTTCCCCCCTCCCTCCTCCCTCCCTCCCCCCGTATTGACCTGCGTATAAGCCGAGGCCGGCTTTTTCAGCCCATTTTTGGGGCTGAAAAACTCGGCTTATACGCGAGTATATACGGTAACCAGAACCCCTCCCCATATATGTATTCTCAAATGTTTCAATTAAATAAAAAGTTCAGGGGATAATTGAAGATCTCATTTTTTTATAAGTGGCCAAGAAAGCTTTCAGAAAATGGTGTAATTTCAACGTATTAATATTTTTCCAATTTATTTTTCCAAATTGTTGGGGGGACCCTTAGTTATCTGTAATTCATTGCAGGATTGGGGACTCTGAAGAGGTATCCAGTTTATACCAATGCTGGGAAGTCCTTAAGTCTGGGTAAAATAGATTATATTCTCGTGTGGGGGAAGGAGGTATACTGGATGTGGCAGATCTAGGGAGGAGAATGGACTTCCCAGGGTGACCATGAATCATTCATTATTTTCCTCTTTCCTGGTTTCTTTCAGATCTATTTGCACATCCCATATTGATGGTGCCCTTCCCTTCCCTTATGCAGGTCATAGGGTCCTTGTGGCCAAATAGTTTCAAGCAAACACTCTCTTAATAACGACAAAGGAAGCCAGGCTGTGAGCCCCAGCACTAGTTATACTTTTCATTGGAGGCTACTGCCAGACTTGTGGGAAGTTTGCCTCCTTCCACCCATCACAAGTTCTCCATCCTCCTATCACTTTAGTGTACCTTGAAACTGGAGAAGTGGTATGGGAAAGATTAAGAACATAGAAGGAAGGGGTGTGAAAGCTGACAAAGGGAAGAGAATGGATGGGCAGGACAAAGAAGAAAGAACTTGAAAAGGGAGAAGGAAGGGGTAAAGAAGTGAGAGAAAATGGGTGCCAGAAAACATTGTTGGGTTTCACCTTGGGAATTGCTGGTATTATATGCTACTCTGTGTACTGCTGAACCACACCCTGTCTTCTGTCTACTGTAGAGGTAGGACTGTGAATTCAAGTATCAAACAGTTCTGGATTCAGAATAACTGCCAGTTGAACTTGGATGTGTCTGTAGTTGTTAAAATGGATTCTACAAACTGAAATTAGTGAAGGGTTTGTAACTATCATTGGGAATGCGAAGATCAATGAATTCAGAAAATGCACAAACATCCTGTTTTGGGATAGGTGAGGATGAGATTAGATAAAACACTGGGAATCACTTTAAAAGGCATATATTTGCTCTGCTGTTTTGCCTAATGACTGGGCGTGAAGAGAACATAGATTTGATAGCACCATGCTGTTGTTTATTGATTGTAGTTCCACGTCTTCATTCTGCTTTCTGAGCTTTTGAGATCTGATCTGGGAAGAGGGTTATGGTTCTTTTGCACCGGTATTGTTTTCCCAACCTCAAACCTTTACGGCCAGAACTGCAATTTGCACAAAAGATCAGTTACACTGTTTCAGGATAAGGTCATGTAAACGTGAAGAAGAGTTGGTTTTTATATGCCGATTTTCTCTTATCTTTTAAGGAGAATCAAACCGGCTTACAATCTCCTTCCCTTCTCCTCACAGCACACACTTTATGAGGTAGGTGAAGCTGAGAGAGCTCTGAGAGAACTGGGACTAGCTCAAGGTCACCCAGCTGGCTTCATGTGGAGGAGTGGGGAATCAAACCCGGTTCTCCAGATTAGAATCCACTGCTCTTAAGCTCTACCCCACTCTGCTTTTCCTGACTCTCAGCAGATGGAATTGAAATATGTAAGCTGTGTGATTTTGGTTATTGCAGCAGCTGGAATTATTTCTCCCTTGCTACAACTATCATCCTAACTGATCCAGTTTTGATAAGCATAACATGTGCAAATGTAATGTAGGGATGTGAGCAGACATAATGTAACATATTCACTCTCTAATTTCATTCTAGTTCTATGCAAATTGGTGGAATGGTGATATTCTTGAATGATGAGGTAATCCTCTGAATGTGGGGAGAGGATGCTTTCTTACTACTATATATGTGTATATGCACACATAATTTTCTGTGCATTTGAAAGAAATACGGTAATATATTATTCAGTATAGGCACTATGCAGCCGGTGTGATATAGTGGTTAAGAGTGCTGGACTCTAACCTAGAAAACCAGGTTTGATTCCCCATTCCTCCACATGCAGCCTGCTGGGTGACCTTGGGCTAGTCACATTTCTCTCAAAACTCTGCCTCATCTACTTCACAAGGTGCCTGTTTTTTTTTTTGGGGGGGGAAGGCGATTATAAGCCACTTTGAGGCTCCTTACAGTAGAAAAAAGCAGGATATAAAAACCAATTTATCTTCTAATAGTCACTGAAATATATACACAGATTCAGCCATGTTTATGAAACTTTGTTTTGACTTCCCCAAAGTACAGCTTGAAGCTGCATGAAAACTTACAAAACCAATTTAACCACAGATCATGTATTGCAGCATAAAAATTAGCATGTGTACTATGGGGAGGAGGGGGTAGAAAGCTGTACTTGTCAGACGGGTAATTTTTGTTCAAGATAAAGGCCTGTCCTTGAATATTGAACTGGCAGTGACATCTTCAGGTCTCTGCATTCGGACATAAGTAGAGGATTTTGGATTCTTCTCCCAAGTCTTCTACAAATTATTCTGCAAAGAAGACTCTAGAATAATTGATTTTGGCTTTCTGGGTCTGCCTAGCCAATACATTTAAGATTTTGATCCTAATTTAGAGATATTTTTGTAAGTCAAAAGAAGGTGGTATTTACATATCTTGCCACTTCCCCTTAGGCACCAAATTGGGAACTCAGTCTTAGACTGCAAGGAATTCTTAGTCTAGTCTTATGACCCATGTGCCATTTCCTAATTATAGGGTTCTGAATTCATGGTTTCTAACATATTGCTGTTGTTGAAATGTCGTAGTCCCTTTTGAGAAATGGTATAATTGTACCTCCACAGTCCAGTCTGATATTTTGAAATGAGCAGTTTTGAAGATTATCAAATGCCCTCTGAATAGCTCCTCTTAATACTAGTGTTTTTATTGATACTGTGAGTCATTGCATATTGCTTCGTTTTTGAACAAATCGAACTAGAACTTTTGCAGGTTCCAGATTGCTCAAAAACAAGTTGATTCTTCAGGAAAATATAGTAGGAGGCTTATTTTGTAAGCTATTGGTACATGAAAGGTTTTACTTTTTGTGTGTGTTTATTAATGGTTCCAGGTATATAGTTCAACACTTGTCCATGTATATGCAGTCAGCCTCAAATGTGTGCCCAATCATGTACAGTAGCTTTCCCCTCTAGATTTCTGGCTATGAATTCTAGCTTGTCATTCTTCCAAAAGGTTTTCTTGGTAATAGAAAAGGCAAACCTGGGGAGAAGACTTTGCAGAATTTATTTTGGCTTTCCAAGTTTGCATAGCCAATACATTTTAAGATTTTGATAATAATTTAAAGACATTTTTTGTAAGTCAGAAGAAGGTGGTATTTACATATCTTGCCACTTTCAGGTTTTAACTACAAGCATATCATCTGACCTGTAAAAATATTTTAATAATAAAAGCACTACTATACAAGTAACAGCTACATGTCCTTCAAATAACATTATGAAAACTAAGAATTAATGGGTACTGAACAGCACATAAAACTGGGTGTCAAGCTTTCTTGAAATATTTGTTGTAACTACATAGGCTAGCCTGTTCTCTTCATATCTCTGAAGCTAAGCAGGGTTGGCTTTGGTTAGTACTTGGTCAAGGGTTGCTATGCAGAGGCAGGCAATGACAAACCACCTGTGTTTGTTTCTTGCCTTGAAAACCCTACGGGGTTGCTGTAAATCGTCTATGACTTAATGGCACTTTCCACCACCACACATCTTGCCATTTTCTAATCTATGTGTCCCTCTTCTATGGTGTTACCTAATTTCCCCCATATTTTAAAGCATGATAATTTCTATGAGAGTGTTTGAAACAAAGAATTATTACATTTGAAACAAAGAATTATAATACTGATTTTATTTTATCCCTTTTATTATTGAGTAAATAACGTTATTAGTATGGCAAGAGGCAGATTGGTAGTAAACAGAATTGTTTACTGCAACAGCATGGCGTTGCAGTAAACAGTAATGTAAACAGTAATGTTTACTGCAACAGTGAGAGCCAGTGTGGCGTCGTGGTTAAGAGCGGTGGACTCTAATCTGGTGAACTGGGTTTGTTTCCCCACTCTTCCATGTGAAGCCTGCTGAGTGATATTGGGCCAGTTGCAGTTCTCTTAGAACTCTCTCAGCCCTGCCTACCTCACAAAGTGTCTGTTGTGGGGAGGGGAAGAGAAGGCAATTGTAAGCCGCTTCAAGACTCCTTAAAGGTAGAGAAAAGCAGGATATAAAAACCAACTCTTCTTCTACAATAATGTTTTCTGCAAAATGTTTTATTTTGTAACTTTCTGGAATAGTCCTTTATTTTTGTGCATCAGAATTATTGCAGTTTTTTCCCCTGAATGGAGATGGGATTTTTTGGCATCTCTGGCGATTTTCCCCCTGTTCCTTCTCTTGTCACAATTTGAGTGTTTTCAATAAGACAACATTAAATGAATAACCCAAAGACGGAACTATTTTTACTTCCAAGAAAGGAGAATTTTTCTTTAAAAACTATATTTAAAAATCATTGTTTCTGTTTTGTTTTACTGTAAGTTTCAGTGCACTCCTCGACTTTTCAAAAGCCAAGGTCAATTTTTAAAATTCTGCTTGAATCCACTAGCACTGTAGCAGGAGTAGAATATAAAACATTTAATGATCTGCTTTCTTGGAAGGGAAACTTTAAAAAAAATTGTACTGGCATAGATGAACAAAAAATGACTTCCTCAGAAGAGAGAAATTTTGAACTTCTGTATTGTACAAGGAATACACTTATCCTGGACATAATTTATTTTTGGGTTGTGTATGTGCAAAAATATTACAAACATTCCAAAATTCTTCATACTTGTTAAAAGACAATTGGAGTGGAGCCTAAAACATAAGGAAACTGTGGAATGATAACAGAGCAGAACTGGGGGAATTTGCTTGATCCTGCTGAAAGCCAACTTCATCCTACCTGTCTTGGTATCTTTTGGCAACTGTTAGCAGCTTCTGTTGTCCCCCTTTATGACTTTCCACCCTGTTTCATTCTTCCTAAAGCGATCCCAGCCAATCAAGTTGATGTACTGGGTGTGGCAATCCCATTCTACTGCATATCAGTCATATTTGGCCATGTGCTGACATGTTTGAGAGCAAATGAAACCCATTAATAATACAGATAGTGCTCCTGAACTGGTCCCATAAATGATCTTAGCCAGTTAGGAATTATTTTAACAATTGAACACCTGTCAGCCATTTTGAAAAAAAAATTGTAAAGGAGTAGTACTTGTACTTTTTAAAAACAGGCCCTTTCATTTTGCTCTGCCTTGTAAATACAAAAGCTTCCTTCTACAGATGCTGTCATCAATACTTGGTCTAGAAGTATTTTGACAACACTTCAGCTGCCTACCTGACGGAAATCCTGTCAGCTCTAATTAGAAAGTATTTTTAAACCTCTTTGTTTTAGACTCATGTATACATTTTTTGATGTTTTTTCAACTTAGCTTCCAGAGTTTTAGGTTTATGTGGAACAAAGTTGGTTAGAGCTGCAATTGGCCATGATATTGGTATAATATGTGATACCTGGGCTGTCAGAATTCATTCTGTTCCTTATAGCAGTAGAGAATGTGGCTAGAGGGACTGGCTTTTATAAATTGTGCAAACTGTGGAAGAAATGGTCTGGGAAATGTTCTCAGTAGTTTACTAGCAGTAAGTTGTCTTTAGTTCTATAACCTTAAGCACTCAGACTAAATGTAAATCACATGAAAATTGTTGGAGCTGTTAGATTGAGGTTGGAGGTAAAGAACAGATTTACAAAAGTGTTATATCATCCCGGAAAGGCAAGCACCGGTAATTTGAAAGTTACAGGAAAGGAAGATCAACATCTCTTCCCCTCTCCAATTCATTGCTAGCTCTCATTCTGTATTTCCCCAAATCAATAACAAACTTAGCAAAACAGCCCATCAGGTATCAGAATAAACTTGGGTCTAGAGTGATGTCTGAATGCATACTCCTCAACAAACGGGTTTGTTGGAAGCTAAACTGGGGATCTAAATTGTAGTTGAATCTAAATTATAAGTGGCTTGCCATTACATCAGAATTTCAGAAGTCAGTATCAATAGTGTTAATGCTCTCCTGTGCCATCAAATCACAACTGAGTTAAGGCGACCCCATAGGGTTTTCAAGGCAAGAGACTAACAGAGGTGGTTTGCCATTGCCTGTCTCCTCATCCTGCCCCTGTTATTCATTGGAGGTCTCCCATCAAAATACTAGCCAGAGTCAAGGCTGAAAGTGTGTGACTGGCCCAAAGTCACCCAGCAAGTTTCCATGGCAGAATTATCTCCCTGTCATGAGCACAAAGACCTTACTACAGCTATATTCAGCTTTCCAAGGTACTATCTCAAGGTACTCCAACCCTCCATGGCCTCCTCCCTGCTAGTTATGACTCACCAAACAAGACTGTGCTTCAGGATTTATCCTCCCCCAGAGAGGAAACAAAAAGCACAGTAGGACAAAAGATCTTATTTAATTGCATGCTTTTATTTCGTTTGCCAACGTACACAATAGAAATTGCTCTACACAAAGCAGTTAACACACACACATACACAAAGCAGTTAACACACCATCTACAGGTATACCTTCCTCATATTTTCAGCAAATCCCTTTACCTTCCAGGAGAGTGAGAGAGTGTAGCTGCAACCACGTTTTCTTCCCTAGCTTTTATTTTCTATCTGAGAGAGAATAAAGATAAGAAACGTGGTAAAAGGGCAAAAGAGAAAGGAGGATGGGCAGGAGTTGCAAAAAGATCTGTTTTGTTTCAAAGGCAGAAAAAGAATTAGGAATTCAGTAAAGCTTTTAGGCAGACAGAATGTGGGAGGCTGACTGTTCTTAGGCAAGAGTGAGGAGGAGGGTTGCCTTAGTCTTTGTTCCCCAGGGTTCCCCCTGCAGTTTATTGCAATTGACCAATAGCAAGTGGGCTGTTAATGTAGTGAGGCTTTACCAGCAGCCTGGCAATGTAGAGGAGCTCACAGTAATATCTAGGGGTCTGCTTGGAGGGAAACAGGAGATGTTTTGGGATTTATGAGCGAACTGGTCTGTTATGTATGTCTGGTAATAAACTAGGGTTTAGTAATAATAATAAACCACTGGTAATAAACAGTGGTTTAAACAGATTGCAGTTTGTGATGTCAGAATGCAGCCAGCAACTCTTGCATCTTTCAGATGCATCACATTGCTGACATACTTGGTTAACACCTGCTCTTTCGTCTAAACCCCAACAAGGTATAAGGCGAGGCTGATGGAACTTCTTGCTTTCTTAGAAAACTGTGCATTCTGGAAATTGAATAACTCCATTGCCTTTTGCAGCTACGTTTTATGAAACAATGTCCCAGTAGTATTTTAATCACACAGTTGTAAAAATACAAAGTTTAATGTCTAATTGAGCTTTTGAAAGAGCAAAATAATATTGTAATGTATGCTGCTGCTCTTATGAAAAAATAGTAGTGTTTGACAAGCAGTGGTGTATTGCACTTAATGTTTTTATCAAATCCAGAGATAAAGGAATGATACAAATTTTGCATACAAATGTTTGTAATACTTTTAAGGAAGAAATATATGTTGATGTTTGAGAAAACCATGCTTTCTTGGAAATGGAGTATAGAAAGTTGTATTCATTACATAAAATGCTGATAATAGTAAAGCAAACATTTGTCTCTTTTGTTTTGCAGTGTAATGTTCAGGTTCAGAAATGCCTTATGTGGATCGTCAAAATCGCATTTGTGGTTTTCTAGATATTGAAGAAAATGAGAATAGTGGGAAGTTTCTGCGGAGATATTTTATACTGGACACAAAAGAAGATAGCTTGGTATGGTACATGGATAATCCACAGGTAAAACATATTTGGGAATAATAATTTAAATTCTTGATAACTAAAGTGGCCTTTAAGCTGAATTTTAATTAGCAAAATTGTGAACATTTTATCTTTTTGACTTAGATATTCTGCTAGAATCACAGTACAAAATGATAATTTATTTTTAGTAGTTCAGATAGTTACAATTTTAAACTTGGATTGATTAGCCTAGTCCATAAATATGCATGTATTTGGAGTGCTATATTGAAATCAGTAGATCCCAACCAAGAGATAAATGTAATTTGTGTTGAGTCTCAATGAGAAAGGTAGTCTATAAATAATAAAATGAAGGATAGAATTAGCAGCATAGAACTTGACAAAAAGTAATTTTGGTAGGGCAGGGACGTAAGCTCACTAACCCCAATTCTAATTTCAAAACGACCCTCATGAAAGCACCTACTCACAAGAGTATTGGCTGTCATCATGCAAAGTAGTCAGGTTTTTGGGATGCCATCAAGGTTTTCACTATTCTTACTAACATATGGAGTTTTAAAAATAGTTAAGTGTTGGTTCAATATTGAGAGCAGTTGTGGTGGAAACAAAGAAAAAAACACTTCATTGCTTCTGTGGGTTTGGCACATTAGGGTTTGGGGTGGTTCATCCCCCAAAAGCTGTAAAATGGTATAGCATTTTTCCGAATGAACAAAACAGAAAATCTGAACACTGAACAACTAAATTTAACTTTGTAAAAAATTGGCTAAAGATACAAGATAGATACAAAAATGTTACAAGGGTGTTCTTTATTTTAAATGTTTATAGAGTATTTGCAAGTATAAAAGGTATCTCAAGGTTTTTAATTGACAGCTTTCACTTTATAATATAATGCTGTGTTCTTGAATTCAGAACCTTCCCTCTGGATCTCCACCTGTTGGAGCCATTAAGCTTACCTACATTTCAAAGGTATGTATGTTTTTCTCAGACACCAAATAGCATTTCAAAATTTACAGTAGGTTTTTGTAGTATTTTGAGCCCATTCCTGAAAGGGGGGAGAGATCCGTGGCAACTGGGAGTGCAGGTTCAGGCTTCAGTCAATGGTTCTCCCTGTTGAGGGTCCTGGTTTACTTCACACCTTCCGTGAAGTACCCTCTTAGTCTGATGGAGGGCCCTGGAAGACTTCTATTGCCTCTTCTTGCTCTTCATTCCCAGGCAGACCTTTGGAACTTGGGAAAGGGGGGGTGCAGCCAGGCGGCTGTTGGTTCTGTCCTCCAGTTCTCCTGGACTCCACTTGACTCCCTCATCATGAACCCGTTGCCCCCTCTGGACTCAGGACTCTCTTAGTACTCCCTGAAGCCTGGTGTGATCTTGTCACATGTTGGTCAGCCACTGACATGGAGACAAGCCCAGGACAGGTCTCTGGAGGGGGGGGTCACTCCAAACTCCACATCATACTTAGCAATTTTGAGTTTGTGTCTATTCCATATGAGAAAGTGGGAAAGAAACAAACCACTGTTCAGGTACTCAGATCGGGGTATCACAACAAATTGGAGTTCTTGAACAGGAAGTCTTCGTTGCAGCTTCACACTTGAAAGGAGGAATGGAATATGTGAGACTGGGGTTTGAAATTTTGTTCACAAAAAACATGTGTCGTGCTTGTTTCTGACATGTAGTAGAGCCAAAGTAAAAAAAAATGCAGAACTGGAAGTGATCAATTTTAATGCTATTTTCAAAGATATAAAAGTGGGAGAGCTAATTTTATCTTTTTACAGTTCCTGTTACTTTCTTTGTGTTATTATGAAATGGATATCCAAATTTCTTTCTACTCCATCTCATTATAGAGGTGCTTATTTTTGTGTGTTTTCCTTACGTTTGCATGATAACACTGGACAGCATACTGCTGCTGAACTCGGAAAATCATTCATTTTGCTTCCTGCAGTACTGATGATCTCTGTTTTTGATTTTGTAACTTCTTTCTATTTTCCCAACTAGCAAAAACTAAGAAGAGTACCTTGGGATTCTGCAGCTTGCTGCCCCATTTAATCCTGACCACATTTATAACTTAAAAAGTCAGTTAAAATAATTTTATGCTTCAAAAGTTCATAAATACAACAAAAAGTACAGTTTACTACATAGTATGTTTCATGCTCTTAAAGTAGTAGAATAATTTTGCATTTGATAAAAGTATAGTCTATTGGCGGATCACTTTTTTGTTTTGTTTGTAAAGATACTGTGGTTCTCTCTCCTCCCAGTTTTAACATTTCTGGAAATTTTCTTTCTCTCATGCTAGGACTGCATAGCAGTGATTCCCTAGTCTATTACTACTGCTTATACAGGACTGCGTGTTAAGTTAATATATGCAGTTATTCTAAACGAACAAGTTGTGCTGAAGGCAATTTTTATGCTGTACTTTATGAGAGCCATAACTTATGTTTTATAAGGGATCTGCAGGCTATAATGCATTGACTTTTGTTATTTCTGTTAGGTTAGTGATGCAACTAAGCTGAGGCCAAAGGCAGAATTCTGCTTCGGTAAGTTTTTAGAGTGTGCACAGTTACCTTATCACTGTTTTTATGTTTTTTTTAAAAACTGTATCCAGGATATGTTTCTTACTTCCCGAATTAGGCACAAATGTTTAGAATACAAGTTTGTTTATATTCTGTGTTTCCTTTGTAATATAAAGAGGAAAATATTCACGCCTTTTACAGATTAAAAATTTGGCACTGCCTTAAACACTGATCTTCAAGCAAGATGTGGCAACTACCATTGGAACGTTTTGAAAACTGAGGATCTGGTTTAAGTTTATACACACGCACACACACACACTCATACTTAAGTCAACTTTAAATTAACATAGTAAGTTTCACTGCTTCAAAATAGTTTTTGGCTATTAGAGAGATCCTGAGCTGCTATATTTTCTTTGAAAAATTGCTGCTGCTCTTCTCCAGATAGTTATTTATAGCAAAGAGGCCTTGGCAGACATTTCTAATAAGCATTAATTGTTGTGTATTAAAAATGTGCCAAATGGTTCATTGCAATGTGCTTTTCTGAACTGGATTGATATTTCAGGGGGAGAAACTACTTGCAGCTTCTGCTAGATTTTTTCTTGAAAACATGGCCATTATTAACTATGCTGCTGTTGGACATGGATACTGTAATGGACATGGATGCTATGTATACACAGAAATACCATAATGAATAAAATGTCCATGTTTTCATTTTAAACTATCACTGATAAAGGGGGTATGGAGATTTTGTACATGAGAGTATTGACTTTTCTAAATATTTATGTGTTATATATTGTTGCAATAATGTAATTTGTGAAGTTGTTTAGCTTTCGTTTAATACTGTAGGTAAATAATGTAGAGGTACTGTATGTGGACTGATGGAAGTTCCAAGGTCTTATTTGACTAGGATGATTTTTAAGGCAAACTGGAATAACTTGTGAATGTTTGTGCTGTTGGGATATTTGATGTGCTGGTGAATGGTTCTGTACAGAGGAGTTGAAAAATGTGTTATGATTACAGAAATCACTCATGTTTCTGTGTCCTTGAAACCACTTCTCTCAAAGTTAGTTATCGTGTTTAAATTGGCCTTCATCCTTAAGCAGATCAACGATCTTGATTTTTATGAAAGGGGTAGAAAAATGTAGTGTTTACACAAGGCCATAAATGTATTTGAACCAGAGCAGCATCAAAGAACCACCGAATGGTGGTTCTTACAGTGTATTTCACATCTGTTTTGAGGGTAGCTACAGATGACTGCTTATCATGTGGACCCTTCTTGTGATCTTACATCAAGGCTCTTACAGCTGTGGGTTCCTGACAGTATGTAGTATGTGGCTACAAGTGGATCAGTTTTCATGTCAGGCTTTGCTGAGATTTGTGATCAGTTAGAGGAGCACAATAAAGATCACAATGTCATGAATCATTGTGCTACTGAAACCAGCTTCCCATACATTGCTTGTAACACATGGCAGCCACATGGCACAAAGTTGTCTGTAGCCACTCTAGAAGAAGACAGACTCTTATTTACATCTGCTTAGCACAATTTTCGTAAGTGGGTTGTTTGAACGTTTGCTTTTCCTGTGCCAAATTACATACACAGGATGTAAGATGCTACAGTGCTGGCTAAATAATCCACATGATTACAGCAAATAAGTTGTCCACAGACACATTCTACGAAAGCAAAAGAAATTTGATTTGCCTGTTTATGTCATGCTGTAGGCACACCTTTTTGCTTGCTGGTGTTCTCTTCTGCTGACACAGGGTTCAAACATTGATTAAGTGTAATTCAGCTACTGTATAGCTGACTGCTGTGAATTATAAATAGCAGTTGTTAAAAGTCTGTATGAAGTAGGACAAAGAACTTCATGTTTCTAGAGTAGAATAAGGCCATTATTTCTGAATTTTTCACCCAGTGGGTGGGTAGATTTTGTTTTTACAACAAAGTTTTTTAAAAAAATACAGGCATTTGGGTTAATACTAGCTTGGAGAAGTGATAATCAGTGTTCTGTTTCCACCCCCGCTCCGGATTTTTCACAGTACAACTGAGCCATGCATATATGCAGTCTTCCCTTAGAACTTTAAAACTTATGCTTGTGAATTTTGAGTTGAGAACAAAATGTGGAAAGCAGTCTGTATTGATGAATGCCTGTTTCCTAGTTAAGAAAAAGTGTAACCATATTTTAGCTAATACTGTGCATTATTTCTTTTACTGTCTTTACCAGTCATGAATGCAGGAATGAGGAAATACTTTCTACAAGCCAATGATCAACAAGACTTAGTTGAATGGGTAAACGTCCTAAACAAAGCTACCAAAATCACAGTAAGTAATTGTTTTTAAATAGCAGGGTCTTTCTGCATAGACATTTGGAGAAATATTACAGGTTTTTAATTGGGCAGGAGTACAGTTTAGAAAGATATGGACCTGGATCTGCCAGAAGATTACCATCTATATATGATGTGCCTGATTAGAGGACTGATTTGAGGAATAGCAGAAGGAGGAAAGTGAAGAAGTGATGCTCCACAGATGGAATTCCCATCCATCCATGGAAATTACCAGTGGATCCAAGCCTTTATGTTATAGTAACCATTTCAAATCACTTTGGTGCCTTTGCTGTAACTTGTTTATATTCAGGCATATCATGCTGGTCTTTGCACCACGCAGAAGCTATATAAGAGATTTGTGCTGCTTCTGCCTGCTCTGAAGCTTAGGGTTATAATGCCATCTCCCCAAGTCCTCTGTCATTCACAGAGGACTGAGAGGGGGTCAGTGGAGACTAGAAAGTATTGCTCGCTTGTAAGCCAGGCTATGGTATGAACCTGAAAATGGGTAATTAATGTTTTTATATAACAGACTTCTAAGTAAAAGGAGGTTTGGTTGCTAGAAGCACCAATGATGCTGCGTGGTGCAGTGGTTAAGAGCTGTGGTTTGGAGCGGTGGACTCTAATCTGGAGAACCGGGTTTGATTCCCCACTCCTCCACATGAGCGCCAGACACTAATCTGGCGAACAGGGTTGGTTTCCCCACTTCTATACATGAAGCCAGCTGGGTGACCTTGGGCTAGTCACAGCTCTCTTAGAGCTCTCCCAGCCCCATCTACCTCACAGAGTGTCTGCTGTGGGGAAGGGAAGGTGATTGTAAGCCAGTTTGATTTTTCCTTAAGTGGTAGAGAAGGTCGGCATATAAAAACCAACTCTTCCACTTTTTGGGTGTTTCTTCTGTATTATCACACTACTCACTATTTTGTTCTCATTTTTTTTATTGTTGCCTTATAATGCAAAGTAGAGATTTATGGGTAGTAGGTTGGTGTAAGTCCAGGGAGATATGAAGAATGGCGAAAAGGTTTGCTTGGCCACTAAAAGCCTCTTCTAGATCCTTTACTTGAAGCACTGCCTCTTTTTTTAAAAAAAACCTTCACATCGAGAAGAAGTATCACCTGATTGAAAAGCAGACATGTCTAGAATCTTCTGTATCCATCAAATATGGCACTTGAAATTCATTTTTACTATTTGTGATTTAGTCAGCGGTGCAACAAGCCACTGCAGGAACAGCATGAAAATTATGTTCGGTAGTTACTAGTTACTATGAATGACCAGTTCTTTTTAGAGACTTGTTATTTCTAGAAAAAACAAGGACAATTTGGTCAGAATTGAGCAGTTGAGACTGGAGATTATTCTGAATGTTTTATCGAGAGCAGCCATATTCTGTCTTCTGAAATACTGGGGTCTGGGGGCGGGGGTAGATTTAGCAGATGTTTGTTGTGAACTAGACTGAGATCACTGTTGCACGGTAAACCTAAGGAAGGGTGAGGTTCCTGTATGTGGATTAGTTGATTCAGATACAAGAATATTCCAAATAATGTGTTCTCACATATGTATACCCAGGAGTGGCTGCAGAGCTTGTGTTCTATCATTCGAAGGGTACTTCCATCAGCAGGAGAGGGGGAACACTTTTTTATTATTCCTCTTTTTCAGTGTAGACTTACAGATAGAACATTATGCTGTTCGGGGGTGGATTTCCCTCACTCTGGGTGGCTGCAGTGGGAGAAAGAGGTGTGAAATTTCCATTCTGTGGATTGTGCTCTGCTCACAGCATTCTAGATCCAACAGAAGGAAAGTGACTGCGTGAGCTTGGTCTTACAAATTTGCTTGTTTGAGCAGCAAGGGCTAGATTTCAATTCAGGAATCCTTAAAGAATGACTGGATATTAGCAGCTTTTGCTTTGGAATCAAATTGGGAATTAGTTCACTGTGATGTGTCCAGCAAAGGATAAAGGATTGCTTTAACCGGTGAGGTCTTCTGTCTTGCTGACAAATATCTCGATAACATTTGATGTAGTCCACCCTCACACACCCATGGCACTGGGGAGCTCGATACTTTTAGATTTGTTCATTATGCAAAGTGTCAGAGTGTTTGCTCACTGCTGTTGGCAGTGAAAGATTTTCTGAACATGATATATATTTGTGCTTTTCTTAATAATCTGAACTAGTGGGTAATCTTGCTCTTTTGACATAGCTGCAGATTAAATATGAGCTGTACTATAAGACTTTAAATGCTAAAAGAATTATTCTAATAGCCTTGGAAAACTGAAATTTAACTTCTAAAAATTCAAAGGTGTAAAATACAGAATTAATGTTTGGTTCAGTTTTCTTTTTGCTAAACTTTTTTCAAGAGGGACCACTGCAAAAAAAAATGAGAGGACTAATTAAAAAGAAGATGAAGCATTCCGTTGGGAGTATCAGCTTGTTTCAGGAAACTTGGGGATTATTAAAAGCTAAAAAAAAAGGCACAGGGAGGGTGCTATCATATTCAACAGGATCCAGGAGATATGGATCTGAAGACTTTGTAAAAATTGAGGTCCTAACCGCACTATGAAAATGAGTGCAAACCACATGTAAAGCAGTAATTAACCTAGTTAAGAAGTAGTATAAAGAGCAAGTTGTGGAAGTTACCATCTCTCATGGTGTTCTAAATACCTCAGAAATAGTTTACCTACCAAAATGCCACTGTGGGCATTGGAGGCAGATGAGAAAGATGCATTAAGTGCTTCATAAATAATGACAAAGAATGTGAATGGATCCTGCCAGTCTTGCAACCAGAATGTGATGGAGAAAAACCTACTCGTGACATCGTTTTTTTTTCTTTTTTTCTTTTTTTAGTAGAACCTCAGTTTTAAAGGTGGAGGATGAAACTGAGTTTTTAGGGCTAGATTTTATTTGTAAGTTTAGTAGTTCAGATGAGAAACTGATAAATTTTTGGCGGAAACATATAACTTATTAAAAGCAGCCAGCTTGCCAGAGTGTTGGAAGACAGCTAATATAATACAAGTCTTTTAACAGTTCTGGACAATTCAGGAAAACACTGACATGTTTCCCCAAGACAAGAAGTTAAAGTGGGAAATGTTAAGAATTATTAAGCATAAAGAAGTGAGTATAAAAATCAGTACAATTTTTGCAAAGGAAAGTCTTGCCTGTCTAACCCATTCGACAGACATCCTCAAAGAATTCAGATGTGATCCAGTAGCTGAAGGGTATAGCAGCCTTTTAAACCCTTTGGCTTATTTTTAGGTTAACAAAGGATTTTTATTTGATTTCTTTTGAGCTTCTCAGAATTAGAAAATGCACTTCAGTAATTTGAACTAGTTTGACTTCCTCCCATGCTTATCACAAAGGCATTGTACAATACCTGCATGCTATTCCATTGCAACATATACTTTTGCAGGTACCAAAGCAGGCTGATGCACTGTCTCAGAATGATAATTCAAATCGCCAGGCTGAAAATGTGGGGATAAAGAAGCAGATGTCTTACAGAACGGATATTGTTGGTGGTGTTCCCATAATAACCCCTACTCAGGTAATGTGGCTTAATGTCTTGTCTTGTCATTGGCGGTACTAAGAATAGCATGCTGCCCCTTCAGATGACATAATTCTTGTGACAAGAAATCAGGGCCAGTTCCAGGTTTTTTGTAGGCTCTGGGTAAGAAAGTATAACCGGGGGCCCTTTCCCACTTTGCGTGCCTGTTGGGAAGAATGACAAGGTACAAATGAAATAAATAAATGTCAAGAGTACCCTGAGAGGTAGGTTAGAAAAAGCTATAGTGACTCGTTCCAGATTACACAGTGAGCCTAGATTAAGGCCAAGTGATGAATTGTTAAAACCTAATCTCAAGGGTTCATGTCTAGAATCATAGAGTTGGAAGGGGTCATACAGGCTATCTAGTCCAACCCCCTGCTTAACGCAGGATCAGCCTAGAGCATCCCTGACAAGTACTTGTTCAGCCTCTGCTTAAAGACTGCCAGCGAGGGGGAGCTCACCACTTCCCTTGGTAGCTGATTCCACTATCAAACAACTCATATTATAATTTTCCCCCTCAAATCCAGCCAATATCTTTCTGCCTGCAATTTAAACCCATT
This sequence comes from Euleptes europaea, assembly GCF_029931775.1. Classification (NCBI taxonomy): domain Eukaryota; kingdom Metazoa; phylum Chordata; class Lepidosauria; order Squamata; family Sphaerodactylidae; genus Euleptes; species Euleptes europaea. Next base: position 68,566,835 of record NC_079316.1, read on the forward strand.
ATTGTGAGTCCTATCCTCTGCTGCCAACATGAACAGCTCCCTGCGCTCCTCGTAAGTGACAGCCCTTCAAATACTTAAAGCAATCATGTCTCCCCTCAATCTCCTTCAGACTGAACATTCCCAGCTCCCCCAGCCTTTCCTCATAGGGCTTGGTCTCTTGGTCTAACAATATCATGTGGTTCTCACTAATCACTTTTCAGTCCCAGTATAGCACATGCTGTAGGTGATCCAGTGTAAAAGGTAAAGGTCCCCTGTGCAAGCACCGGGTCATTCCTGACCCATGGGGTGACGCCACACCCCGACGTTTCCTAGGCAGACTTTGTTTACAGGGTGGTTTTCCAGTGCCTTCCCCGGTCATCTTCCCTTTACCCCCAGCAGGCTGGGTACTCATTTTATCAACCTCGGAAGGATGGAAGGCTGAGTCAACCTTGAGCCGGCTACCTGAAACCAAGTTCCGTTGGGATCGAACTCAGGTTGTGAGCAGAGCTTGGACTGCAGTACTGCAGCTTACCACTCTGCGCCATGGGGCTCCAGTGCAAAAGCTGGTATAAATTAGGTTTTTTGTAATTACTTGGTAAACTTCAAAACTGCCTTTACACCATTTGGATTACTTTGTTCTAGAAAGAAGATGTAAATGATGGTGAGGGTGATAAAAACTACTTGAAACAGTCCCAAAGCCACCCATACTATTCTGCTAAGCATCCCCCAGATAATGCTGTGATCAAAGCTGGTTATTGTGTTAAACAAGGAGCAGTGGTAAGTAATTGGAATATACATCTTTGATTAATGAGATATACATTCTGTATTATGCTACAGAAGTAATTGTCAGAGCTTGAACTTTAGGAGTATATTCATATTTCCTTTTGTAAACTTTCATAAATTACCACTGGTTACTTTAACTTAATTGCATTGTGAGAACATTCAAGGGAAGGGTTCTTGTTTATAAGCCTCAGAGGTAGCGCATTCCTCATTTTGTCTGAAGAAGCAAACTGTAATCCATGAAAGCTTGTAAGAATGAAACTTTGTTAGACTAATAGAAGCCACAAGACTGTTTTTAAATTCAAAAGTACTTGGACATAGGTGTTTGAAGTAATGAATTACAGTAAAAGCTTTGTTATCTGCCTTTTGACTATCCCAAACATGCACTTACTTGGCATCATTTGGGTCCCCTCAGTTACCGTACCCCATGTCTTCTGGTTCACATGCGCCCTACTCTTGCCTCTTCAGCCAGCCAGCTTGATGACTGCCACTGTTGCTGAGCTTGATCATCTTAGAATGTCTCCTTCCCCTTCAGCCTGCCTCAAGCTGCTGGGAGCCTCTGCTCTTGCAGAGGATTCCTGGGCAGCTGGCCCACTTGTTTGCTTGCTGCATAGGATGGTTCTGTGGCTTGGGGAGGAAAGATGTTCCCAGTGGGGTAAAGTACACTTGCTGCAGGTGCCTCTGGGTAAGGGGGTAGGGCAGAGCAATAAGCTTGAGTATCCGAACTCCTCCCCCATTCCCATAAGTACCAGATAACAAAGCTTTTGCTATTTTTGACAAAGCTATACTACATTTGCTGAGAAACTCAGAAACACCGCTCTGATCTGGAGAACCAGGTTTGATTCCCCATTTCTCCACATGAGTGGCAGAGGCTATTCTGGTGAACTAGATTTGTTTCCCCACTCCTACACACGAAGCCAGCTGGGTGACCTTGGGCGAGTCACACTCTCTCAGCCCCACCTACCTCACAGGGTGTCTGTTGGGAGGGGAAGGTGATTGTAAGCCAGTTTGAGTCTTCCTTAAGTGGTGGAGAAAGTCGGCATATAAAAAACAACTCTTCTTCTGCAAACAATATTGCTTCTCACACTGTAGCCCATACATGTGTGTTAAGTGCCGTCAAGTCGCCTCCGACTCATGGCGACCCTATGAATCAGTGTCCTCCAAAATGTCCTATCATTGACAGCCTTGTGCAGATCTTGCAAACTGAGGACTGTGGCGTCCTTTATTGAGTCAATCCATCTCTTGTTGGGTCCATACATGTTAGGCAACTTAACTTCATCTGCCTGGTGAACTGTTGTATGCCTATTGTCTCATCATCACCCACCACTAAAGGCTTGCACTGGTGTGGAAGCAAATGAAGCTATCGGGTCCAGTGGATGCAAATGAGATGGTTTACTAGCTGCAGCAGCCACCAGATGGAAGCACTTTCAAACTGTCTTACCTTGGCAACAAAATACTTAGAAGCAACACTCAAATGAAATATTTGTTACTGTTGCCTACTTATACAAATGAGATGCTTGGTGCAGCCCCAGTTGGAACAGATAGTCAGTTGCTGTTTGACTCTATCATCCTGTTTGGAAAACCAGGAGAGAGAAATTGGGAGTCTTTCAAGCTTGGAGGGCCAAGCTGTGATTATTCTGTTCTAAAAAATAATCATGTTAATTCAATGGTTGGATCCATTGATCCATCAGTGAAAGGCACTAATGGTTATGGGTTTTCCTATAATCTTTTATTCCCAGTAGTCCCATCTGACCCAGGGAAAGTTGATTTCTAGGTTGGTTGGACCCACATGGTCTAATAGGTCTGGGTTCTACTATTGGAGACGAATATGCCCTTCCCGGCTCTTCTATCCATGGATCTGCTCTGATGGAAGATGGAGAGGCTGCTCTCATCTCCTATGTAAGATAGCCATCAAATATGTGTGGCTATTATTCCATGTGGGTCCTGTAACCATGAAAACCAGTTTTCTCAGTGTCGGAAAGAACTGCTTCAGAGAGGGGAAACATGGGAAAGACCGTCATTCCTCTCACCCATGAATTAGTAGATCGTATGCCATGAAATTATTGCTCTGTCTGTAGCCATACCATTTGGAACTGATTGCTTAGATTGATGAGATTTTAATTGATTTTACTAAATCCCTTTGATTTTGAAATTGTAAGTGAGTGGCTGCATTCTTATTTATTTGAGTCTTTGAGATCCTGGAGGGTAGTGATGAGCAGTTGCTCATTAGCAACTTGGTTTCCCACAAGATGCCATCTCACTCTTGTTCGTACTGATATGACTACTAGTGTAATTGTATAGAGATCTAGAGACCTTTATCAGGGTTAAATGGGCCAGCATCTAGGCAGAAAAGTACCTTTTCCCATGTTTCATGCACTGTCAGTCAGTGCCCATCTGTCTTCCTTTTTTTCTCCAGTTCACCTTCCCTTTTCTCTACTCAAAACCATGGAAGTGGCTTCCCCATTGCTGTTACTGTAGAGAACTATGCTACAGTATGGGCAAAATGTACAGAGACCCTATGACTCCCTGGAAAAGATGTAAGCACTTATGGTGCTTAAGGAGACAATTAAATTTTGTTGTCCTTTCCAATAGATGAAGAACTGGAAAAGAAGATACTTCCAGCTGGATGAGAATACGATAGGCTATTTCAAGTCTGAACTGGTATGTATCAATATAAAAATATTGCTTTGGAAAAGTACCTCCACTCAGATTACAAATGTTCACTGTCGGTTTTGATGGGTTGGATCCAGTGATCCCTCAGCAAAAGGCACCTCCCATGCATGGTAAGTTAAGTTGTGCTTATGCATAATTGTTTTAACTTTTGATGGAAATTTTGCAGTGACTTAAAAATCTTAAGCGTTTGCTGAAATCATGGAAAATAAGGTGGGAGCAGGGTGTAGATTTAAAATTGTGGAAGTCAGACCATCCTTTCCTAGCTTTACAGAACTGTCCACTTCTATTGATATACATTTGCATCACTTACGGGCTTTGATTTGGATACAGCTCCCTCTCACAGATGAGCTGGTGTGTGTATAACCCATTCCAGTAGAGCAGTTTCCCAGCGCAGTATCATAAAACCATTTGGCACAGGTTTGAAAGGTTACTTGGAGCAGCACAGCAGGACAACCACCTTGCCCCAGCCAAGACCACAGTCGAGGTTGATAACCACCAGGCAGAGTGGCAACCAAACATTGTTTTTCTACACAGTATTTTTTTTACATAGTCTACAAGCATTTTTCTATGTGGTCTTTCAAAACTTTCAAGCTTAACAGGTGTTTCAGTAACGGACTGTTAAAGATCTGTTCTTCATAGCTTTCGTTATCAAATGGATAACCCTTATTAAAACAAGTACCTATTAGGTGAAACAAATTATAGGACATTTATTAGTAAAGAAAAGAGGAAAGGAAGCGGAGTCAAAGTAATTCGAATCACATTGCAACTGCCAGTAACACATGATTGCTTTTGAGAGGCTGAAAATCCCAAAAATTAAATCACCTTGTCAAACTCTGTTCCTTTGCCATCCTCTTACTATGTATCTCATACTTATAATATATGCCACAGTGATTCTTGCTGATGTATTATATTCTGTGCAGTCATTAATATGCGGTAGCCCAGGGAAACTTGTTTGGTAGCATAATGTGAAGAGGTCATAAAGTATGCATCCAGTGTTTGAATTTATTTGGAAGAAAAGCATAACATAAATAGGCATTTTGCTTTCCTTTCAATAACCACACGATGGCGTATGAAAAAAGGCAAATGAAACATGTTCAGTTTTCTCGTTTCAGAAAGACCTGCATATGTGATTCATGCACCATGTTTGTCAAACTAGAGCATGTATTGTTTGCTTTCAAAGTATGTTAACAATCTTGTTGATAACTTGCTGTTGAATAACATTTTTAAAAAATTAATCACTGCCTGCATAGCACTTTAAACTTTGCCAAACATGAACACACATCAGCTCAGTTTTATGCCTTGTACTGTAGTAAATTTGATTGTGATGCATGTAAAATGTGTACAGTATGAATTGTTTTCACATATCAGTTGTGAATATTTTGCTAGCACTACTTTTTTTTTCTTACCCTGACCAGGATGGCCCAGGCTAGCTCAATCTCAAAAGCTGAGCAGGGTCGGCCCTGGTTGTATTGGGATGGGAAGACCCAAGGAATTCCAGGGTCGCTATGCATAGGAAAGGTCTCTTGCCTAGAAAACACTACGGGGTCACCATAAGTCGATTGCGACTTGACAGCACTTTACACATACACACTCTTTTTGTATCCATTAAAGTCAGTGTGGTGCAAATTTAATATGTATCAACTGGAAACTAGCATACTAATGAGAGCCAGCATGGTGTAGTGGTTAGGAGCGGTGGACTCTAATCTAGAGATTAGATCCCCCACTCTTCCACATGAGCAGCGAACTCTAATCTGGTGAATTGGGTTGGTTTCCCCACTCCTGCACATGAAGCCAACTGGGTAACATTGGGCTAGTCACAGTTCTCTCAGAACTCTCTCAGCCCCACCTCACAAGGTGTCTGTTGTGGGGAGAGGAAGGGAAGGAGATTGTAAGCCAGTTTGATTCTCCTTAAAAGATAAACTCGGCATATAAAAACCAGCTCTTCTTTTTCATACTTAATGCATCCAAGGTTTAAAAACAGGGAGCATAGTTTTAAGCCTGAAAAGGCTTAAAACTATGCTTCTTATTTATAGCATGAATTCTTATATCAGTTCCTGAAATCCTATTTATAGCATGAATTCTTATATCAGTTCCTAGACTCCTTGTTGTGGATAGATAAAAAATATTTCTTTTCCAGTTCTCACTTTTCTCTTTTTCCTCCTTTGGTGTCTGGATGGACTGACTTAAGGCCTGATTTTACATCATTGATATAAACCAAGTTTCCAGCTTTCAAATTAATTTTTGAAAAATATATCAACTGAGTTCTAAATTAATAGTGTATTTATACCATCAAGAAATATAACCCAAGACCTCTGATCATGCAGCCCGCATGTCTTTGCATTGCATAGTTGTATGATTTAATTGCCAGGTTTTTTTCTCATTTGTTCACTATATTTATAAGAAAACTAAAAAAATTCACTTGAAGGCTTGAATACACATGAATATGTCTAATGCTGAATCAGACTCTAGGTCTATCAAGGTCAGTAGTGTCTACTCAGACTGGCAGTAGGGTCCAGGGTCTCAGGCAGAGGTCTTTCACATCATCTACTGCCTGGTCCTTTTCAACTGGAGATGCCTGGGACTGAACCTGGGACCTTCTGCATGCAAACCTAGAGGCTCTTCCCCTGAGCTATGGTGCTTAAGTGCCCTGAACTGTGTAGAATGGTATTGTTCCATGTTATGGAAAAAAATGTCCATACTAATTGACCGGCATTCTAAATACTCATAACTGATAACTAACCAATACAATGCAATTTCCACACTTTAGTTCAAAGCCCTTTTTATTATTTTACAAAGGACAGCAGGCTTTTATTCAATATTGATGTTTAATATAAGGTAATAGATTCAGTTTTAGCAGATCTAATGTAGTAATTAATACCTTGGCATTACATTCAGGTATTGTAAAGAGGTTATTGTAAAGGGCCAATATAACTGAAATAGTTTTTTAAACGTCTGACTTTGATCCCCCGCCCCCTATTTCTTGGAAATGATAGGGACACACAAGAGCTGTTTGGAACTGTTGCTAAGCACTAGCTATTTTGTGGTGGGCATGCTGTCTTTCCTGCCTCTGCTTTTTGAATGTCCGAAGATAGACATTTGGACTTATTTTTCTCATAGATGGCCTTCAGGCTTTCACGAGGGATTGGTGCTTGACAGCATGGTGTAGTGGTTAAGAGCGGTGGTTTGGAACGGTGGACTCTGATCTGGAGAACCGGGTTTGATTCCCCACTCCTCCACATGAGTGGCAGAGGCTAATCTGGTGAACTGGATTTTTTTCCCCACTCCTACACACAAAGCCAGCTGGGTAACCTTGGGCAAGTTAGAGCTCTGTTAGAGCTCTCTCAGCCTCACCTACCTCACAGGGTGTCTGTTGTGGAGAGGGGAAGGGAAGGTGATTGCAAGCCGGTTTGAACCTCCCTTAAGTGGTAGAGAAAGTCAGCATATAAAAACCAACTCTTCTTCTGTTCCCCAAGAGTGTTTTGCCAAGTGCCTACAGGCTGCTAATTTTGGGTGACAATGAGTAAATCCTGGCAGTACCTCTCAAAGTGAATCTCTGAATTTGGTTTAAGCCAGTGTGAGCAAATGCAGGAGAAGAAATGTACGTTGAAAGATCATGAGTGAAACTATGCAGAGCATGTAAATAGCAAGAACTATAATAGCACAAGTTAACTACAAAAAAAGGATTCTTTTTCGTTCTAGTTGTTTTGCCACTCATTTATTAGGAGATTGGGTTTGGACCACGTTTGTGTCTTGGGAAACAATGTAAAAGAAGCCATCTGGGTTGTGCTGTTCCTTAAGTGAGCCCTGCTGCTTTAAAGTCCAGGTATATGTTTCATCCGCTTGTATAATCAATTTATCTTTGTGAATAAGACCTGTATAGCTCTGGCTTTCTGATAAAGATGTCTTAACCCACAAACATTTAGGTGTTCAAAGTCCTGATTAACTTGCTCACTAAAAAATTAACTCAGTGAAGCTTCTGTTTTTTTCAGGATAAGGAGCCTCTTCGGATTATACCGCTGAAAGAGGTTCATAAAGTCCAGGAGTGTAAACAAAGGTGAGACAAACTGAAGGTTCAGAATTCTAAAAAGGTAATACACAATAGGTAGCTTGAACAAGAAAATCTGCCTTCCTATTGCTGTTTCCCCATTATTTAATAATGCCCTCTTTCATTGTACGGAAATCAAACCCTTTGAAACAAAACATGTCTTTAAGCAGGACAATGGATTGAATTTAGTTGCCATTGTAACAAAACAATACAGACCTCTTTTTCCCCCTACTTTTACTCTGCCATTCCACTCAAACAACATGAAACAATTAGTGTGACTTCCTAAAAGGTGTCCCTTAACTGGGCATGATTGGCCTTTGCTTAAATTAAGAAAAAATTGCAAGTCTTTTGAAAATACAACTTTATTCAAATACCAAAGTCTGTGTCGGAAATATCAATAATGAAAACGGGTTTACATGTGGTAGCGAAATTAGGTAGTAATGTGAAGGTATTCCAGTAAGGTGGAGGTCCCCAACCCTTTTCACCCTGTGGACATCTTTGGAATTTGGACTCAAGGTGGTGGCCCACAACCACAGAATGGCTGCCAAAGGAGTCAGAGCCAACCACAAAATGTCAGGGAGTGAGGTTATGCATAGCTCTAATAACTCTTTAACATTTCAGGCAGAAACTCTAATTAACAGGATGCCTTTTAAAGTGGACATACTGTTTAAAATATTTTCTTGCGTACACACAGCTTGCCTTCAGTCACTTAGTGAAGATCCTTGTGCTGCATTGGCAGTTGCTGTCAGAGCAAGGTTTTTTGAATCTGCACAGAAGCCCTGCTGGGCAAAAGTCCCAGCCATCCCCACCCACTTTCTAAAAACACATGGGCACCAGGATAGATGTCAGTGGGGCCCCATGGGACCCACGGGTGTCCCATTGGGGACCCTTGCAGTGTGGCACTGTGAGAAACATGTTTTTTTAAAAAATTGCTTCACTCCTTTGACTTGCTTAATTTGTGAGTGTAAGCTCTGCTTTATCCTCCAGGTTTAAATCTGTTAAAAGTAAAGAAAATCAAGTTGCTTTATTTTACTCTCTTGTTCTAATCATTACTATTTATTGGTTAGTTCTGAGTAGCATAAATCAAATTGAATGATCTAAATTTGCCAGTCAAGCCATGGGTTCGATCCAGTGCAGTGTTTCTGCAAGTGAAGGGACTTCTGCCCATAGAGTGTGACATTTACATCTTTCCCCATCTTACGGCAGTCCAGAATGCCTCTCAAAATCCCATTAGTTAGGGCTCCACTCTCCCCCAGGAGGAGGTTTTGGGGTTGCTGTGGAAGGAGTCTTCCCACCAATGGAAATGCTGAACTGGATCAAATCTCTGTCTTCTCTATTTGAAATACCCATCCTATTTACCGTATATACTCACGTATAAGCCGACCCGCATATAAGCCGAAGTGCCTAATTTCACCCAAAAAATGGGGAAAAAATAGGCACCCGCGTATAAGCTGAGGGTCGGCTTATGCAACCCCCGGGTCACCCTCCCACCCGGCCTCCTGGGCCCTCCAGACCCACCCCGACCCCAGCGCCACCCTAGGGGGGGAGGGGGAAGAGCCCCTGAACCCCCTACTTACCGGGAGAGGCAGCGATCAGCTGGCGGCGGCAGGCCCCCCCCGTCGCGCAGGAGGCTCAGCAGGCCACTCCTGGCCCGGGGGGAGGCGCGCTGGAGGCTGCGGCCCCCCCCGGCGCGCAGGAGGCTGCGCAGGCCACTCCTGGCCCGGGTGAAGGCATGCTGGTGGCGGCGGCGGTGGTAAGTTCCCCCCCCTCCCTGCACCTACCGCATTGACCCACGTATAGGCTGAGTTGGGATTTTTCAGCCCTTTTTTTGGGCTGGAAAACTCGGCCTATACGCAAGTATATACGGTATATTTTGCTTACATTGTCTATACATAGTTTGGGGGAAATGGAAACTTATTTATAATAGGTAATATTATAATAAATTTATAATAAATGTTGAGCTGCTAGACCAAGAGGTTTTGGGGTGGGTGGGGAAGGGTATTGTCAGAATCCAGTCAACCATTATGGGTATTGTCAGAATCCAGTCAACCAGTGCACGAATTCAAAGATGTTAATGCGAATTAAAATTATTTCAGGGTACCTTCTTTATGTTTATCACTTGAAAAATGTAAAGGAGTGTATTGGATATACAGGTGCACAGTTGGTTTTAAAGAAATTTATAAATTGCTAAATGCTTTTCATGTATGTTTTTCAGCGATATAATGATGAGAGACAATCTATTCGAAATTGTAACAACTTCTCGAACATTTTATGTCCAGGTAACGTTCAGTTTTGGTAAACTGTTTTTCTGTAAGAAAATGGAGTATTCTCCTCTTTTGAGAGGAATGTACACATCTGTTTTCCTCTTTAATACAATAATATGCACCCTTGCAGTTGAGCCAGTGATTGGAACAAGGTGCCCTGATTGACCATCTTCTCTGAGACTGTGACAAGACGAGGGCATTCTTGTTTAGTGTCCTGGATGCCTCTTGGTAGTACTCAGCACCCTCACCCATGTTATCCTTTGGGGCAGAATTTGTTGAATTGGGAGTTGGGACTAGGTGCAGAAAAAAAATTGAAACCTGAGGGAAAAACGTATTTTGGGTTTTTTTGAACCTTTTTTCTCATTAGAAAAATTGGGATATGTCGGGGAGCACTGAAAAACAAATATCTTAGTGAAATGTTTTTCTCTTTTGGAATGAATGAAATGCTTTTGAAGACAAGGCTTTACTCATTTGATAAAAGCTTCTCAGCATCTATAAAACTTCTCAGGAAATAGTGTCATCCTGTTGTTGAAGGGACTGTACTTAACATGGAAGAGTAGGTTTGTCGTTTGGACCTGCCGATAGATCTTGGCCTGTGGCTGGAAGTTACATATTCACACTGAGCACCTTTTGTTGGCTTCAGCTGATATGTCGACTATAGCCATTCCTAGAAAAGCATGATTCGGTATCTGATCCATGCTTCTGATCACATCCCAGTCAGGTTACTTTAATACATGCATATGGAGCTGCCTCTGAAGACTATCCAGAAGCTCCAGTTAGTATGAAATGCTGCCAGCTGTGTTGCTGTCAGGGTTGGATAGAGAGATCATATCACTTGTGCATTGAAAGGTCTGCACCGGCTGCCTGTTTCCAGGTACAGTGTGAAGTGCTGATGTATACCTTTAATGCTCTAAACAGCTTGGAGCAGGGGTTTTTGAAGCGTTCACTCCTCCTTTATTGTGTTTGGCAGTCAGGTTCTTCATCTAAAGCCCCACTGTATGGGTCTCTACACACAGAAGTGAAACAAGTGTTAACAAGAGATTTTTTGGGTAGTGGCACCTCATTTGTGTAATATCCTTTACTTGCCGGCTTGTTTGGTGCCTACTCTTTTAAGCTTTCAGGGTCCAGGCTAAAACAGGCTTTTAATTGACCTCTTCCTATCTTTTCGTTGGCCATCTTAATATAGCACAAGTCACAGAATCCATAATAAAATACCATCCTTGTCTTGCCTAAGTGTGGTGATCTGGGCTATGCTTTATGTTGTATCATTGTGCTTTTTCTCTGGGGGCTTTATTTTGTTGCTGCTTAGCTGGATGGCTTTACTGTTGGATTGGCTTAGTTAGTTATTATTTTAAGGTATATTGAGTTTCATGCATTTTTATTTTGTTCCATTATTGACATGCAGTAGAAAGCTGATAGAAGCCATATTTTGCAGTAAATGTCAGGTCATTACTTCAAGATTGCAGGCCATTTTGTAAGGAGATCTCTTACTGAAAAGTAGTAGCAAACCTGTGGTTTTTGTTATGTCTCATTTACTAAAAACAGTCTGCAGAAACAGTCATGGTAGCCCGTTAAACACACTTTGTTTTTAGTTTAAGTGGTGCTATCTGCCAAAGTTTGACTTAACCATTCTAAAATCTGCATTCATTTCAGTTCTTGGGAAACAGGCTAGTTGCGGATAACCAGCTTAATAAACCTTTGTTTTAGTTGCGTATCTTGAAACTCATATAAGATTTTTCTTTCTCATTATTCAGGCGGATAGTCCAGAGGACATGCACAGCTGGATTAAAGCAATTTCTGGTGCAATTGTAGCACAGCGGGGACCTGGAAGATCAGCAGCTTCTGTATGTTTTAAAAGAAGCTATATATTGCTTTGAGCCACAGTATCCAGTCTTAACACACTAGATCTGTTTCGTTTACTTGCCTTTCTGCCCTCTTTTCAAATCTGGAGTAACTTCTTGTCTCTGCATGCATCACCGGTTGCATAAAGTCTTGCCTTCTTAAGTGCTAATCTTAGCTTTATCTGTATGTGCTATCCATGTGCATTGTATTGTCTTAATATTCAGACAGTGCAGCCAATCGGGTTGAAAATGGTTTCCTAGTTCAATATTGTTTGGCTTTGAAAGCTGCAGTGAAACTTACCAAGCTACATGACAATGTTTACTAAACCTTGTACATGCCCAGCATACTGATTTAAAGCACTTGGTGTACGGATCTCCTGAAAGCTATTTTATGTGTCTGTATGTTCAATCTGGAAGCAGCCCAAAATTAATGGGGTGTTTTGGTGGGGTGTTCAGATGATGTATCTTAAGCGAATTCTAGAGTTTCATTGTTTGTGACCTTTCTTGGATCACAATTCTAATATCATGAATTTGAGACTTGACTACAATGACAAATCCATTAACTTTGTAGACAGAAGTGTCTTTTTTTTTTTTTTAGCAGAAATCTGGTTTAGAACTTCCAAGTTCTGATATTTCATAATTTTTTAGATGTATTAAAATCTTCACACCCAGCCTTAGGCCTTTTCCTTGTGGCCCAAGATGATTCTAAATTAAAAGCATCCATAATGCAATCATGCCCTTCACAGCATCTCCTGAAAACGTTGGGGGATGGGAACCTCTTCCAGGAGCCTGTTCCAACAAGAGATCCACTGTTGAAAAGGAAGAATGAATTCTAGTTGTGCCAACCAGGCATTCTTAAACAGGGAAACAGACAAAAGGTGGCAGCTGCAGGACTGTAATTGGCATGCACAGACATTTAAGGAGAGATGGTCCTTCAGATAATGTTGTGATATTTCCTATTCTTGCTATATTTAGTAATTCAGATGTTATAAAACATGGCTTTTATTTTAGCTTGGTATAATTGAAGTTAACGTCATTCGCTTCCCCTAGATTTAACAGCCATTGGCTATTCATCTACCATTTCACACTTTAAAAAGGGAGAAATGAAATTAATTTTTTCTTTACACTATAAAGAGAAAAGTTGCCACATCTCTCACACAATTGACCGATCTACTTGACAGCAGATAATGCTTTTTCCGCTTCTCAGAAAGTGTCTAGCTGTTTTATCCAGGGAGTGATATATTTATTTCATGCAGTATTTGAGTACATGTTAAAACAGTATGGGCTAGGGAGTCTACTTGGTCCAGATGAAATGGGCATTTGCATTGCTCTGCGATAATTTTTTAATATCTACTTTGCACCTCGGCTGAGTCTAAGGCATTACACCTTACCAATAAGATTAACTTCATTCTATTAAATGCTCATTGACAATATTTAAAAAATTTTCCTACCTGCTCCAAATTGAATACTTATTGTAAGCTGCAGTATACCAGCCTCTTTACGTTTCCGTCACACAGTAGAAGCTCCGTTTAGGAGTCAGTATGTTCTAGGTGAGAGAGAAGCTGCAAAGAAAGGATTTTCCTCTGTATATGTGTATAATCATTGTGGTGGGTAATTCAAATAGTGACTGCCAGCAATTTCTTTTTCTCTCTTTATTTCTCTTTCTCTCCCTCCTCTCCTCAAGTTTAGGTTACTCTAATCTTAGCTTTGCACTGTGTTCCAGATGCGGCAGGCCAGAAGGCTGTCGAATCCTTGTATACAGAGGTATACATCAAGAACTGGTGAATGCAGCATGTATGTGGGCTCTCATGTAAACTTGCCTTCCTAACAGAGGGGCTGAAATTCATAAATGCTAACATGATGTCATCCCCATGGTTTCTTGCATTGATGATAATCAAGATGAAATTACTAACTTCTAAAGCCATCTGCATTGGCAAATTAAGTTTACTTTTTCTACACAATCTGCTAAAAATCCACTCAGGAATGGCAAGTATTCACGCACCGCTGAAATCTCCTCTCACATTTCAGTGTACTCACTTTACTGAGTGCATAAGCACAAGTCATAAAGCATATACATTCTAAACATGGCTTAATTTTGCATGAGAGTTCATATTTCCATTTTTTTTTAAAGAAAGCTGAGTAAAAGCCACTTAAAAGCTAAAAGCTAGATGTGTGCTCATAAGAATGCACGCAGGAAAGAAAACTTCCTGGATTGATTTGCATGGCTTTTACAGTAGATATATGCATGGGTTCGTTAGTTAAAATGTAGGCACTGTTTTAGCTTGCAATCTATATGTTAACCAAAGTAGAACAGTAACTATTTAAATTCTGACAGTAAGGCAAAGGTATAGTTTTATCACATAGGTGTGGATTACAGTGTTGAAATTGATATCCCAGCACTGGTTTCAGAATCAAAGCATTTGTTATGTAGTATTCAATTTAGAAAAGAAGCTTAATTGTAGATTCAGCGTTTGGGCTTTGAACATGTTCATATGAGCATTTTGTGTTAGCTATCTGTTATTACTTCAAGATGAAAGTGTAAATAGTTTGTTTTCAGAACATTTACAGTTTATTGTATTAATCTAAATGTATCTCATTATTTGTGGAGATCCTTCTGCTAGGCGAACTACTTCATATCACATTCCTCAGCAAAGCTGCTTTACAGCTGGAGAGTAAAAATTGGTGTCGTTTAGCATCAGACCTTTTCCACTGTCCCCAAAGAATAGACACTAAATGCCAGTGTACTGCTAGCAGTGACAAGGAAGGTTCTTGTTTACTTCCACACATCCAACAATAATGTTACTTTCCCAGAAGATGCTTGATAGCAGAACTTTGCAGTGGCTATCAGCTGAACCAGTCTTTACTTACTGGTTCCTGTACAAACAGTGGTCCCTAGAGGACACTGCTTCTCCAACCAATATCTCCCCACATCTGTTTGTGTTGTTGAGATGGTGTTCTGGAAGAGCTGCCTTTGTACTGCAAATGAGGCAATATTTTCGAAGCGACAAGCTGGGGAAAGGAGAAGAAAAAGATCGTGTGATGGTTCTACTTCTATTAGAAAACCTGCTGTGCCATGATGTGGTACGATGGCAGTGTAAATGGTAGATTATGACTAGGCTGCTGTGTTGCAGGCTTGGCTATTGCTGTTAGTGGTCTTCTGTGCATCTTGCTACCTAATCCACATTTGCCTGTGTGCACTAGAGAAGACCCTTTGATACTCATGAGTAGCTAGGCTCCTCTTTCAGCTGTTGTCTTGTAACAGTAGTACTGATGCTGTGAGTATCCGAGCAAATGTATAATTTGTGCACAATACACCCCTAAAGCGACTTATTACAGAAATGCTGCTGTTACGTTCTTTGGCAAATGTCTTAAGGCATGCCACATAGAATAGAACTGCATAATATTGTACACAATACATAGTTCAGAAGAAAAAGCTTTTTTTGTGTGGAAGAACTTTGATTTAATTTTGGGTGACTGGTAATGGTATGCCTGAACATTAACAAAAGGCGAGAAAACAATATTTAAATTCAGTGTGCCTTGAAAAGTAGAAATATTAAAGATATGCTGTAAAATTATTTGCATTTTTTTAAATTAGTGCTTCATGGTATTCTGTGGTTCAGTAGCACAGAAGGAAAATGATAAACTGGAACGTAGTCAACAGAAATGTAAAGTACAGTAACTCAGTTCTCTTCAGCTAAGCAGTGATTCTACTATGCTTCTTTTTTTAATACGAATACGCTTTTGCATGCATTTTTGGAATTACTTAGGACTATTTTGAGAGTGCAGGAAGCGTTTTTATGTCATTTTCAAGTTCTCAAAGTATATGTCTTTGATAACTGTTTTAATTGCAATTGCATTATATTAGTAAAATAATTGATACCAAAAGAGCTGGTTTGTGTTTTTAAGCATCAAGCGTTTCCATGCTCGACTGTATAGACCTGGCTAGGCTGTTCTTTGCTTGCTCACAGTCTTAACACTGCTCTGCCTTGGAAAAGCATCAGCTTTCTACTGGTGATGCTTTGTTTTGTTTCCCCTCCCTCCTCTGATTTTTTGTGTGCGTGCTTTCAGAGATAAAAGTCTGAAATTTCGTTATTAACATGCAATTGGTTATCTGTAGAGTCTGACATACCCCCTTCCTTTTCACAGGAGCATTCCAACAATTCTTCAGAATCCAACTGGCCTGCAAAAGCAGCAGCTGCCCCCTCACATTCCGCAGCCACTGACAACCCCCCTTTGGTCTCAACCCATAACGTCAAGCCCCTTGTCTTGGAGAAGCGAAGATTTCACGAATCTTTTACCAAGGCCAAGCCAGGGAACTTCAAGATCCAGGCTGTCCCTTCAAGAGACCCAGCTTCCAAAGTGACTACTGTCCAGGGCCTATGGGAACCTCAAAATAAAAACGGCACTCAGGAACCGGACCCTGGCCCAGTGGATCTAGATGATGCAAGCCTTCCAGTCAGTTATGTGTAATAATAGGAAGAGTTTGGAGAATGATCCATTTGTTTTTGGTCCTTGAATTTCCTTGCTCAGACTTCTAGCCAAAGATGACTATGGGATGAAAGAACAAAGATTTGAATGTCGTTTATGTAGATCTGTATGTTTGGATACATTCAAATTTGCATATGTCTAAATAGTCATATACTGCCTTGTACTGATTATCAGAGCTGGCCTTTTGTTTGTTTTTCTGCCGCCTGGTAATAAATCACTTTCTAATAGGGAGGGGCCAAAATATACAATAAAAACGTTACTGTTGCCAGTCAGCAAGGTACCAGCTGCTCTTCATCTTCAATTTGGCAAATTATACTGTAAGTCAGGATAATGACAAGGGAGTTGATTTTCTAGGTTCTTAACACTGGCAAAGCCTTTTAGGCATTTGGATATATGTCACCATGGGATTGATGTAGTACCTTGCTGAACCCAGCAGTGCTTCTAACCATGCATTTTTTCCCATGCAGAGATTGTATTCATTTAAAAAACACTGCAGTGTCTGAAATGAGGTATGTTTTCCCACTGTAAGTTGCACAGATCAAGTAGCCACTATGCGATTTGTATGGCAGGAAAACCACTTTTTCCCCATTTCAGAAATTGCGTGCACATGTGTAAACTTTAACAAATCTTAGTATATGAAAAATGTGTGTAAATCAGGGCAGAGCTACAGATCACTTACACTGAAGTAAACCTGTTGACTTAATTGGAACTCCTTCTTTGTAACTGTTCTGTGAATCACTGCCCTTTTTCCAGAGAATTCAACTCCCTTAGAATTCCATGTATTTGGTGCTGTGAAAACATTAATTAGAGTAATACCGCTATTTTGAATATTAAGCCTATTTTTGATGCACTCCTAAAGGTGAATTGTAACTTTTGCACATTTGAATATTAATGGACCACCAGTAAGTTGTGTTGTGGATTTTTTTAAAGTAGGGAGAAGGGAAACTGGACTACTAAATCTTTTAAAGGTTTAACTAAATGTATTTTATATGAGGCTTTCCACAACGTCGATGTTTAAACTATATGTTCTTTTTCTTTTGTGAGGTTGATCCATACCCCCCCCCAGTGTGTTGTGAACAGTTCCCATTTAATAGATGGATCAGTGAAAGACTGAAAAAAAAATGTTTAATGCTGTTATCTGGTACTGAATTGTTCAATCATGCAGTTGTGGCCTGTAACTTTTGGTGCACTAAATTTATGAAAAGTGCCTGTGGGTTCTTTCTTTATGATATTCTTGGGGACTAATGGATGTTGGATGTTACTTTTATGGTTTTGAACCTTGAGGTGAAATAATTTTGGAACAGCTTAGTCCAGCACAACTTTGGTATCCGAGGGATGCCAATGGACCGGTAGCTACTAGTTGTGCACTATAATTTTTAACTGGATAGTTGTTCAGGGGTTTCCGTGATAAAAATAAAAAAGGTTGAAGAAGCTAATATCAGGTATTTGAGGAGAATGAGCATGTACTACATTGTGGTTAAGTTGTAAAAATGTTTTCTTTAATTAAAAAAACAAAACCCAAAGTTTCACTATCTGCTGCTTAATGTGATTCACATTTTCGAGTTCTGTAAAACGTGTGAGTAATGTTTTACAAAGCTAAGGATGTGCAAATGCTCAAGACAAAAATGTATGCCCAGTTCATTGAAACTGAGGAGAACTGAGTGGTGGTGATAAGCAACCTTTGCAGATCGGTGAACAAATAGTGTCTGTTAGCCTTATCGCCCTGGGGCTTACTGACACTACTGTTGCTCTGGTAGGTTTGCCTCGCAAGCAGCGGGAGTCTGGGGAGAATATGGGGGGAATAATAGTATGTTGTCACTTTGGGGGGGGGGAAACCCAGACGTGACATCACACTTCTCTAGGAATCACTAGGTATTATGGTAACACCATAGAGTTTCTGGTGATTCCTAGAATAGACTCATGTCACTTCAGGGAAAACCAGAAGGAAACTTTTTAAAAAAAAGATTTCACCCCCACCAGCGGCTGGGATGAAACAAAAGCTGGAGGCAGAGGATCCCCCAGTGGGAAACTGGCAGCCCCAGTTGAGATGAGGCAGGAGAGAGTGTCCTTTGCACTTCACTCTTGTTCACCCTGTAACAAAGGGTTTGCTTTTCTGTTGTCCTTTAGTTGCTCCAACCATAAAACCTCATTTGAAGAAGGCAGTGGCTCAGGGCCTGGTGAAATGTGCTTCCCTTGTAATCCATGCCATTTCAGAGCTTCAGGGAAACTTCCTTTCGATACTCTAATTACCAGCAATTGTCTACATTCTGAGTGCCATACATATATAGCAGAAAATAGTAATGGGAGAATAATTCACAATGGGTCAAGTCCTCCCCAAGGCTACTGCAATAATGAGCTTTATTGGGGTTGACGCTTCTGTTACTGCCCTCGTCCACCATGACACATGGTCACAGCTGAATATCAAGGAGGAAAATAATTTAATGTCCAAATTTATGCTACCATTTGCCCTACAACTGCTTACTGTAAGGCTGTTAACTACACAGTTTTTTTTGTAATCTGCTGCTGGCATTTGTGATGGGGAGGGAGTTCATCTTGCACCCAAGTATGCAAACCCATTGTCCTCCAGTTTCTAGCTTTGCATGCAGAAGGTTTAATCAAGAGGTACAAGCATTTTTCATGATCAACAGACTAAAGCCAAATTTACATGTGCCATGCTAAAGTATTTTTAAAAGCTGTTGGTGTGCACCTATTAAAAACATGCTAAAGTATTTTTAAAAGCTGTTGGTGTGCACCTATTAAAAAAACAGGCAATAAGTTATCCATGCACTTGCATTGGGTTTCTGAATTGAATGATGGCCATGAAGGAAAGTGGCTTTACAATTGCTTTTCTTCCTGCCTTTTATAACACACATGATTTCAGTATCGTTCTTGCACTGAGCCAGTTCTTGAACCCATCGTCTCCTCTCTTTTTACCTTTCAGGGAGGCTGCACCATTGCACTTCTTTCTATACTTAGATATGTTAATAATTTTGCTTGCAAGTGAAAACTAAAAATCTGTACCCTACAATTTGATCCTGGACATTCTATTTTCATGGTACATGAGTGCAGTTGTGCAAAATTCAGCATATTGCTTGCATTTATTGAAAGACACACAGATGTAATCAATTTGACATGTTAATAAAACCTCTTAGGCTTGCAATTCTTAGAGGAACAAGTATGCAGAAATGGGATGATTATATTGGGTTTCTGAGACTAAAGGAGAGAGCATTACACACAGGCCACTTATGCATGGGAGGTTTTGCCTTGGATTTGTTGCTCTCTAGATGCACTCTCTAGATGCACATTTCCTCCATCTGAATTCTCAACACTCTGCATGGGGGCTTATTTTTGAGTTTTGAGAATTCAGATGGGAATAATGTGCATCTAGAGAGTGGCAAATCTAAGGCAAAACCTCATGCATAAGTGGCCATGAAGTCTAAGGGTAGAGTAGTAGCAATGCCACAATATCTTGTTTCAAATTGATCTAGTGTAGAGCACCTTTGCTTTTCCTAACCATAAACAAAGTTTTACAAGCAGTGTGTGTAATTTGCATTTATTTGCCTTCTCAGTTACATGTGAAAATACCTTGAATGTTTTAAGGCTAGTTTAACATCATATATTTTAATGTATTAAAATTAGCCGATAGGTATTCGGAACCTTATTTTTCACCCATATGTACTTGTGGGAGAAGTTGAATTGGAATGTTTATACTAACATATTTGAATAGTTTCAAATGTCCTAGTTCTGGTACAGTTTTTACATTGCATGTTCATTTTATTCTGTTCTGGTATTGCCAGTTTTACATAATGAATTGGAAGTAAAGCAGCACCCTTACAAAATTCTTTTAAAATCAAAGTTAGATAGCTTAGTAATGCAGGAAAATATTTGTGGTTAATAAATTGTCAGGGTCTCTTTATCAGTATTTTTTTATAAAATCAGTGAAAATTGTTAAATTATTTTAGAACCTGTGCTGTTTTCTGTAAATATGTCACTTAAATTGTTAATAAATTCATTAACTAAACCTAGCAATCCTATCAGACTACTACATTTAGTGCACCTCAGAAGATAAACGTTAACGATGGATAACATTGTTTGCATATTGTCTCATATTTCCCTGTCTAAATTGAAGAACACTAAAGAGACTGGAGTTTAAAAAATAAATAAAGAGAGCTCTCGTGAAAGTCTGCTTTCTCAGTTACAATCCTTTGGTACCACCAGTCTTCTAAACAGCCTGCATCAGATATAAACATGTGGAAGAAACTGTTGACGAAAACTCATTTGGAATGGTCAGGTGCCAATACAGTGGGTGTTCTGTTAAAATGCCCTAATCAAATGTTCATACTTTTTTACTTCTATTTGGCTGCTTCAGAATTAAGGTGTACAGCCTGGTAATAAGCCAGTTCTGAAGTATTTGCATTGTAAAGTAACTGATGGTTCTGAAAACTATTCATAGTTCCCTAATGGTTACAGTAAGTTGGCTGGTTCCCTTTCCCCTAGGGTTGCCAGGTCCCCCTCTGCCACTGGTGGGGGGGGGTTGGGGGCAGAGCCTGAGGGCAGGGTTTGGGGAGGGGGAGGGATTTCAATGCCGTAGAGGCCAATTGCCAAAGTAGCCATTTTCTCCAGGGGAACTGATCTCTGTCGCCTGGAGATCAGGTGTAATAGCAGATCTCCAGCTAGTACCTGGAGGTTGGCAACCCTACCTCCCCCCAGATATATTCAAGGACTAGTGTATTCTGCACTTAATTCTGAAAGGTGTCCTTGATTAAGGCTGCATTTCTGTTTGTTCTATTGCTGTACCAGTTGTTAGAAGTATTGCTTCCACCAGAGTTTTAACAGAAAACGTTAGAAATATTTCGAACAAGCTTGCCACTTGTACCAGGCTAGTCTGCTCAAATGTGAGGGATCCAGCCAGCCATTCTAAGTAGCCACTGGACTACTCCTGGCACATACATTTGATGTTGAGGAAGAAGGGAAATGAAGAGTGTCTGATCCATCTGAAAACCAAAGCTCACCTTGTGCCCCTTCTTTCTGCAGGTTTTTGAAGCCTTGGCTTGGATAAAAGGTTTCGGGCAAAGAGCTGGAGGGCCTTTGGCCTCTAAGCCTTTGCCTCTGTGTGAGCCATGGTGGCCCAAACAGCACCAGCCCAGGATGTCCATCAGCTTTAAGATTAAATGGGGGCCTTTTGGATTGTGTGTTTTCATTTACATTGTATTTTATGAGTATTTCATTTGTAAGTTGCTTTGTGTCCCTGGTTCTATGAGAAAAGCAGAGTAAAATATTTAAATAAAGATACATGAAAAGATAGGCCAGGGTTTCCACCTGCCAGTAGAGCTGCTTGTCATTAAGTATTCCAGCCTACCAAGCAGGCTAGTTGAATTCCTCTGCTCTGTGTGAGGGCTGCAGATGTTTTGAGAGCTGCACACAGGAAGGTATTCTGGAAACACAGGGACCACATACTTCTTGTTCCAGAGAGAAATGCAAGACTTGCTGTACCAGAAAATTGTCATTGAGGACAGGATATGCTGACTGCTCAGCCACGCAGCATCTTAAATATGGCCTTAGGTCAGCCCGAATGTGAAAGACAATTAAAGCAGGTCACACTCATGATCTGGTACTTTGTCCTGGGCAGGATGAAGGAGATCTGAAGGTGGAGGAATTCCTGATGGTTCCTTTGTTATGGACGGATTATTTCCTGCTTGGGCTTAGACTAATGGATCTGATCCCAGAGCTGGATGGAACCAAACAGTTTTCTGATGGCTTATGGGGATTTTGCTGTTGATATACTTGGTGCTCCTGTTGATGACCTGATTGATATCCGAAATAAAGAAAAGATCTGGGCGATAGACATGGTTACTCCTAGATGCCCCCTTTCAGGTGTTAGAGCCCAGGTAGCTCCTTGGTTTACTGAGGGGCTGTGGGTGATGAAAAGACAGGGGAGACTCAGGATGTGTCTGACAAGTCATGGGCTGAAACTCATTTTAAAGTTTACTCCATGGCAGTGATGGCAGCAAATAAATAATCCTTTTCTGCCATGATTGCATCTGCACCAGGTAGGTCAGCAGAGCTGTCCTGGGTGGTGGCCTGCTGTGACCACTTTGCTCAACACAGAGCAGATAAAATCTCTCACATTCATAATGAACAGTGCATTAGCAGTAACTAGGATTGCCATTTGCCTGCAGGACGCTCTAGGTTTCACCTAGGGTTGCCAACCTCCAGGTAATAGCAGAAGACCTATTACAACTGATCTCCAGCTGATAGAGATCAGTTCACCTGGAGAAAATGGCCGCTTTGGCAATTGGACTCTGTGGCATGTAAGTCCCTCCCCTCCCAAACAACGCCCTCCTCAGGCTCCGCCCCAGAAATCTCTCGCCAATAGCAAAGAGGGACCTGGCAACCCTAGTTTCACCCCAAAATTTGGTTTTTAATCAGAGTTTCAGGTGGGTCCTAGAATGCCCCATGATGCAGCAATGTCGCTTCTGGAAGTGGCACTGTTTTGTTGCAGGACACTATTAGGGTAAGTTCTGCCAGTCTCCTGTGTTGCCAGCAGTGACAGGATCAGATGGTGCCAGGCTTCATTGTTCAGTTGTTAAGGATACTTTTCGGTTTATTCAGTTTGAGAATATGGCTAGGATCCCTGGTGGTATGAGGACTACTGCCTTTGTATATGATCCTTGCCCTTATTTAGTTTATTTATCTTTAATCTTATATCCTGCCCTTCTCTCGGCCGGAGCTGGTCTCAGGGCAGCTCACAACAATAAAACATAAAACTTTAAATTAAGTTAAAACCAACAGTCTCTAAGTTTAAAAACCAGATGGCGCTCATCGCAATACACAGAGGCCAGATGCCGGCCGGCCTGAAAGCAGCCAAGGTCCCCTAATCCAGATCTTAGGAGGCGGCAGGGGAACAGGAAGGGAGGCCAGGTATGTTGGAAAAAAACATTGCTGCCCTCAACTATAGACTTGGCAGAATAGCTCGGTCTTACAGGCCCTGCGGAACTGCTTCAAGTCCCGCAGGGCCCTGGTCTCCACCAGGCCGGGGCCAGGGCTGAAAAGGCCCTGGCCCTAGCTGAGCTGGACACTTCGGCTAGGGACCACCAGCAAGTTGGTGTGAGCCAAGCGCAACACTCTCTGTGGGGCATATCGGGAGAGACAGTCCCACAGATATGATAGCCTCAGACCATTAAGGGCTTTAATGGTCAAAACCAGCACCTTGAACCTCATCCAGTACTCCACCAGGAGCCTTCCTAACTGCTTAAATCTGTCCGGAAGGGGGGTGGCTTGCTGGGTGTGGGAGGCAGTGAATGCCTCCTTGCAAGTCGGGGAGGGGAAGGTTTCCTTAGCCGTGAAGCAGGCTGTGGTGGTATGTCCACTGTTACAGAAACCTACCCAGTGGACTTGAGTAATTGTGACCATTCTCAAATGTGGCATTCTTCAGCAAGGTAAGTGAGCAGGTGATAGGTGGACAATGTCAAGATTTCCTGGAGGAAGCAAACTATTTAAATCCTTTCCAGTCTGGCCTTGGCATGGGACGGAAGCATCCTTGGTCACTCTGGTGGATGACCTGTACCAGGAGAGAGATGGGGATGTACAACCCTGCTCATTTTCTTGGACCTTTCAATAACTTTTGATACGATCAATCTTTCTGAACTACCTTGCAGAGTTGGGATCGGGAGACACTGTTTGCAATGGTTTTGGTCCTACCTTGAAGGTAGGTTTCAAAAGGTGGTACTGGGGATCTGTTGCTCAGATGCTTGGCCTATGGAGTCCCACAGGGTTTCATCTTGTCCTCCATGCTCTTCAACATCTACATGAAACTGCTGAATGAGGTCATGTGGAGATTTGGGCTGGGCTGCCACCAATATGCTGATGACACTCCGCTCTTGTCTTGTGCTTCCAACAGTTTGGGACCAGCATAAATTAAGAACCACCTACTCCCATACAAACTTACCTGGCCACTACAATTGTCCTCTGAGCCCTGCATCAGGTGCCTCGTCTTCTGAGTTTAGAGTAGGAGGCAACAGAAGAGAGGCCCTTCTAGGTTGTGGCATGGGGGATATTTGTGCCCTTCAATTGCTGTCGTCTGCTAGTGGGTGAAGACTTTTTCATTTGGTCTTCCCTTGATGACCTCTGCTTCCTGCCCTCTGTTTTAGTTGCTGGCTTTAATACACGCCTTATTTGTGGTTTTAATTGATTTTTATTATGGGTTTTATGATGTTAACTGCCTTGCTGGCCTTTTTTGGGCTGAAAAGCAAGATGTAAATTTTGTAAACAAACTAATTATGGCAGTGGTGGTTATGGCAGCATGGTTTTAAAATAATCTGACCCGTCTTTCAACGAATGCAGATATTTTTCAGTAAGACTTGTAGCGCTGATATATGTAAAGAAAAGAAGACATGGACTTTTAATATCTGAGATGCATTTGTTGATTGTGATCTAGACGTGCCAGATTTGAGGACTTCATTCTAATTTTTGAATTATTAGTTTTTCCAGCAGCTGGTTCTTTGGCGTCTTCCATGTGGTCCTCAACCAGCATCCAGCATTTTTTAAATTGCCCTGAACCTCCAGTAACTAAGAGTTATTGATGCACTGGACAGAAAGTAGTTTCCTCCTTTTGATATCCCCCCATACACATTAGATGTACTACCTGAGACATTCATTCTCAGCAACATTTTGTCAGGATGTACTTAAAGGCTTAGGTCTAAACCTGCATTTCCCCCCTCCCTGCTGAATTAAGAGTTTGGGGCTATATGTGTTATACTTGTTGCCTAAACTGAGGCTAGTACAGTATATAGCTGTTAATAATTCATTCAAAACAAACTATAAGCATAAGTATGTCAGCATGGTGTAATGGTTAAGAGCGGTGGACTCTAATCTGGAGAACTGGGTTTGGATCCCCACTCCTCCACATGAAGCCTGCTGGGTGACCTCAGCTACCTCACAAGGTGTCTGTTATGGGGAGAGGAAGAGAAGGCGATTGAAAGCCGCTTTGTTTTCTTCTTCTTCTTTTTCTTCTTCTTTCCTTCTTCTTCTCCACCTGATGAGCCCTGCTTTTTTGTGTGCCCCTGCCTCCAAAATGCTGTGGGTGGCAATCAGGCAGGGCTTTTGCAGGAGTGGCATCTGACCCTTCCCCTTGAGGTTTGCCTGGCCCCTACCATACCCTCAGGTGCCAAGACCAAATGTTTCTTTTTACCCAGGCGCTTAATTAACCAGCTTATCTGTCAACGTTTTTATAGTCTGCTCCTAGCCTGAGAACGGTGTTTGATAAGACTCGTTTTAAGCTGGCCAATGTTTTATGCTGTTTTTATGCTCATGCTGGGTTTGGGATATTTTTAATAGTGTGTTTATGTTTTTCGTATGTTTTTCTTTGTAAGCCATCTCGACCAGCAGGTTATCTGGAAAGGCATGAGCCTAGAAACCGTTTAAATACATTATGGAGATATAAATGTGTACTAGATGTATTTCTTCCTGTAATGGTGCAAAACTGTACTAGATTCATTTTGTAATGACTACTAGGGTTGCCAACCTCCAGGTAGAGCGTGGAGATCTCCTGAAATTATAACCAATCTCCAGACTACAGAGATCTGTCTCCCTGGAGACAATGGCTGCTTTGGAGGGTGGACTCTATGGCATACCCTGCTGGGGTCCCTCGCTAAGTTCTACCCCCAGTTCTCCAGGAATTTCCCATAATGGAGTTGGTAGCTCTAATGACTAGGCATAATTGTGACCACACTATGAATTTTGACTGTAAAAGAGGAAGAATGTATGGGCATCTGTGCTTTAGATCCATACTGTACTTCTTTTGAATACGGTAGTAGAGAAAAAACAACTAAACATTTTGTTCTACCATCACGGATATGCAGTATGATTAAGTTATGGATTTGGGAATGTTTACATGGAAAAAAATCACAATCCGTTTCAGATCCAGGGTTTTGTGTCATGAGTTGGATAGGGTAACGTGATGAGTTGTGATCAAGGTGTGAATGCTGGCTATTCTACATTAAAAAAACATGACTGCCTGTGTCCTAGCTTGTGAAACACTGCTGGTGCAAATATGTATGGTGCTAATGGTTCATTCTGTGGTCAAAAATATAAGTTGTGTTTTAGCTGAAGATTTTTTTGAGGATCCTTCAGATCCAAATTTTTGTACCACCACAGTGTGCTGGCTGCAACATTTTATGGTGTAGACTGTGGGCACACTAGCTGTGAGCTATGTTTGTATGATTGGTTTTTGGATGGCTGCCTTTGAAAACCATAAGCCTCCGAGAACATGTGTAGTTATCATTTAGATGTTTCTGCCACAGCTGATGTGCTCAATCCATGGTTTCCCCCCTCAGACTACCCATGAGGATGTGTCTGTAAAAACAAATTATCAGGTTCTATAGAAAAGCTCCATACATAGTGTTGTGTCATTATTTCTGCAAATTAGTGTACCTGAATGCGAGCTGTAATTAAGACAGTAGATTGTTGTAGTCTACTTGTATAAACAAAACAGAAATAACAGGATATGTACCGCCCAGATTTTTGCACTATGTCGATGCACTGGAGTACATACAATCTGTGCATAAGTATGTATCGTGGGATCAGAAAGACCGGTTTGAGGTGTCTAAAAGTCAAGAGCACCTGTGAGGGTCCATGTCTCCCATCTCCCTTTTTATGCATTGCTAAGGTGATTTTTATAGGGTCAGCTAGAGGCTCAGATATGAACTGTGATCTGATAATGAATGGTTGAAAATATGTACATGTGAAAGAATGCGCTTTTAGAAGCCTCTGATAAATATTGAAAATACACTGTGACCTGGATGTCACTTGTAACATAGGCACACCTGAAGTCAGGACTAATACACCTCCTGGTCTATTCATGGATCATTTTGTCCCAGTTTCCATGATGGATGTCGACAAGATCGCGGGATTGGTGAAGGCCACTACTTTCACTCTGGATCCTTGCCCATCCTGGCTGCTAAAATAATGTAAGGACCACATCTACAAACCCTTCGTTTGACTCATTGACTCAGGGCACCTTTCCTCAGCCACTCAAAGAAGTGGTTATCCATCTGCTAATTAAGGTTTCTGTAGGGATGGTTTTTTATGTGGCTAATTATCACCTGGTCTCTAACCTGCCCTTTCTTGGCAAAGTGATTGAGAGAGCAGTAGCGGACCACCTTCAGGTCTTCTTGGAGAACGTATCTGTTCTAGACCCTTTTCAGGCTGGCTTCAGGCTGGGCTACAGGACACAGACAGCTCTGCTAGCTTTAGTTGACGACCTTCGTCTTAAGTGTAGACAAAGGCCATGCCTCGTTGTTGCTCTTGTTGTACTTATCTTCAGATCATACCATCTTGTTGAGATGCGTGGAGGCAGAAGTAGGTATCAAGGGATGCGTGCTACACTGGTCCAAATCATTCCTCAATTCCTCACAGATGGGACTCAAAGGGTTGCTGTGGGAGACCAGCTGTCACCTATCCTGCAGCGTTCCACAGGGTGCAATCCTACCCCTGTGCTTTTCAATCTCTATGTAAAGCCGTGAGGGCAAATTATTTGTACCTTTGGGGTTGGATGTCATCAATATGCAGATGATACCTAGTCTTGTGTATCCCTATCCAAATCCCCTGGTGATGCATTTTTAGTGGCCCTCAGGAGCTCCAGGGCTGAGCCCCAGAGGCGCAGCACAGCACCCCCCCCCGAGGGTGTTCCTGGGGCCGCGGCACCCTTTGGACCTCTCGTCAACTGTTGGTCAGCGAGAGGAGGGGGAGGGACACTTGCCCCAAGGCTGCCCCCTACAGTCACAGCATGCAGGAACGCAGCGGCACACTGTAAGCCCTTCTTGCCGCCTGGAGCGGGGGTGCCCTCCAGGCCTTCTCTCCGTGGCCTCCCCTGTGGTTGCCAACCTCCAGGTGGTGGCTGGAGACCTGGCAACCCTAGCCTCCCACCCCACCGGGAGCTCTACACCTGGTTATGGCCCCCGAATGATGTTATAAATGAGCAAATGGCCCTTGGCAGGAAAAAGATTCCCCACCCCTGGTCTAGGGGTTATACTGGACCCAACTTTATTACTGGTTTGCCATTGCCTTCCTCCGTGTCACGACTCTGGTATTCCCTGGAGGTCTCCCATCCAAATAGTAGCTAAGGTCAGGGCCGAGAGTGTGTGACTAGCCCAATGTCACCTAGCAAGTTTCCATGGTGCGTGTGGGAATTTGAACCTGGGTTTCCCAGGTCCTAGTCTGACATCTTAACCACTACACCACGCTGGCTTGCGCAGAAACATCAAGACTAGACTACTGCAATGCACTGTACATTGATCACCCCTCAAAATCAATTTGGAAGTTGGTGCAGAATGCTGCGGCTCAGCTATTATCAGGAGCTAGATGGAGCATGCATGTTACTCCCATGCTGCAGTTAAGATATTGGCTATCGCAAACAACACCCTGCAGGGCCTTGGGCCCTCATATCTGCGAGACTGCCAACCCCCCTGTGCTCTGCCACATCAGCTTCGCTCATCGGAGCAGGGTCTTCTGCAGATGCCAACCTGCAAATGGGCAAAATCAGCAACTGCCTGTACACGTACCTTCTCTGGTGTGGCCCCCACCTTGTAGAACCGCCTCCCAGAGGAGATCAGGAAGGCTCCCACTCACCTGGCTTTAATTAATTATTTCAATTTACTATCCCACTCTCCCTAGCCAGGGCCAGGCTCAGAGCGGCTTTCTGCAAACTATGCAAAACTGAATTATCCAAGAAGGCTTCTTTACACAGGCAATAGTTGCGCTGTACTAAATGATTCATTTAGTACCTCAGTCATTCGAAGAACCCCGTGGCGCAGAGTGGTAGGCTGCAGTACTGCTCTGCTCACCACCTGAGTTTGATCCTGACGGATGTTGGTTTCAGGTAGCCGGCTCAAGGTTGACTCAGCCTTCCATCCTTCTGGGGTTGGTAAAATGAGTACCCAGCTTGCTGGGGGTAAAGTGTAGATGGCTGGAGAAGGCAATGGCAAACCACCCCGTAAAACAAAGTCTGCCTAGTAAACGTTGGGATGTGACATCACCCCATGGGTCAGGAATGACCCGGTGCTTGCACAGGGGACCTTTACCTTTTTTTTACTAAATGAGTCACACAGTTACTTGGAAAAAACGATTAGGGACTGTGTGGGGTCTATGCTGTTGTGTGTAGCTTGCTGAAACCAGGATCCTACTATGGAATTGTGTTTCATTGCTTCGTTCCTATTGCATTATTTATTGAATGTTCCAGCCAGATAATGAGGAGGAGGGCATCTTGGCTATCTTCTGGGCATGGAGTAGGGGTCACTAGGGGTGTGGGGAGGAGGTAGTTGTGAATTTCCTGCATTGTGCAGGGGGTTGGACTAGATGACCCTGGTGGTCCCTTCCAACTCTATGATCATTACTCATATATACTGTGTGAAAGCAGGCGGATATGCCTAGGTCTCTCTCACCCTTTTAATGGCTTGTGTTTACCATAGATCTACAAATGATTTGTAAATACAACTAAACAGGCTTGGAATGATTTAGATCCTCTCCAAAAAGTAGTTGAAGGATATCTTGCAATTGGTACTTAGTTGAGTTTATCCACAATGTATGTTTGTTTTATTTCATGTTATCTTGAAAATAAAAATTTGTTAAAAAAAAAAAAAAAGGCAGCAAGGGATGAGAGAGATGGGGTCACGGAAGTTTTCAGTTTGCATGGGGTTTTGCATCCGGAGGGGGAAATTCCCGGCTGGGCTCCTCCATTCTATTCTCCGGCGCACTCGCCAGGTGTCTCCTCTATCGGACAAAAACCATCAAATGACACGAAGGGTTGCCAGGTTTTGTGCCCAGGTCTATATCCTCAAAACAACAAACCTAAGAAGAGTTCTTAATCTAAAGAGTGGTACAAATTTTAAATCCTTGCGGTGTTTTTATATGTAGTATTAATTAAGGAGTGTTAATAGATAGGCTAAATGCCCTGCCCTAGATGGCCCAGGCTAGCCTGATCTCATCAGATCTCAGAAGCTAAGCAGGGTCAGCCCTGGTTAGTATTTGGATGGGAGACCACCAAGGAAGTCCAGGGTTGCTGTGCAGAGGGAGGCACTGGCAGACCAACTCTGTTTGTCTCTTGCCATGAAAACCCCCAAAAGGGGTTGCCATAAGTCGGCTGCGACTTGACGCACTTTACACACATACACACAATAGGTTAAATATATTATGTCTATTTTTTTTTGAAATTTTTATTAAATTTTTAAACAAAAAGAAAACAATACAAACAACAAAAAACGAAACAGAAAAAAGTATAACAAAATAGAGAACTACATAATAAGAATGATATATCTATAAAAAATTAAAAGAAAAATTCAAAATACAATCATTATATTCTTATTACAATCACCTTACCCATTTTATTCCCACCTCCCTCCACCAGCGCACCCATAATCCCTCCCACCACCGCGGTGAACTTCCGGAGAAGTGTCTAAACCACTGGTTCCCAACCGGGGGTCCTTGGCCCCTCAGGGGTCCACGAGAACTAAATTAAAGTCTGCGAAACAAAGTTATAAACCCATAATAAATTAATATTTTCAATTAAAAGTTCTCTATTATAAAAATATATATTCAAATATTATTCTAAGTTTAATGTTTAACTAACAGTTATGATTAAAGTTTATTTTCAAATTCTCGGAATTTTTATTTTGAACCTTGGGGTCCCTGCACCGAACAAAAAAGTCCTAGTGGTCCCTGGTCAAAAAAAGGTTGGGAACCATTGCTCTAAACAGTATTAACAGATTATTGTCGAAGGCTTTCACGGTCAGAGTTCATTGGTTCTTGTGGGTTACCCGGGCTGTGCAAAAACACCAAGACCACGGTTACACAGCCCGGATAACCCACCAGAACCAGTATTAACAGATTATTTTTACAACTATTTACATTACCTAGTCGTATCTACAACTTGTTCACTAGATGAACAAAATTCATTTTTGCCAGCTTATCCCAATAGGCGAAGGCTTCGAACCACAGATCCCATGTGGGCCTGCACAGAGGACCACTCAATGAACAACAGTTACAGGTAAGTGCAACTGTGTTTTTTCAAATTCTTCCACATCCTTCCCGTGCAGGGAAATATACGATGTCTATCTGTATTCGTGGTTGATGTGTACCATGGTGATTAGTTTTAACTGCCCCCGTTTTTTCCCCCCTCCTTTTTCTGTTTGTATTTGTACTGTATTCGCTGGTCGCGGGCCGTCCTAAAGACCTTTGCTCTGCTCCGCTCCGCTCCGGCCAGGCGCAAAAGCCAGGCGGCCAGAGCGTGGCGGGCCAAAGCGCCCAGGAAAGCTTCCCGGCCTCCTCCCGTTCCCAGAATCGCGCGCCGGCCCCTTGCGGTTTTTCCGTAGGCTGCGGTTTTTCCGTAGGCGGCGGCATTCCCGCGCGGCGACGCTTGCATAAAGCCGGCCGCCAGGCAGCGCGGCGGAGCAGACGGGTCCCCCAGAGCGCGCCGCACTCTTGCTCCGTCCGTCCGTCCTGCCTGCCTGCCTGCCTGCGCGAGGGGGCGAGGATGAGGGGGCTGCTGTGGGCCGTGGCGCTGAGCTGCTGCTGCGGCGCCTTGCTGCGGGCCCAGCCCTGCCCCGAGCGCTGCGAGCGCGCGCGCTGCCCGCCGCTGCCCGCCGGCTGCCCGGGCAGGGAGGCGCTGGACGCGTGCGGCTGCTGCCCGCTGTGCGCCGCCGCGCAGGAGGGCGAGGCGTGCGGCGGCGGCGAGGCGGCGGCGTGCGGCGAGGGGCTGCTGTGCGCGGCGGCGCCGGGCGTGGCGGCCTCGGCCACGGTGCGCAAGCGGGCCAAAGGGGGCCGCTGCGTGTGCGCCAGCGACGAGCCCGTGTGCGGCAACGACGGCCGGAGCTACGGCAACGTGTGCCAGCTGCGGGCGGCCAGCCGGCGCGCCGAGAGCCAGCAGCGGCCGGCCGTCATCGCCATCCAGCGGGGCGCCTGCGGGCAAGGTGAGCCGCCGGGGGAGGCCGCCGCGGGGGAGCGGGGCTCGGTGCGCGGCTGCAGTTGCCTTCAAGGCGCTTTGCACGTGCTCGGGAGCACTCCCAAGGCTGGCCGGATAAACACAGTGTTGGGACCGGCAGAAATGGCTGCGCTTACTGCATTCGTACCTCAAAAAGAGAAATGCGGAGTTTATGGGAGGCATGGGCAATAGGCTGTGTTGATGAATTTGACTTGGGAAATGTTAAAGGTTCTGTTTTGATCGAATTCAAGTGATCTAAGTAAAAAAAAAATATTATTGTTATAATTTAGATTATGGGCGAAAACGCACGGTCGCTTTATCCTCCTTTAATCCCTGTTGTAGCCAGGATCGAACTCACATTAGGCGAAACGCATGCGTTCGATCCTGGCTGAAACAGGGATTACAGGAGGATAAAGCGACCGGGCGTTTTCGCCCTATAAGAAAGTGTGATATAGAGTTAAACTCCTATATGAAATATTATAATGAATTAGAATTTAATTACAAAGGGAACCACAGATATATAAAATGGATAGAGGAGGGGAAGTCAATAAGATAGAATTATTTGTAGCGATTAGACAAAGATTGTTTATGTTATTCAAATATGTTAATTGAATGATGAAACTAAATGTGATATAAGTGGAAAATATTTTTTCTTTTAAAAAATACTCTTTTGAATGGTCACAATGTGCGGGGTTCAGTCTTAATGCTGGAAATAGATTTGGTGTTGTACATTTTGTTTTTGTCTTATGTATGTTGCGCTCAAGATCTTTGGTCGAATGAGCTTGAAATAAAAGGAAAAAGAAATAGGTTTGGGGGCCAACATTGGCAAGCTCTGAGCACGCCCCCCCCATTGCTATTTGCGGGGAGCCGTGCTCACTTCCTCCTTTCCCTGGGCGCTGGAGCAATTACCTTAAAGGCACTTTGCACGTGCTCTGAAGTACTCTTTTGAACGGTCACAAGGTGCAGGGTTCAGTCTTAATACTGGAAATAGGTTTGGGGGCCAACATTGGCGAGCTCACTGCACTCCTGCCCCCCCCCCCATTGCTATTCGTTTTTCATAAATGGACACATAGCTTGTTGTGGCTGGAATTTAGGAGATTTCCTGGGTTGAAATCCTTGTTTCAGCATCCATCTGTGGGTTAGATGTGGGGGGCGGGGCGGGCAATGAGCAGGGGTTAAGTCAGGGAACTCCCCATTAGGACTGTGGCAACTGCCGTTTACAGTGCAATAGTATGCTGAGTTATTCTAGTCTTAATTCCATTGAATTTAGTGGGTTTAGTCTGGATTAACTCTCCGGAGGGTTTTGCTGCAAGAAGCCACATTCCTGGTTCAAGTCCAGCACTTCATTTGATTGGTCTCCAATACCTTGGAGAGTTCACATAGCCCCCCCTTTCCAAAATGTAAATAACGGCTGTAGCCTCGACAGGACAGCTGGAGAAGAGGAAAGAATTAGTCAGGATACTGGGTTGACGAGGGGAGGAGGAGAAAGATGGCCCTGGTTTGGGGAAGGATACGGGGAGAGACAGTCTAGGGGGGGAGGATGCTGTATCTGAAGAGGGTGTATATTGAACTGGGTGGGATGATGATTGGTTGGAAACAAGGGCAAGAAAGTGATGGAAGGGAAGTGGGGGCCGCATCTGGGCTTGAAGCTGGGGAAGGAGAGCAGTTGTGTACATGATGATAACAAAAGCATGTGTTTAATGGAAGACAACGAAAAGGGCATCTGGTTTGGGGGAAAAGGGTTTCATCTGGACTGGAGTGAGAAAAAAGAAATCATAGGCTGGAGAGCTGTGATGCAGGAGAGAGTATGAAGGACAGGACAGGCAGGAAGATGCTGAAAAATCATACATAGGAAGGTGCTAAGCAGCTCTTCTCTCCACCATTCCTTTGCTCATCCTCTCCTCTCCATCTCAGAATGAATTTCCAACCATTGGAAAAAACACAAGTACCTATATTTTTTCCACAGTGAGTGGCAAAGCAGCCCAAAGAGGCAACTTGGAAAGAAAAAGGGCTCAAAGCCCAAAAAGTGTTGCAGATTTCTGCTATACTCCCCTTACAGGTCTCTGTAGCTGCCTTCTTTAAAAGAGAATTACATTTTGCTAGAGGTGAATGCTTTTATAAGAACGTGACTATAGGAATCAAGATTTCTGTCTTTGTTAGGTCTTAGATGTCTCCTTAAGGCTGCAATTCTATGTACTCTTATCTGTGATTCTGTTGAACATAGTGACACTTACTTTTGAGTAAACCTTTGAGTAAACTATTTGACTAAGGCTGTGGTCATAAGGATCACTGGGAGTAATGTTAGAGGAGATGTGATAGACCTGTGTACAATTTTTAATTGGTGGGGAGGGCAGTTTAAAGTTGAGTAGGGAACTGGGCCTGTCTGCATGTTTTCAACCTAACTTCTTTTAAACTGTTATCTCACAATAAGGTTCCATAAGCCCCACTGGCTTAAAAAAGTTGTTTTGGGTGGGGATGATTCAGTTCTCTCTTTCCAACTACTCATGCTGTGTTTTAAACAGGTTACTTTAGAGAAAATTGTTGGTATCTGGTTTGGGTCTTTCTGCTGTCTCATCTGGAAGTGCTCCAAGTCCTATAGAGTTCCATGCAGCATACTTCTGAGTAATGCATACTGTGCATTGACCGCCATTGATAGCGATCATTAGAGCCATCCAGTAATACATTCAGTTAAAGTGAACAGTTTAATCCTGGGATTCTAGAAGTAAAATGTGAGGTCTGGAATGCAATAGACTCTTGAGCATTTTTAAAGTACCTTCATTTAATAAAAAGGGTCATGCAAACATCTGGGAGGCTCTGGGATAAGAGACTACAGGAGAAAGTCTTGCCTTTTTTAAAAAAGTTTTTTTTAACCAACATTTTATTTAAAAGAGGACAAACTGTTTTACTGTTGAGAGATGTCTCGCTTTATGTAGTAGGACTGCAAGGTATTGATGTTGAGAGCTAACTTGAAATTTTAGGGATTATATCATTTAATGCAGGAAAAATAGTTAGGGTTGTTAGAACACCCATCCGTTATTTTTCATGTTGGTTTTGTTGTGCTTATGGTATTTTAAGCATGTAGGTTAATCATGGCTTTGCTCCATCATGGTAGAAAGTGAAAATATTTTAAAATTGTTTTAAAAGTAAGTTGAGATGTTTAATCTGGATTTCTATGAAGGGCTTTACTTCTAGGTGACTTGGAGTTAGTGACACCATGGAAAATGTTGGCAGTTTCACCAGAACAAATGATTGATTGCTGAATGGATGCTACAAGACCACAGTCCTATTCCTGGAAATGCTAAAACCTGTCTCATCAGATCCTGTGCTCTGTACATCTGGCATGGCACATTTGTTGGAGGGCAGACAAAAATTACAACCTCAATAAAGCTCACCATATAAATTGGCATGAAATTAGCAAAGCAATCAAGGCTAGAAATGGCACAAAGATTGGCATGACATGAGAGCCAATATGTGCTCTGTTAAAGCATTGCCCTTGGACTGCGGAGTCCTGAGTTCAAATCCTCAGTTTTCCATGAACTGGATAGCCTTGGACAAATTGTTCTGCCTAAGCAACTTTGTACCGCTGTTGAGAGGATAAAATGGGAGAATCCTCTATGTGCCAATTTGAGATCATTGTTAGAAGTTCAGGTATGGATATGAAAGTCTGCTCACATAAAGAGGAACAAGATCTTATTTGCTTGCTCAGAAACCCCTCTTTTTAGTGCCTTGGTTGATTCCATGATTGGTGTGATCCTGCAAAACTGTGTAGAGAAATGGCTTGGAAATTTTGCTTCATGGATTTTTAGGAATGTATACACTGGCTTTTTGTTATTGTTGCAAAAATGAATTCCATGTCTGTATAGATGTTACATAGCTCTAGTACTTAAATTATTAGTCCTTCAGGAGACCTTAAGCTGCTCTGTGAATGAAAATCCTGTCTTCTAACCAGCGCAACCTTGCAGTACTCTGAGGATGAGACCAGCCTGACCTAGTTTTTATTTAAATTACTGTTGGGAGCTATATGCCAACTAGAAATGGTTGGATTTTCTAAAATATTAGTCATGTCCTAGTGATTTGGATTATGGTGCTTTTGAGATTTGTCTGATAACAGAACGCCAGATAGTTTTAGAATGGAAATAGCTACAGCTTTTCAAATATTTCTGCATTACCACTTTAGGTTTGTCAGTATTTGCTGCAACAAAAGATGAAATAAACTTTTTATTTATTAAAACACTTATTTCCCACCTTCCCATGTGGTTCCCATGTGGCTTATAATAATAGTTAAAAACATTTCCTGTTAAACTAGCATAAAATAACAATTCCCAAGTTTCCCTCTCCTCCTTAAAAGATGCCTGCCATTCTAACCCCCTGAAAAGCCCTGGCATACAAGCAAGCCTTGCAACACCTCTTATGGAGTTCTGTATTATCTAATGCTGAAGCACATGTGTACACCTTTAATTATTCACCTTTGTGCTCAGCTAAAAAGTGCAATGGTATTTTAAAAATCTTCCTCGGTTCAAAGGTTGTGTTGTAACTATTTGGGAAGATAGTCTCTACTAGTGAATATCAGTAAACAGTTTTTTGCACGATGGTCGAATCCGCATGACAACTTAAACCTTTGTGATTTTATAATTCTGTTCATGGTCATGCATGTTGCAGATGCTTATTAAACATATCTCCAGAGTTGGAAGCCCTCAGCTATGGTTTCAGATAAAGATCTTAAAATAAAAATAGGAATGATTTATCCAGTCTCTGGATCCATCTTCACATATGCATAGAGGTTTCCATGCTGCCTCTTTCCCCGTACGCTAAGCTGCACGTGTGCTTTGCCATCCATTGTAAGGTAGGGATCT
Organism: Euleptes europaea; assembly: GCF_029931775.1. Classification (NCBI taxonomy): domain Eukaryota; kingdom Metazoa; phylum Chordata; class Lepidosauria; order Squamata; family Sphaerodactylidae; genus Euleptes; species Euleptes europaea. The sequence continues at coordinate 68,603,731 of NC_079316.1, forward strand.
GGATTCATCTCATCACTGTTTATTGCAGGCTTGCAAGTAAGTGAACAAATGCTGCTATCTGCAGCTTGGTCTTTGGCCGGTCTCCAATGGAAGAATGTTAAGAATGGCTCTTTTCTCTGCTGTCTCAATGTGAGTCTTTAGACTGTATCGGCCATTTGAGTGGGTGCCTGAGATAGCTTTCGCTGACCTAGCCCCCCCCCCCCCCGGTGGATCTTGGAAGATCAGATTGGGGTTTGGGCACAAACATAACAGTAGATCATGGCATCCAAACCACTCTTCAGAAAAATGCGCTGTATGTGCCGCTAAAATTACCCATAGTGATGAGCACGATTTCCTGCTTGCTCTGTTCGGGAGAAGCTGACAACATTCAGGCAGGCAAAGTCTGCCAAAAGTTTACCCCGAAGGCTAGATCTGACGGAGCCTTCAGACTGAAAGCCGCACTATGGGAGAGGACACTTGTCTCTGTGTCCCCCCAGTGGGGTTCCGAGACACTGCGCAGACCGTCTTCAACGCAGTCAGTTCCGTCTGTTCCGAACTCAGAACCTCAGCCTGAGGCATCGTCGGTTCGCTCCGTTCCAGCAACCCCTTCTTTGGAACCAACCCCATCCAACTTATTGGTTCTGACGGTTCCGATGACTTTGAGCTTGAAGCATCAAGCCGCCTCGACCCCAAGCCACTGTGTCTCTAAACCATCTTCTAAGAAGCAGAAGGTTAAGCACAGAGATAAAGCCAAAGACCCCAGAAAGTCTAAGAAGGGCTCCACTCCTCCGGTTCCCATGTCCGATCCAGATGTCACCTTGGCCTCTCCGAAAACTCCTTCTTTCCATTTGGAATCACTAGAGAGGCTGCTTTCAGGGGTTGAACAGGATCCCTTGTAAGTGAGGCATTGGGACTCTAAGCTTACACGATTGAATCCGAGAGCAATTCCGTGGCCACTTAACGTTCCATTGCCACCTCTCTTTATGTCTCTGATGCATATTCAAGATTGGATTGTTTTTTTTTGCCAGCAGAAGCAACTCAATATCTCAGGTTGGGCCCAAAAGCAACCATCAGAGAGAAACGGTCCTGCCTTTCACCTGCCCTTTACACAGGCTCTAACATCTATGGACTCAGAACCGGAGGAGGAGGAGGAGATGGAAGCATCCCTCTACAGTTCCGAGGGACAGTCTGAGACCTCCCCTGATGAGAGGATTGGGGATCCAACCCCTGTTTCACTGAAAGAGGACCTACGCCTATATGGAGAACAAATGCTCAGGATGGTGAAGGCCCTAGATATTGTTGAGGCTACCACTGATAATAAACCCAAGGACAAGATATTAGGCAGATTGTATCCAGATTCCCCTTTCTAATCCTGGAAGGCCTGTCAAGTCTTACTACTCCTGTTTGGAAGAAACCAGCATTTACCCCAGGTACATCCTGCATAGTAGAAAATCTTTATAAGATCAAACAAGATTCCTGTGAATTTCTAACAATTCACCCTCCCCAATCATCTATCGTGACAGAGGAGATGCAGTCTAGACAAGACTGGGCCAACATTCTGCATTTGATAGAGAGAGCCAACGTCTTTATGCCCTAGGAAGGAAAGTTTATTCTTCAGCCACCCTAAATGTCAGACTTTCAAATTATCAAACTATTATGGATAGTTATCAGTTGTTTTTGTGAGAAAAGCTGTCCCCCCAATCTGGAAATACTCCCGGAGGAGACCAAGTTAGCACAGCAATTAGACTCTTGAAGCAGGAAAATAATTTAGGCAGACACGCCTCCACAAGATCCACAGCATCGTCTATTATCCTGCGGAGACATGCCTGGCTGCACAATACAGCCCTTCCACTTGAGACAAAAGCTAAAGTTGAGAACCTCCCATTTGAAGGTACTATATTATTTGTTTCAAGTACCAATGATCTGCTGACCAATACTAAGAAGAATAGGCAGACAACCAAATCCTTGGGAGTGCTGCCTACCAACCCATCTGCATGTAAAGTCGCTTTGCTACACCCTTCTACAGAGGCCAGCGCTTTCAGTCTCAACAATGGGCGAAAATGCATGGTCGCTTTAGTCTCCTTTATTCCCTGTTTCAGCCAGGATTCATCCAAGATCGAATGCACGTTCGGCGAAACACGTGCGTTCGATCCTGGCTGAATCTTGGCTGAAACGGAATAAAGGAGGCTAAAGTGACCATGTGTTTTCGCCCAAAGTCACCATCAGTATCCTACATCCAGGCAGTATCATCCCTCCCATTCTTACAAGCATAATACTTTGGTGCCTTGAATTGTGTTCAGAATACCAATAAAGCCCCAGTGTACCAACAGAATACCAACAAAGCCCCAGTGAGGAAGACTTCCATATTCTGCACTCCTACATCCTGCAAAGAGTCATGCCAGCGTGGTCTAGTGGTTAAGATCAGTGGTTTGGAGCAGTAGACTCTGATCTGGAGAACTGGGTTTGATTCCCCACTCCTCCACATGAGCGGTGGAGGCTAATCTGGTGAACTGGATTTGTTTCCCCACTCCTACACATGTAGCCAGCTGGGTGACCTTGGGCTAGTCACACTCTTTCAGCCCCACCCACCTCACAAAGTGTCTGTTGTGGGGAGAGGAAGGGAAGGTGATTGTAAGCCGGTTTGATTCTTCCTTAAGTGGTAGAGAAAGTTGGCATATAAAAACCAACTCTTCTTCTTCATCATCTTTTTCTTCATCAGCATCAGCATCTGGAAACAGTTATTCTGCCATATGCTGAGAACCTCTCATATCAAAGGTGCACAATTCTTTCCAGATGCAAGAAATACAAAGACTTGTGATGCAAAACATAATTAGACCATATGGTTACTGACTTCCTCAATCCAGATATAGAGACCTGCAGGCAGGAACAGATTCCATGTGTGGAACAGCTGCAGCAAAAATGAAATGGGGCATTACACAGGAAATGTCTTCTTGTCCAGTGGTATGCTACACTCGAGGCATAGTTGTCTGATAGCGATGGTGGGGAGTGCAGTCTTGGTATATCCCAAAAGCAGATTACAGTCTGCTAATAGCACTGATCAGCTATTCTGCATGGGACAAATACAGAAGGTAATGGAGCTGTCTGAATAGCTTGTCCCATTTCTGAATAGAGCTCTGTGGGAGCTGGAAGAGCAGAAGTCCTTAGGCCCACCTACATCCTTGTCTGAGAGCTGACATATCCTAGCTTCTGTAGCTCTGTACAAGTCAATGGAGTGAAGTAAAGGAAGAAGTAGCCCCTCCCCTTAAAAAAAACTGTTGTGGGAAGATGCTTGACCTTGATTTTAAATCTGGGGCCAACTTGACCACAGAATGACAAGTTGGTCGAGTCACTGAGCTCTGTTGACTTGTGTGACTAAAAGCTGCATCACTGGCTCTTAATTATCTCCTATTTGAGAAATGACTTTAAAAAAAATTAGAAAAGAAGCGAGGAAAGGAACGTGAGACATTTACCAAGCATTTTGAAGGCAATAGAGGAACCATATGAAATTGCTGCAGGAAATGATTGGAAAATTAGTACTCTTGATTCTGCTTTGTATGGCTGAATGCTTCTGGCAGTTAAAGTACTTCAGCAATGAACAGTCAGGGCAGAAAGGGAAATTCCACTCAGAAGTCTGGGACAGTCAGGAACTTATCCAGATATTTATCAAGAGGAAAATTGCTAGTGTTGTGAGCTGCGTTTACAGTTGTTTCCATGAAGATAAAAACAGATCACGAATGAGAACAAACATAGTTAGCATTAAGGAAGCACTTAAAGGACACTAAAGCCAAAGTGCATCAATACACGAAACAGATGTTTTAAGAGTGTAAATAACTTTGAAACACAAGGCAGAAGTCTGGCGCTTTCCCCATGTGTTTCGTGATTGGTTAGTTCACAGATTAAACCACTAGCTGCTTTCAGACATTGCAAACTAACTTTAGCTTGTTCGTGATGAGTCCACAAGCTCACGCGCGCCTTCCTTTCTCCCTTCTCCTTAACCACTTTGTGCTCAGCACTGTAACTACCAATCAGGAAGTCTTCACTAAACGGCAAGTTGTTGTGATGTCCTAGTACAGGGGTGGGGAACCTTTTTTCCACCAAGGGCCATTTGGGTATTTATAACATCATTCGTGGGCCATACAAAACTATCAATTTAAAAATTAGCCGACCAAGCCCCAAGCATGCAGCTGCCCCAGATTACCGCCACCCCCGGGCGCGGGCAAGCAAGCAGGCAGGCATCCAACCGTTGGTGCACTCACCCACCTGGTGGCACAGGATGGTCTGTTGCACCAGCTGGGCATAGCCGTCCAACCACAGGCCGGTGTTGCTCCTGCTCCACATGGTTGGGGCCAGATTCTACAGCCACATAGCTAACGACTCTTCTGCAAGGGGGAAAAAAGGTTCCTTTTCTCAGCAAAACAAACTCACATCCGCCTTGAATAGAGGCTATTCCTGTTCGCAGGAGGGGGTTGATCACCAGTCTTACACCCTTGTGAGGTAGAGATCTGCCATGACTCATGAAGGGCCAGACCAAATGATTTTGCGGGCCTTAAACGGCCCCTGGGGCTGACGTTCTCCACCCCTGTCCTAGTAAGACGCTTTAATACATTTTAGTTTGTTTCTGGCATGCAAACCACAAATGAGTATACTGTGGTACTTTTTCGGTTCATTTGTGCTTTGGGTTGTGCTCAAGCATCGGGGTGGCAAACTGGTGGTTCGTGATCTGGCTGAGGTCCCTGAAGCAATTTTAATGCCCCTAGCACCCCTACAAAACTATATTCCAGTTTTAGGAGCGTCTAAGAAATTTCATGCCCTGACCTGGATGGCCCAGGTTAGTCTGATCTCGTCAGATCTCAGAAGCTCAGCAGGGTCAGCCCTGGTTAGTATTTGGATGGGAGACCACCAAGGAAGTCCAGGGTTGCTGGGCAGAGGAAGGCACTGGCAAACCACCTCTGTTAGTCTCTTGCCATGAAAACCCCCCAAAAGGGGTCACCATAAGTCGGCTGTGACTTGACGGCACTTTATATACACACACACACACGCAAGAGATTTCACATGCTTGCTACCTGTTTCCTGGCTCCAAACACTCTCCTGGAGCCACAGCAGGACGTGACACTTTGAGCTATTTCTGGCTTTCAATACTCATAGTTGTTTGTATGATTAGGATGGAGGCAGGTGTGACACCCTTTCTTCTGGCCTGAGGGGAAAAAATACACTGGTTTAGTGAGGAAATATGGAAGGGATCACATTTGCTCTAGCAGTAGTCTGTAGCATTGCTCAAGAACTCTGCTTCGAAACCTTAGATCACATGCATCACTACAGGAAAGTGTTTTTTTTATTTAAAATTTAAACTTGCTGCCATTATTATGGTTTTAAAAATTTCTTTCTGAGTGGGGGTTATAATTTTAAAAAATCAAAAATGTTAAAAAGATTGAATTAAAATATGCTGCAAATCTGTCATCCTGTATAGCTAGCAGTCAATTAAAAACCTATTTATTTAACACTACCCTTTTGTTTTTCACACATTAAAAAAAACCTGATGAAGCACATTTAAAACTATGTCCTGGTTTTTTATGAGCTTACAAACAGCAGGAAAGGGCTGAAAAGCCTTTTGAGTTGCATTTGCGAATTCAGCCAGCGTGATAAACTTAAAACAAGAAAAATGGAAACTGTAAGAAGTGTAGATTACTTGACAGCAAAAGAAATCAGGAAAAGATGTGAAACCTCTCTGTGTATGGCTTGCTGGAAAACAGCAAGGCGATTATCAGCAAACAAAGACCTGAAGTCAGAATTTGGAAGGAAAGATTAAAGCAGCTGCTTCAGAGGTTTTTGGAATTTAAGAAGGCCTGTGAACTCTTACAGACCTTGGGGAGAAATCCTCCTTTAAATAGTATTGGAATGTGATAAATACATCTGTCCTCATTGGTTAAGGATAGGGCTCTGTTGTTGAAGAAACTGAAAGCCTTGGAAAATATTTGCGTTATAAGCACAGGCATGTTTTAAGTAAAAAAAGAACATATACTGGAATTTCTAAAGTCTCAGATGCCCCTAAGCTAACTAACACTTTGTCAGTACTTAATATGATCATTGGTGGTTAGATAGATAGTTTATTTGCGGCCCTTGGCCAGATAAAACAAGATACATGGACTAAAAGATCATTGGTGGTTGTTAGAAGCAAGTGTTAAGGGTGATGTTCATTGGGATGAGTGTGTGGGTTATTAAGGAGTGTGCAGTACAATAACCTGATTTGATATGTTGAAAATACAGTATGTGCTGGAGTTTTCTTTCAGTATTATGCAGATTGCTGCATAAATAGCAACAGTTCAATTACTGTTCTTTGGCATATAGCGCACAGCCTCAAAGCACCATTTGTTCAAACATTTGCCTTATTAATATCCTGCCTTTCTCCTCAATAGGGACCCAAAGTGACCTGTTCTTCTTTCCTCTGTTTTTATCCTCACGACAGCCTTGTGGGGTAGGTTAGGCTGAGACAGCGTGACTGGCTCAAGGTGGCCCGGTAAGCTTCCATGGCAGAGTGGGGGTTTGAACCTGTGTCTCCTGGTTCCTAGTTTATCACTGTAACATAAGGGTTCCTAACCTTTTTGAGCCTGTGGGCACCTTTGGAATTTTGAGGTGGTGGAGAATGCCATCCCAAAAGGGCTGCTGCAGGAGGTAGAACTAAAACCCTAAATGGCTGCTGCAGGAGGTGGAGCCAAGCACAATGTCTCCTTCATCCCTTCACAAAAGGGAATAGAAAAAAATTAAGGAAAGCCTGAGGGAAGGAGAAAAAAATTGGGGAATAAAAAGAAACAAAGCAAAACCCAAGTTTCAAGAGGAAGGGAGGAAGAGAATGGGGAATGGGATCACATACTGACAAAAGAAAGCCTGGGTGCTTAGTAGTCATCCTGATCATCTAGTGGTGCTTGCTATTGCAGCCATGGAAACCCTTTTCATTTAAATGAAGGCAGCCAATAGCAAGCTCTATCTTAAAATAGCCCTCCCCACTTTCTGAAATGTACAGTGGGTACCAGAGGATGTACTGGCAGGCACCATGAAGCCCACTGATGCCACATGGGGAAATGCTACTTTAACCACTACACCACGCTGGCTATTGTGCTTTGGCATTGAAGTGGCTATTTGTAAAATAGAGAACTTGCCCCTGTTTGCAGACAGTCCTTCATGAATGTCACTGATCAGGTGCATAGGATTGTAAACAATGAAGATTAAAATAGTTGTCCAAAAGCATTGACATGTTAAGAAAAACCATTATAAATTACAAAATGCAGCTACATGTTCCTAGGAGTGCAAAAAACACACCCCAGCCCAGTTACAGAAATACTAGATTAATTGCCTTTGAATGGAGATTAAGAGTTAAGTGTGGCCCTGTCTTGCTTTAGAAAAGATAGTGAAGACATATTAGATGTATTCTTAGATGTGCCTGTTTGATTAGCTCATGTAAACTTGTTGGATTATATAATCATACCTAAGAACCAATCACATATCTAGATAATAATGGTGTGATTAAGCTATAAGAGATTTAGAGTAAGATAAAACTGATATTTTTCTATAAAAATGTACTACTGTGTTAAACAAATCAGATTTCTCTAGATGGAAGTCTCAGAAGATTAGATCAGATTTCTGTGTGTATGGCTTGGGCTTATATGCAAATCCCTATAAGCAGGTTTAATTCTGTAACCTGAAACCTGGTTTGCTTTAAAATATTGCTTACTATAATATAAATAAGGAACGTTAGGACCTCTGATAAGTTTAGCACTTGTTTTTACAGTAGCTGTTTGATTAATTTTCACATGCTTGTATTTTCTAACGTCTTACCTAATAAAGAGGACTGTTTCCTTTTTCAATAAAAGACAAACTCTCTGAAGGTTTGCTGGTTTTAGTTCAAAGAACAGAACTCACAATTATCTCATTTGTATTATCAGTTGTAAAGGTTATTAGGCAGCCTTCAGTAGATAAATCCTAGAGATACCTGCTGCTAAATGTTTTAAACAAAGTCTTGTTAGAACTGTTTAGTCCAGATTCTTTAATTGGATGTGGGAGTTAAACTTATTTTAAAGATGCAGTTTTCAAAGCTATTTTGATTGAACATGTGACATCTTTCATAGTGAATTAATTAGTCTTATAAAACTAAAGTTTTATATCTTATAAAACCAGAGTTTGGAAAAACACATGCCTAGAAATAGTTTTTAAATGTGGTAGCTGGATGAAATATGAAATTAGTTTTAGATAAGTATTCAAATTAGCACATATTTGTGACTAGTTGTGAATACCACCAACTTTAAATGATTGACTACTATGAATTCATCTTCGTTTGCCAGTATTAACATAGCTTTATTGCAGTTCAAGAACTGTCTTTTCCATTACTCTGTCAGTACTGCAAGCTTTTAATTCAGCAAGTTACATTTTTTTATTCAAGAAGTTCTGCAAAGACAACTGGCCCTTTGTCCTTGAAGCAAGACTCTCCGCTGTATTGAATGTTAACACACATCAGCCGTTCTCTTTCACTAGCACTTTGGCTTAACAGAGCAGTTACATCCTGTTTCCAAGAGAGAAATGTCAAAAATTTAAATAAATCCCAAATCTCTGTGCACATTTCCATTATCTGATTGTGTTCTTTTCCCCTTTGTACATCTTGTTTCTCTGACATTTCCAATAGTAGCAAACAATCCAATCACACCTGTTTATTATCTGTCGTATTTAGACAGAAGTGTTGGGTAAAAAACATCCCTTACAAATTAGGGGAGAGAGATGGGAAATAAGCTTTAAAGAATTAATGCTTTTTAATACAATATTTTTCTAGTATTGACAGCTCTATTTTAGGAACAGGGCCAGGCAACATAACTTTTTTTTCTTCTGTAAACCTTTTAAAGAGTCTAACATCCCACAACTAGGGATGCATAAGAACATAAGAAAGGCCATGCTGGATCAGACCAAGGTCCTGTCTATGTTCCAAATCATGCTCCTCTGATCCTGGAGAGAATAGGTATGCATCATGACTAGTATCCATTTTTTACTAGTAGCCATGGATAGCCCTTACGTCTAATAAGAGAGAAGGCCTTAAGTCTGCCATGGAGCTTGCTGAGTGACTTTGGGCAAGTTACTGCCTTTCAGACTAATATACCTCACAGGGTATAGGATAAAATGAAAGAGGGGAGAATATACTGTGCACAACGCTGATCTCCTTAAAATTAACAAATCTAGTCAAATTGAAGAGAAAAATCTTCAAGCATAAATCCACTGTGCTCATTAGGTACTGGGTCATTCCTGACCCATGGGGTGATGTCACATCCTGGCATTTACCAGGCAGACTATGTTTACAGGGTGGTTTGCCAGTGCCTTCCCCAGTCATCTACACTTTACCCCCAGAAAGCTTGAGTACTCATTTTACCGATCTCGGAAGGATGGAAGGCTGAGTCAACCTTGAGCTCGCTACCTGAAACCGACTTCCATCGGGATCGAACTCAGGTCGTGAGCAGAGCTTGGACTGTAATGCTGCAGCTTACCACTCTGCGCCACGGGGCTCATTACTTCAAACAAATATCTTTTCGCTTCTATAATAAGCATTATGTAAAGAAGAACCCACTATATCTAGACTTTGATTCCTAAATTAGTGGTTGAAGCCTAAAGTATTGTGCCTCAGAGCCATCCTGGACACTTGTCAGCATGGTGTAGTGGTTAAGAGCGGTGGTTTGGAGCAGTGTACTCTAATTTGAAGAACTGGGTTTGATTCCCCACTCCTCCACATGAGCACCGGACACTAATCTGGCGAACTGGGTTAATTTCCCCAGTCCTGCACATGAAGCCAGCTGGGTGACCTTGGGCTAGTAACAGCTCTCTTAGAGCTCTCTCAGCCCCACCTACCTCACAGGGTTTCTGTTGTGTGGAAGGGAAGGAAAGGTTACTGTAAACTGGTTTGATTCTTAAGTGGTAGAAAAAGTCAGCATATAAAAAACAACTCTCCTCCTCCTCCTCACATTAAAGATACATTACTAATGGGCATCTTTGCATATTTAGATCCTTCTCCTTTAAAAAAAAAAGGTTTTATGTACATTTATTTCCATGAGGCTCCCGGTCCTCACAACAACCTTGTGAAGTAGGTTAGGCTGAGAGTCCTCACAACAACCTTGTGAAGTAGGTTAGGCTGAGAGTGACTAGTTCAAAGTCACCCATTGGTTTTTATAGTTGAGTTGAGAGATTAGGGGCCTAAGCCTATGTCCTAATGATTTACTAGCCCTTGGTCAACAGCATCAGTTGCCAGTCTGGACCTGACACAGCTTTCCCCCACATTTTTTTTTACAGAACAGCTTTCTAATCAATTGCTACATAGCAAACCCCAGTTTTAGAATCACACAGTTAGCAAAATCAAGGGTAGAGTTAGATTCTAAGCATTTACTTAAATCAAAATACAAGTTGGGCTGGGGAACCAAAGCAAAAGCTTTCCAAAAGGTTTCAGCAAGCACAGATTACTGCTAGCAATTGGTCCACCATATGCCAATTTCACAAATATTTAGAACATCAAAAGCTCCCACCATATGGCTGCATCAAATTAGCAAGACTTACAAAGCACAGTTAACATTTAGTTAAAAGGAAAGAAATTTGCACAGGCAGATGAGGCTGTACTGTCGCATGTCAATCTGTGGCAGGGCTGCCAGTTGCAAGTAATCTTTGAGAGAACTCAGCGGTGAGCACCCTTGATCAGCAGTTTGATATGTCCAAGGCTGCAATCCTTTGCATAATTTTATAGGAATACCCAGTGGAACTTACTTCTGAGTAAATGTGCATCTGACCAGGCTGCAGTTCCCTTGGTAGTGCCACTGTCTCATCCCCTTGGGCACTAAGCTCATTGGGGACCAGGTATTTCTGGGACTGTGGGCTGAAATTGGGCCCACAGTTATGGATTAGGGACTTGGCGGTCATACCTCCAATTTGGTGCTGGGCAAACTGACCCGGATATCCTTAGAGGTGAGCGACAGATCTTCCATTGAGAAATGTGACAGTTTAGCAGATGCTTAGGTGCATGCCGTGGACCAGAGGTTCCCAAACTGTGCTCCAAAGAGCTCTTGGTGCTCCGTGAAGCATCTCCTAGTGCTCCGTGAAGAGATTGGAAAGAAAAATACTAGAGTCATTCAGTTTAGTATATAGGTGCTAGGTGAAAATTAGTGCTTCGTGACACATTTCTTTCCTGAAAAGTGCTCCATGACTCAGAAAGTTTGGGAACCTCTGCCCTGGACTTTCCCAAGTCATCCATCATTCTAAAGCAGTAAACTTGACACTGTCTCCTGTAGCACAGCTGGGGATTCTTGGTGTAGTTAGTAATACCATAAAGGAAACACAACTGCTTCAGATTGGGCTATCATGCCTAGACAGAGTAAAGAAGAAAAGCGGGGCATTGGTTAGCAGCATAGAAGGGGTATCCCCCCCCCACACACACACACACACTGCATCCTACACCTGTAAGCACCAGAGGGGAAAATGCGATGCTTTGAATTTGCTGCCATCATCAAGATGACGGCAAGTCCAAAACATAAAGAAAATTTTGCATCTGTCCAGAATTGCCTTGTTTGCTCCTGACTGCAGAATTTAAAGTAGATTGAGCTGATGCAGATGTGAAATAGCCTATCAATGAAAGATTGGGGAAGGGCTGCAGGATCAAACACTTCCTCTCCCTACCTCTGCCATTCTTGAGCAAGAATTCCCTCATTCCTCATGGCTAAAGGTTAGTTTGGCTCTACTAATAAGGTTGCCAGCTCCAGGTTGTAAAATACCTGGAGATTTTAGGGGTGGAGCCTGAGGAAGGTGGGGTTTGGAGATAGGAGAGACTTTAATGGGGTATAATGCCATAGAGTCTACTTTCCAAAGCGGCCATTTTCTCCAGGTGAACTAATCTCTGTTGCCTGGAGATCAGATGTAATAGTGGAAGATCTCCAGCCACCACCTGAAGGTTTGGTAAACCAAAGTTAGCGTGCTGTAGATAATTAGCAAACAGAAAACAGCAACAACCTGCAAACAATACTTCTTTATGCTACAAAAAGCATATAAAGATACAATGCGGAAGCATTGTAATTTACAGCTAGCGTTGGCCCCTGAAGAAGACTGTCATTTTAAGCTGAAACTGAAAGGAAACCGGACTTCTGTAGGATTGTTCCATCACCATACCTCTTGGAAAGAAAGACACATTCCTAGCTTATGTTCTAGGATTGTTTTACCTTCTCATTGTGGCCATATATGTAACCTTGGACACCACCTGAAGGTTGGCAAGCCTAACCACTAACCAGGACAAATCCCAAGTGCCAGGTTGCTGTGGCACCTAGAAATTTCATCATGGCGCTTAATATTTTCCACAAATGCAAGCCCTTTGTCTTTTAGCTTGGCTGTTGCTGCTTTCAGCAGCTCTTGTTCACTCGCCTTCTCTGGCCATAATCATAGAGACTTGGCTAGCTTCAGAAAGCATTGTCCTGCCCCCTGACAATGAGCATGAGGAAGAGTGTTCAAAAGCTACCCGAGTCTTTCCTCCAGTTATGGACTGGGAGGGCAATGTGGGTGGACAATGCCAGGAGCTTGCTGGCCAACCCTGCCATTTGCAATGCTTCTGACTGCCTGGCTCACCCAGCAGTGGCTCTCCCACCTTCTCTGCCACCAACTCCATTTCCTCCATTACCTCTACTGGCACCAGTTCCTTCCAGCCACTATATCTGGTTTTGTCTGCTTATAGGATTGCTATAGGATTTCTTATAGGATTGGCAGGGACCCCGTGGCGCAGAGTGGTAAGCAGTCCAAGTTCTGCTCACGACCTGAGTCTGATCCCGATGGAAGTCGGTTTCAGGTAGCCGGCTCAAGGTTGACTCAACCTTCCATTCTTCCAAGGTCGGTAAAATGAGTACTCAGCTTTCTGGGGGTAAAGAGAAGATGACTGGGGAAAGCACTGGCAAACCACCCCGTAAAACAAAGTCTGCTTAGTACTTGTCAGGATGTGACATCACTCCACGGGTCAGGAATGACCTGGTGCTTGCACAGGGGACCTTGACCTTTAGGATTGCTAAGCAACCTTCAAAATGGTGGCTGATGTAGTGTGACGAAGTGTTGTGTGATCTTAGTTCCCCCCCGCCCCAGTACATTAACTTTTTCGACATTTTAAAAATACCTGTCAACATTTCTTTTGTGAGGCTGACCCAAGGTTTTCTACATCCCTTCCAGTCTGCACCCGCTCAATGTCTGGGTTTTTTGAGCCTCACACCGAGATCCAGATTCAGCATTAGATACATGATGTAGCTACCTTATGCTCAGTCAAACCACTTACTCATCTAGTTGAGTATTGTCTCCACTGACAGCCGGCATGGTCACAAGCAGAGAAAAGTCTTTCACAATATCTGCTATCTAAGATCTTTTAATTGGAGATGCCTGGGGTAGGTAGGTAGATAGATTTATTATTACGGCTTCAGCCAGAAAAGATACAGGCCACAGCGTTGTTGCCCCGGGGTAGAACGTGGGACAATCCAGCAGGCAGTATCCGATCCCTTAACTAGTATCAAACGATGCTTCTGAATCAACTGAGAATCCTTTCCCTTTTACCCGACTTGTATCCTTAGCTATTTTCTAATGGATATTGATTTCCTTCTTCTGTTTATCTTTTCTCTGACCATCTCTTCCCTGCCTCTTTAAATCACTGACTACTTCCTAAGATTGTTTCATATATTGCATCTGTGATGAGATCTGCCTGTTGTATGTAGTTCTGTGGGACTTTTAACATTTTTATAACATGCAGCCAAAGTGGCTGTGATTTGAAAGGACAGGATGGTATGAATGGAGAGAGGCTTATTAATGGAGAGAGGCTTATTACTCCTTTTCCTCTGCGTAGTTTGTTGCTGAAAATTGCCCCTCAACCCACATCAGAAACATGTGGGTTAAGAAGTCTCTTTCTTCCTGTGATGGTCAAGCTCTTTAAAATACAGCTCCAGTAGCTGCATTATATCAAATAAAATCTGAGCAAAGAATCAGGGAATTACACAGGACATCTAGATCCATCCTGAGGGTTTGTGTGAAGAGTATGTTTGAGCAGACACCTATAGAAGAAGGGAGGTTTTTGGGTTCACATATTAAAACGCCCACATTACCACCTTTCAGCATTCACTAAGTACCTTTCAGTCCTTGCTTGTTGCTCTTGGCACTATACTCTCTGGTTTATTTCCCTTCCTGTCTCGTCAGAAAGCTTTCTCCCTCATTGATTTTGAAGATCAATAAATGCCCCTGAAATATTTCCACTGACGTAAGTTTCAGACAGCTTTGATGGAGCTAATGTAATATGTAATAAAGATTTTTTTTGGCAGCCTATGGATAATATTTGGTAATTTTTAAGGACAACTTTGTCTGGAGTTTGCCAGCTTTTAATTAAGTCTCACACCAGCCTTTTTTTGGTGAACTATTATAGCCATTTAAAAAGTAGGCTTGAGAAATGGCAGTTAAATTCCACTCGCAGTGAGTATTAGAACTGAAAATAGGACCTAGAACACTTGAATCTCCGCCGCCTACTCTAACCAATAGACTTCCTTTAGCAGTAAGTGTTCTATTTTTTCCTGCTTTTTTCATTCTGGTTTTGTTTTTGCAGGAGTAGCAACCATGAGAGTCATAGGAATGGTTGGCTGATTCATACCTCACTGACTGTGGTTTACAATTTAGCAGGGAGAAGATTTCCTGTTTAAAACCAAGTCGTTCCTGCCTGAGGAGTTAAGGAACCAATATCATCATGACTGCATTCTTTATTTTTATTTTTTTTTAAACAAAAATTAAGAATCTGTCTAGCCAGGGAGTACTAGGCACTGTGAATCCAAGGTTCAAATGCCAGCACAGGTTTCTTTTATCCAGTATAATGTCCTGTATGAAACTATAGTGCAGAATAAATATGCATAATGTCATGGTTCATATACAGTCTAACAGCGCATTCTTGAGCCTGAAGGGCAAAAGCCCTTAGGAGGCCAGGAAGGTGCAGCGATGGTGTTCGGGGCCCCCGCACCGGCAGCCAAGCAGCTTACACCAGCTTTAGTTGTCCGAACGCCGACAGGGACACCGACAGGGCCTTCCGCTGGCATCCTGCCGGCATCCCAACGTCAAAGCCCACGGAAGGCATTCCCGGGGCATTCCGGCACCGGACTGGGGGAGGAGCTGCCATCAGGCGGCCTCCAAAGCCCTTTTGGGCCAGGAACGCCCCTTTTTAATTTTGCTGGGATACACCATATCTCCCATGCAACCCTATGAAGGGTTGCACAGATTTTTAACGCCGCAGGGCAGGGCCGAAACCTCCTTTGGAGGCAGTGCAGCTGTGTTGCCTCCAAAGAGCGGTGCAGGCATTCTTCTCAGTAATGCACTGTAAGTGTATTTCTGAGGTGAGTATACCAAATGGGTAGGCAGTTCTGAAAATAGAGTATGAACCACACTTAAAACATTAAAGTATATGTCTGTTTTTTTCTGTATAGATATCAAATTCATTAGTTATTCATGGTTTTTACTTTCCAGTAGCAAGCACAATTTGTTAATCAAGATTGAACAATCAGAAGCTGTATTCGTGGAAAAAAGGGTTATAAGCTGCATGGTTTTTGTAATGATTGTTTAGGTGTAAGTACATTAATTGTTTACAGATATTTATTTTAAATATTTATAGTTTCCTGTGTGCCTTCAAGACATGAACAAAGAGAAGTAGGCTTGATACTCATCCTCATATGCCTTGTTTGCCTCCAAAGGGTGCAAATGAAAACGAGAAAGCATGGAGATGTTTTGTTTTTGCTGTTAAATCACAGCTGACTTCTGGCTACCCTGTAGAGTTTTCAAGGCAAGAGATGTTCAGAGGTGGTTTGCCATTGCCTGCCTCCGCATCATGTTCCTGGTATTCTTTGGAGGTCTCCCATCCAAATACTTGCTGGGGTTGAGGCTGAGAGTATGTGACCAAGGTCACCCAGCAAGTTTCTATGGCAGAGTGGAAATTCGAACCTGGGTTTCCCAGATCCTAAACCGACACCTTAACCACTACACCACACTAACTCTCATGGAGATGTTCAAAGCAAAGTTAAAATTGACATTCATGGCTGCAAATCAGCTGCATTGCTTCAATGATTTTTTTTCAGTATTATTAAACACTGTATACAATTTGATTGTATATTAATGAGCACTATAGGTTTTATTAACAGGCTAGAAGAGAGTTCAGACTACTTCCATTATGTAGCATGAAATAATACAAATTTCATGTATTCCACCATTCCATGCTTCTCTTTGAGGTAGGTGAGTACAGGTTTGAGGGAACAGAACCACAAAAACTCAAATGAAATTATTTTCTGCTTCATTACAAGGCTGCTGCTGAAATGGCACAGAAATCTCTCATTTATTTAAACAAATGCATTCATCGCAGGATGTTTCATCCAAGCAAATTAATTTTATGTCCCCAGGGGTTTTTAATTTTTTTCTGTGGAACTATGCTAATTCGTACACATGCCTATGCATCATACTATACAACCTTCACAGTTATTGATGCAGTAGTTGTAGTAAAAGCTGCTTTCCTCCACATCTGTTTCCATGGTTTTCTGTATCTAACTGGAAGTCATAGTTACAGAGGCCTATGACGAATGCATACCTCTTTCTTTCCGTCTCAGGAAGGGAAATAATTCTACTACATGGTTTAAAAAGAATCTGCTAGTATAAATATGTGATGATACTGCACATGCTAATTGTATTCAAGCCCAACAGTAGGCGTTGTATAAAATCTTCAGTTAATCCTATAGATCAGCAGTTCTTCTACTCTATTGCAGGCCTTTCTAAGCAAAGAAATTGTTTGGCCCTTCCAAAAAATCCAAGCCATATAACCTTACCGTCTTCTCTGTTGCTCTCAGTCTTGGATGGATCTGGGGGAGGAGAGGCCACACAGGCCTGTAGAAAAACCTGCCCCATTCCCTGTTAAAATTATAGAAAACCAAAAAGATCCTTGTAGGCCAGTTCACAGTGCCCTGGGTAAGATGCAGGGTGGAGGCACACAGCAAACTGCCGGCGGGGGTGGGTGGGGGAGGTCTCCATGCCTCTTTCCTCATTAAAGAACTCACCAGACATCCATCTCAAGTAACAACATTTATTTGGCTTTCTCCTTTACAGTTCTCATGTTCCTCCAGACTACTTGGTGGTGGTGTGGTGGGGAGAAGTTACCTCACTCCTCTCATACTGTTCTGCCTCTGGCCTCCTAGACTCCTCCACCCACAACGCCAGACTCCATCTGATGATGGCTTTTAGAGCCCTTCTTCGCATCCAGGCCCACCCCCTGCCATCTGGCTCATTTCCTTCCTGTAACTCCTAGGCCTGCCTCAGCCCTGAAGGAATGCCATCTAATCCAGTGGTAGCTGCCACAGCTGGCCATCCTTGTCCTTTGGCATGGGTCCTGGACCACACCTGACTCACTGGCTTGTCCTGTTGCCCTCTTCTCTCTGCCGGGCCTGGGGAAGGTTCCCTGTGTCTGTCATTGGGTGGCCCTTTCCCCTCTGTCAGCTCCTCTATGCCATCTCCCAGCTGAGGAGATGGGGTCAGCGATCCCTCCCAGGCACAATCCTGAAAGATTCAAAGACGCCACATTGGTTCTCAACACAGCCCGATTAACAAGCAAGTGGGTAAGGCTCAGAACTGCACTATCTGTAAAAACCCCCCAAAAAACAGTGTATAGGAAAAAGTGTCAAATTGAGCCCTGGGAGAATACATAGCTCCTTTAACTCTCTCCATACTTAGGATCTATGGGAATATGATGGTTGCCTGTTTCATATTTTTATCCATCAGGCATATGAGGGAGTTCCCCAAGGGATAGCTAAACAGGATTTATTTATCCACTTTCTCCTAATAATTTTTTTTGCTGTTTTAAGACAGGTTTGTAATGTTGTTCACTTATAGCTCTTGTATGTGCATTTATTCAATCATCTTTCCTTTCAGAACATTATACCCTTTGTGAAAAGTCCTCTATTGCATTTTAATTGTTTGGCTTGTTTCTCATACACCACAATCTTATTTCTTTCCAATATTTAATATTTGTTACCTGTCATGTGAACTGTGACTAGTATTGTGTGACATAATGCAAAAAATAAGCACATAGGAGCAAATATCAGGACTGCCAATATTAGTTTTTCCTTTCTAGTGGTGCAGCAAATCCCTGGCATCACTTTCACTCTGAAGTCAGACATAAGTATACTCTTTTTCTCCCTGCCTTCAGCCTCAGACTGAAAACTCAGATGTTATGCATGAAAGGAAAGATGCTCTGTGTACAGTGACTCATTGGACTGGTCCTGTATTATTGCTGTTACTGCCTTTAAAGTTGTTCTCTGTAGTCATGAGATCTATACAGGCCAGAAGTGAAAGCAATTTCCTGTTTGTAATTTTTTGGACTTTTGTTTCTCATACCTGAGCTACCCCGAGTTATTCGCCAAGCCATTTGTGAAATTGAGAGTATCCTCAAAAGTAATTTGTAGCTTGGCAAAGAAGAAAAATAAGGAAAGTACACTTCCTTGGGATTCCTCAGCTCAGGATCCTAGTACCTTAACCGTCTGAGATGTAATTTGAAGCTGGAATGGTCATGAGGCATCTGATTATTCTCTGATATCAGTTCCCATGAGGTAGTATGAGAACATGCATTGAGAATTGGCTCATATCTGGAGAGTTTGCCTGCATTTGACACTGGTGACTGCTGAGTCAGGCAGCCATAAGAGACACAGGGAAAGACTTCACCTGTAAGTCATTATGTAAACAATGCAGAGTTTTTTTTTAAAAAAAATTTAAGCATAAATAAATGTAGTGGTGGCAGGCAGGAATGGAGAACTTGTAGAAAAATAATATGAGATTGTGGTCCTGATAATAATTATTTCTGTTACTCTGTGAATTTGTTGATGCAATTATTTTAATATTTCTTGAGTTTTACTATGTGGATGCATGGAAACTGACTCAATAAAGGAAGCCACAGCCCTCAATTTGCAAGATCTTAGCAAGGCTTTCAAAGATAGGACATTTTGGAGGACATTGATTCATAGGGTCGCCATGAGTCGAAACGACTTTACGGCACTTAACACACACACACACACACATGCATGGAAACAACTTTGAATGATGGCAGTTTTCAGGAAAGTGGTGTGTGTGTGTGCACGCAATTTTATTTAATTGTATATATAACTGGTTTTGTAGCACATTGGAACATGGTCAGACTGTTTGAACATGTGAATAGTTAGCCAAGTGTTCACTGTTGCTGATTGCAGCTGGCAAATGAACTGTGAATCAGATTGGCAGGTGAACAAGTTCCCTGATCTGGAAAAAAGCTCCAGGGTAATGCTGAAACTCACATATTGTTCCACATTGTAATACAATGAAAGAAAGGAGCTGAATCACGGAATATATTTTCTGTGTTTTTATTTATGGTGAACATCTATTTCCCCCCCCAGTATGTTGGCATTATTAGAGAGTTCGTGTACTGCTTAGAGTTTCAGACTAGGACAAGGAAGACCTGGTTTCAAATCACCACTCAGCTTGTGTGGCCTATTAGCTAAGAGACTGAAGAACAAAGACCAGGTTCAAATGTTGTCTTTGCCATGTACTCATCTGGTGGCCTAAGGCAAGTCACTGTATCTTAGTATGACACCCACATATAAATTATCTGATAATAATGGCCTCCTACTTTACAGGGTTATTGTGTGGACTACAACAAAAATATGTGAAACACTTGAAATACTCTGAAGAATTACTTAAATGCTGAGTATTATCATTTGTATGCTAGCACTGCTACTATCCAGGATATTTCAGAAGAGTACTTATGTAACTCTTTTAAAGTAAATGTTGCAGTGTCTTGTGACACCTTAAAAACTAACCAATGTATTAACCATGAAAGCTTGTGACAACATAAATCAGTCAGCTTTTAAGGTGCCTGAAGATTCTTTGCTGTTTTCAGCTGAATCACTGCCTTGGGGACCCTGAATTGGGTGGAAAGGGGCAGAGAAATGTTTTAAATAGGTAGATAGACAGACTGACTGGCTGATGGGTTATTTTGGCAAGAAATGAGGGGAAGGAAAGGCAGCATGACTGGGGATGACAAAGAGTCCTAACTGAGATCCATGGAGGCCTATCTACACCTCCCCTTCTTTCCCCTAGACCAGCATAAGTTCTACTGGAATATACCAAAACAGATGGGCAGTATTATATTAGAAAGAGTTGTTTACAGCTTTGCTGGTCAAAAGCAAAATCTCATGTACTTTTGCCAGTCTTTCTCTCTGTTTCCCTACTCCCCCAGTTCTAGTCTGGTATTAGGTTGCCAACCTCCAGGTACTAGCTGGAGATCTCCTGATATTACAACTGATCTCCTGCCGATAGAGATCAGTTCACCTGGAGAAAATGGCCGCTTTGGCCATTGGACTCTATAGCATTGAAGTCCTTCCCCTCCCCAAACCCCGTCCTCCTCAGGCTCTGCCACAAAAACCTCCCGCCGGTGGCAAAGAGGGACCTGGCAACCCTGTCTGGTATAGTGGGAAAGTAGATGCATATGCAAAAGGGCCGGTAGCATTCAGCAACAACTTTCCTCATAGTGTGACCAATGGTGTGTGTCCCCATGAGACATGGTGCTATGTCCACAGGGCCCTGACCTGGATAGCCCAGGCTAGCCTGATCTTGTCGATCTCAGAAGCTAAGCAGGGTCAGCCCTGGTTAGTATTTGGATGGGAGACCACCAAGGAATACCAGGGTTGCTATGTAGAGGAAGGCAATGGCAAACCACCTATGCTAGTTTCTTGCCTTGAAAACCCCATAAGGGGTTGCTTTAAGTCATCTGTGACTTGATGGCACTTTACACACACATGTTTGCAGGACAGCTTTAAACATTGTGAGGTTCTGTAATTTGTTTTCAGGGAGAGACTTAGAAGATGTGTGATGCCTTTTGGGGCTTATTTGTAATTGTTTTCGACTGCTTTAAACAGTTTTGCTTTGAAAGCCCAAGTGATACTTATTAGTGTTCTGTTTACATGGAAGGTAAGATGTTTTCTATTAAAAAATTTCAACATCTGTTGCAAAAACGGTTATACAACAGTGAAATTTTTTGCATTTATGAGTTCATTAATAGAGTTCAGTCATAGTATTCAAATTGCTTAATGCTTTCTACTTATACCTTTGGGGAAGTGTGTAGTTTCTAAAGAACAGTTAATTGTGAACAAAAGTATTCTGCTTGCCTGAACCACCAAAGAATCTATTATACTTTTGGGTTACTGGCCAAGCTACATGTGGCTTTGAATAATTCTTTCACCAAATACATTTGTAACAAAAAGGAGTCTCAAAAGCAGCATTAGAGTACTGGCAGTTTGAAGAAAAGCTGCTTCATGTTTTCATTTTCTGCATATTGTTTTGCTAAAATTGACCTTCAGGAAGGGAAGGCAGTTGGGAGGAGCAATTTTTGATATACCTGTACAAACAACAGGAAAGAAAACACCCTCTCTTCTCATTAGTCTCCCATTTCCTAAATGTTTTCTCTGAGACTGCCTTTCATTAGAAAAGAAACAACTTCTCATTAGAATAAACTGTGGGAAAGAATCAGTATCAGCCACTGTAATGGGCAGTGCTTGCTAATACTCGGGAATTACTGGGTGATATTTTATCAATAAGAGCTAATTGTTAGAAGATGTTTTCTTAATGCGGCATCTTATGTCTAAGGTAACCACGGTTAGTACTCTGCCTGTGTCTCTTGTATGACAAAAAAGCACGTTTGGGCCGTTTTGAATTTGGGCTCAGAGAGGTAAACTTTGAGTTTTGGCTGAACTTGGCTGAAACTGGAGAACAGCCTTTGGTTGTCTCTGTGCATGTGTGCAAATATTGGTCTTTAGAGCACAGGATTACTGGTGATGCTGCGTCCTTTATAGGAGTCTACTGGTTATCACTGCACAGTATGTATATTTGCAAGTAAACACACATTACAAAAATCTCCAGTGTTTTTTGTATTAATGCCCTGTCTGTATTTGAACCAATCTGTATCAATGTATCTAATTTTCAATATCGCCAAATCTGTGGATACTTAAATCTGGAGTTTGTTTCCTACACAAACTGGGATTCTGAGCAGGGATGAAATGGTTGCCTCGAATCCTGTGTTGTGAGGAAGAAACGCTTCAGTTTGTCCCGGTGCCTGTCACCACAAGTTAGAGTTTGATTGAAGGTTTAGATCACATTCCATGTGCAAGGAGAGAAGAGGGAGAAAATACAAGCATGGCTAGCAAGTAGGGTTGCCAACCTCCAAGTACTAGCTGGCGATCTCCTGCTATTACAACTGATCTCCAGCCGATAGAGATCAGTTCACCTGGAGAAAATGGCCGCTTTGGCAATTGAACTCTATGGCATTGAAGTCCCTCCCCAAACCCCACCCTCCTCAGGCTCCGCCCCCCCAAAATCTCCCGCCGGTGGCAAAGAGGGACTTGCCAAGCCTACTAGCAAGCTATGTTCATGCCTGTCATAAACAAAAGTTTGTTGTGATGTGTGTATGTGATCAGTAATGTTGTTGGGGAGAATGCTGGCATGAAGCATTTGAAGTGCACATGAACTTTTCTGTTCAGTATCTGTTTTATTTCAAATCATCTACACAAGAGCCACATTAAGCCCCATGAGAAAAAATGTCCTGCCAGATGGCAGCTTGCTGTGTGAAGTGGTGGATCATTGGGAAGCTTACTAGTCCAGGAGGAAGTACTTCAACATTTGTCATCTGAGTGTCTTTTCTCCAATGCTAGTAATTAAAAACTGTCTCAGCAACAAAATTGTTTGGGCCTCCTGGGCTTTAGTTTAAGTTCTAATAAATCAAAACCCTGTGTCTATAATACAGAGACCTCTTGTGACCTCTGGGGCTTCATCGTAAGTTTTAATAAATCACAAGTTTTTAATACAAGTATTTTGAAACTGTGTATGCTGCCTTTCTGATGAATTATGATGAATTTTTTGTTTGTTTCAATCCTCAGGCCAGGAAGATCCAAATAGCTTGCGGCACAAATACAACTTTATTGCAGACGTGGTAGAGAAGATAGCACCGGCTGTGGTTCACATTGAATTGTTTCGCAAGTAAACAAGATATTCATATTTTATTGTTTTCCTGGAGATTGTGTGTGTGTTTTTTACGCTGCTTTGAAAATGCTGATTTATGTACAGACTGTTTGTTTTCAACACATAAATAACATTAAGCTTTTAAAAATAGTAGCCAGGTTTTTAATTTCATGTGGTAATACATATGCTGTGAAAGGTCCCCCATATCTAATTTCCAACTGTATTGCAAAGCCAATTATCTCTTGTCCTTTTCTGATGTTCGGAAACTGCTGTGCTTCTTGATATAGAAATTTCATGTTTTTCAGATTGCCTTTTTCAAAGAGGGAAGTTTCTGTTGCCAGTGGCTCAGGTTTCATTGTTTCTGAAGATGGATTAATAGTTACGAATGCCCATGTGGTCACCAATAAGCACAGAGTGAAAGTGGAACTGAAGAATGGTGTCACATATGAAGCTAAAATGAAAGATATTGATGAGAAGGCAGATATAGCATTAATAAAAATAGACACTCAGGTGAGTCAGTGCTGATACATCTACTATGCGGCCAGTATCCATATATTCATTGTAAAAATAATTTTAACAGAAAATAATGGATTTAAAGAGAAATGTTAATACTTGCAGGCAAATATTAACCATGTTTTGAAAATAAGCACATTGAATTTCTGTCATATTCTGGCATTGGACTGGAGTCTGGGGCTGTCTCCTTCTCTAGGGTTCCTTTAATAGGGCTTGCCTTGGGGGGGGGAAACCACAGAAAAGAGCAAGGACAGATGAGGAATGGGCCATCGCCTGTGGCAGGGTTGTGCTCCTCTACCACCCTTGTTGCCTCGTGCCTCTGACGCTGGCCCTTGGGGGGTTGCCTGCTTTTCGGTCCCTGGCCTGCCTGGTGTCTCTGGGTGTCGTGGCGAGCTGAGAAACTGTTCCTGCAGCATCACATTGGGCTTCTGTGGTCCTCCCTGGATGGTTTACTTGGCATGGTCTCGAATATCATGTGTCCTCAGATGTAAATGCGGGGGCAGGCGGCCTGACCCTGAACAACTACCAAATAAATATGCTAGACTTTAAAGAGTAATTTGGGCCTACTATGTGTTGGTTTCCAGGCAAGAACTGTGTAGTACTGGTCATCAGAGGGATGACAAGTTGTAAAGACTGGAGGTCAGCAAGTTTGTATAACTGTGCTGTGCTTTTAAAGCATGGGCAAGTTAATTTTGCTTCAGCAGCTTCATAAGAGTTACTTCCCCATGATGGGATCCAGTATAGCTGCTCCATGTATATGAAGGTGGGGCCATTTGTTTGGATCATTTCCACTTAGGCGGGAGGGGGGCAGTGGATGGGAAAGATAGGCACAACTGGACCTGCCAATATAGTTTCAGAATTCATATTCACGTCTTAAGAAAAATTCAATAATAATATGGGAGCCAGCGCGGTGTAGTGGTGGACTCTAATCTGGGGAACAGGGTTTGATTCCCCACTTCTCCACATGAGAGGCAGACTCTAATCAGGTAAACTGGGATGGTTTCCCCACTCCTACACATGAAGCCATCTGGGTTACCTTGGGCTAGTCACAGTTCTCTCAGAACTCTCTCAGCCCCACCTACCTCACAGGGTGTCTGTTGTGGGGAGAGGAAGGGAAGGAGATTGTAAGCCGGTTTGATTCTTCCTTAAACCAACTCTTCCTCCTCCTCTTCCTCCTCTCTGTATTTTTAAATTGTATTTTAAATATCTAATCCCACTTGGGTTTCAAAAAGAATTGTACACTTGACAATTTATTATAAAAATGTTTCTATTGGGAAAAAACAGGTCAGCAGGCTGGGTCTGCACATTGTTGCTGTGTATTTTACTGTCACGTATTTTAACATATTTGTGAGAGTACATCCAGAACAACAGCACAGACAAGAAACGAGTGGTAGAATTTAGGGCTTGGCTGAGCCTTTCACATTTTGGGAGCTGCATGCGCTCAAAAAGAACACCCTGCAGTCATAGGGTGTTAGTATGGCTAGTAAAACCGGTTGTGGGAGTAACCACAATCATATGAAGGATCACTTCTTTTCCATGAAGAGTCTTCCTCCTCTTTACACATTACACTGTCCGCCTGGGAGCAGCGACAGTTGCTGTGCAGATGTGTCCTAATTCAGCTTTGGAAGGGAAATGCGCAATTAAGATACAGCTCAGTTTCTTTGGACTGCATCTCCTGGCATGTGTTTGATTTTTTTTCTCCTCCAAAATGTAGCAAGAATAATGTTTGTTTATGCCCTAGAGTGCTCTCTGGTTTTCATGTGGTTAGTTGCTTTGCCACTGTATTTGTGCTGTTTCAAAACCTCCCTTTAATACACTGCAGGTGTGCATGTTGTGCTGTATAGTTTGGCTTTTGTAAAGGGACAAATGCTGTTTTATTTTCCATTGCACATGGGTTTGGGGAAATGGGGACACACGCAAACCCTGAGCCAGTTTTTCAGATCCCATAGAGCTGCTTTGGCTGTCATAACTGCTCAGTCATTCTCATGCGGCTGTGCTGTATAAACATATTGGCTGAAGGGTACCTCATGGGAACAGGTTAACTTTGAAGAGATGTACAGAGCGTTTATGATACCAGCTTTTTTCTCTCTCTCTCTCTCTCTCTCTCTCTCTCTCTCTCTCTCTCTCTCTCTCTCTCTCTCTCTCTCTCTCTCTCTCTCTCTCTCTCTGTGTGTGTGTGTGTGTGTGTGTGTGTGTGTGTGTGTGTGTGTGTGTATATATATATATATGTAGTTGGTAGTTTATATGATAGTATTTATATATAGTTGGTAGATTAGGAGGCCATATATGCCTGCTTGTAGTATATGATTTAAAAAATCATATACCATATTTAAAAAATTGCACACACCAGAATGTATCATCTAAATGCACGAGTAAATAATGTGTAGGTGCTCCTCCTAGAAGTGGCAATCCCTCTTTAAAGCAAAATAATTGAATTTAGATTTCAGTCCATTGTCTGATATAAAGTTCCATTTTACTAAACAGATACTATATGGTACTCTGTTTGCATACAAACCTTGTGGCCTTTCACTGAGCTGTGGTGGTGGAAAGTACTGTTGTTGCAGCCAATTTATGGTGACCCCCTTGGGGATTTCAAGGCAAGAAACAGAGGTGGTTTGCCATTGACTGCCTCTGTGGGGCAACCCTGGACTGCCTTGGTGGTTTCCTGTCCATATAGTAACCAGGGCTGACCCTGCTTAGCTTCCAACATCAGATGAGATCAAGCTAGCCTGGGCCATCCAGGTAAGGGCATACTGAGCTGTGACCTCTTGCCAAAATTCTAAAGATGGAGCCACCCTCATTCCCCTTTCCAGGGTTTATCAAAGGCCTGAGCTCAGAATTTCACACACCCCTAAACCAAAATAGCACAAAAGGGGATGTTTGTTTGTTTTACTAGATTTGTTAGTGGCTTTTCTAGATTTGTTAGTGGCTTTTCTAACATTTTCTAGTGGTGTACATCAGATACAATCAGAGTCTTAAAATTCAATACTGAAACGTCACAACAGCTAAATAATTGAAAGTTATGTTCTAGTATTCAGTTGAAAGTGACAGAATAAAACAAGTAGGTCATAAAAGACGAGTCAACAACTCAGATTAAAACAGGGCTATTAAAAGCTCTGCCTTGACCTGGATAGCCCCAGGCTAGCCTGATCTCATCTGATCTCAGAAACTAAGCAGGGTCAGCCCTGATTAGTATTTGGATGGGCAACCACCAAGGAACACCAGAGTCATGACATGGAAGCAGGCAATGGCAAGCCAGCTCTGAATGTCTGTTGCCTTGAAAACCCTACGGGGTTGCCATAAATCAGCTGTGACTTGACGGCACACACACACATAAAAAGTTTACATTTTTTGGCTGAATACCTGTAGAGATGAGGACAGTGAAATGTCTTGGGACACAGAATTCCAGAACGATGGGGAAAACCCTGTTACATGTGGAGCCGAGCTTGGCCTCTCAGCAAGATGGATCCTTAAGCAGGGATCTCAGAGCTCCCCACAGTACATGTGCCAGGATACTTTGACCCACCCTTATCCACATGTTCTACAGGAGCAAGCGCAGGCTGTGTATGAGTGATCAAAAGAGTTTATGGAAGGAGAAAGTACCAGCCTGCAACACATCATTTTACTTGTTCACACAATGCTTAGAGTACATGCAGATGCTGTAAATTTTCTCCTGAAGAGTGAGCATGCAAATTTTCTCCTGAAGAGTGAGCTGTAAATTTTCTCCTGAAGAGTGAGCATAGCTCCCCCACCCCCACAATGATTTTAACAGATGAGTTAACTGAATGGTGATCTAGTGGTCCTTTTTCACTGTCACCTATGCTTCGTGTACACCATCTAGAATTGGATTTCCTTCCGGTTAACCACAGGGAGATTATATGTATGGACAAAATGTGGTGCTTGTGCTTCCCTATATCAGTTCTACCATATGATTGGATTCACCCATATGTGACTGAGTGGGTGATTGGAGAAAGTTTTGGATGGTTACATGGATAAACTCTTGAGTGTATTTGCTGGTGGTCTGACAAGAATGATCTCCCATCTTTTTTTTTATACTTGGGGGGAAATGGTGTGCATAAGTGAAAACTTGTTATAAGTAGAAAACAAAGGAGGGAATTCACTGAGATGACTGTTCTGGGCACTGCTGCAAGCTAGAGTTTTGGCAACGATTAAGAGAGGAAGTGCGCCAATGAATACACACAGTGGCTGAGTGCGGCCATTTCCTTTTAAGCATTGTTTCCTGAATTATTTGTTGTATTGTTTTCGGAAAGAGGAAAACGATATGCTGTAGGAAGTATTACAACATGTATGTTTGTTCTAGTGGATGCAGATTATGAAGAGGTGTATATATTTCATCATTCCTTCCACATTCTCTGATGTCAGAGCAAAAAAAAAAAAGCACTTTTATTGATAGCCCATCCTTAACATTATGTAACAAGTTTGGTTTGGTCACTTATGCATGCATCTCATAAAAGGCTGGATGCAGATAACTGTGAACAGAGGCTGCCTACTCCTTGCCTAGCCCTCTTTCCGAACCCCTTGAGGCTTCTGAGGGCTGGGCATTCTCAGGGAAGGGGAAATTGCCAGAAATTGCCTCCCAAATGTTATGCAAACTCTTGCTCAAAAGGATGGCTGGAGGGGGCAGGTTTTCCTTCCGGTTGCAGCCCTTAGAAAATTTTCATTTGTCTGTACATGCGCAGGGAGGTAGTTTCTGTTGATTCCCTTTCCTCATTGCCATCACTTATGCTACATGCCATACCGTTCCTGACCATGCCCCCTCCCCCGTTTTGAGGAGTAGCTTTTTTTGTGGGGTGGGGAATAGGAGGAGGTCACAGAATGGAAAAGTGGCAAAAGGCCTGTTCCATGGAATCAGTTCTCAGTTCTCTATGTCCAGTCTGTTGCATTTGAATTCAGTGTGGTCTCATCTTTGGGATTGTCTATGCCCTTTTACATGCCTGTTGATAGTTGACTAGACCATGCCACAATTCTGTTTCTGAAGAAGGAAATATTTTCTTCTTTAGGCAGGCTGTTCAAAAATGGAGATGGTATTATTCTTTTGCTTATTGGGCCAGACTTTGAAAGGCTCACAGATGTCTGTGGGTAAAAGAATGAAACAAAACCAACACATGGACATTTGCTGTAAGATTCCATGCTGCTGACATTTCTAAAAAAGTTATGTTTTTGCAGCCATGTGCATACAATTTTCCTTTAAGTGAGGTACTGCTGGCTCAGAGCAGGCGGCTTTCCTAAACAGAATAGGAAGTTAAATAAGGTATTAAATTGTAGGCACCAGTAGCATGAACTGGTTTCCACTGACCTATCCATTTTTTTCCCATAGGGAAAATATAGTGTAAATGAGAACCAGATCTGTTAAACTGGGATTTCCCTAGGCTGTTTCCATATGGTTATGCTGACCTAGCCATCATGGAGATATATAGTAAAATTTGATATTTTAATAAGAAATCTTGGGAAATGGTAGGCTTTTTTATTAGCTAACAATTCTGAATTTGTTTGCTAGGGAGGGAGGAAAAATAGAAATTTTGAAAAATGATAATATAAGAGAAAAACTAAGGGAGGGAGGAAGCAGCAAAAATGACAGCACAAACAGCCATACTGAACTGGCCAATTGGTCTATTTAGTGGACTTTTCCAGTTGGCTGCAGCAGCTCACCAAAGCCTAAGATCTGTTTACTGAAAGAACCTGAGACCTTCTGAAAACACATTGAATGGGAGCTTCCAGTATGAGAAACTGTAACCAAAGTAATGAGAGTATTTATCAGAACTGCAGGAATACATAAAACCACCTTATTCTGAATCAGACGGTTAGTCTGTCAAGATCAGTACCATTTACTCTGACTGGTAGCATCTCTCCAGGGCTTTCAAATCACGTACTTCCTGATTGTTTTAACTGGAGATGCTAGGGATTGAACCTGCAGCTTTATGCAACCAAGTATATCCTCTAGATCCTCTAACATTATCCATGGCCCACTTCCTTTTCCCATTTCCAGTAACTGCTGGCAGGCACAGGACCTTGCAATACACAACCTGTGCTGATGCATTGTGTCTGTCATTGAGAAACAGTTTCAGTCTTTTCAAATGTCATGGTAAGCTGGAGGAGAAGAGAAATATTCTTGCTAGAACCTCCTAATCATTTAGTATGTCTTATGAGACAAGATTCATTTTTATCATCAAGCCTTAATGCTTTTCTTGGTAAACTTCATGAGTTAGGATTTTTGACAGATGGTAATTTAATTATTCTGATCACCTATTGAATACAATAAGTGAAGTTATTTTGTTGCAAGATTGGTCTGGGTTGGTTACTGATTTGTGTAGAAAGGGTTCTCTGAATTGCGGGTACATTCCCACTACTTGTTTTATGGTTGCCAACTGTTTGCTCACTATACAAAACCCTAAATATACACATTTATTCTAATAGCAAGATGCAATTCGCTTCCAATGGCCAAACATCTTGGAAGGCTTAAAGCCATTCCCTGGGTGGAAAGAAAGAAAGTGTTGAGGCTAAATTTTATAGCACCGAAAATACTGAATTTGTCAGTAGTGTTTTATGGTAATTCAATTTCAATTTATTAGGGTCATTGACCAGCAAAGCGAACAGTAGTGTTTTATAATAATACATTATCGCAAATGTTTGAAAAACTGAAATATTTGGGGGGAACAGTCTCCCGCCTGTTTTGTTCCCAGGGCATCATGTCTCTAGGACTGAAGGCAAGTCTAGGGCAGGCCAAGTGTACTCTTCCTCCTCGCTTAGCTAAGGATGGTCACACTCCCTCTCCCTTCTCCCTTCAATCAATTTCATTGCATCCCTATGCTTCTTATTCTGAAACAAAATAGCTGTCACCCCTTTCCCTCTTGCCATTTCACCGAAGCCCCTGTCTTTTTTCTCACAGAAATCAAATTAATGCTTGGGAAGGAAGCCCATGATTAGAACTAGGTCATTCACTCCCTTTGGGTGGTTCCACATTAGCCAGGTTAGCACAGTTACTATTATTTATACATGTAATTATAACTGGTTCCAGACAACAATGTCATCAATCCTGCTGTTCTCCCATTCTTTCCATGTTTTCGTCCCATCTTTCCTAGGCATGGTTTGTTGCCTCCCCCCCCCCATTGCTTTTGTATAGAATAGAAACACAATGTTTTTTGTTTGTGGATGGCCTTTGTGCTGCTGCTTTGGCATGTTCTTGGAATAGCATGTGGTTTGTTGTGTGCTGCAAAGTATAATTCTGATTGTCAGCCTCTAAACTGTTGACAGTACATTTTTAAAAATGCAACAGCTAACACAACATACACATTGTCAACACTGGTGCCATTACACTGCTGTGTATTGGTGCATTTCTTTTTCTGCCTATAGGCAGTTATCCTGGTGAAAAGACATAATGGTGCTAGTCAACTCAGACTGAAAAAGAATTATAGAGGTTTACCCCAGCTAATGTCGGTTAACCGGGGAGGGGGTTCATATTCAGAACAAAACCTCATGTGTAGATGGGGAAATCTGGGCTTTAAGTGGTATTGAGGTACAGTATACACCAGTGTGTGGATCTTTCATTGTAATTACGCATGCTGCTAATTCTGGAACAGCAATAACTTGATTGCTGAGAGTGGCCACTATTCTCCCTTAGTCCTGGAATATAAAGAGAGGTTTGAAGGAGGAATCTCTCCATGGAAAAGAAGATAAGGTGGTATGTTGTGAATTACTTTAGTTTGTAGCATTGTGTTTATGTGGAGCAATTTCTGTCGTGTCTGTTGGTCAACGGAACAAAACCATGTGATTAAATCTACATCTTTTGCCTTACTACCTTTTCAGTGTTTCTTTGGGAGATGTTACAGTTGTACATACAGTCTGTTTGGTGGGTTATCACTAGCGATGACAGGGAGCTTGGAGAGAAGGAAGAAGGAGGAAGGTTTTGTCCTGAGAAAGCACCATGGATAGCCATATGTGGCAAGCTTTTTTTGCTACTCTGTGCAACTGTATCTGGGAATCCAAGAGTGCTAGTGAAGAAAAAGGGATTTCTGAATTTGGTAATAATGAGAAACCAGAGTTAGTACTAACTGCAGTTAACAAGTCAGGTAAAAACTGTTGTTTAGAATCCCAGCTTGGTCCCCATCAAGAAACCACAATTTATTAGGCAGCTTACATTTGGATAGCATGATATCCTGGAGTTTAATTCAATCACTGATTACTGATTGGGGTTTATTGTGAGGGCTGAATGTATCCTTAAAGAAGTGGGCAGGAAAACCATGGCACATGATCCTATAGACTGCCAGTATTTTGGTTCTTGATTAGAACATGGTGGTAAACTGAAACAAGATATATGGAGCTTTGGCAGATGATTGGCACTGGTGGTAGAAATATAGAAAAAAAGAATCAAAGTTTCTCAATAAACATTAATGTTAGCTCAGTATTTAAATAACTTAGAACAACTAAGCCATATAGCTTCATGATTTGGGGTAGCCAAAAGAAGCAAATAACCGTTGTGAGCAGCAGCAATTTGAAAACTGTAACAGCTTTTTTATATATAAAAAGGTAAGGTGTATTTTCATTTACGTAAGTAACCACGTCAGCTAGGATTTCATTCTTTGCAAACAGCAAAGAATGTGCATCCGTAAGTCTAATGTGTAGCCAGTTAGACAGAGCAGCAGTATTTCCAAAATGTGGGTTAGCCTTTTCTGTTCCTTTGAGCAAAAGTAAACTGGATGAAGCCACAATGAATACAAGGCACATTCTGTGATTACATAATGACTGCTTGAAGGCCAAAACAAATAGAACTGAGAAAACCTCCCACGTAGAAGACTACACAACAGAAAATGGCACTGTTTTCTATCTCTTGCTATATGAAAGTACCATGTGCATAGCTAAGGGCATTCACCTTGGAGGGCTGTATAGATCATCCCTGCCCTGTCTCAAGCCTTCTCAGTATCTTATTTATTTTAATAGCTCTTTTGGGCTTAAGTAAAACATGACGCGTTTGCACTTGAAATGTTTTGCATTTCATCTCCATCAAAACATTTGAACCTTATAAACTTAATAGGATCCAAAAACACCTAATCACAGGGATTTTGGTTTGGCGACAAGTCATATCTGACTTATGGCAATCCATGGTGGGGTTTCCAAGGCAAGAGACTATCAGAGCTGGTTTGCCATTGCCTGCCTCTGCATCATGACCCTGATATTCCTCGGAGGTCTCCCATCCAAATACTTGCCAGGGTGGACCTTACTTAGCTGCTGAGGTCTGATGAGATCAGGCTAGCCTGGGCTATCCAGGCCAGAGAAAGACAGAGAAAATATACTTATTTCAGCTTGCAAAGTTGCCAGTAATACTTGGACTTTTAAAATGGCTCCTAGGGAAATGGGGTTAATGATTGTGATTGCCCAATGCCCATATCTGACTCAACCAAATCCCCAATCCTAAATCACTGGATGGAGCTGATTATAAATTTATATATTTCCTTCTCCAATAGTTATGAAGTAGGTGACTTTCGGTTAGTTAGTTTTTTTTGCTCAAAAGTGCATGATCAGTTCTCCTTCTTTCCAGATACATTTAGCTCAGTTATGCCACTGCTAAATAGCTATGATATGTTTACATGTCCAGGTTATATGAAGTACTGAATTAGGAAATACAGCTAATCATGTGCACAGATGTCACTTGAGCTATGCACATTGGTTTGGATCCTATCTTTTTGTTGTTCCATCAGCATCTGCATTGTTTCTCTGATGCGAGAGAAACCTTCCACTGATGCATGATGCTGTTCTTTTGACATAAGATCCTCAGTGGTGCTTTGTGCCAAAGGAATACACTGACACTGAAATAATGAAATTGTGGAATTCAACTCAGTGTTTGTAATTAAATCACTGCACTCTGCCCTGGCAGTCTCAGACTTTGGAACTAAATGGAAGTTGCTAATAAGTGAAAGGTTTTTTTTTGGGGGGGGGAGGGGGTTGTAATTTAAATGGTAATATAGATGTGGTTGTTTGCAACATGATTTAATATATTGTGCAGTATGCCCTAAATGCAGCTGTGGCACGAAATCTAATTACCTCCCTACCCACTTGGCAGTCATTTTTCTTCTCCACTTCATCACTCAGCTTTTTTACTTCTGTGTGCTTTGAGGGAGGTCTTCTGATGTATTCAGAAAACAGTTCCACAATTTATAAAAAAATAACAAAAAGAAAAACCATCGTATGAATCCATGGAATAAAAGACATTTATATGTTAGCACATTAAAAAAAACGAGTCTGACTCCATTAGGTTTCTTAAACCACTATGAGGTAAACATCTGAGAAGAAACTTCT
Organism: Euleptes europaea; assembly: GCF_029931775.1. Taxonomy (NCBI): domain Eukaryota; kingdom Metazoa; phylum Chordata; class Lepidosauria; order Squamata; family Sphaerodactylidae; genus Euleptes; species Euleptes europaea. The sequence continues at coordinate 68,637,604 of NC_079316.1, forward strand.
AAGATCTGGCTATTTGTTTTTGGGTCAAGATTATTTCCACATGTTTTGTAAGAGGTACCTCTGAAAGTTGACCAGCTTGTTTTCAAAACTTTTGGCTATTAACATCTTTATGCATAAACACACCAACTTTGCTTTCCTGCTTTCCACAGACTGTGTACACAGGGGGGGGAAAGCCAAATCCTCTCTGGCCACACAAATACCATAACCACAGTGCTGTAGAAGGGAAGCAAAACCACATGAACTGATCAGACAAACACAAGGGAAGACTTCGGGCAAGAGAGAAGCTAAGAGGGCAAAAGTTCGCATTTTCTTTCTAGTGCAGAAGTGAGTGGACATGAAGCAATATTGTGTTGAGAAACAAAAATAAAATTGATCTTCTGCATTGTCTGCTGTGAATATCATGCACTATTACTAGGAGCACTCCAGTTGAGTTTGGTTGAAGGCAAATAATCTCTCTGCAGCTTCTCTTAGATGTGATCTCTGGAGACAACAGGGCCTAGTGCATGGGTTCTTTTGCCAGGCACGTATTTTGGTCCCGTTTTCTCTCTGCCTCTCTAATTTCCAGTGAATGATTATCTGTACTTGTGCTTTTCTCCCCCAGCTTTTTGGGAGAGGACCTGTGGCTTATCCACTTTGCACGCAGAAGGTTGCAGGTTCTATCTCCAGCTTATCCAGTTAAAAGGATCGGGTAGTAGGTGATATAAAAGATCTCTGCCCAAGTCCCTGGAGAGCTGCTGCCCACCAGAGTAGACCATGCTGACCTTGATAGACCAATGGTCTGATTCAGTGTAAAGCGACTTCCTATGTCCATGTGCGTGTGGAACCTCCAAAAATGCAAAGGCATGTGAGTAATTCTGGTGTCCCAGCAACTGTTATGATGCCCAACTTTGGCTTCCACCAGCTCTGCTCTGGATGTTTGTGAATATTCTTACTTCATTAATTTTTTTTTAAAAAAATGAGAGAGCAGGTCGCCCTTTCCCATTGTTAAGAAGCAGTAGATAGGTGTGCTTCTGTCATACCTCCATAATTTCCAGTTTATTGAAACAGGAACATAAGCCCTTTTATTAAATCCATCCTGTCCACAGCACAAGCTCAGATTGTTCCAGTTACTGATTTAAAAAAGCTATACCATGCACAACATTGCCTTATGCATCCAATCTTAACTGAGCAGTTTTTGTGATGTTATTGTTCTCTTTATTCCATTTTTATTAGGTAAGCCATGAAACAGAAATGCAGCTCTCCCCAAATATTAAGCATAGTTTTATATCTGATGTAAGTCTTTGTGAATTCATAGTACTGTGTGTGCATGTCCCATTGTATTTAATCTTCCTGCTTTCCTTTTTATCATATTCCAGATCTTTGCTGTTCACTTTTAGCTATGACCCTTTCAGAATACAGATGATGGATTTGATGTGGCACTGATGCATCACGTCTGTTAGTTTTAGTGAATGCTGGTGTAGATGATGGATTTGATGTGGCACTGATGCCTCACGTCTGTTAGTTTTAGTGGATGCTGGTGTATATAATTTCAGGCCTACTTCTATTGATTTTTTCCCTTGCGTATTTGAGGGTAGAATCGATATTTCATTGGCCGAGTCCTGCTCCGGCATCACAGTGGAAAGTAGACTCCCCCCCCCCCCCGGGCCTGATACATTCGCTCGCACAATCAGTTAGACCATATGAAAGTATCACAGGCCTGTGAACATATTGAACTTGGAAGTATATTGTTTTCTTTGGCAGTTTGTTAAGAAATAAAATATCATTCCTGCCTTAATATAGTAAAGCCTGTCTAAGTTTTGACATCATTTAGCCTAGTAGAATGCTGAAGTTCAGTTCAGTCATTTCCCAGGGTTACAGCTGTTAGATATTTTGCAATTTGTTGACAGCTGAGTCTGTGAATGCAGTAGGAAGAAAAATCTATATTCTTCTTAAAGAAACAGCAAAGTTTGCTCAAAAGATGTCTGAATATTGACATTTTTCTTATTTAAAGATCACTAAGCCATTTTGTGCAAACTGATTATGTACAGCTTGTTCAGAAAACAGATATTAAAGCCAATCTTTTCCCCCTTACTGATGTACCCTTAACAGAGACTGGAATTTAATTGCTATTTCCTAAAGACGTGCCCTAACTTGGATAGCTCAGGCTAGCCTGATCTTGTCAGATCTTGGAAGCTAAGCAGGGTCAGCTCTGGTTAGTACTTGGATGGGAGACCACCAAGGAAGTCCAGGGTTGCTATGTAGAGACAGGCAGTGAACATCTCTTGCCTCAAAACCCCTATGTTGGCTGCGACTTGGCAGCACTTTACACAAAACAAAGGAGTAGGGACTTCAGTTTGGTTCATACCATCGCACAGTAAATACTTATCAGTAGTGTCGCACAGTAAATACTTATCAGTAGTGTCTTAATCTTCTAGAGGAAGTTCTCACACTAGTTTTGATATGCTCCAGAATGCACTATACTTAGAAAAGTGGAAAACTCTGAAGTTGACATTTTTGGAGCCTGACAATCTGTAATCTATCCTATCCAGATCCTAGGACCAATCCAAATTGGTTCAAAATGGATCAATCTCGGTCTGCAGCTTCTCCTGGCAGCCTACTCTGCTATTTCCCACTTTCCCAAATTCCCCGGAGTCCAAATCTGCTGGGAATAATAGGAACTACATTTCCCATGAATCCCAAGGCTTTGCTGTTGGAAGCGTGTGTGACAGTGATCAGGCAATGCGGCAGAACTACAGCTTTTCCAGAAGGCCTTTCTTTGTCTTTTCCTCCTGGATATTTTTGAGAAGGGTTGGAAGAAGATCGCACGAGAAATACTGAGGGGGAAAAAATGAGGGTCCTAAGCCTTGTCATGTGGTGATGATATTACCACCATAGACCGGGCCATGGGCCCATCCATTTCAAATCCAACCTGGAGTTTGGACTATTTTTAAAACATCCAGTGGATGTTTGACAAAAATAACGTTTTCCCGGAATTATTTTCGTAGTGGACTAAGAAGAGTCCAGCCATTCTTAATTCTGCTGGGGAGGGATGACTTCTCACAATAAAATTTTAATAAATCTATTGTGTCTGGCTTAGGCAAGGATTCTGACCCTGAAATCACATTCCTTTTTTTGTGCTTGTGAGTAGGGGTCTAGCCTTAGCATCTTGGGAAGAAGCAATTGTTGTCTTAGATTCTCTGATACTTCATCTAAGTGACCTAAAACCCTCGTACTGGGAGCAGCAAAATGGTATCTGATCCTTCAAAGTATATGGGTTTCACATGCAGCTATCTTGTTGTGTTCAGAGCTTGGGATCTATTTGTTAAGGGGAAGAAGAGACTAAAGGGAACAATAATAATAACAGTTGTGTGCCATCAAATCACAACCAACTCACGGTGATCTCAAGACCATGAGGTTTTGAAGGTAAGAGAGGCGCCATGGTGGCTTGGCATTGCCTCCCTCTGCATAGCAACCCCAGTCTTCCTTGGTGGTCTCTTATCCAAGTACTAATCATGGCCAATCCTGCTTAAGCTTTCAACCTCTGACAAGATTGGGCTATTCAGGCTGCTACTAAAGGAAACAGAGGGATAAAAAGGGAATGCAGAAAGGAAACTTCCAAAAGAGACAGTGGTCTGCCCCAGGCTACATAATGAATCAGTAACTCAGCATGGTGGAGGAGGGAGGAGGGCACATTTAAATATTGGTTATGTCCACGCTTCTAAATGCTTGGACATGGAAGGCATGCAGTGTGATCCAATGTTTCAATAAAGTTTTGCATTTTAATTGTAGAGTGACTAAGTCTTACAGACAGCTTCTTAAATAAATCCCCTTCTATTCTGAGTGATGTGTTAAAATAAATGAAAAACAAATCCTGATTAGAGCTACCTACTATAAGGATAGTCCTGAAACTAATTATTCAGTTTCCGCAGCAAGAAGTGGAGAGGTAAATGCTTGGAGTTAATTGAGTCTTTCTTGATTCTCTTAGACAGTGTTCAGCTTCTCACCTGTGCTGTCAGTCATTTCAAATTCTGTAAACTTGGCCTGTAATAGTTAGCTGACAATCAATTCTACATGAGTTGTAACAACTGGATTTTGATGGCCTGTGAGGTATTTTGCTTTTGCTTTGGTTTCAGAAAATCACGCTGTTGATCATTGTGTTGGGATGGGATCATGTCCTTTCATTTTACTTCAGCTTGTTTACCAAAATTAATTGCCTATAGTAATGCTTACCACTTTTGTCCTGATTCAGGAAGGTGATTCTTGCCTTTTTAAACAGGTTTCTGGGTGTGCATCCCTTGCGGGATCAAGAGTTACACTGGCCAAACTGTGTTGTTGTTGTTGTTTTGCATTGGTTCTCTGCATTGGCATTGTGTGCTCATTGTGTTACCATATAGATGAGTCACTTCTGTCACCTTTGGCAGTATTTATTACTTTTGTAAATCAGACCTCTCTCCCCCCCCCCCCACCCAACACTTCCATCAGGGAGGAGGACTGAAGACGAAACTCATTTCAGGTGTTCCAGTCTTCTCATACAGGTTATAGCTGGTAGTGCAAATAATTAAGAATGGTTGATCAACCCATTGCTACAGATATGTATTGCTGGCTAGCAACGATTGCGTTTTAATTTACTCACACAAGTGACATAGAGCATGTTCTTCTATATATAGGTCAGTCATTGAGTTTATATGACAGTCTTTGAGTTTATGCCCAAAACCAGCCTTTTAAAAGAGCATTTTTCATACATGAGGCTTAGTTCATCTTTCTTGTTATTGATGTGAATGTCTGATTGTTGTTAATATTGAAGAGAGAGATTTGTTATGTAAATTATCATTTTGGTCAGTTTACATTAAGAGCCAGCGTGGTGTAGTGGTTAAGAGTGGCAGACTCTAATATGGAGAGCTGGGTTTGATTCCCCACTCTTCCACATGAGGCCTGCTGGGTGACCTTGAGCCAGTCACAGTTCTCTCAGAACTCTCTCAACCCATGCAGAGGCAGAAATGGCAAACCACCTCCAGACGTCTCTTGCCTTGAAAACCCTATGGGGTTGCCATAAGTCAGCTGTGACTTGAGGGCACACACATACATACAAGTTTACATTTGTATTACAGACCAGCCAAACACTTGTAAACCTTGTGTTTGAAAGCACTCTAAGCTCCTGATCCTGCAACATCTGTCCAGTTGGGCTCAGATTTTGAGCTCAGCTGGATTTCCACAAAAGGAAAGGAAATAGCTCTTTAGCTTGCGTAAGTAGATTATTGCCATATTAATCAAGGAATAAACCGGCCAATGAAGATCTCATATATGGTCATTTGAGTATTTAAGCTTGTTGTTAAAATGCAGAACCTGGTCTCTTCTGGAAACTTTCAGTACAGTACACATTTTGCTTTGCAAAACCATGTGTTATAACATCTGCTGAGGAAGGGATTTTTGCAGCTGATTTTGTTTTAACCCCACAAAGAAAAGGCTAACTCTTTCCAGAAGGCTTGTTGAATCACAGAGATGATCCTGAGCCAACTCATACCGGTTTTGACTTTGAACTAACATTTCACCAATACTAGCCCAGACTTGAAGAATCAGCAGAACTGCAACTGATTGCATGACTCAGCAGGAGTTTGTTATATAGCTCTTTTCTTTTGCCAAAAATAATATACAGCTATGAAAGCTTCCTCTCTTCCTCGGGGAATCTCTTATCAATTATTTTAGACATTTTGCTTGTTGCTACAGTCTCTCTTTTCTAATGTTTGTTTCCCCCTGTTTGGGCAGCTCTGTAATGAGTGCAAATAAGAAGCATGTTTTAGGATGTTTCCATTAAAGGTGAATTGAAATATAACCCACGGTTTTTTATACCTATGAAGGGAGGAATGGGTCCTTTGGGTGAAAGATGCGCATACTTTATTAATAAAGTATTACACACATCTGCATTATTTAGTATTACATTTTTGTTTATTCCACAGCATCAGTGAGCACAGCCCTGGAAAGGACCGCTGTGAGAGCCTAAAGGCAAGGAGGATGGGCAAGTGCCCCTCCTCTAGCATCTCTACTGGCAGATGGCGATTGCGTGCAGTGCTGGCAGTCAGACATGGCTGCTGCTGAACAAGCAAACAAGCTTTTTTTGTATTTATATTTCCTTCAAACAGCTCATGCGTCTGGCACAACATCCTAATTTGCCCTTTCTTTTATTCACCCAGGGTTTGTTTTTTCTACTATTGATATTAGTCAGGGCCATACTTGAAGACAAAAAATGTAGTGCAGAATAAAAGGGGTATGCTAAGAGTGTCTTTTTAAAAATAACTCTTTATTTTAAGTTTAGTTTATAACAAATAAAAATACAACAACAGTAGGTTAAACATCCTTGTACAGTCGAGATATGTTCCAATACTTGGTTCCAATATATGTTCCAATATTATACATTGTTCCAATATATGTTCCAATATTATATGTCGGTGCTTTTTACAGAAATCATACCATTTGTTGTATTCACTTAGCAGAACTTAATAAATGCAAATCATATGTTTACTTCGTCATGCCCCCTTCTCCACATATTCTAGAAAAGGTAGCCATCTATTTTAAAAGTTTGTAGAGTAAGATAAGTTATTTGCTACTTTGAGTTGTGAATATATCTTCTAAGAGTGTATTTAACATCATCAAACTTAACAATAAAAATAGCAAGACTGTGTTTCCTTCATTACCTCAATTAGCTGATTCATTTTGTCCATCAGGCACCTCAAAGCATCTTCTTGCTATCTTAACTGGCTGTAGAAGTTTCCATTCAGTGTCTTCTGCCTTACAGGGATGGCAGACTGATTAAAATGCTGTGCCCATCTTGGGGAAAAATGAAATACAGCTGGATGAAAGGGCGTTGAGTCAAAACTGTTAATGGAGAGTTTTGTCATTCAGCAGCAATGGAATGATTCTTACATGAATATTTCCCTGAATGAATTCTGTTTGATAAAAAATTCTAGATGGTTACCATAGCTTCAGCTTCTGTTTTTGATTTTTGCATGAAACTTCCTTCTTTGTGGAAGCTACAGTTGCCACTGAACTGACTGTGTACTGATGACCCATTTCTATGTATTTTTAGCTAGCACTTGCGTTGCAGCGACTAGTTCATGCATGCATTTATATCCCTTGAGTATGTGATAGGATGCCGCAGAAAAACATTGTGTTTTAGTTGAGGCGATTTGAAAGTTCTGTTTGTGGAATTTGTTCCGTGATGCTAATTCACACATGGTGTTAATAAAGTGAACTCATAAAGACAGGGGCTGTGTACCAGATTGGTTGTCAGGGTGGTTTGGTTCACTGACATCTTCAAAAGTCCAGTCTCTGTTGATGGGCGCTAAGTGTTTTGCCTTCATGTTACAGGGTGAAAGGGTAAGTGAGATGTAATTTGAGGAAGGGACAGGCCATCAGAATGTCCCCATCATAGACAGATGGCAACTCTCCCAAACAGTGTTAACTGGTTGATTGCAGGTTCACAAAGTTCAGCCTTACCACCTGAAAATGTGTATGGAATAATTGTGTCAAGGGTCATTGGGCAGGTGCACAGAACAAGTGGATGGTGGTTGTTTTGCCAAGTGTATATGAATTGGGGGAGATCATTAGCAAGTTCTTTATGTGAAGCTAGTTTCGAAATAACCAGTACAGCCCATTCTGTTTGCTTGCAAGATTTCAGTGGCAAAACTGACACTGAGATAATTGCTGTAGGGTCTGTATCAGTGCTTTGCGTTCAGGACCTCTCCGCAGGGCAGTTCATAAAACATGAGCCACAGGAGACTTTCTTCTTGCCCACTCTTAACAAATCTGCATTGGAGACATCTAGGCTTTACTCATGGCACTTGGTAAGATTGCCACATTACTGGGAAGAGTCTATGACCAGTTGTCCTCTGTGCCCAAGTACTCTAGATCTTATTTGGTTTCTTTACATGTTTCTTTTTGTGTGGCTATTTATGCATGGTCTGTTTCCGCTGGTTCACCTGCTCTTTAACTGCATGGTATTTGCAGTTGAATTCTCAAAACACTATGCACAAGGGTTTTTCCCCCTGGAGAAATTCCAGGAGTACCTTGTGATCACTTATGTATCCCCAGAAAAAATGTGGAACTTCTGAACTGATGCGTGAAACGTTCCCTGAAAACGTTGTTTTATAATTGGCTACATCACCAGCCCCCGCAGTGGGACACTTTCATTTGATCTGAACTGGGTGGCCATTTAACAGCCAAAGCAGAGAAGGGTCCGGATAATCCCCCCTCCAACCAATTTGTTTTCGTGGTCTTGCTCTTGCAAACAAACAAACAAACAAACGAACAAACAGAAAAAGGCTTTCATGTAGAAAACACTGACCCACACTTGCTGTGAAACTGACTAAATAAACAGTCTCATGGGGAGGGAAGCAAATAAGCCTGGCTCTGTTCCAACTTGCCAAGAACACTGACCAAAAGCAACTGCACTGGTTGTTTGTGATTATTTCAGCATTCTCTCAACTGTTTGATCTGAAACTGATCCACACTTCCTGTGAAATTGACCAAATAATCAGCCTCATGGTTTCTGTCGCTGGTGCACTTGATAATGGCTTTGAGGGGAGGGGTTGGATGAGGGGGAAGGACACGTGGGAGGGAGACATGAGGATGGGCGAAGGGAGAAAAACCCGAAGTAAAAAGTATGCACAGGACCAGCTTTTGATTTGGGATTGAGGCAGACTTTAAACTTGGGGTAAAACAGCATCCAGAAAACACGAGGGGAAAGTGAGATGACTTCTGAAGGTTGGAAAATGAGTGTATAATCAAAACAAAGCCCCAAAGTAATTGTGGAGTGACCACAGTGGGAACAACCTGTGTTCCGTTTTTTGCCCTTCTCATTTATTACAGGAAACCAGTCCAATGCTGAAGCCGTAAGATATACATCTTGGACGATACAAAATACAGTATTCATTTGCTTCAAAATGACTTATACGAAATACATATTATCATGTACAGTTCTTAGAGCTACACAGTCACGGAAGAAGAATTCTAATTATACTCTATATTTTGTATTTTATTTATTATTCACAGCAGTTAAAACCAACCTTTCTCCTAGAAAAAGGACTCATATTAAATAATGAAGAATGAAGTCACCTGTCTCTTGATTCCTTTGCTAATCTTGCATGTGTGTTTGTAGTTCCGGTATTTTGTCTTATAATGATTTCAACCTTCTTGTTTTCAGGGGAAGCTGCCGGTTCTGCTCCTTGGACGTTCTTCAGAGTTACGTCCTGGGGAATTTGTGGTTGCAATTGGAAGTCCTTTTTCTCTTCAAAATACAGTGACAACTGGAATTGTTAGCACTACCCAACGAGGAGGCAAAGAACTGGGACTTAGAAATTCTGATATGGACTACATTCAAACAGATGCAATTATCAATGTGGGTTGCTTTTCACAAAACTCTTTTAAATTTGTGCTTTTGACCCTAAAATATATTACATCAACAGATTGTGCTTCTACTCTTTACCACCCATATGTATTATCTGGATATCTCTCAAGATCTATTACACACTTGTTGAGGATGTTGTGTTCTCTGTGTGTGGTTTTTTTTAAGGAAAGCTTCTTTTTGTTTTGAGCCAGGGTAAAGATGTAATTTTATAGTGCTCCTGCTATTAACCTCAAGGAGCAGATAATTAATGAAGTCTAATTTTTCAGAGAATTGTGCTAATTTCCTGTAAGTTGACAGCCAGTAGACAAAGAGATATTTTCATAATCTTAAGCAGTGAAGTCAGGAAATTAAATAATCAGAGTCTAACAGCCATGGGGGCAGGAACAGACTGAGCAAGAAACGTTTCTAATAATACAAATATGGAGGGACATACATCAAAGCTTTGTCAGAAATATATTTGTCTCTCTATAAAATAATAATAGGTAAGAGGTCTTTGCTGCTTTGTAGACTGCTTCAGTCACAAAACAGAATTCCTTTGATTTAAGTACCTCCACACAAGAAAGCTTTATTTTGGCTGCTCTAGTATTTTGTCTGGTTTGCACTGGCCGACCTCTCAAGTTAGCCTTGTTTGAACTGTCTTCCTACTCTTCTCCTAGGTCTTGGCAGCCTGTTAGAGCTCTCCCTCTCATGAGATGGTTCAGAAGAGCCTGCCGTTTATTCCATAGTGCTGTGCACTGATCAATTTTTATATGCTAACAGCACTGGGAGGGCCTTTTAAGGAAGGTAAAAAGTTCAGGGCATTCTAAATTACAAAAACTATAATAGATTTACAGTGCAGTCCTAAAGAGAATTACTCCAGTCTAAGCCCATTGAAATGAATGGCCATAGACTGGAGTAATTCTTTTTAGGAATGCACTGTTAGTCTGTCCAGATTCTGACAGTCACCTGTCTGCATTGTGCAGGGGGTTGGACTAGATGACCCTGGTGGTACCTTCCAACTCTATGATTCTGTGATTCTATTCTAAATGGTATAGTTGAATGGCTGTGGAACCCCTTTGCAGACATTATCAGGATGTAAACTTTTAATTTTTTTGGAAGATTACAAATGTAATTTGTCTTTAAATTTACAGTACGGGAACTCCGGTGGACCTTTAGTGAACCTGGTAAGAATTTTCTTTTAATAGCTGTACTTGATGTTTTGGCTATTGCAGACTACTGGGCCCTTTCACTTCCTCTCTCCCCAGCCTTAATAGAGTTTGTAGGGGGAAAGATGTCAGTGCCCTTTTAATCACTCTTTCATGCTAGTACTGTTAAATCATGCGATGCTCTTGGAGTTCAACTATCAAAATGTTTGCTATGTGCATAGTTCAGAGTGAATATAATATATAGTATATGTGCTCATATTCTCTCCAAACAGTAACATTCTTCAGATTTTTAAATGCATTTTGTAAACTGTTAGCCTTATAAGAGGGCATATTACTGGAACTCAGTACTTCCGGCAAGTTATATCACCTACTTGCCTAGCCCTTTAACTGGAAATGCTGGGGATTGAACCTGGGACTTTCTGCATGCAGGTTCAATCCCCGGCATCTCCAGATGCTCTACTACTGAGCTACAGCCCCTCATGGATTGTATAATTTTCCCTGCTGTGGTTATTAGGGTGTTTCAGGACAAGTGAAGGAAGCTGTTTATTGATGCATCCTGAAAGTAGGAATATAGCCGATTTTGTATCTATAGAGGAATGCTCTTCATGATCAGTTGAGAAACATTGGCTATACGTCATGAGATTGCATGTGCCTTTATTCTGACATGCCAAAGTAAATTAGGAACTGCACTGTTTATTTATACAGCTCACACTTATGGAACTTTTCACATTATTTGCAGGATGGTGAAGTAATTGGTATCAATACTTTGAAAGTCACAGCTGGAATCTCCTTTGCAATACCGTCAGACAAAATCAAAAAATTCCTTACTGAGTCACATGACCGACAATCTAAAGGTACTGTTCTGTATCACAACAGAAGATTAGGAGCTTGTTGTAACCATTATGAACTGGTAGCATCTAGTCTGAGCAAATTTAGGTGGGGTTCCTAAATGCACTCCTGTGGAAACAACTCCCCGTATGCCACAAACTAGCACGTTGCCTTTCTCCCCAGTGCGGCTTACTGCATTTTCACTGGGGAACAAGTATTACAACCCACTGCAGTCTGAAGTAGTCCAGATGTCTACCACCTGATGTTATGAAACATTTTAAATAGCTCTGTTAATGAGAGAATCGATTGTCAAAATTAAATTTGCTCTTTTTCCCCCTTCTTCAAACAGGAAAAACTGTAACTAAAAAGAAATACATTGGCATTCGAATGATGTCTTTAACTCCTAGGTAAAATTTAAAATTACTTCTACCATTAGCTTATCTTTTAGTCCTCTGACAGTGGCACATTATAGGGACCTTCTTTTCCAAAAGTGTACTATCTGCATTCAGATGTCATAGTGAATTGGAAATTGATCAAGCTGGGAAGTGTTTCTTCAAACTCTGCACACAATGGGGAGTGAGGAGTGAAGGGAGCACATGACCATGGCAATAAACTACCTTCATGCCCAGTCGCAGTTAAACTGCAGTTTGGTGTGATGTCTGGAATGCAGCCATAGTTAGCATGTGGTGTTTTCAGCAGAATAGTGATGCCTAGCTTTAGGTTTCAGTCTTAACTAGTTATATGGGGTGAGTAATGTCTAGTTGCAACAGATGCTGGTCTGTTGCAGAGCTTACATCTGGATTGCAAAGTAGGGTTAAAGGATCAAAATCAGGCAGTGCCGTCTCGCCCTGCTCCAGCTCTTCCCTTTGCTTACCATTTATCTGATCCGCCTTCTGTCCCTCCCCCTCCTCCCTTTTGTCTTGGTTTCCTGCTATGGCTGCCCATTACAGTAATCCTGTAAATACACCAGAAGACTTGGTGAATTTACCAATCTGTCTTTCAATACTCAGGGTAAAGATGGGCTAGGGATAATTCACTTAAGAGCCAGGAATAGTGGGAGGATGTTCCGAGGGCCTAATCCCAATCCTTCGGTGGTGATGTAAAGTGCCATCAAGTTGCTGATTTATGGCAATCCTGTAGGGTTTTTCAAGGCAAGAGACCCATTGCCTGTCTCTGTGTAGTGAGCCTGGACTTCCTTGGTGGTTTCCCATCCAGATACTAACCGGGGGCCCTGTTTAGCTTCCAAGATCTGACAAGAATGGGCTAGCCTGGGCCATCCAGGTCAGGGCTCCAATCCTTTACATTCTGGTTTAACATCCAAACTAACATTGTGTCAGTGCTTACTTTAATGTGCACGTGCAGTCTTTTCCTCTTTTTTTACAATTTGGCAGTTGCATAGACTGCTAAGTGCTCTTGTAGATAACTATAATTCCAATGTAATCTGCTATTCAGTGATATATAAAGAATTGGCTAATTCTGCCAGTAAAAATAATACAATATATTTTTGTACTAGCCATCAACTTTGAAATTCTCAGTTAGAATTTTTTAGAATATTTGCAAAACAACCACATTGTTAAAGCAAAGATGATCCACTTTCGCCCAAAACAGTACTTTTTCCTCAATGGTAGTAGCATACGTTTTTCTTACAGAAATGTTTCTTTCAAAACAAAACAAAACTTCTACAGATAAAAAGAAAGACCTTTGGATTTATTCTCGGGATATTTCCCCCTTATTTTAATTTTAAAGTATTCTGACAGAAGGGTTATTTGATATTAAGTTTGTTTGGGTTTCCCCCCTAGCAAAGCTAAAGAACTGAAGGAGCGCCATAGTGACTTCCCTGATATTATTTCTGGAGCCTACATTATTGAAGTTATTCCAGACACGCCAGCTGAAACGTAAGTTAAAAGAATCTTCTTGTACAAACCTTGCAACTGATAATTTTAAGGATAAACACCTAATAGGCCTTTCATCAAGCTATTTAAGGAGAAGTCAACTAAGGTGTTACCATCTTGCACATTATTTCAATAAATCTCTTTCCTAATAGAAAGACAATAAAGAGGAGCTTTGCTGTTTGGCCAGTCTCAGCAGCACAGAAGGGGAATGGGAACGAACGGAGCAATCCTCTTAGTGGCTATATTTGCATGTGTATAAGCGTAGGTGGAAAGATCCCAGCAGAAACTGAACCCTGCAGTTGCACAGGACAAGACCTGGATCCAGCAGCGACTGCTGTCACTGTGCCGTGCAACAAGCTTCCTGCAACAGGACGGCATCAAAGCTGGCTAAGCCTCATCATATGGCATCCCGAAAGCAACATGAGCGCTACACCACATATCCATTTAATGTAAATAATGGCACTTAAGGGCTTCTGAAAGGCAAATGGGGAAGAATACATACGTCTCTCCAAAGCCTAAGGGTCACTCAGTCATGCTGCATGCCTATTCTCTCTAGTATCAGAGGAGCATGTTTATTATCTTGGGTGCTGTGGAACACAGGCAGGATGGTGCTGCTGCAGTCATCTTGTTTGTGGGCTTCCTAGAGGCACCTGTTTGGCCACTGTGTGAACAGACTGCTGGACTTGATGGGCCTTGGTCTGATCCAGCAGGGCCTTTCTTATGTTCTTATGAGCCTCATTTGCAGCTGCCATCAACCAAAAGAACCACATGACTACTGCATGCCCTGTGCACCAGCCAACCAAATGAACACATAGAATAATACAATATATACTGCTATCCCTTTGTGACCAGTTTACTCTGATTGGGGAGGATGGGCCCTTTACTTTCATCCCTGACATAAGGCCTGCAGTGTAGGCAGGCTTGCAAATAACCCCACCATCCAGGCCCTCCAGCAGCAGCTGTTTCAAGGTGGGAACCACCAGACAACGAGAAGCCCCATAAGCAATTTCTCTTGAGAAGGTGGATTCTGTTTCAAATGCATGTGGCGACAATATGGTTCTTTCTGATCAAGGATGGTGCAAGGTGAAGGTGAGGATTGAAAGTGTGCCTTACCGGCGCTGTTGCTACATGTTGTACTGCTTGACTATATGTGGCAATAAAATTAGCCAAGATGGAAAATGTAGAGGTCATCTGGAGAATCATAACTGGGAGTTTCCTGAAGTTTAGAAAGTAAAAGTTCAAAAAATACTAAGGATTGTGATGTTCATTATTTCAGCATGCAGCTTCTTACGCTCAGAGACTCTGAAATGGCCTACCTTTCCTTTCCCTAGATTTAACAGCCACTGGCTATCCATCAACCACTCCACACTTTAAAAAGGGGAAAGGAATGGCCTATCAGAGATGGGCAGTATATGACATAAAAGCCTCACATGGTAATTAGAGCGCTCTTCTGTTGACTCATAAGCACGTGTTCGGATTCGGGCGTCATCCCCAAGCTCATTTCTTTCAAGGGAGGATTCTAGCCTTCATTGTTGCTTCGGGGTTTCAGTTGTTGGCGAGAAGCCAGGTTTATAAATATTGTAAATAAATATGTTACGGAAGTAGTTTGAAAGCATCATCACAATATTCAACAGTAATTTAATATATTTATTGTAGCCTTTTGTTTATTTATTTGCACGGTTGTACTGTTTACTATGTATTTGTCTAAGAATGTTCATGGATAAAGAGTGAAAATAACTTTTCCTTCTCACCTCGGGCATTAGAAAATACAGAACCTCTAAAGATTTAGTCACTTTTGAAAAAAAATATCTAGATGGAAGCATGTGCTTGTGTAAGTCATTTCTCTTTGCATGAGAGAATTCAGTGACTGCTTTGTGGTTGCATAAATGGATTACGGTTAGAGGTTGAATCATGTCTTATCCCATTAGCTGGGTTAGCGTTTCCATAACTCACAGGCAGGGTTTGCCTGCAAGACAGGACAGGATGATACAGAGGAATGAATGCTGTATCCTCCACATTTGCCTCAGTGCCAGCGTAAATGTATTGAAAAGTCTAGCTTGGATTTTTCTACTGGAAGTGAAGGCTTGTAGAGTCGAGGAGGAGTCAAAGCTGTACACACTTGAGATTCCATGTTGGGGCCACAAAAGAAGGATCAAAATGCTTATGCATAAGCAATCCTAACATACTTTGAAATACAGAATTAATGACTTGCATGTGTATTTCTTTGTTGTTTGGAGTGCATAGCATATGAAACATCTGCGAAGTGGGTATCACTAAGTCGGTATGTACCCAAAAGGAAGATTATCCTGATTTTAAGACGAGCCCCTTAAAAATGTTACATACACACACACAAAAATATTCGATGTAGCTGTTACTTATATGTTAATTTTACCCCTCCCCCCTTTTTATGGTATACATGGAAAAAAACCTCATCTTATATTTGAATAAATACTGTATGTAGCTTTCAAGATCTAGAGAAAGTGTTAAGTGTGCCACATTGCACTTTTGAGAGTAAAACAGGGTTCTGAAAAGATAGCGCCTTTCAAAAAGCAAGGTCGGGGGGTGGAGTGGGGGGAACGAGTGCATAAAGCATGTGTATGCATGCCTTTGGATTCGATCCATGCTTAACTTTATTTTGCCATACACTGCACAGTTGAATAAAGACATTGTTAATTAAAGGCACATCTGGAATGATGGGTTGAAAGGGCCTAGAGGGGATTTGATCCCCTTCTGAATTCTGCAGTGTAGACATGGAGGTGCTAGCAGTGTACCAGTTCCCTCCTTCTTTTGTTCCTGGCACTCATCACCATAGACAATATTGGCCAAACATGGACCCCCCAAGCTTGCTAAAACAGAGGGAAGAGGCCCAATACATTCTTTACCAAGGGACAGCCCTTGTGTGGTTTATATATAGTGGTAAGTTCCCTATACCAAGCATAGAGATAGCATCCCATGATTTCCATCACATAATTTGCAAAGTATGCTGTGCTGTTCTGTTATTGGGGAGGATTATGGGTGTCACATCTTAAAGAGGGTTGTTCTAGAAAGGTCTTATTCTTATTCCTGGGGTAACATTCTTCTCTCTTGTATTTCAGTGGAGGGCTGAAAGAAAACGATGTGATTATAAGCATCAATGGAAAACCAATTCTCTCAGCCAATGATGTCAGTGACATTATTAAGAAGGAAAATTCACTCAACATGGTAGTACGTAGGGGCAACGAAGACATTATGATAACTGTGATACCTGATGAAATCGACCCTTAAGTAGAAACATGAGCTGGACTTCATGTCTTCTCTTAAGAGCAAACAGTGGACTGTTTTTGTTCTCTCTGTGCTGGTACAGGAAACTGTAGACTTTTGACCAATTATCCATGTGTTCGATGGAGCTGTATTGGCCAACAAAGTAAATTTGTATAGGTTTCAGGAACAAAACCAATGCAGTGTTTCAGGTGATACTTCTGGTGTATTTTATGTATACAATGCATTATCTACTGGCTGCTCCCACTGTTACTACCACTGCAGTGGTCAACCTCTGATTTCCCCCACTGTGTGCAAATGTATCATTACTTTGAACCAAGAACCTCCTGATAATAAACTACTGCTAGATCATACACCGTATTATTCAGATTGTCTATAGCATAGTTTTTCTGGAAATACAATGTTTGATAAGAAAGATAATAACATGTTTGGCAATAAACGCTGACTTGTACCTAACACAAAACTCAAATGATCTTTTTCTTACAAAATCAATGCCAAATTTTTAATACTGTATTTTCCTAGTATAATTAAAATAATTCCAACAGTATTTGTTCTGGGTTTTCCCTAACAAGCATTCGTTTTTGAAGCTTTCATTTTCTTATGTATTCAATGGCTCCTTACCCCCGAGTCAAAATTGAGTCCTCTTCAGTGTATTCTTAGTTATAGGTTGTTTTTTCAATGTTTTTAGTTATAGGCTGTGATATATAAACCTACCAGTTTTTCTGCTGGCAAAGAGAAAGGACTGGGACCTGCATGGAAAAAAGCCATGTAGGACAGGCTGCAATGAGGAAGGGAATTGGGCAAGATCAAGCAGAAAAACTGGTAGGGTCCAACCCGAGTTATATACAACTTCCTAATTTACCTCTCTTCCCTGTACTAAAATATGGATGTAAAACGTAGAACCTGTTTAAAAAACCATATTTTTATCCACTGTAGGAGCACCTTTCAAGCTATCCCTTAGTGGCTTTACCTCAGGGTACAGTTTTATGCATTAAGGAAAGGTGATGATGAGGGGCAAATATTGAACCTTACATTTTCTTTGTCACAGGATACCTTCTGCTTTGTTAAATTAACACAACGTTCAGATTGTTTGTGTAGCATCAAAGGACAATGGAATAATTGGCTGCAAATGCATGGATTGCTCTTAGTAGTGATGATTCAGCCAATGCATATTAACGTAGGCTTTCCACAGTTAGTGTACTGAATTGCAACCACTGCATTTGTGGTCTAACAAAACACAGCCTACAATGATAGTGTTTCACCTGCAGTGCCCTAAAATACACCGAAAAACAGTGATGTTCAAGAGTGATTTATCTGTGTACTATGCAATGAAACGCGCAATAATTCTGTAAAAAGATAAAGGCAGTCCCCCTGTGCAAGCACCGGTTCATTACTGACCCATTGGTTGACGTCACATTCCGACATTTACTAGGCAGACTGTTTTACGGGGTGGTTTGCCATTGCCTTCCCCAGTCATTACCCCCAGCAAGCTGGGTACTTATTTTACCGACCTCAGAAGAATGGAAGGCTGAGTCAACCTTGAGACGGCTACCCGAAACCGACTTCCGTTGGGATCTAACTCAGGTCATGAGCAGTTTTTGACTGCAGTACTGCAGCTTACCACTCTGCGCCACGGGGCTCTCTAAATCATTCTGTACTTGTTAATTTTTAACACAAGAGACTTCTGAGTGTTGCATCTCTAGTATGTCTCTGCATTTGTAACAGGTTGGTGCTTTTCCAGATTAGCTGATACATACCAAACCAACCTGAAGAATCCTGTTGCTACAGCCATCTGTCTTAAAAATTATTTCCATTTGCACTTACTTGATTGGAGCTTATTTAATTGACAAGTAGATAGCACAGGTTCAAAAACTATGTTTTGTCTTTGTCAGAAGGTTGCTTAAAACCTATGACTCCCTTCAAATTGTCAGTCACTGACATGACTCACTATAATGACTAATAGGACAGGAATCTTCCTTCACCGTTTGCCATCCCTGTGACATTATGAGACATTTGGTATGGAAAGAGTGAGGAGGAATTTGAGATGGCTGATAACAGTGTTGCATCGTTCCTCTCTTAGTGGTACAAACATGTTTAGTGAGCTAGAATGCTGATTATTGAGAGAGAGAGCAAAGAGCAGAAATCCTTTATTGGTGCATTGGGAGGGACCGTGGCTCAGTGGTAGAGCATCTGCTTGGCATACAGAAGGTCCCAGGTTCAGTCCCCGGCATCTCCAGTTAAAGGGACTAGGCAAGTAGGTGACATGAAAGTCCTCTGCCTGAGACCCTGGAGAGCCGCTGCCAGTCTGAGTAGATAATACTGACTTCGATGGACCAAGGGTCTGATTCAGTGTTAGGCAGCTTCATGTGTTCATGTGTTCATCAGATAGTTGCACATTACAGTTCATGACAGAGAGCCCTGCTGGATCAGACTAAAGATCCATTTAGTCCAGCATTCGCTTTACTACTGTGGCCAGCCAGATGCTTATGGAAAATCCATACGCAAGCCAATGGAAAGTCCTCAAGCAAACCCTGAAGGCAGCATCTGTCTTTCATTATTTTGCCACTGAGGGTAACTTATACTCAATCTCATACTGCCTCTGGCTACATTTATCACTATAAATTCTGATAGCCCCTTCCTCCATGATATACCGAATATCCTTTCAAAGCCACATAAGGCAGTGGCCTCCACTGTGCCCTGCAGCGCTGAATTTGGAATTCATATTCCAAAGGGGTACCATGTTTGTTGCAGGGAAAAAACCCAAAGAAGAGTCGTGTGTTGCTGAAGAGACAAACAGCCCATTCCTGAGGACTGGGCTGAAAGTGGAGTGCAGGTGGAGTGACCCCACCACCAGCGGAAGTGCCCTCTTATCATGGAATAAGAGGCACGCGGGCCGTAGGGGCAGTTCCGTTGGCGCCTGGCCGCCACAGAGCTGCGTGCCATTCCTCCGACGCTGCAGTCTCTCTGGGACCTAAATCCCGGAAGAGAAATGCACCTTGGCCACTCTGTCCCCGGCCACTGCAAGGCTCAGGAATGAACTGTACCAGGTTTTTTTTGTAATCTAAATTGCTCCAGTTGGTCAGCCCAGAGAATGTACTCTACCATAAATGTGTTTTTCATTTCAAGAGCTACATGATTGTTTTCTACAGTTATGCTTTTGTGAAATGTTTCTTTTGTGCTGAATTTACCAGTAATTTCAGTGGGTTGGCCCTGACCTGGATGGCCCAGGCTAGCCTGATCTCGTCAGATCTCAGAAGCTAAGCAGGGTTGGTCCTGGTTAGTATTTGGATGGGAGACCACCAAGGAAGTCCAGGGTTGCTGTGCAGAGGAAGGCACTGGCAAACCACCTCTGTTCATCTCTTGCCATGAAAACCCCAAAAGGGGTCGCCATAAGTCGGCTGCGACTTGAAGGCACTTTACACACACACAGTCCCAAGTCCCAGTATAGTTGATGAAGCAGAAAAATTTCTGTCTATCCACTTTCTACAATCCATGCATATATTTTAATGTATATTTATATATTTGTTATCCTTTGTTCATTCAAGATGTAGTAGAAGAAAAAGAGTTGGTTTTTATTTGGCGACTTTCTCTACCACTTAAGGGAGAATCAAACAGGCTTACAGCCACCTTCCCTTTCTCTCCCCACAACTGACACCCTGTGAGGTAGGTGGGGCTGAGAGAGCTCTGACAGAGCTGTGACTAGCCCAAGGTCACCCAGCTGCCTTCATGTGGAGGAGTGGGGAGACTAACCTGGTTCACCGGATTAAGAATCTGCCACTAAAGTGGAAGAGTGGGGAATTGAACCCGGTTCTCCAGATCAGAGTCCACAGCTCCAAACCATCACTCTTAACCACTACACCATGCTGGCTCTCCCAATGATGTAACAATTTTGGAATAGTTTTCTATCCAGTCATGAACTTGTGGTTCACATCATGGGAATTTACTAGCACAATAGTGATTTGAGTCTTTTCCTTTTCCCCTGTGATATGCACTTTGTTAATTCTGTACCCTCTGTCTGTGAAGGCTTGGTTTAATTCCTTTTGGTTAGTGGGCTGAGAGCAAAGGGATCTCTTTATAATATTTTGAATGTTAATGAAAGGTGGAAAGAACAGAGAAGACACGGAACTACAGAGAATGGAAATACCAATCAGGGTTCACTTCCAATCATATTTTTGCAGATAGTGGCCCACAGTGCCACCTAGTGGACAGTAGTTTTTCACCAGTTGTTGACTTGAAATATCCTGGAGCTACATGCTTCACCAGTCACTTAGCTCTATTGTTATGACTTCCTTCTTCCAAGTATTCCCACCACCACCCCATGAAGAATGAGTTCCACCCACAGATAAAGTCTGCCTTTATTGGTGGAAGAGAGTTATAGGATCCAACTCTGTGGATTCATTCTGCTAATGGTAGAACCTTCCTCTAGTGCTCCTTCTCATGTTCTCCCCAGCCAAGAGGCAAGACAGGTAGTGAATTGTGACTGCCAGATCTACCTGTAACAACCTGTGTTGGGTGTTAGGGACTCTGAGTGAGTGAAATGGGGCAATCACACAAGTTTACAGATGTGCAATTTCTGCTCTCAGCACCGATGTATACAGATTGCAATGTGTACAGAAGAGCTGTTTCTTAAACAATCATTCTGAAATTACCTACCGAGACAGGTGGTGCCACTCCAGAATCTGTGAACAGAAATAAATTTCATAAATGACATACTAATAATCATAACTTCCTACACTGCTATCCTGTCCTTCCTTCAAAAAAGTCTGAGATAGAGTACAGGCCTCCTTTTTGACCACACCAAGATCACCTCTGAGTAGGAATTTGGACCCAGATTTTCTCCAGTATAAGTACAAATTGCCATACCCTCCATATTTGCTCTTTCCGTACAAACTACCTTGTTCCATTAATTACAAAATTGGTCTAGGTTTATCAAGCTGGCCATCTTCAAGACTTTTTAGAAATGCGGATCAACTAGGATGTAATTCCCTTCCAATCTAGTGCAGACTGGTGGTGGTACTCTAATCAGCTACAAGGGTTACAGCCAAGGAGCCACTTCTGAGACAGAAATAGTTCTCAAGTGGTTCTCTACGGGCTCTGCAGTCTGCTCAGTGAGAACTGCAAATGTACATGACCCTTCCCCCAAGAAAAGACCCTTAAATTCCCAAGAAACTAGTATTCTAGTCTTTCTAATGTGATGACTCCTATGTGTATGTCTAAAATGAATTCACTTGGTGAAGAAGGTGGGTGCAGAAACTTCTCTGTGGAAAAAATAAATATAGTTGTGCAATGGAGAAATGTCAGTGGGGAATTAATATGGGAGAGTGCTGAACTTGAGTTCATTCAGACATTCAGAACAGTGGGCTCCCCAGGGCTGAACAGAGACATAGGATTCCACTACAGATACTAATTTTCTGCCCCCAATCATTTCCCCTCAGCTCTAATCAAGCTGATGACAATATCATTGGTATATTTGCATTGTTTATAAGCATTCTTTACAACGGTCCTCTCACCTTCTTACTGGGATAAAAGACTCAAATCTCCATTCCTACTTGTGTCTGATGAAGGGAGCTTGACTCTCAGATTACACCCTGAAAATCTTGTTGATCTCTAAGGTGATACTGGACTAAAATCTAATTGTTGTGCTTAGTGTCATTTGTAATCAAATAAGAAAGATTTTTGTTCTTTCTTTTAGACAACATTGGGACTTCCTTAAACTAATCTCGCAGATGTATTTCCAAGCTAATGTGTCCAACTAATTCTGAAGAAGAAGAAGACGAGTTGGTAATTATATGCCGACTTTCTGTACCACTTAAGGGAAAATCAAACCGGCTTACAATCACCTTCCCTTTCTCACAACAGACACCCTATGAAATAGATGGGGCTGAGAGAGCTCTAAGAGACCTGTGACTAGCCCAAGGTCACCCAGCTGGCTTCATGTGTAAGAGTGGGGGGGAAAATCCAGTTCACCAGATTAGCCTCTGCCGCTCGTGTAGGAGTGGGGAATCAAACCCGGTTCTCCAGATCAGAGTCCATCTCTCCAAACCACCGCTCTTAACCACTACACCATGCAGGAAAGAATTGCATATGGAGGAAACTGGATGTGTTTCTTATCTGCCTAAGTTTTATGTGGTAAAGAGAATGAAAAAGAAGACAACCCCCCAATCTGTGACTTCTTTTGCTTTTCAGGAGTGTAAAGGGAAATTGTGGAATATACAATCAATGAAATTTTGAATCACGTGTTTGTTACACATATTTTAAACATATTTTAGAGTGAAAAACCATCCACTCTAATAAGCTTAGTATAATGGCATTTACTAAATTAAGATGAACCTCACTGGGAGAGGGGAGGGCTGATGGATGAAGGAGCTCTGCCAGAAGCATAACGCTGATTTGATAAAGCCAGACACTCACCTGAGCATATGACGCAGGCGTCCATATATTTGCCACACGTGGCTGGCCGATACTCAAAAAGACAAGACAGTAAGTCATATTCGTCACCGAAACACTGCACTTTAGTCATCAGAGGACCGCCTTCCCCTTTGCCGTAAGCACCGTTGCCGAAGGCAGCGACAGCATCACCGCAGCCAAGTTGCTGGCACACAACTTGAGCATCATTCAGGTCCCACAGTTCACTGCAAACAACATTTCTCCAGCTTGCAAAATAAGTGATGTGTACACGACCAGCACAGCTGTTTGGACCACCCAACAGTTCCATGTACAGCACTTTGAAAAACAGAAAGGCCTGGTTATTAGCAGAGCAGACTTATGGTGGCATTTTCAACATCCATACACACACAAACAAATGCACAATTTTAAACACTGGCGTACTGTAAGTGAATTTGAAACCTAAATAACTTGAAATTCTCTAGAATATGAATTCATATGTGAAGCTAGAATGACTTTGAAGAATTTGATGACTGCTGTAATGTCTATAATTTGCTGGGGCCGCTCAGGCTGGCGTGCGCCATCTGGGCACCGGCGGTGTGGGCCCTTGCGCCGGCGGAGGCTGGCGGAGGCCTCCTGAGGCCTTGCGCCGCGGCCACCGGCATGGCTGTGGAATGGGCTGTAGCTGTGGAATATAGTTCTCAGGCCCCTTACTAAACAGGTGTGATTCAGTTTCTCCCTTTGCAATGTGAAAAGGACTATATGCACTGTGGATACAGGCAATATATAATTTGATATTTGTTTTTCAGATTCATTAAAAACTTGTCATTTATGCATCTTCTACCTAATGGAACACTGTTTTGGAGCCTGAAGCTGTTTAATACAAAACTTCACAAGCGTACTAAATTTTATGATGAATTTGGTAGTACTGAATTATTGTTCCAACCATTGCTTTAAAATGACTATAGGAAGCTCCAAACCTATGGAAAGGTTTTGCTAAATTATAAATCCTCAGCTGAAATTATGGCATACTTTATGGAGAACATAAACCAAAATTAATACAACAATAAAAGAAACAGAATTGAAGGCCCCCAATAAAATTGAATTGAATTAACAGTTCAGTTACTTTCAAATGGCTTAATGCAAACTTTGGAGTCCAAATACTAACAGTTTCTGATTAACGTATTGCTTGCTAAAGTAATATAAGAAAAACCTTACCGTCTCCTACTGTTCCAGCTGAAAGAAATAATAAAAGATTATTAACGTTTGACGAACATCATGCAAATACAAAAAGAATTCATTTTTCTACCACAAGTAAATTAAACAATATGTTTAGAAAGTGTAAACAGCCAAGTATCTGACTCAACATGAAATAATAATGCTTGGCCAGCATGCATGGAAACAAGAAGGAGAACGGGAAAAAAAAATACAAGCCCAGAAGTTGGTACAATTTCGGTCTTTAGAACCTTTTTGATCAATATAATTACTTTTAATGGAGTTGGGCCACAGAATCACTCCAGAGTTGTCCTGACATGGCTCTGTAGCTTAGCCATAACATAACTGCTGGGTTTTTTTGGCACATGAATCTGACACACCATTTGCAATATTCATCCTATTCAATAACTGGTGGGACTTCCCCTCCCTGTGAATACTGCATCTTTCTAGGTCCATCACAATCAATGGACTTAGAAGGGTCTAACTCTGCTTCAGATGGCACTGTTAGTCTTAAGAACAGTTTCAGAGGGTAGCTGTGTTGGTCTGCAGTATACGTATCTGATGAAGGGAGCTTTGACTCTCGAAATCTTATACCCCGAAAATTATATTGGTCTCTAAGGTGCTACTGGACTCGAATCGAGCTGTTCTACTCTAAGTACTGTGTTTCCTGAGCCTTTAATGTTCCGGGTCCAGTAGAATGTTTAACGTTTCAAAAATGTTATAATATCTAGTGCAGCTTGGAGATTCAGTTCTTTGCCATGTTCCAGAGATTCCCACATGCACCTCCATGAGCATGTAGAGCTCTTGTACATGTTGGCTTCCCCATTCAATCAAGGATGCAGCACTGAACACCAGACACCAGCACACAGCTGCCTCCTTGAGTCAGATAAAGGAGGAGGCCTTCGTTTCATGAGCATCTCTTCATGAGCTTCATGAACCTTCATTACAATGGAGATGAACCGGGCAATTGGAGAAAATATTTTAAAGGAGACAAGAAAAGACTTACCTGGTTTATAAATTTCAGCTGTAAAAAAGAAAATCACGATTAGGAATATAGTGGCATGGTAGTGAATTGAAAATTGCTTGGAAAACGGAATAATTTATTTGTAACTACGGTAGGTAGTTTTGTGAGAAACATTTTAAATCCATTTAGTCAAGCGAGAGTTTTCTTTTTTCTTTTCCTTTAAAAAAAGGCTTCAGTAGAATGATGGAATAATAATTAAGAGGGGGAAATCATTCTGCACCCTGATCTAATTTTATCCCTGTCGGAGTAGCCTGTTGGCAAGCATATCGGCCTTGGAGCTGAGTTCAAACCCCAGTTCTAGCACAGCCTTGTTGGTTAGTCATAATTGCTCTTGCAGTTCCTCCTCCTCAATACGTGGAGGCAAAGCAACTAATGTTTTATGGAAGACTGTGAATTTTTCTCTTGTACCAGAGACTTTTCATTTCCCTCAATGAATGAACTTCTGGATGATGTGGCCAACCCAAAGACTGGGAAATATGAAAGAAATATACATAATAGTAAGATATGCTCTTAAATAATGCTGAACGATCAAACAATCTTGTGTTCGCTAGAGATTTCTGTGGATGGACAGGAATTCTGTCTTCAAAGCTGGAAGACAGCTTTATTGTCATAATCCAAATATTACTAAAGTAGTATGGGAAGAAAACATGGCAGAATAACTACAGTACTTCTGTTAACACTTGATAATTCTCCAAGTTGTACCATGCAGAAGAGGCCCAAATATGTGGTAAACTGGTTACTAATAACCATCCAAACAAGGTTAACAGGTAGGTATGTGCACACAATGGTAAACTATCAGTTGGTCAGTGGTCTTCCACATCCACCCACAAGCAAAACAATTTACAGGGTAAAACAATTAGTTGGGGAAAAATTAAAAAATACCTTTGCAGAGGACAGCAGCATCCTGCTCATGAGTGCAGCTATGCACGCCCCATCCTGGGTTTTCACATTCCCACAGGTAAGATTCATCCCCCTTACATCGTACATTATCCAAGAGGATGCTGTCTGAACCTGGACCAAACCTAGAAATAGGCTGTGCTTCGACTGCATTCCCACACCCAAGCTGCCTGCAGACAACTTGAGCATCCTTGAGATCCCAGTTGTTGCCACAAACGGTTCCCCAGGCTCCTTTGTAAAAAATTTCAACACGCCCCTCACAGTAGTTATAGGTGTCAGCTAATCTCAGAGATAGTCCTGTGCATGACAGAGAGAACAGGTTAGTGTTGTTAATGTGACTGAACTGAGCATCCAATCCTTTTATCTCACAGGACATTTAAGGGCTTTCCGAGGTCCCAGCTTTTTTCTCCCCCCTCCCGATTCTGTGAATTTCAGTGGGAAAAAAAACTATTTATATCTCCACCACCAGAAAGGAAAAACAGTTTGTGGGACAATTTTGGGTGGAAAAAAGTCTAGAGGAGTAAGGGTTAACTAGCCTCTCTCCCACCATTGCCCCAAACCTTCTAGGGATACTTTTAGTAATAATTGTTTGTGGGGGGGGGGGGAGTTACATGCAACACTGTGCATGTCGACACATGCAACACATGCAACACTGTGGCATGTCGAATTTGTAGTTGAGCACCTACTTGACAAACTTTATATCCATAATTTTCCTGTTCTCCCCACCCCAACTATATTCTTTAAAAATAGGTTGTCTTATCACAAATTAAAATGCCTCCTTTTCCGACAAACAAGAAAAAACAACAATTGGTGCGGCAGACTTTGGTGAGGAGGGATGTTGGGGGGAAATCCATCATTTCTGGTAAAAACCCTGAAGGGATGACAGGTAGCTCTAGGAATCGTTGGAAGCTCTATGGTAGCACTTTCAATTGTCCGGGCCGTCTGCTAGCCACTTGGTTAGAACTCTCCATGTATTGAAAAATGGAATAAAATTTCCAACATTTGAAATTCAGCAAAATTTTGAACTTCGAACTTGAATCTGACCTTAACTGGTTTTCAATTCCACTTTTGAAATTTGTTTTTGTGGGACCCTAAATATTTAGACTTCTTGATAATTGTCTTTAAAAAGTCAAGATGGGAAAGCCCAATGGTGCTTCCAGACGAATGGCAGATAAGCAAATCCTGGTACAATACAACTGAGCTGTGTATACATCACGGAAAACAAGAAAATGGGAGTCCTGTGGGGCAGCCAAAGCAGGAAGCCAAAGGCAATCTGTGACAAGCAATGAAAGTAGGGTTGCCAGGTGGGTGGTTTCGGTGGGCAATTGCCCACCAATCCACCCAGCTGCTCTGGAGTGGTGATCGTGTGTGCGCACAGCCGCGCACAAGCGATGATGTCAAATTTTGGAGCTTGAGTGCTAAAGCGACCGCTTTAGAAGTAAACCCGGAACTGATGTCATCACATTCACGTGGCCACGTGAATGTACACGGGCAACCCAGCCCCACCCCCTAAAACCTCCTGCCGATCGAGAGGGGAGACCTGGCAACCCTAAATGACAGCCAGAGTCAGAAATTTGGGGGGGAAATTAAGGTGATCTGTGATAAAGGTTTGCTGTGAAGCAGATTATTTCCAGCCTGTCAACTACAACAGAATTAAGTTGCTAGGGGTCTAACCCAACATTTTGGCAAGGTAAGGATACAGATAGACTTACCTGGTGTAGGTACTGTTGTGGTCGATGAAGCTGGTGCTACAGAATAAAAATGCTGATAATTATTACTAAGCTCAGGTCTATGCAGATCTTATGAATATTTTCAAAGAAGTAGTCACTGATCACAAGCTTGCAAAAAGGTTAATCATACCTAATTAAAATCCAAACATTAACCATTCTTCTCAAAGAAGGAAACTAGTTTAACCAAATCAACTCCAATTCTTTTCACTCACTGGTTCATATGTGAGTGTACCTGTTGGTGGAATCCTAAGACCATTTACCTGGGAGTATGCCCCGTTGAATAAAACTGGACTTACTTCCGAGCAGACCTGTTTTCGATTGTTGACATTATATCTGGAAACCTGAAGGGAAAGGGCAAAGCAGCTGGGGGGCAATTTGGATGGGAAAATGACAGGAGTTAAGTATTTCCCTTTTTATGCCACTTCAAAAGTGCTTTTCTTGTTATGGTTTTAAATAACTATACATTATGCATGTAACATTTCCCCTAATGCGTTATAATATTTATCATCTGCAGTTAAAGCAGTTGTGCTGTGCTTTCTATTATAGTCTCATTTAAATCTCATTCCAGTCTGACCATGGGGGTGGGGGGGAATCACACTAACAGAGGTAGATATAAATATTTAAGAATATTACCTGAGCTGACCATAGGAAGTATTCCTGTAACAAATATTAAAATCAGTGGAGGGCCCATGGCCGCATACATTCCTCTGGGGATTGATTATTACTTGGAGACAAGGAAAATCTGTGTGAGTTTTATATCCTTTGACTCTGGAGGGTGGGGCTTTCTTGTTTGCCTTGCCACATGTTTTATTAAAAAGGGGCATACATTGCAGCAGAGCTCAGCAATGTACATTTTTTGTAAAAAAAATAATTTTGTTTAGGAATGATCATGCCTACAAATGACTCAGTGAAATTGATCAGGACTATAATAGCTGTTTAATCTTATACTCTAATAGCAAAGTCAGCCAACTCTTTGGATACTTCAAGTCAGTGACTGGAACTGTGAGTGGGCAAGACAGATCTTTCTGCAAACCTGAAAAGGACCCAAGGTTTGCAGAAACATGTGAAATCTTAAAAAAAAAAAAATACTTTGGGGCTTTAAAAAAAACACAAAAATTATATTTAAAAAGTGCATGGAGCTTTAAGCAATTTATTGTCGAAGGCTTTCACGGTCAGAGTTCATTGGTTCTTGTAGGTTATCCGGGCTGTGTAACCGTGGTCTTGGAATTTTCTTTCCTGACGTTTCGCCAGCAGCTGTGACAGGCATCTTCAGAGGATTAACACTGAAGGACAGTGTCTCTCAGTGTCAAGTGTGGAGGAAGAGTAATATATAGTCAGAAAGGGGTTGGGTTTGAGCTGAGTACTGTCCTGCTAAAGTAATGTGCCAACCATTGTCCTGTGTATCAAGATAATGTGCTAATGAGGGTATAATATGTTAATATGGAACCATTGTATCCTGAAGTGATCTGTTAATGTGTGTAATCCAAGGCTAATCTGCATGGCTATTGTTGACTGTTGCCTTTTGTTGACAAGGCAACTATTGAGCACATTGCTGGGTGTGTGAAAGTGGTTTGGAGGCAGTGTGACCCCGCACCAGCATAAGTGCCCACTTACCACAGTATAAGGGGCACTTACGTTGGTGCGGGGGGCATTCCTGTCAGTGCCTGGGCCCTGTGAAGCTGTGTGGGGTTCCCCCGCTGGCACAGCCTTTCAGGGAATGAAATCCCAGAAGAGAATGGTGGCGCCGGCATGGGAGGGGCGTTCCCGGGGCGTTCCCAGGGGCAGAGCTGACTTTAGTCAGCTTCCTTACCCATTCCAGCCTGGGAACACCCCTCGCTGCTGCGGCAGGGCTACGGCACCTTTTTTTTGGTGTTGCAGCCCCATTGTTTTCAGTGGGGACATTTTCCACATTTTCAGCGGCTGGGAAGCCTCTTAGAAGGCAGCATGGCTGCGCCGCTCCCGGCTGCCGCGGATCCACCTCCCCTTAGGAATGGGCTGGGTTACCTGTACTATTTACATTTCATAAGGAAGTGACCTTCAGCTAGGGGGATTTCCCATCTTATCTCTCAGGAGTTCCTAGATTATAAAATAAGGTAAATGTCAATAGAAGTCATGCAGATTGTTTCATCAGTCTTCAAGTAAAGTTATGAAACAAGGAAGAAAATCCAGCTTTGGATGAGGGATGGGACAATTTCAAGCTTTAGCCCTTTTTAAAATTGATATTTTATCAGAACTGGTTTCACTGTATCTTTAGATTTGCCTCAACACTGGACGGACTCACCTTTCATTTTGGTTTTTTTTGTACAAATCATCATAAAGTCCCCTAGTTGATGGAAGATTCAGCTATAAAAGTAGGCAACCCATCTGTTGCAAGACTGTTTGCTGAGTTCCTGTTACCTGTAGGTAAATAAAATGGGCTACAAAGTACAATCCTTATCAACAAGGCCTTCACTGCAACTGAGTTAGGAATGGGGTTGGGCCTATGGGTGCCACAGATCCCCTTTAATCGATGTAAATAAATAAATGTGGCCCTTTTGGTTACCCATTGGAAGGTGTCGGCTCTTCTTATTCACATCTGCATGCAACCTATAATATGGAGTAGTGAGAGAAAGGGAGAGGGTACCTTGATTCTGTATAAGCAGACAGAACATAAGAACAGCCCTGCTGAATCAGACCAACGCCCTTCAAGTCCAGCAGTCTGTTCACACGGTGGCTAACCAGGAGTGTCTAGGAAGCCCACAAACAAGTCGACTGCAGCAGCATCCTGCCTGTGTTCCACAGCACCTAATATAATAGGCATGCTCCTCTGATACTGGAAAGAATTGGTGTTCATCATGACTAGTATTTATTTTGACTAGTAACCATGGATAGCCCTATCCTCCATGAACATGAATAGCCAAGCTCAGCATTCAATCTACAATATCAATGGGATTGCATCATGGCCCAGTGGTTCAACATCTGCTTTACATGCACAAGGTCCAATCTTTGGCATCTCCATTTAAAAGAATCAGATCACAGGTAATGTAAAAGATATCTGCTTGAGATCCTGGAGAGCTGCCGCCAGTCAAAGTAGACAATACTGACTTTGGTAGACCAAAGATCTTATTCAATACAAGGCAAGTTCATGTGTTCTGCTTAAATATCATTGAACACTTATATGAATATTTAGTAAATAGCTGAGCAATTCTGAAAGCTGGGATAGTGGAGTGGCTAACAGGATCAGGGAGAAGGCAGCTAAGTCCTCATTTCACACCTCACTTCCATTGAATTTACTAAATTTCTCTCAAAAATTACAATCATGGGCGGAGCAATTATGTGGTCTCCCTTTTGCCAGTGACCACTGGCATAACTATGAAGCTATGATGGTTCAGAGTTCCTCAGTAAAGCCTACCTTCATGATCTGCCAACGTACATGATTGTCTGAACAATCTTAAGCATAAATTCTCATAAGTGAATCCCATTGAGTTAAGGACTCATCCAGTTCAATGGGGCTTGCACCTGTGTTGTTGGGGATATGTCTTTAGTTCTGCCAGCCAACATAAATGGAACACAAGATTTCATCATGAGACAACCACGAGTCTGAAATTTAGGAACAGTAACTACTGAAAGCCAGCATGGTGTAGTGGTTAAGAGCAGCTGACTCTAATCTGAAGAACTGGGTTTGATTCCTCACTCCTCCACATTAAGCCTGCTCAGAACTCCCTCGGGCCACATGGAGGAAGACAATGGCAGGCCACCTCCGAACATCTCTTGCCTTGAAGACCCTTACGGGGTCACCATAAGTCATCTGTGACTTGACGGTACTTTCCACCACCACCTACTCTTACTGGGATGCTGTAAGGATTGATGAGAAAATACATATGAAGCACTTTGAATGTTCAGAAAATGCTGCACAAGAGCCAGCGTGGTGTAGTGGTTAAGAGCTGTGGTTGGAGCAGTGGAGTCTGATCTGGAGAACTGGGGTTTGATTCCCAACTCCTCCACATGAACGGCGGAGGCCAATCTGGTGAACTGGATTTGTTTCCCCACTTCTACACACAAAGCCAGCTGGGTGACCTTGGGCAAGTCACTCTCTCTCAGCCTCACCCACCTCACAGGGTGTCTGTTGTGGGGAGGGGAAGGGAAGGTGATTGTAAGCTGGTTTGAGTCTCCCTTAAGTGGTAGAGAATGTCGGCAAATAAAACCCAACTCTAGGGCTGTCAATTCGGTTCGGTCCGAACTGAAAATCAACCGAATTTCCCCTGATTCGGTGATTTTCCGTTCGGACGGATCCGAACTCAAAACTGGCGGGCAACCGGGGGGGCCGAATTCAGCGAGTTCGGGAGTTCGCGAATAAATTCGGCAAATTCAGCCCCCCTTCAGGGGAGCCTGCTGAAAGGCGCGGGCTGCCCTTTAAACTGATCTGAGCCTCCCAGCTGGGAGGCGCAGGTCAGTTTAAAGGGCAGCCCGCCCCCCTTCAGCGGGCTCCACTGGAAAGGTGCGGGCTGCCCTTTAAACTGATCTGCGCCTCCGGCCCGAGCCTCTCCAGCGGAGCCCGCTGAAGGGGGGCGGGCTGCCCTTTAAACTGATCTGCGCCTCCCAGCTGGGAGGCTCAGATCAGTTTAAAGGGCCCCCGCGCGCCTTCAGGGAATCCCTCTGAAGGCGCACTGGGGCCGAATTTTCCCCCGAACTCCGGATCCCCCCGAATTACCGGGGATCCGAAGCGGGGGAGTTCGGACTTCGGCACGTACCGAACCCACAAGGGTCAAATTCGGCCGAATCCGAACTGTACCGAATTTTTTATTTTTGGGACAGCCCTACCCAACTCTTCTTCTTCTTAATTGTGGAGAATGTTGGAGATCGAATTAATTTTTGCTGTGCTCTGGAGTTTTTTTAAAGGTTTCACATAGCCAAAGAAAATGAGTCTTGAAGCTCCATATAAGAGTGCTGGTTGCTTTTAAATATAAGTATGTTCCTTTGATTATATTTAAACATATTTAAACATATACACTTTGTCTTTTAAAATATTAGGTTCTTTTTTTATATTAGATTCTCCACTGATCTGCCAAAGTACTGCCTATTTTGGTAATATATAGTAACATTAGGATATAGCAAGGTTAAGATTCTGAGCAAACTCTGAGCAAATTTAGAATTCTGATAAAGTGCCACTTCTTTCCTGCCACTGCCTCAGTGTATCCTATTTTTCTTGCATTGGCAGTTTTCTGGTTGTATATGATTGCCACTAAACCAGTCCTATATGTTGCTGTCCTGGTTTTGTAACTAACCCAGCTTACTTCCCCTCCCTCGTTTTAATATCTTCCTAATGCCTGTTAGGCTTTGGAGTCTGCTTTAAATCTTGCTACTTTTGAAGCATCCTTACAAACTCATTGGAGAGGACAAGGCTGCAAGTACGATTAAGTTGCATCTGTTTAATACAATTATTTTTCTTGAGAGTAAAGTAATGCTGCCTGGAGCCAAGGGCAATAGTATGGTATAAAATTTTAATTAAATAGGGGAAAAAAAGATATTTTTTTCTGCACTCAGTATGAAAGATGAACGCCTCAGATAACTGATCTCCACAGGAACAGTATAGCTTAAGACAAAATTTCTTCTCCATCTAACTCCATGGTATGTTGGCAACTTCCACTATTTCATGTCCTACTCATTCACTCTTGGTTTGGCTGAGGCACCAGTGATTAAAATCAATGAAGGAAAATTTGAAGGGAAAAGAGATTAATTATTTTGTGTTTCTTAAGTGATCTGGTTTTAGCATTCACTGTAGAAAGCCCAAGAGAGATATGAGGAGTACTACTAAGCAAAAGTAATGGGAAATTAACGACAATAATTTGTCACGACAATACTGAATTAATCCACACTATCTAGGGTTGCCAGAGGGCTGTGGGTGTGGATGGCATGTATGTGACACCATGTATGTGCAGTATCATGTGGCTTCCAGTAAATAAATGGAAGTTACATAGGTAGCTCTAGGAATTGCCAGAAACACTATGGTAAAGCCACAGAGTTGCCATCAATTCCTAGAGCTACCCTGTCACATGTGTGTGTGTGTTTTTTACTGGAAGTGCTGCATACAATACTGTGGGGTTTTTTTATTTTTCTGCCACTGCCCCCACCCCCAGTGGAGGAATCTAATACCATTGCATGGAATCTCTGATGTAGTCAAATATTAACACTGTTGCAAACAGGAACTTTGTACAGTGTCAATGACAGTGTGAGATACGACAGGAGATTAAGAAACTCATATACTTTTGTTTCCATTTATCTGAAATAGCCGCTATACAAGGTTATTTGGCAATTCTTTTTTCTTTTCTTTTCTTTTCTTTTTGATTGCTACTGTACACTTTAGTAGAACGGAGACTTCGTATTTAATGGCTACTGTTGCTACCCGCTTATTGCTATGAATGACTGACTGGATGAGAAAGGAATAATTTCTCTTCTGATCCATCAGTCACATCCTTAAGAGCAGAAAGAATATATATCTCTTATACATGATGGCAGTTTCTTTCCCCACGCCATGGAACAATAAGTACTTCCACAACTAGGCATGTTGAATGGGGGAGAGTTGTACACAAGTTACATAGGCTCTTTGAGAAGATGTACGCCTCACAGGGTAAATTTATCATCACAATTAAGGAAGTTAGGAATAATGTACTCCTGGTTTGGAGTACTTGAGGATCCCCCCCCTCCGGACACACACACACACACACATATCTTGAGTCATAAGAACATAAGAAAGGCCCTGCTGGATCAGACCAAGGCCCATCAAGTCCAGCAGTCTGTTCACACAGTGGCCAACCAGGTGCCTCTAGGAAGCCCATAAACAAGACGGCTGCAGCAGCACCATCCTGCCTGTGTTCCACAGCACCTAATATAATAGGCATGCTGCTGTGATCCTGGAGAGAATTTGTATGCATCATGACTAGGATCCATCTTTACTAGTAGCCATGGATAGCCCTCTCCTCCATGAACATGTCCACTCCCCTCTTAAAGCCTTCCAAGTTGGCAGCCATCACCACATCCTGGGGTAGGGAGTTCCACAATTTAACTATATGTTGTGTGAAAAAATACTTCCTTTTATCAGTTTTGATTCTCTCACCCTCCAGCTTCAACAGATGACCTCATGTTCTAGTATTATGGGAGATGGAGAAAAAGTTCCCCCTATCCACTCTCTCCAAACCATGCATAATTTTATAGACCTCTATCATGTCTCCCCTTAGCCACCCCATTTGGTCCGCCAATTCCATACTGCCTACCCTCACAAACCAGCGCCCCCGAATGGAACAGTGGGGGAACAGGGGGGGGGGCTAAAGGAGGGCAGGATGTCAGGCCTGCTTTCCACTGCTCTCAGCAGCCTGTCAGACTGAGAATGTTTTGGTTTCGGTTCCACCAGGTGCATCTCAAGGCCGAGCCTGCTAACTGTTGAATTCCTGTTCCAGCGCTATCTCCCATGGGAATGGCTCCTCGTTCGGAGGGGCGTTGCCATGACCCGTTATGACTAATGCTTCCCCATATAGGCCCAGTACTGTGCTACCAGTTCCCATTCGTGCCAATTTACCTGATAGCTCTGTATACCTGTAGGTTTTCTAATAAATCAACTCTCTTTTGGACTCCTTGTCTGTGGATGTTGTTTATGGGATTACCATGGGGACAAGTGCTCACATATAGGCATAAACGTTCAATTCATCTCAAGTCCATACATATAAAGTGCAACAATCAGGCAACGGAATCAAGACACTGTGCAATGGAATTCCGGTATAGTTCCATTCCATGTTTTTCAGCATGCTCCTCTGATCCTGGAGAGAATAGGTATGCATCATGACTAGTATTCATTTTTACTAGTAGACATGAATACGCCTCTCCTCCATAAACATGTCCACTCTCCTCTTAAAGCCTTCCAAGTTGGCAGCCATCACCACATCCTGGGGCAGGGAGTTCTACAATTTAATTATGCATTGTGTAAAGAAATATTTCCTTTTATCAGTTTTGATTCTCTCACCCTCCAGCTTCAGCAGATGATCCCGTGTTCTCCAAGCCATGCATAATTTTATAGACCTCTATTATGTCTCCCCTTAACCGCTTCCTTTCCAGGCTAAACATCCTTAAGCGTTTTAACTGCTCCTCATAGGGCAGTTGCTCTAGTACCCTGTTCCAGAGGATCTTAGTGTTGTTAAGAGAAACTCTCTTAATTCCTATTTACCCAATTTCTCCCTGAAATCCAACAATCTTTTTCCTCTTCAGGATTCTGGAGTCTGTTTAGAATCAGTTCCTTTTCAATCAAAAGAGAAATCTGAAGAAAGGAGGGGGAGGAAAGATTTCAGAATTTCGTTCTGCAGATGCAGAATTTCGTTCTGCAGATGCTCTAAGGCCGGCAATGTCTTCCCAAACCTTCTTATCCTCCTGCTAGAGTACAGCACCCTGTGACCTGCAAGGGCTGAACTTACGGAAGAGTATATATGTAGCGTAACAGAAAGAGGTATTCAAAGAAAATGTAAAGAGAATTCTTCTTTTGAAAGAGAATAAGAGAACCAATAGCTATATGTAAAAAAGTAAATTTTGGAAAAAGAAATTCCAGTCCTCATGTCCATATTAGTTCCTCTACAGACATGGCAGTGTTGTGTTGAATTTATACGAACTGTTTTTTGTTTTTGTGTGTTTGAGGCTATCCATTTTGGAAACAAGGTAGAAAAGTGTTTTAGAAAACTGTATATCCACTCTTTCAGTATTTTGATGCCTGTGGGATAAGAGGGAATTACTGCCCCTTGCTGAAACATTCTATTAGAAGTAACATAGAGAACAGGAACAATTCTGTATTTGAATGAGATTCTGGATGCAGATGTCATTCTTCTGCACTGCATTACTTATGGGGTACACATTCCATGCGTGGAAGCACTGGCATGGTTAGTTTGGCAGTGGAGGCATATCCTGTCTTCCTCCAGCACTTGTCCACTTGCAGATATGTTCACGTCTCCTTTTTGGGTGGGAGGGGAGAGGATGCAAGAATTGTAAAGGGGGCTGCAGGGGGGTTAAAATGGGTATTTACCTTTCAACTCCTTGTTAATATGTATCAGTTCTTCCGTTTAGAAGGCAGGCTATGCAGAGAGTTCAACTAAATCGCCATTTTGTCCTTTTGAATTGTAATCTTTGGGACACTGAAAATGCATAAAATAAGTACTTTCCTTTGGAGGATAGTTACAGTTCTCAGCGTCTGCCAGGAAGCCATTTTTAAAATGCCTGCTGAAGTCCCCCCTTCCTTTTGTTACATGGCTTTTGGAGATAGAAATACCTAAGCCTTAATAGGCAGTCTCCTTGAGTGTACAATGCAAACATTTCCTGACCTTCAGAGGAAAGGTCCTTGTGGTGTAGCAATGCACTAGTCCTCAACTGAGAATTTTCTTGAGGGGGAAATTCCATCTAAAAATATAAACCATGCAATCCAAAGTGATGTGAAAGCTCCATAAAATCCACTAAATTTATCCACCTGTATAGCGCTCCCACCCACCTAGGCAAAGTGCACTTTGCTCGTTTATTTCCTTGTCCTATTGTCTACAAAGGGTTTTACAATGTCAAATAGCATTGCAGAAATGCCTTGAGCGAAGACTAAGAAGGTGGAATTCATGGGAGCGGGGGCTTTCTTTAGTTTTGGACTGCTTCCATGCAAACTAGATCAGAATCAGGATAGCACCACCGCAGCAATTCCAGTAAAGAGGTATTTTCCAAGTATAACACTGGAAGATGTGGTCTTGGGCTCACCTCAGCTGGGTGTGTGTTCAAGAGACAGAGGAGATGAACTAACAATTTTGTGCCCCTTATTTCTTCCGGGTTTCTCCCCCCATCAAAAAAAAAAATCCCTAGAGATGGAGCTGTTCTTTCCTGGACTGTCAATGCCTGTGAGTTTTCTGAGTACTCTGTGGGCTAATGTAGGGTTGGAGGCTTTTTTGCAAGGCTAGTGGAGGGTTGGAATCTCTCCCAAGGATCAAATGTTTTGATTTCTAAAGAAAGCTCTATTTTTCTACAAGTCTAATTTAAGCAGGAAGGACAGATAGGTTTGCCTAGAGGAGAAAGGAGGACAGACACATGGCAGGATTGGCTAGAGGAGAAAATATAAAGCAAACACTAGCTAGGCTTAACTTATACTGTGAGTATCAGTCTCTCTTGTCCTAATACAAGGGATGGGTCTGCCTCTATTCTCTAAAGCAGGGGTGTCAAACATAAGGCCTGAGGGCCGGATTCGGCCCCTTGAGTGCTCTTATCTGGCCCACAAGCCAGCCGAGGCAGCCACACACACCCCATTCTTGATCTGGGCTGGCGAGGCCTGGCCCGGCCCAACCAAGTGGCATTTATCTCATATCTGGGCTTCATAACAATTGAATTCGACACCCTGGCTCTAAACCGACACCACCGCCCTTCTTTGGCGGTGACAATAGAGGACTTGGTCTTCATTTCCTGCCGCAAACTGGTTTAGAAATAATATTCCCAGTTACGGATCAGAGGCTTGCTGGCTGCACTCCCCAATTTGGGTTTAAGGCTGTTTGGCGCTGAACACCTAAAAGGCTAGAGCAGGATCACCCATCAGTGAAAAGGAGACTGAGGTGGTTTCCTGTGCTTGCTCTGAGCTTTCCCAACTCATCCATCACACTGACACTGCCATTCTTTCCCTTCAGTCCAGATCTTTCTGATCTCACCCAGATAAATGCAATTTCCCTTGCCCCAGTCACCTGCAGTGGCCATTCCCCAGCATTTATTTATTCATCACTCTTATGTCCCGCTCTCCCCGGCATGGGAGGGCTTTGTAAAAATCAGGAAGTGAATATTGTTATAGCATTATAACCATCTGTCCGTCAGATTCTCTGATTTCCCAGCTTTTTATTAAAAAAGTAAGTATCTAACCCCTTGCTTTGTGGAGACGTGCATTTCCTCTTGTATCTTCTGCAATAACACGGTGAGCAACTTTATAAAAATGAAAGCTGGGAATTCAGAAAACCCGAAGGCCAAGCTACACAATGTGTTTCCCAGATTCTACTCACTTTTCTCACTGTCACACAGGAGCTGCGGAGGTGTCGCAATGCCATGAGTTCATTGTGATTGGGTAGAGCTTCCCTGTTTTAATTGGATATGTAAAAAATTGGTTATCATTAGACAAAGAGTTTTATGTCTTGAGAACTATTTGTAGCCTCTGTGTTGTGTGTGTGGTACAATGTTGCATTAACCTCACTGGTTTAGCAATTTACCTGGAGCTGGGATAATTAAGCCAAGGATTGCAGTTGCTAAAAGACCACTTCTGAATAGAAACTGTGACAAAATGGAAAATGCTGCTTGGAACCACTCCCTGCTTTCGCATACCTTTGACCACTCTGTTGACCCCCTATCTGTCCCAGCACCCTGGTATGTCATAGTGGCACATGGGGCCACAGCTAACAGGGAATGGCAGGGCACTGCTCCATCAAAGTGAACCAATGTTTCCAGGGCTCTAGAAACCATCTTGGGACCTGTGCAAAGCTTTGGATGCTGCAAGACAGAAATGGGTCATTTTGCATTCCTCTGGCTTTGAGGTGGAGAAGCTGGAACAACAGGGAGTAAATTAGCCTCCCTCACATACCTAATGAAGTGCTCCAAGCAGACACTTAGCAAACTGATAGCCAGTACAGTAATCCTATCAACAAGTAAAAGCTACTCTTCGAACTCTGACCAGTCCCTTAGCATATCTAGATTCAGCCTCCAGCTCCATCTAACTTGCAGAGCAGATTAAACCAGAACTCCTCCCTTCCTGGGAAAACTCCTAAGATATTTTCCTATATCTGAAACTCTATACTAATGTAATTACCAGTACTTAAGCAAACTAAGGTATTCTTCTCTGTCACTATTAACTCATCTTCTTTCAAACTTTAATATCTCAACTTCTCAAGGAGTAATTACACTTTTTGTCCCTGGCAAAACCCATTGTGTTGCCAGTTCGCATACAGCCTCAAGGACTCAGTTTTGGGTATAAGTACTGCCCCTGTCATAATCCAAAGTGTGTGCATGTTTTCTTGGATTCAAACACTGCATTCCTTTACTTGCGTGTAAAGGTTCCTCTCTACTTCTGAGAGATTCTGGTCATTTCTCTGCTTCAGCTCTGCTATTGTTGCAACATCGCCATTCTACTGGACAGGCGAATATCACCCTCAACGACCTCATATGCTTATGTCCACCCCCCTTCTCTTTTATTTCTTAGGCATTTGTGAGTTTTGGGTGTGTGATTCAGGTGTTGTATGCGTGTATGTTTAACATTACCTTTTTAATAAAACTCCTTAAAATTATAAAATGCTTCTTATTTAAAAGGGCATTTTTGCTGGTGTGCTCATCCCCATAAAAATTGGAGAAAAGATTCCATACCCCTCCTTACTGCTAAGCATAGTCTCTAAGCTAATTTCCCCATCTCAAACTCTCTCTCTGTCTTACTCACACATCCCTCATTTTCTCCAACCTTGTTTCCTTGCTCTGGGATGTCATTCAATGGCTGAATGCCTATAAACAGCTCTGGAGTTTAGTTTTAAGAGTTTTTCAGAGTCTGTAGCCATTGAAGAATGAGAGATAAGTCAAGATGGTAAATTTGTGTGTGTGCGTGTTTCCCAGAAATTGTCAGGACTCCTTGCAGACAGAGTTTCTTGGCAAGGAGGACGCTTACTTGCATTGTTACTTATACACAGGTGTTTCACTCCCTTATATGTCTATACTAGTACTGCTCCAATGCCAGGCATTTGCTGCCAATTATTTTGCAGAATCTTGAACTTTCAATTGTAGCAAAGAACTTAGAAATTCCCTTAACTGATAAAACCAGTACTTTGTACTTTGTGGGGAGGGGCTGTGGCTCAGTGGTAGAGCATCTGCTTGGCATGCAGAAGGTCCCAGGTTCAGTCCCCGGCATCTCCAGTTAAAGGGACTAGGCAAGTAGGTGATGTGAAAGACCTCAGCCTGAGACCTTGGAGAGCCACTCCTGGTCTGAGCAGACAATACTGCCTTTGATGGACCAAGGGTCTGATTCAGTATAAGGCAGCTTCACGTGTGTTCATGTGTGTCTAAAATCACATCATCTGGCACCCCTTTCATGGTGAGAGCATGGAGTTGGAGAGCAATTGTAAAACCAAACAACCACCACCACCCCAGAACACCAAAACTACAGGTGATGGCCAAGGTTCATTGAACCCTGCATTCCCAGTCTAACATGATTCCAGTTTCATTCATCAGATGACTCAGAACCTTCCAGTTAATTCTCTTAGGTAAGAACTGGATTGGTAGATATGTGCCAGGATCTACATTGTGCTCCGTTCTTACTGGCCTGTTCCTGAAAACTGACTCAGATGCATGCAAATAATCCTGTTGGCCATTCCAAATCTTGCCCCTGCTTCATGTTGTTAGTTAAGATATCTACAAGGCCTTTTGGCCTGTTCCTCCTCACTCTTTACCACCCTCAACACCATCTCATCATTATCTATGAAAGGCTTCAGTATGCTTACATCAGCCCTTTTAGGCTTTTCCCCAACCTGATTCATACAACCATCAGAAATAATGTCATACAGCATGTGTGACTCTTGGTAGGTGGCCTTCAGCTCAAACTCTTGTGAGTGAGTGGTGTTGCCATATCTGCTTTGTTTTGCCTATGCTTCTCTTTTCTATTTTCTTTTCTCTGACCATATCATGTCCCTTAGTTTCTCACAGAAATTCAGGACATAATCGGCTGGGATTTTATCATTCCAACTGTCCAAAGGCACTCTCACCCTTCTTCTAGACAGGAGTTCAGAAAGAGATGCACCTATAGAATTTCTCTAGAGGCGAACAACAACGAAGCTAGCTGCTCATTCCATTTCTGTAGGTGAGAATCCACATGTCCTCACTCCTCTATTCTCTTGCACCTCCCCACTGCCCATGCAGCTGCCCTAAGGGCCAAATAGCTCCTCTCCCAGACCCATGTTGAGTTGAGGACACAACATGGGGGGGAGGGGCCATTCATCCCCCTGTGCCAGAGTACTTACCAGAATCAGAGCCCCATAGCACTTTTAGAGGGAGTTCACCGTTGGGATCAGCAGCTGGCATTTGTCTGCCAGTCCCGGTGGAGAACATTTGACGAACATCCAGTCTAGTTCAGCCCTCATTCACACATGACCTTTTCCCTGCACCAGACTTTTCTAACCACTTTCTTTCCATTTGCTTCAAACCTTTTCTCTATATTGAATAGCTTATCCTGGTGACCGAATATGGGCAAAACAAACTGCATGGTGCTGTTGATTACCTTTATACATAGGTGGACTTCCTTATATGTTTCTTTGAGAAGCAAATAATGTGATACCTCACTACACCATATGCATTAAAATGACATGTTCAGGCTCCTAGATCCAAAAGAGCCACATAATTTCTGGCTGAAAATGAATTTAACGAATTATTGAAAAAATATTTATTTTTTATTATAAACCAGTCTCCATGAATATGTTCAAACTTGATCTTTAATAAAGATATACAGATTGAAGCTTTCTTTGGCTTTCACAAATGTTAGTTAAAATTGCCAAGAGCATACCAGGTGGCCCTGAAAGAGGAACTCCTTTTTGTCTCTCTCTTGTTTTGATAAAGGACAGAGGAGGATCAGTGGGTTCTAGATCAAATCAAGCCTGAACTGACCCTAGAAGCTAAAATGACTAAACTGAGGCTATCATATTTGGGTCACATTATGAGAAGACAAGAGTCACTGGAAAAGACAGTCATGCTAGGAAAAGTTGAGGGCAGCAGGAAAAGAGGAAGACCCAACAAGAGAGGGATTGACTCAATAAAGGAAGCCATAGCCCTCAATTTGCAAGACCTGAGCAAGGCTGTCAAAGATAGGACATTTTTGGAGGACGTTGATTCATAGGGTCGCCATGAGTGAGAAGCGACTTGACCGCACTTAACACACAAAACACACAGAGGAGGATCATCCTTGCTTCTTCCAGTTCATTGCAAAAGTTTCCAGTTCTCAGAGTTTCTACAGGAAGTTGTGCTTCTTGCCTGTCAATCATTTTTTTAAAAAATCTTTGAAAGTCCTCTTAAGTACACATAC
This sequence comes from Euleptes europaea, assembly GCF_029931775.1. Taxonomy (NCBI): domain Eukaryota; kingdom Metazoa; phylum Chordata; class Lepidosauria; order Squamata; family Sphaerodactylidae; genus Euleptes; species Euleptes europaea. The sequence continues at coordinate 68,680,417 of NC_079316.1, forward strand.
GGCATTCTGTTGGGTTAACAAGAGTATTCTCTGACAAACATGTACCCTGCAACCATTTCCCCAAGATTTATTTCCTCCTTCATTTGTGGCTTTTTTTTTTTTTTTTGGAGTGCAATTCATGATTTCCCACAGCCAAGGGGGGATTTCATGCTGATGGAAATGATTAAAAAGTTCGATAAGGGGCAATTTCAGTGTTATTTTTTTTGTCCTGCACAGAAGAACACACATTCAGAAACAGATTCCTGCATGTGGAGCCAGAAGGTCTTTTGAACGTGACCGTGGTATGGGTCTCATTTGGCTCCCTTTGAACTCGTTGGTTCCATCTGTGGATGTGGATGCTTGTTCCCATCTGGAATAAGTAGATAAGTAATTGATAGCCTCATACTGAAGCAGGTCATTGTGACCCTGTTAATCTTTGGGACAAAATGTTTCTCCCCCCCCCCCCCCACATACACACACCTGAAAAATCAGACACATGCAGAATAGGTTCAAGAGAGCTGAAAAGTACCCACAGAAGCTGTACAGGCTGCTAGAGCTTCTTCCACAGTGTTGGATGTTTCTGCTGCAGCAGAAGCTGGACTTACAGGGTCAAACTACTCTTGTGTTTTCTTTTGAGGGATCTTTTCAAAAATGAGGGGACTACTCAGGAGGAAGCTGAAAGGGGGAATCAAGAAATTCAAATCTCTCCAGCATTGGCTTGAGCTGGCTGTGCGCAAACAGAGGAGAGTCCACACTAGGGTTGCCAGTAGAGTTGCCAGGTCCCTCTTCACCACTGGCGGGAGGTTTTTGGGATGGAGCCTGAGGAGGGCAGGGTTTGGGGAGGGAAGGGAAGGGACTTCAATGCCATATGTTCCAATGGTCAAAGCAGGCATTTTCTCCAGGTGAACTGATCTCTATCGGCTGGAGATCAGTTGTAATAGCAGGAGATTTCCAGCTAGTACCTGGAGGTTGGCAACCCTAGTTGCCAGGTCCCTCTTTGCCACCAGCAGGAGGTTTTTTGGGCGGAGCCTCATGAGGGTGGGGTTTGGGGCAGGGAGGGACTTCAATGCCATAGAGTCCAATTGCCAAAGTGGCCATTTTCTCCAGGTGAACTGATCTCTATCAGCTGGAGATGAATTATAATAGCGGGAGATCTCCAGCTAATACCTGAAGGTTGTAGGAAATAAACACCACTGCGTACACTAGATATTAGCAAAAATCCGACACAGTTGCCAACCACAGTCTTTCAAAAGTATTATTATTTACTTAACAAAATTGTCAAAAAGTGACCTTTGTCAACATAAATGTTTCTAATAATATACAGTGACCACTTTGTCACAAGGTAAGCATGCAGTGATCAGTAGTACGCGATTGAAAGTGGTATCTATACAAGTCCATAACTCAGGGGAGTATTAACGTTGTTTTAGTATTGTATAAAGTAATATATGTATGTCCAATTCCTTTTACAGGGAGATGAGTTTCAGCAAGCCAGATGGCCGTTTCGATTCTTCAACTCTTCCTCAGTTTCTCATCCAATATCTTCCCTGGATATATTACAAAAACAACCAATATATAAACAATAAAATGTAATACATATATAGAGTGCAGAAACAAAATATTTCTTACCAAAATAATAATGTCCACTCAACTCTTTACGTGGTACATCCGCCTCACAGCTTCCCTTCAGGGATATCTGAAATTGCTGTTGGGTCATGTCCTGCTGTACCTCCTTCAGCGCCTAATTAGAAACTGGTGTGCAAACGATGTGGTATCTTCCTATTCTACGTTTAAAGGTGTCTTCTCTTATTTGATGTTTATATGTAACTGGAAAGGTCATTTTCCATATTTAATCCTTTTGGGTCTAATGTGTCAAAGAGATGAATAAAGAAAGGAGGGATCCAGGAAATTGTAGGCAGGTTTAGCTAATGTGTTTTCTGTATACATTTAGTAGAGGGTGGTATTAAAGATAGAATCATGAAGCACACTGAAGAACAATGTATGCTGAGAGAAAATGAACATGGCTTTTGCAAAGGGAAGTCCTGCCTCATCAAGTTTTTGGAGTTCTTTGAGAAGGTTATCAAGCATGAGGATAGGAATGATCTGGTAGACATGATAGACTTCCAAAAGGCTTTTGTTAAGACTCCTGAGTAAATTTAGGAGTCATGGGATAAGATGGTGGATCCTGTCATGGAGTAAAAACTAGTTAAATGATACAAAACAGCGAATAGGAATAAATGGGTAGTTTTTGCAGTATGGTCCCCAAACCAGTCTTGCATCACATCTATTATATAGTTCGACAATGAAGAAAGCTGACAAGATTCCTTTGAAATGTGGTGTTGGAGAAGAGTTTTACGGATACTGTGGACTGCCAAAAACACCAATAAGTGGTTTTTAGGTAAAATCAAGCCTGAAATGTCACTAGAAGCTAAAATGACTAAAAGGAGGCAACATTATGAGAAGAGAGGAATCACTGGAAAAGACAATAATGGTAGGAAAAGTTGAGGGCAGCAGGAAAAGAGGAAGACCCAACCTGAGATGGATTGACTCTATAAAGGAAGTCACCTGAGCAAGGCTGTTAAGGAGAGGACGTTTTGGAGGATATTATTTATTCATAGGGTTGCCATGAGTCGGAAGCGACTTGACTGCACTTAACACACACACATACACACCCTCACTGTACTAGGTCTTGAGGGCAGGGTGGGAGGTGAGGGCACTGCATGTTCACTTTCAGGGGTGTATTTGTGATGTTTTAAAGATACTTCGTAGTGTTGCACCAGTACTGGGGTGTGTGCCTGTGGTTGGAGAAGCTTAGGAAACATACTAAGTCTGACTCCACCCACAAGTTGCCCCTGACTCTGTCCTGTGTCAGTGTCTGAGTTATGCTAGCCTGATTCTAGCACACCTTGGCACCAGCATATGTTCAGATATGCTGGCATAGTTGCCATCTGACACCATTCAAAGATAGGGTTTAGGATTGAGCTCTCAGGATTGCCCCAGAAGGTCGGACCAGAACCAATGGGTTGAAATTAAATCAAAAGAGTTTCCATCTAGAGTAGACATTAGGAAGAAATTTCTAACAGAGCGGTTCCACAGTGGAACAGGTTTCCTCGGGAGGTCGTGAGTGCTCCTTCACTGGAGGTTTTTAAGCAGAGGCTAGATGGCCATCTGTCAGCAATGCTGATTCTATGACCTTAGGCAGTTTATGAGAGGGAGGGCATCTTGGCCACCTTCTGGGAATGGAGTAGGGGTCACTGGGTGTGTGTGGGGGAGGTAGTTGTGAGGTTCCTGCATTGTGCAGGGGGTTAGACTAGATGACCCTGGTGGTCCCTTCAAACTCTATGATTCTATGATTCAGTGATCCCTCACTCTGGTACCCACATGAAAAACCTTCCCTAGAGCAGAGTATGGTTCCCGACAAGTTAGGGAAAGCTGTCTATATTTTACTCATAGCCTTGGAACAACGTTTTGTTCTGTGTACCTCAAATATATGTTAGGGTTCCTGCCTATGAACTGAGATAGCCCTCTTGATCTTATAAGCGTGACAGGAAAAAAATGTGGTCAACTAAATGCTCCACCTTTAGGCAGACAAGGAAATTATAAAAGTCAAATATGGGGTCACAAAACAATCTTCCCTTCATATAATTTATGGCAGGGGTAGGATGAAGTAGGTACATAGCCACACCTGTTCACCATTATGTGTTTAAATAGGATGCTCCTTGTTTCTGGACAGAAGCCTTCATGAATGGATACCTCCAGGATGCTCTCTTGGAGGGTACTGCTCTTCACCCTGGTTTCACAAGCTGTCTCAGGTAATCGCTAAGCCTAAGATTGTCGCATACATGTGAATTAGATGTAGCTGATGTCTTTATTTAAGATGAAAATGAAAGGTTTTTTGGGGGAAATTACAGGCTATGGCTATGCTTGAGCTATCTCACTAGAACACTGTGTTGCTACAATCTTCTTCAACAATCAGGAACTCACCCTAAATATATTACTAGAACTGTAGTTAGCTGCTGACTGTTCTGAATTGCAAAGATCTCATTTATTAATTTAGAGAGGGGGAAGGGCTTTGATGGCAGAACATTTGTACATCCAGAACCATGCATAAGAAGGACAAAAGATTTTTTCCATCCCCAAAAAGTTTTTTTCGATCAATTGCAAGTGTTCTGTTTATTATTCTTTTACTGCTTTTATGTTTGAAACAGATTTCAGCAGTTAATGTAAGTTAACCACTGATCTGCTGACAGAAGGGGTTGAGAGGCAATCTGAAATGATTCCCCTCCTCACTTCTGCTCCCAGATGTGTAAACCTTTTTGCCTCTGACGCCTTCCCCTTTCCCCAATGATGCAAGGGGAAGATCTGATCCACAGAGCAGTAGTAGGACACTAGTCCTTCATACTTGCTCCAAAGTGCCTTTGAAACCAGACATACCTTTTGTGAAATTGTCTATTCATTGTGGATTTATTTCTAAGAATGTGAGGTACCAGGATTTTGAACTGCAAGGATACAAACCAAAAAGGAGGACAGAAGTACAAAGCAGAAAACTGAAGCAAGTGTCTCTCGGGGATGTACAAATTATTTTTGTTTTGTTTTTGCTTTGTTGTTTGCCAGGCCGAACTACAAGTGATGGCAGGCACGGTTCCATTCTGTGATTCCCAACACCACTTAAGAATAGGGTTGCCAGCTCCAGGTTGGGAAATACCTGGAGAATTCTGAGGCAGAGCCTGAGGAGGGCGGGGTTTGGGGAGGGAAGGGACTTCAATGCCATAGAGTCCAATTTTTCAGTTTTTTGGGTTCAGATGTTTTTTGGGTTCAGGTTTATTAACCCATTTAAAAAAATCCGGATTTTTTTGATTTTTTTTAAATTCTGGGTTTAATAAACCTGAACCCAAAAAAATACTGAAAAAATTGGTGCACACTGCTAGTCGTATCAACTAATTGCATGTCCTCTGCGTGGAAAAAGTGATGTTGTCTTTTGCTTTATGTAGAAGATACCTGCTTCTTGGCTGGGATTTATATACTGGTGATGGTGTTTTGTGATAGATTGTAGAGCTGGAACCTTTCTCCCTGTCTGGTCTGTTGGTGTGGCCAGGGAGATGGCAGGGGGTGGTCATTCAGGTCTCAGTTCTCAGTTAACGGGGGTATTTTAATTTACAACATCTCTTTTTCTGGACTCAGCACTGAGTAAGGATAGGATTAAGTTCTCCTTCTCCATGCCTTACCCTGAATGCATGTTAAATTCCATAAAGTAACCACTGAGAACTAGATCTTTTATTTTTTCAGAAGCTGGCTGTTTGCATATGAGATGTTTCTGCAGATCATCTTCTCTCTAATTATTGTTATACCTTCATTTTTAATTGCTAGTTTGCTATAATCATGTATTTAGTTTTGGATCAAATGTTACAACTAGGCTGTAATAAATATGTGAGACTGGTGTGATTGAGAAGCACTCACTGATGTTTTCTCTTTTTCCTTTAAGGCTATACACACGTTTATTCTGCAGGTAAGTGGTTTGTCCTTTTTATCTCGTCAGTGAGTAATCTTTCAAACTATTTGGAATTTTGGGAAACAGCAACCACTAGCCAGATAATGGGGGATTGAGTCAAACATGCTTTCCACTCACAGCCTTTCTCTGCTAGCCAGCTGATGGGGGGGGGTCTAGGAATGGAAAGTGGGCAAGATGTGCTGTCCACTACAAAACATCTGTGAGCAGGTTGCCACTGAAATTTTATGATATAATTTTGTGAGATTATATTATGCATCTTTAATAAACTGTTCGTTCACTTCTTGTTTTTTTCTTTTTACCTGCCTTTTAGTTTGGGGATTTTTCTGGAAACCTGGGGGTTCTCCAGGATTGTGGAAAGATTCCTAGGTTTTGTACCTGGCCCCAATGTGCAGACTTTTTGATCTGTACTCTGCACACAAGTTTAGAATAAGATTTGACAAGTGGGGAAGCTTCCAGGAAAATTCCCTCATTTACTGATCTCTACTTTCTCCACTGGCTTCTGACAACCTCGGCCATCTTTCTGTACCCTTTCTTCCTACTGCCACTTCCTCATCACATCTTCTTCCTTCCACAGCCTGTTTCTTCTCCTCCCCTACCCAAGCACTGATTCCCCACCTCCCCATTGCTTCCCACTGCCCCCTCTTTCCTCAGACTGATCTTTGTTCACCCACCCATCTCCTCACTGCTCTGCACACCCATCCTTCTTCTTGCATTCCACCCACCATTCCTCTTCACCACCCTGCCCACCCCCTCCCTGCCATTCTGCCCATCCTCCTCTTCAAGGAAGATGTTCCTGCTGCTGCCTTTGTTGGCATGTCAGCTTGACAAAGGCCTGCTAGGGGATGTGGCCAAATCTATGGATACTTATACCTGGAGACTGGAGGCATAAGCAGTTAGGACAGATCTTTCTACAAGTCTGGGGAAAGCCTTCAAATTCCTTAAGTCTATCCTCATAGGGCATAGATTCCAGACCTTTGACCATTCTGGTCGCTCTCCTCTGGACCCGCTCTCTTGCCATGAAAACCCCAAAAGGGGTCGCCATAAGTTGGCTACGACTTGACGGCACTTCACACACACATTATTCGCTTGCATAGCTACAGAAACTACATTTGCTACAAAGAGTTATGATGGCTATGAGCAGAAACAGCTTTTTAAAGGATTAATGCATAGATGTTTAAGGCTATTGTGAGTGTTCACCACAACAGGCAACTCCCATAGTTCATCATCAGTGAAGTTACAGTGTCAACAAAGTAATAATCTTTCCTTCACTGAAATCCAACCTTTGCTCCTCACAACAATTCTTGCTTGCCATGACATCCTGTAGAAGGTGCCTTCTCTGTGGAGCTTTTCAGTGGTGGGATCCTTTTCCAAAAACCTTTTTCCTGAGTTGTGTGATGGCTCATTGAATTTTTATGGTTTACTTCTTGTTGTTTGACAAGATGTTGAATTCTGGTATATAAACAATCATAGATAAGTAGATTAATAGATAGAGCAAAAGTCTTATGCCTGAATTACTTCCATAATATTCTTTTCTACTGTTGCAGAATCTACTACTCAACTTGGTAAGCATTCACTTTGCAATTATTATAAGATTCTAAGCATTATCTGTTGTAACTTTAGACTTTGCCAAAAAGCCATGATGTGTGACTACCAGGGTCAAAGAAAAAAACAGAGAATCCGGAAGTACGGGCCTCAATGTGTATGGGACACCTTAAAGAGGGAGGAAAAATAGAGTCCAATAGGTGTTTTAATTGTTTGGATTCAGTGTTGGTGACAGAACAATTCTATATGGATGTTAGGAAAACGGATGCAAAACAGTTTGATGCAGAGTGCACACACATGAACATACATGAAGCTGCCTTATAGCGAACCAGACCATGGATCCATCAGAGTCGGTACTGTCTACTCAGACTGGCAGTGGCTCTCCAGTGTCCCAAGTAAAGGTCTTTCTCATCATCTACTACCTGATCCCTTTTAACTGGAGATGTCGGGGATTGAACCTGAAACCTTCTGCAGATGCTCTACCACTGAGCCAAGCATTGTGTGAGGAAATAATTAAGAATCTCCTTCTACTCTAACCACTTCTCTCCTCTGTATTCTCTCTCAAAGCAGCCACTGAAGTATCTCAACTTGGAGGTCTCCCTGAATTAGATAGGGCCTTTCAGGAAAGGGAAAGAGGAAACAGTGGTGGAGGGGAAATGAGATACCTTCCACAAGTCATTGTGGATCTCCCACTTGCTCTGTGTATTTAAAATCCCATTGGTGTCTCCAGAAAGCAGGCTGGAGAAAGCCCCAGGTTTGCAGAAAAACTGGAAATCTAAAAAAAGTATACCTGTAGCTTTAAGAACCAAATCCCCTCTGTGGCCATTGGTAGGCAACCAGAATGGTTTTGCCAGTTGAAACCTTGGTTTCGGTCAGTAAATGGCAAAGAAAGGGGGCAGGGCTCTTTCCAGGGCTGTTTTGGCCTTTCAGGGAGGACTGAATTTGGGCCAGAAGCAATCATCTGGTGACCTGTTGCTACCCAACCTGTACGACTCACTACTGTTCAACAGCAGCCACCCCACAAATGCCAGTGTGGTGTAGCTGTTAAGAGTTTCAGACTAGGATCTGAGAGACCCAGGTCAAAATCCTCAGCCTGCCATGGAAGCTCACTGGGTGTCCTTTGGGCAGTCACACACTCAGCCTAATATACCCCATAGGATGGTTGTGAGGATAAAAAGGAAGGACAGGAGAATGCCATCTAGTCCAACCCCCTGCCAAGCAGGATCCCACAATCAAAGCGCTCCCAACAGATGGCCATCCAATCTCTGCTTAAAGACCTCCAAAGACGGGGACTCCCCCCCCCGAGGCAGGGCATTCCACCGTCGAACCACCCTCCCTGTCAGAAAATTCTTCCTAATGTTTAGGTGGAATTTAGGTGGAAACTAAGCTTTTCTCTTAGTTTAAATCCATTACTCCATGTTCTAGTTTCTGTCGCAACAGAGAACAAGCTAGTTCCCTCATTAACATGGCATCCCTTCAAATATTTAAACATGGCTATCATGTCACCCCTTAACCTTCTCTTCTCCAGACTAAACAAACCCAATTCCTTAAGATTGGCAACCCTATTGATTAATTACATTAATACATTAGCTCTGAATGTGGCCAAATCTGTGGATACTTATACCTGGAGACTGGCGGCATAAGCAGCTAGGACAGATCTTTCTACAAGCCTGGGGAAAGCCTTCCAATTCCTTAAATCTCTCCTCATAGGGCATAGATTCCAGACCTTTGACCATTCTGGTCGCTCTCCTCTGGATCTGCTCTCTTGCCATGAAAACCCCAAAAGGGGTCGCCATAAGTTGGCTACGACTTGACGGCACTTCACACACACATTATTCACTTGCATAGCTACAGAAACTACATTTGCTACAAAGAGTTATGATGGCTATGAGCAGAAACAGCTTTTAAAGGATTAATGCATAGATGTTTAAGGCTATTGTGAGTGTTCACCACAACAGGCAGCTCCCATAGTTCATCATCAGTGAAGTTACAATGTCAACAAAGTAATAATCTTTCCTTCACTGAAATCCAACCTTTCCTCCTCACAACAATTGTTGCTTGCCATGACATCCTGTAGGAATGTATAACTATCCTAAGCATGGTCATGGCTTTTTCATTCATGGATCCACTGGAATAGCTTGCCAGAGTAGATGAAGAAGGAGCCTTCTCTGTGGAGCTTTTCAGTGGTGGGATCCTGTTCCAAATAATTTTTTCCTGAGTTGTGTGATGGCTCATTGAATTTTTATGGTTTACTTCTTGTTGTTTTACAAGAAGATGTTGAATTCTGGTATATAAACAATCATAGATAAGTAGATAAATAGATAGAGCAAAGCTCTTGTGCCTGAATTACTTTCTTAATGTTCTTTTCTACAGTTCCAGAAGCTGCTACTCAACTTGGTAAGCATTCACTTTGCAATTATTATAAGATTCTAAGCATTATCTGTTGTAACTTTAGACTTTGCCTAAAAGCCATGATGTGTGACTACCAGGGTCAAAGAAAAAAACAGAGAATCCGGAAGTACGGGCCTCAATGTGTATGGGACACCTTAAAGAGGGAGGAAAAATAGAGTCCAATAGGTATTTTAACTGTTTGGATTCAGTGTTGGCGACAGAACAATTCTATATGGATGTTAGGAAAACGGATGCAAAACAGTTTGATGCAGAGTGGACACACATGAACATGCATGAAGCTGCCTTATACCAAACCAGACCATGGATCCATCAGAGTCGGTACTGTCTACTCAGACTGGCAGTGGCTCTCCAGTGTCCCAAGTAAAGGTCTTTCTCATCATCTATTACCTGATCCCTTTTAATTGGAGATGTTGGGGATTGAACCTGAAACCTTCTGCAGATGCTCTACCACTGAGCCAAGCATTGTGTGAGGAAATAATTAAGAATCTCCTTCTACTCTAACCACTTCTCTCCTCTGTATTCTCTCTCAAAGCAGCCACTGAAGTATCTCAACTTGGAGGTCTCCCTGAATTAGATAGGGCCTTTCAGGAAAGGGAAAGAGGAAACAGTGGTGGAGGGGAAATGAGATACCTTCCACAAGTCATTGTGGATCTCCCACTTGCTCTGTGTATTTAAAATCCCATTGGTGTCTCCAGAAAGCAGGCTGGAGTGCCTGGGAAATAAAAAGTGAAACATATTTCTCTGACAGCTGGATACTCAGGCTGAGCATCTCCTGATTGGAGTGGCTGGGGTTTGCTGAGGGAGGGGAAATTGAAATCAGAGCAAAGTCTGAGAGTGATGGCTGTCTGCACTTCTAAAACTGGATTGATTTCATACAATGTTGTGCCCGTTCCAGCCCTGTCTTTTGCTTCGTGTGGAGAAAATATACTTCTCCAGCTATCGAAAGGATGGTTCTGTTTTTTAAACAGCTGTTAGAATATCAAAACTGGGGAACAGAATTGTGTACATGGCTAATCTGAAATGTAAATGCAGTTGGTGAGTACCAGTGGCAGAAGCCACAATGGAACTTACCGTTTATCTTATTGCTCTGTTTTCTCCTTAACCCTTCCCTTAATTCTACTCTGAATAAATGTAATAGTGTAAAAATAATAATGATAACTACATGCCATTCTACTTGGAGCAAAACTTGGACTTTCATTGATATTGCTCTTATCCTTTTTTTTCTTCTTTTCTCCAAGACACTACAGATGAAACCAAGACCCTTTCCGTTGGTAAGGACTGTCAAAGAGGAGAAGCCTACCTGGCCTCTGCCAGGCAGGGTCTCCTCATTTATGAAATGATCCCAAAATAAAAGTTGCTTACAAAAACCAGAACACTGGGCCTGAGACTCCTCCCTGGCCCAGTGGGTATTCGCTGCCACCAGCCCTCAAATCAAGCAATAGAGGTTCTCCAGCTAGTACCTGGAGATTGGCAACCCTATTGATTAATTACATTAATACATTAGCTCTGAATGTGGCCAGATCTATGGATACTTATACCTGGAGACTGGAGGCATAAGCAGTTAGGGCAGATCTTTCTACAAGCCTGGGGAAAGCCCCAGGTTTTCAGAAAAACTGGAAATCTAAAAAAAGTATACTGGAAGTAGTGCCTGTAGCTTTAAGAACCAAATCCCCTCTGTGGCCATTGGTAGGCAACCAGAATGGTTTTGCCAGTTGAAACCTTGGTTTCGGTCAGTAAAAGGCAAAGAAAGGGGGCAGGGCTCTTTCCAGGGCTGTTTTGGCCTTTCAGGGAGGACTGAATCAGGGCCAGAAGCAATCATCTGGTGACTTGTTGCTACCCAACCTGTATGACTCACTACTGTTCAACCTCTGACATCTTCATTGTGGTGAGCGGCTCCCCCCGCCCTCAGAGAAAGGGATGAGAAAGAGAGGGAGGGAGGGGGTGGCAATGGCTCCAACAGAGGTGTGTTGTGTGCATTTTTCAAATAAACAAAAAGATTTATTTACCAGGCCAGGGAAATTAGTTTTAGTCCCTTTGGCCTCTGGGCTGTAGATTTGTTACATACATCAGGCATGCTGGAATCCATAGGTCTAACACCTTGCTTGAGCATACATTGTACAAATATACTTAACCCTTATGCCATTTTTCTTCTCAAAATTCCCCAGCTGCTTTATTGGGGGGGGGGGGGTAGGGTTGCCAGGTTGCTGCTGACAGGAAGCTTTGGGGTGGACCCTGTGGAGGGCAGGGTTTGGGGAGGGGAGGGACTTCAATGCCATAGAGTCCAATTGCCAAAGTAGCCATTTTTCTCCAGGTGAACTGATCTCTAACGGCTGGAGATCAGTTGTAATAGCAGGAGATCTCCAGCTAGTACCTAGAGGTTGGCAACCCTATGGGGGGATAGTGAGCATGCACCTGGAGAAGAGAAATTAGCTGCATGGGGGGGGGGGAAGAGTTATTTTGAGTAGAAAAACAACTAGCAGAGAAAGGTTTATACACCTTTTATCCAACTGCCCTGCCTCTGCTTCTAACACAGCTGTTCTTTTGCTTTTTTAAAAAACCCTCTAAGGAAGTGATGTAGTTACTGGAGTGCTGGACTAGGATCTGGGAGATCCAATTTCAAAATCCCCACTATGGCATGAAGCTACCTGGGTGACTTGGACCAGTTATTCTTGCTCAGCCTAACCTATTTTTATAGGTTTGTTGTAAAAATAAATGTAAAAGGAACAACATAACCACCTGAGTTGCTTTGAGGAAGGGTGGGATAAAAATGTACAAAATAAATAAATTTCATGCAACATGGCCTTCAAACAGAACCATTTCTGTGGACTTCCAGGACATGTGGTTGTGGCCCCCAAACCACTCTGTTTTAGTTCCGTAATGATATTAAATTGAATCTGATGGAGATGGCTTGATTCTGTCACAATTGTAAAAATATAAGTTCCTTTATGTATCTGATCTTGCTATTTTTTACTTCACAGGACGTTATTTTTGTGGTGGTACTCTTAGATCTTCCTCTGGATCATTCCACAGCCCAAATTACCCTGGAAACTATCATAACAATGAGCGTTGTGTGTGGACTATAGTAACTTCCTACGGTTCACGTATAAACCTCACACTGACAGATATTAAGTAAGTAAGCCTATCTTAAAACGGCTACATTGGCCGCCAGTTTGTTTCCAAGTACAGTTCAAGGTTCTGGATATGATCTTTAAAGTCCAGAACTCACATATCTAAAGAACCCTCTCCTTGTATGTATCTCCATGAGCCATCTACAGTCCTTAGACTGCAGTGCCACCTACTGGGTGTTTCCTCACTTAAGGTAGCCTGTCAGGCATCATCCAGAGCCCTTGCCTTTTCCATCATAGCTCCCACTTTGTGAAAGGGGCTCCTTGAGGAGATGACGGGGACTCCATCTTAAGAAATTTTCAGGAGATGCTAAAAGGCCATTTTATTTGCCATAGTTTTTAATGGGGTATAGACTGCAGGCATCTTTTGGAGGGGGGTGATTATATGCAGCTTTATTTTGTATGTTTTAAATTCTGGTTCTAATTGTGATTTGTAAGCTGCCTTTAGCCATGAGGAATGGTGGGATATAAATATTTTACTAAATAAATATGTATAAGGAGAATTAACTTCATAAGCAAGTGGAGAAAAGGACCTTGATGGACTGACGTACAGATGCCACTAATTTGCTTGTTTTTATTACTGGAACTTAGAAACATGACAATTAATGTATGAGTAAAAAAAGGGATTTCCACTCAGTACTAGCTTGCCCAATTAACAGATGGGATGGGATGTCATGTCATGAAGACATAGAGTGTCCAAGGAGAACTGAACAGTATGGTGCCCCTTCCAGTTGGTATATTGTCAGCAGCATTTCTGCTGTAATATTTGCAGTAGGGACCCATTAGAAAAGAGCAAGAGTCCAGTAGCACCTTAAAGACTAACAGATACCTTCACTTCTTCTTCAGTAGGGACTCATGGCAGAGATATGGATCCTGTCATTGGGCATAATGTACACTTGCATTTCCTGATTTGAAGACAAGGCTGCAGCAGGGACTGCCTCGACTCCACCAGGGTTCAAGGCTAAAGTGTCAGGGGAAGAGGCGTGACAGAGAACGAAAGAGAACCTGCTCCCTCACTTTACCCCTTAAATTGTTGCAAGGTTTTGTGTGTGGGTTGAATGCAACATTCGTCCTTAGAACTCAAGGCAGTTCCTATAATGGTTTTAGCCAAAATGGGAACTTGAGGTTCCTACCACTCTTTACTCTGGAGCGATCATATAACCTCTGTGCCGACAGATGTGCAGTAGCTGCCCATTTGTTTATAGGAACTATTCAACATCCGGGTTCTCAATTTAAGGCCCTAAACAGCTTGGGGACATGGTATTCGAAGGGCTTCTGCACTAGCAATTATGGTCTTCTTCCCCAGCCTTGCCCCTCTGTGCCCCTGCCTGCAGAGGTGAGGCAGATGGCAACCAGAGGCAGGCTGTTTTTTAAAGGTAGTATTTTGCCTTTGATATGTCCTGCCCCTTGAAGCTTACTCTCTTCTAGGCGCAAGGCCAAAAAATTTCCGTTTTTAACTTGAGGAATTCTACCTTTAAAAATTGTTTTTACATTCTGCTCTGGTCTGTGGATTGTTTTATGAACATCATTTTAGGCAGCTAAATGTTTTCTGGTTGCATTTTATGGTTCTCAGTTTTTTATGATAATCATAATGCAGCTTTTATGACTGTGTTGTATTGTTTGATTTTGTGAGTTGCCTCTGTCTAAATGGTGATGGACAAAGGCAGAATTTATTTCTCGCCTGTGAGCAGAATTCTTTGTAATGTAATGTGGTGTATAGTTCCTGCTCTTTCATGACATGGCTTTAGGGCCAGTACAGATGTCATGAAGATCACTGTTTACAGATAGAGAGTGTGGTCATCTTCAATGCATCTGTTCAGTTCCTTAAAGAGGCTATCTACATCCTTGTATTCCTTTGTGGTCTGACCCTAAACCTCACACAGAGTACACACAGTCTCTGCATAGTCAGTGGATGCATTTCTTTGGTGACAAATGATTTGCTGTGTTGAGTTTACGTTCATACATCTGTTGTTCTCCTTCAGAACTGAATGCGTATATGACTACGTTGAGGTCTTTGATGGGAACCTATCATCAATTTCCCTTGGAAGATATTGTTCTGGTTCCTTCCGAACATTTGCTTCATCTTTACATACCCTTACGGTGGTATTTCACAGTGATAGTAGCATAATAGACAGGGGCTTTAATGCCATCTACTCAACAAGTTATAGGCCATATGGTAAGTACTGTGTTTGTAGGGTTGTCTGATCCTCCCTCTTTATTATCACCTAATCTTGAGCCCAGAATTCTTTTAATGTTATATAAATTTCTGTGAAAATAACAGTAAAGAGCTATTTTTAATGCAGCTTCATATGCATGTCTTTAGCTTCCCTGTTTCTCACTTCCCTTCTCTTCCATGCTGTCCATAGAATTTCAGCCTTCTGTAAAAGTAGCCTTTGGATCTGGTTGTGAATTCATTCAGACACATATTTTTCACCTATCATAAGTCCATGCACACAAAGAGCAGAAAAACATGACAGAAGGGCAAGAGAGGGCCCAGAGAAAAGAAACTTATCTTCAGATCTGCTTATCTTCAGATCCAAACCCTTGTTGGTGTGGTGTAGTGGTTAGAGTGTTGGATTGAATCTGGGAGACCCAGGTTCAAATCCCCACTCTCCATGGAAGCTTGCTGTTTGATTTTTGGCCAGTAATCTCAGTCTAATCTACCTCATGTTAAGAATAAAAAGGTTGTGAGCAAACAATGTTGTTTGACAGGAGGCTAGGCTAGGTGACTCAAACCAGTTCTAGCCAGGTGATGCAACTCAGCTGCAACAGTGACTCAGCATTGTGCTGATTGGCTAAGCATAATATAAATGTGGTGAGCAGATAGAGCTCTCTCTCTTCGTAGAAAACTAGTTGCTAGTCAGAACCTTTGACAGACAGATTGCTAATGCTGAACTAAGGACTGTGTAACTGAACTCTGACTTTGTATTTATGATTTTGATTTGGTGACTATAACTTACTCAGTAAGTAGACTGTATATAGTTTTTCACTGACAATATACTGATTTGCACTAACGTGCTTACTGGCTTCTGTGTGGTTTTTGTTGCTAAGTGTGTCTCCAACCCATAACCGCAACACCTCACAGAGTTCTTGTGAAGATAAAATGGAGGAGAGGAGAATGGTGTAGGGTTGGATGTAAATGAAGTACATAAATAAAATTAAATATTATCTGTGTACTGCAGTTTTTGGAACTCATTATATAGCCGTGTAGTGAATCTGCTGGTCAAAAGACAGGATAAAAAAATTAGAATTACTAAGTACACCTAAATGTATTTCAAATAGCCAAAAGCCTTCCCTACATGTTCCTAGGGTCAGTTTAATATGCAAACATACAATGTTGAACAACAAATGTAAAAATCCCACTAAAGTGTTTCCCTTTCATACTCCTATCTCTAACAAGTACCGGTTGCAACTCACTCAAACATCATTCAATATGATGAGCACAGGCTACTCTGTGTAGAATCTAGTGCTGAATCACTCCTAAATCTAAATCCATGGTGGAGGTTTTAATATTCTTCTACACTTAAGAAATCAATGCCTGCATAGGAAGGGTGGGAAACCTCTTAAATAGCTTTTCCTTTGGCCTTCCCATAGGCTAGGCAATGAGTTGCCCAACCCATAAAGACCTGTGCCTTATATGAGTCTAGAAGGGGCTGGTACACCAGTATCCATGGCCCCAGTGTCTGTTGACTAGTTTACTTAAATTCACTGTGAAATTCATGAATGAATATACTTTTGATACTTTTTAATTTAAGATTTCAGACTCCGATTGATGAATGGAAACCATAGATGTGAAGGTCGTGTTGAAGTCAGCAGTTTGTCTACATGGGGGACTGTTTGTGATGACATGTGGAACCTAAATGATGCAGATGTGGTATGCAGACAGCTTGGTTGTGGGAGAGCTATCTCAGCTCCACAATCTGCATATTTTGGTCAAGGCTTTGGTCTTATTTTCCTGGATGATGTTAATTGTAGTGGGAGTGAACCCTATCTTTGGGCATGCCCTCACCGTGCTTGGGGAGTCCACAACTGTGCCCACAATGAAGACGCCAGTGTCATCTGTGTTGGTATGTTCTAACTTTTTCATATTTTAATGTTTATTTTCTGTGTTAGCATATTTAAGCAGTTTCAACATCATGGCTGGACAGTATTATTTTATTTATTCAGACAATTATTATGCCACCTCTTCGAGGAACCTGCATGAGGTGGCTTAGAAAATTAAACAAAAACATTAAAAATTATTCATTAAAATCCAGCATTAAAAACCCAACCATAGCATCAAAAATAGACCACTGGATTTCTAAAAAATAATTGCTTTCAGACTAAGGACACATTAAATGGTGTTCAAAGATCAACCCTTTAAATCAAGGCCTGGATGAACAGAAATGTTTTGGCCTGGTGCCCAAAACAAGAGTGATGTATGTGCCAGGAAAATACCTGCAACCCTATTGTTTCATTGTTTTGGCTGGATTGTTAGTGTTAGGATTTTAATTGTTTATTAACATTAACTAACATTAATATTATTAATTAATTAACATTAATGAACATTAAGAACTGTTATGGCATGTAATTACTATGTTTTACTTTGCCAGCTGACATGGGCAGGATCTATGAAGAGGCAGCATAGAAATCTCCTGAATAAATAAATCTAATTTCCCTCACTCTGAGAATCAAAGGCAATGGTCTGTGTTTTGTGACGCTGTGCAGCAATGGTTTCACTGCTGCTGTACAGTATGGCAAAACTGGGCCTGTTGCCTTAGAAATAGGGATGCATTCCCTTCATTTAGAAGAAGGCCTACTCAGCATAATGGATGGATATCTTGCGATCTTTTACCAATACTCTGAAAGGTCATCGGAAAAGTATTTGCTGGGTGCAGAGAAGGTGTTTTTTTTCCATCTTGTAAAAGCTTTTCAAAAAATATTCCTCTTTTCAACTTACCCCAAGTTTTTTTTTTTAAACTTGTGCATGGGAGTTCTTCTAAGGG
The DNA here is from genome assembly GCF_029931775.1 of Euleptes europaea. Lineage (NCBI taxonomy): Eukaryota > Metazoa > Chordata > Lepidosauria > Squamata > Sphaerodactylidae > Euleptes > Euleptes europaea. The sequence continues at coordinate 68,697,966 of NC_079316.1, forward strand.
ATTTAGTTCCCGAAATGGCTGCCCTGGTGGCTGGGCTGCCAGAGCTCCATGGCCCCTGGACGCCTGTGTATTTGCCCCTGTGCTGGTGTAGGTACCACTTTTTTCCATGATAAAGTGGCACCTATGCAGTCGTCGGGTCACACCTGCTCGTAAAGAGCTCCAACCCCCCACTTCAGCAATGGGCTCTTAATGGGTTATATCAATTATTTAATCATAATGTGTTCACCCAAAATGTAACGTTAAGTCTTGACCTAACGACCACATGGTCCTTCAGGTAACTGACAGAACCTTTGTAATCATTAATATGGGTAACAAATACTGTAAATATCAAAATCCTGTTTCTGTCTACTTTTGGTAATACCTTCCTTCATTCCCGAAAAGTCTAAATAGCACATTGGCTTTTAGACACACACACACACACACACAAAATTAAAATACAAAGGAACAAAATAGTATTCCTGAATTTAAAAGAAGAAAAACATGCACTGTCTTCTGCATTCTTAGTTGAGGTTTTATTTTAGTTGTTGCATTTGATATAAATATTTCTGTGTTCTAGCTTTTCACTTTTGGTAATACACCGTGATAATTAAGAGAAGTCTGCCACTATCAGTATGAAATTGGTGCTAAAGCCTTTGGGAAAATGTTAAAAATATCATTAAAACATTATTAAAATATTGTATATTTTATTTTTCAGATACATCCTCTCCAACACAAGGTAAGTGATCTATTGTAAAAGTGTTTTCAGTGGCTGTTTCGGCACTTGAAAAGGCCGAAAGGGTGGGGGACAAGAGTGCTCAGACTGCTGTCTAGCTGGCCCAAACAGGATCAGACCCTTGCAGAATTTTTAAATCACTTTAAAATGGCGGTGGGTCAGACCTCTGGATGCTGTCACATTTGGCCCATCATGTTAGCTTTTCCAAAGTTCTGTGGAAAGATGACCATGGATTGTTGATAGTTCACTCTCTATTGTCTGACCCGGTTGCTTTTATGCCTGTTCTCTTCTTATGCTGATTCCAATTGCTTTGCCACTGCTCTGATATTTATTCATTTCCCAGTCATGATGTTATTTCTTTGGGTTTTTTGGTTTTTAAAAATTGTTAGCTCTTTTGCTCCTTATTGTTTTGACTATTTTAAATGACGTAAACCACCTTTCTAGCTGAGAGTGTGGGGCAGAAATGGTTTAAATAGATGAAATGGGGGAACGACGATATGGTTTTGCCAATTCATACAGTGTTTGGGATATGCCATGAGCTTCATCCATTTTGCCACTGAAACCAAAGTAACTGATTATGATTGGGATGCCTAACATGGCAATGCTTTCCACCTGCTTGCTGCAGACTATGGGCTGATTCACACTTTGCTCATAGTGCCATCCTAAGCAGAGTTAAGCCCTTCTAAGACAATTGGCTTAAATGGACTTAGAAAGCTGTAACTCTGCTTAGGATAGCATTTGAAGCTGAACAGATGAACTGCCACTTTCTGAAAAGTATTGTGTTCGTTTCAAGATGGCTCATCTACATAGGCATGTCATCATCTGATATCTGCATTATCAAGTGATATTATAGTCACTGAGCTTAGATGTGTGGATTCACCTCTGGATGGTTTTCTGAAATTTGACTCTCAGCAGTGTTTATTATAAATATCTGTTTCTTTCTCTGTTTTTCCTTTGAGGTCCCACATGGTGGCCACCACCATCAGGTAATATCTACAAGTTTTACTCATCTTTTATTATCTATGCTACTTCAGTTTAATGCACACAAAAAAACTCATATGGCAGATCAAAATAGCATTTGCAAGGATACTCTTGGTAGTAAAATATGCTTTATATTGTTAACTTTAAAAAAAGTTCTGTGGCAAGGTGTACACGTTCTACCACCTGGAGATGGGCAAAATACAGAATAGCTCACTTGAGCTGCCCACCAGGTAAAAGGTAGACTCTTATGAGGTGTGCTTTCTAGCCTTGAGACCAAGCATATCACTCTTGTTTTTCTGGGTAGCAAGTATATTGACAGGGCTAACATAAAAACAGGACAATTTAAATTCACAGCAGCCTCTCTTTTCTCAAAACTTTTAACTTGATCCAGATTCCTACATGCAATCTAGTGAAAGGCATGGAGGGTACTTACAACATGCTTTTTCATTCATTTTTGTGGAAGGGATATCCCTAAGCTACCCTTTAACAGATCTTTAAAAAACCCTCAGATGAAGCTCATGTCGTCTATGAGCCATGGCTCAGCAGTTTTTTGGGGGGGAGGAGGGGGGCCGGCAAGATTGTCATCAGGCTGGTGCTTCTGCACTGCCAAGATGAATAGGAAGGTGATGGGACAACCAGCAGGGAGCAGTGTGGGGATGGAGTGTGTATGCTGCCCCTGTGCACCTCAGTCCTGTTAACTGCTGCTCGCACAGTGAGGGCACCTTTGGCTGCCTGTGTGTGAAACCAGGCCAAGACCCCTGTGAAGCCGGCTGGTATTCACTAGCTCTCAAAGGATTGAAACTGTTGATTGTATCCTACCAACTGTTCAAGAGAGATTACTGCAGCTGCGCTCCTATGTTCTTTTGTTGAAGTATGTGGATTTCATGATCCCCTGCGTAGACTTGTTGATGGATAAAACTGCCCATCCTTCCTTTTTTTACTGGCGGAAAACTTGCTAGGATCCAGCCTATGGTCCTTTGTGATATGTCCATGCTTCTTCGTAAATAATTATATATGGGTGTTCTGTGTTTTGTGTTGGTTTCATAGTCACAAGAAACCATCATTCTTATGGTGGTTTCCTGACGAATTCTTCTGGGACAATAAGAAGTCCACTTTATCCTGGCGAATATCCAAACAATGCTGAGTGGATTTGGGAAATACAAGTAGCAGCTGATTCCCATATAATGCTTACATTTGAAATGCTTACGTAAGTAAAGTTCTAACACAGTAAAGAACTCATAGCATCACAATTTAAAAATAGCAACAATCTTGTGCAGGCTATTTTAATTCTCTCTTTGCCAATGTAGAAAGTGTAGTCAGGAGTCCTTAGAACTGACTTCTGCTTTCCAGTGAGTCCATGACAAACCTCTAATACCCCAGATTCTAGCCCAGCCCCCGTCTGCACTAGTTCAAGTAACAGAAATTGGGAGGGGTGTGTATTAATTTTTTACAAATGGAAATGCTGGAGACAAGCCTGCCTGGGGTGTAGTTTGTTTCAAGTAATATTTTCTAATTCCAGATGTGTTGGGAAATTCTCCTATTATGGTGCTATCAAAGCACTGTAGGCATTCTAAACACATGCCCTGTCTGAACAGTGATAGGCCCTTGCTCAGATTAAGCCCTGACTGGTTGTCTTTTGTTGGTCAATAATGTCCAACTCAGATAACAGTTTAAAGGGACTGGTTCCAGGTACAGTTTCTAAATCATTATGATTCATATCACTACTAAGGACGGGAAATCGTGTCAATTTTTCCTTTCCAGGCTTGAAGTGTGTAACGGATGTAACTGTGATTTTGTTGAGATCTACGATGGGCCACACCATACCTCTCGTTTGCTTGGAAAAAAATGTTATGGTTCCCCTTTCACTTATGTATCAACCTTCAACATGATGACAGTCAGATTCCACAGTGATTCGAGTGTCAGAGCCCCTGGTTTCGTTGCACATTATAACAGGATCAATTCAAATCTGAGTGCAAGTAAGTGAACTTTTGTTACCAGATTTGTTTTGGGACATTATTGTGTGTCTGCATATGTCTGCTAAATTCCAAAAGCAGGAAATAATGAAACCAATACACATTATGATGGTCTGTTAAATGCACCATACAACTTCTTGTTGCACAGGTATTTACCCATAGATCTCAGGGATTATTGTTGATGCTTATTTGTATTTAGAAATCCATTTGTTTCCTTTTTATTTCATTTGCTTTGTCTCTTGCCACCACCATAAAACACAATTTATTTATTTGTTATATTCCACTGTAACAAGACAATGTGCCCTCATATCCAATTAAAGAATCTGGACAAATTAATCCTAAAAGAATTGTTCTTTAAACTATTTGGCCCCAGATATCTTTGGAATCTATCAGATAAGGTTATTTTTAAGCTTTACTTTTGATAGTAAATGAATTAATTTTGAGTTAATTGTGAGAAATTCATACAAACTAATTAATTATGAGTTTTGTTCTTTGAGCTGTTACCACCAAACCAGGCAACAAACCTTTAGAGAATAAACTTTATGTTATTGAAAAAAAGAAATAATTTTCTTTATTAGGCAAAAAATTAGAAAATTAATCCTATAGCTGCAGCAAAAAACATGTGCCAATAAAATCAAATCTCCTAGTATTACTCAAACACATTTGAATAAATAAAACAAAAAGCAAACCAGATTTCAGATTATGTTAAACCACTTTCAGGAATTTTATATTCCTAAAAAGTCACACATACAAACAGAAATTTCATCTAATATCTTCTGAGAGAAATCCAGAGAAATCTGATCTACTTATCATATCAACACATTTATATAGAAAAAACATAGCAATCTTATCTAATGCTAGATCTTTCTAACATAAAAAATATGATCACCATCCAGAAAAAAATGATTGGTTCTTAACTAATGGTTAACTAATCAAATAGGTGCATCTAAAGATACATCTTTGTGCTCACTATCTTTTCAAGCAAGATTAGAAGGCCATAATCTCAGTTAAAAGGCAGTACATTTCTGTAACTGTTTAAATTAATTGTCAAAGATAAAAGAAAAACCTTGTGCAATCAAAATATTGTAGAAGGCTTTCACGATCAGAGTTCATTGGTTCTTGTAGGTTATCCGGGCTGTGTAACCGTGGTCTTGGAATTTTCTTTCCTGACGTTTCGCCAGCAACTGTGGCAGGCATCTTCAGAGTAGTAACACTGAAGGACAGTGTCCTTCAGTGTTACTACTCTGAAGATGCCTGCCACAGTTGCTGGCGAAACGTCAGGAAAGAAAATTCCAAGACCACGGTTACACAGCCCGGATAACCTACAAGAACCTTGTGCAATCAGATTGACCAATAGATGAACCAATATGAGCTCACAACTACATAAAAAGATGCATGATCAGCAGGAAAACCTATGATTTAATAAAAACCCTGCCACACCTCTATATCTTATTTGTTTGTTTGTTAACATTATTTATAGCCTGCCTTTCTCACAGGGACTCAAGGCAGATTATACATAGTGAGTCAGGACATTCCACAAAATGGGACATTCAATAACTAATACATTAGGATATTAGAAGTCTGGGACCACCAGAAGGAAACAGAAGCATAGCTTAAGTATTAACATGACATATCAAGCAATACAGATATTACGCAATAGGATCCTACTCACAATATGCTGTACACAGCAGGATAGACCATAAGTACCAATAATTTATCCAAGTAAGTTTGTGAACCATTTTGTACAGTTTTGTACCATTTTATTACCTGTTCAGAAAAGCACTCTATATCATCAGAAATTCTGATGGCATTTGTACTCCCAAGGTTCAAAATTCATGAGAAGAGATGTAAAAACACATGGAAGACATATGAAGCCTGAAAGTGTAGAAGTGCATGGCTTTTAAGGAACATAGAGGTGTTTTAAAAAGGGAAATGGACACTCTCAGAACAATAGAGGAATGTAAATATGTTGGCATTATTACTGAATAGAGGTATCAATATATCTAATTCTCAACATGGCCACATTTGTTGATTCTTAAATCCAGAAACTGGATCCACAGACCGACAAGACAGAAATTTCTACAAACCTGAAAAATCCCCAAATTTGCAGAAAAATCTGAAATCTTAAAAAAAAAAGCCATGGGTTAAAACCCCCACTTGATAAAAAGAGTACCTGTAGCTTTAAGAAACAGACATAATCAGTAGCTAGGAAACCACAACAGTATTCAGCCATTGGTTTCTGTCAGTAAAGGGTAGGGGAGCTGCCCTGAGAAGAGCCTATCTTACACAGAGCAGTGGTTGTTATTGAAGGTTCTTTCTGACACAATGGGTTCTATCCAGCCATATCTTACTACTGCGCTAAGCAAAGTTTTATTTATTAATTAATTAAAATATTTATACCCCGCCTTTCCTTTTGGCTCCAATTGGAAACCTTCCTCCATTCAAAGGAGATTTCCTCCAACTTAAATGGCTCTTCCATTCGAGGAAAATCCACTTAAGGTAGAAAAAGTCTGCTTAGGCTGGAGGAAGGATGGTTGGATCCACCCCAGTGTCAGTAAAGTTTCCTCTATGAAGCCAGTCATTCAGAGCTAATTTTCTCTAATAGCCACTTGAGCTCGGGCTTGATTTTCTGTACTTCTTGGTCATGCCAGCCTTTTCCATTCTGTTACCCTTTGTTGCCATGTAATTTGGCCAAGTGATATTAATCCTCATTCGTACTTAATATCTCCTAGGTAGTCCTTTACCTAGCTCAGGGGTAGGCAACCACAAGCATGTGTACCAACAGCAGTACGCTGGACCATTTTACTTAGTGCTCAGAGGACAGCAGGCTTGGCTTGCATTACTTCTCAAATTTGCACAGCCATCACCAGCTGAGTCCCAGGCAAATCTCTGAGATGCTGCCAACTACAAGCATGCCTGGTCAAGTATACCCCTCCCCGCCAGTTTGCTGGCATACCAACATCTTCACAGGCAGATGCTCCTTTTTGGGGGGCACTTGATGCAAAAAGGGTTGGCTACTCCTGACCTATTCAAGCCAGACTAATGGTGCAATTCTAAACAGAGTTACTCCATTCTAAGCACACTGAAATAAAATGGCTTAGACTGGAGTAACTCTGTTTAGGATTGCGCTGCAAGTTCAGCTTCAGCAGCTGACCCTTATTCTTCAAGCCACTCTTTCCACAATGTCAGGCTAACACCAAAACTATGATCCCTACTGTGTACCTTATACACCTTTTTAAAAAAGCATGGCGTCATCGGCTTATAAAATCTGGCAAGTCTTAGGCATGAATATCAGAGGTGGAAAACCTATGGGGTAGATCAGACAAGAAGAGATTAAAGAACTGAGGGGCAGAGTAATAGAGTCAAAGGTGGGCTGCAAGTCAATGAATGTAGCCTAAAGTTTCCCATTCTTGTTTGATGTGAATGTGATGCAATGCTGAGCTTCCTTTCCTGAATCCAATTTGCCCCAGGACAGAAGATTTCTGCATCTAGGTCTCCAAAATAAGTAGTAGATGGGCAGCATAAATATATTTGCCCAAGACTGAGAGGACTAATCGGATAATAATTTACAGGATTCTTTCTATCACCTTCCTTGTAGATGTGTGCAACAATAGCCTATTTCCACTAACATGGAATTATCACTGAAGCGTCAATGACTGTAAATAAGATCACAGTAATCAGGGTCCACCAAAGGGGATCAACTTTAAATAAAACCAGGGCCTCAAGAACCCTAATAAACTGAGGCATAGTGGGGTCATGGAGTGTGTGTTAAGACCATTAGCTGATTTCCTTGGGTTGTATTGTAATGTTACAACACTTCTCCACAAGCACCTTCTATAACAAGGGCTGTTACCGCACCAAGTTTTTACAATGTTGAATGACACGTGTTATCATTGTGTGTCTGCACTCCCCCCCCCCTTTAATGCTGGAAACATTTCTCAATTGTTTAATCTCTGGTTTTTCCACAAACGGTTATATGATGATGTATTTATTATCTCCGTTTCAAGGACGGAGGTGGGAACATAGGTGTTTAGTATCCCTGAATATGTTGCCTAGGTGGGAACATATCTGAAACGTTTCATGAAGTCTCTCGGCATTACAAAAGGGGAATGGATGGCCCAATGCACCATTGTTCCAGCGCTAGCCCAAATAGTTCAAGCAAAAATATATAGATAAAATTAAGACGGGAAAAGGGACCACGGGAAAAGGGAGAGGGGAGGAGGGGAGGGGAAACAGGTCAGATGGGCAAAGGTGGGGCTGACCACGAGGATAATGAGCTGTAAGTGCTTGGTAGGATAATGGCCAAGAGCTGTTAAATCCAAATTATTGAAGAAAGAGTCCCTTTTTTGCTTTGTTTCTGTGTGAAGTGTCATCATGAGTATTACTATATTAATAAAATAATGGCCACAATAATGTGTTAGCTTGTATGTTTCAGTGCACTAACAGGGCTTCTCTTCCCCAACTTGTCAGCTCTTCATTGTACACCAGACTATATGCAAGTTGTAGTTAGTAAAGCATTCCTCAGCTCAAAGGGCTACAGTCCGTGGGAAGTCACCTCTGGAGACGGAAACTGCACAGCAATTTCCACACAATATTATGTTGTATTCCATATACCATATCATGGCTGCGGGACAATACGAAAGGTATGGAGACTTGTACTTCAGCTTTGTATAGATCTATATTTTAATGCTATTATTTAAAAAACATCCTTCTAAAAAAAAGAAGCCTCAGGATTTATTTTGGAAAGGATTTGCAAACGTCAGTGTTGCACAGATGTGTATAATGGCTCAGTCTACATGGATTAATGTGCAATGATGAAACAGGTAGAAATAATTTCCCTATGTTTTTCCAGTCACTGTTCCTTTCCATGTTATATTCCTAGTGTGGGAACTGTGGTAGCATGGATCCAGGCCATGCTGAAGAAGTAATGTGGGAAAGAATTGGAGTGCATGGGAGGAGCCCATATGGCTGTTCCTTATGTATTAGTATTTCTCCAGATTCTGGCTCAGGGTGGGTTCCTTCCTTGTGGCCCAACCATTCAAGTTACTGTGGCAGTGTGGGAAAGACCCATGTTGTAGTGGTTCTCATACTACATATGTAACATAAATAGGGTCCCATAGGCATTTCTTTCTCTAGTTCTCTCAGATACTTCTGTTCCTTCTTCAAAATTAAATATGAAGAGGAAAAAGATTTTTGAGATGAAGCTCTCTTATACTGAGGCACAGATCAGTCTCAGTTAGTATGGTCTACCCTGGCTAGGAGTGGATTTCCAGGATCTCCAGGCTGAGAAAGGTCTTTCTCAATACCTGTAACCTGAAATCCTTTAACTGGCTGTGGTGGGGATCGAGCTAAGAAATCTGCATGCAGATCATGTGCTCTGCTACTGAACCATAGCCCCACTCACCCACTAAGGAGCTCAGGGTGGAATATATGGGCCCATTCTTGAAAATTGGGCCCAAAGCCCTTAGGAGGCCGACTATGGCCTCCGCCGGAACAGGGGCCCACACCGCTGGTGCCCGAAAGGCACACGCCGGCGCTAGTGGCCCCAGCGCTGGCGTGCAGGGCTGGGCGCCACTCCCTAAATGCCGCTGCTGACCGCCGGCCTCCAGCCTCCGGCCGCTGGCACTGGCCACAGTGGTGAGCCGGGAGGCTTTCCGGCGTCCCTGGAGGCATTCCCGGGGTGTAACGGCACCTGCCACGGGGTGGGGCCGATTTTAGTTGGCCTCCCGAGCACTTTCGGCTCGGGAATGCCCCTTTTTGTTTTTGCAAAGATACGTCAGCTGGTGTATCTCCTGTGCAACCCTGAGGTTGCACGGGTTTTTGGCGCCAGGCAGAGGAGGCAAACTGGCAGCGTTGCCTCCTAAAGAGGTTTTGGTTTGCCTCCTAAGCCTGGCGCAGGCATTCCCTTCAGGAATGCGCTGTAAATCTCCTACTTTTATACTTGCAACAACCATGTGATGTAGGTTAGCATGAGACCTCAGGATTACCATGTGAGGTTGTTGTTTTTTGTTGAGTTAGGGATTTTAACCTCAGTCTTCCTCATCTAATACTCTAATCACTAAACAATTCTGATTCAGGGATACTAAACAGGCAAGAACTAAAGGCAAGATACTAAACTAACAGGCAAGATACTGAACAGGCAAGTCCTAAGATTATTGTTATATGAACAACAGCCTTGGTTTCTCCAATGCTGGGGGGAAATGGTCTAAAAACTGTACTTTCAAATAAGTAAGTGCTTGTAAACAAGTACCGTATTTTTTGCTCCATTAGACGCACCGGACCATAAGACGCCCCCCCCAGCTGGCCATCGGGCCGGGGAACGCTGGCTTGTGTCGTTCTGGCGTGCCCAGCCGCTCTGTGCGCCCCCCCGCCTCCCAGCTGGCCGTCGGGGTGGGGAACGCCGGCTCGCGTCGTTCTGGCGGGCGGGGCGCACAGAGCTGGGCATACCAGAATGACGCGAGCCGGCGTTCCCCGCCCCGGAGGCCAGCTGGGAGGCGGGTGGGCCCGCTCTGTGCGCTCCCCGCCTCCCAGCTGGCCTTTGGGGCGGAAAACGCCGACTCGCGTCGTTCTGGCGTGCCCAGCCGGCTCTGTGCGCCCCGCCCGCCTTCCTTCCAAGCTAGAATGTGTGTCTTATGGACTGGGCTAGGGTACATAAGACACACATTCACTCCATAAGTCGCACCCACATTTCCCCTCACTTTTGAGGAGGAAAAAAGTGCGTCTTATGGAGCGAAAAATATGGTAGTCCATTAGGATTGCCAGAAGATTTCTTCCAAGAGTTATAAGCAATCAAATAGAAACAATTTATCTAGTCCTTATTAAGAAATGTTTGGATTTTGATAACATAACGGAGAGTTTTTTTTTCACTGAGTGAAACAATGAATTTTACTTCTCACTAGAATTGTTCAGAAATCTAGGCTTTTTAACAATGCTGTGAGACTGATTCCAAAGTAAGGGAGCTGTTTATATAACACTCAAACAAATTTATTTGAAAGTAATATTTCATTCTGGATGGCATGGATTGAGATCATTGGTTTAGTTTGACCCTTTGGCATTCCATTTGTATGTGTGTCAGCCACACAGAGGCAGGCAATGGCAAACCACCTCTGAACATCTCTTGCCTTGAAAACTCTACTGGGTTGTCACAAGTCAGCAGTGACTTGACAGCACACCCACCCACAGTGTGCTTGCTATGTGTATACTGGCCATGATGTATACTGAAATATTGGAATGCAATTTGGGAATCACATCCAGGACAGAATTCTAGATTTCAGGTTAGAATACCAGGTTTACTTCCACTCACCCTTCCATTTGCAAAATTGCCTTTAGTTTTAGGAGAAAGGCAGGTATAAATGTAATAAATATATGCAGAACATAAAATTAGGAAAGCTGGATTAGATGTAGATGAAGGTGGAGTGAAAATTGGAGGGAAGAACATTAATAATTTGAGATATGCTGATGACACTACATTATTGGCCGAAAATAGTGAAGATTTGAAACGACTACTACTGAAAGTTAAAAGAGAAAGTGCCAAAGCAGGACTACAGCTGAACATTAAGAAAACAAAAGTAATGACTACAGGAGAATTACACAACTTTAAGGTTGACAATGAGGAAATTGAAATTGTTCAAGACTTTCTATTCCTTGGCTCCACGATCAACCGAAAGGGAGACTGCAGCCAAGAAATCAGAAGGAGATTGAGACTGGGAAGGGCAGCCATGAAGGAGCTAGAAAAGATTTTGAAGTGTAAGGATGTGTCACTGGCCACCAAGACTAGATTAATTCATGCCATCATATTCCCTATTACTATGTATGGGTGTGAAAGCTGGACGGTGAAGAAAGCTGATAAGAAGAAAATAGATTCCTTTGAAATGTGGTGTTGGAGGAGAGTGTTACGGATTCTGTAGACTGCCAAAAAAACAAATCTGTGGGTTACAGATCAAATCAAGCCTGAACTGACCCTAGAAGCTAAAATGACTAAACTGAGGCTATCTTATTTTGGTCACATCATGAGACAACAAGAGTCACTGGAAAAGACAGTCATGCTAGGAAAAGTTGAGGGCAGCAGGAAAAGAGGAAGATCCAACAAGAGATGGATTGACTCAATAAAAGAAGCCACAGCCTTCAATTTGCAAGATCTGAGCAAGGCTGTCAAAGATAGGACATTTTGGAGGACTTTCATTCATAGGGTCACCATGAGTCAGAAGCGACTTGACGGCACTTAACACACGCACACAAATGTAATAAAAGAAACAAGCAAAGGGGGCAGAAAAACATGTAAAAGATGACACAGTGTGATATGTGCCCTGAAGACTAAAGTGTCGGAATGACAGTTGTTGGGCATATTCAGGTCAAATTGATGAAGGTTATTATCCATTCATACAAATGTTTGTGCCATCAAGTAACAACCAGCTTATGGAGACCCCAGCGAGGGACTTTAAAGGCAAGTGAGAAGTAGAGGTGGTTTGCCATTGCCTTCCTCTGCTGACCCTTCCTTGGTGGTCTGCCATCCACGCACCGACCTTCTTAGCTTCCGAGATCTGACAAGATCGGGCTATACCCATTCTGCCATCCTTCCCTATTGTCTATTATTATGTATTTCATGTTCCAACTCCAGCTCCACACCTGCACAGTTTCAAGAGAGAACCTGTGATGCTGCTGGTGCTGATTTTGACTGTTGTTATTTTTAATGAATTGTGTTGTGGCCTTTGATTGCTTTTATCTGCCTTGGAGAGTATAAATGAAGAAAAGACATGGCATGCATGGGTTAACAAAATAATTACAGAGAGAGTGCTGAAAGCAACTGAGACCTCTCCAACACTGTGCTTTATTAAAACAACGGCAGTGTGCTATCCGTTTTATTAGGATCAATCTCATTAGAAGAGCTGCTTTCAGGTTACCCAGAATGCTTCATTTGGTTTGGATGTTAAGTACAAAAAAAATTGGGGGAAACTCACTTAAAGGCATGATGGAAAAACCCAAAGCCTGCACTTTTGTAGCTGCCTTAAAATGGAGACCAGAAGGCATTACAAACTCATTTAGGTGAAATTGTACTGGGTAGAAAAATGATTTCTAGATGCATCAGTAAAGCAAAAAAGTCCTACTTGCTCATTATATATGCCAGCAGTAAATCAGAACACTGATAGAGCACACAGGTCTCTTGTGTCCAGAGAGTGAAAGAAAGACATGGTCTTCCTCATATTAACAAAGCTGGAAATTAATTTTCAGTGATTTGTGGAAATACCAAATTTAGCTGCTAATGAAAAAAGCTCCTTCAAGTGGAAGACGATGACTTCCATTAAGACTTTCCTCCTTGGAGTTCCACAGGTTCTACCCACCACCCAGTTTGGCTTGTGTTGTGTTGTTTTGACTGTTTAGCTATTGCATCATTTAAAACTGCTGGGTTTTATGTTTTCAAAGGCAGAATGCTCACTTGTTTCTCTGCCTGCAGTCTTGAAATCTGATTAATTTCATCTAATTAAGTTCGCAATATCTCCTGGTCTCCATTTCAAGAATACAAAATGTAGACTTTGGCTTTTCCTTTCACCCAAACATCTTTTTATCTCTCCTGACTTCTTTTCATTTGTACTAGCCGGATCAAAAGTCTAGGGGGTTGTGAAAACGTGCTCTGTACCTTGGGACAATTTGTTTGTTTCCACTGAAAACAAGTATTAGCCTGCTGTTTGGGGATTTCCCCCCCTAAGGGACTATCTTACAAACTTTGAGTTTTATGATACAGCCAGAGTTAAGCACTTTCATATGGAAGATACGAGCGGAACAATAGTATGTGGAATTATTCTAAGCCTCTTAAATTCAGTGGGGTTGGACTCAAGTAACTGCATTGGGTTGCACAGTTTAACGGGTATTTAGCCCTCCAACTGACATAAGGGATAAAAAGTGTTTAATTTTCATTGGCTGTACCCTGAAAATATCAATACCCATAAGGAGAAGTTTGGTGCTTAACTTTTTAGCTGCACTTCAAAGACATTCTTGTTCCTTTCTAATTTTTTGTTATTGCTTGTAACAAACTTTATCATGAGTAAGAACAATAATAACTAGCTAGTAGATTGTGGTTCTTTATATTTTTAGAGTTTTTAATTGATAAGATTCTCCTTATAGGACACTTAGCATTTGTATTTTGTGGTTAAGCATATTAGGACAGTTGTTCTCTATCTCTCGCACATCTATTGATGGACAAAACATTCTTACGTTAAAAACTGTATTTCTTTGCATGTTTCAAACAGGCAGATGTTGATACTATTATTTACTCAAGTGTGATCTCAGCAGTTCCTACGGGCGTCATAATTAACAGGAAAAAAACTATGCACCTGCATGTTACCTGCAAGATGCTGCACAACACTTGGGTAGAAACAATGTATATTGCCAGTGACACTTGGAATGTCAATAGAACTCAGTATGGCCTATACAGTGTGAATTTGACATTTTATCACTCGTCATCTTTCTTGTATCCAGTTTTTGAAACACCTTATTTGGTTGACTTGAATCAGAAATTATATCTGGAGCTTTATCTTCATAGCTCTGACCCAAATCTAGTGCTATTTTTGGACACATGTACAGCATCACCTAGCCACTACGATTTTACAACTCAGACTTATGATCTCATCAGAGATGGGTAAGGACTTTGGGTTTGAATGGGAAATCTATTTATTACACTTGAATCTTGATTGCTTTGAGATTTTCAAACATCTATAGAGTATGAATATTAGGCAGAAGTAATGTTCAACCCATCTTGACTGCATATCCTGTCTACTCGGAGATTGAAAATTAAGAAAACGGTTAAGTATCCCTGGACCAGCCCGAGGATTTTGTGCTCCCTAGGCAAATGTGCCCAGGGTGCCCAAGCCACCCCCTGCATGGAGCCAGGAAAGCAGCTCTCACCCTCCTCTCTCCCCCAGTGTCCTGGGGAGGCAGGAAAATGTTGCCCATCCTCCTTACCTCTGGCAGCTGGTGCACACCCTCTTTGTCCCCTGTGGCAGGATGGAGCCCATCTTGCCCCATCTCCAGATGGAGGGTAGGAATAGGTTCCCTGTGTCCAACCATCCACTGGGGCTGGGGATGCCTCTCCAGTGCCCCTATGGGCTGGGGGGTGGCCTGATTGGCAGCTCCCCATGGTTGGTGCCCTAGGCAATTGCTGAAGGCTGCCTTGCAGAAAGGCCACTCCTGAAATAGCCACTCTCACTGAGACTACTCCTGCATGAAACCCTAAAATTAACACAAATAACAACAAATAGCACAAATACTGAAAATAGGTAAAGGTACAACAATATACATTTACCTGAAACATTTTGTCAAATAAACAGAATGTCTCCTGCTGCCATTCTGCCTTCATCATACAACCCAAATAAGGAGTTTCTGGGAAAGGGGACACTCACAGATTGAAAAGACAGGTTGGCCAATGTGCTGCAGTTGGAAGGGGAATCAGGCAGAATTACCACTCCTCACTCTTCCATCAGTAGGATGCAGCCCACTATGTTTAAATTGTACATGCAGCCATGATTCAGTTGGTGGGCACATGGAGAAGGGAGAAGTTGGTTTGGCATCAAAATATGTCTTCTATGATGTTACTAGTGTTTTAAAGGAAAGAAGACACGTTCTTTCCAAAACACGTTTCCCCCCCCTTTAAAATGCTGATGAAAGTGGGAGGAGCCTAGTCTTGATGAACAAGAATGAGTGTGGTTGATTGAATAACCCCTCTCCTCTCCCTAGACAGCCCCATTGTACAAATTATACATTTAGTTGTACAAAGAACGACTGTGTTTTATCTGTTCACACAGATGTTTTGTGCACAGGGATATCTAACTACACACAGATATCTTGGTATGGATTGCTCATATGCACATTGAACATTATTCATGTAGAATTTAATTGCTGTTTTCTTTAAATTCCTGATAACTGTGTTTCACAGGTTAACAAGCCGGAATACCCTAACGTGAATTTGTACCAAGCTGTTATTTTCAGTCTCGAGCTCAGTCAGTAGTATGATACATTGCTGAGACTAATCTCACAGTTCAGTTTAATCCTATTTGGTGCCTTACTGGAATCAAACATATGGCTATTACATTTTGGATTGGATCCACAAGTTTTGTTTCAGTAATGGAGCCTTCCACCAGCAGAACATGCCTCTTCTGCTGGAGCAACATTGTGTGGACTGACAGAAGGCTCCTTGAATAAGAAGGACCCACCTTTAGCAGAATAGAACCTTTGCATCCAATCTGTTCCATTTATTCATTTTGTTTATTTAGATATTTATATCCTGCTTTTCTCCCCAGTGGGATAAGTGGCTTTCAGCATTGTTCTCCCCATCTCCATTTTAGCCTCACAATAACCGTGTGAGATTGGTTAGTCTGAAAGAGAGTGACTGTTCTAAGGTTACCCAGTGAGTTTCCATGGCAGAGTGGGGATTTGAACCTAGATTTTCAAGATCCTAGTCCAGCACACTAACCACTATATCAGATAATTTATCTTTATTTGCTCAGTTTCAGTTATGTACAGGGGCTTCTTTTTCCTTGCACATATAGCACATTAGTTGTATGTGGTTACTATGCCAATTGATATAGCTAATTGTATTGTTTTATTTTCATATAGGTGTAGGTTAGATGGTACCTACGAGACCTATTATTCAGGAAACCGCAAGACCCTTCGGTTTGGCTTTCGAGCCTTTGAGTTTCTTCACAGATATCCATCAGTTTACCTTCGATGTAAAGTGGTGGTTTGTAGAAGCAATGCTTCCTACACCCGATGTACTCGGGGTTGCCTGCCTTCGCCTAGAGCCAAGAGAGATACAAGCTCCTACCAGGAAAAGCTAGATGTGATCATTGGGCCAATTGAACTTCAGAAAAATGGAATCGAGAGCAGAAATTTGGGTAAATCAAGCAAATACTTAATATAAAGTTCTTTCAATCATTTTTGAAGATGTCCGTGGCTATCTTGTAGCTGTTTTAAATTGTCAGTTTTGGACAGAGCAATTTCTGGGGATTTCAGGTCTGAGAGAGAGCAATTTGGAAGTGTATAAATTAATAATACTAACCCTGGCTGTTTTACTTAAAATGCTTGTTATGCATCAGCATCCTGCTCACCCAATTGTACAGTGTTGTGTTGCCTGATATCAAAAGTATGCCATTTATTCCATGCCTAAGGTCTTCAGTTTACCTTCTGTTCTTCACAACATAGTTGGCTTGCCATGTGCCAGCTTCAGGAAGGCAACCTCCCAATAGTCTGGACCTCCCACCTGCCCTTGCATCTAGGCCAGCAGGAGAAAGGTGGGAGGCAGAAATGACATCACTTGATGCGTCAACATCACTTTCAGGTGAAAACCTGTATGTGATGTCTGCATGTCAGGAGACATCATTTCTGTGCCTTGCCCTGCCTCCAAAGTTCTCGGGGGTCCAGATGATGGCCTGGAAACCCTACAACAGCCATAGGCTTTGAATCACAATATGTATGCATGCTTCATAGCAAGGGTTGCCAGGTCACTTGGTTTGGTGGGAAATTGTCCACCAGACCATCGGCCGGCTCAGTCGTGGGGATTGCACACACGCAGCCACACCAATGTGAGGATGTCACTTCCGGTTTACACCCAGAAGCGCCGCATCACAATGGGCTGCTTTATACCACTCAGATCTCCAAAACACTAGCAATGGGCCACTTTACCACTCAACCCCCCAAAACACTGGCGTTTGGGGGGGGGGTTGAGCAGTGAAGCAGCCCGTCACGATGAGGCGCTTCTAGGTGTAAACAGGAAGTGACGTAATTGCATCAGCGAGGCCACGTGTGCCAACCCCCGCCCCAACTCTACCCCAAAAACCTCCCGCTGGAAGAGAGGATTGACCTGGCAACCCTATTCATAGCTATCCATGAGCTCAGTGCTCCTTTCAGTTGCTGCTGGAATAACTGATCTAGCAAAGTGATGTAATGCAATTTTATTATGCTACATAGGAGCTAGATGAGCATTAGCAGTATGGCATGGGAAATTACTGTGCAAAACGGGCACCAGGGGAGTCAGTAGCTATTGATTTAAGGTGAATGGTAGAAATTATGCATTTTGATGACTGTTCAAGCAGACAGTGTCTCAATTCTTCTTTTCTTCATTTGCAGAGACAAAGAAAGAACCACAAGAAAATGTGGGAGCACTTGGCACACAAGTGCCATATATTGTTGTCGCTGTTATGTTGGCAGTTGCAGTCATAATGCTTGCAGGATTTATTTTGAAAAATAAATGGAAGAGACCAGTTCCATATGAGATAATGTGAGCATCAAAAATGCGTGGGCCATAATCTCCACCAGGTTGAGCTAATTTAAGCTTAATATATACCAAACTCTGTGTTGGGTTATGGGTTTGGAGTTTGGCAAGCAGACTTTCTACAATGTATACTTAGAACCTGTGAAATGTACACTTTTTGAAAAAGAACTATTTCCCCCCCATGATTCAGACTGCCTTCCCATGAAACATAAACATAAAGAAAAACATCTGGAAAATTCATTGGGAAAGCCTGAGACAAATTAAATGATTTAAAGGCCCACTGAGTGTGCTAGACATGACATACAGCCCAAACATATGCTCTGAAGGGAGAGTGGATGCCCGGCAGCCGGGAGTAGCACAGCCACGGCGCCTCCACAGTTTCTCAGCCACCAAAAGTAAAACTGAAACAGTTTAAAATGTAAAATGAGGGAAATGCCCCCATAGAAAATAGTGAGGCTAAGCCATCAGAAAAGGTGGCGAAGCAACACTGCAACTGGAGGGGGTATTTCCGGGGTAGAAGGGGTTAGGATGCTGCCTAAAGGCAGCTCTGCCCCCCCCGAAAGTCCTAGGAATGCCTCCCAGGATGCCTGTGGAACTGGAACTGTGCCACTGGAACGCTGCTAGGGCATGGCATCCTGGGGCTGGCATGAATGCCCCCATGCCGGCGTGAGTGCCCCTTATCCCAAAATAAATGGGTACTTACACTGGCATGGCATCATACCAGCTCCGATGCCAATCCCCCCCTTCACAATTGCACTCTAAATTTCACTCTCCCATTTGAAATCAAATGGATTAAAATTTACTTAACTTGGGCTGGATAATCCCTGTTGTTATGAACGGATGTAGGTACATAAATTCAGATTAGTTATGGGGTTGAAATAATAACATCAGATCCAAACTCAGCAAAGGTCCATACTGGCAACTTAAATTGTTTGTTTGTAGTTTAGTCTGGTGAAAAACCATGGAATGATTGTGAATCTTCCAATTACTCCTATCAAGCCTTATCCATCACTGTTAGTTTGAAACTAGACTAAGTTGAAACATGCTGTTTTCATGACATGGCATGCTGAGATTTCATTGTGTTAGTGGCAGTTTTATAGATTTCTAATATGGACAACAGTTGTTGAGATGTATAAAAGAGAAATATAAAATAAACTAACTGGAAATAATCTTTGCTTCCAGTTAAATTGACAATAGACTTTCTTAGATTTCTTTTCAGTCATGGCTGAGAATCAAACAATCAGAAAGTGAAGACACATTTTCTTTTTCATATTTTTCCTTCCACTTTGTATCAAGTGCATTGTTTGAGATTTCAAATTATGTTTTTTCAGTGTCCCCAAATGAAATGTTTTTTCTATGTCCAAAAACGTATCATCAATCACAATAAAAGAGGGTTTCAGATAAAATGGTGAAGTGTGGTCATTATTTATATAATGCAAGAGGTTTATTTTTGTCTTGAAGCTTAAATAGGTAGATCTCGGATTTCATCAAATTCTGCATATTAACAAAGGTGGTAATGTTAAGCTAATGTGAGCCAGTATCACATGACTTAACATGACTATTGCTGTTAAGGGGCTTCCTATGTGATCTGGAACTGGGTGGTTTCTCTGTAGTTTCTTCTTTTTTGGCCAACCTTGGTTGTGCCAAGCAGCATGAATCCCTGCCAATCCCCTGATTCTAAGTTCACGACTCCCTTGGGCTTATTTCCTTCTCAAAGAATCCCAATGTCTTACATGAGACTAGTTATGAGCTGACACAGAAAATAAAGAAACAACCGATGGGTCACTGTAGCAGTCCTAGTTTAATTTAGACATGATGTGACGAAGTAAAAGCAGAAAAGGGAAAGAATTAAAAAGGGAGTTGTGTGTGGGTGGGGAAAGCAGTTCTTAAAATCTGAGGGAAAAGCAGGACCTGCTCAACCATTAGGCATGGTAAAAGGTTAAGATTAATTTAATGGCCGATTTGAGAGCACGGTTAGATGGAGGCAACCAATCAATTCTTTAATCAGTTACATTATAACCACCATGGAGCTTTCATTTGGCTTTTCTACCTCAGGTATCAAAAGGTCTTTTGCCATCTCTGGAGAAAAATCAGATGAAGTGCTGGTCATGGGGAGCACATCCAAGTGTCATGAACATCAGGGGTGTGGGCTCTGCCAAGTAAAGGAACTACTACTACTACTACTACTACTACTTCTTCTTCTTCTTCTCTAATACAGAATACAAAAGAGTTTTAAAGGGTACATGAGCTTCCTATGCTCTTGAAATGTTGCTTTTAGTGCTAAACTAGATGTAGAAGTATCTTTAAATGATATTGCAGATTTGGGAAAAGAACACAAGAGGGCAACCACTTTTTCTATGGGGAAAAAGATGATTAGGGGAAGGCAGGATGGGGTTTAATAAAATTATTTATGGGGTGAATATAGTGGCGACAACTTATTCTCCCTCTTCCATAATACTATGGGAATTGATGGACAATAGATTTAGGAGGGACAAAAGGAAATATCTCTTTACTCAATCAATGGCTAGTAGCCATGATGAGCAAATAGAACCTCCATATATAGAGGCAGCAAACCATGCTAGGAGATAGCATCAGGGAGAGGTCTTGGCTTCTGTCCCCTGCTTGTTGGCTCTTGAGAACAACTGGTGGCTACTGTGTAAAAGAGTACACAACTAGATGGACTACTGGACTGATCCAGCAGCGCTCTTGTATTCTTATGACAGGGAGGTCATAATAAGCCACGATAAGGCAGGTGCTTCAAACTTCAATAAGCTGTCATTGGTTCTGATGCTCCCTTGACTTCTGGACATGGTTTTGGAATGGACCTCACTTGATCCTGTAAAGGAGGTCGTACTGATTTTTAGGATACCATCACCATCAGGACACTCTCCCATATCTAGGCATTCAATGTCAGTGGGTGAGCTCCTGGAACACAAGCCTACAACATTGGCTCCAGCTTCCTCATTGGCTGCCCATCCCTCGCACCTGATAATCCCACTGCAACACTTGTCTCCAACCAAATATGAACCCAGGTCTCCTGTGGGTTCCCATACCAAGACTCTTACCATTGCTATGACTGGTTCTACCCTTATGGCACCTATGAAGAAGCCCGTCATGGGCATCATCAAGCCCAGGTTCCATATGCCGTGTGCTGCTTAGATACAACTGAACCCACACACATGCACTGTCAAGGCGAGACCCTAACCTACCATCAGAACCAGAGCCTCACCAGTATCATGATCCCCAAGAGGATTATGACTTACCAAATTATGCTGAGTTGGACCTTGACTGTTCTTTGGGACCAATCTCAGAGGACACTATGGCAGTGAGGACTTTTGCCTTTACAGTGAACAGCTCATCTTGGTCCTTAGAGATATAAATCTCTTGTGCCCAACCACTTGGTGCCTCTTAGAAGTGACAACTAGGCTTTGGCTTAGACTCACTTCTGTCCCCCCCTCCCCCAGCCTGAAAAACTGAAAATTTGTATATCAAAGTCATTTCATTTCCTACTGCTAGCTCTCTGGTGGTAGATTCTATCCAGGGCAAAAAAAGAAAAGAAACCAACACTAAGCACCAATTGTCAAGGAAGAATGGGAAAAGGATGGGGTGGGATGCAAAATGTATGCATTTTCCACCATGGGCATTAAAATTGCTAACTACCAGCCCATGATGACACTCTGTCAATTGTATCATTGGGAAGATATATCATTGGGAGATATCCTTCTCAGGGAATGTAGCAGTCAGAAAGCAGATGGTGGGGTGGGGGAAATGCCATCATGAATAAATTAACAGGGTTTCTGGTAGGCTTACCAGGTCCCTCCTGTCCTTTGGTGGGAGGTTTTTAGGGTGGAGGTGAGGTGGAATTGCTTGTGCGGCCACGCCAACGCAATTACGCCACTTCCGGAAGTGATGTATCGCAAGTTTGAGTGGAGTTTGAGTGGAAAAGGCCTCTTGCGATGCAGCACTTCTGGTAGTAAAACGCATCTTTGTGATGCGTTTTACAACCAGAAGTTGTAAAACGGCCCTTTGTGATGCATTTTACAACCAGAAGTACTGCATCACAAGAGGCCTTTTCCACTCAAACAAGTGGCAAAGCCTCTTGTGATGCAGCACTTCTGGTTGTAAAACGCACCACAAAGGGCCATTTACCACTCAAACTCTTGCAATACAGCACTTCCGGTTGTAAACCAGAAGTGACATACTGCTGCGGGCAGGCGCATGTGCACACATTGCCCGCCGACCCTCAGCTGGTCGGCGGGCAGCCTGGTGGATTGACAGGGGTTTGCCCACCACCACCTGGCACTTGGCAACCCTAGTTTCTGCGTTGGGAAATACCTGAAGATTTTGGGATGGAGCCTGAGGAGGGCAGGAGTATAATGTTCATACTCAGTGGAGTATAAGTCCATACAGTCCACCTTCCAAAGTGACCATTTTCTTCAAATGAACTGATCTCTATCACCTGGAAGTCAGTTGTAATAGTGGGAGATCTCCAGTCACCACCTGGAGGTTGGCGACCTTACAAATTATGCCTATTTTGTCCTTGTAGTATGTTTCGGGGTTCAACATAATATTCCCTTTGAGATCTGTAAAGTTCTAAATAGTCAAAATGCTTGTATGTTTCTGCTTGTGTTCAGAAGTCAGTCAAAGCACTGCTGTAGTGTGAACGTGTAATATTGTCATTATGTTTGGAGGGGATCCATACAAAGTACTTCCTGGCTGCTGCCCCCAAATTAAGGGATTTCCTTCCCCAAGAAATTTATTGTACACCCTTGTTACAGGTCTTCTGGTGACTTTTAAAAATTCATCTGTTCTGGAAAGCCTTTGATTATGCTTTCTTTTATTCCTGTGCTCTATGACATCTTTTAGTAATTGTATTGTTGATCAGTGTTTTTAGGTAGTGAAGTATTCTATATGTTTTGGGTTTTGTAAGCTGTACTGAGTATGTTTTATACACAGGAAAGTGGGCTATGAAATGTATATATAAATAAATACAAGATCTTCATACATGTGCTATTTCTTTAAGGTTGCTTTTAAAGATACCACTAGGCCACTGATCATATGTATGCATCAGGAGGAAATTATATGAAATTAGGTTTTCTCTTCCAACTCTCAACACGTATAGATTCATTGTGAGATGAATACTTGTCAGTGAATTTTGTGATAAACATTCTAAATATACAATTGCAAGATTTTATTTGTTTGTTTGTAGAAAAAGTTGTTGTCAGATATAGGGCAGACTGCTTTGGAGACTTCCTCAAGTAGTTTCCCTTCTCTCTTTTGCCATGTACTTTGGCACATCCTTGAAATCTCCTTGACCTTTTTG
This sequence comes from Euleptes europaea, assembly GCF_029931775.1. Lineage (NCBI taxonomy): Eukaryota > Metazoa > Chordata > Lepidosauria > Squamata > Sphaerodactylidae > Euleptes > Euleptes europaea. The sequence continues at coordinate 68,721,215 of NC_079316.1, forward strand.
CAAACCTCTTATTTATTTATTCATTCATTATACAATTTTCCATTCTTGGCTGACGTCACTACCTTATCTATTACACTGACAACTTAAGCATCCATTGTAGTCTGTGTAGCTCTCAGCATTTGGCTTGGCATATGTTTACCACACACTTACTTGTTCATTTATTTTGATTTATTACTTGTCTGTCTTTGACTTCTTCGAATTCTGCATGGTCTCATGAATACTCAGGGCTTAACCAGATGAGACACAAATGCCCCATGATTAAATTTACCAGTGTCTGATTCCATTTAAACAAAACAAAACATGCCAATATACACACCCTAACCAATATACATAACAAAGTCTCTGTGTATTATATCACAAAGTCAAAAACTACATACAGACTTGAAGATAATCTTGCAGGCCAAACAAACAGACAAAACAGAATACAAAAATTCATGCATGTGTGCAAAGCTGATCAAACTTTCAACACTAATAGCCCATTCCTGAGCATTGGGCTGAAAGTGGAAGCAACGTGACCCTGCTGCCAGAGTAAGTGGCCTCTTATCACAGAATAAGAGGCACATGCTGGCAGTGGGGGTAGTTCTGTCAGCGCCTGGGTGCAGCAGAGCTGCATGGTGCTCCTCCTATGCCGCAGTCTTTCTGGGACCTAAATCCCGGAAGAGGAATGTGGTGCCGGCAGTGCCGGATTTACGTATAAGCTAAACAAGCTATAGCTTAGGGCCCCACTCTCTTGCCCCCCCCAAAAAATTTAAAGGAAAAAAAACTGGATGTACATTTCCAAAATATAAGATAAAAAACAAATAAAATAAAACCTACATACAGCAACTGTGTTTTGTGTTGTGTAGGCTCCTATGATGTAAGTAATGGGCCCTGCCTGCTAGCCTGCTCCCTAAAATATCACTGGTTTGCTCATTTCTATATATAAATTACCATATAGCATATATTCAACACAAAAAAACAGCGACAATTTGTTGTTGACAAAGGACAGCTGGACATATAAAGGGCCCCATTACCTTCAATAGCTTAGGGTCTCAGCAAACCTAAATCCGGCCCTGGGTGCCGGCATGGGGGGGGGGGCGTTCCCAGGGACAGAGCTGACTGTAGTCAGCTTCCTAAGCCTCTCCAGCCCGGGAATGCCCCCTCCAGCAACAGTGTCACCGCGCCAAAATTTTCTTAGTGCAGCATTGCTGTTTTCAATGGGGCTTTCCCCTCCATTTTTTATTTAATTTTTTGTTCCAAAGACCTTTTTTTAGCCTTGCAGTGGCCGGGAAACCTCTTTGGAGGCGCCTTGGCCACACCATCCCCTGCCGCTGCAAGGCTCAGGAGTGGGCTGTTTGTCTCACATAAAATGCACAATACAACAAATCTTGCATGTGAAGCTAGGGTTGCCAACGTCCAGGTACTAGCTGGAGATCTGCTATTACAACTGATCTCAAGCCGATAGAGATCAGTTCACCTGGAGAAAATGGCCGCTTTGGCAATCGAACTCTATGGCATTGAAGTCCCTCCCCTCCCCAAACCCCGCCCTCCTCAGACTCTGCCTCCAAAACCCCTATCTGTGGTGAAGAGGGACCTGACAACCCTATGTGAAGCAGAAGCTTTGCAGGCAGACCAAAGACAGGAATCTGGATGTGGTCTTGTTTTGTTTCCCACTTCTTCAGTTTCTTCAATTATATAAATATGCATACTACGATCAAATAATAACAAAGCTGGCAAGTGAACTATAAAAGTATTAATTAATACCCAGCTGCAGTTCAGACATATGAAAAAGCCTTAGCAATTAGATGCTGCTATCTGTTTGGTGAAGGGGAAAAAACCCTCACCCATCCTGTAAAGAGATCTTCAGTTGAAAAGCTTTGTATACAATTCAATAAATAGTTGATTCTGGAATCCCTATAGAGTATAATGAACTGTGATGGTTATACTATAAGCAAAATAATCTCAAGAGCTTTAAAGCATCAAAGTTCACACTTACTCAAGGCTCCTGTATGGTTGTATAATCAATGTGAAGGTTTTCAACAGCATCAACAGGTTCTCATAACAAAGCGAGGGGTATGAGACAAATTTAAAGAAAACTGAGACCTGCTAATCCAAATGACAACTTAAATGTTTTGCTGCTTTGTAGGTGGCAAGCTTGGAACACGAGACTTAGAAGCACCACTTAATAACGGCCTACGGTTCACAATACAGATTTTGAAAGGGTTTTAACAAGCAATTGTGAATATATCAAAAATCCATGAATTGTACCTTTTAAGAAGTTACAAAAATGGCAAGAAATGATGCAAAGGGATATATAGTTACAAAAGGCAAGTTAGATTCAAGCAAGTGGGAACCCACAAGGAAATTGCAGGAGTGGACATTGAATTACCTCCATTGTTGCTTCCTTCCCTCTCCCTTCTCCCTCACCCTTTTCTCCATTCTCTCTCTCTCTCTCTCTCTCTCTCTCTCTCTCTCTCTCTGGTTCTCCCTCCTCCAATGCCTGTCTTTCTCTTGTTATTTGTCACTCTTTCTTTCTGCATCCCTAATGCTTCCTGAAGCATATACACACTCACTCTGTCATCCCCCAGTGCCCCATATCACTCTCTCTCACACACACACACACACACACACACACACACACACACACACACACTCCATTGTTAATTTATTTTTCTTTCTGTGTCCCTCTGGTCTCTCTCACACACAAACATACATGCCTACACACTATCCTTAATTTCTCTCTCTTCTCCATTCCTCCTTCCCCCGTGTGTGTGTGTGTGTGTGTGTGTGTGTGTATGCTCATACACACTCCAGGTGCTCCTTTTATCATTTTTGGATTTTTTAAACTCCCCAATGTGAGGGCGATCTGGCTGCGACATCTGTCACCCCATTGATCGCCAGGGTTGATTCGGCTGATCTGTCTGGCTAGGCAGGTGTCCCCTACCTCCCTCACCCCTCCATGTGCGTCCCTCCCGAAGCTGCATGCTCGGTGGAAGAGGACGACCATCCCAGATAGAAGGAATGTACAATTCTTTGATCAAGGGTATTTTTTTTTTTTTTAGATTTCAGATTTTTCTGCAAACTTGGGGCCCTTTTCAGGTTTGTAGAAAGATCCATCTTGCCCGTTCACAGCTCCAGTCACTGGATTTTAGTATCCAAAGATTTGGCCGACTTCACAATTAGAATATAAGATTTGAATTACGACCATATGACAAATGTAACTTTAACCCTGTCCAATTTTTTTTTTTTTGGGGGGGGGAGCTAATTGGACGAAAATATTTTTTGTGGAGCAGCCCCCTTGTGGAGCAATTTGGTTACCTGCCAAACATAACGTTGTCTTGCATTCTGTTCTGTTCCTCCCCCCACCCCAATATTTCCAAATGAATTGATTTTTCAGGAAAGGCAAAGCAGCAGGGAAACATGACTAAATGCACTTGCAGGTACCCATTTGATGTTCATTCTTTAGATTTTTTTAGTCCTGGTTCCTTCTGGGCACTTTTCTTGAAACAGGAAGGAAAGAAAGGGACAAGCATTGTGCTTCATATTTAAATCTGTTTACACAACAAGTGTATAGATTAAAAGATAAGGAAAATACCATTGATAGTCACCTGTACTGCTGGCATAGTTTATCAAGAGGAATTTGGCAACTTGAAAGGTCTTGTATATAGCACTTCACTTTATCATAGATGAGTGGAACAGAACAGATCACATTCCAGACCCTAACACTATATATATTCAGGTGTATCCAACTTGACTGTTACTTTTTCTATGTCACATGGAGATTTACCTCAGGATGGATCACACCGTGGTCTTCTTTTGGTTGCTGTTTTCAGCGGCAGGTAACATGTCTGAGTGGGAAACGTTTGTCTCCTTTTCTCCTTCTTTTTTGTCTTGCACACAACAGGTTGAATATGAGTTTAAATCAGAACTGACAGCCCATTCCTGAGGTTTCCGGGCGAAACCTCGTAGGAGGCAGCGTGACCCTGCCGCCAGCATAAGTGCGTGTAAAACTGTGATTACACACACTTACGCTGGCGGGGAGGCCAGTCCTGCCGGTGGCCGAGCGCCGCAGGAATGCTCCTTGCCCCTCCACTGGTGTGGTTTCTCTGTGACGCAGGCCACAGCGTAGAGAGGCCATGCCAGCGCAGGTGAGCAGGCCCGGGGGCAGGTTGGGGGGAGAAGCCGCTGATTAGGCGGCTTTCTATCCCTGTTCAGCCTGGTACGCCAGCGCTAGGAACGGCAGTGCTGCGCCTGCTTTTTAGCAGGTGCAGCCTCACTGTTCTGTATGGGGTAAAAGGCCCCAGTTGAACAAGAAAAAGCCGCAAAACGGCTTTTTTTTTGTTTAACAGCGTATGGGAATCAGCTTAGGAAGAGGCACCGCTGCACCTCTTCCCCGCCATCCCTGTATGCTGCCAGCTCAGGAATGAAGGGTCACTTTTTTAGGTGGGTGGAGGGGAAAGGGTATCTTTGTTTAACTCTATAAATTAGTAATTTTGAGTGAATTAATTATGATATATGAATGCCCTTTTATACTTTTTTTGTACTTCTATTCTTTTTCTTTCTTTTTCTTTCCCCCCTCTTTTTACTGTATTTGTTTGTTTTTATGTTTTGTTAAAAACTTTAATACACACACACACACACACACACACACATATATATATATATATATAAATTTTTATTATATGGGCTATGAGTGCTGAAGATTTGAACTTCTTCAACAGCTTGGGCTTTTCCACCCCAAGTTTTTTCTGCAGCTTGGCTTCTTAATTGCATCATTTCTCCCCTGCTGTACACACATTATTGTTTGCTTGGTCATTGCTCTTCTGGTTTTCCTTTGAGTTTTTCCTTTGTTTTTTCAGACCACCTTTACAGTGATCTGGAAAAAAAAACACAGGGAAAAGATGAGAGAGAAATGATTGGTAAACGATACAGTATTAGCAGGGGGACGGGGATGGACTGATACAGTTAAGAACTTGAACTGCAGAAAAGCCTTAACACCATATTCATAGGGGCTGTCTTTCTAATCATAATTTATTCTGGTCTAAATTGGACAGACTGGGTCTTCCCTTGCTGATTGTTTACAAATATTGTTGTGATTGAAAACTGCAGTCCTAGATACATCTACCTGGGAGTGACATTATATGCAGCATGTCTTACTTCTGAGTAGACATGGCGAGGATCAAGCTATAAATACCACTGAAAACAATTGCATAATATAAAGGAGTCTCATGGTACCTTAAAGGCCAACTAATTTTTATTCTAGCATAAGCTTTTGTGGATTTTTATACTTTATAGAATTTAAAAAATTGGTAGTCATTAAGGAGTCATAAAAATACTATGTATGTTTGCTGCAACAGACTAACATGTTTACTCCTCTACAATTGAACTTGTTAGTCATAACTAACTTGTTCCATTGTTTTCAATGGTATGAGTAGATTAAACCCAAGCCTGTTTACTCAGAAGTAAGTCCCACCCAATTAAAGGGGATTTACTTTCTAGTTGATATGCCTGTCATTGCAGCCCTAGTAACTGTAGTTGAATTGGGGCCCAAATGTTAGCTAGAATGTTCGTAGTTGGGTTGCATTATTGAATGACCAAGCATTTTAATAGCATGCATTCATTAAAAAATGTTAGCATTGAGCTAATTAATAACAAAACTTTTTGAGATGTGAAAAAGGAAGGCAATTGTTGAGGGGACTTGTGTAATTCCCTTTATTGGCAGCTGGAGATAAACAGTACACCTTTCCCTCATGCTTTCTTTGTTTAAATCCTGTAACAATCCTTTCCTCTGGGACTTTATGATTCTCTCATAGATCATACAAGCCAGCAAACCTGCATTAAGAAGGCAATTGGTTCCTTAGCTAAATGCATTGCCCACCATCCAAAGATTAGTGGCTTCTTCAGAATGTGCACATTTGTGTTCATGTCTGTGATTCCTATGCGTGCACATGGCCAGGGATCTTTCGTTCTGTTGTCCTCCTTTTTGGCAGCGCAAGTTGCCACATCTGGGTGAACTGATCACTTCCATGCTCACTTTAAAGCCTCTATAAACAATGGCCAACGAAATGAAGCCTGCAATCCTAAACCCACTCAAGAGAGACTTGGGGCAGTAAGTTTCTACTATCTCTCATAAGTTCTGCGTTTAACAGGTTTAGTGATTGCAAATGCCAGATGTTTTCTTACCTTCTGCAAATTATATGCTCCAGTGGAGTTCTATTGATGTGTTTGAAATCATGCCAGTGGTGCCCTGGAACCCAGGGATAGATTTTTTTAAATATATTTTTTATTGCACTGGAGGTCATTTTACATCTCCATACCTTTATAATTACAATTAACATTTTCCTTCTTCCAATACAAATTTCCCCCTTTCCCCCCCTTTCCCTCCCCCCACGGACCAATCCATAATATCATATTTTCAGCCATGAGCATAGCCTTTTCAGTTTTACTAAAGTCTCTTCGTTGGCTTCTCCTCTTTTCACCCAATTAATGTATGGGTTCCACTTAGTCTTCAGTTCCATTTCTTCTGTTTCTCCCATCGTCTGTTGTTTTAAGTATTCCAATACATCTGTTTGCACATATTCAAACACATAATTATTCCACCTGTCCATAGTCCACTTTGTTTTATCTTTCCATCCAAAAGCTATAACTGCGTGAGCCGCTAATATCATCGCTTTAAACATCTCTTGTTCACACTTTTCTACCTTCTCACAACCCATTATTCCCATAAACATCAGGTCTACAGTTACTTGAAGTCTAATCTTAAACAATTCTCTAATTTTACTAAGTATTTTGTTCCAAAATTCTATTACCCTTGGGCACTCCCACCACAAATGTAAGAACCACCCCTCTTTTGCGTTACAATGCCAACAATTCGGTCTCATTCCTTTGATCATATGTGCTATTTGGGGGGGTGTTCTGTACCACTTCAGCATTATTTTCCTTTCCAACTCTTTATATCTATCCATCTTCAACATTTTAATACCCTTCATCATTTTATTCACCATTTGTGTTGATATTGTGGTTTCTTTTGCCCATTTTGCCTGTATTATTCTAATCATAAATTCTTTATCTCTTATCATCATTCTGTATATTTTCCCTGCTAATCCTTTTCTAATATATGCTTCACTCTTTATTAACTCTTCCAATTCATTGTCCTCTCTTTTCATACATTCTCCCCAGCTTCCTTGTGTTACTGCTTCATATAGTCCCCTCAGTCCCAGCCAATGTCTTTGGCCCACTTCATCTAATACTCTCTGAAAAGGTTTCAAATTTCCTTGGTGATCTAATATGTCCTTCACTCTATAATAACCCTTATTTTTCATTTTTAACCCTAAATTACCATCTATGACACTTTCTTTCACACAGACTATTGGGGTCCATCTTGATTGTTTGTTCATCCACTTCATTTTCCATTTCTTCCAAGGAACCCAGGGATAGAGACCACAATGAAGCCACAGTATGATCAGCTGGTAGTAAGCCATGGTCTGTAGTTTACTGCGATGCAATTTTCAGAAACCAGCAAGATTAAAAGAATTGAACAGAACAATGATTCACCATGACTATAAACATCAATGATAGGGCTGTTGAATTAAAAAAAATTCGGTATAGTTCGGATTTGGCTGAATTCGGCCTGTTTAGATTCGGGATATGCTGAAGTCCGAACTCCCCCACTTCGGGTCCGTGCAATTCAGCGGGAATTCAAAGTTCGGGGAAAAAATTCGGCCGAATAAAGCCATTAAAAACACAACCGCGCCTTTCTGCAGCTCGGGGGGCATTTTTTGGGGTAGAGGTCCCAAACTTTCAGCGGAGCTTCTAAGGACCCTTCTTGCCAGACCCCCCAAGTTTTGTAAAGATTGGGTCAGGGGGGACTGAGATATGGGCCCCGAAAGGGGTCCTCCCACCCTTAATGTGCATCTCTGAGCAGAGCTTGCCGCCCACGCACAAAGCTCCCAGCCCCGACAAACAGCTGAGAAGTTTGCAAAGCAACACAACTGCAAAGCAACACAACTGCAAAGCAACACAACCATGCAAAGCAACACCTTTGCAACTATGCAAAGCATGGAAAGGGACAGAGGCAGCTAGCTATGCATAAGGAGCAGAAGGGGGTGGAATTTCCCCTTTTGCATCAGACTCGGGACCAGGCAAATGCATTCTTTAAGTCACCATTTGAAAACCAGTTTTGAGCAAGCAGCAAAATAGACCTAACCGATCTTATGAATGAGGGAAAACCTGAGGACACACTGAAGCCCCCCTCAAACCAGGGAGAGAGAGACTCAAGGGGGCACACCCCCCCCAGGCAGAACGGGCGAAAGCCCCCTTTGGCTTCCCCCCCACCCACAGAAACTGCTCCCTACCCCCCCACACACAGACTCTGCTTCCCCCCCACACACACAGACAGGAGAAAAAGTATAGATTAAAGCCCCCAAAGGGGTCTTACTGTGGCTGTCTTCTGTTCCATCAGGAGGGGCTGGGATGAGGACTGGGTAATCCAAGACAATTCCATTTAAGCACTGGACGTTTTGCTCTGGAGATGCATACAGGATCGGGTGATCCATTCATCCCAATAGGGAAAAGGGGAAAGCCCATATCTCGGGGGGCCCTGACCCAATGTTTACAAAACTTGGGGGGTCTCTTAAGAAGGCTTGTCTGAAGCTCTGCGGAAAGTTTGGGGTCTGTACCCCCAAAAATGCGCCCCCTGCAACCATGGAAAGAGAAAAGAGGGGAGCCAATATTTCTGCCCCCACTGAACCCATCTTTACAAAACTTGGGGGGTCTCTTAAGAAGGCTCATCTGAAGATATCTTGAAGGTCTGGGGGCTGCACCCCCAAAAAAGCGCCCCCTGCAGCCACAGAAATGGAAAAGGGGGGAGGGAAAAGGGGTGGAGCCCATATCTCGGGACCCCCTGACCCAAAGTCTACAAAACATGGGGGGTCTCTTAAGAAGGCTCGTCTAAAGCTCCGCTGAAAGTTTGGGGTCTGTACCCCCAAAAATGCATCCCCTGCAGCCACGGAAAGGAGCGAATGTGCACAAGCACCCCCCCTACACACACGAGGATTTCTCTCACTCTCTCTCTCCCCCCCTCCGGCCCGGCCGTGCATCAGCTGATTCCTCCAGTACTCAATCCTGACTGATTGGCCAGAAGAAGACCCAGCTTGGCCACCGATTGGCCAGGGGAGGAGAATGCTGCTTACTGACGGCCCTGAATTTGCCGGATTTATTCGTGAACTCCCGAACTCGCTGAATTCGGCTCCCCCGGTTTCCCCCCATTTTTGAGTTCGGTTCGTCCCGAACTAAAAACCACCGAATCAGGGGAAATTCGGCTGTTTTTCGGTTCGGGCCGAACCGAATAGACAGCCCTAATCAATGACAAGCATGCATTGTCTTAATGCTTGTCAAAATAACAATTGTCTGCTGTTCTTGCAGCAGGTTCTAATTTTTAATGGTAATTAGGTGATCAGTATTAACAACGTTTTAAACATTTCTCCTTTGTTTTTTTTTTTGTTTTTTTTTTTTGCTTCCAGTTTATAAAACAATACGTACGGATATTCAACAGGTTGAAATTAAACCAAAAGAGTTTTTGGTTTAATATTAAGAAGAACTTTCTGACAGAGTGGTTCCTTGGTGGAACAGGCTTCTTCGGGAGCAGAGGCTAGATGAACATCTGACAGCAATGCTGATTCTGTGAACGTAGGCAGATCAGGAGAGGGAGGGCAGGAAGGGATGAGCCAGTGCTCGACTCTGGTGGCCCTTCCTTCCTTGCCCAGGATAATGCTGAATGGCAAAAACATTGACTTTACATTTAATTGATGAGCGAGGGCATGTGGAAACTGCTTGCCCAAGAGTTCACTAGCCTTTGGGTAGAACGACACTGGCTCCAAACTTGGATCAGTACTATCACCGTTTTTATAGCTTGTGCATCAAGAATGTGCTGAGAGATGTTGTTCACCAACATCCTTCTCCTATGGTGGACAGCATGCAGATTCAGATGATGATGTTAGACTCCAAGAATTCCATCCCCTAGCACTTGGACTGCTCAGTGTCTGGTTTGGCCATTTCCCCCCATTCGCAAATAAGTCAGGGTGCTCATTGATCTAATTAGGTTTGAAAAATACCTATCCGGCACTAATGCTATCACAAAAGGGGTGCAAATATCCCTAAAACTGTGCAGGAACCCTTGCAGTTCAACCAAAAACAAATAATTATCCATATTAGACAAGTGAACCCCATAAACTTTACACAGGTGTGGAAGGGTAGATCTGATTCTGGGGTGAGGGACCGTAATTTCCTGTCAGCCACCACAGTTCTCTCCAAGTCCCTGTTAACATTTGCCCCAATACCCCAAATAAAGACACAAGATCATAGCATAGGTTTGACTAGTTTATTAAAATTAGCTGATCTACATCATCATTTATTAATGCTAATATTTAATTGAGGGCAAGCGGAGCTAGGCAGCCTGGCTATGGCTGCCTTTTTCTGGCATATCCACCCTGGCTCCAAACTTGTCCAGTGGCCACCACCAGCCTTGTTTATCCTTGCCTGTATATAATGTGCTGAGAGATGTCAAGCCCTATTCCCCTTCCCTTATGCACCATAAAGCCACTACCAGGTTCAGAAAGATGTTGTTCAGCACTAAAGGTGATCCTTTACAAACCCCATCCCACTGTAAAGCCAGTGATGTTCTGTTCAGGACACATCTTTCATCATGCCTGATGGTTCAGGGAGTTTGCTGCTCACCCTTACCTATCATGAGCAACCCACCTTATCCTTGCCAAACTAGTTGTGGCCTAAACAATCAGAGACCAGGCCTAATGAAAGCTTTTTAACCCCACCTATCTGAACATCATGAAGTAGGTTAAAAAAAAACAACACTCCACCCAATTGCCAATTCAGGAAGAAGCCCCCAAAAGTCCTGCTTGGCTCCAAATGGTGACCAGCTAATCCTGTGATATTCTTCAGCAGCAGGTGGCAAAAACTTGAGCACAAGGGGGAGGCACCAATATATAGCCTTTTCCTTCTGCCTTCTCTATTGGATGGCTGCTTCAAAATTCTTAGCCAATCCAGCCTTGTGCTTCATTTGAAGAGGGATTGGGGCAAACCAGTCCCTGGCTCAGTGGCTGTGAATGCCTCTTTTCCTTGCTTTATCCTAAAAGGTTTAAAAGTTTTCTTCCACACCCTTCTTGGTACCATCTATGACCATAAACTGATAACACCTGGGCACTACTTCCTAATTAATTCCAGGTCCAATGGGCCTGGTGGCTACATGATAATTGTAATTTGTGTCCAAGGAATAAGACCCTGTGTCCTGTTTGTGTCAGTCCATGTTCAGCCACTGCTGATTTCTCAGGTTGGCCTAGTCTGCAGTATCTTTCATGTTCTTTTATCCTTGTTTGTATGCTGCGTTTTGTGGTCCCGATGTAAACTTCTCCACAGCTGCAAGGTATACGATATACTCCTGCAGAGGTGAGGGGGTCTCTTTTGTCTTTTGCTGATCGTAGCGTTTGTTGTATTTTCTTGGTGGGTTTAAACACTGTTTGTAGGTTTAAACACTGTTTTTTCAAAAGTTTCTCAATCCTATCAGTGACTCCTTTAATAAATGGCAAGAATACCTTTCCTATGGGAGACTGTTTTTCCTGAGTTTTCTGATTTTTGTTTGGTTTAATGGCCCTTCTGATTTCATTCTTGGAATAGCCGTTTGCTAGCAGTGCGTGATTTAGATGATTAGTTTCTTCCTTGAGAAACCGTGGTTCACAGATCCGTCTTGCACGGTCCATTAATGTTTTGATTATTCCTCTTTTCTGTCGGGGGGTGGGGGTGGTTGGAGTGTTTAAACCCACCAAGAAAATACAACAAATTCTACGATCAGCAAAAGACAAACGAGACCACCTCACCTCTGCAGGAGTATATCGTATACCTTGCAGCTGTGGAGAAGTTTACATCGGGACCACAACACGCAGCATACAAACAAGGATAAAAGAACATGAAAGATACTGCAGACTTGGCCAACCTGAGAAATCAGCAGTGGCTGAACATGGACTGACACAAACAGGACACAGGGTCTTATTCCAAGACACTGAAAGACTGGACAATTCTACCAACTATTTTGTCAGATTGCACAGAGAAGCCATTGAAATTCATAAACATCAGCACAACTTTAACAGAAAAGAAGAGAGTTTAAGAATGAATAAGGCTTGGCTTCCTGTCCTAAAAAACCTCCAGACTAACAAAGACTATAGTCAACAATAGCCATGCAGATTAGCTTTGGACTTCACACATTAACAGATCACTTCAGGATACAATGGTTCCATATTAACATACCACACCGTCATTAGCACATTATCTTGATACTTACAGGACAATGACTAGCACATTACTTTTGCAGGACAATGACTCAGCTCAAACCCAACCCCTTTCTGACTGTATCTTCCTACACACTTGACACTGAGAGACACTGTCCTTCAGTGTTACTCCTCTGAAGATGCCTGCCACAGTTGCTGGCGAAACGTCAGGAAAGAAAATTCCAAGACCACGGTTACACAGCCCGGATAACCTACAAGAACCAATGAACTCTGACCGTGAAAGCCTTCGACAATATATAGTCCATGTTTGTATGACTGTGTGGTTTCTAGTAATCTTCTCGCAGGGCCAGCCCTTATGTAGATATTTGGTTCATTCCGTACTTCCTATTCTGAAGCAGTGATTATCCTTCGAGTCCCTGCTGTAATCTGTGAAATGATAACTTCTCCATCATCATCAAATTCTATTTGTTACTCAATACAAGGTATAGGCAAGTGAGATAAACATTTAGCAGTCACATTCTTGGCTCCTGGAAGATAAGCTGTTTCAGAATCAAAGACTGCGGACCTTGCAATCCATTTAGTAATCCTTGGAATGGTTCTACCAGAACCCTTTCTAGTCAGTAGGGCTGATAGAAGTTTGAGGTGAGATCAGTTTTCTACGCAACAGTTTTCTAAGGAGAAATTTTATGAAGCACAAAGAACAGAATGCACTTCCTCTGAGGTTCAGAATTTCACCACCAATTTGCTTTGTAGCTTGATGCAGGCAAGGAGACAACAAGAGGCAGCAACCATAATACAGGGTTTTATTCTTCTCTCCATATAGCCCCAGCTCTATTTTCTCCTTTATCTTTCTTTCCTCTCCCTTCTCTGCTTTCTTTTTCAGTATAGAGGGGTCTAGTCCACTCAGCAATAGACTGCAGACTCTGTAATGGGACAAACTTCTAAACACCAACAATGAAATAAACTACAGCCCCGTGGCGCAGAGTGTTAAGCTGAAGTACTGCAGTCAAAAGCTCTGCTCACGACCTGAGTTTGATCCTGACGGAAGTCGGTTTCAGGTAGCCGGCTCAAGGTTGACTCAGCTTTCCATCCTTCCGAGGTCGGTGAAATGAGTACCCAGCTTGCTGGGGGTAAAGGGAAGATGACTGGGGAAGGCAGTGGCAAACCACCCCGTAAACAAAGTCTGCCTTGGAAACGTCGGGAAGTGACGTCACCCCATGGGTCAGGAATGACCCAGTGCTTGCACAGGGGACCTTTACCTTTACCTTATATTAAAGCACAGCAAACACTGGTAAAAGGTCAGGCCAACCATGTGGTTACTTAATTTGAAGACGGTGGTACCAGCAATAACTGATCCTGTTTAAGCTGGATCTTTCCTTATTGATCAAATATGTTTTGTTCAGAGAGATATGTGACTTAGAACCCCCTTTTCAAAAATGTCCCAAATAAAGCTTCTTGCTGCATATGTTAAAAATAAGAAAGGGGTTAACACAATCATTATTTCCACATCCACACTGAAGTAGCTATGTGAAAGCACTGAGATGTGGTTAGTTTGCAAGTTACCATGCTCTGAATGGTAAACGTTTTCGTCAGGATGTGACAATCTGCTTTTTTTCTTGATCCAATGAAGATGCTACATTACAAAAATGGATTGATGACTGGTTGTACAAGTAATTTTTCCTAACAGCAAAATGTTCATTTTAAGTGTCTATAAGCTTAATTCCATCAGTGTATGTATGTCAAGATTTTATAGATTGCCATAAAACTAGAAAATGGAATACATTAATAAACTAATTGTGCATAATAGGGACTACATTTTGTGTGAATGGATGTCATGGATCACATCACATTCTTTAAAACGTAAAACAGTGAATACCCCAAATAATCACTGGAATAATCCTTCAAATACCTTGTGATTTGCATTGTCCAATTTGGAAACAATTTGTGTCTTTTTCAATAATTGGTTTTTTAATTTTTTTTTAAATCTTTCAAAGAAGGGACTGTGCGACTAAAGGGTGGAAGAAGCAGATGTGAAGGACGGGTTGAAGTGTATCACAAAAGAAAATGGGGAACAGTCTGCGATGATATGTGGGACATAAAAGATGCAAAGGTGGTGTGCAGGCAGCTTGGATGTGGAAAAGCTCTTGCAGCACCAGGCAAAGCTCAGTTTGGCCAAGGATCGGGCACAATGATCTTGGATGACGTACGCTGCAGTGGGAAGGAATTAAGACTGGAAGAGTGCCCCCACAGAGGCTGGGGACAGTATAACTGTGCTCTTAATGAAGCTGCTTCTGTCATCTGTTCAGGTACTGTTGGATTGGATGGGTATAAAATGTGAATATCCATGTGCCTCATATAGAGTAAAGCATCTTTGTTTTCATAAATGAATGGATTGTAGCTTTGTGTCCTACCCAAAGGGGAGCTCAAGGTAAAGGATCAGAAAACCTGTAATACAAGTTGGTTAATTCCTGGGTGGGGTCAGCTGTATAGTGATAGTTATCAATTTATCGATTTTGTCCCCTTTCTCTTACTTCTTGTGCTTAATTCTTCTAAGAACCAGGCATAGCTACTAGGGCACCCAAGTCAGGGAGAAGGAGAAGTTCTGGCCACATATTGAATGTTGAAAGCTGTGTGATTTTCACCTGACACCTTCCTCTTGTTTCCTTTTGCCAGAAAAAAGGCCAGGAGCCAGGGAACCAAGTGGTAAGAAGCAGTTTCTACCTCATCCAAAACATCAACAGTTTGTATCTGGTTGAAAAGTGGGAGGGTGGATGGATGGTTGGAGAGATACGTTACCCATTTCCTGCCCTCTGTTTGACAAAGCTTGATATAGGCCTGCAAATGATAGAAAGGCTTACAAGACTGTGAGAGATACAGCTGATACAGCTGAGATTCTAAGGCGTCCGAGTGGAACTAGCACTCTAGGGAACTCTATTAAACATCAGGCGTATCTTCCTTTATGGGCAGCCTTTGGGTGTCATGAAGCTGCTTGGAAGACATTCTCCTGTTGACAAGGGCCTAAATAAGTCGATATGCCTCAGACTTAGTTTTTGAATGATTTTTGATTTTCCTCTGGGTCTCCCCTTAGACTCCGAGAGCTTCATTCCTCTAAAAATCAAGCATAACTACTGGGTCACCCAAGTCAATGGATAAGGGAAGCTTCGGCCACATATTCATGTCCAACTTGAAAGTATTGTCATGATCGTAAAACACCTTTTTTTTCTTTCTCCTTGCCAGGAACAGCCACACCGGTTGGAGAGCCATCTGGTGAGAAGGGTTTTTTCATCACATTTGTGAAGTGAACTGGTTGGTTATCTAGGAACATTGGTGCTGGTTGATGGATTAATGGACAGATGTATAGGTGAATTTGTAGCTCGCTGCCTCTTACATCAAGAGACTTCAGTGTAAGGTTAAGGAATCCTGCTCTACAAGTGTGTCAATTCCTGATTGAGGGCCACATCCTCATGATATTGCACAATGACCAGGGTGCGGGGGGGTTGGGCCTTCCTTGTCCTTCATTCATCGTCACTCGAGGTACGCATGCCACTTCTTAAAACCCTCATGCATTTGACTAAGAAAAACAACACTGTTCAAAAGACGATAGTGTGTTCATGTTGAACCAGGAGGCTTTCGAACACTACCGGAGATGAGATCTATCTTCCCCTCACAGAGGGCAAACTTGGTACTTAACATCTTTTCAACGATGTTAAATTGCTGAAGATTAGAAGAAGAATTCCATATGCCTGAAAACTTGTGTTTGATTTGTGAGGAGTTATCGATCATTATTTTGTGTATCCTCTGACTCCCTGTTTTTTCTTCCACTAAGAACCAACCGCAGCGACAAGGAGACCTACGTCAGCGGGTAAGGAGACTTTTTGCCTCCTATTAATGTAAAGTTTGAAAGCAGTGTGATTTTCATCTGACACCTTCTTCTCCTTCCTTTTCACCAGAAAGAACCACCGGAACCGTGGGACCAACTGGTAAGAAGCGGTTTGCACCAAAGCCACGAAGTTAACGTCATAGAGTTTGGTGAAAAATGTTATGTATGGATGGATGGAAGGATGGGTCTGGGAGGGGGTGGGTGGATAAATGGATTGTAGCTTTGTATCCTACCCAAAGAGGAGCTCAAGGTAAATGTTCAGAAAACCTGTAATACAAGTTGGTGAATTCCTGGGTGGGGTCAGCTGTATCCTGATAGTTATCAATTTATCGATTTTGTCTCCTTTGTCTTACTTCGTTTGCTTAATTCTTCTAAGAACGAGGCACAGCTACTAGGGCACCCAAGTCAGGGAGAAGGAGAAGTTCTGGCCACATATTGAATGTTGAAAGCTGTGTGATTTTCATCTGACACCTTCCTCTTGTTTCCTCTTGCCAGAAAAAAGCCCAGGCGCCGGGGAACCAAGTGGTAAGAAGCAGTTTCTACCTCATCCAAAACGTCAACAGTTTGTATCTGGTTGAAAAGTGGGAGGGTGGATGGATGGTTGGAGAGATGCGTTACCCATTTCCTGCCCTCAGTTTGACGAGGCTTGACATAGGCCTGCAAATGATAGAAAGGCTTGCAAGACTGTGAGAGATACAGCTGATATTCTAAGGCGTCCGAGTGGAACTAGCACTTGGGAACTCTATTAAACATCAGGAGTATCTTCTTTATGGGCAGCCTTTGGGTGTCATGAAGCTGCTTGGAAGACATTCTCCTGTTGACAAGGGCCTAAATAAGTCGATATGCCTCGGATTAATTTTTTGAATGATTTATGAATTTCCTCTGGGTCTCCCCTTAGACTCCAAGTGTTTCATTCCTTTAAAAATCAAGCATAACTCCAGAGTCACCCAAGTCAGTGGATAAGGGGAAGCTTTGGCCACATATTCATGTCCAACTTGAAAATATTGTCATGATCGTAAAACACCTTTTTCTTCTTTCTCCTTGCCAGGAACAGCCACACCGGTCGGAGAGCCATCTGGTGAGAAGGGTTTTTTCATCACATTTCTGAAGAGAACTGGTTGGTTATCTAGGAACATTGGTGCTGGTTGATGGATTAGTGAACAGATGTATAGGTGTATCTGTAGCCCTCTGCCTCTTACGTCAGGAGACTTAAGTGTTAGGTTCAGGAATCCTGCTCGACAAGTGTGTCAATTCCTGATTGTGGGCCACATCCTCATGATATTGCACAAAGACGTGGGGGTGGGGGGTTGGCTCTTCTTTGTCGTTCGTTCATCGTCGATCGAGGTACGCGTGCAACATCTCAAAACCCTCATGTATTTGGCTAGGGAAAAAAACGTTCAAACGATGAGAGCATTTTCCCATTGAGCAAGGAGGCTTTCGAAGGCCAACGGAGATGAGATCTGTCTTTCACTCGTGGAGGGCCGCCTTGGTACTTTAGCTTCTTGGGAAACCATCTCTTTTCCATGATGTTAAATTGCTGAAGATTAGAAGAAGAATTCCATATGCCTGAAAACCTGTGTTTCGTTTGTGAGGAGTTATCGATCATTATTTTGTGTTTCCTCTGACTCCCTGTTTTTTCTTCCCCTAAAACCAACCGCAGCGACAAGGAGACCTACGTCAGCGGGTAAGGAGACTTTTTGCCTCCTATTAATGTAAAGTTTGAAAGCAGTGTGAATTTGATCTGACACCTTCTTCTCCTTCCTTTTCGCCAGAAAAAACCACCGGAACTGTGGCACCAACTGGTAAGAAGCGGTTTGCACCACAGCCACAAAGTTAATGTCATAGAGTTTGGTGAAAAATATTATGTATGTATGTATGGAAGGACGGGCCTGGGAGGGGGTGGGTGGATAAATCGATTATAGCTTTGTATCCTACCCAAAGGGGAGCTCAAGGTAAAGGTTCAGAAAAGCTGTAATACAAGTTGGAGAATTCCCTGGTGGGGTCAGCTGTATCCTGATAGTTATCAAGTTATCGATTTCCCCCCTTTGTCTTAGTTCTTGTGCTTAATTCTTCTAAGAACCAGGCATAGCTACTAGGGCACCCAAGTCAGTGAGAAGGAGATGTTCTGGCCACATATTGAATGTTGAAAGCTGTGTGATTTTCATCTGACACCTTCCTCTTGTTTCCTCTTGCCAGAAAAAAGCCCAGGAGCCGGGGAACCAAGTGGTAAGAAGCAGTTTCTACCTCATCCAAAACATCAACAGTTTGTATCTGGTTGAAAAGTGGGAGGGTGGATGGATGGTTGGAGAGATACGTTACCCATTTCCTGCCCTCTGTTTGACAAAGCTTGATATAGGCCTGCAAATGATAGAAAGGCTTACAAGACTGTGAGAGATACAGCTGATACAGCTGAGATTCTAAGGCGTCCGAGTGGAACTAGCACTCTAGGGAACTCTATTAAACATCAGGCGTATCTTCCTTTATGGGCAGCCTTTGGGTGTCATGAAGCTGCTTGGAAGACATTCTCCTGTTGACAAGGGCCTAAATAAGTCGATATGCCTCAGACTTAGTTTTTGAATGATTTTTGATTTTCCTCTGGGTCTCCCCTTAGACTCCGAGAGCTTCATTCCTCTAAAAATCAAGCATAACTACTGGGTCACCCAAGTCAATGGATAAGGGAAGCTTCGGCCACATATTCATGTCCAACTTGAAAGTATTGTCATGATCGTAAAACACCTTTTTTTTCTTTCTCCTTGCCAGGAACAGCCACACCGGTCGGAGAGCCATCTGGTGAGAAGGGTTTTTTCATCACATTTGTGAAGTGAACTGGTTGGTTATCTAGGAACATTGGTGCTGGTTGATGGATTAATGGACAGATGTATAGGTGAATTTGTAGCCTGCTGCCTCTTACATCAAGAGACTTCAGTGTAAGGTTAAGGAATCCTGCTCTACAAGTGTGTCAATTCCTGATTGAGGGCCACATCCTCATGATATTGCACAATGACCAGGGTGCGGGGGGGTTGGGCCTTCCTTGTCCTTCATTCATCGTCACTCGAGGTACGCATGCCACTTCTTAAAACCCTCATGCATTTGACTAAGAAAAACAACACTGTTCAAAAGACGATAGTGTGTTCATGTTGAACCAGGAGGCTTTCGAACACTACCGGAGATGAGATCTATCTTCCCCTCACAGAGGGCAAACTTGGTACTTAACATCTTTTCAACGATGTTAAATTGCTGAAGATTAGAAGAAGAATTCCATATGCCTGAAAACTTGTGTTTGATTTGTGAGGAGTTATCGATCATTATTTTGTGTATCCTCTGACTCCCTGTTTTTTCTTCCACTAAGAACCAACCGCAGCGACAAGGAGACCTACGTCAGCGGGTAAGGAGACTTTTTGCCTCCTATTAATGTAAAGTTTGAAAGCAGTGTGATTTTCATCTGACACCTTCTTCTCCTTCCTTTTCACCAGAAAGAACCACCGGAACCGTGGGACCAACTGGTAAGAAGCGGTTTGCACCAAAGCCACGAAGTTAACGTCATAGAGTTTGGTGAAAAATGTTATGTATGGATGGATGGAAGGATGGGTCTGGGAGGGGGTGGGTGGATAAATGGATTGTAGCTTTGTATCCTACCCAAAGAGGAGCTCAAGGTAAATGTTCAGAAAACCTGTAATACAAGTTGGTGAATTCCTGGGTGGGGTCAGCTGTATCCTGATAGTTATCAATTTATCGATTTTGTCTCCTTTGTCTTACTTCGTTTGCTTAATTCTTCTAAGAACGAGGCACAGCTACTAGGGCACCCAAGTCAGGGAGAAGGAGAAGTTCTGGCCACATATTGAATGTTGAAAGCTATGTGATTTTCATCTGACACCTTCCTCTTGTTTCCTCTTGCCAGAAAAAAGCCCAGGCGCCGGGGAACCAAGTGGTAAGAAGCAGTTTCTACCTCATCCAAAACGTCAACAGTTTGTATCTGGTTGAAAAGTGGGAGGGTGGATGGATGGTTGGAGAGATGTGTTACCCATTTCCTGCCCTCAGTTTGACGAGGCTTGACATAGGCCTGCAAATGATAGAAAGGCTTGCAAGACTGTGAGAGATACAGCTGATATTCTAAGGCGTCCGAGTGGAACTAGCACTTGGGAACTCTATTAAACATCAGGAGTATCTTCTTTATGGGCAGCCTTTGGGTGTCATGAAGCTGCTTGGAAGACATTCTCCTGTTGACAAGGGCCTAAATAAGTCGATATGCCTCGGATTAATTTTTTGAATGATTTATGAATTTCCTCTGGGTCTCCCCTTAGACTCCAAGTGTTTCATTCCTGTAAAAATCAAGCATAACTCCAGAGTCACCCAAGTCACTGGATAAGGGGAAGCTTTGGCCACATATTCATGTCCAACTTGAAAATATTGTCATGATCGTAAAACACCTTTTTCTTCTTTCTCCTTGCCAGGAACAGCCACACCGGTCGGAGAGCCATCTGGTGAGAAGGGTTTTTTCATCACATTTCTGAAGAGAACTGGTTGGTTATCTAGGAACATTGGTGCTGGTTGATGGATTAGTGAACAGATGTATAGGTGTATCTGTAGCCCTCTTCCTCTTACGTCAGGAGACTTAAGTGTTAGGTTCAGGAATCCTGCTCGACAAGTGTGTCAATTCCTGATTGTGGGCCACATCCTCATGATATTGCACAAAGACGTGGGGGTGGGGGGTTGGCTCTTCTTTGTCGTTCGTTCATCGTCGATCGAGGTACGCGTGCAACATCTCAAAACCCTCATGTATTTGGCTAGGGAAAAAAACGTTCAAACGATGAGAGCATTTTCCCATTGAGCAAGGAGGCTTTCGAAGGCCAACGGAGATGAGATCTGTCTTTCACTCGTGGAGGGCCGCCTTGGTACTTTAGCTTCTTGGGAAACCATCTCTTTTCTATGATGTTAAATTGCTGAAGATTAGAAGAAGAATTCCATATGCCTGAAAACCTGTGTTTCGTTTGTGAGGAGTTATCGATCATTATTTTGTGTTTCCTCTGACTCCCTGTTTTTTCTTCCCCTAAAACCAACCGCAGCGACAAGGAGACCTACGTCAGCGGGTAAGGAGACTTTTTGCCTCCTATTAATGTAAAGTTTGAAAGCAGTGTGAATTTGATCTGACACCTTCTTCTCCTTCCTTTTCGCCAGAAAAAACCACCGGAACTGTGGCACCAACTGGTAAGAAGCGGTTTGCACCACAGCCACAAAGTTAATGTCATAGAGTTTGGTGAAAAATATTATGTATGTATGTATGGAAGGACGGGCCTGGGAGGGGGTGGGTGGATAAATCGATTATAGCTTTGTATCCTACCCAAAGGGGAGCTCAAGGTAAAGGTTCAGAAAAGCTGTAATACAAGTTGGAGAATTCCCTGGTGGGGTCAGCTGTATCCTGATAGTTATCAAGTTATCGATTTCCCCCCTTTGTCTTAGTTCTTGTGCTTAATTCTTCTAAGAACCAGGCATAGCTACTAGGGCACCCAAGTCAGTGAGAAGGAGATGTTCTGGCCACATATTGAATGTTGAAAGCTGTGTGATTTTCATCTGACACCTTCCTCTTGTTTCCTCTTGCCAGAAAAAAGCCCAGGAGCCGGGGAACCAAGTGGTAAGAAGCAGTTTCTACCTCATCCAAAACGTCAACAGTTTGTATCTGGTTGAAAAGTGGGAGGGTGGATGGACGGTTGGAGAGATGCGTTACCCATTTCCTGCCCTCTGTTTGATGAAGCTTGACATAGGCCTGCAAATGATAGAAAGGCTTACAAGACTGTGAGAGATACAGCTGATACAGCTGAGATTCTAAGGCGTCTGAGTGGAACTAGCACTTGGGAACTCTATTAAACATCAGGCGTATCTTCCTTTATGGGCAGCCTTTGGGTGTCATGAAGATGCTTGGAAGACATTCTCTGTTGACAAGGGCCTAAAAAGGTCGATATTCCTCAGACTTAGGTTTTGAATGATTTTTGAATTTCCTCCGGGTCCCCCCTTAGACTCCAAGTGTTTCATTCCTGTAAAAATCAAGCATAACTCCAGAGTCACCCAAGTCAGTGGATAAGGGGAAGCTTTGGCCACATATTCATGTCCAACTTGAAAGTATTGTCATGATCGTAAAACACCTTTTTTTTCTATCTCCTTGCCAGGAACAGCCACACCGGTCGGAGAGCCATCTGGTGAGAAAGGTTTTTTCATCACATTCGTGAAGAGAAGTGGTTGGTTATCTAGGAACATTGGTGCTGGTTGATGGATTAATGAACAGATGTATAGGTGTATCTGTAGCCCTCTGCCTCTTACGTCGGGAGACTTAAGTGTTAGGTTCAGGAATCCTGCTCGACAAGTGTGTCAATTCCTGATTGTGGGCCACATCCTCATGATATTGCACAAAGACATGGGGGTGGGGGGTTGGCTCTTCTTTGTCGTTCGTTCATCATCGATCGAGGTACGCGTGCAACATCTCAAAACCTTCATGTACTTGGCTAAGGAAAAAAACATTCAAACGATGAGAGCATTTTCACATTGAGCCAGGAGGCTTTCGAACGCCAATGGAGATGAGATCTGTCTTTCACTCGTGGAGGGCCGCCTTGGTACTTTAGCTTCTTGGGAAACCATCTCTTTTCCACGATGTTAAATTACTGAAGATTAGAAGAAGAATTCCATATGCCTGAAAACCTGTGTTTCGTTTGTGAGGAGTTATCGATCATTATTTTGTGTTTCCTCTGACTCCCTGTTTTTTCTTCCCCTAAATCCAACCGCAGCGACAAGGAGACCTACGTCAGCGGGTAAGGAGACTTTTTGCCTCCTATTAATGTAAAGTTTGAAAGCAGTGTGAATTTGATCTGACACCTTCTTCTCCTTCCTTTTCGCCAGAAAAAACCACCGGAACTGCGGCACCAACTGGTAAGAAGCGGTTTGCACCACAGCCACAAAGTTAACGTCATAGAGTTTGGTGAAAAATGTTATGTATGTATGGATGGAAGGACGGGCCTGGGAGGGGGTGGGTGGATAAATCGATTGTAGCTTTGTATCCTACCCAAAGGGGAGCTCAAGGTAAAGGTTCAGAAAAGCTGTAATACAAGTTGGAGAATTCCCTGGTGGGGTCAGCTGTATCCTGATAGTTATCAAGTTATCGATTTCCCCCCTTTGTCTTAGTTCTTGTGCTTAATTCTTCTAAGAACCAGGCATAGCTACTAGGGCCCCCAAGTCAGTGAGAAGGAGATGTTCTGGCCACATATTGAATGTTGAAAGCTGTGTGATTTTCATCTGACACCTTCCTCTTGTTTCCTTTTGCCAGAAAAAAGCCCAGGAGCCGGGGAACCAAGTGGTAAGAAGCAGTTTCTACCTCATCCAAAACGTCAACAGTTTGTATCTGGTTGAAAAGTGGGAGGGTGGATGGATGGTTGGAGAGATGCGTTACCCATTTCCTGCCCTCTGTTTGACGAAGCTTGACATAGGCCTGCAAATGATAGAAAGGCTTACAAGACTGTGAGAGATACAGCTGATACAGCTGAGATTCTAAGGCGCCTGAGTGGAACTAGCACTCTTGGGAACTCTATTAAACATCAGGCGTATCTTCCTTTATGGGCAGCCTTTGGGTGTCATGAAGCTGCTTGGAAGACATTCTCCTGTTGACAAGGGCCTAAATAAGTCGATATGCCTCGGATTAATTTTTTGAATGATTTATGAATTTCCTCTGGGTCTCCCCTTAGACTCCGAGAGCTTCATTCCTCTAAAAATCAAGCATAACTACTGGGTCACCCAAGTCAATGGATAAGGGGAAGCTTCGGCCACATATTCATGTCCAACTTGAAAGTATTGTCATGATCGTTAAACACCTTTTTCTTCTTTCTCCTTGCCAGGAACAGCCACACCGGTCGGAGAGCCATCTGGTGAGATGGGTTTTTTCATCACATTTGTGAAGAGAACTGGTTGGTTATCTAGGAACATTGGTGCTGGTTGATGGATTAGTGAACAGATGTATAGTTGTATCTGTAGCCCTCTGTCTCTTACGTCAGGAGACTTAAGTGTTAGGTTCAGGAATCCTGCTCGACAAGTGTGTCAATTCCTGATTGTGGGCCACATCCTCATGATATTGCACAAAGACGTGGGGGTGGGGGGTTGGCTCTTCTTTGTCGTTCGTTCATCGTCGATCGAGGTACGCGTGCAACATCTCAAAACCCTCATGTATTTGGCTAGGGAAAAAAACGTTCAAATGATGAGAGCATTTTCACATTGAGCAAGGAGGCTTTCGAAGGCCAACGGAGATGAGATCTGTCTTTCACTCGTGGAGGGCCGCCTTGGTACTTTAGCTTCTTGGGAAACCATCTCTTTTCCATGATGTTAAATTGCTGAAGATTAGAAGAAGAATTCCATATGCCTGAAAACCTGTCTTTCGTTTGTGAGGAGTTATCGATCATTATTTTGTGTTTCCTCTGACTCCCTGTTTTTTCTTCCCCTAAAACCAACCGCAGCGACAAGGAGACCTACGTCAGCGGGTAAGGAGACTTTTTGCCTCCTATTAATGTAAAGTTTGAAAGCAGTGTGAATTTGATCTGACACCTTCTTCTCCTTCCTTTTCGCCAGAAAAAACCACCGGAACTGTGGCACCAACTGGTAAGAAGCGGTTTGCACCACAGCCACAAAGTTAATGTCATAGAGTTTGGTGAAAAATGTTATGTATGGATGGATGGAAGGACGGGCCTGGGAGGGGGTGTGTGGATAAATCGATTGTAGCTTTGTATCCTACCCAAAGGGGAGCTCATGGTAAAGGTTCAGAAAAGGTGTAGTACAAGTTGGAGAATTCCCTGGTGGGGTCAGCTGTATCCTGATAGTTATCAAGTTATCGATTTTTCCGAGCTTCCGGTGGTGTGCTGGGATGAGTATGACGTTCTCTCAGGCTGTCCTGAGAGAAATCCAAGTTTGCGCTAATTTAGGGGTGATATATGCACCCCAATCCGACCCTTGCAAGTGGGTCGGACAGCAGGAATTCCCTGCAGCCCGCAAACGCAGTTTGACCTCCCAAAGACTCTGAGGGAGCTTTTTATAAGTCCCCCAGAGCTTTGGACGCCGGTCCTGCAAGGGCAATTGCGAGGGCAATTAGGGAAAGGAATCGCCAAAACGCAGCTTTGGCACAAGGCTCTACCCTCCACCACCTTAACACCAACACAAGGACTATTTTAAGAAAAAAACCTCACCTCTCGATGCCCAAGTGAGTACAAAGAACCCTTCGTTTTTTACTGGCATCACCGTACAACTGGGGGGTAGATGAAGATATTCCCAGTGCCCTTGCTCCTCCCTTATCTCAATCGGGAAAGTTTGATTCGTAAATTCCATCAGGATTAGCGGCAGGAGCCTTATCAGACAGATCAGCTTAAATCAAAACAAAGAGTTGGAAGGACGCTTAGATGATGGACTAAAATTTCCACCAATGAGAAGCAACTTCGAGGGAAGGGGAGGGTGAATTTCTTCCTGATTTTCTGGTGAAAAAGAGTTTCCTGCCACGTTAGCAGCAAGGGATTCATCAGACCGGAAGCCCCTCTATACCACCCTCTCTATCATCTGAGTCACAACAACAGGAAGCAAGCTGGAGGACCGGATTCGCGTCGCACTTGAGTTACACAGAAATAGTTCCTAAAGGAAACAGCCATCGAGATGAGGCGGTAGAAGGTCCACGGCAAATACAACTTCCGGAATACTTCCTGGTAGACCCAACCTAGAGCGTCCAATAAAACTCGTTGGTATTTCAAAACTTTATTAAGCTGTTTTAAAGCCAAATTTAGCTCTTTTCAACCCGAAGAAATTATCAAGCTGATCATTGAATTACCCTCTATTAACTACCACCTGGACGGCCCTGTCTGAAGATATGACTTTTACCAGTCTTATTCCAATGTAAATGTCTGGAACTCGACCCCGCTCTGGCTCATTGCATAGCCCTGCCTATACTAAACTGAAGGACTCAGTACAAGTTTTAGCCATGGATAAGAAATTACAAGATATGTTAGCCAAACAAACAGAGGCAACAAATAAGCAGCTTGAACAGATGTCTACACAGATGTCTACACAGATGGCACAGTTAACTTCTAAGATGACAAACCTAGGTCAAGCATCTCAAGCTATTGATCACAAATTGGGTGTGATAACAGGAGATCTTAAAGAAGTAAAAACCCAAATGAGCATTATGCAGTCAGATATGCAAACAATGGACTTATCAATAAAGAAAGTGATGGAAGAGCATAAGGATACAAAGAAAAAATTAGTAAGCCAAGAAAAACAGATTGAAACAATACAATTAAATCAGATAACTGTAAAAGATCAAATAGCAATGATGGAGATGAGAGTGAGAGAGACCAACCTTCGTCTGCGCAACCTTCCAGATATGATGGGAGACAACAAAGAAACTGTAATCCCAAATCTGGCTTACCTGTTTCAGATGGATGAACAAGAATTGAACCAAGCTATTAACAGAGTATACAGAATACCATTACCTGCTAGAATGAAAAGATCTAAGCCAAGAGACCTGATGATAGTGTTTTATGACACTAGGATCAAGGATAAGATCATGAAGATGCATTATGACAACCCAGTGTCAGCAGGAGATATTCCTCTAATTTTATTAAAGGACATACCAAGACATTTACTTTCACAGAGGAATAATTACAAAGAATTTGTGTCTGTTTTGAAAGCTAATGGTATTAAATATCATTGGATTATGCCACAAGGCTTGGCTTTTACCTACAAAGAAATGAAAATGACAATTACATCTACAGCAGATGTGGGAAAATTTCTGAGAAAATATAAATCAGACCTTAAAGGATTAACTGGGGATCAAAAGGAAGAGGAAGAAGAACAACAACAAGAAGAAGAATCACAGGGAGCAGCAGGAGGAACTAAATTATAGACTGTATATTTTGCTTCAACAATCACTGTACCATGGCAAAAGTAATTTCTTGGAATGTGAATGGTTTGAATGAAAAAACTAAAAGGGCTAGAATTTTTAAATATTTACAGAAGTATAAATACTCCCTAATCTGTTTACAAGAGACTCATATAGCAAAAAAACACAAAAAATATTTGGATAGGCAAGTGCTTGGACAAGCATTTGTGGCATCGGCTGAAACAAAAACTAAGGGAGTAGTAATATATGCTCATCCTAGCCTTAGTCCTGAACTACTATATAAAGACAACGAAGGGAGAATTGTAATTATAAAAACTAAAATATTGGGGCAAAAGACGATTGTGGTAGGAATATATGCTCCCAATGAAGGAAAAACAAAATTCTATGGACAATTGCATGAACTGATCTCTCAGTTCGCCAATGACCAGATTTTATTGATGGGTGACTTAAATGGTGTTACTCTCCCAACTTTGGACAAAAAAACAAAAGCAAAAGACGAAAATGAAGGATGTTTACCTAAAACTTTCTTCACC
The DNA here is from genome assembly GCF_029931775.1 of Euleptes europaea. Taxonomy (NCBI): domain Eukaryota; kingdom Metazoa; phylum Chordata; class Lepidosauria; order Squamata; family Sphaerodactylidae; genus Euleptes; species Euleptes europaea. The sequence continues at coordinate 68,748,812 of NC_079316.1, forward strand.
ATGGCTACAGAATTGGAACTACAAGACATCTGGAGAACAATGAACACTACAGCCAAAGAATATACCTTTTATTCAGCGAGACACGACTCACACTCCAGAATAGATATGATTTGGTCTAGTAAATCAATATTCACGCAACTACGTAAAATACATATTTTACCAAGAACTTTTTCTGATCATAATCCGATTACATTTGAGTGGAACAATAAACAAGCATTTAGATGGAGATTGAATGATAAACTTTTAAAGGAAAACAAGATTCAAAAAGAATTATATGATCTGATTAAATATTTTTTTGAAGCCAATCTTAATGGAGAAACTACGTTGAATACAGTGTGGGATGCGTTTAAAGCAGTTCTAAGAGGATTTATGATACAGAAACATGCAGCGTGGAGGAAAACTCAACTACAACTTACCAACAATATACTTTGGGATTTACAAAATTTGGAACAAAAACTTGTTATGGCGTTACAAGAAGAAGAGAAAAATGAAATACAAATGAAGATTTCTGTATCTAAACATCAATTAAATTTGGTCATAATGGAGGAAATGAATAAGAACTTAAAATTTGCCAAACAAAAATATTTTGAACATGCTAATAAACCTGGGAAATTTTTAGCAACACAATTGAAAGACTCATTTCAGAAGAAGATTATAACAAAAATTCAAACTGCTAAAGGACCAGTTCATTCAACTATAGATATACAAAAAGAATTTGTTTCATTTTACACTAAGCTGTATCAGAAAGAAAATATCTCCAAACAGAAAATAGATAAGTTTTTAAGTTCAATACAGATGAATATTCTTTCAATAGACCAACGAGAATGGATAGACGCTCCAATTACAAGGGAAGAAATACAAGAAGCAATAATGAAACAAAAGACGGATAAGACACCTGGACCAGATGGAATAACTGCTTTATTTTATAGAACATTTAGTGACAACTTAGCAGACTTCTTTGTATCACTTTGCCATACAATTTTGGATAAGGGAGTAGCCCCAGAAACTTGGTCGCATGCATACATATCGTTGATACCCAAGGAAGGAAGAGACCCAGAAAGAACATCAAATTATAGACCTATTTCGTTGTTAAATGTGGACTATAAGATTTATGCCTTGATCTTATCGAATAGGATAAGAAAATTTATCAAAGACCTTATACATGAAGATCAGGCGGGCTTTGTTCCAGGAAGGCAAATTAAAGATAATATAAGAATCTTATTGGACTCATTAGAATATTATGACCAGAATATACAACGATCAGCCGCCTTTGTATTTTTGGATGCGGAAAAAGCCTTTGATATGGTCTCATGGGACTTTATGGAAAAAACATTGGTAAAATTAAATTTTGGAGACCGTTTTTTGAAAGGTATATCAGCCATTTATACATCCCAACATGCGAAAATTTTGGTGAATGAATCAATGTCGGAAAATTGTCAAATTAAGAAAGGAACTAGACAAGGCTGTCCTTTGTCTCCGTTATTATTTTTGTTGGTGTTGGAAACACTATGTTGTAAACTAAGGAGTATGGAGGACATTCGTGGTCTAAAAATTAAAAAACATGAATTTAAATTGAGAGCATTCGCGGATGACCCCCTGTTAATTCTGGAAAACCCAACACAATCAATGAAGTTACTACAAGAGACTCTGGACGACTTTGGGGAAATATCGGGATTTAAAGTCAATCAAGAAAAAACAAAGACAATATTCAAAAATTTATCAGAAATAGAACAACAGGAATTCAGTACGTTTACAGGTTGGGAGAAGGCCAATAAAGTTAAATACTTGGGAATCTGGATCTCAGCGAAGAACAAAGAACTGTTAACCAACAACTACCTTAAATTATGGGGTAAAATAAAAACTGATATGATTATTTGGTCAAATAAAAAGTTGTCACTATTGGGACGTATTTCAACAATTCAAATGAATGTGTTACCAAGGATGCTCTTCTTATTCCAAAACTTGCCTATAATATCACATGTTAAATACTTTGATACTTGGAGGAAAGACATTTTAAATTTCATCTGGCAAGGAAAAAACCGAGGATTGCTTATAGATATCTGGTGGACCTTAAAGTTAGAGGAGGCTTAGCACTACCAAACTTTCAACTTTACGCTGAAGCGGTAGCCTTAACATGGCTAAAAGACTGGATAACCTTATCAAATACACGTTTACTGGAGCTTGAAGGCTTTAATAATATTAGTGGATGGCATGGCTATTTATGGTATGATAAAATTAAGATACAAGCATCATTTAGGAATCATATAATCAGGTCCTCTCTACTGCGCATCTGGATGAAATACAAACATATTTTGGAACCAACAACTTCGATGTGGATTTCACCGCAAGAAATGTTAACACTTCGACCACTTAGACCGGACAAATTCATAATTTACCAGGAATTAATTAATTGGGAGGGGAAAAAATGTTCATTAAAGGAATTTCAATTTCTCAAAGAGGATTTACAATGGTTGCAATATTGTCAGATTAAATCAGTTTTTGTACAAGATATGAAAAATGGATTTTCTAAAGAAAAGTCCCCTTTCCACAAGATGTTACTAGAGAACAATCTGAAATTGATCTCTAAAATGTACAATCTACTCTTAACATTATATTGTGAGCAGGAGACAATTAAACCAACTATGATTGATTGGGCTCAAAATATTGGACATGATATTCCTTTAAACAAATGGGAAAGACTTTGGTCAAAAGACTTGAAAGGAATAAATGCGCAATCAATTCGAGAAAACATTTATAAAATGATGTATAGATGGCATTTAACACCTAAGAAGATGGCAAAGATATATAAAGTGATATCCCCCAAATGTTGGAAATGCAATAAGGAAATTGGTTCCTTTCACCATATGTGGTGGACTTGTGATAAAGCTAAAGACTTTTGGGATATGATATACAATGAACTGAGACTAATAGTACAAAAAAATATACCCAAAACACCAGAAATGATGCTATTAAGTATGATACCTGACGACTTGCTAATACAAAGAACTTTTTTGATTTATGCTACAACAGCTGCGAGACTGCTTTATGCAGCAAAATGGTAGGGGGCAGAAATTCCCGAGAAAAAAGACTGGATTGGGAAAATGTTCGAATTGGTGGAAATGGCAAAACTTACAGCTATTTTAAATGAAAAAGACAAAGTTCGATTCTTAGGGGAATGGGAGGATTGGATGAAATACTGTGAATATGAATTAAAACTGGGGAAAATGGAAGAATACTTATTAATCTGATCTAGAAGATACAATTAATATTAAGAGTTATAATCATATAGATTAATAGAAAATGTTTTATGAAAGTTAAATGAATTTATAACAGTTAAGATCAGACCAATTACGATGGGATGAATATTTTATTAAGAGGCGGAGAGAGGTGATGGGGAAATCATAAATTTTCCGCTAATTTGTTTTTTTTTTGTTATGAATTCAAGAAATTATAACAATATAGAGTTAGAATTTTGATTTTGAATTTCATATTGCTTTTACTGTTGTTTACTATCATGGAAAATTTGTATTATAAAAACCAATAAAATTATTATTAAAAAAAAAGTTATCGATTTTTCCCCTTTGTCTTAGTTCTTGTGCTTAATTCTTCTAAGAACCAGGCATAGCTACTAGGGCACCCAAGTCAGTGAGAAGGAGATGTTCTGGCCACATATTGAATGTTGAAAGCTGTGTGATTTTCATCTGACACCTTCCTCTTGTTTCCTCTTGCCAGAAAAAAGCCCAGGAGCCGGGGAACCAAGTGGTAAGAAGCAGTTTCTACCTCATCCAAAACATCAACAGTTTGTATCTGGTTGAAAAGTGGGAGGGTGGATGGATGGTTGGAGAGATGCGTTACCCATTTCCTGCCCTCTGTTTGATGAAGCTTGACATAGGCCTGCAAATGATAGAAAGGCTTACAAGACTGTGAGAGATACAGCTGGTACAGCTGAGATTCTAAGGCGTCTGAGTGGAACTAGCACTTGGGAACTCTATTAAACATCAGGCGTATCTTCCTTTATGGGCAGCCTTTGGGTGTCATGAAGATGCTTGGAAGACATTCTCTGTTGACAAGGGCCTAAAAAGGTCGATATGCCTCAGACTTAGTTTTTGAATGATTTTTGAATTTCCTCCGGGTCCCCCCTTAGACTCCAAGTGTTTCATTCCTGTAAAAATCAAGCATAACTCCAGAGTCACCCAAGTCAGTGGATAAGGGGAAGCTTTGGCCACATATTCATGTCCAACTTGAAAGTATTGTCATGATCGTAAAACACCTTTTTTTTCTTTCTCCTTGCCAGGAACAGCCACACCGGTCGGAGAGCCATCTGGTGAGAAAGGTTTTTTCATCACATTTGTGAAGAGAAGTGGTTGGTTAACTAGGAACATTGGTGCTGGTTGATGGATTAATGAACAGATGTATAGGTGTATCTGTAGCCCTCTGCCTCTTACGTCGGGAGACTTAAGTGTTAGGTTCAGGAATCCTGCTCGACAAGTGTGTCAATTCCTGATTGTGGGCCACATCCTCATGATATTGCACAAAGACGTGGGGGTGGGGGGTTGGCTCTTCTTTGTCGTTCGTTCATCATCGATCGAGGTACGCGTGCAACATCTCAAAACCTTCATGTATTTGGCTAAGGAAAAAAACATTCAAACGATGAGAGCATTTTCACATTGAGCCAGGAGGCTTTCGAACGCCAACGGAGATGAGATCTGTCTTTCACTCGTGGAGGGCCGCCTTGGTACTTTAGCTTCTTGGGAAACCATCTCTTTTCCATGATGTTAAACTGCTGAAGATTAGAAGAAGAATTCCATATGCCTGAAAACCTGTGTTTCGTTTGTGAGGAGTTATCGATCATTATTTTGTGTTTCCTCTGACTCCCTGTTTTTTCTTCCCCTAAAACCAACCGCAGCGACAAGGAGACCTACGTCAGCGGGTAAGGAGACTTTTTGCCTCCTATTAATGTAAAGTTTGAAAGCAGTGTGAATTTGATCTGACACCTTCTTCTCCTTCCTTTTCGCCAGAAAAAACCACCGAAACTGCGGCACCAACTGGTAAGAAGCAGTTTGCACCACAGCCACAAAGTTAATGTCATAGAGTTTGGTGAAAAATGTTATGTATGTATGGATGGAAGGACGGGCCTGGGAGGGGGTGTGTGAATAAATCGATTGTAGCTTTGTATCGTACCCAAAGGGGAGCTCAAGGTAAAGGTTCAGAAAAGCTGTAATACAAGTTGGAGAATTCCCTGGTGGGGTCAGCTGTATCCTGATCGGGGTGGGGTCATCTGTTATCGATTTTCTCCCATTGTCTTAGTTCTTGTGCTTAATTCTTCTAAGAACCAGGCATAGCTACTAGGGCACCCAAGTCAGTGAGAAGGAGAAGTTCTGGCCACATATTGAATGTTGAAAGCTGTGTGATTTTCATCTGACACCTTCCTCTTGTTTCCTCTTGCCAGAAAAAAGCCCAGGAGCCGGGGAACCAAGTGGTAAGAAGCAGTTTCTACCTCATCCAATACATCAACAGTTTGTATCTGGTTGAAAAGTGGGAGGGTGGATGGATGGTTGGAGAGATGCGTTACCCATTTCCTGCCCTCTGTTTGATGAAGCTTGACATAGGCCTGCAAATGATAGAAAGGCTTACAAGACTGTGAGAGATACAGCTGATACAGCTGAGATTCTAAGGCGTCTGAGTGGAACTAGCACTTGGGAACTCTATTAAACATCAGGCGTATCTTCCTTTATGGGCAGCCTTTGGGTGTCATGAAGATGCTTGGAAGACATTCTCTGTTGACAAGGGCCTAAAAAGGTCGATATGCCTCAGACTTAGTTTTTGAATGATTTTTGAATTTCCTCCGGGTCCCCCCTTAGACTCCAAGTGTTTCATTCCAGTAAAAATCAAGCATAACTCCAGAGTCACCCAAGTCAGTGGATAAGGGGAAGCTTTGGCCCCATATTCATGTCCAACTTGAAAGTATTGTCATGATCGTAAAACACCTTTTTTTTCTTTCTCCTTGCCAGGAACAGCCACACCGGTCGGAGAGCCATCTGGTGAGAAGGGTTTTTTCATCACATTCGTGAAGAGAAGTGGTTGGTTATCTAGGAACATTGGTGTTGGTTGATGGATTAATGAACAGATGTATAGGTGTATCTGTAGCCCTCTGCCTCTTACGTCGGGAGACTTAAGTGTTAGGTTCAGGAATCCTGCTCTACAAGTGTGTCAATTCCTGATTGTGGGCCACATCCTCATGATATTGCACAAAGACGTGGGGGTGGGGGGTTGGCTCTTCTTTGTCGTTCGTTCATCGTCGATCGAGGTACGCGTGCAACATCTCAAAACCTTCATGTATTTGGCTAAGGAAAAAAACATTCAAACGATGAGAGCATATTCACATTGAGCCAGGAGGCTTTCGAACGACAACGGAGATGAGATCTGTCTTTCACTCTTGGAGGGCCGCCTTGGTACTTTAGCTTCTTGGGAAACCATCTCTTTTCCACGATGTTAAATTGCTGAAGATTAGAAGAAGAATTCCATATGCCTGAAAACCTGTGTTTCGTTTGTGAGGAGTTATCGATCATTATTTTGTGTTTCCTCTGACTCCCTGTTTTTTCTTCCCCTAAAACCAACCACAGCGACAAGGAGACCTACGTCAGCGGGTAAGGAGACTTTTTGCCTCCTATTAATGTAAAGTTTGAAAGCAGTGTGAATTTGATCTGACACCTTCTTCTTCTTCCTTTTCGCCAGAAAAAACCACCGGAACTGCGGCACCAACTGGTAAGAAGCGGTTTGCATCACAGCCACAAAGTTAATGTCATAGAGTTTGGTGAAAAATGTTATGTATGTATGTATGGAAGGACGGGCCTGGGAGGGTGTGTGTGGATAAATCGATGGTAGCTTTGTATCCTACCCAAAGGGGAGCTCAAGGTAAAGGTTCAGAAAAGCTGTAATACAAGTTGGAGAATTCCCTGGTGGGGTCAGCTGTATCCTGATAGTTATCAAGTTATTGATTTTTTACCTTTGTCTTAGTTCTTGTGCTTAATTCTTCTAAGAACCAGGCATAGCTACTAGGGCACCCAAGTCAGTGAGAAGGAGATGTTCTGGCCACATATTGAATGTTGAAAGCTGTGTGATTTTCATCTGACACCTTCCTCTTGTTTCCTCTTGCCAGAAAAAAGCCCAGGAGCCGGAGAACCAAGTGGTAAGAAGCAGTTTCTACCTCATCCAAAACGTCAACAGTTTGCATCTGGTTGAAAAGTGGGAGGGTGGATGGATGGTTGGAGAGATGCATTACCCATTTCCTGCCCTCTGTTTGATGAAGCTTGACATAGGCCTGCAACTGATAGAAAGGCTTACAAGACTGTGAGAGATACAGCTGATACAGCTGAGATTCTAAGGCATCTGAGTGGAACTAGCACTTGGGAACTCTATTAAACATCAGGCGTATCTTCCTTTATGGGCAGCCTTTGGGTGTCATGAAGATGCTTGGAAGACATTCTCTGTTGACAAGGGCCTAAAAAGGTCAATATGCCTCAGACTTAGTTTTTGAATGATTTTTGAATTTCCTCCGGGTCCCCCCTTAGACTCCAAGGGTTTCATTCCTGTAAAAATCAAGCATTACTCCTGGGTCACCCAAGTCAGTGGATAAGGGGAAACTTTGGCCACATATTCATGTCCACCGTGAAAGTATTGTCATGATCGTTAAACACCTTTTTTTTCTTTCTCCTTGCCAGGAACAGCCACACCGGTCGGAGAGCCAGCTGGTGAGAAGGGTTTTTTTCATCACATTCGTGAAGAGAACTGGTTGGTTATCTAGGAACATTGGTGCTGGTTGATGGAATAATGAACAGATGTATAGGTGTATCTGTACCCCGCTGCCTCTTACGTCGAGAGACTTAAGTGTTAGGTTGAGGAATCCGGCTCTACAAGTGTGTCAATTCCTGATTTTGGGCCACATCCTCATGATATTGCACAAAGACGTGGGGGTGGGGAGTTGACTCTTCTTTGTCGTTCGTTCATCGTCGATCGAGATACGCGTGCAAATGATAGAAAGGCTTACAAGACTGTGAGAGATACGGCTGATACAGCTGAGATTCTAAGGCGTCCGAGTGGAACTAGCACTCTTGCGAACTCTATTAAACATCAGGCGTATCTTCCTTATTTTTTTTTAATATATATTTTTTATTTGTAAAATTGTGGAATACAGAAGGGGAAAAAAGGGGAGGATAAACATTAGTAAATAGAAACATTATAATATATAAAAACCATATAACAAATTCCGTTAAAAATAAACTCATCATATTTTAAATATTAATCATTTGTAGAGCTGTATCTAGTTAACTGTATCTGGTTAAAAAAGTACATGTTGAAATATAGGAATCATTCAGATTAAGTATCTGTTACACATTGAAAATATAGTAAAACCTTTGGTTTATTTAACAGACGGTGAAGCTGATCTTCTTATTTAGCATGACTAAAAATTTATATAAGTATAGAATGACTCCCACTTTTCATCGAATTGTTCTGTGAATTCATTGAACTTTGGGTTTAAAACAAAAGTCATTTTGGCCATACTAGCGTAGTCCAACATTTTTTCTTTCCAATCCTCTATTTCTGGTGTATCCATTTGTTTCCAAGTTCTTGCTAGAACCGTTCTAGCAGCCGTTGTGGCATACTTAAAGACATCATGAAATTTCGAAGGAATATTTGGTGGTACCATGCTAAGAAGATAATATTTGGGGTCAAATGTTATCTTTGTTTTCATTATCATCTGAAGTTCCCGGTGGATCTTTTTCCAATACGTCTGTAATTTGGGACAAGTCCACCAGACATGAAAATAAGAGCCATCTGTGTCTTGACATTTCCAGCAGACACCTTTTTTCCGAGAAGAAGACATCTGAGAGATCATATTTGGAGTCAAATACCATCTGTAAAAATTTTTATACCAATTTTCTTTCACCTCTTGGCACACAGTATATTTCAATTCTGAGGTACATAATTTTCCCCAGGATTCCATATTAATCATTTCACCAAAGTTTTGCATCCACTTTATCATGTTGATTTTGACTTGTTCTTCTTCTGTGTCATATTTCAAAAGGAGTTTGTAAATTTTTCCTAATAAATGAGAGTCATTCTTAGATATTATCTGTTCAAATTCTGTCAGTTCTCGGAATGGCTGAGGATATAAACAATCTTTTTGTAAGTTAGATATCAATTGAAAATAGGTCAACCAATTAAGTTTTTGAAATTTTTCTTGAAGTTTGACTTGACTTTTGATTTCTCCTGTAGGCTCTATCATATCATTGTAGGTAAAATGGACACCCGGTTTCAATCTAACGTTGTCATGGTAGGCTTCAATCGGAGACATTATGGATAGTGGAAAGGGACTTATCCTTTTCTTATACTTTTTCCATACTTTCAATATCGCCTGCTTGATATCACAATCTTCCATTGTTTTATCTTTTTGAGTTATTATTGTAGGGTCCCACAGGACTTTGTGGAATCCTTGTCCGAGATCCGCTCATTCTAAAATGAGGTGTCTATTTTTTGGATATTTTATCCATTCTGCAATCCAGGTTAAGCAAGCAGCATGATAATATAATTTGAGATTAGGTAATGCCAACCCTCCTCTTTTCTTTTCATCTTGTAGAACTTTGAATCTAATTCTCGGCTTTTTCGCATTCCACACAAACCGGTTGATTTGTTTTTGCCAATTTTCTATTATTTTGTCTGGTACGTCAATCGGAAGAAATTGAAACAAAAAATTTAGTCTCGGAAGTACGTTCATCTTTACCACCGATATCCTTCCTAACCAGGAGATATTCATCTTGGACCATAGATTAAGATCTTTCTCTATTTCTCCCCAGATTTTCAAGTAATTCGACTTTAGAAGTGTCTTGTTCTGTGAAGATATTCTGACACCCAAGTATTTAATTGAATCCTTCGTTATTTGACATCCAGTAATTCCTTTAATGTAATTGTCTTTATTAATTGTAGTGTTAAAAGTCAAGATTTTTGACTTTGTTTTATTCAATTTGTAGCCAGAATACTTTGCAAATTCCATAATATGATGGTATACATGTGGAAGAGTTTGTTCAGGATTTTGACAAATTAGTACAACATCATCTGCGTAACTTTTAATTTTATGCTCTTCGTTTCCTACTGTAAAGCCTCTAATTTTCGGATCATTTCTTATGTAATTCGCAAGAACCTCCATTGATAGATCAAAAAGAAAAGGAGAAAGTGGGCATCCTTGCCTTGTACCTTTTGTAATGTTAAATTCTGTTGAGAGACGACCGTTTATTAAAGGCGTGACTTTTGGGCCGAATATATTGTGTTAAAAACAGTAAGAAGAGTGTCTCCACAATTCATTTGTTGTAGTGTTTTTGAGATGAAATACCAAGAAACATTGTCAAATGCTTTTTCTGCATCTAGAAAAATCATAGCGGTTTTTAATGATTTCGACTTTGTATATTTAATTGCACTGAGAATCAATCGTACATTGTCTTTCATAAGTCTCTTTGGGATGAAACCAGTCTGGTCTGGATGCACCAATTTGGTAATGTGATGTTGGAATCTTTTGGTAATTATAGAAACAAAAATTTTGTAGTCAATGTTCAACAAGGAGATTGGTCTGTAAGCCTGAGGAAGATATTGATCGGAGCCTTCTTTTGGTATCAAAGATATATGCGCTTCTTGCCAGGACTGTGGAATCTTTCCCTGTTCAATTACCTCATTATACAAAGAGAGTAAAACCGGTGTTTGTTGTTGTTCAGAGAGCTTATAAAATTGTGGTGTGATCCCATCTGGACCTGGTGCCTTATCTGGTTTCAAATTGTGAATGGCATCAACTATTTCTTGTGTTGTTATCTTCTGATTAAGGCTCTCTAGTTCCTCTGGTAGTAACTTAGGTAATTGTGCATCTGATAGATAACTCATTAGCCCTTGTACTTGCAAATCATCCTTCGCATATAATTGCTTATAGTAATCAACAAATATTTGCGCCGGTTATCTTCCTTTTCTTCTCTTGTTGTCGAAGTTGATTGGCTAAAAATCGGCCAGATTTATTTGCTCTTTCAAAAATTCTTTGCTTGGCATATTTAACTTTCATTTTGATTTCTTCTGTTTCTATTACCTCGATTTGGTGTTTAATCATCTTGATATCACAAAGGGTGGATTTATCTGACTTGATTTGAGTTTTTATTTCCAATATTCTTAGTTGATCGTGAAGATCTTTAAGTTTCTTTTGTTTGTCTTTTCTGATTTTGGAATTTAAAGCTATCATTTTCCCTCTGATATATGTTTTACTGGCATCCCATACGACAAAATCTGACATGCCTGGAGTCTTATTTAAAGTAAAAAACTCTTTCACATCACGTTTACATTGTTCAAATATCTGTTTTTTTCTCAGTATTTGGTAGTTCATCCGCCATCTCCTGATACCTGTTCTTCCTCTTAAGAGAGTCAATTCAATCGGATTGTGGTCTGACAAAATTCTAGGTGCAATCTGTATCCTGTCCACACTTGTTATCATAGATCTGGAAATCCAACACATATCAATCCTAGAATATGATCCATGACGATTTGAATAAAATGTAAAATCTTTTGTTCTTGGGTTCTTCGTTCTCCAGACATCAATTAAGTTGAATTCTTTCATGAATTTGAAGACAATCTTCGGTAATTTTCCAGATAAACTATTGTGAGATTTGTCAATCATTGGGTTTATTACCACGTAAAAATCTCCTAGAAGTATGATTTCTCCTTGATGATGGTCTACAAGATTCTCAAACAGTGTTTCATAGAAACTTTCCTTTGCAGCATTCGGAGCATATATGTGGACCAGCGTGAAACATATTCCATCTATTCCAGAAAGAATTAAAATCTGATAGCATCCATCCGAGTCTGCTATATGAGTCTTGACGGTTAAAATTTTCTCATTAATATAGGTAGCTAGGCCTCTCTTCTTCACTTGGGCGGACGCTAAATAAGGGGATCCAAGATGGTTTGTCTGTAAAAAAATTTCATGTTCTTTTTTTATATGAGTTTCTTGAAATCAGACAATGTCATTCTTTTGTTTCTTTAAACAATGGAGGCTCTCTTTCTTTTATTAGGAGAATTAAAACCGTTAATATTCAATGATACAATTTGTAAATGGTCCATGATGAATCAAATCTAAAGCGCTGCTGCTTGGTCTAATTTGTCTCCTTCAGTGGTTTTCTTTTGTTTTCGCAATTCCCGTTTTTCAAGTGGTTTTTCTTTATCTTTTTGAGTTTGTTGGGTGCTGCTGGAACTTGTTCCCGGAGTGTCCTCCGATTCTTTTGGAATAAAGGTGTTTTTAGTTCCTCAAGTAATTCTTCTGCTTGGAGTTGGTTGTGAACTATTCTTTTCCCTTGTGGCAATGAAATTTCTAAGGAATATGGAATGAGCCAACGGAACCTAATCTGCTTCTTCATCAATTCTTGTTTTAACTTGGTATATTCTTTCCTTTTAGTTAGAACACTTCCCGGGAGGTCAGATAAAATCTGTATTGAATTCCCTTCCCAAACTAAGGGATTGTTTCTTTGTGTCCTAAGCAGCAGATCTCTGGTTCTTTTGTGAACAAATCTTACCAAAATGTCCCTGGGTTTGTTGTATTTAGTGGCATAGGATGAGTTTATTCTATAACAATATTCCAGTAAGGTGCCATCGTCATCAAATTCGTAATTTTCATGGAGCAGTGTTCTGATATCTGACTCCAAGCTGGTTTTTCCAAATCGTTCAGGAATCCCACGAAATTTAATATTTTTGTCTCTAAACTTTACTTCGTGTGCATCAGCTTTGATTGACAGGTCTTGGATTAATTTGGATTGTTCTGAAAGCTCTGTAGTGTGTTGCACTACTGAGGTCTCTATTTCTTCTTGCTTTTGTTTGATTTTGACTATTTCCAGAAAGTTGAGTTCAAGCTTTTCTTCAACCTTTGCAATACTTTGAAGCACCTTCTGCTCAGAGTCTTGAATTGTTTTCTTTAGAGAAGTTTCCATATCCAGTATCATCTCTTGAGTATGCAAAAAAAAAATCCTGATTTTCTTTGGCCATAACCGAACTTTTTTTCTGGAGATTCTCTAGAGTAGGCTTGAATTTTGCAACGTCAACCTCTTGCTCTTCTTCTTTGGAAATCTCAAAGTCTTCTAGAAATTTCTTTTGTTGTTTGCCTTTCAATTTTTGAGATTGCCGGTGTGCGAAACTTGTAAATCTTTTCCTCATAATAATTAGAAACCTGTAAGAGTATCAGTTCCAATTTCACACCCTCAAAATTGTTGTTCCCTTCACACTCCAAACCACACAGTACAATATAATAGATAGTAGGTGAAATCAATAGACTAGTTAATTCAATTATTGGTTCAATCTATACAATCAATTAATGTAACTTAAGGCGTATCTTCCTATATGGGCAGGCTTTGGGTGTCATGAAACTGCTTGGAAGACATTCTCCTGTTGACAAGGGCCTCAAAAGGTCGATATGCCTCAGACTTAGTTTTTGAATGATTTTTGAATTTCCTCCGGGTCCCTCCTTAGACTCCAAGTGTTTCATTCCTGTAAAAATCAAGCATAACTCCTGGGTCACCCAAGTCAGTGGATAAGGGGAAGCTTTGGCCACATATTCATGTCCAACTTGAAAGTATTGTCATGATCGTTAAACACCTTTTTTTTCTTTCTCCTTGCCAGGAACAGCCACACCGGTCGGAGAGCCATCTGGTGAGAAGGGTTTTTTCATCACATTCGTGAAGAGAACTGGTTGGTTATCTAGGAACATTGGTGCTGGTTGATGGATTAATGAACAGATGTATAGGTGTATCTGTAGCCCGCTGCCTCTTACGTCGGGAGACTTAAGTGTTAGGTTCAGGAATCCTGCTCTACAAGTGTGTCAATTCCTGATTGTGGGCCACATCCTCATGATATTGCACAAAGATGTGCGGGTGGGGGGTTGGCTCTTCTTTGTCGTTCGTTCATCGTCGATCGAGGAACGCGTGCAACGTCTCAAAACCCTCCTGTATTTGGCTAAGGAAGAAAACGTTCAAACGATGAGAGCATTTTCACATTGAGCCAGGAGGCTTTCGAACGCCAACGGAGATGAGATCTGTCTTTTACACGTGGAGGGCCGCCTTGGTACTTTAGCTTCTTGGGAAACCATCTCTTTTTGAGGATGTTAAATTGCTGAAGATTAGAAGAAGAATTCCGTATGCCTGAAAACTTGTGTTTCGTTTGTGAGGAGTTATCGATCATTATTTTGTGTTTCCTCTGACTCCCTGTTTTTTCTTCCCCTAAAACCAACCGCAGCGACAAGGAGACCTACGTCAGCGGGTAAGGAGACTTTTTGCGTCCTATTAATGTAAAGTTTGAAAGCAATGTGAATTTGATCTGACACCTTCTTCTTCTTCCTTTTCGCCAGAAAAAACCACCGGAACTGCGGCACCAACTGGTAAGAAGCGGTTTGCACCACAGCCACAAAGTTAATGTCATAGAGTTTGGTGAAAAATGTTATGTATGTATGGATGGAAGGACGGACCTGGGAGGGGGTGGGTGCATAAATCGATTGTCGCTTTGTATCCTACCCAAAGGGGAGGTCAAGGTAAAGGTTCAGAAAAGCTGTAATACAAGTTGGAGAATTCCCTGGTGGGGTCAGCTGTATCCTGATAGTTATCAATGTATCGATTTTTCCCCTTTGTCTTACTTCTTGTACTTAATTCTTCTAAGAACCAAGCGTAGCTAATAGGGCACCCAAGTCAGTGAGAAGGAGAAGTTCTGGCCACATATTGAATGTTGAAAGCTGTGTGATTTTCATCTGACACCTTCCTCTTGTTTCCTTTTGCCAGAAAAAAGCCCAGGAGCCGGGGAACCAAGTGGTAAGAAGCAGTTTCTACCTCATCCAAAACGTCAACAGTTTGTATCTGGTTGAAAAGTGGGAGGGTGGATGGATGGTTGCAGACATGCGTTACCCATTTCCTGCCCTCTGTTTGACGAAGCTTGACATAGGCCTGCAAATGATAGAAATGCTTACAAGACTGTGAGAGATACAGCTGATACAGCTGAGATTCTAAGGCGTCCGAGTGGAACTAGCACTCTTGGGAACTCTATTAAACATCAGGCGTATCTTCCTTTATGGGCAGCCTTTGGGTGTCATGAACTGCTTGGAAGACATTCTCCTGTTGACAAGGGCCTCAAAAGGTCGATATGCCTCAGACTTAGTTTTTGAATGATTTTTGAATTTCCTCCGGGTCCCCCCTTAGACTCCACGTATTTCATTCCTGTAAAAATCAAGCATAACTCCTGGGTCACCCAAGTCAGTGGATAAGGGCAAGGTTTGGCCACATATTCATGTCCAATGTGAAAGTATTGTCATGATCGTTAAACACCTTTTTTTTTCTCCTTGCCAGGAACAGCCACACCGGTCGGAGAGCCATCTGGTGAGAAGGGTTTTTCCATCACATTCGTGAAGAGAACTGGTTGGTTATCTAGGAACATTGGTGCTGGTTGATGGATTAATGAACAGATATATAGGTGTATCTGCAGCCCGCTGCCTCTTACGTAGGGAGACTTAAGTGTTAGGTTCAGGAATCCTGCTCGACAAGTATGTCAATTCCTGATTGTGGGCCACATCCTCGTGATATTGCACAAAGACGTGGAGGTGGGAGTGTGCTCTTCTTTGTCGTTCGTTCATCGTCGATCGAGGTACGCGTGCAACGTCTCAAAAAGCTCATGTATTTGGCTAAGGAAGAAAACGTTCAAACGATGAGAGCATTTTCACATTGAGCCAGGAGGCTTTCGAACGCCAACGGAGATGAAATCTGTCTTTCACTCGTGGAGGGCCGCCTTGGTACTTTAGCTTCTGGGGAAACCATCTCTTTTCGACAATGTTAAATTGCTGAAGATTAGAAGAAGAATTCCATATGCCTGAAAACCTGTGTTTCGTTTGTGAGGAGTTATCGATCATTATTTTGTGTTTCCTCTGACTCCCTGTTTTTTCTTCCCCTAAAACCAACCGCAGCGACAAGGAGACCTACGTCAGCGGGTAAGGAGACTTTTTGCCTCCTATTAATGTAAAGTTTGAAAGCAGTGTGAATTTGATGTGACACCTTCTTCTCCTTCCTTTTCTCCAGAAAAAACCACCGGAACTGCGGCACCAACTGGTAAGAAGCGGTTTGCACTACAGCCACAAAGTTAATGTCATAGAGTTTGGTGAAAAATGTTATGTATGGATGGATGGAAGGACGGGCCTTGGAGGGGGTGGGTGGATAAATCGATTGTAGCTTTGTATCCCACCCAAAGGGGAGCTTCAATAATACAAGTTGGAGAATTCCCTGGTGGGGTCAGCTGTATCTTGATAGTTATCAATTTATCGACTTTTCCCCTTTGTCTTACTTCTTGTGCTTAATTCTTCTAAGAACCAGGCATAGCTACTAGGGCACCCAAGTCAGTGAGAAGGAGAAGTTCTGGCCACATATTGAATGTTGAAAGCTGTGTGATTTTAATCTGACACCTTCCTCTTGTTTCCTTTTACCAGAAAAAAGCCCAGGAGCCGGGGAACCAAGTGGTAAGAAGCAGTTTCTACCTGATCCAAAACGTCAAGTTTGTATCTGGTTGAAAAGTGGGAGGGTGGATGGAAGGTTGGAGAGATGAGTTACCCATTTCCTGCCCTCTGTTTGACGAAGTTTGACATAGGCCTGCAAATGATAGAAAGGCTTACAAGACTGTGAGAGATACAGCTGATAGAGCTGAGATTCTAAGGCGTCCGAGTGGAACTAGCATTCGTGGGAACTCTATTAAACATCAGGCGTATCTTCCTTTATGGGCAGCCTTTGGGTGTCATGAAGCTGCTTGGAAGACATTCTCCTGTTGACAAGGGCCTCAAAAGGTCGATATGCCTCAGACTTAGTTTTTGAATGATTTTTGAATTTCCTCCGGGTCACCCCTTAGACTCCAAGTGTTTCATTCCTGTAAAAATCAGCCATAACTCCTGGGTCACCCAAGTCAGTGGATAAGGGGAAGCTTTGGCCACATATTCATGTCCAACGTGAAAGTATTGTCATGATCGTTAAACACCTTTTTTTTTCTCTTTGCCAGGAACAGCCACACCGGTCGGAGAGCCATCTGGTGAGAAGGGTTTTTTCATCACATTTGTGAAGAGAACTGGTTGGTTATCTAGGAACATTGGTGCTGGTTGATGGATTAATGAACAGATGTATAGGTGTATCTGTAGCCCGCTGCCTCTTACGTCGGGAGACTTAAGTATTAGGTTCAGGAATCCTGCTCGACAAGTGTGTCAATTCCTGATTGTGGGCCACATCCTCGTGATATTGCACAAAGACGTGGAGGTGGGAGTGTGCTCTTCTTTGTCGTTCGTTCATCGTCGATCGAGGTACGCGTGCAACGTCTCAAAAAGCTCATGTATTTGGCTAAGGAAGAAAACGTTCAAACGATGAGAGCATTTTCACATTGAGCCAGGAGGCTTTCGAACGCCAACGGAGATGAAATCTGTCTTTCACTCGTGGAGGGCCGCCTTGGTACTTTAGCTTCTGGGGAAACCATCTCTTTTCGACAATGTTAAATTGCTGAAGATTAGAAGAAGAATTCCATATGCCTGAAAACCTGTGTTTCGTTTGTGAGGAGTTATCGATCATTATTTTGTGTTTCCTCTGACTCCCTGTTTTTTCTTCCCCTAAAACCAACCGCAGCGACAAGGAGACCTACGTCAGCGGGTAAGGAGACTTTTTGCCTCCTATTAATGTAAAGTTTGAAAGCAGTGTGAATTTGATGTGACACCTTCTTCTCCTTCCTTTTCTCCAGAAAAAACCACCGGAACTGCGGCACCAACTGGTAAGAAGCGGTTTGCACTACAGCCACAAAGTTAATGTCATAGAGTTTGGTGAAAAATGTTATGTATGGATGGATGGAAGGACGGGCCTTGGAGGGCGTGGGTGGATAAATCGATTGTAGCTTTGTATCCCACCCAAAGGGGAGCTTCAATAATACAAGTTGGAGAATTCCCTGGTGGGGTCAGCTGTATCTTGATAGTTATCCATTTATCGACTTTTCCCCTTTGTCTTACTTCTTGTGCTTAATTCTTCTAAGAACCAGGCATAGCTACTAGGGCACGCAAGTCAGTGAGAAGCAGAAGTTCTGGCCACATATTGAATGTTGAAAGCTGTGTGATTTTAATCTGACACCTTCCTCTTGTTTCCTTTTATCAGAAAAAAGCCCAGGAGCCGGGGAACCAAGTGGTAAGAAGCAGTTTCTACCTGATCCAAAACGTCAAGTTTCTATCTGGTTGAAAAGTGGGAGGGTGGATGGATAGTTGGAGAGATGAGTTACCCATTTCCTGCCCTCTGTTTGACGAAGTTTGACATAGGCCTGCAAATGATAGAAAGGCTTACAAGACTGTGAGAGATACAGCTGATAGAGCTGAGATTCTAAGGCGTCCGAGTGGAACTAGCATTCTTGGGAACTCTATTAAACATCAGGCGTATCTTCCTTTATGGGCAGCCTTTGGGTGTCATGAAGCTGCTTGGAAGACATTCTCCTGTTGACAAGGGCCTCAAAAGGTCGATATGCCTCAGACTTAGTTTTTGAATGATTTTTGAATTTCCTCCGGGTCCCCCCTTAGACTCCAAGTGTTTCATTCCTGTAAAAATCAGCCATAACTCCTGGGTCACCCAAGTCAGTGGATAAGGGGAAGCTTTGGCTACATATTCATGTCCAACGTGAAAGTATTGTCATGATCGTTAAACACCTTTTTTTTTTCTCCTTGCCAGGAACAGCCACACCGGTCGGAGAGCCATCTGGTGAGAAGGGTTTTTTCATCACATTTGTGAAGAGAACTGGTTGGTTATCTAGGAACATTGGTGCTGGTTGATGGATTAATGAACAGATGTATAGGTGTATCTGTAGCCCGCTGCCTCTTACGTCGGGAGACTTAAGTATTAGGTTCAGGAATCCTGCTCTACAAGTGTGTCAATTCCTGATTGTGGGCCACATCCTCGTGATATTGCACAAAGACGTGGAGGTGGGAGTGTGCTCTTCTTTGTTGTTCGTTCATCGTCGATCGAGGTACGCGTGCAACGTCTCAAAAAGCTCATGTATTTGGCTAAGGAAAATACGTTCAAATGATGAGAGCATTTTCACATTGAGCCAGGAGGCTTTCGAACGCCAACGGAGATGAGATCTGTCTTTCACTCGTGGAGGGCCGCCTTGGTACTTTAGCTTCTGGGGAAACCATCTCTTTTCGACAATGTTAAATTGCTGAAGATTAGAAGAAGAATTCCATATGCCTAAAAACTTGTGTTTCGTTTGTGAGGAGTTATCGATCATTATTTTGTGTTTCCTCTGACTCCCTGTTTTTTCTTCCCCTAAAACCAACCGCAGCGACAAGGAGACCTACGTCAGCGGGTAAGGAGACTTTTTGCCTCCTATTAATGTAAAGTTTGAAAGCAGTGTGAATTTGATCTGACACCTTCTTCTCCTTCCTTTTCTCCAGAAAAAACCACCGGAACTGCGGCACCAACTGGTAAGAAGCGGTTTGCACCACAGCCACAAAGTTAATGTCATAGAGTTTGGTGAAAAATGTTATGTATGGATGGATGGAAGGACGGGCCTTGGAGGGGGTGGGTGGGTAAATCGATTGTAGCTTTGTATCCTACCCAAAGGGGAGCTTCAATAATACAAGTTGGAGAATTCCCTGGTGGGGTCAGCTGTATCCTGATAGTTATCAATTTATCGATTTTTCCCCTTTGTCTTACTTCTTGTGCTTAATTCTTCTAAGAACCAGGCATAGCTACTAGGGCATCCAAGTCAGTGAGAAGGAGAAGTTCTGGCCACATATTGAATGTTGAAAGCTGTGTGATTTTGACCTGACACCTTCCTCTTGTTTCCTTTTACCAGAAAAAAGCCCAGGAGCCGGGGAACCAAGTGGTAAGAAGCAGTTTCTACCTCATCCAAAACGTCAAGTTTGTATCTGGTTGAAAAGTGGGAGGGTGGATGGATGGTTGGAGAGATGAGTTACCCATTTCCTGCCCTCTGTTTGACGAAGTTTGACATAGGCCTGCAAATGATAGAAAGGCTTACAAGACTGTGAGAGATACAGCTGATAGAGCTGAGATTCTAAGGCGTCCGAGTGGAACTAGCACTCTAGGGAACTCTATTAAACATCAGGCGTATCTTCCTTTATGGGCAGCCTTTGGGTGTCATGAAGCTGCTTGGAAGACATTGTCGTGTTGACAAGGGCCTCAAAAGGTCGATATGCCTCAGACTTAGTTTTTGAATGATTTTTGAATTTCCTCCGGGTCCCCCCTTAGACTCCAAGTGTTTCATTCCTGTAAAAATCAAGCATAACTCCTGGGTCACCCAAGTCAGTGGATAAGGGGAAGCTTTGGCCACATATTCATGTCCAACGTGAAAGTATTGTCATGATCGTTAAACACCTTTTTTTTTTCCTCCTTGCCAGGAACAGCCACACCGGTCGGAGAGCCATCTGGTGAGAAGGGTTTTTTCATCACATTCGTGAAGAGAACTGGTTGGTTATCTAGGAACATTGGTGCTGGTTGATGGATTAATGAACAGATGTATAGGTGTATCTGTAGCCCGCTGCCTCTTACGTCGGGAGACTTAAGTGTTAGGTTCAGGAATCCTGCTCGACAAGTGTGTCAATTCCTGATTGTGGGCCACATCCTCGTGATATTGCACAAAGACGTGGAGGTGGGAGTGTGCTCTTCTTTGTCGTTCGTTCATCGTCGATCGAGGTACGCGTGCAACGTCTCAAAAAGCTCATGTATTTGGCTAAGGAAGAAAACGTTCAAACGATGAGAGCATTTTCACATTGAGCCAGGAGGCTTTCGAACGCCAACGGAGATGAAATCTGTCTTTCACTCGTGGAGGGCCGCCTTGGTACTTTAGCTTCTGGGGAAACCATCTCTTTTCGACAATGTTAAATTGCTGAAGATTAGAAGAAGAATTCCATATGCCTGAAAACCTGTGTTTCGTTTGTGAGGAGTTATCGATCATTATTTTGTGTTTCCTCTGACTCCCTGTTTTTTCTTCCCCTAAAACCAACCGCAGCGACAAGGAGACCTACGTCAGCGGGTAAGGAGACTTTTTGCCTCCTATTAATGTAAAGTTTGAAAGCAGTGTGAATTTGATGTGACACCTTCTTCTCCTTCCTTTTCTCCAGAAAAAACCACCGGAACTGCGGCACCAACTGGTAAGAAGCGGTTTGCACTACAGCCACAAAGTTAATGTCATAGAGTTTGGTGAAAAATGTTATGTATGGATGGATGGAAGGACGGGCCTGGGAGGGGGTGGGTGGATAAATCGATTGTAGCTTTGTATCCCACCCAAAGGGGAGCTTCAATAATACAAGTTGGAGAATTCCCTGGTGGGGTCAGCTGTATCTTGATAGTTATCCATTTATCGACTTTTCCCCTTTGTCTTACTTCTTGTGCTTAATTCTTCTAAGAACCAGGCATAGCTACTAGGGCACGCAAGTCAGTGAGAAGCAGAAGTTCTGGCCACATATTGAATGTTGAAAGCTGTGTGATTTTAATCTGACACCTTCCTCTTGTTTCCTTTTACCAGAAAAAAGCCCAGGAGCCGGGGAACCAAGTGGTAAGAAGCAGTTTCTACCTGATCCAAAACGTCAAGTTTCTATCTGGTTGAAAAGTGGGAGGGTGGATGGATGGTTGGAGAGATGAGTTACCCATTTCCTGCCCTCTGTTTGACGAAGCTTGACATAGGCCTGCAAATGATAGAAAGGCTTACAAGACTGTGAGAGATACAGCTGATAGAGCTGAGATTCTAAGGCGTCCGAGTGGAACTAGCACTCTAGGGAACTCTATTAAACATCAGGCGTATCTTCCTTTATGGGCAGCCTTTGGGTGTCATGAAGCTGCTTGGAAGACATTGTCGTGTTGACAAGGGCCTCAAAAGGTCGATATGCCTCAGACTTAGTTTTTGAATGATTTTTGAATTTCCTCCGGGTCCCCCCTTAGACTCCAAGTGTTTCATTCCTGTAAAAATCAAGCATAACTCCTGGGTCACCCAAGTCAGTGGATAAGGGGAAGCTTTGGCCACATATTCATGTCCAACGTGAAAGTATTGTCATGATCGTTAAACACCTTTTTTTTTTCCTCCTTGCCAGGAACAGCCACACCGGTCGGAGAGCCATCTGGTGAGAAGGGTTTTTTCATCACATTCGTGAAGAGAACTGGTTGGTTATCTAGGAACATTGGTGCTGGTTGATGGATTAATGAACAGATGTATAGGTGTATCTGTAGCCCGCTGCCTCTTACGTCGGGAGACTTAAGTGTTAGGTTCAGGAATCCTGCTCGACAAGTGTGTCAATTCCTGATTGTGGGCCACATCCTCGTGATATTGCACAAAGACGTGGAGGTGGGAGTGTGCTCTTCTTTGTCGTTCGTTCATCGTCGATCGAGGTACGCGTGCAACGTCTCAAAAAGCTCATGTATTTGGCTAAGGAAGAAAACGTTCAAACGATGAGAGCATTTTCACATTGAGCCAGGAGGCTTTCGAACGCCAACGGAGATGAAATCTGTCTTTCACTCGTGGAGGGCCGCCTTGGTACTTTAGCTTCTGGGGAAACCATCTCTTTTCGACAATGTTAAATTGCTGAAGATTAGAAGAAGAATTCCATATGCCTGAAAACCTGTGTTTCGTTTGTGAGGAGTTATCGATCATTATTTTGTGTTTCCTCTGACTCCCTGTTTTTTCTTCCCCTAAAACCAACCGCAGCGACAAGGAGACCTACGTCAGCGGGTAAGGAGACTTTTTGCCTCCTATTAATGTAAAGTTTGAAAGCAGTGTGAATTTGATGTGACACCTTCTTCTCCTTCCTTTTCTCCAGAAAAAACCACCGGAACTGCGGCACCAACTGGTAAGAAGCGGTTTGCACTACAGCCACAAAGTTAATGTCATAGAGTTTGGTGAAAAATGTTATGTATGGATGGATGGAAGGACGGGCCTTGGAGGGGGTGGGTGGATAAATCGATTGTAGCTTTGTATCCCACCCAAAGGGGAGCTTCAATAATACAAGTTGGAGAATTCCCTGGTGGGGTCAGCTGTATCTTGATAGTTATCCATTTATCGACTTTTCCCCTTTGTCTTACTTCTTGTGCTTAATTCTTCTAAGAACCAGGCATAGCTACTAGGGCACGCAAGTCAGTGAGAAGCAGAAGTTCTGGCCACATATTGAATGTTGAAAGCTGTGTGATTTTAATCTGACACCTTCCTCTTGTTTCCTTTTATCAGAAAAAAGCCCAGGAGCCGGGGAACCAAGTGGTAAGAAGCAGTTTCTACCTGATCCAAAACGTCAAGTTTCTATCTGGTTGAAAAGTGGGAGGGTGGATGGATAGTTGGAGAGATGAGTTACCCATTTCCTGCCCTCTGTTTGACGAAGTTTGACATAGGCCTGCAAATGATAGAAAGGCTTACAAGACTGTGAGAGATACAGCTGATAGAGCTGAGATTCTAAGGCGTCCGAGTGGAACTAGCATTCTTGGGAACTCTATTAAACATCAGGCGTATCTTCCTTTATGGGCAGCCTTTGGGTGTCATGAAGCTGCTTGGAAGACATTCTCCTGTTGACAAGGGCCTCAAAAGGTCGATATGCCTCAGACTTAGTTTTTGAATGATTTTTGAATTTCCTCCGGGTCCCCCCTTAGACTCCAAGTGTTTCATTCCTGTAAAAATCAGCCATAACTCCTGGGTCACCCAAGTCAGTGGATAAGGGGAAGCTTTGGCTACATATTCATGTCCAACGTGAAAGTATTGTCATGATCGTTAAACACCTTTTTTTTTCCTCCTTGCCAGGAACAGCCACACCGGTCGGAGAGCCATCTGGTGAGAAGGGTTTTTTCATCACATTTGTGAAGAGAACTGGTTGGTTATCTAGGAACATTGGTGCTGGTTGATGGATTAATGAACAGATGTATAGGTGTATCTGTAGCCCGCTGCCTCTTACGTCGGGAGGCTTAAGTGTTAGGTTCAGGAATCCTGCTCTACAAGTGTGTCAATTCCTGATTGTGGGCCACATCCTCGTGATATTGCACAAAGACGTGGAGGTGGGAGTGTGCTCTTCTTTGTCGTTCGTTCATCGTCGATCGAGGTACGCGTGCAACGTCTCAAAAAGCTCATGTATTTGGCTAAGGAAGAAAACGTTCAAACGATGAGAGCATTTTCACATTGAGCCAGGAGGCTTTCGAACGCCAACGGAGATGAAATCTGTCTTTCACTCGTGGAGGGCCGCCTTGGTACTTTAGCTTCTGGGGAAACCATCTCTTTTCGACAATGTTAAATTGCTGAAGATTAGAAGAAGAATTCCATATGCCTGAAAACCTGTGTTTCGTTTGTGAGGAGTTATCGATCATTATTTTGTGTTTCCTCTGACTCCCTGTTTTTTCTTCCCCTAAAACCAACCGCAGCGACAAGGAGACCTACGTCAGCGGGTAAGGAGACTTTTTGCCTCCTATTAATGTAAAGTTTGAAAGCAGTGTGAATTTGATCTGACACCTTCTTCTCCTTCCTTTTCTCCAGAAAAAACCACCGGAACTGCGGCACCAACTGGTAAGAAGCGGTTTGCACCACAGCCACAAAGTTAATGTCATAGAGTTTGGTGAAAAATGTTATGTATGGATGGATGGAAGGACGGGCCTTGGAGGGGGTGGGTGGATAAATCGATTGTAGCTTTGTATCCTACCCAAAGGGGAGCTTCAATAATACAAGTTGGAGAATTCCCTGGTGGGGTCAGCTGTATCCTGATAGTTATCAATTTATCGATTTTTCCCCTTTGTCTTACTTCTTGTGCTTAATTCTTCTAAGAACCAGGCATAGCTACTAGGGCACCCAAGTCAGTGAGAAGGAGAAGTTCTGGCCACATATTGAATGTTGAAAGCTGTGTGATTTTAATCTGACACCTTCCTCTTGTTTCCTTTTACCAGAAAAAAGCCCAGGAGCCGGGGAACCAAGTGGTAAGAAGCAGTTTCTACCTGATCCAAAACGTCAAGTTTGTATCTGGTTGAAAAGTGGGAGGGTGGATGGATGGTTGGAGAGATGAGTTACCCATTTCCTGCCCTCTGTTTGACGAAGTTTGACATAGGCCTGCAAATGATAGAAAGGCTTACAAGACTGTGAGAGATACAGCTGAAAGAGCTGAGATTCTAAGGCGTCCGAGTGGAACTAGCATTCTTGGGAACTCTATTAAACATCAGGCGTATCTTCCTTTATGGGCAGCCTTTGGGTGTCATGAAGCTGCTTGGAAGACATTCTCCTGTTGACAAGGGCCTCAAAAGGTCGATATGCCTCAGACTTAGTTTTTGAATGATTTTTGAATTTCCTCCGGGTCCCCCCTTAGACTCCAAGTGTTTCATTCCTGTAAAAATCAGCCATAACTCCTGGGTCACCCAAGTCAGTGGATAAGGGGAAGCTTTGGCTACATATTCATGTCCAACGTGAAAGTATTGTCATGATCGTTAAACACCTTTTTTTTTTCTCCTTGCCAGGAACAGCCACACCGGTCGGAGAGCCATCTGGTGAGAAGGGTTTTTTCATCACATTTGTGAAGAGAACTGGTTGGTTATCTAGGAACATTGGTGCTGGTTGATGGATTAATGAACAGATGTATAGGTGTATCTGTAGCCCGCTGCCTCTTACGTCGGGAGACTTAAGTGTTAGGTTCAGGAATCCTGCTCTACAAGTGTGTCAATTCCTGATTGTGGGCCACATCCTCGTGATATTGCACAAAGACGTGGAGGTGGGAGTGTGCTCTTCTTTGTCGTTCATTCATCGTCGATCGAGGTACGCGTGCAACGTCTCAAAAAGCTCATGTATTTGGCTAAGGAAGAAAACGTTCAAACGATGAGAGCATTTTCACATTGAGCCAGGAGGCTTTCGAACGCCAACGGAGATGAAATCTGTCTTTCACTCGTGGAGGGCCGCCTTGGTACTTTAGCTTCTTGGGAAACCATCTCTTTTCGACAATGTTAAATTGCTGAAGATTAGAAGAAGAATTCCATATGCCTGAAAACCTGTGTTTCGTTTGTGAGGAGTTATCGATCATTATTTTGTGTTTCCTCTGACTCCCTGTTTTTTCTTCCCCTAAAACCAACCGCAGCGACAAGGAGACCTACGTCAGCGGGTAAGGAGACTTTTTGCCTCCTATTAATGTAAAGTTTGAAAGCAGTGTGAATTTGATGTGACACCTTCTTCTCCTTCCTTTTCTCCAGAAAAAACCACCGGAACTGCGGCACCAACTGGTAAGAAGCGGTTTGCACTACAGCCACAAAGTTAATGTCATAGAGTTTGGTGAAAAATGTTATGTATGGATGGATGGAAGGACGGGCCTGGGAGGGGGTGGGTGGATAAATCGATTGTAGCTTTGTATCCCACCCAAAGGGGAGCTTCAATAATACAAGTTGGAGAATTCCCTGGTGGGGTCAGCTGTATCTTGATAGTTATCCATTTATCGACTTTTCCCCTTTGTCTTACTTCTTGTGCTTAATTCTTCTAAGAACCAGGCATAGCTACTAGGGCACGCAAGTCAGTGAGAAGCAGAAGTTCTGGCCACATATTGAATGTTGAAAGCTGTGTGATTTTAATCTGACACCTTCCTCTTGTTTCCTTTTACCAGAAAAAAGCCCAGGAGCCGGGGAACCAAGTGGTAAGAAGCAGTTTCTACCTGATCCAAAACGTCAAGTTTCTATCTGGTTGAAAAGTGGGAGGGTGGATGGATGGTTGGAGAGATGAGTTACCCATTTCCTGCCCTCTGTTTGACGAAGCTTGACATAGGCCTGCAAATGATAGAAAGGCTTACAAGACTGTGAGAGATACAGCTGATAGAGCTGAGATTCTAAGGCGTCCGAGTGGAACTAGCACTCTAGGGAACTCTATTAAACATCAGGCGTATCTTCCTTTATGGGCAGCCTTTGGGTGTCATGAAGCTGCTTGGAAGACATTGTCGTGTTGACAAGGGCCTCAAAAGGTCGATATGCCTCAGACTTAGTTTTTGAATGATTTTTGAATTTCCTCCGGGTCCCCCCTTAGACTCCAAGTGTTTCATTCCTGTAAAAATCAAGCATAACTCCTGGGTCACCCAAGTCAGTGGATAAGGGGAAGCTTTGGCCACATATTCATGTCCAACGTGAAAGTATTGTCATGATCGTTAAACACCTTTTTTTTTTCCTCCTTGCCAGGAACAGCCACACCGGTCGGAGAGCCATCTGGTGAGAAGGGTTTTTTCATCACATTCGTGAAGAGAACTGGTTGGTTATCTAGGAACATTGGTGCTGGTTGATGGATTAATGAACAGATGTATAGGTGTATCTGTAGCCCGCTGCCTCTTACGTCGGGAGACTTAAGTGTTAGGTTCAGGAATCCTGCTCGACAAGTGTGTCAATTCCTGATTGTGGGCCACATCCTCGTGATATTGCACAAAGACGTGGAGGTGGGAGTGTGCTCTTCTTTGTCGTTCGTTCATCGTCGATCGAGGTACGCGTGCAACGTCTCAAAAAGCTCATGTATTTGGCTAAGGAAGAAAACGTTCAAACGATGAGAGCATTTTCACATTGAGCCAGGAGGCTTTCGAACGCCAACGGAGATGAAATCTGTCTTTCACTCGTGGAGGGCCGCCTTGGTACTTTAGCTTCTGGGGAAACCATCTCTTTTCGACAATGTTAAATTGCTGAAGATTAGAAGAAGAATTCCATATGCCTGAAAACCTGTGTTTCGTTTGTGAGGAGTTATCGATCATTATTTTGTGTTTCCTCTGACTCCCTGTTTTTTCTTCCCCTAAAACCAACCGCAGCGACAAGGAGACCTACGTCAGCGGGTAAGGAGACTTTTTGCCTCCTATTAATGTAAAGTTTGAAAGCAGTGTGAATTTGATGTGACACCTTCTTCTCCTTCCTTTTCTCCAGAAAAAACCACCGGAACTGCGGCACCAACTGGTAAGAAGCGGTTTGCACTACAGCCACAAAGTTAATGTCATAGAGTTTGGTGAAAAATGTTATGTATGGATGGATGGAAGGACGGGCCTTGGAGGGGGTGGGTGGATAAATCGATTGTAGCTTTGTATCCCACCCAAAGGGGAGCTTCAATAATACAAGTTGGAGAATTCCCTGGTGGGGTCAGCTGTATCTTGATAGTTATCCATTTATCGACTTTTCCCCTTTGTCTTACTTCTTGTGCTTAATTCTTCTAAGAACCAGGCATAGCTACTAGGGCACGCAAGTCAGTGAGAAGCAGAAGTTCTGGCCACATATTGAATGTTGAAAGCTGTGTGATTTTAATCTGACACCTTCCTCTTGTTTCCTTTTATCAGAAAAAAGCCCAGGAGCCGGGGAACCAAGTGGTAAGAAGCAGTTTCTACCTGATCCAAAACGTCAAGTTTCTATCTGGTTGAAAAGTGGGAGGGTGGATGGATAGTTGGAGAGATGAGTTACCCATTTCCTGCCCTCTGTTTGACGAAGTTTGACATAGGCCTGCAAATGATAGAAAGGCTTACAAGACTGTGAGAGATACAGCTGATAGAGCTGAGATTCTAAGGCGTCCGAGTGGAACTAGCATTCTTGGGAACTCTATTAAACATCAGGCGTATCTTCCTTTATGGGCAGCCTTTGGGTGTCATGAAGCTGCTTGGAAGACATTCTCCTGTTGACAAGGGCCTCAAAAGGTCGATATGCCTCAGACTTAGTTTTTGAATGATTTTTGAATTTCCTCCGGGTCCC
This sequence comes from Euleptes europaea, assembly GCF_029931775.1. Taxonomy (NCBI): domain Eukaryota; kingdom Metazoa; phylum Chordata; class Lepidosauria; order Squamata; family Sphaerodactylidae; genus Euleptes; species Euleptes europaea. The sequence goes on from NC_079316.1 coordinate 68,777,563, forward strand.
CCCTTAGACTCCAAGTGTTTCATTCCTGTAAAAATCAGCCATAACTCCTGGGTCACCCAAGTCAGTGGATAAGGGGAAGCTTTGGCTACATATTCATGTCCAACGTGAAAGTATTGTCATGATCGTTAAACACCTTTTTTTTTCCTCCTTGCCAGGAACAGCCACACCGGTCGGAGAGCCATCTGGTGAGAAGGGTTTTTTCATCACATTTGTGAAGAGAACTGGTTGGTTATCTAGGAACATTGGTGCTGGTTGATGGATTAATGAACAGATGTATAGGTGTATCTGTAGCCCGCTGCCTCTTACGTCGGGAGGCTTAAGTGTTAGGTTCAGGAATCCTGCTCTACAAGTGTGTCAATTCCTGATTGTGGGCCACATCCTCGTGATATTGCACAAAGACGTGGAGGTGGGAGTGTGCTCTTCTTTGTCGTTCGTTCATCGTCGATCGAGGTACGCGTGCAACGTCTCAAAAAGCTCATGTATTTGGCTAAGGAAGAAAACGTTCAAACGATGAGAGCATTTTCACATTGAGCCAGGAGGCTTTCGAACGCCAACGGAGATGAAATCTGTCTTTCACTCGTGGAGGGCCGCCTTGGTACTTTAGCTTCTGGGGAAACCATCTCTTTTCGACAATGTTAAATTGCTGAAGATTAGAAGAAGAATTCCATATGCCTGAAAACCTGTGTTTCGTTTGTGAGGAGTTATCGATCATTATTTTGTGTTTCCTCTGACTCCCTGTTTTTTCTTCCCCTAAAACCAACCGCAGCGACAAGGAGACCTACGTCAGCGGGTAAGGAGACTTTTTGCCTCCTATTAATGTAAAGTTTGAAAGCAGTGTGAATTTGATCTGACACCTTCTTCTCCTTCCTTTTCTCCAGAAAAAACCACCGGAACTGCGGCACCAACTGGTAAGAAGCGGTTTGCACCACAGCCACAAAGTTAATGTCATAGAGTTTGGTGAAAAATGTTATGTATGGATGGATGGAAGGACGGGCCTTGGAGGGGGTGGGTGGATAAATCGATTGTAGCTTTGTATCCTACCCAAAGGGGAGCTTCAATAATACAAGTTGGAGAATTCCCTGGTGGGGTCAGCTGTATCCTGATAGTTATCAATTTATCGATTTTTCCCCTTTGTCTTACTTCTTGTGCTTAATTCTTCTAAGAACCAGGCATAGCTACTAGGGCACCCAAGTCAGTGAGAAGGAGAAGTTCTGGCCACATATTGAATGTTGAAAGCTGTGTGATTTTAATCTGACACCTTCCTCTTGTTTCCTTTTACCAGAAAAAAGCCCAGGAGCCGGGGAACCAAGTGGTAAGAAGCAGTTTCTACCTGATCCAAAACGTCAAGTTTGTATCTGGTTGAAAAGTGGGAGGGTGGATGGATGGTTGGAGAGATGAGTTACCCATTTCCTGCCCTCTGTTTGACGAAGTTTGACATAGGCCTGCAAATGATAGAAAGGCTTACAAGACTGTGAGAGATACAGCTGAAAGAGCTGAGATTCTAAGGCGTCCGAGTGGAACTAGCATTCTTGGGAACTCTATTAAACATCAGGCGTATCTTCCTTTATGGGCAGCCTTTGGGTGTCATGAAGCTGCTTGGAAGACATTCTCCTGTTGACAAGGGCCTCAAAAGGTCGATATGCCTCAGACTTAGTTTTTGAATGATTTTTGAATTTCCTCCGGGTCCCCCCTTAGACTCCAAGTGTTTCATTCCTGTAAAAATCAGCCATAACTCCTGGGTCACCCAAGTCAGTGGATAAGGGGAAGCTTTGGCTACATATTCATGTCCAACGTGAAAGTATTGTCATGATCGTTAAACACCTTTTTTTTTTCTCCTTGCCAGGAACAGCCACACCGGTCGGAGAGCCATCTGGTGAGAAGGGTTTTTTCATCACATTTGTGAAGAGAACTGGTTGGTTATCTAGGAACATTGGTGCTGGTTGATGGATTAATGAACAGATGTATAGGTGTATCTGTAGCCCGCTGCCTCTTACGTCGGGAGACTTAAGTGTTAGGTTCAGGAATCCTGCTCTACAAGTGTGTCAATTCCTGATTGTGGGCCACATCCTCGTGATATTGCACAAAGACGTGGAGGTGGGAGTGTGCTCTTCTTTGTCGTTCATTCATCGTCGATCGAGGTACGCGTGCAACGTCTCAAAAAGCTCATGTATTTGGCTAAGGAAGAAAACGTTCAAACGATGAGAGCATTTTCACATTGAGCCAGGAGGCTTTCGAACGCCAACGGAGATGAAATCTGTCTTTCACTCGTGGAGGGCCGCCTTGGTACTTTAGCTTCTTGGGAAACCATCTCTTTTCGACAATGTTAAATTGCTGAAGATTAGAAGAAGAATTCCATATGCCTGAAAACCTGTGTTTCGTTTGTGAGGAGTTATCGATCATTATTTTGTGTTTCCTCTGACTCCCTGTTTTTTCTTCCCCTAAAACCAACCGCAGCGACAAGGAGACCTACGTCAGCGGGTAAGGAGACTTTTTGCCTCCTATTAATGTAAAGTTTGAAAGCAGTGTGAATTTGATGTGACACCTTCTTCTCCTTCCTTTTCTCCAGAAAAAACCACCGGAACTGCGGCACCAACTGGTAAGAAGCGGTTTGCACTACAGCCACAAAGTTAATGTCATAGAGTTTGGTGAAAAATGTTATGTATGGATGGATGGAAGGACGGGCCTGGGAGGGGGTGGGTGGATAAATCGATTGTAGCTTTGTATCCCACCCAAAGGGGAGCTTCAATAATACAAGTTGGAGAATTCCCTGGTGGGGTCAGCTGTATCTTGATAGTTATCCATTTATCGACTTTTCCCCTTTGTCTTACTTCTTGTGCTTAATTCTTCTAAGAACCAGGCATAGCTACTAGGGCACGCAAGTCAGTGAGAAGCAGAAGTTCTGGCCACATATTGAATGTTGAAAGCTGTGTGATTTTAATCTGACACCTTCCTCTTGTTTCCTTTTACCAGAAAAAAGCCCAGGAGCCGGGGAACCAAGTGGTAAGAAGCAGTTTCTACCTGATCCAAAACGTCAAGTTTCTATCTGGTTGAAAAGTGGGAGGGTGGATGGATGGTTGGAGAGATGAGTTACCCATTTCCTGCCCTCTGTTTGACGAAGCTTGACATAGGCCTGCAAATGATAGAAAGGCTTACAAGACTGTGAGAGATACAGCTGATAGAGCTGAGATTCTAAGGCGTCCGAGTGGAACTAGCACTCTAGGGAACTCTATTAAACATCAGGCGTATCTTCCTTTATGGGCAGCCTTTGGGTGTCATGAAGCTGCTTGGAAGACATTGTCGTGTTGACAAGGGCCTCAAAAGGTCGATATGCCTCAGACTTAGTTTTTGAATGATTTTTGAATTTCCTCCGGGTCCCCCCTTAGACTCCAAGTGTTTCATTCCTGTAAAAATCAAGCATAACTCCTGGGTCACCCAAGTCAGTGGATAAGGGGAAGCTTTGGCCACATATTCATGTCCAACGTGAAAGTATTGTCATGATCGTTAAACACCTTTTTTTTTTCCTCCTTGCCAGGAACAGCCACACCGGTCGGAGAGCCATCTGGTGAGAAGGGTTTTTTCATCACATTCGTGAAGAGAACTGGTTGGTTATCTAGGAACATTGGTGCTGGTTGATGGATTAATGAACAGATGTATAGGTGTATCTGTAGCCCGCTGCCTCTTACGTCGGGAGACTTAAGTGTTAGGTTCAGGAATCCTGCTCGACAAGTGTGTCAATTCCTGATTGTGGGCCACATCCTCGTGATATTGCACAAAGACGTGGAGGTGGGAGTGTGCTCTTCTTTGTCGTTCGTTCATCGTCGATCGAGGTACGCGTGCAACGTCTCAAAAAGCTCATGTATTTGGCTAAGGAAGAAAACGTTCAAACGATGAGAGCATTTTCACATTGAGCCAGGAGGCTTTCGAACGCCAACGGAGATGAAATCTGTCTTTCACTCGTGGAGGGCCGCCTTGGTACTTTAGCTTCTGGGGAAACCATCTCTTTTCGACAATGTTAAATTGCTGAAGATTAGAAGAAGAATTCCATATGCCTGAAAACCTGTGTTTCGTTTGTGAGGAGTTATCGATCATTATTTTGTGTTTCCTCTGACTCCCTGTTTTTTCTTCCCCTAAAACCAACCGCAGCGACAAGGAGACCTACGTCAGCGGGTAAGGAGACTTTTTGCCTCCTATTAATGTAAAGTTTGAAAGCAGTGTGAATTTGATGTGACACCTTCTTCTCCTTCCTTTTCTCCAGAAAAAACCACCGGAACTGCGGCACCAACTGGTAAGAAGCGGTTTGCACTACAGCCACAAAGTTAATGTCATAGAGTTTGGTGAAAAATGTTATGTATGGATGGATGGAAGGACGGGCCTTGGAGGGGGTGGGTGGATAAATCGATTGTAGCTTTGTATCCCACCCAAAGGGGAGCTTCAATAATACAAGTTGGAGAATTCCCTGGTGGGGTCAGCTGTATCTTGATAGTTATCCATTTATCGACTTTTCCCCTTTGTCTTACTTCTTGTGCTTAATTCTTCTAAGAACCAGGCATAGCTACTAGGGCACGCAAGTCAGTGAGAAGCAGAAGTTCTGGCCACATATTGAATGTTGAAAGCTGTGTGATTTTAATCTGACACCTTCCTCTTGTTTCCTTTTATCAGAAAAAAGCCCAGGAGCCGGGGAACCAAGTGGTAAGAAGCAGTTTCTACCTGATCCAAAACGTCAAGTTTCTATCTGGTTGAAAAGTGGGAGGGTGGATGGATAGTTGGAGAGATGAGTTACCCATTTCCTGCCCTCTGTTTGACGAAGTTTGACATAGGCCTGCAAATGATAGAAAGGCTTACAAGACTGTGAGAGATACAGCTGATAGAGCTGAGATTCTAAGGCGTCCGAGTGGAACTAGCATTCTTGGGAACTCTATTAAACATCAGGCGTATCTTCCTTTATGGGCAGCCTTTGGGTGTCATGAAGCTGCTTGGAAGACATTCTCCTGTTGACAAGGGCCTCAAAAGGTCGATATGCCTCAGACTTAGTTTTTGAATGATTTTTGAATTTCCTCCGGGTCCCCCCTTAGACTCCAAGTGTTTCATTCCTGTAAAAATCAGCCATAACTCCTGGGTCACCCAAGTCAGTGGATAAGGGGAAGCTTTGGCTACATATTCATGTCCAACGTGAAAGTATTGTCATGATCGTTAAACACCTTTTTTTTTCCTTCTTGCCAGGAACAGCCACACCGGTCGGAGAGCCATCTGGTGAGAAGGGTTTTTTCATCACATTTGTGAAGAGAACTGGTTGGTTATCTAGGAACATTGGTGCTGGTTGATGGATTAATGAACAGATGTATAGGTGTATCTGTAGCCCGCTGCCTCTTACGTCGGGAGGCTTAAGTGTTAGGTTCAGGAATCCTGCTCTACAAGTGTGTCAATTCCTGATTGTGGGCCACATCCTCGTGATATTGCACAAAGACGTGGAGGTGGGAGTGTGCTCTTCTTTGTCGTTCGTTCATCGTCGATCGAGGTACGCGTGCAACGTCTCAAAAAGCTCATGTATTTGGCTAAGGAAGAAAACGTTCAAACGATGAGAGCATTTTCACATTGAGCCAGGAGGCTTTCGAACGCCAACGGAGATGAAATCTGTCTTTCACTCGTGGAGGGCCGCCTTGGTACTTTAGCTTCTGGGGAAACCATCTCTTTTCGACAATGTTAAATTGCTGAAGATTAGAAGAAGAATTCCATATGCCTGAAAACCTGTGTTTCGTTTGTGAGGAGTTATCGATCATTATTTTGTGTTTCCTCTGACTCCCTGTTTTTTCTTCCCCTAAAACCAACCGCAGCGACAAGGAGACCTACGTCAGCGGGTAAGGAGACTTTTTGCCTCCTATTAATGTAAAGTTTGAAAGCAGTGTGAATTTGATCTGACACCTTCTTCTCCTTCCTTTTCTCCAGAAAAAACCACCGGAACTGCGGCACCAACTGGTAAGAAGCGGTTTGCACCACAGCCACAAAGTTAATGTCATAGAGTTTGGTGAAAAATGTTATGGATGGATGGATGGAAGGACGGGCCTTGGAGGGGGTGGGTGGATAAATCGATTGTAGCTTTGTATCCTACCCAAAGGGGAGCTTCAATAATACAAGTTGGAGAATTCCCTGGTGGGGTCAGCTGTATCCTGATAGTTATCAATTTATCGATTTTTCCCCTTTGTCTTACTTCTTGTGCTTAATTCTTCTAAGAACCAGGCATAGCTACTAGGGCACCCAAGTCAGTGAGAAGGAGAAGTTCTGGCCACATATTGAATGTTGAAAGCTGTGTGATTTTAATCTGACACCTTCCTCTTGTTTCCTTTTACCAGAAAAAAGCCCAGGAGCCGGGGAACCAAGTGGTAAGAAGCAGTTTCTACCTGATCCAAAACGTCAAGTTTGTATCTGGTTGAAAAGTGGGAGGGTGGATGGATGGTTGGAGAGATGAGTTACCCATTTCCTGCCCTCTGTTTGACGAAGTTTGACATAGGCCTGCAAATGATAGAAAGGCTTACAAGACTGTGAGAGATACAGCTGAAAGAGCTGAGATTCTAAGGCGTCCGAGTGGAACTAGCATTCTTGGGAACTCTATTAAACATCAGGCGTATCTTCCTTTATGGGCAGCCTTTGGGTGTCATGAAGCTGCTTGGAAGACATTCTCCTGTTGACAAGGGCCTCAAAAGGTCGATATGCCTCAGACTTAGTTTTTGAATGATTTTTGAATTTCCTCCGGGTCCCCCCTTAGACTCCAAGTGTTTCATTCCTGTAAAAATCAGCCATAACTCCTGGGTCACCCAAGTCAGTGGATAAGGGGAAGCTTTGGCTACATATTCATGTCCAACGTGAAAGTATTGTCATGATCGTTAAACACCTTTTTTTTTTCTCCTTGCCAGGAACAGCCACACCGGTCGGAGAGCCATCTGGTGAGAAGGGTTTTTTCATCACATTCGTGAAGAGAACTGGTTGGTTATCTAGGAACATTGGTGCTGGTTGATGGATTAATGAACAGATGTATAGGTGTATCTGTAGCCCGCTGCCTCTTACGTCGGGAGACTTAAGTGTTAGGTTCAGGAATCCTGCTCTACAAGTGTGTCAATTCCTGATTGTGGGCCACATCCTCGTGATATTGCACAAAGACGTGGAGGTGGGAGTGTGCTCTTCTTTGTCGTTCATTCATCGTCGATCGAGGTACGCGTGCAACGTCTCAAAAAGCTCATGTATTTGGCTAAGGAAGAAAACGTTCAAACGATGAGAGCATTTTCACATTGAGCCAGGAGGCTTTCGAACGCCAACGGAGATGAAATCTGTCTTTCACTCGTGGAGGGCCGCCTTGGTACTTTAGCTTCTTGGGAAACCATCTCTTTTCGACAATGTTAAATTGCTGAAGATTAGAAGAAGAATTCCATATGCCTGAAAACCTGTGTTTCGTTTGTGAGGAGTTATCGATCATTATTTTGTGTTTCCTCTGACTCCCTGTTTTTTCTTCCCCTAAAACCAACCGCAGCGACAAGGAGACCTACGTCAGCGGGTAAGGAGACTTTTTGCCTCCTATTAATGTAAAGTTTGAAAGCAGTGTGAATTTGATCTGACACCTTCTTCTCCTTCCTTTTCTCCAGAAAAAACCACCGGAACTGCGGCACCAACTGGTAAGAAGCGGTTTGCACCACAGCCACAAAGTTAATGTCATAGAGTTTGGTGAAAAATGTTATGTATGGATGGATGGAAGGACGGGCCTTGGAGGGCGTGGGTGGATAAATCGATTGTAGCTTTGTATCCTACCCAAAGGGGAGCTTCAATAATACAAGTTGGAGAATTCCCTGGTGGGGTCAGCTGTATCCTGATAGTTATCAATTTATCGATTTTTCCCCTTTGTCTTACTTCTTGTGCTTAATTCTTCTAAGAACCAGGCATAGCTACTAGGGCACCCAAGTCAGTGAGAAGGAGAAGTTCTGGCCACATATTGAATGTTGAAAGCTGTGTGATTTTAATCTGACACCTTCCTCTTGTTTCCTTTTACCAGAAAAAAGCCCAGGAGCCAGGGAACCAAGTGGTAAGAAGCAGTTTCTACCTGATCCAAAACGTCAAGTTTGTATCTGGTTGAAAAGTGGGAGGGTGGATGGATGGTTGGAGAGATGAGTTACCCATTTCCTGCCCTCTGTTTGACGAAGTTTGACATAGGCCTGCAAATGATAGAAAGGCTTACAAGACTGTGAGAGATACAGCTGAAAGAGCTGAGATTCTAAGGCGTCCGAGTGGAACTAGCATTCTTGGGAACTCTATTAAACATCAGGCGTATCTTCCTTTATGGGCAGCCTTTGGGTGTCATGAAGCTGCTTGGAAGACATTCTCCTGTTGACAAGGGCCTCAAAAGGTCGATATGCCTCAGACTTAGTTTTTGAATGATTTTTGAATTTCCTCCGGGTCCCCCCTTAGACTCCAAGTGTTTCATTCCTGTAAAAATCAAGCATAACTCCAGAGTCACCCAAGTCAGTGGACAAGGGGAAGCTTTGGCTACATATTCATGTCCAACGTGAAAGTATTGTCATGATCGTTAAACACCTCGATCGACGATGAACGAACGACAAAGAAGAGCACACTCCCACCTCCACGTCTTTGTGCAATATCACGAGGATGTGGCCCACAATCAGGAATTGACACACTTGTAGAGCAGGATTCCTGAACCTAACACTTAAGTCTCCCGACGTAAGAGGCAGCGGGCTACAGATACACCTATACATCTGTTCATTAATCCATCAACCAGCACCAATGTTCCTAGATAACCAAAGGTCGATATGCCTCAGACTTAGTTTTTGAATGATTTTTGAATTTCCTCCGGGTCCCCCCTTAGACTCCAAGTGTTTCATTCCTGTAAAAATCAGCCATAACTCCTGGGTCACCCAAGTCAGTGGATAAGGGGAAGCTTTGGCTACATATTCATGTCCAACGTGAAAGTATTGTCATGATCGTTAAACACCTTTTTTTTTTCTCCTTGCCAGGAACAGCCACACCGGTCGGAGAGCCATCTGGTGAGAAGGGTTTTTTCATCACATTTGTGAAGAGAACTGGTTGGTTATCTAGGAACATTGGTGCTGGTTGATGGATTAATGAACAGATGTATAGGTGTATCTGTAGCCCGCTGCCTCTTACGTCGGGAGACTTAAGTGTTAGGTTCAGGAATCCTGCTCTACAAGTGTGTCAATTCCTGATTGTGGGCCACATCCTCGTGATATTGCACAAAGACGTGGAGGTGGGAGTGTGCTCTTCTTTGTCGTTCATTCATCGTCGATCGAGGTACGCGTGCAACGTCTCAAAAAGCTCATGTATTTGGCTAAGGAAGAAAACGTTCAAACGATGAGAGCATTTTCACATTGAGCCAGGAGGCTTTCGAACGCCAACGGAGATGAAATCTGTCTTTCACTCGTGGAGGGCCGCCTTGGTACTTTAGCTTCTTGGGAAACCATCTCTTTTCGACAATGTTAAATTGCTGAAGATTAGAAGAAGAATTCCATATGCCTGAAAACCTGTGTTTCGTTTGTGAGGAGTTATCGATCATTATTTTGTGTTTCCTCTGACTCCCTGTTTTTTCTTCCCCTAAAACCAACCGCAGCGACAAGGAGACCTACGTCAGCGGGTAAGGAGACTTTTTGCCTCCTATTAATGTAAAGTTTGAAAGCAGTGTGAATTTGATCTGACACCTTCTTCTCCTTCCTTTTCTCCAGAAAAAACCACCGGAACTGCGGCACCAACTGGTAAGAAGCGGTTTGCACCACAGCCACAAAGTTAATGTCATAGAGTTTGGTGAAAAATGTTATGTATGGATGGATGGAAGGACGGGCCTTGGAGGGCGTGGGTGGATAAATCGATTGTAGCTTTGTATCCTACCCAAAGGGGAGCTTCAATAATACAAGTTGGAGAATTCCCTGGTGGGGTCAGCTGTATCCTGATAGTTATCAATTTATCGATTTTTCCCCTTTGTCTTACTTCTTGTGCTTAATTCTTCTAAGAACCAGGCATAGCTACTAGGGCACCCAAGTCAGTGAGAAGGAGAAGTTCTGGCCACATATTGAATGTTGAAAGCTGTGTGATTTTAATCTGACACCTTCCTCTTGTTTCCTTTTACCAGAAAAAAGCCCAGGAGCCAGGGAACCAAGTGGTAAGAAGCAGTTTCTACCTGATCCAAAACGTCAAGTTTGTATCTGGTTGAAAAGTGGGAGGGTGGATGGATGGTTGGAGAGATGAGTTACCCATTTCCTGCCCTCTGTTTGACGAAGTTTGACATAGGCCTGCAAATGATAGAAAGGCTTACAAGACTGTGAGAGATACAGCTGAAAGAGCTGAGATTCTAAGGCGTCCGAGTGGAACTAGCATTCTTGGGAACTCTATTAAACATCAGGCGTATCTTCCTTTATGGGCAGCCTTTGGGTGTCATGAAGCTGCTTGGAAGACATTCTCCTGTTGACAAGGGCCTCAAAAGGTCGATATGCCTCAGACTTAGTTTTTGAATGATTTTTGAATTTCCTCCGGGTCCCCCCTTAGACTCCAAGTGTTTCATTCCTGTAAAAATCAAGCATAACTCCAGAGTCACCCAAGTCAGTGGACAAGGGGAAGCTTTGGCTACATATTCATGTCCAACGTGAAAGTATTGTCATGATCGTTAAACACCTCGATCGACGATGAACGAACGACAAAGAAGAGCACACTCCCACCTCCACGTCTTTGTGCAATATCACGAGGATGTGGCCCACAATCAGGAATTGACACACTTGTAGAGCAGGATTCCTGAACCTAACACTTAAGTCTCCCGACGTAAGAGGCAGCGGGCTACAGATACACCTATACATCTGTTCATTAATCCATCAACCAGCACCAATGTTCCTAGATAACCAAAGGTCGATATGCCTCAGACTTAGTTTTTGAATGATTTTTGAATTTCCTCCGGGTCCCCCCTTAGACTCCAAGTGTTTCATTCCTGTAAAAATCAGCCATAACTCCTGGGTCACCCAAGTCAGTGGATAAGGGGAAGCTTTGGCTACATATTCATGTCCAACGTGAAAGTATTGTCATGATCGTTAAACACCTTTTTTTTTTCTCCTTGCCAGGAACAGCCACACCGGTCGGAGAGCCATCTGGTGAGAAGGGTTTTTTCATCACATTTGTGAAGAGAACTGGTTGGTTATCTAGGAACATTGGTGCTGGTTGATGGATTAATGAACAGATGTATAGGTGTATCTGTAGCCCGCTGCCTCTTACGTCGGGAGACTTAAGTGTTAGGTTCAGGAATCCTGCTCTACAAGTGTGTCAATTCCTGATTGTGGGCCACATCCTCGTGATATTGCACAAAGACGTGGAGGTGGGAGTGTGCTCTTCTTTGTCGTTCATTCATCGTCGATCGAGGTACGCGTGCAACGTCTCAAAAAGCTCATGTATTTGGCTAAGGAAGAAAACGTTCAAACGATGAGAGCATTTTCACATTGAGCCAGGAGGCTTTCGAACGCCAACGGAGATGAAATCTGTCTTTCACTCGTGGAGGGCCGCCTTGGTACTTTAGCTTCTTGGGAAACCATCTCTTTTCGACAATGTTAAATTGCTGAAGATTAGAAGAAGAATTCCATATGCCTGAAAACCTGTGTTTCGTTTGTGAGGAGTTATCGATCATTATTTTGTGTTTCCTCTGACTCCCTGTTTTTTCTTCCCCTAAAACCAACCGCAGCGACAAGGAGACCTACGTCAGCGGGTAAGGAGACTTTTTGCCTCCTATTAATGTAAAGTTTGAAAGCAGTGTGAATTTGATGTGACACCTTCTTCTCCTTCCTTTTCTCCAGAAAAAACCACCGGAACTGCGGCACCAACTGGTAAGAAGCGGTTTGCACTACAGCCACAAAGTTAATGTCATAGAGTTTGGTGAAAAATGTTATGTATGGATGGATGGAAGGACGGGCCTGGGAGGGGGTGGGTGGATAAATCGATTGTAGCTTTGTATCCCACCCAAAGGGGAGCTTCAATAATACAAGTTGGAGAATTCCCTGGTGGGGTCAGCTGTATCTTGATAGTTATCCATTTATCGACTTTTCCCCTTTGTCTTACTTCTTGTGCTTAATTCTTCTAAGAACCAGGCATAGCTACTAGGGCACGCAAGTCAGTGAGAAGCAGAAGTTCTGGCCACATATTGAATGTTGAAAGCTGTGTGATTTTAATCTGACACCTTCCTCTTGTTTCCTTTTACCAGAAAAAAGCCCAGGAGCCGGGGAACCAAGTGGTAAGAAGCAGTTTCTACCTGATCCAAAACGTCAAGTTTCTATCTGGTTGAAAAGTGGGAGGGTGGATGGATGGTTGGAGAGATGAGTTACCCATTTCCTGCCCTCTGTTTGACGAAGCTTGACATAGGCCTGCAAATGATAGAAAGGCTTACAAGACTGTGAGAGATACAGCTGATAGAGCTGAGATTCTAAGGCGTCCGAGTGGAACTAGCACTCTAGGGAACTCTATTAAACATCAGGCGTATCTTCCTTTATGGGCAGCCTTTGGGTGTCATGAAGCTGCTTGGAAGACATTGTCGTGTTGACAAGGGCCTCAAAAGGTCGATATGCCTCAGACTTAGTTTTTGAATGATTTTTGAATTTCCTCCGGGTCCCCCCTTAGACTCCAAGTGTTTCATTCCTGTAAAAATCAAGCATAACTCCTGGGTCACCCAAGTCAGTGGATAAGGGGAAGCTTTGGCCACATATTCATGTCCAACGTGAAAGTATTGTCATGATCGTTAAACACCTTTTTTTTTTCCTCCTTGCCAGGAACAGCCACACCGGTCGGAGAGCCATCTGGTGAGAAGGGTTTTTTCATCACATTTGTGAAGAGAACTGGTTGGTTATCTAGGAACATTGGTGCTGGTTGATGGATTAATGAACAGATGTATAGGTGTATCTGTAGCCCGCTGCCTCTTACGTCGGGAGACTTAAGTGTTAGGTTCAGGAATCCTGCTCTACAAGTGTGTCAATTCCTGATTGTGGGCCACATCCTCGTGATATTGCACAAAGACGTGGAGGTGGGAGTGTGCTCTTCTTTGTCGTTCATTCATCGTCGATCGAGGTACGCGTGCAACGTCTCAAAAAGCTCATGTATTTGGCTAAGGAAGAAAACGTTCAAACGATGAGAGCATTTTCACATTGAGCCAGGAGGCTTTCGAACGCCAACGGAGATGAAATCTGTCTTTCACTCGTGGAGGGCCGCCTTGGTACTTTAGCTTCTTGGGAAACCATCTCTTTTCGACAATGTTAAATTGCTGAAGATTAGAAGAAGAATTCCATATGCCTGAAAACCTGTGTTTCGTTTGTGAGGAGTTATCGATCATTATTTTGTGTTTCCTCTGACTCCCTGTTTTTTCTTCCCCTAAAACCAACCGCAGCGACAAGGAGACCTACGTCAGCGGGTAAGGAGACTTTTTGCCTCCTATTAATGTAAAGTTTGAAAGCAGTGTGAATTTGATCTGACACCTTCTTCTCCTTCCTTTTCTCCAGAAAAAACCACCGGAACTGCGGCACCAACTGGTAAGAAGCGGTTTGCACCACAGCCACAAAGTTAATGTCATAGAGTTTGGTGAAAAATGTTATGTATGGATGGATGGAAGGACGGGCCTTGGAGGGCGTGGGTGGATAAATCGATTGTAGCTTTGTATCCTACCCAAAGGGGAGCTTCAATAATACAAGTTGGAGAATTCCCTGGTGGGGTCAGCTGTATCCTGATAGTTATCAATTTATCGATTTTTCCCCTTTGTCTTACTTCTTGTGCTTAATTCTTCTAAGAACCAGGCATAGCTACTAGGGCACCCAAGTCAGTGAGAAGGAGAAGTTCTGGCCACATATTGAATGTTGAAAGCTGTGTGATTTTAATCTGACACCTTCCTCTTGTTTCCTTTTACCAGAAAAAAGCCCAGGAGCCAGGGAACCAAGTGGTAAGAAGCAGTTTCTACCTGATCCAAAACGTCAAGTTTGTATCTGGTTGAAAAGTGGGAGGGTGGATGGATGGTTGGAGAGATGAGTTACCCATTTCCTGCCCTCTGTTTGACGAAGTTTGACATAGGCCTGCAAATGATAGAAAGGCTTACAAGACTGTGAGAGATACAGCTGAAAGAGCTGAGATTCTAAGGCGTCCGAGTGGAACTAGCATTCTTGGGAACTCTATTAAACATCAGGCGTATCTTCCTTTATGGGCAGCCTTTGGGTGTCATGAAGCTGCTTGGAAGACATTCTCCTGTTGACAAGGGCCTCAAAAGGTCGATATGCCTCAGACTTAGTTTTTGAATGATTTTTGAATTTCCTCCGGGTCCCCCCTTAGACTCCAAGTGTTTCATTCCTGTAAAAATCAAGCATAACTCCAGAGTCACCCAAGTCAGTGGACAAGGGGAAGCTTTGGCTACATATTCATGTCCAACGTGAAAGTATTGTCATGATCGTTAAACACCTTTTTTTTTCCTCCTTGCCAGGAACAGCCACACCGGTCGGAGAGCCATCTGGTGAGAAGGGTTTTTTCATCACATTTGTGAAGAGAACTGGTTGGTTATCTAGGAACATTGGTGCTGGTTGATGGATTAATGAACAGATGTATAGGTGTATCTGTAGCCCGCTGCCTCTTACGTCGGGAGACTTAAGTGTTAGGTTCAGGAATCCTGCTCTACAAGTGTGTCAATTCCTGATTGTGGGCCACATCCTCGTGATATTGCACAAAGACGTGGAGGTGGGAGTGTGCTCTTCTTTGTCGTTCGTTCATCGTCGATCGAGGTACGCGTGCAACGTCTCAAAAAGCTCATGTATTTGGCTAAGGAAGAAAACGTTCAAACGATGAGAGCATTTTCACATTGAGCCAGGAGGCTTTCGAACGCCAACGGAGATGAAATCTGTCTTTCACTCGTGGAGGGCCGCCTTGGTACTTTAGCTTCTGGGGAAACCATCTCTTTTCGACAATGTTAAATTGCTGAAGATTAGAAGAAGAATTCCATATGCCTGAAAACCTGTGTTTCGTTTGTGAGGAGTTATCGATCATTATTTTGTGTTTCCTCTGACTCCCTGTTTTTTCTTCCCCTAAAACCAACCGCAGCGACAAGGAGACCTACGTCAGCGGGTAAGGAGACTTTTTGCCTCCTATTAATGTAAAGTTTGAAAGCAGTGTGAATTTGATCTGACACCTTCTTCTCCTTCCTTTTCTCCAGAAAAAACCACCGGAACTGCGGCACCAACTGGTAAGAAGCGGTTTGCACCACAGCCACAAAGTTAATGTCATAGAGTTTGGTGAAAAATGTTATGTATGGATGGATGGAAGGACGGGCCTTGGAGGGGGTGGGTGGATAAATCGATTGTAGCTTTGTATCCTACCCAAAGGGGAGCTTCAATAATACAAGTTGGAGAATTCCCTGGTGGGGTCAGCTGTATCCTGATAGTTATCAATTTATCGATTTTTCCCCTTTGTCTTACTTCTTGTGCTTAATTCTTCTAAGAACCAGGCATAGCTACTAGGGCATCCAAGTCAGTGAGAAGGAGAAGTTCTGGCCACATATTGAATGTTGAAAGCTGTGTGATTTTAATCTGACACCTTCCTCTTGTTTCCTTTTACCAGAAAAAAGCCCAGGAGCCAGGGAACCAAGTGGTAAGAAGCAGTTTCTACCTGATCCAAAACGTCAAGTTTGTATCTGGTTGAAAAGTGGGAGGGTGGATGGATGGTTGGAGAGATGAGTTACCCATTTCCTGCCCTCTGTTTGACGAAGTTTGACATAGGCCTGCAAATGATAGAAAGGCTTACAAGACTGTGAGAGATACAGCTGAAAGAACTGAGATTCTAAGGCGTCCGAGTGGAACTAGCATTCTTGGGAACTCTATTAAACATCAGGCGTATCTTCCTTTATGGGCAGCCTTTGGGTGTCATGAAGCTGCTTGGAAGACATTCTCCTGTTGACAAGGGCCTCAAAAGGTCGATATGCCTCAGACTTAGTTTTTGAATGATTTTTGAATTTCCTCCGGGTCCCCCCTTAGACTCCAAGTGTTTCATTCCTGTAAAAATCAAGCATAACTCCAGAGTCACCCAAGTCAGTGGACAAGGGGAAGCTTTGGCTACATATTCATGTCCAACGTGAAAGTATTGTCATGATCGTTAAACACCTTTTTTTTTCCTCCTTGCCAGGAACAGCCACACCGGTCGGAGAGCCATCTGGTGAGAAGGGTTTTTTCATCACATTTGTGAAGAGAACTGGTTGGTTATCTAGGAACATTGGTGCTGGTTGATGGATTAATGAACAGATGTATAGGTGTATCTGTAGCCCGCTGCCTCTTACGTCGGGAGACTTAAGTGTTAGGTTCAGGAATCCTGCTCTACAAGTGTGTCAATTCCTGATTGTGGGCCACATCCTCGTGATATTGCACAAAGACGTGGAGGTGGGAGTGTGCTCTTCTTTGTCGTTCGTTCATCGTCGATCGAGGTACGCGTGCAACGTCTCAAAAAGCTCATGTATTTGGCTAAGGAAGAAAACGTTCAAACGATGAGAGCATTTTCACATTGAGCCAGGAGGCTTTCGAACGCCAACGGAGATGAAATCTGTCTTTCACTCGTGGAGGGCCGCCTTGGTACTTTAGCTTCTGGGGAAACCATCTCTTTTCGACAATGTTAAATTGCTGAAGATTAGAAGAAGAATTCCATATGCCTGAAAACCTGTGTTTCGTTTGTGAGGAGTTATCGATCATTATTTTGTGTTTCCTCTGACTCCCTGTTTTTTCTTCCCCTAAAACCAACCGCAGCGACAAGGAGACCTACGTCAGCGGGTAAGGAGACTTTTTGCCTCCTATTAATGTAAAGTTTGAAAGCAGTGTGAATTTGATCTGACACCTTCTTCTCCTTCCTTTTCTCCAGAAAAAACCACCGGAACTGCGGCACCAACTGGTAAGAAGCGGTTTGCACCACAGCCACAAAGTTAATGTCATAGAGTTTGGTGAAAAATGTTATGTATGGATGGATGGAAGGACGGGCCTTGGAGGGGGTGGGTGGATAAATCGATTGTAGCTTTGTATCCTACCCAAAGGGGAGCTTCAATAATACAAGTTGGAGAATTCCCTGGTGGGGTCAGCTGTATCCTGATAGTTATCAATTTATCGATTTTTCCCCTTTGTCTTACTTCTTGTGCTTAATTCTTCTAAGAACCAGGCATAGCAACTAGGGCATCCAAGTCAGTGAGAAGGAGAAGTTCTGGCCACATATTGAATGTTGAAAGCTGTGTGATTTTCACCTGACACCTTCCTCTTGTTTCCTTTTACCAGAAAAAAGCCCAGGAGCCGGGGAACCAAGTGGTAAGAAGCAGTTTCTACCTCATCCAAAACGTCAAGTTTCTATCTGGTTGAAAAGTGGGAGGGTGGATGGATGGTTGGAGAAATGAGTTACCCATTTCCTGCCCTCTGTTTGACGAAGTTTGACATAGGCCTGCAAATGATAGAAAGGCTTACAAGACTGTGAGAGATACAGCTGAAAGAGCTGAGATTCTAAGGCGTCCGAGTGGAACTAGCACTCTAGGGAACTCTATTAAACATCAGGCGTATCTTCCTTTATGGGCAGCCTTTGGGTGTCATGAAGCTGCTTGGAAGACATTGTCGTGTTGACAAGGGCCTCAAAAGGTCGATATGCCTCAGACTTATTTTTTGAATGATTTTTGAATTTCCTCCGGGTCCCCCCTTAGACTCCAAGTGTTTCATTCCTGTAAAAATCAAGCATAACTCCTGGGTCACCCAAGTCAGTGGATAAGGGGAAGCTTTGGCCACATATTCATGTCCAATGTGAAAGTATTGTCATGATCGTTAAACACCTTTTTTTTTTCCTCCTTGCCAGGAACAGCCACACCGGTCGGAGAGCCATCTGGTGAGAAGGGTTTTTTCATCACATTCGTGAAGAGAACTGGTTGGTTATCTAGGAACATTGGTGCTGGTTGATGGATTAATGAACAGATGTATAGGTGTATCTGTAGCCCGCTGCCTCTTACGTCGGGAGACTTAAGTGTTAGGTTCAGGAATCCTGCTCGACAAGTGTGTCAATTCCTGATTGTGGGCCACATCCTCGTGATATTGCACAAAGACGTGGAGGTGGGAGTGTGCTCTTCTTTGTCGTTCGTTCATCGTCGATCGAGGTACGCGTGCAACGTCTCAAAAAGCTCATGTATTTGGCTAAGGAAGAAAACGTTCAAACGATGAGAGCATTTTCACATTGAGCCAGGAGGCTTTCGAACGCCAACGGAGATGAAATCTGTCTTTCACTCGTGGAGGGCCGCCTTGGTACTTTAGCTTCTGGGGAAACCATATCTTTTCGACAATGTTAAATTGCTGAAGATTAGAAGAAGAATTCCATATGCCTGAAAACCTGTGTTTCGTTTGTGAGGAGTTATCGATCATTATTTTGTGTTTCCTCTGACTCCCTGTTTTTTCTTCCCCTAAAACCAACCGCAGCGACAAGGAGACCTACGTCAGCGGGTAAGGAGACTTTTTGCCTCCTATTAATGTAAAGTTTGAAAGCAGTGTGAATTTGATCTGACACCTTCTTCTCCTTCCTTTTCTCCAGAAAAAACCACCGGAACTGCGGCACCAACTGGTAAGAAGCGGTTTGCACCACAGCCACAAAGTTAATGTCATAGAGTTTGGTGAAAAATGTTATGTATGGATGGATGGAAGGACGGGCCTGGGAGGGGGTGGGTGGATAAATCGATTGTAGCTTTGTATCCCACCCAAAGGGGAGCTTCAATAATACAAGTTGGAGAATTCCCTGGTGGGGTCAGCTGTATCCTGATAGTTATCAATTTATCGATTTTTCCCCTTTGTCTTACTTCTTGTGCTTAATTCTTCTAAGAACCAGGCATAGCTACTAGGGCACCCAAGTCAGTGAGGAGGAGAAGTTCTGGCCACATATTGAATGTTGAAAGCTGTGTGATTTTCACCTGACACCTTCCTCTTGTTACCTTTTACCAGAAAAAAGCCCAGGAGCCGGGGAACCAAGTGGTAAGAAGCAGTTTCTACCTCATCCAAAACGTCAAGTTTCTATCTGGTTGAAAAGTGGGAGGGTGGGTGGATGGTTGGAGAGATGAGTTACCCATTTCCTGCCCTCTGTTTGACGAAGCTTGACATAGGCCTGCAAATGATAGAAAGGCTTACAAGACTGTGAGAGATACAGCTGATAGAGCTGAGATTCTAAGGCGTCCGAGTGGAACTAGCACTCTTGGGAACTCTATTAAACATCAGGCGTATCTTCCTTTATGGGCAGCCTTTGGGTGTCATGAAGCTGCTTGGAAGACATTCTCCTGTTGACAAGGGTCTCAAAAGGTCGATATGCTTCAGACTTACTTTTTGAATGATTTTTGAATTTCCTCCCCGTTCCCCCTTAGATTCCAGTGTTTCATTCCTGTAAAAATCAAGCATAACTCCTGGGTCACCCAAGTCAGTGGATAAGGGGAAGCTTTGGCCACATATTCATGTCCAACGTGAATGTATTGTCATGATCGTTAAACACCTTTTTTTTCCCCTCCTTGCCAGGAACAGCCACACCGGTCGGAGAGCCATCTGGTGAGAAGGATTTTTTCATCACATTCGTGAAGAGAACTGGTTGGTTATCTAGGAACATTGGTGCTGGTTGATGGATTAATGAACAGATGTATAGGTGTATCTGTAGCCCGCTGCCTCTTACGTCGGGAGACTTAAGTGTTAGGTTCAGGAATCCTGCTCTACAAGTGTGTCAATTCCGGATTGTGGGCCACATCCTCGTGATATTGCACAAAGACGTGGAGGTGGGAGTGTGCTCTTCTTTGTCGTTCGTTCATCGTCGATCGAGGTACGCGTGCAACGTCTCAAAAAGCTCATGTATTTGGCTAAGGAAGAAAACGTTCAAACGATGAGAGCATTTTCACATTCAGCCAGGAGGCTTTCGAACGCCAACGGAGATGAGATCTGTCTTTCACTCGTGGAGGGCCGCCTTGGTACTTTAGCTTCTTGGGAAACCATCTCTTTTCGACAATGTTAAATTGCTGAAGATTAGAAGAAGAATTCCGTATGCCTGAAAACTTGTGTTTCTTTTGTGATGAGTTATCGATCATTATTTTGTGTTTCCTCTGACTCCCTGTTTTTTCTTCCCCTAAAACCAACCGCAGCGACAAGGAGACCTACGTCAGCGGGTAAGGAGACTATTGCCTCCTATTAATGTAAAGTTTGAAAGCAGTGTGAATTTGATCTGACACCTTCTTCTCCTTCCTTTTCTCCAGAAAAAAACATCGGAACTGCGGCACCAACTGGTAAGAAGCGGTTTGCACCACAGCCACAAAGTTAATGTCATAGAGTTTGGTGAAAAATGTTATGTATGGATGGATGGAAGGACGGGCCTGGGAGGGGGTGGGTGGATAAATCGATTGTAGCTTTGTATCCCACCCAAAGGGGAGCTTCAATAATACAAGTTGGAGAATTCCCTGGTGGGGTCAGCTGTATCCTGATAGTTATCAATTTATCGATTTTTCCCCTTTGTCTTACTTCTTGTGCTTAATTCTTCTAAGAACCAGGCATAGCTACTAGGGCACCCAAGTCAGTGAGGAGGAGAAGTTCTGGCCACATATTGAATGTTGAAAGCTGTGTGATTTTCACCTGACACCTTCCTCTTGTTACCTTTTACCAGAAAAAAGCCCAGGAGCCGGGGAACCAAGTGGTAAGAAGCAGTTTCTACCTCATCCAAAAAGTCAAGTTTCTATCTGGTTGAAAAGTGGGAGGGTGGATGGATGGTTGGAGAGATGAGTTACCCATTTCCTGCCCTCTGTTTGACGAAGCTTGACATAGGCCTGCAAATGATAGAAAGGCTTACAAGACTGTGAGAGATACAGCTGATAGAGCTGAGATTCTAAGGCGTCCGAGTGGAACTAGCACTCTTGGGAACTCTATTAAACATCAGGCGTATCTTCCTTTATGGGCAGCCTTTGGGTGTCATGAAGCTGCTTGGAAGACATTCTCCTGTTGACAAGGGCCTCAAAAGGTCGATATGCCTCAGACTTACTTTTTGAATGATTTTTGAATTTCCTCCGGGTTCCCCCTTAGATTCCAGTGTTTCATTCCTGTAAAAATCAAGCATAACTCCTGGGTCACCCAAGTCAGTGGATAAGGGGAAGCTTTGGCCACATATTCATGTCCAACGTGAAAGTATTGTCATGATCGTTAAACACCTTTTTTTTCCCTCCTTGCCAGGAACAGCCACACCGGTCGGAGAGCCATCTGGTGAGAAGGGTTTTTTCATCACATTCGTGAAGAGAACTGGTTGGTTATCTAGGAACATTGGTGCTGGTTGATGGATTAATGAACAGATGTATAGGTGTATCTGTAGCCCGCTGCCTCTTACGTCAGGAGACTTAAGTGTTAGGTTCAGGAATCCTGCTCTACAAGTGTGTCAATTCCTGATTGTGGTCCACATCCTCGTGATATTGCACAAAGACGTGGAGGTGGGAGTGTGCTCTTCTTTGTCGTTCGTTCATCGTCGATCGAGGTACGCGTGCAACGTCTCAAAAAGCTCATGTATTTGGCTAAGGAAGAAAACGTTCAAACGATGAGAGCATTTTCACATTGAGCCAGGAGGCTTTCGAACGCCAACGGAGATGAAATCTGTCTTTCACTCGTGGAGGGCCGCCTTGGTACTTTAGCTTCTGGGGAAACCATCTCTTTTCGACAATGTTAAATTGCTGAAGATTAGAAGAAGAATTCCATACGCCTGAAAACCTGTGTTTCGTTTGTGAGGAGTTATCGATCATTATTTTGTGTTTCCTCTGACTCCCTGTTTTTTCTTCCCCTAAAACCAACCGCAGCGACAAGGAGACCTACGTCAGCGGGTAAGGAGACTTTTTGCCTCCTATTAATGTAAAGTTTGAAAGCAGTGTGAGTTTGATCTGACACCTTCTTCTCCTTCCTTTTCTCCAGAAAAAACCACCGGAACTGCGGCACCAACTGGTAAGAAGCGGTTTGCACCACAGCCACAAAGTTAATGTCATAGAGTTTGGTGAAAAATGTTATGTATGGATGGATGGAAGGACGGGCCTTGGAGGGGGTGGGTGGATAAATCGATTGTAGCTTTGTATCCTACCCAAAGGGGAGCTTCAATAATACAAGTTGGAGAATTCCCTGGTGGGGTCAGCTGTATCCTGATAGTTATCAATTTATCGATTTTTCCCCTTTGTCTTACTTCTTGTGCTTAATTCTTCTAAGAACCAGGCATAGCTACTAGGGCATCCAAGTCAGTGAGAAGGAGAAGTTCTGGCCACATATTGAATGTTGAAAGCTGTGTGATTTTCACCTGACACCTTCTTCTTGTTTCCTTTTACCAGAAAAAAGCCCAGGAGCCGGGGAACCAAGTGGTAAGAAGCAGTTTCTACCTGATCCAAAACGTCAAGTTTCTATCTGGTTGAAAAGTGGGAGGGTGGATGGATGGTTGGAGAGATGAGTTACCCATTTCCTGCCCTCTGTTTGACGAAGCTTGACATAGGCCTGCAAATGATAGAAAGGCTTACAAGACTCTGAGAGATACAGCTGATAGAGCTGAGATTCTAAGGCGTCCGAGTGGAACTAGCACTCTAGGGAACTCTCTTAAACATCAGGCATATCTTCCTTTATGGGCAGCCTTTGGGTGTCATGAAGCTGCTTGGAAGACATTGTCGTGTTGACAAGGGCCTCAAAAGGTCGATATGCTTCAGACTTAGTTTTTGAATGATTTTTGAATTTCCTCCGGGTCCCCCCTTAGACTCCAAGTGTTTCATTCCTGTAAAAATCAAGCATAACTCCTGGGTCACCCAAGTCAGTGGATAAGGGGAAGCTTTGGCCACATATTCATGTCCAACGTGAAAGTATTGTCATGATCGTTAAACACCTTTTTTTTTTCCTCCTTGCCAGGAACAGCCACACCGGTCGGAGAGCCATCTGGTGAGAAGGGTTTTTTCATCACATTTGTGAAGAGAACTGGTTGGTTATCTAGGAACATTGGTGCTGGTTGATGGATTAATGAACAGATGTATAGGTGTATCTGTAGCCCGCTGCCTCTTACGTCGGGAGACTTAAGTGTTAGGTTCAGGAATCCTGCTCTACAAGTGTGTCAATTCCGGATTGTGGGCCACATCCTCGTGATATTGCACAAAGACGTGGAGGTGGGAGTGTGCTCTTCTTTGTCGTTCGTTCATCGTCGATCGAGGTACGCGTGCAACGTCTCAAAAAGCTCATGTATTTGGCTAAGGAAGAAAACGTTCAAACGATGAGAGCATTTTCACATTCAGCCAGGAGGCTTTCGAACGCCAACGGAGATGAGATCTGTCTTTCACTCGTGGAGGGCCGCCTTGGTACTTTAGCTTCTGGGGAAACCATCTCTTTTCGACAATGTTAAATTGCTGAAGATTAGAAGAAGAATTCCGTATGCCTGAAAACTTGTGTTTCTTTTGTGATGAGTTATCGATCGTTATTTTGTGTTTCCTCTGACTCCCTGTTTTTTCTTCCCCTAAAACCAACCGCAGCGACAAGGAGACCTACGTCAGCGGGTAAGGAGACTATTGCCTCCTATTAATGTAAAGTTTGAAAGCAGTGTGAATTTGATCTGACACCTTCTTCTCCTTCCTTTTCTCCAGAAAAAACCACCGGAACTGCGGCACCAACTGGTAAGAAGCGGTTTGCACCACAGCCACAAAGTTAATGTCATAGAGTTTGGTGAAAAATGTTATGTATGGATGGATGGAAGGACGGGCCTGGGAGGGGGTGGGTGGATAAATCGATTGTAGCTTTGTATCCCACCCAAAGGGGAGCTTCAATAATACAAGTTGGAGAATTCCCTGGTGGGGTCAGCTGTATCCTGATAGTTATCAATTTATCGATTTTTCCCCT
Organism: Euleptes europaea; assembly: GCF_029931775.1. NCBI lineage: Eukaryota > Metazoa > Chordata > Lepidosauria > Squamata > Sphaerodactylidae > Euleptes > Euleptes europaea. Next base: position 68,801,469 of record NC_079316.1, read on the forward strand.
TTGTCTTACTTCTTGTGCTTAATTCTTCTAAGAACCAGGCATAGCTACTAGGGCACCCAAGTCAGTGAGGAGGAGAAGTTCTGGCCACATATTGAATGTTGAAAGCTGTGTGATTTTCACCTGACACCTTCCTCTTGTTACCTTTTACCAGAAAAAAGCCCAGGAGCCGGGGAACCAAGTGGTAAGAAGCAGTTTCTACCTCATCCAAAACGTCAAGTTTCTATCTGGTTGAAAAGTGGGAGGGTGGATGGATGGTTGGAGAGATGAGTTACCCATTTCCTGCCCTCTGTTTGACGAAGCTTGACATAGGCCTGCAAATGATAGAAAGGCTTACAAGACTGTGAGAGATACAGCTGATAGAGCTGAGATTCTAAGGCGTCCGAGTGGAACTAGCACTCTTGGGAACTCTATTAAACATCAGGCGTATCTTCCTTTATGGGCAGCCTTTGGGTGTCATGAAGCTGCTTGGAAGACATTCTCCTGTTGACAAGGGCCTCAAAAGGTCGATATGCTTCAGACTTACTTTTTGAATGATATTTGAATTTCCTCCGGGTTCCCCCTTAGATTCCAGTGTTTCATTCCTGTAAAAATCAAGCATAACTCCTGGGTCACCCAAGTCAGTGGATAAGGGGAAGCTTTGGCCACATATTCATGTCCAACGTGAAAGTATTGTCATGATCGTTAAACACCTTTTTTTTCCCTCCTTGCCAGGAACAGCCACACCGGTCGGAGAGCCATCTGGTGAGAAGGGTTTTTTCATCACATTCGTGAAGAGAACTGGTTGGTTATCTAGGAACATTGGTGCTGGTTGATGGATTAATGAACAGATGTATAGGTGTATCTGTAGCCCGCTGCCTCTTACGTCGGGAGACTTAAGTGTTAGGTTCAGGAATCCTGCTCTACAAGTGTGTCAATTCCTGATTGTGGTCCACATCCTCGTTATATTGCACAAAGACGTGGAGGTGGGAGTGTGCTCTTCTTTGTCGTTCGTTCATCGTCGATCGAGGTACGCGTGCAACGTCTCAAAAAGCTCATGTATTTGGCTAAGGAAGAAAACGTTCAAACGATGAGAGCATTTTCACATTGAGCCAGGAGGCTTTCGAACGCCAACGGAGATGAAATCTGTCTTTCACTCGTAGAGGGCCGCCTTGGTACTTTAGCTTCTGGGGAAACCATCTCTTTTCGACAATGTTAAATTGCTGAAGATTAGAAGAAGAATTCCATACGCCTGAAAACCTGTGTTTCGTTTGTGAGGAGTTATCGATCATTATTTTGTGTTTCCTCTGACTCCCTGTTTTTTCTTCCCCTAAAACCAACCGCAGCGACAAGGAGACCTACGTCAGCGGGTAAGGAGACTTTTTGCCTCCTATTAATGTAAAGTTTGAAAGCAGTGTGAGTTTGATCTGACACCTTCTTCTCCTTCCTTTTCTCCAGAAAAAACCACCGGAACTGCGGCACCAACTGGTAAGAAGCGGTTTGCACCACAGCCACAAAGTTAATGTCATAGAGTTTGGTGAAAAATGTTATGTATGGATGGATGGAAGGACGGGCCTTGGAGGGGGTGGGTGGATAAATCGATTGTAGCTTTGTATCCTACCCAAAGGGGAGCTTCAATAATACAAGTTGGAGAATTCCCTGGTGGGGTCAGCTGTATCCTGATAGTTATCAATTTATCGATTTTTCCCCTTTGTCTTACTTCTTGTGCTTAATTCTTCTAAGAACCAGGCATAGCTACTAGGGCATCCAAGTCAGTGAGAAGGAGAAGTTCTGGCCACATATTGAATGTTGAAAGCTGTGTGATTTTCACCTGACACCTTCTTCTTGTTTCCTTTTACCAGAAAAAAGCCCAGGAGCCGGGGAACCAAGTGGTAAGAAGCAGTTTCTACCTGATCCAAAACGTCAAGTTTCTATCTGGTTGAAAAGTGGGAGGGTGGATGGATGGTTGGAGAGATGAGTTACCCATTTCCTGCCCTCTGTTTGACGAAGCTTGACATAGGCCTGCAAATGATAGAAAGGCTTACAAGACTGTGAGAGATACAGCTGATAGAGCTGAGATTCTAAGGCGTCCGAGTGGAACTAGCACTCTTGGGAACTCTATTAAACATCAGGCGTATCTTCCTTTATGGGCAGCCTTTGGGTGTCATGAAGCTGCTTGGAAGACATTCTCCTGTTGACAAGGGCCTCAAAAGGTCGATATGCCTCAGACTTACTTTTTGAATGATTTTTGAATTTCCTCCGGGTTCCCCCTTAGATTCCAGTGTTTCATTCCTGTAAAAATCAAGCATAACTCCTGGGTCACCCAAGTCAGTGGATAAGGGGAAGCTTTGGCCACATATTCATGTCCAACGTGAATGTATTGTCATGATCGTTAAACACCTTTTTTTTTCCCTCCTTGCCAGGAACAGCCACACCGGTCGGAGAGCCATCTGGTGAGAAGGGTTTTTTCATCACATTCGTGAAGAGAACTGGTTGGTTATCTAGGAACATTGGTGCTGGTTGATGGATTAATGAACAGATGTATAGGTGTATCTGTAGCCCGCTGCCTCTTACGTCGGGAGACTTAAGTGTTAGGTTCAGGAATCCTGCTCTACAAGTGTGTCAATTCCTGATTGTGGTCCACATCCTCGTGATATTGCACAAAGACGTGGAGGTGGGAGTGTGCTCTTCTTTGTCGTTCGTTCATCGTCGATCGAGGTACGCGTGCAATGTCTCAAAAAGCTCATGTATTTGGCAAAGGAAGAAAACGTTCAAACGATGAGAGCATTTTCACATTGAGCCAGGAGGCTTTCGAACGCCAACGGAGATGAAATCTGTCTTTCACACGTGGAGGGCCGCCTTGGTACTTTAGCTTTTGGGTCAACCATCTCTTTTCGACAATGTTAAATTGCTGAAGATTAGAAGAAGAATTCCATATGCCTAAAAACTTGTGTTTCGTTTGTGAGGAGTTATCGATCATTATTTTGTGTTTCCTCTGACTCCCTGTTTTTTCTTCCCCTAAAACCAACCGCAGCGACAAGGAGACCTACGTCAGCGGGTAAGGAGACTTTTTGCCTCCTATTAATGTAAAGTTTGAAAGCAGTGTGAATTTGATGTGACACCTTCTTCTCCTTCCTTTTCTCCAGAAAAAACCACCGGAACTGCGGCACCAACTGGTAAGAAGCGGTTTGCACCACAGCCACAAAGTTAATGTCATAGAGTTTGGTGAAAAATGTTATGTATGTATGGATGGAAGGACGGGCCTGGGAGGGGGTGGGTGGATAAATCGATTGTAGCTTTGTATCCCACCCAAAGGGGAGCTTCAATAATACAAGTTGGAGAATTCCCTGGTGGGGTCAGCTGTATCCTGATAGTTATCAATTTATCGATTTTTCCCCTTTGTCTTACTTCTTGTGCTTAATTCTTCTAAGAACCAGGCATAGCTACTAGGGCACCCAAGTCAGTGAGGAGGAGAAGTTCTGGCCACATATTGAATGTTGAAAGCTGTGTGATTTTCACCTGACACCTTCCTCTTGTTACCTTTTACCAGAAAAAAGCCCAGGAGCCGGGGAACCAAGTGGTAAGAAGCAGTTTCTACCTCATCCAAAACGTCAAGTTTCTATCTGGTTGAAAAGTGGGAGGGTGGATGGATGGTTGGAGAGATGAGTTACCCATTTCCTGCCCTCTGTTTGACGAAGCTTGACATAGGCCTGCAAATGATAGAAAGGCTTACAAGACTGTGAGAGATACAGCTGATAGAGCTGAGATTCTAAGGCGTCCGAGTGGAACTAGCACTCTTGGGAACTCTATTAAACATCAGGCGTATCTTCCTTTATGGGCAGCCTTTGGGTGTCATGAAGCTGCTTGGAAGACATTCTCCTGTTGACAAGGGTCTCAAAAGGTCGATATGCTTCAGACTTACTTTTTGAATGATTTTTGAATTTCCTCCGGGTTCCCCCTTAGATTCCAGTGTTTCATTCCTGTAAAAATCAAGCATAACTCCTGGGTCACCCAAGTCAGTGGATAAGGGGAAGCTTTGGCCACATATTCATGTCCAACGTGAAAGTATTGTCATGATCGTTAAACACCTTTTTTTTCCCTCCTTGCCAGGAACAGCCACACCGGTCGGAGAGCCATCTGGTGAGAAGGGTTTTTTCATCACATTCGTGAAGAGAACTGGTTGGTTATCTAGGAACATTGGTGCTGGTTGATGGATTAATGAACAGATGTATAGGTGTATCTGTAGCCCGCTGCCTCTTACGTCGGGAGACTTAAGTGTTAGGTTCAGGAATCCTGCTCTACAAGTGTGTCAATTCCTGATTGTGGTCCACATCCTCGTTATATTGCACAAAGACGTGGAGGTGGGAGTGTGCTCTTCTTTGTCGTTCGTTCATCGTCGATCGAGGTACGCGTGCAACGTCTCAAAAAGCTCATGTATTTGGCTAAGGAAGAAAACGTTCAAACGATGAGAGCATTTTCACATTGAGCCAGGAGGCTTTCGAACGCCAACGGAGATGAAATCTGTCTTTCACTCGTAGAGGGCCGCCTTGGTACTTTAGCTTCTGGGGAAACCATCTCTTTTCGACAATGTTAAATTGCTGAAGATTAGAAGAAGAATTCCATACGCCTGAAAACCTGTGTTTCGTTTGTGAGGAGTTATCGATCATTATTTTGTGTTTCCTCTGACTCCCTGTTTTTTCTTCCCCTAAAACCAACCGCAGCGACAAGGAGACCTACGTCAGCGGGTAAGGAGACTTTTTGCCTCCTATTAATGTAAAGTTTGAAAGCAGTGTGAGTTTGATCTGACACCTTCTTCTCCTTCCTTTTCTCCAGAAAAAACCACCGGAACTGCGGCACCAACTGGTAAGAAGCGGTTTGCACCACAGCCACAAAGTTAATGTCATAGAGTTTGGTGAAAAATGTTATGTATGGATGGATGGAAGGACGGGCCTTGGAGGGGGTGGGTGGATAAATCGATTGTAGCTTTGTATCCTACCCAAAGGGGAGCTTCAATAATACAAGTTGGAGAATTCCCTGGTGGGGTCAGCTGTATCCTGATAGTTATCAATTTATCGATTTTTCCCCTTTGTCTTACTTCTTGTGCTTAATTCTTCTAAGAACCAGGCATAGCTACTAGGGCATCCAAGTCAGTGAGAAGGAGAAGTTCTGGCCACATATTGAATGTTGAAAGCTGTGTGATTTTCACCTGACACCTTCTTCTTGTTTCCTTTTACCAGAAAAAAGCCCAGGAGCCGGGGAACCAAGTGGTAAGAAGCAGTTTCTACCTGATCCAAAACGTCAAGTTTCTATCTGGTTGAAAAGTGGGAGGGTGGATGGATGGTTGGAGAGATGAGTTACCCATTTCCTGCCCTCTGTTTGACGAAGCTTGACATAGGCCTGCAAATGATAGAAAGGCTTACAAGACTGTGAGAGATACAGCTGATAGAGCTGAGATTCTAAGGCGTCCGAGTGGAACTAGCACTCTAGGGAACTCTCTTAAACATCAGGCATATCTTCCTTTATGGGCAGCCTTTGGGTGTCATGAAGCTGCTTGGAAGACATTGTCGTGTTGACAAGGGCCTCAAAAGGTCGATATGCTTCAGACTTAGTTTTTGAATGATTTTTGAATTTCCTCCGGGTCCCCCCTTAGACTCCAAGTGTTTCATTCCTGTAAAAATCAAGCATAACTCCTGGGTCACCCAAGTCAGTGGATAAGGGGAAGCTTTGGCCACATATTCATGTCCAACGTGAAAGTATTGTCATGATCGTTAAACACCTTTTTTTTTTCCTCCTTGCCAGGAACAGCCACACCGGTCGGAGAGCCATCTGGTGAGAAGGGTTTTTTCATCACATTCGTGAAGAGAACTGGTTGGTTATCTAGGAACATTGGTGCTGGTTGATGGATTAATGAACAGATGTATAGGTGTATCTGTAGCCCGCTGCCTCTTACGTCGGGAGACTTAAGTGTTAGGTTCAGGAATCCTGCTCTACAAGTGTGTCAATTCCGGATTGTGGGCCACATCCTCGTGATATTGCACAAAGACGTGGAGGTGGGAGTGTGCTCTTCTTTGTCGTTCGTTCATCGTCGATCGAGGTACGCGTGCAACGTCTCAAAAAGCTCATGTATTTTGCTAAGGAAGAAAACGTTCAAACGATGAGAGCATTTTCACATTCAGCCAGGAGGCTTTCGAACGCCAACGGAGATGAGATCTGTCTTTCACTCGTGGAGGGCCGCCTTGGTACTTTAGCTTCTGGGGAAACCATCTCTTTTCGACAATGTTAAATTGCTGAAGATTAGAAGAAGAATTCCGTATGCCTGAAAACTTGTGTTTCTTTTGTGATGAGTTATCGATCATTATTTTGTGTTTCCTCTGACTCCCTGTTTTTTCTTCCCCTAAAACCAACCGCAGCGACAAGGAGACCTACGTCAGCGGGTAAGGAGACTATTGCCTCCTATTAATGTAAAGTTTGAAAGCAGTGTGAATTTGATCTGACACCTTCTTCTCCTTCCTTTTCTCCAGAAAAAACCACCGGAACTGCGGCACCAACTGGTAAGATGCGGTTTGCACCACAGCCACAAAGTTAATGTCATAGAGTTTGGTGAAAAATGTTATGTATGGATGGATGGAAGGACGGGCCTGGGAGGGGGTGGGTGGATAAATCGATTGTAGCTTTGTATCCCACCCAAAGGGGAGCTTCAATAATACAAGTTGGAGAATTCCCTGGTGGGGTCAGCTGTATCCTGATAGTTATCAATTTATCGATTTTTCCCCTTTGTCTTACTTCTTGTGCTTAATTCTTCTAAGAACCAGGCATAGCTACTAGGGCACCCAAGTCAGTGAGGAGGAGAAGTTCTGGCCACATATTGAATGTTGAAAGCTGTGTGATTTTCACCTGACACCTTCCTCTTGTTACCTTTTACCAGAAAAAAGCCCAGGAGCCGGGGAACCAAGTGGTAAGAAGCAGTTTCTACCTCATCCAAAACGTCAAGTTTCTATCTGGTTGAAAAGTGGGAGGGTGGATGGATGGTTGGAGAGATGAGTTACCCATTTCCTGCCCTCTGTTTGACGAAGCTTGACATAGGCCTGCAAATGATAGAAAGGCTTACAAGACTGTGAGAGATACAGCTGATAGAGCTGAGATTCTAAGGCGTCCGAGTGGAACTAGCACTCTTGGGAACTCTATTAAACATCAGGCGTATCTTCCTTTATGGGCAGCCTTTGGGTGTCATGAAGCTGCTTGGAAGACATTCTCCTGTTGACAAGGGCCTCAAAAGGTCGATATGCCTCAGACTTACTTTTTGAATGATTTTTGAATTTCCTCCGGGTTCCCCCTTAGATTCCAGTGTTTCATTCCTGTAAAAATCAAGCATAACTCCTGGGTCACCCAAGTCAGTGGATAAGGGGAAGCTTTGGCCACATATTCATGTCCAACGTGAATGTATTGTCATGATCGTTAAACACCTTTTTTTTTTCCTCCTTGCCAGGAACAGCCACACCGGTCGGAGAGCCATCTGGTGAGAAGGGTTTTTTCATCACATTCGTGAAGAGAACTGGTTGGTTATCTAGGAACATTGGTGCTGGTTGATGGATTAATGAACAGATGTATAGGTGTATCTGTAGCCCGCTGCCTCTTACGTCGGGAGACTTAAGTGTTAGGTTCAGGAATCCTGCTCTACAAGTGTGTCAATTCCTGATTGTGGTCCACATCCTCGTGATATTGCACAAAGACGTGGAGGTGGGAGTGTGCTCTTCTTTGTCGTTCGTTCATCGTCGATCGAGGTACGCGTGCAATGTCTCAAAAAGCTCATGTATTTGGCAAAGGAAGAAAACGTTCAAAGGATGAGAGCATTTTCACATTGAGCCAGGAGGCTTTCGAACGCCAACGGAGATGAAATCTGTCTTTCACACGTGGAGGGCCGCCTTGGTACTTTAGCTTTTGGGTCAACCATCTCTTTTCGACAATGTTAAATTGCTGAAGATTAGAAGAAGAATTCCATATGCCTAAAAACTTGTGTTTCGTTTGTGAGGAGTTATCGATCATTATTTTGTGTTTCCTCTGACTCCCTGTTTTTTCTTCCCCTAAAACCAACCGCAGCGACAAGGAGACCTACGTCAGCGGGTAAGGAGACTTTTTGCCTCCTATTAATGTAAAGTTTGAAAGCAGTGTGAATTTGATGTGACACCTTCTTCTCCTTCCTTTTCTCCAGAAAAAACCACCGGAACTGCGGCACCAACTGGTAAGAAGCGGTTTGCACCACAGCCACAAAGTTAATGTCATAGAGTTTGGTGGAAAATGTTATGTATGGATGGATGGAAGGACGGGCCTTGGAGGGGGTGGCTGGATAAATCGATTGTAGCTTTGTATCCTACCCAAAGGGGAGCTTCAATAATACAAGTTGGAGAATTCCCTGGTGGGGTCAGCTGTATCCTGATAGTTATCAATTTATCGATTTTTCCCCTTTGTCTTACTTCTTGTGCTTAATTCTTCTAAGAACCAGGCATAGCTACTAGGGCACCCAAGTCAGTGAGAAGGAGAAGTTCTGGCCACATATTGAATGTTGAAAGCTGTGTGATTTTCACCTGACACCTTCTTCTTGTTTCCTTTTACCAGAAAAAATCCCAGGAGCCGGGGATCCAAGTGGTAAGAAGCAGTTTCTACCTCATCCAAAACGTCAAGTTTCTATCTGGTTGAAAAGTGGGAGGGTGGATGGATGGTTGGAGAGATGAGTTACCCATTTCCTGCCCTCTGTTTGACGAAGCTTGACATAGGCCTGCAAATGATAGAAAGGCTTACAAGACTGTGAGAGATACAGCTGATAGAGCTGAGATTCTAAGGCGTCCGAGTGGAACTAGCACTCTTGGGAACTCTATTAAACATCAGGCGTATCTTCCTTTATGGGCAGCCTTTGGGTGTCATGAAGCTGCTTGGAAGACATTCTCGTGTTGACAAGGGCCTCAAAAGGTCGATATGCCTCAGACTTAGTTTTTGAATGATTTTTGAATTTCCTCCGGGTCCCCCCTTAGACTCCAAGTGTTTCATTCCTGTAAAAATCAAGCATAACTCCTGGGTCACCCAAGTCAGTGGATAAGGGGAAGCTTTGGCCACATATTCATGTCCAACGTGAAAGTATTGTCATGATCGTTAAACACCTTTTTTTCCCCTCCTTGCCAGGAACAGCCACACCGGTCGGAGAGCCATCTGGTGAGAAGGGTTTTTTCATCACATTCGTGAAGAGAATTGGTTGGTTATCTAGGAACATTGGTGCTGGTTGATGGATTAATGAACAGATGTATAGGTGTATCTGTAGCCCGCTGCCTCTTACATCGGGAGACTTAAGTGTTAGGTTCAGGAATCCTGCTCTACAAGTGTGTCAATTCCGGATTGTGGGCCACATCCTCGTGATATTGCACAAAGACGTGGAGGTGGGAGTGTGCTCTTCTTTGTCGTTCGTTCATCGTCGATCGAGGTACGCGTGCAACGTCTCAAAAAGCTCATGTATTTGGCTAAGGAAGAAAACGTTCAAACGATGAGAGCATTTTCACATTCAGCCAGGAGGCTTTCGAACGCCAACGGAGATGAGATCTGTCTTTCACTCGTGGAGGGCCGCCTTGGTACTTTAGCTTCTTGGGAAACCATCTCTTTTCGACAATGTTAAATTGCTGAAGATTAGAAGAAGAATTCCGTATGCCTGAAAACTTGTGTTTCTTTTGTGATGAGTTATCGATCATTATTTTGTGTTTCCTCTGACTCCCTGTTTTTTCTTCCCCTAAAACCAACCGCAGCGACAAGGAGACCTACGTCAGCGGGTAAGGAGACTATTGCCTCCTATTAATGTAAAGTTTGAAAGCAGTGTGAATTTGATCTGACACCTTCTTCTCCTTCCTTTTCTCCAGAAAAAACCACCGGAACTGCGGCACCAACTGGTAAGAAGCGGTTCGCACCACAGCCACAAAGTTAATGTCATAGAGTTTGGTGAAAAATGTTATGTATGGATGGATGGAAGGACGGGCCTGGCAGGGGGTGGGTGGATAAATCGATTGTAGCTTTGTATCCTACCCAAAGTGGAGCTTCAATAATACAAGTTGGAGAATTCCCTGGTGGGGTCAGCTGAATCCTGATAGTTATCAATTTATCGATTTTTCCCCTTTGTCTTACTTCTTGTGCTTAATTCTTCTAAGAACCAGGCATAGCTACTAGGGCACCCAAGTCAGTGAGAAGGAGATGTTCTGGCCACATATTGAATGTTGAACGCTGTGTGATTCTCATCTGACACCTTCCTCTTGTTTCCTTTTACCAGAAAAAAGCCCAGGAGCCGGGGAACCAAGTGGTAAGAAGCAGTTTCTACCTCATCCAAAACGTCAAGTTTCTATCTGGTTGAAAAGTGGGAGGGTGGATGGATGGTTGGAGAGATGAGTTACCCATTTCCTGCCCTCTGTTTGACGAAGCTTGACATAGGCCTGCAAATGATAGAAAGGCTTACAAGACTGTGAGAGATACAGCTGATAGAGCTGAGATTCTAAGGCGTCCGAGTGGAACTAGCACTCTTGGGAACTCTATTAAACATCAGGCGTATCTTCCTTTATGGGCAGCCTTTGGGTGTCATGAAGCTGCTTGGAAGACATTCTCGTGTTGACAAGGGCCTAAAAAGGTCGATATGCCTCAGACTTACTTTTTGAATGATTTTTGAATTTCCTCCGGGTTCCCCCTTAGATTCCAGTGTTTCATTCCTGTAAAAATCAAGCATAACTCCTGGGTCACCCAAGTCAGTGGATAAGGGGATGCTTTGGCCACATATTCATGTCCAACGTGAAAGTATTGTCACGATCGTTAAACACCTTTTTTTTCTTTCTCCTTGCCAGGAACAGCCACACCGGTCGGAGAGCCATCTGGTGAGAAGGGTTTTTTCATCACATTCGTGAAGTGAACTGGTTGGTTTTCTAGGAACATTGGTGCTGGTTGATGGATTAATGAACAGATGTATAGGTGTATCTGTAGCCCGCTGCCTCTTACGTCGGGAGACTTAAGTGTTAGGTTCAGGAATCCTGCTCTACAAGTGTGTCAATTCCTGATTGTGGGCCACATCCTCGTGATATTGCACAAAGACGTGGAGGTGGGAGTGTGCTCTTCTTTGTCGTTCGTTCATCGTCGATCGAGGTACGCGTGCAACGTCTCAAAAAGCTCATGTATTTGGCTAAGGAAGAAAACGTTCAAACGATGAGAGCATTTTCACATTGAGCCAGGAAGCTTTCGAACGCCAACGGAGATGAAATCTGTCTTTCACTCGTGGAGGGCCGCCTTGGTACTTTAGCTTCTTGGGAAACCATCTCTTTTCGACGATGTTAAATTGCTGAAGATTAGAAGAAGAATTCCATATTCCTAAAAACTTGTGTTTCGTTTGTGAGGAGTTATCGATCATTATTTTGTGTTTCCTCTGACTCCCTGTTTTTTCTTCCCCTAAAACCAACCGCAGCGACAAGGAGACCTACGTCAGCGGGTAAGGAGACTTTTTGCCTCCTATTAATGTAAAGTTTGAAAGCAGTGTGAATTTGATCTGACACCTTCTTCTCCTTCCTTTTCTCCAGAAAAAACCACCGGAACTGCGGCACCAACTGGTAAGAAGCGGTTTGCACCACAGCCACAAAGTTAATGTCATAGAGTTTGGTGAAAAATGTTATGTATGGATGGATGGAAGGACGGGCCTTGGAGGGGGTGGGTGGATAAATCGATTGTAGCTTTGTATCCTACCCAAAGGGGAGCTTCAATAATACAAGTTGGAGAATTGCCTGGTGGGGTCAGCTGTATCCTGATAGTTATCAATTTATCGATTTTTCCCCTTTGTCTTACTTCTTGTGCTTAATTCTTCTAAGAACCAGGCATAGCTACTAGGGCACCCAAGTCAGTGAGAAGGAGATGTTCTGGCCACATATTGAATGTTGAAAGCTGTGTGATTTTCATCTGACACCTTCCTCTTGTTTCCTTTTGCCAGAAAAAAGCCCAGGAGCCGGGGAACCAAGTGGTAAGAAGCAGTTTCTACCTCATCCAAAACGTCAACAGTTTGTATCTGGTTGAAAAGTGGGAGGGTGAATGGATGGTTGGAGAGATGCGTTACCCATTTCCTGCCCTCTGTTTGACGAAGCTTGGCATAGGCCTGCAAATGATAGAAAGGCTTACAAGACTGTGAGAGACACAGCTGATAGAGCTGAGATTCTAAGGCGTCCGAGTGGAACTAGCACTCTTGGGAACTCTATTAAACATCAGGCGTATCTTCCTTTATGGGCAGCCTTTGGGTGTCATGAAGCTGCTTGGAAGACATTCTCGTGTTGACAAGGGCCTCAAAAGGTCGATATGCCTCAGACTTAGTTTTTGAATGATTTTTGAATTTCCTCCGGGTCCCTGCTTAGATTCCAAGTTTTTCATTCCTGTAAAAATCGAGCATAACTCCTGGGTCACCCAAGTCAGTGGATAAGGGGAAGCTTTGGCCACATATTCATGTCCAACGTGAAAGTATTGTCATGATCGTTAAACACCTTTTTTTTCTTTCTCCTTGCCAGGAACAGCCATACCGGTCGGAGAGCCATCTGGTGAGAAGGGTTTTTTCATCACATTCGTGAAGAGAACTGGTTGGTTATCTAGGAACATTGGTGCTGGTTGATGGATTAATGAACAGATGTATAGGTGTATCTGTAGCCCGCTGCCTCTTACGTCGGGAGACTTAAGTGTTAGGTTCAGGAATCCTGCTCTACAAGTGTGTCAATTCCTGATTGTGGGCCACATCCTTGTGATATTGCACAAAGACGTGGAGGTGGGAGTGTGCTCTTCTTTGTCGATCGTTCATCGTCGATCGAGGTACGCGTGCAACGTCTCAAAAAGCTCATGTATTTGGCTAAGGAAGAAAACGTTCAAACGATGAGAGCATTTTCACATTGAGCCAGGAGGCTTTCGAACGCCAACAGAGATGAGATCTGTCTTTCACTCGTGGAGGGCCGCCTTGGTACTTTAGCTTCTGGGGAAACCATCTCGTTTCGACAATGTTAAATTGCTGAAGATTAGAAGAAGAATTCCGAATGCCTGAAAACTTGTGTTTCTTTTGTGAGGAGTTATCGATCATTATTTTGTGTTTCCTCTGACTCCCTGTTTTTTCTTCCCCTAAAACCAACCGCAGCGACAAGGAGACCTACGTCAGCGGGTAAGGAGACTTTTTGCCTCCTATTAATGTAAAGTTTGAAAGCAGTGTAAATTTGATCTGATATTTTCTTCTCCTTCCTTTTCGCCAGAAAAAACCACCGGAACTGCGGCACCAACTGGTAAGAAGCGGTTTGCACCACAGCCACAAAGTTAATGTCATAGAGTTTGGTGAAAAATGTTATGTATGGATGGATGGAAGGACGGGCCTGGGAGGGGGTGGGTGGATAAATCGATTGTAGCTTTGTATCCTACCCAAAGGGGAGCTTCAATAATACAAGTTGGAGAATTCCCTGGTGGGGTCAGCTGTATCCTGATAGTTATCAATTTATCGATTTTTCCCCTTTGTCTTACTTCTTGTGCTTAATTCTTCTAAGAACCAGGCATAGCTGCTAGGGTACGCAAGTCAGTGAGAAGGAGAAGTTCTGGCCACATATTGAATGTTGAAAGCTGTGTGATTTTCACCTGACACCTTCCTCTTGTTTCCTTTTACCAGAAAAAAGCCCAGGAGCCGGGGAACCAAGTGGTAAGAAGCAGTTTCTACCTCATCCAAAACGTCAACAGTTTTTATCTGGTTGAAAAGTGGGAGGGTGGATGGATGGTTGGAGAGATGTGTTACCCATTTCCTGCCCTCTGTTTGACGAAGCTTGACATAGGCCTGCAAATGATAGAAAGGCTTACAAGACTGTGAGAGATACAGCTGATAGAGCAGAGATTCTAAGGCGTCCGAGTGGAACTAGCACTCTTGGGAACTCTATTAAACATCAGGCGTATCTTCCTTTATGGGCAGCCTTTGGGTGTCATGAAGCTGCTTGGAAGATATTCTCCTGTTGACAAGGACCTCAAAAGGTCGATATGCCTCAGACTTAGTTTTTGAATGATTTTTGAATTTCCTCCGGGTCCCCCCTTAGACTCCAAGTGTTTCATTCCTGTAAAAATCAAGCATAACTCCTGGGTCACCCAAGTCAGTGGATAAGGGGAAGCTTTGGCCACATATTCATGTCCAACGTGAAAGTATTGTCATGATCGTTAAACACCTTTTTTTTTCTCCTTGCCAGGAACAGCCACACCGGTCGGAGAGCCATCTGGTGAGAAGGGTTTTTTCATCACATTTGTGAAGAGAACTGGTTGGTTATCTAGGAACATTGGTGCCTGATTGATGGATTAATGAACAGATGTATAGGTGTATCTGTAGCCCGCTGCCTCTTACGTCGGGAGACTTAAGTGTTAGGTTCAGGAATCCTGCTCTACAAGTGTGTCAATTCCTGATTGTGGGCCACATCCTCGTGATATTGCACAAAGACTTGGAGGTGGAAGTTGGCTCTTCTTTGTCGTTCGTTCATCGTCGATCGAGGAACATGTGCAACGTCTCAAAACCCTCATGTATTTGGCTAAGGAAGAAAACGTTCAAACGATGAGAGCATTTTCACATTGAGCCAGGAGGCTTTCGAATGCAAACGGAGATGAGATCTGTCTTTCACTCGTGGAGGGCCGCCTTGGTACTTTAGCTTCTTGGGAAACCATCTCTTTTCGACAATGTTAAATTGCTGAAGATTAGAAGAAGAATTCCGTATGCCTGAAAACTTGTGTTTCGTTTGTGAGGAGTTATCGATCATTATTTTGTGTTTCCTCTGACTCACTGTTTTTTCTTCCCCTAAAACCAACCGCAGCGACAAGGAAACCTACGTCAGCGGGTAAGGAGACTTTTTGCCTCCTATTAATGTAAAGTTTGAAAGCAGTGTAAATTTGATCTGACACCTTCTTCTCCTTCCTTTTCGCCAGAAAAAACCACCGGAACTGCGGCACCAACTGGTAAGAAGCGGTTTGCACCAAAGCCACAAAGTTAATGTCATAGAGTTTGGTGAAAAATGTTATGTATGTATGGATGAAAGGACGGGCCTGGGAGGGGGTGGGTGGATAAATCGATTGTAGCTTTGTATCCTACCCAAAGGGTAGCTCAAGCTAAAGGTTCAGAAAAGCTGTAATACAAGTTGGAGAATTCCCTGGTGGGGTCAGCTGTATCCTGATAGTTATCAATTTATCGATTTTCCCCCTTTGTCTTACTTCTTGTGCTTAATTCTTCTAAGAACCAGGCAAAGCTACTAGAGCACCCAAGTCAGTGAGGAGTAGAAGTTCTGGCCACATATTGAATGTTGAAAGCTGTGTGATTTTCATCTGACACCTTCCTCTTGTTTCCTTTTGCCAGAAAAAAGCCCAGGAGCCGGGGATCCAAGTGGTAAGAAGCAGTTTCTACCTCATCCAAAACGTCAAAAGTTTCTATCTGGTTGAAAAGTGAGAGGGTGGATGGATGATTGGAGAGATGCGTTAGCCATTTCCTGCCCTCTGTTTGACGAGGCTTGACATAGGCCTGCAAATGATAGAAAGGCTTACAAGACTGTGAGAGATACAGCTGATACAGCTGAGATTCTAAGGCGTCCGAGTGGAACTAGCACTCTTGGGAACTCTATTAAACATCAGGCGTATCTTCCTTTATGGGCAGCCTTTGGGTGTCGTGAAGCTGCTTGGAAGACATTCTCCTGTTGACAAGGGCCTCAAAAGGTCGATATGCCTCAGACTTAGTTTTTGAATGATTTTTGAATTTCCTCCGGGTCCCCCCTTAGACTCCAAGTGTTTCATTCCTTTAAAAATCAAGCATAACTGCTGGGTCACCCAAGTCAGTGGATAAGGGGAAGCTTTGGCCACATATTTATGTTCAACGTGAAAGTATTGTCATGATCGTTAAACACCTTTTTTTTCTTTCTCCTTTCCAGGAACAGCCACATCGATCGGAGAGCCATCTGGTGAGAAGGGTTTTTTCATCACATTCGTGAAGAGAACTGGTTGGTTATCTAGGAACATTGGTGCTGGTTGATGGATTAATGAACAGATGTATAGATGTATCTGTAGCCCGCTGCCTCTTACGTCGGGAGACTTAAGTGTTAGGTTCAGGAATCCTGCTCTACAAGTGTTTCAATTCCTGATTGTGGGCCACATCCTCATGATATTGCACAAAGACGTGGAGGTGGGAGTTGTCTCTTCTTTGTCGTTCGTTGATCGTCGATCGAGGTACGCGTGCAACATCTCAAAACCCTCATGTATTTGGCTAAGGAAAAAAACGTTCAAACGATGAGAGCATTTTCACATTGAGCCAGGAGGCTTTCGAACGCCAACGGAGATGAGATCTGTCTTTCCCTCGTGGAGGGCCGCCTTGGTACTTTAGCTTCTTGGGAAACCATCTCTTTTCAATAAAGTTAAATTGCTGAAGATTAGAAGAAGAATTCCATATGCCTTAAAACCTGTGTTTCGTTTGTGAGGAGTTATCGATCATTATTTTGTGTTTCCTCTGACTTCCTGTTTTTTCTTCCCCTAAAACCAGCCGCAGCGACAAGAAGACCTACGTCAGCGGGTAAGGAGACTTTTTGACTCCTATTAATGTAAAGTTTGAAAGCAGTGTGAATTTAATCTGACACCTTCTTCTCCTTCCTTTTCGCCAGAAAAAACCACCGGAACTGCGGCACCAACTGGTAAGAAGCAGTTTGCACCACAGCCACAAAGTTAATGTCATAGAGTTTGGTGAAAAATGTTATGTATGGATGGATGGAAGGACGGGCCTGGGAGGGGGTGGGGGGATAAATCGATTGTAGCTTTGTATCCTACCCAAAAGGGAGTTTCAATTATACAAGTTGGAGAATTCCCTGGTGGGGTCAGCTGTATCCTGATAGTTATCGATTTATCGATTTTACCCTTTGTCTTACTTCTTGTGCTTAATTCTTCTAAGAACCAGGCATAGCTACTAGGGCACCCAAGTCAGTGAGAAGGAGAAGTTCTGGCCACATATTGAATGTTGAAAGCTGTGTGATTTTCATCTGACACCTTCCTCTTGTTTCCTTTTGCCAGAAAAAAGCCCAGGAGCCGGGGAACCAAGTGGTAAGAAGCAGTTTCTACCTCATCCAAAACGTCAAGTTTCTATCTGGTTGAAAAGTGGGAGGGTGGATGGATGGTTGGAGAGATGAGTTACCCATTTCCTGTCCTCTGTTTGACGAAGCTTGACTTAGGCCTGCAAATGATAGAAAGGCTTACAAGACTGTGAGAGATACAGCTGATAGAGCTGAGATTCTAAGGCGTCCGAGTGGAACTAGCACTCTTGGGAACTCTATTAAACATCAGGCGTATCTTCCTTTATGGGCAACCTTTGGGTGTCATGAAGCTGCTTGGAAGACATTCTCCTGTTGACAAGGGCCTAAGAAGGTCGATATGCCTCAGACTTAGTTTTTGAATGATTTTTGAATTTCCTCCGGGTTCCCCCTTAGATTCCAAGTGTTTCATTCCTTTAAAAATCAAGCATAACTCCTGGGTCACCCAAGTCAGTGGATAAGGGGAAACTTTGGCCACATATTCATGTCCAACGTGAAAGTATTGTCATGATCGTTAAACACCTTTTTTTTCTTTCTCCTTGCCAGGAACAGCCACACCGGTCGGAGAGCCATCTGGTGAGAAGGGTTTTTTCATCACATTCGTGAAGAGAACTGGTTGGTTATCTAGGAACATTGGTGCTGGTTGATGGATTAATGAACAGATGTATAGGTGTATCTGTAGCCCGCTGCCTCTTACGTCGGGAGACTTAAGTGTTAGGTTCAGGAATCCTGCTCTACAAGTGTGTCAATTCCTGATTGTGGGCCACATCCTCGTGATATTGCACAAAGACGTGGAGGTGGGAGTGTGCTCTTCTTTGTCGTTCGTTCATCGTCGATCGAGGTACGCGTGCAACGTCTCAAAAAGCTCATGTATTTGGCTAAAGAAGAAAACGTTCAAACGATGAGAGCATTTTCACATTGAGCCAGGAGGCTTTCGAACGCCAACAGAGATGAGATCTGTCTTTCACTCGTGGAGGGCCGCCTTGGTACTTTAGCTTCTGGGGAAACCATCTCTTTTCGACAATGTTAAATTGCTGAAGATTAGAAGAAGAATTCCGAATGCCTGAAAACTTGTGTTTCTTTTGTGAGGAGTTATCGATCATTATTTTGTGTTTCCTCTGACTCCCTGTTTTTTCTTCCCCTAAAACTAACCGCAGCGACAAGGAGACCTACGTCAGCGGGTAAGGAGACTTTTTGCCTCCTATTAATGTAAAGTTTGAAAGCAGTGTGAATTTGATCTGATACCTTCTTCTCCTTCCTTTTCGCCAGAAAAAACCTCCGGAACTGCGGCACCAACTGGTAAGAAGCGGTTTGCAGAACAGTCACAAAGTTAATGTCATAGAGTTTGGTGAAAAATGTTATGTATGGATGGATGGAAGGACAGGCCTGGGAGGGGGTGGGAGGATAAATCGATTGTAGCTTTGTGTCCTACCCAAAGGGGAGCTTCAATAATACAAGTTGGAGAATTCCCTGGTGGGGTCAGCTGTATCCTGATAGTTATCAATTTATCGATTTTCACCCTTTGTCTTACTTCTTGTGCTTAATTCTTCTAAGAACCAGGCAAAGCTACTAGAGCACCCAAGTCAGTGAGAAGGAGAAGTTCTGGCCACATATTGAATGTTGAAAGCTGTGTGATTTTCATCTGACACCTTCCTCTTGTTTCCTTTTGCCAGAAAAAAGCCCAGGAGCCGGGGAACCAAGTGGTAAGAAGCAGTTTCTACCTCATCCAAAACGTCAACAGTTTCTATCTGGTTGAAAAGTGAGAGGGTGGATGGATGATTGGAGAGATGCGTTAGCCATTTTCTGCCCTCTGTTTGACGAGGCTTGACATAGGCCTGCAAATGATAGAAAGGCTTACAAGACTGTGAGAGATACAGCTGATACAGCTGAGATTCTAAGGCGTCCGAGTGGAACTAGCACTCTTGGGAACTCTATTAAACATCAGGCGTATCTTCCTTTATGGGCAGCCTTTGGGTGTCATGAAGCTGCTTGGAAGACATTCTCCTGTTGACAAGGGCCTCAAAAGGTCGATATGCCTCAGACTTAGTTTTTGAATGATTTTTGAATTTCCTCCGGGTCCCCCCTTAGACTCCAAGTGTTTCATTCCTGTAAAAATCAAGCATAACTCCTGGGTCACCAAAGTCAGTGGAGAAGGGGACGCTTTGGCCACATATTCATGTCCAACGTGAAAGTATTGTTATGATCGTTAAACACCTTTTTTTTCTTTCTCCTTGCCAGGAACAGCCACATCGGTCGGAGAGCCATCTGGTGAGAAGGGTTTTTTCATCACATTCGTGAAGAGAACTGGTTGGTTATCTAGGAACATTGGTGCCTGATTGATGGATTAATGAACAGATGTATAGGTGTATCTGTAGCCCGCTGCCTCTTACGTCGGGAGACTTAAGTGTTAGGTTCAGGAATCCTGCTCTACAAGTGTGTCAATTCCTGATTGTGGGCCACATCCTCGTGATATTGCACAAAGACTTGGAGGTGGAAGTTGGCTCTTCTTTGTCGTTCGCTCATCGTCGATCGAGGAACATGTGCAACATCTCGAAACCCTCATGTATTTGGCTAAGGAAGAAAACGTTCAAACGATGAGAGCATTTTCACATTGAGCCAGGAGGCTTTCGAATTCAAACGGAGATGAGATCTGTCTTTCACTCGTGGAGGGCCGCCTTGGTACTTTAGCTTCTGGGGAAACCATCTCTTTTCGACAATGTTAAATTGCTGAAGATTAGAAGAAGAATTCCGTATGCCTGAAAACCTGTGTTTCTTTTGTGAGGAGTTATCGATCATTATTTTGTGTTTCCTCTGACTCCCTGTTTTTTCTTCCCCTAAAACCAACCGCAGCGACAAGGAGACCTACGTCAGCGGGTAAGGAGACTTTTTGCCTCCTATTAATGTAAAGTTTGAAAGCAGTGTGAATTTGATCTGACACCTTCTTCTCCTTCCTTTTCTCCAGAAAAAACCACCGGAACTGCGGCACCAACTGGTAAGAAGCGGTTTGCACCAAAGCCACAAAGTTAATGTCATAGAGTTTGGTGAAAAATGTTATGTATGTATGGATGAAAGGACGGGCCTGGGAGGGGGTGGGTGGATAAATCGATTGTAGCTTTGTATCCTACCCAAAGGGGAGCTCAAGGTAAAGGTTCAGAAAAGCTGTAATACAAGTTGGAGAATTCCCTGGTGGGGTCAGCTGTATCCTGATAGTTATCAATTTATCGATTTCCCCCCTTTGTCTTACTTCTTGTGCTTAATTCTTCTAAGAACCAGGCAAAGCTACTAGAGCACCCAAGTCAGTGAGAAGGAGAAGTTCTGGCCACATATTGAATGTTGAAAGCTGTGTGATTTTCATCTGACACCTTCCTCTTGTTTCCTTTTGCCAGAAAAAAGCCCAGGAGCCGGGGAACCAAGTGGTAAGAAGCAGTTTCTACCTCATCCAAAACGTCAACAGTTTCTATCTGGTTGAAAAGTGAGAGGGTGGATGGATGATTGGAGAGATGCGTTAGCCATTTTCTGCCCTCTGTTTGACGAGGCTTGACATAGGCCTGCAAATGATAGAAAGGCTTACAAGACTGTGAGAGATACAGCTGATACAGCTGAGATTCTAAGGCGTCCGAGTGGAACTAGCACTCTTGGGAACTCTATTAAACATCAGGCGTATCTTCCTTTATGGGCAGCCTTTGGGTGTCATGAAGCTGCTTGGAAGACATTCTCCTGTTGACAAGGGCCTCAAAAGGTCGATATGCCTCAGACTTAGTTTTTGAATGATTTTTGAATTTCCTCCGGGTCCCCCCTTAGACTCCAAGTGTTTCATTCCTGTAAAAATCAAGCATAACTCCTGGGTCACCAAAGTCAGTGGAGAAGGGGACGCTTTGGCCACATATTCATGTCCAACGTGAAAGTATTGTTATGATCGTTAAACACCTTTTTTTTCTTTCTCCTTGCCAGGAACAGCCACATCGGTCGGAGAGCCATCTGGTGAGAAGGGTTTTTTCATCACATTCGTGAAGAGAACTGGTTGGTTATCTAGGAACATTGGTGCCTGATTGATGGATTAATGAACAGATGTATAGGTGTATCTGTAGCCCGCTGCCTCTTACGTCGGGAGACTTAAGTGTTAGGTTCAGGAATCCTGCTCTACAAGTGTGTCAATTCCTGATTGTGGGCCACATCCTCGTGATATTGCACAAAGACTTGGAGGTGGAAGTTGGCTCTTCTTTGTCGTTCGCTCATCGTCGATCGAGGAACATGTGCAACATCTCGAAACCCTCATGTATTTGGCTAAGGAAGAAAACGTTCAAACGATGAGAGCATTTTCACATTGAGCCAGGAGGCTTTCGAATTCAAACGGAGATGAGATCTGTCTTTCACTCGTGGAGGGCCGCCTTGGTACTTTAGCTTCTGGGGAAACCATCTCTTTTCGACAATGTTAAATTGCTGAAGATTAGAAGAAGAATTCCGTATGCCTGAAAACCTGTGTTTCTTTTGTGAGGAGTTATCGATCATTATTTTGTGTTTCCTCTGACTCCCTGTTTTTTCTTCCCCTAAAACCAACCGCAGCGACAAGGAGACCTACGTCAGCGGGTAAGGAGACTTTTTGCCTCCTATTAATGTAAAGTTTGAAAGCAGTGTGAATTTGATCTGACACCTTCTTCTCCTTCCTTTTCTCCAGAAAAAACCACCGGAACTGCGGCACCAACTGGTAAGAAGCGGTTTGCACCAAAGCCACAAAGTTAATGTCATAGAGTTTGGTGAAAAATGTTATGTATGTATGGATGAAAGGACGGGCCTGGGAGGGGGTGGGTGGATAAATCGATTGTAGCTTTGTATCCTACCCAAAGGGGAGCTCAAGGTAAAGGTTCAGAAAAGCTGTAATACAAGTTGGAGAATTCCCTGGTGGGGTCAGCTGTATCCTGATAGTTATCAATTTATCGATTTCCCCCCTTTGTCTTACTTCTTGTGCTTAATTCTTCTAAGAACCAGGCAAAGCTACTAGAGCACCCAAGTCAGTGAGAAGGAGAAGTTCTGGCCACATATTGAATGTTGAAAGCTGTGTGATTTTCATCTGACACCTTCCTCTTGTTTCCTTTTGCCAGAAAAAAGCCCAGGAGCCGGGGAACCAAGTGGTAAGAAGCAGTTTCTACCTCATCCAAAACGTCAACAGTTTCTATCTGGTTGAAAAGTGAGAGGGTGGATGGATGATTGGAGAGATGCGTTAGCCATTTCCTGCCCTCTGTTTGACGAAGCTTGACATAGGCCTGCAAATGATAGAAAGGGTTACAAGAGTGTGTGAGATACAGCTGTTACAGCTGAGATTCTAAGGCGTCCGAGTGGAACTAGCACTCTTGGGAACTCGTTTAAACATCAGGCGTATCTTCCTTTATGGGCAGCCTTTGGGTGTCATGAAGCTGCTTGGAAGACATTCTCGTGTTGACAAGGGCCTCAAAAGGTCGATATGCCTCAGACTTAGTTTTTGAATGATTTTTGAATTTCCTCCGGGTCCCCCCTTAGACTCCAAGTGTTTCATTCCTGTAAAAATCAAGCATAACTCCTGGGTCACCCAAGTCAGTGGATAAGGGGAAGCTTTGGCCACATATTCATGTCCAACGTGAAAGTATTGTCATGATCGTTAAACACCTTTTTTTTCTTTCTCCTTGCCAGGAACAGCCACACCGGTCGGAGAGCCATCTGGTGAGAAGGGTTTTTTCATCACATTCGTGAAGAGAACTGGTTGGTTATCTAGGAACATTGGTGCTGGTTGATGGATTAATGAACAGATGTATAGGTGTATCTGTAGCCCGCTGCCTCTTACGTCGGGAGACTAAAGTGTTAGGTTCAGGAATCCTGCTCTACAAGTGTGTCAATTCCTGATTGTGGGCCACATCCTCGTGATATTGCACAAAGACGTGGAGGTGGGAGTGTGCTCTTCTTTGTCGTTCGTTCATCGTCGATCGAGGTACGCGTGCAACGTCTCAAAAAGCTCATGTATTTGGCTAAGGAAGAAAACTTTCAAACGATGAGAGAATTTTCACATTGAGCCAGGAGGCTTTCGAACGCCAACAGAGATGAGATCTGTCTTTCACTCGTGGAGGGCCGCCTTGGTACTTTAGCTTCTGGGGAAACCATCTCTTTTCGATAATGTTAAATTGCTGAAGATTAGAAGAAGAATTCCGAATGCCTGAAAACTTGTGTTTCTTTTGTGAGGAGTTATCGATCATTATTTTGTGTTTCCTCTGAATCCCTGTTTTTTCTTCCCCTAAAACCAACCGCAGCGACAAGGAGACCTATGTCAGCGGGTAAGGAGACTTTTTGCCTCTTATTAATTTAAAGTTTGAAAGCACTGTGAATTTGATCTGATACCTTCTTCTCCTTCCTTTTCGCCAGAAAAAACCACCGGAACTGCGTCACCAACTGGTAAGAAGCGGTTTGCACAACAGTCACGAAGTTAATGTCATAGAGTTTGGTGAAAAATGTTATGTATGGATGGATGGAAGGACGGGCCTGGGAGGGGGTGGGTGGATAAATCGATTGTATCCTACCCAAAGGGGAGCTTCAATAATACAAGTTGGAGAATTCCCTGGTGGGGTCAGCTGTATCCTGATAGTTATCAATTTATCGATTTTCCCCCTTTGTCTTACTTCTTGTGCTTAATTCTTCTAAGAACCAGGCATAGCAACTAGGGTACCCAAGTCAGTGAGAAGGAGAAGTTCTGGCCACATATTGAATGTTGAAAGCTGTGTGATTTTCATCTGACACCTTCCTCTTGTTTCCTTTTACCAGAAAAAAGCCCAGGAGCCGGGGAACCAAGTGGTAAGAAGCAGTTTCTACCTCATCCAAAAGGTCAACAGTTTTTATCTGGTTGAAAAGTGGGAGGGTGGATGGATGGTTGGAGAGATGCGTTACCCATTTCCTGCCCTCTGTTTGACGAAGCTTGACATAGGCCTGCAAATGATAGAAAGGCTTACAAGACTGTGAGAGATACAGCTGATAGAGCTGAGAATCTAAGGCTTCCGAGTGGAACTAGCACTCTTGGGAACTCTATTAAACATCAGACGTATCTTCCTTTATGAGCAGCCTTTGGGTGTCATGAAGATGCTTGGAAGATATTCTCCTGTTGACAAGGACCTCAAAGTTCGATATGCCTCAGACTTAGTTTTTGAATGATTTTTGAATTTCCTCCGGGTCCCCCCTTAGACTCCAAGTGTTTCATTCCTGTAAAAATCAAGCATAACTCCTGGGTCACCAAAGTCAGTGGAGAAGGGGACGCTTTGGCCACATATTCATGTCCAACGTGAAAGTATTGTTATGATCGTTAAACACCTTTTTTTTCTTTCTCCTTGCCAGGAACAGCCACATCGGTCGGAGAGCCATCTGGTGAGAAGGGTTTTTTCATCACATTCGTGAAGAGAACTGGTTGGTTATCTAGGAACATTGGTGCCTGATTGATGGATTAATGAACAGATGTATAGGTGTATCTGTAGCCCGCTGCCTCTTACGTCGGGAGACTTAAGTGTTAGGTTCAGGAATCCTGCTCTACAAGTGTGTCAATTCCTGATTGTGGGCCACATCCTCGTGATATTGCACAAAGACTTGGAGGTGGAAGTTGGCTCTTCTTTGTCGTTCGCTCATCGTCGATCGAGGAACATGTGCAACATCTCGAAACCCTCATGTATTTGGCTAAGGAAGAAAACGTTCAAACGATGAGAGCATTTTCACATTGAGCCAGGAGGCTTTCGAATTCAAACGGAGATGAGATCTGTCTTTCACTCGTGGAGGGCCGCCTTGGTACTTTAGCTTCTGGGGAAACCATCTCTTTTCGACAATGTTAAATTGCTGAAGATTAGAAGAAGAATTCCGTATGCCTGAAAACCTGTGTTTCTTTTGTGAGGAGTTATCGATCATTATTTTGTGTTTCCTCTGACTCCCTGTTTTTTCTTCCCCTAAAACCAACCGCAGCGACAAGGAGACCTACGTCAGCGGGTAAGGAGACTTTTTGCCTCCTATTAATGTAAAGTTTGAAAGCAGTGTGAATTTGATCTGACACCTTCTTCTCCTTCCTTTTCTCCAGAAAAAACCACCGGAACTGCGGCACCAACTGGTAAGAAGCGGTTTGCACCAAAGCCACAAAGTTAATGTCATAGAGTTTGGTGAAAAATGTTATGTATGTATGGATGAAAGGACGGGCCTGGGAGGGGGTGGGTGGATAAATCGATTGTAGCTTTGTATCCTACCCAAAGGGGAGCTCAAGGTAAAGGTTCAGAAAAGCTGTAATACAAGTTGGAGAATTCCCTGGTGGGGTCAGCTGTATCCTGATAGTTATCAATTTATCGATTTTCCCCCTTTGTCTTACTTCTTGTGCTTAATTCTTCTAAGAACCAGGCAAAGCTACTAGAGCACCCAAGTCAGTGAGAAGGAGAAGTTCTGGCCACATATTGAATGTTGAAAGCTGTGTGATTTTCATCTGACACCTTCCTCTTGTTTCCTTTTGCCAGTAAAAAGCCCAGGAGCCGGGGAACCAAGTGGTAAGAAGCAGTTTCTACCTCATCCAAAACGTCAACAGTTTCTATCTGGTTGAAAAGTGAGAGGGTGGATGGATGATTGGAGAGATGCGTTAGCCATTTCCTGCCCTCTGTTTGACGAAGCTTGACATAGGCCTGCAAATGATAGAAAGGGTTACAAGAGTGTGTGAGATACAGCTGTTACAGCTGAGATTCTAAGGCGTCCGAGTGGAACTAGCACTCTTGGGAACTCGTTTAAACATCAGGCGTATCTTCCTTTATGGGCAGCCTTTGGGTGTCATGAAGCTGCTTGGAAGACATTCTCGTGTTGACAAGGGCCTCAAAAGGTCGATATGCCTCAGACTTAGTTTTTGAATGATTTTTGAATTTCCTCCGGGTCCCCCCTTAGACTCCAAGTGTTTCATTCCTGTAAAAATCAAGCATAACTCCTGGGTCACCCAAGTCAGTGGATAAGGGGAAGCTTTGGCCACATATTCATGTCCAACGTGAAAGTATTGTCATGATCGTTAAACACCTTTTTTTTCTTTCTCCTTGCCAGGAACAGCAACACCGGTCGGAGAGCCATCTGGTGAGAAGGGTTTTTTCATCACATTCGTGAAGAGAACTGGTTGATTATCTAGGAACATTGGTGCTGGTTGATGGATTAATGAACAGATGTATATGTATAGGTGTATCTGTAGCCCGCTGCCTCTTACGTTGGGAGACTTAAGTGTTAGGTTATGGAATCCTGCTCTACAAGTTTGTCAATTCCTGATTGTGGGCCACATCCTCGTGATATTGCACAAAGACGTGGGGGTGGGAGTTGGCTCTTCTTTGTCGTTCGTTGATCGTCGATCGAGTAACGCGTGCAACGTCTCAAAACCCTCATGTATTTGGGTAAGGAAGAAAACGTTCAAATGATGAGAGCATTTTCACATTGAGCCAGGAGGCTTTCGAACGCCAACGGAGGTGAGATCTGTCTTTCACTCGTGGAGGGCAGCCTTGGTACTTTAGCTTCTTGGAAAACCATCTCTTTTCGACAATGTTAAAATGCTGAAGATTAGAAGAAGAATTCCGTATGCCTGAAAACTTGTGTTTCGTTAGTGAGGAGTTATCGATCATTATTTTGTGTTTCCTCTGACTCCCTGTTTTTTCTTCCCCTAAAACCAACCGCAGCGACAAGGAGACCTACGTCAGCGGGTAAGGAGACTTTTTGCCTCCTATTAATGTAAAGTTTGAAAGCAGTGTGAATTTGATCTGACACCTTCTTCTCCTTCCTTTTCGCCAGAAAAAACCACCGGAACTGCGGCACCAACTGGTAAGAAGCGGTTTGCACCACAGCCACAAAGTTAATGTCATAGAGTTTGGTGAAAAATGTTATGTATGGATGGATGGAAGGACGGGCCTGGGAGGGGGTGGGTGGATAAATCGATTGTATCCTACCCAAAGGGGAGCTTCAATAATACAAGTTGGAGAATTCCCTGGTGGGGTCAGCTGTATCCTGATAGTTATCAATTTATCGATTTTCCCCCTTTGTCTTACTTCTTGTGCTTAATTCTTCTAAGAACCAGGCATAGCAACTAGGGCACCCAAGTCAGTGAGAAGGAGAAGTTCTGGCCACATATTGAATGTTGAAAGCTGTGTGATTTTCATCTGACAACTTCCTCTTGTTTCCTTTTACCAGAAAAAAGCCCAGGAGCCGGGGAACCAAGTGGTAAGAAGCAGTTTCTACCTCATCCAAAAGGTCAACAGTTTTTATCTGGTTGAAAAGTGGGAGGGTGGATGGATGGTTGGAGAGATGCGTTACCCATTTCCTGCCCTCTGTTTGACGAAGCTTGACATAGGCCTGCAAATGATAGAAAGGCTTACAAGACTGTGAGAGATACAGCTGATAGAGCTGAGAATCTAAGGCTTCCGAGTGGAACTAGCACTCTTGGGAACTCTATTAAACATCAGGCGTATCTTCCTTTATGAGCAGCCTTTGGGTGTCATGAAGATGCTTGGAAGATATTCTCCTGGTGACAAGGACCTCAAAGTTCGATATGCCTCAGACTTCGTTTTTGAATGATTTTTGAATTTCCTCCGGGTCCCCCCTTAGACTCCAAGTGTTTCATTCCTGTAAAAATCAAGCATAACTCCTGGGTCACCAAAGTCAGTGGAGAAGGGGACGCTTTGGCCACATATTCATGTCCAACGTGAAAGTATTGTTATGATCGTTAAACACCTTTTTTTTCTTTCTCCTTGCCAGGAACAGCCACATCGGTCGGAGAGCCATCTGGTGAGAAGGGTTTTTTCATCACATTCGTGAAGAGAACTGGTTGGTTATCTAGGAACATTGGTGCCTGATTGATGGATTAATGAACAGATGTATAGGTGTATCTGTAGCCCGCTGCCTCTTACGTTGGGAGACTTAAGTGTTAGGTTCAGGAATCCTGCTCTAGAAGTGTGTCAATTCCTGATTGTGGGCCACATCCTCGTGATATTGCACAAAGACGTGGGGGTGGGAGTTGGCTCTTCTTTGTCGTTCGTTGATCGTCGATCGAGGAACGCGTGCAACGTCTCAAAACCCTCATGTATTTGGGTAAGGAAGAAAACGTTCAAACGATGAGAGCATTTTCACATTGAGCCAGGAGGCTTTCGAACTCCAACGGAGGTGAGATCTGTCTTTCGCTCGTGGAGGGCAGCCTTGGTACTTTAGCTTCTTGGGAAACCATCTCTTTTCGACAATGTTAAAATGCTGAAGATTAGAAGAAGAATTCCGTATGCCTGAAAACTTGTGTTTCGTTTGTGAGGAGTTATCGATCATTATTTTGTGTTTCCTCTGACTCCCTGTTTTTTCTTCCCCTAAAACCAACCGCAGCGACAAGGAGACCTACGTCAGCGGGTAAGGAGAATTTTTGCCTCCTATTAATGTAAAGTTTGAAAGCAGTGTGAATTTGATCTGACACCTTCTTCTCCTTCCTTTTCGCCAGAAAAAACCACCGGAACTGCGGCACCAACTGGTAAGAAGTGGTTTGCACTACAGCCACAAAGTTAATGTCATAGAGTTTGGTGAAAAATGTTATGTATGGATGGATGGAAGGACGGGCCTGGGAGGGGGTGGGTGGATAAATCGATTGTAGCTTTGTATCCTACCCAAAGGGGAGCTCAAGGTAAAGGTTCAGAAAAGCTGTAATACAAGTTGGAAAAATCCCTGGTGGGGTCAGCTGTATCCTGATAGTTATCAATGTATCGATTTTTCCCCTTTGTCTTACTTCTTGTGCTTAATTCTTCTAAGAACCAGGCATAGCTACTAGGGCACCCAAGTCAGTGAGAAGAAGAAGTTCTGGCCACATATTGAATGTTGAAAGCTGTGTGATTTTCATCTGACACCTTCCTCTTGTTTCCTTTTGCTAGAAAAAAGCCCAGGAGCCGGGGAACAAAGTGGTAAGAAGCAGTTTCTACCTCATCCAAAACGTCAACAGTTTGTATCTGGTTGAAAAGTGGGAGGGTGGATGGATGGTTGGAGAGATGCGTTACCCATTTCCTGCCCTCTGTTTGACGAAGCTTGTCATAGGCCTGCAAATGATAGAAAGGGTTACAAGAGTGTGTGAGATACAGCTGTTACAGCTGAGATTCTAAGGCGTCCGAGTGGAACTAGCACTCTTGGGAACTCGTTTAAACATCAGGCGTATCTTCCTTTATGGGCAGCCTTTGGGTGTCATGAAGCTGCTTGGAAGACATTCTCGTGTTGACAAGGGCCTCAAAAGGTCGATATGCCTCAGACTTCGTTTTTGAATGATTTTTGAATTTCCTCCGGGTCCCCCCTTAGACTCCAAGTTTTTCATTCCTGCAAAAATCAAGCATAACTCCTGGGTCACCCAAGTCAGTGGATAAGGGGAAGCTTTGGCCACATATTCATGTCCAACGTCAAAGTATTGCCATGATCGTTAAACACCTTTTTTTCTTTCTCCTTGCCAGGAACAGCAACACCGGTCGGAGAGCCATCTGGTGAGAAGGGTTTTTTCATCACATTCGTGAAGAGAATTGGTTGATTATCTAGGAACATTGGTGCTGGTTGATGGATTAATGAACAGATGTATATGTATAGGTGTATCTGTAGCCCGCTGCCTCTTACGTTGGGAGACTTAAGTGTTAGGTTCAGGAATCCTGCTCTACAAGTGTGTCAATTCCTGATTGTGGGCCACATCCTCGTGATATTGCACAAAGACGTGGGGGTGGGAGTTGGCTCTTCTTTGTCGTTCGTTGATCGTCGATCGAGGAACGCGTGCAACGTCTCAAAACCCTCATGTATTTGGGTAAGGAAGAAAACGTTCAAACGATGAGAGCATTTTCACATTGAGCCAGGAGGCTTTCGAACTCCAACGGAGGTGAGATCTGTCTTTCGCTCGTGGAGGGCAGCCTTGGTACTTTAGCTTCTTGGGAAACCATCTCTTTTCGACAATGTTAAAATGCTGAAGATTAGAAGAAGAATTCCGTATGCCTGAAAACTTGTGTTTCGTTTGTGAGGAGTTATCGATCATTATTTTGTGTTTCCTCTGACTCCCTGTTTTTTCTTCCCCTAAAACCAACCGCAGCGACAAGGAGACCTACGTCAGCGGGTAAGGAGAATTTTTGCCTCCTATTAATGTAAAGTTTGAAAGCAGTGTGAATTTGATCTGACACCTTCTTCTCCTTCCTTTTCGCCAGAAAAAACCACCGGAACTGCGGCACCAACTGGTAAGAAGCGGTTTGCACCACAGCCACAAAGTTAATGTCATAGAGTTTGGTGAAAAATGTTATGTATGGATGGATGGAAGGACGGGCCTGGGAGGGGATGGGTGGATAAATCGATTGTAGCTTTGTATCCTACCCAAAGGGGAGCTCAAGGTAAAGGTTCAGAAAAGCTGTAATACAAGTTGGAGAATTCCCTGGTGGGGTCAGCTGTATCCTGATAGTTATCAATGTATCGATTTTTCCCCTTTGTCTTACTTCTTGTGCTTAATTCTTCTAAGAACCAGGCATAGCTACTAGGGCACCCAAGTCAGTGAGAAGAAGAAGTTCTCGCCACATATTGAATGTTGAAAGCTGTGTGATTTTCATCTGACACCTTCCTCTTGTTTCCTTTTGCTAGAAAAAAGCCCAGGAGCCGGGGAACAAAGTGGTAAGAAGCAGTTTCTACCTCATCCAAAACGTCAACAGTTTGTATCTGGTTGAAAAGTGGGAGGGTGGATGGATGGTTGGAGAGATGCGTTACCCATTTCCTGCCCTCTGTTTGACGAAGCTTGACATAGGCCTGCAAATGATAGAAAGGGTTACAAGAGTGTGTGAGATACAGCTGTTACAGCTGAGATTCTAAGGCGTCCGAGTGGAACTAGCACTCTTGGGAACTCGTTTAAACATCAGGCGTATCTTCCTTTATGGGCAGCCTTTGGGTGTCATGAAGCTGCTTGGAAGACATTCTCGTGTTGACAAGGGCCTCAAAAGGTCGATATGCCTCAGACTTCGTTTTTGAATGATTTTTGAATTTCCTCCGGGTCCCCCCTTAGACTCCAAGTTTTTCATTCCTGCAAAAATCAAGCATAACTCCTGGGTCACCCAAGTCAGTGGATAAGGGGAAGCTTTGGCCACATATTCATGTCCAACGTCAAAGTATTGCCATGATCGTTAAACACCTTTTTTTCTTTCTCCTTGCCAGGAACAGCAACACCGGTCGGAGAGCCATCTGGTGAGAAGGGTTTTTTCATCACATTCGTGAAGAGAATTGGTTGATTATCTAGGAACATTGGTGCTGGTTGATGGATTAATGAACAGATGTATATGTATAGGTGTATCTGTAGCCCGCTGCCTCTTACGTTGGGAGACTTAAGTGTTAGGTTCAGGAATCCTGCTCTACAAGTGTGTCAATTCCTGATTGTGGGCCACATCCTCGTGATATTGCACAAAGACGTGGGGGTGGGAGTTGGCTCTTCTTTGTCGTTCGTTGATCGTCGATCGAGGAACGCGTGCAACGTCTCAAAACCCTCATGTATTTGGGTAAGGAAGAAAACGTTCAAACGATGAGAGCATTTTCACATTGAGCCAGGAGGCTTTCGAACTCCAACGGAGGTGAGATCTGTCTTTCGCTCGTGGAGGGCAGCCTTGGTACTTTAGCTTCTTGGGAAACCATCTCTTTTCGACAATGTTAAAATGCTGAAGATTAGAAGAAGAATTCCGTATGCCTGAAAACTTGTGTTTCGTTTGTGAGGAGTTATCGATCATTATTTTGTGTTTCCTCTGACTCCCTGTTTTTTCTTCCCCTAAAACCAACCGCAGCGACAAGGAGACCTACATCAGCGGGTAAGGAGAATTTTTGCCTCCTATTAATGTAAAGTTTGAAAGCAGTGTGAATTTGATCTGACACCTTCTTCTCCTTCCTTTTCTCCAGAAAAAACCACCGGAACTGCGGCACCAACTGGTAAGAAGCGGTTTGCACCACAGCCACAAAGTTAATGTCATAGAGTTTGGTGAAAAATGTTATGTATGGATGGATGGAAGGACGGGCCTGGGAGGGGATGGGTGGATAAATCGATTGTAGCTTTGTATCCTACCCAAAGGGGAGCTCAAGGTAAAGGTTCAGAAAAGCTGTAATACAAGTTGGAGAATTCCCTGGTGGGGTCAGCTGTATCCTGATAGTTATCAATGTATCGATTTTTCCCCTTTGTCTTACTTCTTGTGCTTAATTCTTCTAAGAACCAGGCATAGCTACTAGGGCACCGAAGTCAGTGAGAAGAAGAAGTTCTGGCCACATATTGAATGTTGAAAGCTGTGTGATTTTCATCTGACACCTTCCTCTTGTTTCCTTTTGCTAGAAAAAAGCCCAGGAGCCGGGGAACAAAGTGGTAAGAAGCAGTTTCTACCTCATCCAAAAGGTCAACAGTTTGTATCTGGTTGAAAAGTGGGAGGGTGGATGGATGGTTGGAGAGATGCGTTACCCATTTCCTGCCCTCTGTTTGACGAAGCTTGACATAGGCCTGCAAATGATAGAAAGGGTTACAAGAGTGTGTGAGATACAGCTGTTACAGCTGAGATTCTAAGGCGTCCGAGTGGAACTAGCACTCTTGGGAACTCGTTTAAACATCAGGCGTATCTTCCTTTATGGGCAGCCTTTGGGTGTCATGAAGCTGCTTGGAAGACATTCTCGTGTTGACAAGGGCCTCAAAAGGTCGATATGCCTCAGACTTAGTTTTTGAATGATTTTTGAATTTCCTCCGGGTCCCCCCTTAGACTCCAAGTTTTTCATTCCTGCAAAAATCAAGCATAACTCCTGGGTCACCCAAGTCAGTGGATAAGGGGAAGCTTTGGCCACATATTCATGTCCAACGTCAAAGTATTGCCATGATCGTTAAACACCTTTTTTTCTTTCTCCTTGCCAGGAACAGCAACACCGGTCGGAGAGCCATCTGGTGAGAAGGGTTTTTTCATCACATTCGTGAAGAGAATTGGTTGATTATCTAGGAACATTGGTGCTGGTTGATGGATTAATGAACAGATGTATATGTATAGGTGTATCTGTAGCCCGCTGCCTCTTACGTTGGGAGACTTAAGTGTTAGGTTCAGGAATCCTGCTCTACAAGTGTGTCAATTCCTGATTGTGGGCCACATCCTCGTGATATTGCACAAAGACGTGGGGGTGGGAGTTGGCTCTTCTTTGTCGTTCGTTGATCGTCGATCGAGGAACGCGTGCAACGTCTCAAAACCCTCATGTATTTGGGTAAGGAAGAAAACGTTCAAACGATGAGAGCATTTTCACATTGAGCCAGGAGGCTTTCGAACTCCAACGGAGGTGAGATCTGTCTTTCGCTCGTGGAGGGCAGCCTTGGTACTTTAGATTCTTGGGAAACCATCTCTTTTCGACAATGTTAAAATGCTGAAGATTAGAAGAAGAATTCCGTATGCCTGAAAACTTGTGTTTCGTTTGTGAGGAGTTATCGATCATTATTTTGTGTTTCCTCTGACTCCCTGTTTTTTCTTCCCCTAAAACCAACCGCAGCGACAAGGAGACCTACGTCAGCGGGTAAGGAGAATTTTTGCCTCCTATTAATGTAAAGTTTGAAAGCAGTGTGAATTTGATCTGACACCCTCTTCTCCTTCCTTTTCGCCAGAAAAAACCACCGGAACTGCGGCACCAACTGGTAAGAAGTGGTTTGCACCACAGCCACAAAGTTAATGTCATAGAGTTTGGTGAAAAATGTTATGTATGGATGGATGGAAGGACGGGCCTGGGAGGGGGTGGGTGGATAAATCGATTGTAGCTTTGTATCCTACCCAAAGGGGAGCTCAAGATAAAGGTTCAGAAAAGCTGTAATACAAGTTGGAGAATTCCCTGGTGGGGTCAGCTGTATCCTGATCGTTATCTATGTATCGATTTTTCCCCTTTGTCTTACTTCTTGTGCTTAATTCTTCTAAGAACCAGGCATAGCTACTAGGGCACCGAAGTCAGTGAGAAGAAGAAGTTCTGGCCACATATTGAATGTTTAAAGCTGTGTGATTTTCATCTGACACCTTCCTCTTGTTTCCTTTTGCTAGAAAAAAGCCCAGGAGCCGGGGAACCAAGTGGTAAGAAGCAGTTTCTATCACATCCAAAACGTCAACAGTTTGTATATGGTTGAAAAGTGGGAGGGTGGATGGATGGTTGGAGAGATGCGTTACCCATTTCCTGCCCTCTGTTTGACGAAGCTTGACATAGGCCTGCAAATGATAGAAAGGGTTACAAGAGTGTGTGAGATACAGCTGTTACAGCTGAGATTCTAAGGCGTCCGAGTGGAACTAGCACTCTTGGGAACTCGTTTAAACATCAGGCGTATCTTCCTTTATGGGCAGCCTTTGGGTGTCATGAAGCTGCTTGGAAGACATTCTCGTGTTGACAAGGGCCTCAAAAGGTCGATATGCCTCAGACTTAGTTTTTGAATGATTTTTGAATTTCCTCCGGGTCCCCCCTTAGACTCCAAGTGTTTCATTCCTGTAAAAATCAAGCATAACTCCTGGGTCACCCAAGTCAGTGGATAAGGGGAAGCTTTGGTCACATATTCATGTCCAAAGTGAAAGTATTGTCATGATCGTTAAACACCTTTTTTTTCTTTCTCCTTGCCAGGAACAGCAACACCGGTCAGAGAGCCATCTGGTGAGAAGGGTTTTTTCATCACATTCCTGAAGAGAACTGGTTGATTATCTAGGAACATTGGTGCTGGTTGATGGATTAATGAACAGATGTATATGTATAGGTGTATCTGTAGCCCGCTGCCTCTTACGTTGGGAGACTTAAGTGTTAGGTTCAGGAATCCTGCTCTACAAGTTTGTCAATTCCTGATTGTGGGCCACATCCTCGTGATATTGCACAAAGACGTGGGGGTGGGAGTTGGCTCTTCTTTGTCGTTCGTTGATCGTCGATCGAGTAACGCGTGCAACGTCTCAAAACCCTCATGTATTTGGGTAAGGAAGAAAACGTTCAAACGATGAGAGCATTTTCACATTGAGCCAGGAGGCTTTCGAACGCCAACGGAGGTGAGATCTGTCTTTCACTCGTGGAGGGCCGCCTTGGTACTTTAGCTTCTTGGGAAACCATCTCTTTTCGACAATGTTAAATTGCTGAAGATTAGAAGAAGAATTCCATATGCCTGAAAACTTGTTTTTCGTTTGTGAGGAGTTATTGATCATTATTTTGTGTTTCCTCTGACTCCCTGCTTTTTCTTCCCCTAAAACCAACCGCAGCGACAAGGAGACCTACGTCAGCGGGTAAGGAGACTTTTTGCCTCCTATTAATGTAAAGTTTGAAAGCAGTGTGAATTTGATCTGACACCTTCTTCTCCTTCCTTTTCTCCAGAAAAAACCACCGGAACTGCGGCACCAACTGGTAAGAAGCGGTTTGCACCACAGCCACAAAGTTAATGTCATAGCGTTTGGTGAAAAATGTTATGGATGGATGGATGGAAGGACGGGCCTGGGAGGGGGTGGGTGGATAAATTGATTGCAGCTTTGTATCCTACCAAAAGGGGAGCTCAAGGTAAAGGTTCAGAAAAGCTGTAATACAAGTTGGAGAATTCCCTGGTGGGGTCAGCTGTATCCTGATAGTTATCAATTTATCGATTTTCCCCCTCTGTCTTACTTCTTGTGCTTAATTCTTCTAAGAACCAGGCATAGCAACTAGGGCACCCAAGTCAGTGAGAAGGAGAAGTTCTGGCCACATATTGAATGTTGAAAGCTGTGTGATTTTCATCTGACACCTTCCTCTTGTTTCCTTTTGCCAGAAAAAAGCCCAGGCGCCGGGGAACCAAGTGGTAAGAAGCAGTTTCTACCTCATCCAAAACGTCAACAGTTTGTATCTGGTTGAAAAGTGGGAGGGTGGATGGATGTTTGGAGAGATGCGTTACCCATTTCCTGCCCTCTGTTTGACGAAATTTGACATAGGACTGCAAATGATAGAAAGGCTTACAAGACTGTGAGAGATACAGCTGATAGAGCTGAGATTCTAAGGCGTCCGAGTGGAACTAGCACTCTTGGGAACTCTATTAAACAATAGATGTATCTTCCTTTATGGGCAGCCTTTGGGTGTCATGAAGCTGCTTGGAAGACATTCTCCTGTTGACAAGGGCCTAAGAAGGTCGATATGCCTCAGACTTAGTTTTTGAATGATTTTTGAATTTCCTCTGGGTCCCCCTTAGACTCCAAGTGTTTCATTCCTGTAAAAATCAAGCATAACTCCTGGGTCACCCAAGTCAGTGGATAAGGGGAATCTTTGGCCACATATTCATGTCCAACGTGGAAGTATTGTCATGATCGTTAAACACCTGTTTTTTTCTTTTTCCTTGCCAGGAACAGCCACACCGGTCGGAGAGCCATCTGGTGAGAAGGGTTTTTTCATCACATTCGTGAAGAGAACTGGTTGGTTATCTAGGAACATTGGTGCTGGT
Organism: Euleptes europaea; assembly: GCF_029931775.1. Taxonomy (NCBI): domain Eukaryota; kingdom Metazoa; phylum Chordata; class Lepidosauria; order Squamata; family Sphaerodactylidae; genus Euleptes; species Euleptes europaea. Next base: position 68,837,973 of record NC_079316.1, read on the forward strand.
TGATGGATTAATGAACAGATGTATAGGTGTATCTGTAGCCCGCTGCCTCTTACTTCGGGGGACTTAAGTGTTAGGTTCAGGAATCCTGCTCTACAAGTGTGTCAATTCCTGATTGTGGGGCACATCCTCATGATATTGCACAAAGACGTGGGGGTGGGGGGTTGGCTCTTCTTTGTCGTTCGTTGATCGTCGATCGAGGAACGTGTGCAACGTCTCAAAAAGCTCATGTATTTGGCTAAGGAAGAAAACGTTCAAACGATGAGAGCATTTTCACATTGAGCCAGGAGGCTTTCGAAGGCCAACGGAGATGAGATCTGTCTTTCACTCGTGGAGGGCCGCCTTGGTACTTTAGCTTCTTGGGAAACCATCTCTTTTCGACAATGTTAAATTGCTGAAGATTAGAAGTAGAATTCCGTATGCCTGAAAACTTGTGTTTCGTTTGTGAGGAGTTATCGATCATTATTTTGTGTTTCCTCTGACTCCCTGTTTTTTCTTCCCCTAAAACCAACCGCAGTGACAAGGAGACCTACGTCAGCGGGTAAGGAGACTTTTTGCCTCCTATTAATGTAAAGTTTGAAAGCAGTGTGAATTTGATCTGACACCTTCTTCTCCTTCCTTTTTGCCAGAAAAAACCACCGGAACTGCGGCACCAACTGGTAAGAAGCGGTTTGCACCACAGCCACAAAGTTAATGTCATAGAGTTTGGTGAAAAATGTTATGTATGGATGGATGGAAGGACGGGCCTGGGAGGGGGTGGGTGGATAAATCGATTGTAGCTTTGTATCCTACCCAAAGGGGAGCTCAAGGTAAAGGTTCAGAAAAGCTGTAATACAAGTTGGAGAATTCCCTGGTGGGGTCAGCTGTATCCTGATAGTTATCAATGTATCGATTTTTCCCCTTTGTCTTACTTCTTGTGCTTAATTCTTCTAAGAACCAGGCATAGCTACTAGGGCACCCAAGTCAGTGAGAAGAAGAAGTTCTGGCCACATATTGAATGTTGAAAGCTGTGTGATTTTCATCTGACACCTTCCTCTTGTTTCCTTTTGCTAGAAAAAAGCCCAGGAGCCGGGGAACCAAGTGGTAAGAAGCAGTTTCTACCTCATCCAAAACGTCAACAGTTTGTATCTGGTTGAAAAGTGGGAGGGTGGATGGATGGTTGGAGAGATGCGTTACCCATTTCCTGCCCTCTGTTTGACGAAGCTTGACATAGGCCTGCAAATGATAGAAAGGCTTACAAGACTGTGAGAGACACAGCTGATAGAGCTGAGATTCTAAAGCGTCCGAGTGGAACTAGCACTCTTGGGAAATCTATTAAACATCAGGGTATCTTCCTTTATGGGCAACCTTTGGGTGTCATGAAGCTGCTTGGAAGACATTCTCCTGTTGACAAGAGCCTAAGAAGGTCAATATGCCTCACACTTAGTTTTTGAATGATTTTTGAATTTCCTCCGGGTCCCCCCTTAGACTCCAAGTGTTTCATTCCTGTAAAAATCAAGCATAACTCCTGGGTCACCCAAGTCAGTGGATAAGGGGAAGCTTTGGCCACATATTCATGTCCAACGTGAAAGTATTGTCATGATCGTTAGACACCTTTTTTTTTCTTTCTCCTTGCCAGGAACAGCCACACCGGTCGGAGAGCCATCTGGTGAGAAGGGTTTTTTCATCACATTTGTGAAGAGAACTGTTTGATTATCTAGGAATATTGGTGCTGGTTGATGGATTAATGAACAGATGTATAGGTGTATCTGTATCCCGCTGCCTCTTATGTCGGGAGACTTAAGTGTTAGGTTCAGAAATCCTGCTCTACAAGTGTGTCAATTCCTGATTGTGGGCCACATCCTCATGATATTGCACAAAGACGTGGGGGTGGGGGGTTGGCTCTTCTTTGTCGTTCGTTCATCGTCGATCGAGGAACGCGTGCAACGTCTCAAAAAGCTCATGTATTTGGCTAGGGAAAAAAACGTTCAAACGATGAGAGCATTTTAACATTGAGCCAAGAGGCTTTCGAACACCAACGGAGATGAGATCTGTATTTCACTCGTGGAGGGCCGCCTTGGTACTTTAGCTTCTTGGGAAACCATCTCTTTTCGACAATGTTAAATTGCTGAAGATTAGAAGTAGAATTCCGTATGCCTGAAAACTTGTGTTTCGTTTGTGAGGAGTTATTGATCATTATTTTGTGTTTCCTCTGACTCCCTGCTTTTTCTTCCCCTAAAACCAACCGCAGCGACAAGGAGACCTACGTCAGCGGGTAAGGAGACTTTTTGCCTCCTATTAATGTAAAGTTTGAAAGCAGTGTGAATTTGATCTGACACCTTCTTCTCCTTCCTTTTCGCCAGAAAAAACCACCGGAACTGCGGCACCAACTGGTAAGAAGCGGTTTGCACCACAGCCACAAAGTTAATGTCATAGAGTTTGATGAAAAATGTTATGGATGGATGGATGGAAGGACGGGCCTGGGAGGGGGTGGGTGGATAAATCGATTGCCGCTTTGTATCCTACCAAAAGGGGAGCTCAAGGTAAAGGTTCAGAAAAGCTGTAATACAAGTTGGAGAATTCCCTGGTGGGGTCAGCTGTATCCTGATAGTTATCAATTTATCGATTTTTCCCCTTTGTCTTACTTCTTGTGCTTAATTCTTCTAACAACCAGGCATAGCAACTAGGGCACCCAAGTCAGTGAGAAGGAGAAGTCCTGGCCACATATTGAATGTTGAAAGCTGTATGATTTTCATCTGACACCTTCCTCTTGTTTCCTTTTGCCAGAAAAAAGCCCAGGCGCCGGGGAACCAAGTGGTAAGAAGCAGTTTCTACCTCATCCAAAACGTCAACAGTTTGTATCTGGTTGAAAAGTGGGAGGGTGGATGGATGGTTGGAGAGATGCGTTACCCATTTCCTGCCCTCTGTTTGACAAAATTTGACATAGGCCTGCAAATGATAGAAAGGCTTACAAGACTGTGAGAGATACAGCTGATACAGCTGAGATTCTAAGGCGGCCGAGTGGAACTAGCACTCTTGGGAACTCTATTAAACAATTGATGTGTCTTCCTTTATGGGCAGCCTTTGGGTGTCATGAAGCTGCTTGGAAGACATTCTCCTGTTGAAAAGGGCCTAAGAAGGTCGATATGCCTCAGACTTAGTTTTTGAATGATTTTTGAATTTCCTCCGGGTCCCCCTTAGACTCTAAGTGTTTCATTCCTGTAAAAATCAAGCATAACTCCTGGGTCACCCAAGTCAGTGGATAAGGGGAAGCTTTGGCCACATATTCATGTCCAACGTGGAAGTATTGTCATGATCGTTAAACACCTGTTTTTTTCTTTCTCCTTGCCAGGAACAGCCACACCGGTCGGAGAGCCATCTGGTGAGAAGGGTTTTTTCATCACATTCATGAAGAGAACTGGTTGGTTATCTAGGAACATTGGTGCTGGTTGATGGATTAATGAACAGATGTATAGGTGTATCTGTAGCCCGCTGCCTCTTACTTCGGGGGACTTAAGTGTTAGGTTCAGGAATCCTGCTCTACAAGTGTGTCAATTCCTGATTGTGGGGCACATCCTCATGATATTGCACAAAGACGTGGGGGTGGGGGGTTGGCTCTTCTTTGTCGTTCGTTCATCGTCGATCGAGGAACGTGTGCAACGTCTCAAAAAGCTCATGTATTTGGCTAAGGAAGAAAACGTTCAAACGATGAGAGCATTTTCACATTGAGCCAGGAGTCTTTCGAAGGCCAACGGAGATGAGATCTGTCTTTCACTCGTGGAGGGCCGCCTTGGTACTTTAGCTTCTTGGGAAACCATCTCTTTTCGACAATGTTAAATTGCTGAAGATTAGAAGAAGAATTCCGTATGCCTGAAAACTTGTGTTTCGTTAGTGAGGAGTTATCGATCATTATTTTGTGTTTCCTCTGACTCCCTGTTTTTTCTTCCCCTAAAACCAACCGCAGCGACAAGGAGACCTACGTCAGCGGGTAAGGAGACTTTTTGCCTCCTATTAATGTAAAGTTTGAAAGCAGTGTGAATTTGATCTGACACCTTCTTCTCCTTCCTTTTCGCCAGAAAAAACCACCGGAACTGCGGCACCAACTGGTAAGAAGCGGTTTTCACCACAGCCACAAAGTTAATGTCATAGAGTTTGGTGAAAAATGTTATGTATGGATGGATGGAAGGACGGGCCTGGGAGGGGGTGGGTGGATAAATTGATTGCAGCTTTGTATCCTACCAAAAGGGGAGCTCAAGGTAAAGGTTCAGAAAAGCTGTAATACAAGTTGGAGAATTCTCTGGTGGGGTCAGCTGTATCCTGATAGTTATCAATTTATCGATTTTCCCCCTTTGTCTTACTTCTTGTGCTTAATTCTTCTAAGGACCAGGCATAGCAACTAGGGCACCCAAGTCAGTGAGAAGGAGAAGTTCTGGCCACATATTGAATGTTGAAAGCTGTGTGATTTTCATCTGACACCTTCCTCTTGTTTCCTTTTGCCAGAAAAAAGCCCAGGCGCCGGGGAACCAAGTGGTAAGAAGCAGTTTCTACCTCATCCAAAACGTCAACAGTTTGTATCTGGTTGAAAAGTGGGAGGGTGGATGGATGGTTGGAGAGATGCGTTACCCATTTCCTGCCCTCTGTTTGACGAATTTTGACATAGGCCTGCAAATGATAGAAAGGCTTACAAGACTGTGAGAGATACAGCTGATACAGCTGAGATTCTAAGGCGTCCGAGTGGAACTAGCACTCTTGGGAACTCTATTAAACAATAGATGTATCTTCCTTTATGGGCAGCCTTTGGGTGTCATGAAGCTGCTTGGAAGACATTCTCCTGTTGAAAAGGGCCTAAGAAGGTCGATATGCCTCAGACTTAGTTTTTGAATTATTTTTGAATTTCCTCCGGGTCCCCCTTAGACTCTAAGTGTTTCATTCCTGTAAAAATCAAGCATAACTCCTGGGTCACCCAAGTCAGTGGATAAGGGGAATCTTTGGCTACATATTCATGTCCAACGTGAAAGTATTGTCATGATCGTTAAACACCTTTTTTTTTTTTCTCCTTGCCAGGAACAGCCACACCGGTCGGAGAGCCATCTGGTGAGAAGGGTTTTTCCATCACATTCGTGAAGAGAACTGGTTGGTTATCTAGGAACATTGGTGCTGGTTGATGGATTAATGAACAGATGTATAGGTGTATCTGTAGCCCGCTGCCTCTTACGTCGGGGGACTTAAGTGTTAGGTTCAGAAATCCTGCTCTACAAGTGTGTGAATTCCTGATTGTGGGCCACATCCTCATGATATTGCACAAAGACGTGGGGGTGGGGGGTTGGCTCTTCTTTGTCGCTCGTTCATCGTCGATCGAGGAACGCGTGCAACGTCTCAAAAAGCTCATGTATTTGGCTAGGGAAAAAAACGTTCAAACGATGAGAGCATTTTCACATTGAGCCAGGAGGCTTTCGAAGGCCAACGGACATGAGATCTGTCTTTCACTCGTGGAGGGCCGCCTTGGTACTTTAGCTTCTTGGGAAACCATCTCTTTTCGACAATGTTAAATTGCTGAAGATTAGAAGAAGAATTCCGTATGCCTGAAAACTTGTGTTTCGTTTGTGAGGAGTTATCGATCATTATTTTGTGTTTCCTCTGACTCCCTGTTTTTTCTTCCCTTAAAACCAACCGCAGCGACAAGGAGACCTACGTCAGCGGGTAAGGAGACTTTTTGCCTCCTATTCATGTAAAGTTTGAAAGCAGTGTGAATTTGATCTGACACCTTCTTCTCCTTCCTTTTCGCCAGAAAAAACCACCGGAACTGCGGCACCAACTGGTAAGAAGCGGTTTGCACCACAGCCACAAAGTTAATGTCATAGAGTTTGGTGAAAAATGTTATGTATGGATGAATGGAAGGACGGGCCTGGGAGGGGGTGGGTGGATAAATCGATTGTAGCTTTGTATCCTACCCAAAGGGGAGCTCAAGGTAAAGGTTCAGAAAAGCTGTAATACAAGTTGGAGAATTCCCTGGTGGGGTCAGCTGTATCCTGATAGTTATCAATGTATCGATTTTTCCCCTTTGTCTTACTTCTTGTGCTTAATTCTTCTAAGAACCAGGCATAGCTACTAGGGCACCCAAGTCAGTGAGAAGAAGAAGTTCTGGCCACATATTGAATGTTGAAAGCTGTGTGATTTTCATCTGACACCTTCCTCTTGTTTCCTTTTGCCAGAAAAAAGCCCAGGAGCCGGGGAACCAAGTGGTAAGAAGCAGTTTCTACCTCATCCAAAACGTCAACAGTTTCTATCTGGTTGAAAAGTGAGAGGGTGGATGGATGATTGGAGAGATGCGTTAGCCATTTCCTGCCCTCTGTTTGACGAAGCTTGACATAGGCCTGCAAATGATAGAAAGGGTTACAAGAGTGTGTGAGATACAGCTGTTACAGCTGAGATTCTAAGGCGTCCGAGTGGAACTAGCACTCTTGGGAACTCGTTTAAACATCAGGCGTATCTTCCTTTATGGGCAGCCTTTGGGTGTCATGAAGCTGCTTGGAAGACATTCTCGTGTTGACAAGGGCCTCAAAAGGTCGATATGCCTCAGACTTCGTTTTTGAATGATTTTTGAATTTCCTCCGGGTCCCCCCTTAGACTCCAAGTTTTTCATTCCTGCAAAAATCAAGCATAACTCCTGGGTCACCCAAGTCAGTGGATAAGGGGAAGCTTTGGCCACATATTCATGTCCAACGTCAAAGTATTGCCATGATCGTTAAACACCTTTTTTTCTTTCTCCTTGCCAGGAACAGCAACACCGGTCGGAGAGCCATCTGGTGAGAAGGGTTTTTTCATCACATTCGTGAAGAGAATTGGTTGATTATCTAGGAACATTGGTGCTGGTTGATGGATTAATGAACAGATGTATATGTATAGGTGTATCTGTAGCCCGCTGCCTCTTACGTCGGGAGACTTAAGTGTTAGGTTCAGGAATCCTGCTCTACAAGTGTGTCAATTCCTGATTGTGGGCCACATCCTCGTGATATTGCACAAAGGCTTGGAGGTGGAAGTTGGCTCTTCTTTGTCGTTCGCTCATAGTCGATCGAGGAACATGTGCAACATCTCGAAACCCTCATGTATTTGGCTAAGGAAGAAAACGTTCAAACGATGAGAGCATTTTCACATTGAGCCAGGAGGCTTTCGAATTCAAACGGAGATGAGATCTGTCTTTCACTCGTGGAGGGCCGCCTTGGTACTTTAGCTTCTTGGGAAACCATCTCTTTTCGACAATGTTAAATTGCTGAAGATTAGAAGAAGAATTCCATATGCCTGAAAACTTGTTTTTCGTTTGTGAGGAGTTATTGATCATTATTTTGTGTTTCCTCTGACTTCCTGCTTTTTCTTCCCCTAAAACCAACCGCAGCGACAAGGAGACCTACGTCAGCGGGTAAGGAGACTTTTTGCCTCCTATTAATGTAAAGTTTGAAAGCAGTGTGAATTTGATCTGACACCTTCTTCTCCTTCCTTTTCGCCAGAAAAAACCACCGGAACTGCGGCACCAACTGGTAAGAAGCGGTTTGCACCACAGCCACAAAGTTAATGTCATAGAGTTTGGTGAAAAATGTTATGTATGGATGGATGGAAGGACGGGCCTGGGAGGGGGTGGGTGGATAAATTGATTGCAGCTTTGTATCCTACCAAAAGGGGAGCTCAAGGTAAAGGTTCAGAAAAGATGTAATACAAGTTGGAGAATTCTCTGGTGGGGTCAGCTGTATCCTGATAGTTATCAATTTATCGATTTTCCCCCTTTGTCTTACTTCTTGTGCTTAATTCTTCTAAGAACCAGGCATAGCTACTAGGGCACCCAAGTCAGTGAGAAGAAGAAGTTCTGGCCACATATTGAATGTTGAAAGCTGTGTGATTTTCATCTGACACCTTCCTCTTGTTTCCTTTTGCCAGAAAAAAGCCCAGGAGCCGGGGAACCAAGTGGTAAGAAACAGTTTCTACCTCATCCAAAACGTCAACAGTTTCTATCTGGTTGAAAAGTGAGAGGGTGGATGGATGATTGGAGAGATGCGTTACCCATTTCCTGCCCTCTGTTTGACGAATTTTGACATAGGCCTGCAAATGATAGAAAGGCTTACAAGACTGTGAGAGATACAGCTGATAGAGCTGAGATTCTAAGGCGTCCGAGTGGAACTAGCACTCTTGGGAACTCTATTAAACAATAGATGTATCTTCCTTTATGGGCAGCCTTTGGGTGTCATGAAGCTGCTTGGGAGACATTCTCCTGTTGACAAGGGCCTAAGAAGGTCGATATGCCTCAGACTTAGTTTTTGAATGATTTTTGAATTTCCTCCGGGTCCCCCTTAGACTCCAAGTGTTTCATTCCTGTAAAAATCAAGCATAACTCCTGGGTCACCCAAGTCAGTGGATAAGGGGAATCTTTGGCTACATATTCATGTCCAATGTGAAAGTATTGTCATGATCGTTAAACACCTTTTTTTTTTTTCTCCTTGCCAGGAACAGCTACACCGGTCGGAGAGCCATCTGGTGAGAAGGGTTTTTCCATCACATTCGTGAAGAGAACTGGTTGGTTATCTAGGAACATTGGTGCTGGTTGATGGATTAATGAACAGATGTATAGGTGTATCTGTAGCCCGCTGCCTCTTACGTCAGGGGACTTAAGTGTTAGGTTCAGAAATCCTGCTCTACAAGTGTGTGAATTCCTGATTGTGGGCCACATCCTCATGATATTGCACAAAGACGTGGGTGTGGGGGGTTGGCTCTTCTTTGTCGCTCGTTCATCGTCGATCGAGGAACGCGTGCAACGTCTCAAAAAGTTCATGTATTTGGCTAGGGAAAAAAACGTTCAAACGATGAGAGCATTTTCACATTGAGCCAGGAGGCTTTCGAAGGCCAACGGAGATGAGATCTGTCTTTCACTCGTGGAGGGCCGCCTTGGTACTTTAGCTTCTTGGGAAACCATCTCTTTTCGACAATGTTAAATTGCTGAAGATTAGAAGAAGAATTCCGTATGCCTGAAAACTTGTGTTTCGTTTGTGAGGAGTTATCGATCATTATTTTGTGTTTCCTCTGACTCCCTGTTTTTTCTTCCCCTAAAACCAACCGCAGCGACAAGGAGACCTACGTCAGCGGGTAAGGAGACTTTTTGCCTCCTATTAATGTAAAGTTTGAAAGCAGTGTGAATTTGATCTGACACCTTCATCTCCTTCCTTTTCGCCAGAAAAAACCACCGGAACTGCGGCACCAACTGGTAAGAAGCGGTTTGCACCACAGCCACAAAGTTAATGTCATAGAGTTTGGTGAAAAATGTTATGTATGTATGGATGGAAGGACGGGCCTGGGAGGGGGTGGGTGGATAAATCGATTGCAGCTTTGTATCCTACCAAAAGGGGAGCTCAAGGTAAAGGTTCAGAAAAGATGTAATACAAGTTGGAGAATTCCCTGGTGGGGTCAGCTGTATCCTGATAGTTATCAATTTATTGATTTTCCCCCTTTGTCTTACTTCTTGTGCTTAATTCTTCTAAGAACCAGGCATAGCTACTAGGGCACCCAAGTCAGTGAGAAGGAGAAGTCCTGGCCACATATTGAATGTTGAAAGCTGTATGATTTTCATCTGACACCTTCCTCTTGTTTCCTTTTGCCAGAAAAAAGCCCAGGCGCCGGGGAACCAAGTGGTAAGAAGCAGTTTCTACCTCATCCAAAACGTCAACAGTTTGTATCTGGTTGAAAAGTGGGAGGGTGGATGGATGGTTGGAGAGATGCGTTACCCATTTCCTGCCCTCTGTTTGACGAAATTTGACATAGGCCTGCAAATGATAGAAAGGCTTACAAGACTGTGAGAGATACAGCTGATACAGCTGAGATTCTAAGGCGTCCGAGTGATACTAGCACTCTTGGGAACTCTATTAAACAATTGATGTATCTTCCTTTATGGGCAGCCTTTGGGTGTCATGAAGCTGCTTGGAAGACATTCTCCTGTTGAAAAGGGCCTAAGAAGGTCGATATGCCTCAGACTTAGTTTTTGAATTATTTTTGAATTTCCTCCGGGTCCCCCTTAGACTCTAAGTGTTTCATTCCTGTAAAAATCAAGCATAACTCCTGGGTCACCCAAGTCAGTGGATAAGGGGAAGCTTTGGCCACATATTCATGTCCAACGTGAAAGTATTGTCATGATCGTTAAACACCTTTTTTTTCCCTCCTTGCCAGGAACAGCCACACCGGTCGGAGAGCCATCTGGTGAGAAGGGTTTTTCCATCACATTCGTGAAGAGAACTGGTTGGTTATCTAGGAACATTGGTGCTGGTTGATGGATTAATGAACAGATGTATAGGTGTATCTGTAGCCCGCTGCCTCTTACGTCGGGGGACTTAAGTGTTAGGTTCAGAAATCCTGCTCTACAAGTGTGTGAATTCCTGATTGTGGGCCACATCCTCATGATATTGCACAAAGACGTGGGGGTGGGGGGTTGGCTCTTCTTTGTCGTTCGTTCATCGTCGATCGAGGTACGCGTGCAACGTCTCAAAAAGCTCATGTATTTGGCTAAGGAAGAAAACGTTCAAACGATGAGAGCATTTTCCCATTGAGCCAGGAGGCTTTCGAAGGCCAACGGAGATGAGATCTGTCTTTCACTCGTGGAGGGCCGCCTTGGTACTTTAGCTTCTTGGGAAACCATCTCTTTTCAACAATGTTAAATTGCTGAAGATTAGAAGAAGAATTCCGTATGCCTGAAAACTTGTGTTTCGTTTGTGAGGAGTTATCGATCATTATTTTGTGTTTCCTCTGACTCCCTGTTTTTTCTTCCCCTAAAACCAACCGCAGCGACAAGGAGACCTACGTCAGCGGGTAAGGAGACTTTTTGCCTCCTATTAATGTAAAGTTTGAAAGCAGTGTGAATTTGATCTGACACCTTCATCTCCTTCCTTTTCGCCAGAAAAAACCACCGGAACTGCGGCACCAACTGGTAAGAAGAGGTTTGCACCACAGCCACAAAGTTAATGTCATAGAGTTTGGGGAAAATTTTATGTATGGATGGATGGAAGGACGGGCCTGGGAGGGGGTGGGTGGATAAATCGATTGCAGCTTTGTATCCTACCAAAAGGGGAGCTCAAGGTAAAGGTTCAGAAAAGATGTAATACAAGTTGGAGAATTCCCTGGTGGGGTCAGCTGTATCCTGATAGTTATCAATTTATTGATTTTCCCCCTTTGTCTTACTTCTTGTGCTTAATTCTTCTAAGAACCAGGCATAGCTACTAGGGCACCCAAGTCAGTGAGAAGGAGAAGTCCTGGCCACATATTGAATGTTGAAAGCTGTATGATTTTCATCTGACACCTTCCTCTTGTTTCCTTTTGCCAGAAAAAAGCCCAGGCGCCGGGGAACCAAGTGGTAAGAAGCAGTTTCTACCTCATCCAAAACGTCAACAGTTTGTATCTGGTTGAAAAGTGGGAGGGTGGATGGATGGTTGGAGAGATGCGTTACCCATTTCCTGCCCTCTGTTTGACGAAATTTGACATAGGCCTGCAAATGATAGAAAGGCTTACAAGACTGTGAGAGATACAGCTGATACAGCTGAGATTCTAAGGCGTCCGAGTGGAACTAGCACTCTTGGGAACTCTATTAAACAATAGATGTATCTTCCTTTATGGGCAGCCTTTGGGTGTCATGAAGCTGCTTGGAAGACATTCTCCTGTTGACAAGGGCCTAAGAAGGTCGATATGCCTCAGACTTAGTTTTTGAATGATTTTTGAATTTCCTCCAGGTCCCCCTTTGATTCCAAGTGTTTCATTCCTGTAAAAATCAAGCATAACTCCTGGGTCACCCAAGTCAGTGGATAAGGGGAAGCTTTGGCCACATATTCATGTCCATCGTGAAAGTATTGTCATGATCGTTAAACACCTTTTTTTTTTTGTCCTTGCCAGGAACAGCCACACCGGTCGGAGAGCCATCTGGTGAGAAGGGTTTTTTCATCACATTCGTGAAGAGAACTGGTTGGTTATCTAGGAACATTGGTGCTGGTTGATGGATTAATGAACAGATGTATAGGTATATCTGTAGCCCGCTGCCTCTTACGTCGGGGGACTTAAGTGTTAGGTTCAGAAATCCTGCTCTAAAAGTGTGTGAATTCCTGATTGTGGGCCACATCCTCATGATATTGCACAAAGACGTGGGGGTGAGGGGTTGGCTCTTCTTTGTCGTTCGTTCATCGTCGATCGAGGTACGCATGCAACGTCTCAAAAAGCTCATGTATTTGGCTAAGGAAGAAAACGTTCAAACGATGAGAGCATTTTCCCATTGAGCCAGGAGGCTTTCGAAGGCCAACGGAGATGAGATCTGTCTTTCACTCGTGGAGGGCCGCCTTGGTACTTTAGCTTCTTGGGAAACCATCTCTTTTCGACAATGTTAAATTGCTGAAGATTAGAAGAAGAGTTCCGTATGCCTGAAAACTTGTGTTTCGTTTGTGAGGAGTTATCGATCATTATTTTGTGTTTCCTCTGACTCCCTGTTTTTTCTTCCCCTAAAACCAACCGCAGCGACAAGGAGACCTACGTCAGCGGGTAAGGAGACTTTTTGCCTCCTATTAATGTAAAGTTTGAAAGCAGTGTGAATTTGATCTGACACCTTCTTCTCTTTCCTTTTCGCCAGAAAAAACCACCGGAACTGCGGCACCAACTGGTAAGAAGCGGTTTGCACCACAGCCACAAAGTTAATGTCATAGAGTTTGGTGAAAAATGTTATGTATGGATGGATGGAAGGAAGGACGGGCCTGGGAGGGGGTGGGTGGATAAATCGATTGCAGCTTTGTATCCTACCAAAAGGGGAGCTCAAGGTAAAGGTTCAGAAAAGATGTAATACAAGTTGGAGAATTCCCTTTCAATTTATTAAATTTATCAATTTATCGATTTCCCCCCTTTGTCTTACTTCTTGTGCTTAATTCTTCTAAGAACCAGGCATAGCTACTAGGGCACACAAGTCAGTGAGAAGGAGAAGTCCTGGCCACATATTGAATGTTGAAAGCTGTATGATTTTCATCTGACACCTTCCTCTTGTTTCCTTTTGCCAGAAAAAAGCCCAGGCGCCGGGGAACCAAGTGGTAAGAAGCAGTTTCTACCTCATCCAAAACGTCAACAGTTTGTATCTGGTTGAAAAGTGGGAGGGTGGATGGATGGTTGGAGAGATGCGTTACCCATTTCCTGCCCTCTGTTTGACGAAATTTGACATAGGCCTGCAAATGATAGAAAGGCTTACAAGACTGTGAGAGATACAGCTGATACAGCTGAGATTCTAAGGCGTCCGAGTGGAACTAGCACTCTTGGGAACTCTATTAAACAATAGATGTATCTTCCTTTATGGGCAGCCTTTGGGTGTCATGAAGCTGCTTGGAAGACATTCTCCTGTTGACAAGGGCCTAAGAAGGTCGATATGCCTCAGACTTAGTTTTTGAATTATTTTTGAATTTCCTCCGGGTCCCCCTTAGACTCCAAGTGTTTCATTCCTGTAAAAATCAAGCATAACTCCTGGGTCACCCAAGTCAGTGGATAAGGGGAAGCTTTGGCCACATATTCATGTCCAACGTGAAAGTATTGTCATGATCGTTAAACACCTTTTTTTTTTCTCCTTGCCAGGAACAGCCACACCGGTCGGAGAGCCATCTGGTGAGAAGGGTTTTTTCATCACATTCGTGAAGAGAACTGGTTGGTTATCTAGGAACATTGGTGCTGGTTGATGGATTAATGAACAGATGTATAGGTGTATCTGTAGCCCGCTGCCTCTTACGTCGGGGGACTTAAGTGTTAGGTTCAGGAATCCTGCTCTACAAGTGTGTCAATTCCTGATTGTGGGCCACATCCTCATGATATTGCACAAAGACGTGGGGGTGGGGGGTTGGCTCTTCTTTGTCGTTCGTTCATCGTCGATCGAGGAACGCGTGCAACGACTCAAAACCCTCATGTATTTAGCTAAGGAAGAAAACGTTGAAACGATGAGAGCATTTTCACATTGAGCCAGGAGGCTTTCGAACGCCAACGGAGATGAGATCTGTCTTTCACTCGTGGAGGGCCGCCTTGGTACTTTAGCTTCTTGGGAAACCATCTCTTTTCGACAATGTTAAATTGCTGAATATTAGAAGAAGAGTTCCGTATGCCTGAAAACTTGTGTTTCGTTTGTGAGGAGTTATCGATCATTATTTTGTGTTTCCTCTGACTCCCTGTTTTTTCTTCCCCTAAAACCAACCGCAGCGACAAGGAGACCTACGTCAGCGGGTAAGGAGACTGTTTGCCTCCTATTAATGTAAAGTTTGAAAGCAGTGTGAATTTGATCTGACACCTTCTTCTCCTTCCTTTTCGCCAGAAAAAACCACCGGAACTGCGGCACCAAATGGTAAGAAGCGGTTTGCACCACAGCCACAAAGTTAATGTCATAGAGTTTGGTGAAAAATGTTATGTATGTATGGATGGAAGGACGGGCCTGGGAGGGGGTGGGTGGATAAATTGATTGTAGCTTTGTATCCTACCCAAAAGGGAGCTCAAGGTAAAGGTTCAGAAAAGTTGTAATACAAGTTGGAGAATTCCCTGGTGGGGTCAGCTGTATCCTGATAGTTATCAATGTATCGATTTTCCCCCTTTGTCTTACTTCTTGTGCTTAATTCTTCTAAGAACCAGACATAGCTACTAGGGCACCCAAGTCAGTGAGAAGAAGAAGTTCTGGCCACATATTGAATGTTGAAAGCTGTGTGATTTTTATCTGACACCTTCCTCTTGTTTCCTTTTGCCAGAAAAAAGCCCAGGAGCCGGGGAACCAAGTGGTAAGAAGCAGTTTCTACCTCATCCAAAACGTCAACAGTTTCTATCTGGTTGAAAAGTGGGAGGGTGGATGGATGGTTGGAGAGATGCGTTACCCATTTCCTGCCCTCTGTTTGACGAAGCTTGACATAGGCCTGCAAATGATAGAAAGGCTTACAAGACTGTGAGAGATACAGCTGATACAGCTGAGATTCTAAGGCGTCCGAGTGGAACTAGCACTCTTGGGAACTCTATTAAACAATAGGTGTATCTTCCTTTATGGGCAGCCTTTGGGTGTCATGAAGCTGCTTGGAAGACATTCTCCTGTTGACAAGGGCCTTAGAAGGTCGATATGCCTCAGACTTAGTTTTTGAATGATTTTTGAATTTCCTCCGGGTCCCCCTTAGACTCCAAGTGTTTCATTCCTGTAAAAATCAAGCATAACTCCTGGGTCACCCAAGTCAGTGGATAAGGGGAAGCTTTGGCCACATATTCATGTCCAACGTGAAAGTATTGTCATGATCGTTAAACACCTTTTTTTTCTTTCTTCTTGCCAGGAACAGCCACACCGGTCGGAGAGCCATCTGGTGAGAAGGGTTTTTTCATCACATTCGTGAAGAGAACTGGTTGGTTATCTAGGAACATTGGTGCTGGTTGATGGATTAATGAACAGATGTATAGGTGTATCTGTAGCCCGCTGCCTCTTACGTCAGGGGACTTAAGTGTTAGGTTCAGGAATCCTGCTCTACAAGTGTGTCAATTCCTGATTGTGGGCCATATCCTCATGATATTGCACAAAGACGTGGGGGTGGGGGGTTGGCTCTTCTTTGTTGTTCGTTCTCCGTCGATCTAGGAACGCGTGCAACGTCTCAAAACCCTCATGTATTTGGCTAAGGAAGAAAACGTTCAAACGATGAGAGCATTTTCACATTGAGCCAGGAGGCTTTCGAACGCCAACGGAGATGAGATCTGTCTTTCACTCATGGAGGGCCGCCTTGGTACTTTAGCTTCTTGGGAAACCATCTCTTTTCGACAATGTTAAATTGCTGAAGATTAGAAGAAGAATTCCGTATGCCTGAAAACTTGTGTTTCGTTTGTGAGGAGTTATCTTTTCTGTGTTTTACAAGTTCTCGCGCATTAATCAAAAATCTAATATTGTCCGCCATATGTCGTTTAGGTATAAAGCCAGTCTGGTCTGGATGTATCAACTTGTCTGCATAAGCTAACAATCTTTGTGCAAGTATTGTAGTGAATATTTTATAATCTGTGTTGAGCAATGATATTGGCCTATATGAGTAGGGTAACATCCGATCCGTTCCTTCTTTAGGGATGAGTGTTATAAATGCTTCTTTCCAAGAATCCGGCACCTTCTTGTTCTTTTGTATTTCATTCATAACTCTCACTAACGTTGGGGCTACTTCATCCCTAAGTGATTTATAATATAAGGCCGTAAAACCATCAGGCCCTGGCGTCTTTCCACTCTTTAATTTCTTGATCGCCTGTGTTACTTCTTCTAAGGCGATTTCTTGGTTTAAACCAATTATGTCCTCTTTGGAAAGATGGTTTAAATAATTCTGCTGAATATAGGTTTTTATTACTTCCGTTTGTTTATTTTGCTCCTTCTCTTTATATAACTCCTCGAAGTAGTCCAGAAAGCATTGTGCGATTTAGTCATCTTTATATGTTGTCTGCCCTTTCAATTTTGCCGCCTGTATTATTCTTTTTTGTTTTTCTGTTTTGAGCATGGCTGCTAAATGTTTGCCCGATTTATTTGCATGAGCGAAGTGTTTTTGCTTTATAAATTTTAGTTTTTTTGCTATCTCGTCTGTATAGAGTATATCAATTTCGTGTCTGGTCTTTTTCAGCTCTTTTAGGTTTTTTTTGCTATTTGTTCGCTGATAAGTCTGTTCTAATCGAGCAAGGTTAGCTTGAAGATCTGTCAAGTGTTTTTCCCGCTCCTTTTTATTTTTTGAGCCTAATGAGATATAAATGCCTCTCATATATGCCTTTGAACAGTCCCAGATCGTTGCATAGCTCATTCCTTGCGTTTCATTTCTCAATAGGAATTCCTTAAGTTCTTCACGGCCCGTGTTGAGATCCCTCTCTTTGATCAACAATGCATCATTCAGTCTCCATCTGAATGTTTTCTTCTTTTGATGGTGCCATTTTATTAGTATTGGGTTATGGTCAGATAAGATCCGAGGTAGTATTTTAATAGAGTCTAAATTTTTCAATAAATTGGTCGATGCCCAACACATATCAATTCTTGAAAATGTTCTGTGTCTGTCCGAATAGAATGTATAATCTTTGGCCTTAGGATTTTTAACTCTCCAAATATCCACCAGGTTAAGACGCTTCATGTCTGATTTTACCTTTTTTGGCAGCTTGCCACTTTTTTGATTTTTTGATCTATCCAGTTTGGTATCCAGAACTCCATTCATGTCCCCTATAATGATGATCTCATACTCCAATTGTTCTTCCAGTGACGAAAAAAGTTCTGTAAAAAAATTTTCTTTTGACGTCAATGGCGCATATATAGAAGTTATTATTTTTACTTCACCTGTGGGAAATTGCAATTTCAATGTTAGCTGCCTACCTTTGGTGTCTTTTATAGTTTCCAATACTTTAATAGTGGGATCTCTAATATATATGGCAATGCCCCTTTTCTTTTCTGACGCCGATGATGTGTACACTGTACCAAGTCGTTTGTTGTTTAGTAAGTAATTATACCTTTTTTGTATGTGTGTTTCTTGCAGGCATATTATGTTCGCTTTGTATTTAGAGAGCGCATGAAAAGTTTTGTTTCTTTTTTGAGGTGTATTTAAACCATTTATATTGATGGATATTATTTCTAGGCCACTTGCCATAGTGTTTTCTATTTAAAGGCTGCCGCCTCATCCATCAGCTCTTCTTGACTTGTTGCGGAATTTTTCTTTTTATTCCGTGGTCAGCTGGATCCATCAGTTCTATAACCTTTTCCTTTAGCCTTTGTTTTAATTTCTTCTTCTAAATCGTGTGCTTCTTCTATTGTTCGTATTAAGACTCTACCAGTATATAATTGAACGCTTAGGAAATACGGGCCCACCCATCTGTATCTTATCTCCCGTTCATGTAATAGCTTACGCAGGGATTCCAGTTCACGTCTTTTTTTCCTTACTAAAAAGGGTAGGTCCGGAAAGATCTGTATCTCTCTTCCTTTGTATATTAGAGGGTCATCTCTTTGTTTGTTCAATATATCTTCTTTTATCCGTTTATCTGCAAATTTTATTAGGATTTCCCTTGGCAATTTTTTGGATGTTGCATATTTAGAGTTGACTCTATAGATTTCCCTGATATCAACCGCTTCTTCGTCGATCTCTAGGTAGGTAGTGAGCAGTTGGGTCATACTTTCTTCCAAATTCTCTTGAGGCATATCTTCTGATACATGTTGGAAACGCAGGTTGTTCTCTCTTACTTGCATTTCCGTCGTAGCTAGTCTGTGTTCTGTTTCCTCTGTCCACACTTTATGCTCTTGTTGCATTCTCTCTGTCTTTGTTTGTTTTATTTTAGGTTTCTTGATGTCTTCTCTGTTATCCAGGATATCCTTGGCATTCTCCTCTATTTTTTGTGAGGAGTTATCGATCATTATTTTGTGTTTCCTCTGACTCCCTGTTTTTTCTTCCCCTAAAACCAACCGCAGCGACAAGGAGACCTACGTCAGCGGGTAAGGAGACTGTTTGCCTCCTATTAATGTAAAGTTTGAAAGCAGTGTGAATTTGATCTGACACCTTCTTCTCCTTCCTTTTCGCCAGAAAAAACCACCGGAACTGCGGCACCAACTGGTAAGAAGCGGTTTGCACCACAGCCACAAAGTTAATGTCATAGAGTTTGGTGAAAAATGTTATGTATGTATGGATGGAAGGACGGGCCTGGGAGGGGGTGGGTGGATAAATTGATTGTAGCTTTGTATCCTACCCAAAAGGGAGCTCAAGGTAAAGGTTCAGAAAAGTTGTAATACAAGTTGGAGAATTCCCTGGTGGGGTCAGCTGTATCCTGATAGTTATCAATGTATCGATTTTCCCCCTTTGTCTTACTTCTTGTGCTTAATTCTTCTAAGAACCAGACATAGCTACTAGGGCACCCAAGTCAGTGAGAAGAAGAAGTTCTGGCCACATATTGAATGTTGAAAGCTGTGTGATTTTTATCTGACACCTTCCTCTTGTTTCCTTTTGCCAGAAAAAAGCCCAGGAGCCGGGGAACCAAGTGGTAAGAAGCAGTTTCTACCTCATCCAAAACGTCAACAGTTTCTATCTGGTTGAAAAGTGGGAGGGTGGATGGATGGTTGGAGAGATGCGTTACCCATTTCCTGCCCTCTGTTTGACGAAGCTTGACATAGGCCTGCAAATGATAGAAAGGCTTACAAGACTGTGAGAGATACAGCTGATACAGCTGAGATTCTAAGGCGTCCGAGTGGAACTAGCACTCTTGGGAACTCTATTAAACAATAGGTGTATCTTCCTTTATGGGCAGCCTTTGGGTGTCATGAAGCTGCTTGGAAGACATTCTCCTGTTGACAAGGGCCTTAGAAGGTCGATATGCCTCAGACTTAGTTTTTGAATGATTTTTGAATTTCCTCCGGGTCCCCCTTAGACTCCAAGTGTTTCATTCCTGTAAAAATCAAGCATAACTCCTGGGTCACCCAAGTCAGTGGATAAGGGGAAGCTTTGGCCACATATTCATGTCCAACGTGAAAGTATTGTCATGATCGTTAAACACCTTTTTTTTCTTTCTTCTTGCCAGGAACAGCCACACCGGCCGGAGAGCCATCTGGTGAGAAGGGTTTTTTCATCACATTCGTGAAGAGAACTGGTTGGTTATCTAGGAACATTGGTGCTGGTTGATGGATTAATGAACAGATGTATAGGTGTATCTGTAGCCCGCTGCCTCTTACGTCAGGGGACTTAAGTGTTAGGTTCAGGAATCCTGCTCTACAAGTGTGTCAATTCCTGATTGTGGGCCATATCCTCATGATATTGCACAAAGACGTGGGGGTGGGGGGTTGGCTCTTCTTTGTTGTTCGTTCTCCGTCGATCTAGGAACGCGTGCAACGTCTCAAAACCCTCATGTATTTGGCTAAGGAAGAAAACGTTCAAACGATGAGAGCATTTTCACATTGAGCCAGGAGGCTTTCGAACGCCAACGGAGATGAGATCTGTCTTTCACTCATGGAGGGCCGCCTTGGTACTTTAGCTTCTTGGGAAACCATCTCTTTTCGACAATGTTAAATTGCTGAAGATTAGAAGAAGAATTCCGTATGCCTGAAAACTTGTGTTTCGTTTGTGAGGAGTTATCTTTTCTGTGTTTTACAAGTTCTCGCGCATTAATCAAAAATCTAATATTGTCCGCCATATGTCGTTTAGGTATAAAGCCAGTCTGGTCTGGATGTATCAACTTGTCTGCATAAGCTAACAATCTTTGTGCAAGTATTGTAGTGAATATTTTATAATCTGTGTTGAGCAATGATATTGGCCTATATGAGTAGGGTAACATCCGATCCGTTCCTTCTTTAGGGATGAGTGTTATAAATGCTTCTTTCCAAGAATCCGGCACCTTCTTGTTCTTTTGTATTTCATTCATAACTCTCACTAACGTTGGGGCTACTTCATCCCTAAGTGATTTATAATATAAGGCCGTAAAACCATCAGGCCCTGGCGTCTTTCCACTCTTTAATTTCTTGATCGCCTGTGTTACTTCTTCTAAGGCGATTTCTTGGTTTAAACCAATTATGTCCTCTTTGGAAAGATGGTTTAAATAATTCTGCTGAATATAGGTTTTTATTACTTCCGTTTGTTTATTTTGCTCCTTCTCTTTATATAACTCCTCGAAGTAGTCCAGAAAGCATTGTGCGATTTAGTCATCTTTATATGTTGTCTGCCCTTTCAATTTTGCCGCCTGTATTATTCTTTTTTGTTTTTCTGTTTTGAGCATGGCTGCTAAATGTTTGCCCGATTTATTTGCATGAGCGAAGTGTTTTTGCTTTATAAATTTTAGTTTTTTTGCTATCTCGTCTGTATAGAGTATATCAATTTCGTGTCTGGTCTTTTTCAGCTCTTTTAGGTTTTTTTTGCTATTTGTTCGCTGATAAGTCTGTTCTAATCGAGCAAGGTTAGCTTGAAGATCTGTCAAGTGTTTTTCCCGCTCCTTTTTATTTTTTGAGCCTAATGAGATATAAATGCCTCTCATATATGCCTTTGAACAGTCCCAGATCGTTGCATAGCTCATTCCTTGCGTTTCATTTCTCAATAGGAATTCCTTAAGTTCTTCACGGCCCGTGTTGAGATCCCTCTCTTTGATCAACAATGCATCATTCAGTCTCCATCTGAATGTTTTCTTCTTTTGATGGTGCCATTTTATTAGTATTGGGTTATGGTCAGATAAGATCCGAGGTAGTATTTTAATAGAGTCTAAATTTTTCAATAAATTGGTCGATGCCCAACACATATCAATTCTTGAAAATGTTCTGTGTCTGTCCGAATAGAATGTATAATCTTTGGCCTTAGGATTTTTAACTCTCCAAATATCCACCAGGTTAAGACGCTTCATGTCTGATTTTACCTTTTTTGGCAGCTTGCCACTTTTTTGATTTTTTGATCTATCCAGTTTGGTATCCAGAACTCCATTCATGTCCCCTATAATGATGATCTCATACTCCAATTGTTCTTCCAGTGACGAAAAAAGTTCTGTAAAAAAATTTTCTTTTGACGTCAATGGCGCATATATAGAAGTTATTATTTTTACTTCACCTGTGGGAAATTGCAATTTCAATGTTAGCTGCCTACCTTTGGTGTCTTTTATAGTTTCCAATACTTTAATAGTGGGATCTCTAATATATATGGCAATGCCCCTTTTCTTTTCTGACGCCGATGATGTGTACACTGTACCAAGTCGTTTGTTGTTTAGTAAGTAATTATACCTTTTTTGTATGTGTGTTTCTTGCAGGCATATTATGTTCGCTTTGTATTTAGAGAGCGCATGAAAAGTTTTGTTTCTTTTTTGAGGTGTATTTAAACCATTTATATTGATGGATATTATTTCTAGGCCACTTGCCATAGTGTTTTCTATTTAAAGGCTGCCGCCTCATCCATCAGCTCTTCTTGACTTGTTGCGGAATTTTTCTTTTTATTCCGTGGTCAGCTGGATCCATCAGTTCTATAACCTTTTCCTTTAGCCTTTGTTTTAATTTCTTCTTCTAAATCGTGTGCTTCTTCTATTGTTCGTATTAAGACTCTACCAGTATATAATTGAACGCTTAGGAAATACGGGCCCACCCATCTGTATCTTATCTCCCGTTCATGTAATAGCTTACGCAGGGATTCCAGTTCACGTCTTTTTTTCCTTACTAAAAAGGGTAGGTCCGGAAAGATCTGTATCTCTCTTCCTTTGTATATTAGAGGGTCATCTCTTTGTTTGTTCAATATATCTTCTTTTATCCGTTTATCTGCAAATTTTATTAGGATTTCCCTTGGCAATTTTTTGGATGTTGCATATTTAGAGTTGACTCTATAGATTTCCCTGATATCAACCGCTTCTTCGTCGATCTCTAGGTAGGTAGTGAGCAGTTGGGTCATACTTTCTTCCAAATTCTCTTGAGGCATATCTTCTGATACATGTTGGAAACGCAGGTTGTTCTCTCTTACTTGCATTTCCGTCGTAGCTAGTCTGTGTTCTGTTTCCTCTGTCCACACTTTATGCTCTTGTTGCATTCTCTCTGTCTTTGTTTGTTTTATTTTAGGTTTCTTGATGTCTTCTCTGTTATCCAGGATATCCTTGGCATTCTCCTCTATTTTTTGTGAGGAGTTATCGATCATTATTTTGTGTTTCCTCTGACTCCCTGTTTTTTCTTCCCCTAAAACCAACCGCAGCGACAAGGAGACCTACGTCAGCGGGTAAGGAGACTTTTTGCCTCCTATTAATGTAAAGTTTGAAAGCAGTGCAAATTTGATCTGACACCTTCTTCTCCCTCCTTTTCGCCAGAAAAAACCACCGGAACTGCGGCACCAACTGGTAAGAAGCGGTTTGCACCACAGCCACAAAGTTAATGTCATAGAGTTTGGTGAAAAATGTTATGTATGGATGGATGGAAGGACGGGCCTGGGAGGGGGTGGGTGGATAAATCGATTGTAGCTTTGTATGCTACCCAAAGGGGAGCTCAAGGTAAAGGTTCAGAAAAGCTGTAATACAAGTTGGAGAATTCCCTGGTGGGGACAGCTGTATCCTGATAGTTATCAATGTATCGATTTTCCCCCTTTGTCTTACTTCTTGTGCTTAATTCTTCTAAGAACCAGGCACAGCTACTAGGGCACCCAAGTCAGTGAGAAGAAGAAGTTCTGGCCACATATTGAATGTTGAAAGCTGTGTGATTTTCATCTGACACCTTCCTCTTGTTTCCTTTTGCCAGAAAAAAGCCCAGGAGCCGGGGAACCAAGTGGTAAGAAGCAGTTTCTACCTCATCCAAAACGTCAACAGTTTGTATCTGGTTGAAAAGTGGGAGGGTGGATGGATGGTTGGAGAGATGCGTTACCCATTTCCTGCCCTCTGTTTGACGAAGCTTGACATAGGCCTGCAAATGATAGAAAGGCTTACAAGACTGTGAGAGATACAGCTGATACAGCTGAGATTCTAAGGCGTCCGAGTGGAACTAGCACTCTTGGGAACTCTATTAAACATCAGGCGTATCTTCCTTTATGGGCAGCCTTTGGGTGTCATGAAGCTGCTTGGAAGACATTCTCCTGTTGTCAAGGGCCTCAAAAGGTCGATATGCCTCAGACTTAGTTTTTGAATGATTTTTGAATTTCCTCCGGGTCCCCCCTTAGACTCCAAGTGTTTCATTCCTGTAAAAATCAAGCATAACTCCTGGGTCACCCAAGTCAGTGGATAAGGGGAAGCTTGGGCCACATATTCATGTCCAACGTGAAAGTATTGTCATGATCGTTAAACACTTTTTTTTTTCTTTCTCCTTGCCAGGAACAGCCACACCGGTCGGAGAGCCATCTGGTGAGAAGGGTTTTTTCATCACATTCGTGAAGAGAACTGGTTGGTTATCTAGGAACATTGGTGCTGGTTGATGGATTAATGAACAGATGTATAGGTGTATCTGTAGCCCGCTGCCTTTTACGTCGGGAGACTTAAGTGTTAGGTTCAGGAATCCTGCTCTACAAGTGTGTCAATTCCTGATTGTGGGCCACATCCTCATGATATTGCACAAAGACGTGGGGGTGGGGGGTTGGCTCTTCTTTGTCGTTCGTTCATCATCGATCGAGGAACGTGTGCAACGTCTCAAAAAGCTCATGTATTTGGCTAAGGAAGAAAACGTTCAAACGATGAGAGGATTTTCACATTGAGCCAGGAGGCTTTCAAACGCCAACGGAGATGAGATCTGTCTTTCACTCGTGGAGGGCCGCCTTGGTACTTTAGCTTCTTGGGAAACCATCTCTTTTCGACAATGTTAAATTGCTGAAGATTAGAAGAAGAATTCCGTATGCCTGAAAACTTGTGTTTCGATTGTGAGGAGTTATCGATCATTATTTTGTGTTTCCTCTGATTCCCTGTTTTTTCTTCCCCTAAAACCAACCGCAGCGACAAGGAGACCTACGTCAGCGGGTAAGGAGACTTTTTGCCTCCTATTAATGTAAAGTTTGAAAGCAGTGTGAATTTGATCTGACACCTTCTTCTCCTTCCTTTTCGCCAGAAAAAACCACCGGAACTGCGGCACCAACTGGTAAGAAGCAGTTTGCACCACAGCCACAAAGATAATGTCATAGAGTTTGGTGAAAAATGTTATGAATGTATGGATGTAAGGACGGGCCTCGGAGGGGGTGGGTGGATAAATCGATTGTAGCTTTGTATCCTACCCAAAGGGGAGCTCAAGGTAAAGATTCAGAAAAGCTGTAATACAAGTTGGAGAATTCCCTGGTGGGGTCAGCTGTATCCTGATAGTTATCAATGTATCAATTTTTCCCCTTTGTCTTACTTCTTGTGCTTAATTCTTCTATGAACCAGGCATAGTTACTAGGGAACCAAAGTCAGTGAGAAGAAGAAGTTCTGGCCACATATTGAATGTTGAAAGCTGTGTGATTTTCATCTGACACCTTCCTCTTGTTTCCTTTTGCCAGAAAAAAGCCCAGGAGCCGGGGAACCAAGTGGTAAGAAGCAGTTTCTACCTCATCCAAAACGTCAACAGTTTGTATCTGGTTGAAAAGTGGGAGGGTGGATGGATGGTTGGAGAGATGCGTTACCCATTTCCTGCCCTCTGTTTGACGAAGCTTCACATAGGCCTGCAAATGATAGAAAGGCTTACAAGACTGTGAGAGATACAGCTGATAGAGCTGAGATTCTAAGGCGTCCGAGTGGAACTAGCACTTCTTGGAACTCAATTAAACATCAGGCGTATCTTCCTTTATGGGCAACCTTTGGGTGTCATGAAGCTGCTTGGAAGACATTCTCCTGTTGACAAGGGCCTCAAAAGGTCGATATGCCGAAGTTTTTGAGTGATTTTTGAATTACCTCCGCGTCCCCCCTTAGACTCCAAGTGTTTCATTCCTGTAAAAATCAAGCATAACTCCTGGGTCACCCAAGTCAGTGGATAAGGGGAAGCTTGGGCCACATATTCATGTCCAACGTTAAAGTATTGTCATGATCGTTAAACACCTTTTTTTTTTTTCCTCCTTGCCAGGAACAGCCACACCAGTCGGAGAGCCATCTGGTGAGAAGGGTTTTTTCATCACATTCATGAAGAGAACTGGTTGGTTATCTAGGAACATTGGTGCTGGTTGATGGATTAATGAACAGATGTATAGGTGTATCTGTAGCCCGCTGCCTCTTACGTCGGGAGACTTAAGTGTTAGGTTCAGGAATCCTGCTCTACAAGTGTGTCAATTCCTGATTGTGGGGCACATCCTCATGATATTGCACAGAGACGTGGGGGTGGGGGGTTGGCTCTTCTTTGTCGTTCGTTCATCGTCGATCGAGGAACGCGTGCAACGTCTCAAAACCCTCATGTATTTGGCTAAGGAAGAAAACATTCAAACGATGAGAGCATTTTCACATTGAGCCAGGAGGCTTTCGAACGCCAACGGAGATGAGATCTGTCTTTCACTTGTGGAGGGCCGCCTTGGTACTTTAGCTTCTGGGGAAACCATCTCTTTTCGACAATGTTAAATTGCTGAAGATTAGAAGAAGAATTCCGTATGCCTGAAAACTTGCGTTTCGTTTGTGAGGAGTTATCGATCATTATTTTGTGTTTCCTCTGACTCCCTGTTTTTTCTTCCCCTAAAACCAACCGCAGCGACAAGGAGACCTACGTCAGCGGGTAAGGAGACTTTTTGCCTCCTATTAATGTAAAGTTTGAAAGCAGTGTGAATTTGATCTGACACCTTCTTCTCCTTCCTTTTCGCCAGAAAAAACCACCGGAACTGCGGCACCAACTGGTAAGAAGAGGTTTGCACCACAGCCACAAAGTTAATGTCATAGAGTTTGGTGAAAAATGTTATGTATGGATGGATGGAAGGACGGGGTGGGTGGTGGGTGGATAAATCGATTGTAGCTTTGTATCCTACCCAAAGGGGAGCTCAAGGTAAAGGTTCAGAAAAGCTGTAATACAAGTTGGAGAATTCCCTGGTGGGGTCAGCTGTATCCTGATAGTTATCAATGTATCGATTTTTCCCCTTTGTCATACTTCTTGTGCTTAATTCTTCTAAGAACCAGGCATAGCTACTAGGGCACCCAAGTCAGTGAGAAGAAGAAGTTCTGGCCACATATTGAATGTTGAAAGCTGTGTGATTTTCATCTGACACCTTCCTCTTGTTTCCTTTTGCCAGAAAAAAGCCCAGGAGCCGGGGAACCAAGTGGTAAGAAGCAGTTTCTACCTCATCCAAAATGTCAACAGTTTCTATCAGGTTGAAAAGTGGGAGGGTGGATGGATGGTTGGAGAGATACGTTACCCATTTCCTGCCCTCTGTTTGACGAAGCTTGACATAGGCCTTCAAATGATAGAAAGGCTTACAAGACTGTGAGAGACACAGCTGATACAGCTGAGATTCTAAGGCGTCCGAGTGGAACTAGCACTCTTGGGAACTCAATTAAACATCAGGCGTATCTTCTTTTATGGGCAACCTTTGGGTGTCATGAAGCTGCTTGGAAGACATTCTCCTCAAGGGCCTCAAAAGGTCGATATGCCTAAGTTTTTGAATGATTTTTGAATTACCTCCGGGTCCCCCCTTAGACTCCAAGTGTTTCATTCCTGTAAAAATCAAGCATAACTCCTGGGTCACCCAAGTCAGTGGATAAGGGGAAGCTTGGGGCACATATTCATGTCCAACGTGAAAGTATTGTCATGATCGTTAAACACCTTTTTTTTCTTTCTCCTTGCAAGGACCAGCCACACCGGTCGGAGAGCCATCTGGTGAGAAGGGTTTTTTCATCACATTCATGAAGAGAACTGGTTGGTTATCTAGGAACATTGGTGCTGGTTGATGGATTAATGAACAGATGTATAGATGTATCTGTAGCCCGCTGCCTCTTACGTCGGGGGACTTAAGTGTTAGGTTCAGGAATCCTGCTCTTCAAGTGTGTCAATTCCTGATTGTGGGCCCCATCCTCATGATATTGCACAAAGACGTGGGGTGGGGGGTTGGCTCTTCTTTGTCGTTCGTTCATCATCGATCGAGGAACGTGTGCAACGTCTCAAAAAGCTCATGTATTTGGCTAAGGAAGAAAACGTTCAAACGATGAGAGGATTTTCACATTGAGCCAGGAGGCTTTCAAACGCCAACGGAGATGAGATCTGTCTTTCACTCGTGGAGGGCCGCCTAGGTACTTTAGCTTCTTGGGAAACCATCTCTTTTCGACAATGTTAAATTGCTGAAGATTAGAAGAAGAATTCCGTATGCCTGAAAACTTGTGTTTCGATTGTGAGGAGTTATCGATCATTATTTTGTGTTTCCTCTGATTCCCTGTTTTTTCTTCCCCTAAAACCAACCGCAGCAACAAGGAGACCTACGTCAGCGGGTAAGGAGACTTTTTGCCTCCTATTAATGTAAAGTTTGAAAGCAGTGTGAATTTGATCTGACACCTTCTTCTCCTTCCTTTTCGCCAGAAAAAACCACCGGAACTGCGGCACCAACTGGTAAGAAGCAGTTTGCACCACAGCCACAAAGATAATGTCATAGAGTTTGGTGAAAAATGTTATGTATGTATGGATGTAAGGACGGGCCTTGGAGGGGGTGGGTGGATAAATCGATTGTAGCTTTGTATCCTACCCAAAGGGGAGCTCAAGGTAAAGGTTCAGAAAAGCTGTAATACAAGTTGGAGAATTCCCTGGTGGGGTCAGCTGTATCCTGATAGTTATCAATGTATCAATTTTTCCCCTTTGTCTTACTTCTTGTGCTTAATTCTTCTATGAACCAGGCATAGTTACTAGGGAACCAAAGTCAGTGAGAAGAAGAAGTTCTGGCCACATATTGAATGTTGAAAGCTGTGTGATTTTCATCTGACACCTTCCTCTTGTTTCCTTTTGCCAGAAAAAAGCCCAGGAGCCGGGGAACCAAGTGGTAAGAAGCAGTTTCTACCTCATCCAAAACGTCAACAGTTTGTATCTGGTTGAAAAGTGGGAGGGTGGATGGATGGTTGGAGAGATGCGTTACCCATTTCCTGCCCTCTGTTTGACGAAGCTTCACATAGGCCTGCAAATGATAGAAAGGCTTACAAGACTGTGAGAGATACAGCTGATAGAGCTGAGATTCTAAGGTGTCCGAGTGGAACTAGCACTTCTTGGAACTCAATTAAACATCAGGCGTATCTTCCTTTATGGGCAACCTTTGGGTGTCATGAAGCTGCTTGGAAGACATTCTCCTGTTGACAAGGGCCTCAAAAGGTCGATATGCCGAAGTTTTTGAGTGATTTTTGAATTACCTCCGCGTCCCCCCTTAGACTCCAAGTGTTTCATTCCTGTAAAAATCAAGCATAACTCCTGGGTCACCCAAGTCAGTGGATAAGGGGAAGCTTGGGCCACATATTCATGTCCAACGTTAAAGTATTGTCATGATCGTTAAACACCTTTTTTTTTTCCCCTCCTTGCCAGGAACAGCCACACCAGTCGGAGAGCCATCTGGTGAGAAGGGTTTTTTCATCACATTCGTGAAGAGAACTGGTTGGTTATCTAGGAACATTGGTGCTGGTTGATGGATTAATGAACAGATGTATAGGTGTATCTGTAGCCCGCTGCCTCTTACTTCGGGGGACTTAAGTGTTAGGTTCAGGAATCCTGCTCTACAAGTGTGTCAATTCCTGATTGTGGGGCACATCCTCATGATATTGCACAAAGACGTGGGGGTGGGGGGTTGGCTCTTCTTTGTCGTTCGTTCATCGTCGATCGAGGAACGCGTGCAACGTCTCAAAACCCTCATGTATTTGGCTAAGGAAGAAAACATTCAAACGATGAGAGCATTTTCACATTGAGCCAGGAGGCTTTCGAACGCCAACGGAGATGAGATCTGTCTTTCACTTGTGGAGGGCCGCCTTGGTACTTTAGCTTCTGGGGAAACCATCTCTTTTCGACAATGTTAAATTGCTGAAGATTAGAAGAAGAATTCCGTATGCCTGAAAACTTGCGTTTCGTTTGTGAGGAGTTATCGATCATTATTTTGTGTTTCCTCTGACTCCCTGTTTTTTCTTCCCCTAAAACCAACCGCAGCGACAAGGAGACCTACGTCAGCGGGTAAGGAGACTTTTTGCCTCCTATTAATGTAAAGTTTGAAAGCAGTGTGAATTTGATCTGACACCTTCTTCTCCTTCCTTTTCGCCAGAAAAAACCACCGGAACTGCGGCACCAACTGGTAAGAAGAGGTTTGCACCACAGCCACAAAGTTAATGTCATAGAGTTTGGTGAAAAATGTTATGTATGGATGGATGGAAGGACGGGGTGGGTGGTGGGTGGATAAATCGATTGTAGCTTTGTATCCTACCCAAAGGGGAGCTCAAGGTAAAGGTTCAGAAAAGCTGTAATACAAGTTGGAGAATTCCCTGGTGGGGTCAGCTGTATCCTGATAGTTATCAATGTATCGATTTTTCCCCTTTGTCATACTTCTTGTGCTTAATTCTTCTAAGAACCAGGCATAGCTACTAGGGCACCAAAGTCAGTGAGAAGAAGAAGTTCTGGCCACATATTGAATGTTGAAAGCTGTGTGATTTTCATCTGACACCTTCCTCTTGTTTCCTTTTGCCAGAAAAAAGCCCAGGAGCCGGGGAACCAAGTGGTAAGAAGCAGTTTCTACCTCATCCAAAATGTCAACAGTTTCTATCAGGTTGAAAAGTGGGAGGGTGGATGGATGGTTGGAGAGATACGTTACCCATTTCCTGCCCTCTGTTTGACGAAGCTTGACATAGGCCTTCAAATGATAGAAAGGCTTACAAGACTGTGAGAGATACAGCTGATACAGCTGAGATTCTAAGGCGTCCGAGTGGAACTAGCACTCTTGGGAACTCAATTAAACATCAGGCGTATCTTCTTTTATGGGCAACCTTTGGGTGTCATGAAGCTGCTTGGAAGACATTCTCCTCAAGGGCCTCAAAAGGTCGATATGCCTAAGTTTTTGAATGATTTTTGAATTACCTCCGGGTCCCCCCTTAGACTCCAAGTGTTTCATTCCTGTAAAAATCAAGCATAACTCCTGGGTCACCCAAGTCAGTGGATAAGGGGAAGCTTGGGGCACATATTCATGTCCAACGTGAAAGTATTGTCATGATCGTTAAACACCTTTTTTTTCTTTCTCCTTGCAAGGACCAGCCACACCGGTCGGAGAGCCATCTGGTGAGAAGGGTTTTTTCATCACATTCATGAAGAGAACTGGTTGGTTATCTAGGAACATTGGTGCTGGTTGATGGATTAATGAACAGATGTATAGATGTATCTGTAGCCCGCTGCCTCTTACGTCGGGGGACTTAAGTGTTAGGTTCAGGAATCCTGCTCTTCAAGTGTGTCAATTCCTGATTGTGGGCCCCATCCTCATGATATTGCACAAAGACGTGGGGGTGGGGGGTTGGCTCTTCTTTGTCGTTCGTTCATCATCGATCGAGGAACGTGTGCAACGTCTCAAAAAGCTCATGTATTTGGCTAAGGAAGAAAACGTTCAAACGATGAGAGGATTTTCACATTGAGCCAGGAGGCTTTCAAACGCCAACGGAGATGAGATCTGTCTTTCACTCGTGGAGGGCCGCCTAGGTACTTTAGCTTCTTGGGAAACCATCTCTTTTCGACAATGTTAAATTGCTGAAGATTAGAAGAAGAATTCCGTATGCCTGAAAACTTGTGTTTCGATTGTGAGGAGTTATCGATCATTATTTTGTGTTTCCTCTGATTCCCTGTTTTTTCTTCCCCTAAAACCAACCGCAGCAACAAGGAGACCTACGTCAGCGGGTAAGGAGACTTTTTGCCTCCTATTAATGTAAAGTTTGAAAGCAGTGTGAATTTGATCTGACACCTTCTTCTCCTTCCTTTTCGCCAGAAAAAACCACCGGAACTGCGGCACCAACTGGTAAGAAGCAGTTTGCACCACAGCCACAAAGATAATGTCATAGAGTTTGGTGAAAAATGTTATGTATGTATGGATGTAAGGACGGGCCTTGGAGGGGGTGGGTGGATAAATCGATTGTAGCTTTGTATCCTACCCAAAGGGGAGCTCAAGGTAAAGGTTCAGAAAAGCTGTAATACAAGTTGGAGAATTCCCTGGTGGGGTCAGCTGTATCCTGATAGTTATCAATGTATCAATTTTTCCCCTTTGTCTTACTTCTTGTGCTTAATTCTTCTATGAACCAGGCATAGTTACTAGGGAACCAAAGTCAGTGAGAAGAAGAAGTTCTGGCCACATATTGAATGTTGAAAGCTGTGTGATTTTCATCTGACACCTTCCTCTTGTTTCCTTTTGCCAGAAAAAAGCCCAGGAGCCGGGGAACCAAGTGGTAAGAAGCAGTTTCTACCTCATCCAAAACGTCAACAGTTTGTATCTGGTTGAAAAGTGGGAGGGTGGATGGATGGTTGGAGAGATGCGTTACCCATTTCCTGCCCTCTGTTTGACGAAGCTTCACATAGGCCTGCAAATGATAGAAAGGCTTACAAGACTGTGAGAGATACAGCTGATAGAGCTGAGATTCTAAGGCGTCCGAGTGGAACTAGCACTTCTTGGAACTCAATTAAACATCAGGCGTATCTTCCTTTATGGGCAACCTTTGGGTGTCATGAAGCTGCTTGGAAGACATTCTCCTGTTGACAAGGGCCTCAAAAGGTCGATATGCCGAAGTTTTTGAGTGATTTTTGAATTACCTCCGCGTCCCCCCTTAGACTCCAAGTGTTTCATTCCTGTAAAAATCAAGCATAACTCCTGGGTCACCCAAGTCAGTGGATAAGGGGAAGCTTGGGCCACATATTCATGTCCAACGTTAAAGTATTGTCATGATCGTTAAACACCTTTTTTTTTTTCCCTCCTTGCCAGGAACAGCCACACCAGTCGGAGAGCCATCTGGTGAGAAGGGTTTTTTCATCACATTCGTGAAGAGAACTGGTTGGTTATCTAGGAACATTGGTGCTGGTTGATGGATTAATGAACAGATGTATAGGTGTATCTGTAGCCCGCTGCCTCTTACTTCGGGGGACTTAAGTGTTAGGTTCAGGAATCCTGCTCTACAAGTGTGTCAATTCCTGATTGTGGGGCACATCCTCATGATATTGCACAAAGACGTGGGGGTGGGGGGTTGGCTCTTCTTTGTCGTTCGTTCATCGTCGATCGAGGAACGCGTGCAACGTCTCAAAACCCTCATGTATTTGGCTAAGGAAGAAAACATTCAAACGATGAGAGCATTTTCACATTGAGCCAGGAGGCTTTCGAACGCCAACGGAGATGAGATCTGTCTTTCACTTGTGGAGGGCCGCCTTGGTACTTTAGCTTCTGGGGAAACCATCTCTTTTCGACAATGTTAAATTGCTGAAGATTAGAAGAAGAATTCCGTATGCCTGAAAACTTGCGTTTCGTTTGTGAGGAGTTATCGATCATTATTTTGTGTTTCCTCTGACTCCCTGTTTTTTCTTCCCCTAAAACCAACCGCAGCGACAAGGAGACCTACGTCAGCGGGTAAGGAGACTTTTTGCCTCCTATTAATGTAAAGTTTGAAAGCAGTGTGAATTTGATCTGACACCTTCTTCTCCTTCCTTTTCGCCAGAAAAAACCACCGGAACTGCGGCACCAACTGGTAAGAAGAGGTTTGCACCACAGCCACAAAGTTAATGTCATAGAGTTTGGTGAAAAATGTTATGTATGGATGGATGGAAGGACGGGGTGGGTGGTGGGTGGATAAATCGATTGTAGCTTTGTATCCTACCCAAAGGGGAGCTCAAGGTAAAGGTTCAGAAAAGCTGTAATACAAGTTGGAGAATTCCCTGGTGGGGTCAGCTGTATCCTGATAGTTATCAATGTATCGATTTTTCCCCTTTGTCATACTTCTTGTGCTTAATTCTTCTAAGAACCAGGCATAGCTACTAGGGCACCCAAGTCAGTGAGAAGAAGAAGTTCTGGCCACATATTGAATGTTGAAAGCTGTGTGATTTTCATCTGACACCTTCCTCTTGTTTCCTTTTGCCAGAAAAAAGCCCAGGAGCCGGGGAACCAAGTGGTAAGAAGCAGTTTCTACCTCATCCAAAATGTCAACAGTTTCTATCTGGTTGAAAAGTGGGAGGGTGGATGGATGGTTGGAGAGATACGTTACCCATTTCCTGCCCTCTGTTTGACGAAGCTTGACATAGGCCTTCAAATGATAGAAAGGCTTACAAGACTGTGAGAGATACAGCTGATACAGCTGAGATTCTAAGGCGTCCGAGTGGAACTAGCACTCTTGGGAACTCAATTAAACATCAGGCGTATCTTCTTTTATGGGCAACCTTTGGGTGTCATGAAGCTGCTTGGAAGACATTCTCCTCAAGGGCCTCAAAAGGTCGATATGCCTAAGTTTTTGAATGATTTTTGAATTACCTCCGGGTCCCCCCTTAGACTCCAAGTGTTTCATTCCTGTAAAAATCAAGCATAACTCCTGGGTCACCCAAGTCAGTGGATAAGGGGAAGCTTGGGCCACATATTCATGTCCAACGTAAAAGTATTGTCATGATCGTTAAACACCTTTTTTTTCTTTCTCCTTGCAAGGACCAGCCACACCGGTCGGAGAGCCATCTGGTGAGAAGGGTTTTTTCATCACATTCGTGAACAGAACTGGTTGGTTATCTAGGAACATTGGTGCTGGTTGATGGATTAATGAACAGATGTATAGGTGTATCTGTTGCCCGCTGCCTCTTACGTCGGGAGACTTAAGTGTTAGGTTCAGGAATCCTGCTCTACAAGTGTGTCAATTCCTGATTGTGGGCCACATCCTCATGATATTGCACAAAGACGTGGGGGGTTGGCTCTTCTTTGTCGTTCGTTCATCGTCGATCGAGGAACGTGTGCAACATCTCAAAAAGCTCATGTATTTGGCTAAGGAAGAAAACGTTCAAACGATGAGAGCATTTTCACATTGAGCCAGGAGGCTTTCGAACGCCAACGGAGATGACATCTGTCTTTCACTCGTGGAGGGCTGCCTTGGTACTTTAGCTTCTTGGGAAACCATCTCTTTTCGACAATGTTAAATTGCTGAAGATTAGAAGAAGAATTCCGTATGCCTGAAAACTTGTGTTTCGTTTGTGAGGAGTTATCGATCATTATTTTGTGTTTCCTCTGACTCCCTGTTTTTTCTTCCCCTAAAACCAACCGCAGCGACAAGGAGACCTACGTCAGCGGGTAAGGAGACTTTTTGCCTCCTAATAATGTAAAGTTTGAAAGCAGTGTGAATTTGATCTGACACCTTCTTCTCCTTCCTTTTCGCCAGAAAAAACCACCGGAACTGCGGCACCAACTGGTAAGAAGAGGTTTGCACCACAGCCACAAAGTTAATGTCATAGAGTTTGGTGAAAAATGTTATGTATGGATGGATGGAAGGACGGGCCTGGGAGGGGGTGGGTGGATAAATCGATTGTAGCTTTGTATCCTGCCCAAAGGGGAGCTCAAGGTAAAGGTTCAGAAAAGCTGTAATACAAGTTGGAGAATTCCCTGGTGGGGTCAGCTGTATCCTGATAGTTATCAATGTATCGATTTTCCCCCTGAGATTCTAAGGCGTCCGAGTGGAACTAGCACTCTTGGGAACTCTATTAAACATCAGGTGTATCTTCCTTTATGGGCAGCCTTTGGGTGTCATGAAGCTGCTTGGAAGACATTCTCCTGTTGACAATTTTGAATGATTTTTGAATTTCCTCCGGGTCCCCCTTAGACTCCAAGTGTTTCATTCCTGTAAAAATTAAGCATAACTCCTGGGTCACCCAAGTCAGTGGATAAGGGGAAGCTTTGGCCACATATTCAGGTCCAACGTGAAAGTATTGTCATGATCGTTAATTCATGGATTAATGGACAGATGTATATGTAAAGTTTGAAAGCAGAGTGATTTTCATCTGACACCTTCTTCTCACATGTTCATGTCCAACTTGAAAGTATTGTCATGATCATTAAACACCTTTGTCTTCTTTCTCGCTGCCCGGAACAGCCACACCGGTTGGAGAGCCATCTGGTAAGAAGGGTTTTTCATTACATTTGTGAAGAGAACTGTTTGGTTATCTAGGAAAATTGGTGCTGGTTGATGGATTAATGGACAGATGTATATGTATATTTGTAGCCCACTGCCTCTTATGTCAAGAGACTTAAAGGTATGGTTCAGGAATCCTGCTCTACAAGTGTATCAAATCCTGATTGAGGGCCACATCCTCATGATATTTCACAATGACCAGGGGGCGGGGGGTTTGGCCCTTCCTTGTCCTTCGTTCACCGTTGCTCGAGGTATGCGTGCAAATTATACTAAGGCTTAGAAGCCTGTGAGAGATACAGTTGATACAGCTGAGATTCTAAGGTGTCCAAGTGGAACTAGCACTCTTGGGAACTCTATTAAACATCAGGCGTATCTTCCTTTATGGGCAGCCTTTGGGTGTTATGAAGCGGCTTGGAAGACATTCTCCTGTTGACAAGGGCCTAAAAAGGTCGATATGCCTCAGACTTAGTTTTTGAATGATTTTTTAATTTCCTCTGGGTCCCCCCTTAGACTCTGAGTGTTTCATTCCTCTAAAAATCAAGCATAACTACTATGTCACTCAAGTCAGTGGATAAGGTGAAACTTTATTCATGGCCACATATTCATGTCCAACGTGAAAGTATTGTCATGATCGTTAATTAATGGATTAATGGACAGATGTATATGTACAGTTTGAAAGCAGAGTGATTTTTATCTGACACCTTCTTCTCACATGTTCATGTCCAACTTGAAAGTATTGTCATGATCGTTAAACACCTTTGTCTTCTTTTTCGTTGCCCGGAACAGCCACACCGGTCAGAGAGCCATCTGGTGAGAAGGGTTTTTTCATCACATTCGTGAAGAGAACTGGTTGGTTATCTAGGAACATTGGCGCTGGTTGATGGAGTAATGGACAGATGTACAGGTGTATCTGTAGCCCGCTGCCTCTTACGTCAACAGACTTTAGTGTAATGTTCACAAAATCATACAAGAGACCACAAGTGCCATCCAGTCCAACAACGTGCCCTGCAGGATCTCATAATCAAAGCACTCCCAACAGATGTCCATCCCACCTCTGCTTAAAAACCTCCAAAGACGGGCACTCTATCCCCCCTCACAGAGGCAGCTATTTCACTGTCCAACCTCCTTCATCCTCAGAAAGTTCTTCCTAATGTTTTGGTAGAATATTTTTGTTCTTAGTTTAATTCCATTACTCCATGTCCTAATCTCTGAAGCAACAAAGAACAATCTTGTTCCCTCATTAACATGGCATCCCTTCAAATATTTAAACATGGCTATCATGTCATCCCTTAACCTTCTCTTCTCCAGACTAAACAAACCCAGTTCCTTAAGTCTCTCCTCCTAGGGCATAGATACCAGACCTTTTACTATTCTGGTCACTCTCCTCTGGACATGCTCCAACTTGTCAACAACCTTCTTAAATTGCTGAACCCAAAACTGGACACAGTATTCAAAGTGAGGTCTGACAAATGCAGAATACAGTGGTAGTATTACTTCCCTTATTCTAGACACAATACTCCTATTGATGCAGCCCAGAACTTGCATTGGCCTTCTTAGCCGCCATATCATACTGTTGACTCATACTCAGTTTGTGGTCCCAGACTCCCAGATCTCTTTCACATGTACTGTTGTCAAGCCAACTATCTCCCATCCTGTACCTGTGCCTTATGTATTTCTGCCTAGGTGAAGTACCTTACACTTCTCCCTACTGAAATCCATTTTATTGCTTATGGCCCAGCTCTCTAGTCTATCAGGTCATTCTGAACTCTGACCCTGTCCTCTGGGGTATTAACTACCCCTCCCAACTTGGTGTCATCTGCAAATCTGATTATCATGTCATCTATTCCATCATCCAAGTCATTTATAAAAATATTAAATAGTACTGGTCCCAGGACAGACCCCTTTGGTACCCCACTGGTCACTCCTCTCCAGGATGAAGTTGTGCTGTTAATGAGCACCATTTCGGTTCAGTTGGTCAACCAATTACCAATCCACCTGACAGTAGCAGTGTCCAGCCCACATTTTACTAACTTTGTTTCAAGTAAATCATGGGGGACTTTATCAAAGGCTTTACTGAAATCAAGGTACACTACATCTACAGCATTCCCTTCATCTACCATACTTGTCACGCTATCAAAAAAAGATATAAGATTAGTTTGGCATGATCTGTTTTTGAGAAACCCATGTTGACTGTCAGTGATCACGGCATTTCTTTCTAAGTGCTTACAGACCGTCTGTTTAATTATCTGCTTGAGTATCTTACCTGGTATTGATGTCAAGCTGACTGGGCGATAATTATTTGGGATTTCTTCCCCCCCCTTTAAAGATGGGGACCACATTTGCCCTCCTTCAGTCTGCTGGAACTTCTCCTGTTCTCTAGGAATTCTCAAAGATTATTGCCAATGGTTCTGAGATCACTTTGGCCAGTTCTTTTAACACCATTGGATGCAGTTCATCCAGCCCCGGAGACTTGAATTCAGTAAGAGTAGCCAGGTATTCCCGTACTATCCCAGTGTTTATACTATGCTGTAATTCCCCTACTGCATCCTCTGCTCCATTATTCCCAGGCTAAGCACTATTTCCCTTTTGGGAGAAGACTGAGACAAAGAAGGTGTTAAGTAATTCTGCCTTTTCTGCCTCCCTTGTTAATAATTCACCTTCCTCTCCACTCAGTGACCCCATTGTTACCTTGATCTTCCTTTTGCTATGGACATAACCAACAAACACTTTTTTGTTGTTTTTAACTTCCCTGGCAAGCCAGATATCATTCTGTGCTTTAGCCTTCCTGACTTTCTCCCTGCATATGTTGGCTTCTTGTTTGAATTCCTCTTTGTTGATTTCCCCCTTTTTCCATTTCTTGCCCGAAATGGCAGACCTTTGGAGGTAAGAAAGCGAATTACAGAAACCACACGTGTCAACACTTTATGCCAATATTCCTGCTCTGAGCGATGTTGCTCAAGTAATAAAGAATCTACACTTCCAGTTTCTTTATGCCTTATCAAATATGCTATCATGCACTTTCGATGTTCTTCTCCATTTTCATGTTCTACAATAACATTGCTTTGCTTCCAGTCATTGAACCCCGATGTAGCAAAGGGCGATTCTTTCTTGGACAATAGGCAACATACAAAGCAGTACAATCGAGCTTGGGATGGTGAATAGAGTAGCCATTCATGTTTTACACACTTGCCATTCCGCAGTTCACGTTTGAACACATCATTTGATAAATACCTTGCCTTCATATTCTCTACTCCAGCTGTTTTATACACTCTGCGTGAGTTTGGAAGGTTGCTATCATGATTCTGACATGATGAGGGCCCACTATGAATCCAGTAATATATTGTGTTAGTATCATTAATGTTCCATAGCCCTGGATCTGTGTCTTGGATTGCAGACTCCTTTACTGTTACAGATTTGGGTATTTCCTCTTGTAAAATGTCACCAGCAGCAGCAACAGGCAATGATGGTATGTCTGCTGAAACTGGATGATTGGTAGCAGGAATGGATGTAGATGTGGATGCTCTATCTGAAGGAATGGTATGAGTGGCTGTCATTGAACCTGTGTTGAGCCACAATGTTAATTTTGGAAGTTTTCCTATTTTCTCATTCTTCTCTGCAGCTCTCTTCCTCTTCTGTGTGCCACTCAAAACATTACGTTTCATTTCTGCTGAAAGGGTTATTCACCTGGAAATATATATCTTAAATATTTAGTATTTAGTCCCACAACAATCCGATGTAGGGTTATATTATATAAGTGTGCTTGCAACTAGACCTAAATATTTACACATTCTGCTTCCGTAATGAATGTGTCATTCCTTTAATAGTACGAACAGTTACAAACTCTCTACTGTGTGCTGATTCACAAAACTGCTGGACAAGACCTAGATCTAGTTTACTGGCATAGCTAGGGTGTCTGGCACTGATCTAGCCTCATCTATGTATAGGTCTACCAGACTACATTTAACAATTTTCTCAACTTGCACAATTAAAAAGCTTATCCATTCATATATTCACAAACTATCAATACCTGGTTATTAGTACTCCACCATAAATTCATAATCTTAAATAACCACTACATGATTACCGTACAAGTGTTCAATCTTGTGATTGAATCTCAGGTTCAATCACTAATAATCTATGCATAGCCCTATACCTGGGTTCATATACAATGTATAAATGCGTCCACTAATCATGTCATTGCTATTAATAGTACTACAGTAGGTCTAATGTTAGTAATGTCAACTGAGTTTAAGTGACGTAACATATACGCTAAATTACGTTATACAGCATGAGATCCATACACATAGGCCTACATGCAAGTGAGATGGCACTGTGGCAGAGGTGACTGCAATACTAACCCAGGGATACTAAATCAGAGACAACTCACAATGTCCATTTGTAACACAATAACATTGCAGCAAATATTATTTTATAGATTAGTATAGTCTAGACTACTGTGTAGTAGTATTTATTTGTGGCAAGTCACTTAACATACACAGATTAGCATAGGGCCCCTATGCTCGTGGGGCCCCCGGGCAAGTGCCCATCAGGCCCATGCGTTAAGATGACCCTGCCAACAGGTCCTGCCAGACCAATCTCATTTCCTTCTTTGACCGAGTGATGAGCTTACTGGATCGAGGGAATGCCGTCAATGTGGTTTACCTGGATTTCAGTAAAGCTTTTGTCTCGGTTCCTCATGATGTTCTGATGGGTAAACCGGAGGACTGTGGACTGGACTCTAGGATAGTTAGGTGGATAGGGAACTGGCTGGAGAACTGCACTCAAAGAGTAGTTGTCAATGGCATTTCATCTGAATGGAGGGAGGTGTCCAGTGGGGTGCCACGGGAAAGATTGGAAGCATTATGATTTTCATCTTATATCTTAATCTTCTTTCTTTTTGTCAGAAACAACCAAAGCAATCACAAAACCCACTGGTAAGAAGCAATTTTACCACATCCATTAAGTGAATGCTTCTGATTTTGTTGAATACTTATGTTGATGGATGGATTGATACATAGATAGATCTGTACCCCATTTCCTTTCCAAAGGAACTCAAGGGTAAGAATCACAAAACCTACGCAACAAGGTACTCAGCTTCTCATGGAGATCAGCACTCCATGGTATTGCACTGCAGAAAGGGAACTGCCCATTTCCTGCCCTTCTTCTCAAGTGGTTTTGCTGAAGGTCTGCTACTCATCTGAATAAATATCAGAATGAGAAGACAGAGCTCAAGTGTATTAGATCATGGGGTGTCCTAAGCTGCACAGTACCCTTTAGCACTAGACAGCGCTTCAGACATACCATGCAGTTTCCTCTTATTCATTGCCTTTCAGTTTAATTATGCTGTTCTGAAACCATTCTCCTCTCTAGTATATTAAAACACTGAGAAGTGAAAAAAATTCTAAATGCCTGAAAACCTGGGTTGTTGTTTTTTTAGTATCTGTCACTCGCTGTTTCTGCTTTCACTTACTCCTTGTTTTTTCTCCCTGTAAGGCCCACGCAGAGCTTCTGCGGAATCCAAATCAGCTGGTAAGGAGAAATGTTGGCAACATTTTAAAGACCGAAAGAGCTGTGATTTTCATCTTATAAATTCTTCTTCTCTCTTTTTGCTAGAAGGGGAGTTCCCAGTATTAATGCCGGGGATCACTTTCTCTCAGCCAGCTGGATTAAATGAATATATGAGGCATTATTGGTTATTTCTCCTGAATAGTAGCCAATAGGGAGGTGTGGCTGTCTGCCTTATATTCTAGCCATGCCTCCCCCATGCAGCCTTTTGCTGCTGACCCACCTACCCTCCTTTTAGTCATCATGGGATTAGCCTTTGGGACCAAGCAGGAATTTCTGGGATTCCCCCACATTGGCTGTGGGAGGGGGAGTGGTTTCTTTTGTTGCCTGCTTTGTGATGTTGTGGTGGAGATTGGTTAAATAGGCATGGTTGTTTGAGTGTATAGGCCATAACTAGTTGGGCAGGGCTTGGGTGGGCTGATCAGGGTAGGTAGGGATGATTGGCAAGCACCCCGAGACATTGGAAGTGATGGAGGGCGTGTTTGGAACAGCACATCACTGACCATGTGGAGGGGTGCAGCTGGGAAGGAGCACATTTGGTGCTGAGCAACATCTTTTATGTGTATGTGTGATAAAGTTGGCAGACGATGATGGCTGAGTTTTGAGTCAGGGTGAGTCTGCCCAACAAAGGCAGCCACAGGCAGGCTGCCTAGCACAGCCCGCCCGTTTAAGCATGTTAACATATTTAATATTATGATGTAGATCAGTTTAATTATTAACTAAGCTAGCTAAACCCAAGCTGTTGTCTTTAATCTTCATTTGATGGGTGCCTGGGTAAAACAATCACAACAATCATAGAACCTACTAGTAAGAAGCAAAAAATATTTTTTTTAATCACATCCATAAAGAGAACAGTTTGGAGTTGGCTGAAAAATGTTTTTGATGGATGGATGGATGGATGGATGGAGAAGAACATAGATGGAAGAATGGATAGATCTATGCTGCATTGCCTCTCCAAAGGAACTCAAGGGTATGGTTCAGGAAATCTGCATAACTAGTTCATCTACATCACATGGAGGATAGCATGCCTTTTGTATTGCACTAGGGGAGGGGAACGGCCTGTTCCCTGCCCTCCTCTCCTGTGGTTCAGCAGAGGCCTGCAACTCATCTGAGTGCATGTCAGACTGAGAAAGAAAGAACAGATATTTATTAGATTGTGTCATGTCCTAACTTGAACCAGAAG
Source organism: Euleptes europaea (assembly GCF_029931775.1). NCBI lineage: Eukaryota > Metazoa > Chordata > Lepidosauria > Squamata > Sphaerodactylidae > Euleptes > Euleptes europaea. The sequence continues at coordinate 68,880,154 of NC_079316.1, forward strand.
GACCCTTAGAACTGGATAGGCCATGAGAGATACCTTAAATCTTCCCCTGTACACTGCCTTTGGTTGTAATTAAGCTTCTCTGAAAGCATTCACTATATTAAAAGGGTGAGGAATGAAAAATAATTCCAAATGCTTGGGAACCTGGATTTTTTAGAATGTTTCACTCACTTTTTCTGCATCATCTTTCTCCTTGTTTTTTTTGTCCTGTTAGAGCTAGTCATGGCATCTGGGGAATCTGCATCATTTGGTAAGGAGACATTTTTTGCCACATATTAAAGTACAGTCTGAAAGAGCTGTGATTTTCATGTTATATCTTTCTTTTTTCCAGAAAGAACTATGGGTACAGTCCCTAGGACCTTCTCAGGCCCCACCCGAGGTGGAGGAAGGGTGCGGTTGCATAAGGCCAGGGGTCACCCACGCATTCCTCTGGTAATGAAAACTGAGCCAGGTAGGTTCCAACTCACAGCCTCTTTATTGGAATGTCTATACAGCTGTCATTCACGGATGAGTTCCCTTACTACCTGCTCTGGCCTCATAGTAATTTTTCATCTATGCACCATCAAGTCGGCATATTCCCAGTTCTTCCAACTCCCCTCTAAACCGCCCTCTAGACTGAATAAAAGCTGTGGCTGTTCAGATGGGCAGGGAAGGGCACCAACCCTCCCCCGGCTTTGGTTTCCCCTCCAGCCCAAAGGGACCCCTTCCACAGTTAAGGTATATATTCTTTGTTAAGGATGATCTGTGCCTTTGTATGAGATAGCATTAGACAGTGCACGGCTCCGTTTGATGTCAGTGAAATCCAAATATCCAATATTTACTAGAAGATTTGGCAGAGTTTTTGTTTTTACTGCAAGAAGGGGCATGATAATGTCACCAAAATATCTTTACAATATATTTCCCAGTATGCAGGCTTTATTTAGTGTTTTCCTCAGACATACATTTGTAGAACAGCCCAAGTATTTTCTCTTATATTGCTCTATTGCTGCTTTCAGACATATGAGGAAACTATTATTTGTCAACCATGGGATTAATCTGGGAACTGCTCATACTTTCATCCCTTCTCTCCTCCACATGCCCACAGCTCAGAAATAGAAGACTAGTATATTTACATCAGTTCCGAGGTTGTTGTGATGCTGATGTGACAGCAGGTAGACTTCCCCTGACTATGGAAGATCCACTGATTTAGCAATTTGTAATAATCTCTTTTCCTTTCTGTAAATGTATTAGGACAGCAAGGGAATAGCTTGTTGCTGGGCAGAATATCTCTGTATGTCTGTGTGCTAAGGAAGTGGGTTAAGAGTCATGGAGAGTCAGAGTGAACTATAAACAATGATAGGAGAAACTGGATAGAACTGAACTGTACTGCACCGCCTCTATGTCTGTAGTGCTATCAGCCTACCCTGAATGTTGATGGGTTGTCATATCTTGAATTTGGATAAATATCCCTCCCTCAGTACGATCGGGGCTCAGAGATTTCTGCCCATTAGGGCCTCTGAGTCAGCAGCTGCAAATAAACTGTTTTCTTGAAATAACGATCTCAGGTCTCTCTCTCCCCCCACGAACCCTTGTTTACCACAACACTGATATTGTCTGCCAAATAAAACACTGCTTTGGATTCCATTGAGTAGAATGTGCCCCGGTGTCTCATTTTGTGCAGTGTGCTATTGACGATGGTACTATTGACGATGGCAAATGATGGTTTCTGACAAAGAAATGTTCAGTTTCTGGGGCACTAAGAAGGAATGGGGCTGGTAGAAAAAGAGAGTCAAAGAATCCAAGGAGTGAATAGTCATGTCCATCATATCCAACTGTTGGAATTAAGTATAGCAAACCTGGAAACCATTTTCTCAGTTATTTATCGGTGTATAGATGGATGGTTGGAAGGATTGATTTGTACCCCATTTCCCTCCCTAAAGGGGCTTAACGGCAAGGTTCAGGGTATCTGCACACAACGTTCCTCAACTAGCAATGGAGGTCATAAAGTTTGTGGTATTGCACTAAGGGAGGGGAATTGCCTATTTCCTCCCTTCTTTCCCCAGGGGTTCAGGCCTGAAACTTGATTCAACTAATATCAGACCAAGAAAGATGAAGATGATACATAAGTGCAGTTGGTAATTTAAGTTGAAGCACATTTTTTTGGAAATGAATAGGATGTGAAACTAGCGCCATTTTGGTTTAAAAACAACAAGGAGCCAATACTCATATACAAGGTTGGGCCAATTTCCACCAATTCACCCTCCCACTAGGGTCCACTAACCTGCAGGAAAAATATTTCAGAGGGCTTAATAGGCTGCAGCAAAAGAGGGGGGCGGGTTGCTGCTACCCCCTCTTAAGAAAAATGTACTTAGTTTTTCTTAATGGTCTGGTTGGATACAGGCCATTGTCTGGTAATTCTTAAAAAAAAACCTGTAAAGAAAATCAGTATTATCATATCTAGAGTATATACAGCAGTCTGGGACTGATAAGCTGTGGCTTGCCTAGCCTAAGACTACCTGTGAGTTTGCAGCAGTAGTGAGAGTGGATCTGGGGACATTCTGATTTTATTTCTATTTGCCTTTCCAAATGTGCACTAAAGTTTTCCATTATTGATTTGTTGGCCCTGAAAAAATGTGCCAGTACTGGTGAGTACCATTACAAAAGAAGCCCAGCATGAAATACAGCACACATCTTTCTTTTAGTCACTGCTTTGGGGTATAATTAGTTTTTTTCCTGAAATTATTCTCTTGTCCATTGCCATTTACTGAAAGAAACTAAGTATTTCCAAGGCTGGCAACATTGTTGTGGTTGCCGAGCAACAGCCACTTAAGGCACCTGTTTCTTAAAGCTACAGGTGCTCCTTCTTTCATTAGGGGTGATTTTAACTCCCCTGATGTATTTGTTTTAGATTTCAAAATTTTCTGTAAACCTGAGGTTTTTCTCAGGTTTATGGAAAGAACTGTCTTGTCTGTCCATGGTCCCAGTCTCCAGATTTAAGTATCCACAGATGGAGCCACATTGAGAATTAGATATATTGATATTTTGTCTATTCACTGCTTTTGAGTTTATTATAAAATGGGATTTACTACAATATGGCTATTATTATATATTCTTCCTTGATATTTCAAAAATACAGTATTCCAGCAGCCTAAGTTAGGTGGTAAGGAACATTTTCTGTAAAATATTCAGAATCTAGTCCTCTTATGCATTCTTCTTTTTGTTCTTTTTTCCCTTTTCGTTTTCAAGAAAGGACCAATGCACTTCCATATCACCCTGGTAAGGAGCAACTTCTGTACGTACAAAACCACATTAGTTAAATGTAGAGTTTGAATGTCAGTGAAATATTACTGGCTGCACTATTTTTTTCCTGAATCTTCTTTTTTTCTCCCATCGTTTTATAAAGTACCAAACTTTTTATGTCTGTTGAGGGTCATCTCCTGTTCATAATATATTAGTATGTCTTAATTCTGGGTTTGCAGAGTTTATAGAATATCTTTTTCCTGAAAGAAAGTTGAGTAGCCCATGATTGCTGTTATTTTAACTGGCATAGAGTTAGCATAGCTAACATAACATAACATAACTTCGCATAGAATTCAGCAAGTATCCTTGCTCTACAGTGACTCTTACTCCTTGTCCTTCCTTTCTTTTTCCAAATTTCCCACTTCCCCTTTTCTATTCAAAGAAAAATCCAGGAAACCAGGGGCACACCAATAATGTCATCATAATGTCATGACTAACCCTCATTTTCAGTGTTTAGACACTGTACAATATGCACAATGTACTAATTTCCATTGTAATTGCATCCCAGTTAATTTTTTCTGATATTGCTCACTGGCTGCATTTACTACATTTATAGCAACAAACCCTTGTATTAGAGGTGTGCATTTGGATATGCTGAACTGAAAGAAGGCATCAATTCCATAGTGCTAAAAACGACTTTCAAAAAAGCCAGAAAAATCAGCCTTTTCAGCTCCAGCTTAAAGCCTTTTACATTTTTAAAGAGCTGTCAACTTGCCACCACCCAATTTGCACTGGTGACGGTGAGGTCAGCAGCTCTTTAAATTTTAAAGGGCATGGCTCTATTGCAGTCTATTTTTTTTTTTAAGGTAATGGCACCAAATTTGCAGCAGAGCTGCTGGGGCCTCTTCTTATACCTCCCGAGTTTGGTAAAGATTGGGTCAGGGGGTCCAAAATTGAATTTGGGCACCCTATTTAGGAGTCCATAAAATTGAACCCCCTGACCCAATCTTTACCAAACCTGGGGGTTTTTCTAAAGATAGTCACCAGCATCTCCTCTGCAAATTTGGTGCATCTACCTTAAAAACCCTCCCCCTCTCCGGAGCCCAGCAAAGTTTCTCCATAGAGTATAATAGACTCGAAATTTTTCAGATTCCTGAAAAAAGCCAGAAAAACCAACTTTTTCGGTAAATCCAAAAATGCTGGGGTCTAATATACCCAAATAAAAAAAAATAGCGAAAAATTTGTTTGGGTGCATGCCCCGATCCTGTATGTTACCACAGAATAAACCTTGGAACTCATAATGCTTTCCTACCTTCCCTCTGTATCATCCACACATTTTGAAATTGAATATGTCTGCATTTACCATGATCCAGAGTTTGCTGTGATATCCAGAATGGCTACAAAATAATAACTATGGTTTGGACTCCTGGTTTGATGTTTTCGGAGGGTAGCTATATTCGTTTGCACTAGAACAGGTAGATTCGAGTCCAGTAGCACCAACAAGGTTTTCGGGGTATTTGCTTTCAAGAGCCGAGCTTTTTTCATCAGATACAAGTTGGAATGGAGATCTCTTAGTCCTTATATCCCAGTCAGAAGGTGGGAGGTTGCAAAGAAGGAAGCGAGGATGTAGAGGTACAGGGCACATTATAATCAGCGTGATTAGACCAGAGGGGAAATGCTTGGGGCAGAAAATCAGCATTCTTGCTGTACAATCCTAAAGAGAGTTACCCAGTCTAAGCCTATTCATTTCAATGAGCTTAGACTCTGTTTAGGATTGCACTGTTGGTAAGATAAGAACCCTATGTCTGTATTCAGCCCCTGGGGGGGTCAATTGCCCTGAATCTGTGAATGAACTCAAATTCAGCAATCTCACATTGTAATCTCCCTTTGAAACATCTCTGTTAAAGAAGAAGAAGAAGAAAAGTTGATTTTTATATGCCGATTTTCTCTACCACTTAAGGGAAACTCAAACCGTCTTACAATCACATTCCCTTCCCCTCCCCACAACACTCTGTTAGATGAGTGCGGCTGAGAGTGTGTGACTTGCCCAAGGTCACTCAGCTGGCTTCGTGTGTAGGAGCAGGGAATCAAATCCAGTTCACCAGATTAGCCTCCGCTGCTCATGTGGAAGAGTGGGGAATCAAACCTGGTTCTCCAGATCAGACTCCACCACTCCAAACCACTGCTCTTAACCACTACACCACGCTGGCTCTCCAGAGGACTGCCACTCTGAGGTCAGCAATGGAATGACCTGGAAGATTAACATGTTCTCCCACTATTTTTGAGTGTTCTGGTTCTTAATGTTAGATTTATGTTTATTTATTCTTTTGCATAGGGACTGGCTTGTTTGTCTGATGTAGAGAGTGGAAGGGCATTGCTGACATTTGATGGCATATGTAACACTGGAAAATGAACAAGTGAATGAACCTGAGATGGTATTGCTGATGTTGTTTGGTCCAGTGATTGTGTTGTCAGAGGGAATATGGGGACAGAGTTGCTATCTTGTTTTGTTGCAGGCCCAGGTCCCAGAAACGGTGTCCATGTTAAGAAAGGCATTGTTGTGGGTGAGAAGATGTTTAAAGTCTGTGGGCAATAAAATGTTTGTCTACAACTTACAACCTATGCTGGACAATGATACCCCTCTTTCATAGGCATTTGGAGGCAAACCTTTTGACTCTCAAAAATTCATACCCCAAAAATCTTGTTGGTCTCTAAGGTGCTACTGGGTTCCAATTGAGCTGGTTTGACATGTCATTTCATCCAATATGTTCTTCACATAAAACCATTGCAATCCAGGAAGTCTTCAGTCTCTTAGCCACATCAGAGAGAAGTTAGTGGGGTGTGTGTGGGTGTGTGAAGTCCAGTAACCCAAAACTCAAGGCTCGTGTCCATCTTCACAAACCATTGCTACTTGTCATATCTGTTTTAACAACCTTGGAAATAATTTCCTCAGATAAGGTCAGAATAACAGTATAGAAAACTCCTCATCCATTAACGGAGCTCAGAAGCTTCACAGTGTGGAATTTTCCATTCCTTTGTTTTCTTCCCCAATGCTGTTTCAGAAGCCTCCGACCTTGTTCAAAGTGTGTCAAACTGAGAAAGACTGAGCTGCTGTATAAATGCATTAGGTGGCCTCACACAAAGCAGGATTGTTTGGACTTGGGAAAAACATGGAAGTTATCATATATCTTGCTCTTATACTTTTCTTATTTAAATTAAAAAAACTTGTCTAGCATTTGGAATATATGTCTAGTATATTAAATGGCTGAGGACTGAAATCAATGCCATCCCATTTGCAGCACAAATGTTGATTTAGTGCATCTTTCTTCTTCCTTTTTCAAGAAAGCACCATAACAATGAGGAAGTTGCAGTTTACCGGTAAGACACATTTCCTGTCACATATTTAATGCCATGTTGATGCTACTATGAGATTCCTCTTACTCAATCTTCATCTTTTTTTGGGTACTAAACATTCACAACAATCAGGAGGCCTCGGTTATCAAGTAAACCCACATATTAAATGTCATGTCATATTGAACCTGTTACTGTTTTTATCTTCTTTCTTTTCCCAAGAAACCGCCACAACCATCACATAATTCACTAGTAAAAAGCATAATTTCATTAGTACATATGAAACCATGTCATTTAAGTGCAAAGTTTGGATGTGAGTCAGATAATGCTGGCTGCACTAGTTTTCTGAATTGCCTTCTGTTTTCTCCTTCTTTATTTCAACCTGGCAAAGCGCTTCTTGCCTTCTTTAAAAAAATATCATTGCCTGTTTGAGTAGGCACACATTGGTGCCTTCATTTTTCCTGCAGAAATGTTAATGAGTAGTGCATCAATACAGATATCCTTTAACAAGTATACAGAAAGATTTGGCAATGACATCCTTGTGCTACATTTCCTGGTGGATCTTTTTCTCTTTTCACATTGGAAAGAACCATGTATAGTAAAGACCATATACTGATATATATTAGAAAGCATTAGTTTAGTGCAGTGGTACTCACTCCTTAGCTTGCAGAGAGGCACATTCACATTCCCAGCAACCAAAAAAGTGACATTTATTTCCATCTCTGGGATGAGGCCTAAACCTCAGGATTCCTTGCAACTTACCTGTCCTTCTAGTGATGGCTGTTTCAAGACGGGAACCACATGTCAATCAAATGCCTCACCCAGCAAGGACCTTGCCTACTTTCCTGAAACCCAGAGCTGGCAACCCAACCCTCACCCATAGGAAGGCAAGGCAGTTGATCAGGTTGACTGTATCAAAGGCTCCCGATAGATCCAGGAAGATCAACAGTGCTTGAGCGCCCAAATGTAAATGGAGATAATCAACAAAAGCGACCAGTGCTGTCTTCACCCCAAAGCCAGGCCTGAAGCCCCAACTGAAAATGGTCAAGAGCAGATGTCTCATCTAGGAAGACCTGGTGCTGCTCAGCCACTGCTCACTCAATTATCTTCCCCAAGAAAGGTAATTAGACGCTGAGTAGTAATTGGTCAGCTCCTTTTTATCTAAGGAGGGTTTCTTTAGCAAAAGTCTAACAATTACCTCCTTAAGGGAGCTGGGGAATCAGCCCTGTGAGTAAGACAAATTAATAATCTGTCTCAAAGGGCCGCTTATCACTTTGTGGCATGATTTCCCCAGGCATGAGGGGCAAGGATCCAAGGAGCAGGTAGTTGGCTTCACAACAGACAGGATCCTATCAACATCTGCAAGGGTGAGCTGGTCAAAAAAGACCAAAAAAGGACCACACGGTGCAAGCAGAGCCCCCATCCCACTATTGTTATCAAGTTAAGAAGCTAACACTTGGCGGAGCTTAGAAACTTTATCCACTTTCCCTTCACATCATTTTTGCTGATCTTCTATGAAAATTTGCCAGTAGGCCCCAGATTGTATGGTCACTTTGGTGCTTGGAAAGCAGCCAATTTGCATGATTTTGCATTTTAGCTTCAGTTTTGACTTAGTATGAAAATGAAAGAGCAAAAGTACTTAAAATGTAGCTATAGTAATCCTTCAAAATATGTTTTAAATGTGAAGTTGGTAGGTTGCTAATACTAGCAAGTCGATATGGAGTAATATTGCTATAATTTTATATAATCCCATGAAATATTATTGTTCATTTTCAGACACGTCACAGCCTTCATCAGCAGGTAATGAGAATGCCCACTATTGTTATCAAGTTAAGAAGCTAACACTTGGCGGAGCTTAGAAACTTTATCCACTTTCCCTTCACATCATTTTTGCTGATCTTCTATGAAAATTTGCCAGTAGGCCCCAGATTGTATGGTCACTTTGGTGCTTGGAAAGCAGCCAATTTGCATGATTTTGCATTTTAGCTTCAGTTTTGACTTAGTATGAAAATGAAAGAGCAAAAGTACTTAAAATGTAGCTATAGTAATCCTTCAAAATATGTTTTAAATGTGAAGTTGGTAGGTTGCTAATACTAGCAAGTCGATATGGAGTAATATTGCTATAATTTTATATAATCCCATGAAATATTATTGTTCATTTTCAGACACGTCACAGCCTTCATCAGCAGGTAATGAGAATGCCATCTCTCTGTTTGTTTTTATGTGGGTAGACTACGTTTCCAGGAGAGAAATGGGGAAGGGAAATATAATGCAGCTCTGCTCTAGCTTTGAATTATTAAAGGTTGGAGGAGAGTGTAACATTTTGTTTATTTTAACAGAAAGTGCTAGTGGTCCAGATCTTGAAGCAGGTAAGACATTAGTCATCTATTAGTTTATGCATGGGTACTTTCACTCAAGTTTGCCCCCGTCTGTCTCGGTTGTTCCTTGGAGTTATGCATGAGTTTTCTGTCCATTAGAGATGACCTCGCTGCCAGCCTTCACAAATCCCGGGACTTCCCATTCTTCCATTAACCCAATTCTTCCCTCTCCCCTGAGCTCAGCCCAGGTGAAATCCCTGTGCATAAGGCAAAGTGTGGGACATGCAAGCTTGGTTTCTCTCACAGCCAATTACAAAGCAGCATGTAAACAGGCGGGGATTCAAATACTTCCTGCTTCCTCTGAGCTCTTTCTGAGCAGAAGAAAGGCTTTTTAAAACTGAGACTTGGATTTCTCCCCCCTTTCAGATTACCCCCTTTTTTGTTTTGTGTTCTTAAAATGCTTTTTTATGCCGCAATTGGGTTTGGGGTGGGGGTATTATCTCATAGTAAGGTCTACAAAGTTAGCCAAAGTAAGCCAATTATAAAGCAGCATTTCAAGGGGTGGGGACTTGATTTGAGTTTGGAGACTTGGTATATTTAGAGATTACATGGGGGTGCAGAATTATGGAAGTTCTACATGTTGAAACAACATGTCATGCATATTCTTCACAAGAATTATAATATTTTTACAACAATTACAAGAAGAATTATTGGACTCACTCCTTCAGCATTCTAAAGTTTCTTAAAATCTTAACAGAGCTTCTTCAATCAAAAATCAGTAATGGCAGATGGAGATCCAACAGCTTAATCCTATGCTGCTGTCTATTGATTTCAGAGGTCTTAGAATGCAGTAACTCTTCATAGGATTGTGAAATACATTACCTTTCTTTCCACCAATGCATTGGAAATTCTCTATTATTCCATTTTTCCTTCAAAATTTTGGCTAAAACACTGTGTATGCAGACCTTTATGGCTGATTTTTGTTTCTTATTCAGTTTGTGCCTTTTTTCTCTCCCTGTGTTGCCTATGTGATAAATCACCAGGTCATATTGATGTGATCATTCAAACACTGGTATTAAACATCCTTGTGTGTGCCATTTTACCAATGCACAGAAGCACAAATGGCTTACTCACATGAAAAAGCACAAAGAAAGAATTATGATGCAATCATATGTACAAGATTGCTTTTTTGCAGTGTTTTAAGAATGCACATAACTGCACGGGTAATAAGAAGGAAAATAAGAAAAGATGCAGACGGGTTTAACAATAGGCTATGCATGCTCCAATTATGGAATTGGTAGTAGAAATCTTCTTAGTTAAGCCAGAATTCCGGAGGAACAGAATGTATGAGAGCAAACCCACAGGCATCTCATTTTCTTAGCTTGGGCTTCTGCTAAATTCTAGCCTTCAGGTTGAAGAAGTCTCAATCAAAGCATAGCCTAGTCAGAAATGAAACCTGCCCTTTCCCTGAATCTTCTGTACATGTCAGACAGCTTGGGAAAGGAATAGGGTTTATGGTGATGAAATGGCTGGTTATCAAAGCCAGCAAAGTTTATGAAACCTTGTATTGGTTGAATATCAGTTCATTGACCATGGGGGCACCACAGAATTTTTCCTGGAAGCAACTGTGTTTCTTTCTATGAAGTATCAAAAGTAATTGCAACAAATGCTTTTAGAATGTACTACTTTTTTACAACTTACAGCCCATTGCCTGGGGGGAAGAAGGTCCATAGGAGCTGGTGTAAGTGACCCTGCGTTGGCGTAAGTGCCTGTTTAACACAGGATAACAGGCACTTACACTGTCCCGAGCGGCACACACACCGGCCCCAGCACACCACACCACTGCATGGGGCTCGACCGCCAGCGCAGCCTCCTGCCATCATTCTCCTGGTGTATTTTACTGTACCAGCAGCCTGGGAGGTGTTTCCAGGGCAGTTCTGGGGGCAGAACTGCCATTAGGCAGCTTCCTAACCCCTTTTGGGCTGAGAACACCCTAGGGTTGCCAGCTCCAGGTTGGTAAATACCTGGAGATTTTGGGGGTGGAGCCTGAGGAGGGTGGAGTTTGGAGAGGAGAGAGACTTCAATGCCATAGAATCCAATTGCCAAAGCCGCCATTTTCTCCAGGTGAACTGATCTCTGTCGGCCGGAGATCAGTTGTATTAGTGGGAGATTTCCAGTCACCCCCTGGAGGTTGGCAACCCTAGAATGCCCCCTTTGCCCTTACTGGAAGTTACACCACCTTTTTAGGTGGCATAGCCCCATGGAATGCTATGGAGCGGTTCCATGGGGCTCACAAGTAAGGGTAGCATTCTGGCTTCTGCGGAGGGGCTGGATACTGCTGGATCTCTCTGGATCGCTTTGTTTGCTTTTATGTGGGTAGACTACGTTTCCAGGACAGAAATGGGGAAGGGAAGTATAATGCAGCTATGCTCTAGCTCTGAATGATTAAAGGTTGGAGGAGACTGCAACATTTTGTTTATTTTAACAGGAAGTGCTAGTGGTCCAGATGGTGGAGAGGGTAAGACATTAGTCATCTATGTTATCTAATATTTAGTTCATCTGGTAGTGGACTAAGCTGGGCTCTTAGACCCAAAGTTCTGCTGTTTCACTCTTTGATGATGTAGGAAATTTTCTCTTAGCCTGCAGAGGTCTGTGCGCTCAAAATCCAGAGATGTCTTAATTCACCACAAAAATATGACTGAAATGGTTGGTCTCTGCTACTGTGTGAAATAAACAATTGGTTTATCTCACCAGTTGGGTAGCATTTGATTTCATGATACACATGAAGACGTGAAACCGCCTTATACTGAATCAGACCCTTGGTCCATCAAGTCAATATTATCTGCTCAGACTGGATCCTTTAATTGGAGAAGCCAGGAACTGAACCTGGGATCTTCTACAGGCTGAGCAGATGTTCTGCCACTGAGCCACAGCACCCACAGTATATCCTTGTTGTCTGCAAGAAGCATCTTGTATATATTTTAATCTTGAAGCAAACTAGAGTATCTGTTGGAGGCATTGGTGACTATGAAGTATGGGCATAGATCCATGGCCACACACTTGCTCAGATTTTATGGGAACTGCTGTGTAGACCACTTTGCCATTCATAGAATCATAGAGTTGAAAGGGTCCCTGCAGGCCATCTAGTCCAACCCTCTGCTCAATGAAGGATCAGCCTAGAGCATCCCTGACAAGTGTTCATCCAGCCACTGCTTGAAGACTTCCAGAGAGGGAAAGCTCACCACCTCCCTAGGCAGCTGATTCCACTGCTGATAGAGCATTGGAGGCCTTAGATAGTCAGTTGATCAGTTATTTTTGATACTGTGCCTCCATCTACACTTCCATCTTATGTTTATCAGTTGACTATCCCTAAATATTGGAGGCCTTTTCTTTTGGCTAGGTTAAATGCTTTACCCTCTGCTGTTTTGCTGAGTAGATTCTGAGAAGTCGCTTATTCAGAAAGACAGTGTCCTTGTGGATCTGGTGCAACTGAAATGTTGGCAGGTCCCCCCGGCCACCGACCGGGACTAGGTCATATCTTCTTTGATTACATGCTGGGGGGGGCCTTGAGAGATTTTTTGATTCAGCCAATGATTGCTTCTGGTGCTTCTTCCATTTCCCTGGCTTTTTTGCTAGCTGATACTGATTTTGGTATGATGCTAGCTGTGGCAAAATTTTGGCTGCAGAGACTTCAATAAGAGGATGGAATTAGAGGGCAGTATTAATTTAATTTATTGGGTTGGGTCAGCGGATTACTTGCAATAAATAATGTTTGTTTGTTTATAGATTCAGCACATTCCTCTTCAGCAGGTAATGATACTACTGCTCCCTTTTTCCTTTATGCAGTCTGGATGTTTGTCCCTTGGTCTTTATATATATATATACACATACACACACAGACACACACACACCAAACACACACATATTACAGTTTACACTTCCAATGTATGCATCATTTTTATATAGAATAGGGTACAGAAACAGAAAGGGATAAAGGAAAAACAGTCAGATATCTGTGTTCAAGCTTTACAAATTAAAACATAGGTATATCAACTTCATTCTTGCCCCTTAAAATCTGAAGTGTAAACTGAAGAAAGGAACTAAATCAGAAAAAAAAAAAGAAATATAATAGAAGCAAGACATTTTGGAATTGTAATGGAGCATTGTTTCTGGGAAATCTCTAATTATTCTGAAACGTGCACATGGGAAAATGTCTTTTTTTTTTTTTAATAACGCACGTTAGAAGGGAGGAACAAAAGAAAAAATGAACGTTATCAAGCTGGGAGGGAGGAAGGAAAGAAACATTTAGGAGCCAGATTTCCTTTCAGACTTTCAAATGGATGTTGCCTGAATTAACCACTAGAAAGACTGAAGGCAGCATTCCAGTATGGGGCCAAATGAGATCTGAAAGCACAGCTGTAAGCCACGTTGCTAAGTTCTTTACAGCCCATTTATGAAGCCGGGGTAGATAGGCAGTGGTCGGGAGCAGCACCGCCACGCCGCCTCTACAGAGGCTTCCAGGCTAGAAAATAAAAGTTTAAAAGGCATTTTTTTAAAAAAACAACCATGAAACTCCTCCATGGAATTTCATGGGGCTACACCAGCTATTTTGCTGGCATAGCAATGCTGCAGTTTAGAGGGGTGTTCCCAGGCTGAAAGGGGCTTGGAAGCTGCCTAAAGGCCGCTCCGCCCCCAGAATGCCCCCTTGATGCTGGCATGGGGAGTTTCGCCGGGACTACTCTCGGGTTGGGGAGAGCGGGGTAGAAATGTAATAAATAGATAAATAAAGGAGGCAGTGTCAGAAGCCAAGTACCCCCAGGCCAGTGTCCATGCCACTTATCACAGTGCACAGTGCAGGGTCATGCCAGCTCCTATGGCACTTCACACACACACCCCTTTCATGGTTGCACGATTAGCCATAGGGCAGTTACACCAAATATATTAAAACAATACTTGACAGTGACAATAGCTGAAACAATATTTCTGTAAATCTCTTTAAAGTGGTTGGCTCTTAGAGGTACAAGATTCAACTATGTCACTGTCAAGTAACATAGAAGATGTTTTCCCACTCTGTAGATGACTGTGTGTTCAGGATCCAGATAATTTACCACAAAAGCATGACTAAAACAGTTGATTTCTATTGCATGAGTGAAAAACAATTTGTTTAGCTTGCAAGAAGGTAGCATTCAATTTCATGCACATGTTTGCTGTCTGCAGGGAGTATCTTGTATGCACACTCTCATTCTGAAACACATCAGATTACGCAATAATGTCCGCAAAATGCATTTGTCTGTATGTGCATGTGCATGTAAAGGTTCTTGCAGGATTGGTTTAAAATGGCACTGGAAAAACAGTATCTATCGGTGTCCCTAACGAGGGTTGAGCTAATGAGTCCCATAACACTATGGAGTGCCAATAGATGGATGCTGATAAATTGACATGATTAAAACTCAGTCTGGGAATACATTTTACATTACCAATTTATAATATTTTCTCTTCATCAATATGTCCCTTTTGAGCATTTGCACATGGAACACAGACTGTAACAGTGTAGATCAGTTCCACAGTTTTAGCCCAATTATGAGGGCCACTGCAGCTGTGGCATAGCAAGCATACCAGAGTCTACAGCAACCCTGGTAACACCCACCAATTAGACAACGGCAGCTGATGATGCCCCTTTGAGTGGCGTATACAGGCGCAGCCACTGCCCGCCAATCTGTCCACTGCTTCTCAACAGCACTCCCACCTCCACCCCCCACGGAGAGTCCATGAACAGGGAGGAAAGACCCAGCAACAGTGCAACCCCAACAGAGGCATGCGGCCTGAGTGCCTTTCCACCCCACTGGAGAAGGGCACCGATCTGGCAGACAGGATGCTCACCCCTTCACTGGCAAGGGCCTGATTAGCAGCAAAGGTTCTTCCCGCATTTACCCACACCTGCTCCAACCTCACACCCCATTCCCATGAAAAAGTAAAAAAAGAAAGACAAAGAAGACATGCCGGGCTCAAATCCGCAGCGCCCATCCCCAAGACTAGCATCCTAACCAGTGGGCCAAGATGGTAGGTTCAAGGGAGACATGCCATCAGGCATTAGGCCCTGACATCACCACCAGCCACATGGGGCTAGGCAGTGACCATTGCATGACAGGCATGGGCCAGTGCAAAGGGATGGAATAGCATTAGGGTTGCCAACCTCCAGGTACTAGCTGGAGATCTCCTGCTATTGCAACTGATCTCCAGCTGATAGATGTCAATTCACCTGGAGATAATGGATGCTTTGGCAATTGGACTCTGTGGCATTGAAGACCCTCCTCTGGCTCCCCCACAAAAACCTCTTGCCTGTGGTGAAGAGGGACCTGGCAACCCTAGATAGCATGGCCAGGACTCCTGGTTTTGTTCCCAATGTGGGGAGAGGCCAGTGAGAGCAAACATCTTGAAGCTGGTGGTGACTGTCTCTAAACACCAGTTCAGAACATCAACAGAATTAGGTGGGAAGAAAAGGTAGAGCTGAGTGTCATCCACATATTGGTGAGAGCACAGCCCAAATCTTCTGATGACCTCTCCTAGAGGCTTTACATAGATATCAAATAGCATGGGGGATAAGATGGAACCCTATGGAAGTTCACAGGTCAATAACCAAGGAGCAGAGCAGGAATCTCCCAGCACCACCTTCTGAGACTGGCTCCTGTGATAGGACTCAGACCACTATAACACGGTGCCCCCTATTGCAGTGCCAAGAGGAGGCTAAGTAGGATACTATTGTTGATAGTATTGAAAGGCCACTGAGAGGTCCAGCATAACTGGCAGTGTCACATCCCCCCATCTACGACTTGGTGAAAAGTGACCAAAGCAGTATCTGTTCCAAATCCCAGTCTGAAGCCAGATTTAAATGGGTCCAGAAAATCAGTCTCTTTCAAGAGATCCTGGAGCTGAGAAGCAACCTTCCACTCAAGCATCTTGCCCAAGAATGGAAAATTGGCCAGATGTTTTCCAAAATAGTGGGGCTTAAGGAGTCTTTCCCCATCATTGTGAATCTCAAGTACATGTAAATAAATGAAAATTTAGGTTGGAAATTCAAGATGGTCTCTCTGTGAAGATCAAATCATAGAATCATAGAGTTGGAAAGGATTACCAGGGTCATCTAGTCCAACCAGCTGCACAATGCAGGAAATTCACAACCACCTCCCCTCAACCCCCAGTGACCCTCAACAAGCACAGAAGATGGCAAATAAATAAATAAATACAACCCTCCAGGATCCCTGGCAAATCTGGCCTGGAGGAAAATATGCAACCATATGGCTCACTAAATGTAAAGATTACAAAGCCTTTGGCCATTGAAAACTTTGACCAATGTTTATTAGATCACTAGTTATTAAGTCCTTGCTTTTATTTATTTAGTTAAAAGATTTGTGCCACCATTCTCCCAACATGGGATCAAAGGCAAGCCAACAAAGCCTCAGTAAAGCAAGAAATTAAAATGCAATACAAAGTTTTTCATCAAAGTTATTGACACTTAGCATTTTTTAAAAAAATTAAAAAGCCTTGGCATACAGAATGTGGTTGATATAAATGATAGTGTCAACTTACAATGGAAAATGTTTTATTAATTCAAAGTCTGTTTAAATTGTATAAACTGTTTATGAATTGTATATCCCATAGATATAGTTACTGTGTATTCTCCAATTTTAATTCTGTAACTGATATGAATATTTTGATGGCATTTGCTGTATTAATAAATGAATCTGAATCTGAAAGTGCCAATTTGACAAGACTAACATTTGCTTTTGTCATATTTTGATGCTTACAGCTCCTAAGCCGTACAAAAAAACAGTACCTTCAAGCAGTAAGTTCGTCTTTCCCTATTAATAATGTAGTATATGAAATAAAAATGTAGTTTGAAGTTTAACCCCTTCCAGTGTTCTCATGTTTACCTTACAAATATGGGTACGAATCCTGCAAGGGTAAAGGCAACTGAAAGGAACATTTCATGGGGAGATATACTGGTGGAAAAAATGTTTAAGGCCCCCCTCCCAGACTTTCTCTGATGTGAACAATGTCTCTTGAGACCAAACTGCAAGAGAATAGGAACCATTCAGACTTGTATTTATATTATTCTTTTTATTTTGCAAAATTTATATCCTGCCTTTCTGCCCTCATAAGGGCCACTGAAGTGGATAAAATTAAAACATCTAGAATAAAATGACAGTGTAGATGGGTCAAGACTGGCCCCTACAACCAGCTCCAGTCAACATTCTGGCTGCAGCATCCTGTACAAATTGAAATTTCTGAACAATCCCCACGTACAGCACATTGCAGCAATCTAATCAAGATGTCTAACAAAGCAAAATATGTGGAAGGGGAAGGATGGTTGTCCAAGAATGCTGCACTGACTTTACTAGCTTGGGTTACTTGAATGCAAAGGCTGTAAATACAGAGGAAATGCTGAAGCTGATTTATCCCCCACACATGCTCACTTTCCCAGGGGCCCAAGCAGTCTACTATTGTTTTAATTAATGAAACAGATCCTATTATTGAACAAAGAGAGAAAGCTTCCCCTGGTGGTAGACTTGGACACCATTGTTAAACAGAAAACATTCCACTATTTACTTTATTGAATTTCTACCTAGAGAAATGGGGGTATAATTTGGATGTTCAATCCAGTTGCCAAAAGGTCTTGGGTTGTCAGTGTTACAGTGATAGGTAAACTTTCCTCTACACTGGATTCATATTGGGTAAATACATTACAAAGCAAAAGAGGAGCACATTTGGGGAAAGTGCTTTGGTTTTTGAGTGTAGTCTCTTGTCTTGCATTTGCTTGTCTCAGTGTATTAGGGGGTGCTTGTGCTTGGCCTAGTCTCTCCCTTCCCCTCCCTCCATGGTGGCTGGGCAGTTTCTCTCAGTTTTCGTTCCTATTTTCTTCCTTTCCTTAGCATCAGTGCTGGAGGCAGCTCCTTCTTTCTCTTGCTTTACCTCTTCCATCCCCCTCTGCAGTAGGTTAGGGCTCTGGGTGATATGTGTGTTAGGACATGATGTTTTCCCAGGGTGTTTGACTATTGCTAGGCATCAAAGGAAAAGGACACACTGCAGCTATCTTGTTGCTTGAAAGAGCAACCTAATAAAGGCAGAGTGTTGTCACCCCGGAGAGGGAGACAGAAGGAGTTAGAGATGATAGGGATAGAGATAGTTAACACTAGATCATGAACAAAGTTAGGAATTAAAATTGCATTCATGTTTAGTTGCATGACGCTGTTGCTTCTATCCATCAATCAGTGGTCTTGTGTTCCGGAAGATACATGCATGTACATATCAAAAAACATGAACTCCAGGCATTGGGCTACAATCCATGGCATTTGCACCTGAATCATAATTCCTGTACATGTAAAACTACTGCCGGCTCTGTTTACTGCAAGATACCATTCCATGGTTGTGGCACAGTAAAACAAGTAAGAAAAATGGTGGTGAAGAGATTATGTAATATAAAGTATGTTCTGGTTCTTTTGAAACAAAAATATGTTATAATTCTATTATATATGGATGGAGAGATTTATTTTATTCCCTGTGTGAGCTGGTGAAGATATAACACTGGCGCCCTCTTTACCGTGGGTTTAAAAAGTTGTGCGGTGACGTAGGGAAATGTATGCTCCTTAGTCTAACCCCCCACCCTCCTCTGGAGTGCCTTACCCCCTTCTGTCTTACTTACAGTTTAGAGGAACATCAGCACTAATCAGGATTTCCTGGTTAGGAGGGACCCAAGTTAGGATTAGTCATAGTTAAAATAAGATTTTACATTTACCTTAACTGTAGTTCATACAAGAAGACATTTGAGGAGGGAATGTGAGTTCCTGATACTGGCTGCTGATTTCATGACCTCACTTAAGAGGACTCACAGCAAACACTGTGAATGTATTAAGAAAGATCATAATAGGAAATACATACAGTCTCAGATGTATAAATGAGGAATGACAATACACATTTAACCATGCTTCAAAGATTACAGTGACCAAGGAATAACAAATCACAACAAATCACAAAGACAGGAGTCCAGATGTAGACCTGTCTCAAGGGATTCTTCTTCAGTATACAAATACCAAGTAGTCAAAAATGTTATTCTGACCTCTTATGAAGATGAATATATTGTGGACCCAGGGTGGGGAGACCAGGGGGAGGGATAACCACACACACACCATGTTGGGGGGAAATTAGGCCACAGCTTTTATTGGCTATAGCAGAAGGGATCACTGGCGCAGCATGAGGGCGGATCCCACATTGAGTGACTCAGCTGCTGGCCAATGTTACACTGTTCCCCCTGCCTGCCTGCAGGGGGGTGGGAACAGTGGCATGGCAAACCTGGGATCCGCACGGGTGTGCCGTGGACAAGTGCATGGTTCCCTGTTCTTCTGACTCCTTATGATGATGGATGTATTCACTGGAGTAAGTGACAAAGGACATTAAAAGCTTGAAAATTTTGAAATTTTTCCAAATATGATAAAAAAAACTCTAGAGACTTCTTGAACACTGCTGCAGCTTGAAATGTATCCTTGCCATTTAATAATGCTAACCTTTTAATGTGAATACAAAATTAAACATTCCTTATATATACCCAGCCTGAAGGGAGCTACAGTAATTCAATAAATTGTAGTTTAAATGAGCATGACCTTTCTTGTATAGAGACAGGAGTCAATAACAGCAGCGAAACTTCCTTCAAGCATAGACTTCTACATCAGGAATCCATGTAAAGCATAGTGAACTATAATATAACTGAAACTTACAGTTCATTCCTGAGCAGAATGCCTGCGCCAGGCTTAGGAGTCAAAACCCCACCAAAACCTTCTTCCAGGGCAAAAACTAGGGTTGCACGGGAGATACGCCACCTAAAAGGTGGCATATCTTGGCAGGAAAAAAAGGGGCGTTCCCGGGCCGAAACGGCTTAGGAGGCCTCCTAACAGCAGCCCCACCTCCATCCCGGTACC
Source organism: Euleptes europaea (assembly GCF_029931775.1). Taxonomy (NCBI): domain Eukaryota; kingdom Metazoa; phylum Chordata; class Lepidosauria; order Squamata; family Sphaerodactylidae; genus Euleptes; species Euleptes europaea. Next base: position 68,900,009 of record NC_079316.1, read on the forward strand.
ATAACGCCCTGGGAATACCTCCTGGGATGCCATTATGCCCTGGGAACACCTCCAGGGATGCCGTAACACCCCGGGAACGCCTCCCAGGATGACGCAGACTTTGCTGGCATTTGGACACTGGCAGAAGGCTCTGTCAGTGGCCTGGCCTGGTGCTGCTGCTGCGACAGCCGGCGACCAGCGTCCGGTCCTTCCCGCCGAGTTGGGGGCACTAATGCCGGCGTAACTTGGCCAGATGCCTGCGCAGTGGGCCCATCCGCCAGCGTGGGTCCTGCCGAGCCTCCTAAGGGACTTTCGCCCTGGACGCCGGCACTTCTCAGGAATACGCTGTTAAACTAAAACATTACATTTCATATGTACTCAGGGATCCCTTATAATCCTCTGCATGAAAATTTCTAACAGCAGCTGGTGAAATAAAACTCTCATAACAGGCTGGAAAGTGTAGTATTCAGGAATCCCAGGAAATTGGTGTGTTAGGACATGATAAATGTAATACCCAGGGATTTGAATGTGAATTGTCATTCTTCAATCATTGTAATCTTTGCACCGGGATTATTTCTTGTCCTTCTGCAACTGTAAACATTGCAATAAACATACTTAATATTTTTTGTTCAGCAACACTGCAGTCCCTCCTTATCTGTTTTTCCCCCCACTTAAGGAGGAGGGGCAGCATATCTGAGCATGCTTTACATTTTTCAGAAGTACAAATGTGTGTATAATCATCTTTCTATTTCCAGTTGCTTTTCTTTTGGTGGGAACAATCATGCGTCTTAAAATATCTGGGGATTTTTCAGTTAACAAAATCATTAAACTCTGAACACCATAAGACCCTTCTCAGTAACTATAATTCTGAAATATTAGTGGATCTTTAAATGGTCAAGTATAGTGTACATGCAGCCTATGTGACAACTTATATACAATATTAACATGGTATCTTTGTTTTCTGTCCAGCATGAAAGTTGTGGCAAAATAATATATTCCAATGCAATCAAGACATCTGCCTGTGGTGATACCATTAAGAAGAAAAAACATGTCAACAAGAAAGCGATAATTCTATTTCGTGTTACATGTGAAATGAATGAAAGCAAAACTTCAAAACGTTTTGTTGCCAAAAATGATATTACTACAAAACATCATGGCAAACTTCAGAAAGAAGGCAAAAAACATGGTAAATTGTTTTTGTGATTCCTTCTCTTGTTATGGCTGTGGTCCCCAAAATATATTCAATCCCAAACATCCAATGTGATTACTCACATTTTGCTATAAAATTACATGCTGCTGTATTCGTTTTTTTTTTTCATTTTGGCTAATAAAAGCATAACAATACAGGAGTTACATGACAGGTACATGTCACAGCCTCTTCACAGGCGTGATCTGTCAGTGGTTTAACTACTTCAAATTTCTTAAAGCTGATCTGGGATGTTTCCTGTGCCATCTTAAGTAGAATTACACTCCTCTAAGCCCACTGACTTCAATAAACAGCAAAGTGTACCTCTGTTTACAATGGCACTGTTAGATAAGGGAGATGGAAATATTTAATTATTATTAGCATTCTATTAGCATTCCCAGCGTGGTGTAGTGGTTAAGAGCGGTGGTTTGGAGTGTTGGACTCTGATCTGGAGAACCAGGTTTGATTCCCCACTCTTCCACATGAGTGGTGGATGCTAATCTTGTGAACTGGATTTGTTTCCCCACTCCTACATATGAAGCCAGCAGGGTGACCTTGGGCTAGTCACACTCTCTCAGCCTCACCTACCTCACAGAGTGTCCATTGTGGGGAGGGGAAGGGTAGGTGATTGTAAGCCCGTTTCAATGTTCCTTAAGTGGAAGGAAAAGTCAGCATAAAAAACCAACTCGTCTTCTTTGGAGCCATGACAAGTGAATTAACTCAGGAAATTTTGTGGGCTATCTGTGTCCACAGATTCTAGGGTATTTATGGAGGCAGTGCCTTATCATACTGTAATAAAATATTAATTAGAACAAATTTCTCTATATTCTAGTATTTCAGCTGAACTTATTTATAAATTACTTAGATTTGAGTTCAATAGCACCTTAGAGACCAAGAGTTCCAGGGTGTACATTTTTGAGACTCAAAGATCCATCAGAAACAGTAGAATAGAAGTAGAGATTTGAGTCCTTTTATCCTAGTCAGAAAGTGGGATGTTGTAAAGAATGCTGATAAAGAATGCACAGGTAAAATGTAGATTGTAATCAGGTTGATTAAAGCAGAGGGGAAATGCTTGGGGGCAGAAAATTAGCATCTATATTGAGACAAAAATCCTACGTCCCTATTGTAACTAAGCTGATCACAATATACATTGTGGTTTTGTGTCCTTTTCAAACATTCTTCACAATGCCTCTCCCACTTTCTGATTAGGCTAAAAGGACTCAGATCTCCACTTCTATTCTACTGTGTCTGAGGAAGGGAGCTCTGACTCTTGAAAGCTTACACTCTGAAACTCTTGTTGATCTCTAAGGTGCTACTGGACTCAAATTGAGTTGTTCTGCTGCAGACCAATATGGCTACCCATTTCCAGATGAGAGAGCTAGGGCTCCCAACTTCCCTCCCCACACTGCTGTTCTAAGACCTCATCTCATGCCTGTAGGGCTGTTAAATTAAAAAAAAATCGGTATAGTTCGGATTCGGCCGAATTCAGCCCGTTTAGATTCGGGATATGCCGAAGTCCGAACTCCCCCACTTCGGATCCGTTCAATTCGGCGGGAATTCAAAGTTCGGAAAAAAAGTCAGCCGAATAAAGCCATTAAAAACACAATCGCGCCTTTCTGCGGCTCTGGGGGGGCATTTTTGGGGTTAGAGGTCCCAAACTTTCGGCAGAGCTTCAAAGGACGTTTATTGAAAGACTCCCCACGTTTTGTAAAGATTGGGTCAGGGGGGGCTGAGATATGGGCCCTGAAAGGGGTCCCCCCCACCCTTAATGTGCATCTCTCAGCAGAGCTTGCCGCCCACGCACAAAGCTCTCAGCCCCGACAACAGCTGAAAAATTTGCAAAGCAACTGCAAAACAACTGCAAAACAACACAACCTTGTTAAACAACACCTTTGCAACACACAACTGAAACCTCCCCCCTCAAACCAGGGAGCGAGAGACTCGAGAGGGAACACACACCCCAGGCAGAACCGACGAAAGCCCCCTTTGGCTTCCCCCCCACCCACAGAAACTGCTCCCTCCCCACACACACACAGACTCTGCTTTCCCCCCACACACACACACATACACAGGAGAAAAATTATAGATTAAAGCCCCCAAAGGGGCTGTCTTCTGTTCCATCAAGAGGGGCTGAAGAGGACTTGTAATCCAAGATGATTCCAATTAGGCACGGGACGTTTTGCTCTGGAGATGAACAGGATCGGCTGATCCATTCATCCCAATAGGGGAAAGGGGAAAGGGGAAAGCCCATATCTCGGGACCCCCTGACCCAATGTTCACAAAACTTGGGGGGTATCTTAAGAACACTGGTCTGAAACCCCGCTCAAAGTTTGGGATCTGCACCCCCAAAAATGCGCCCCCTGCAGCCATGGAAAGAGAAAAGGGGGGGAGGCGATATTTCTGCCCCCACTGAACCCATCTTTACAAAACTTGGGTAGTATCTTAAGAATAAGTGTCTGAAGCTATGCTAAACGTTTGGGGGCTATATGCCCAAAAAAGCGCCCCCTGCAGCCACATAAATGGAAAAGGGGGGAGGGAAAAGGGGGAGAGCCCATATCTCGAGACCCCCTGACCCAATGTTTACAAAACTTGGGGGGTATCTTAAGAACACTGGTCTGAAACTCCACTCAAAGTTTGGGGTCTGTACCCCCCAAAATGAGCCCCCTGCAGCCATGGAAAGAAAAAGGGGGGAGCCCATATCTCGGGACCCCCTGACCCAATGTTTACAAAACTTGGGGGGTATCTTAAGAAGCTTCATCTGAAGCTCCAGTGAAAGTTTTGTGTCTGTACCCCCAAAAATACGCCCCCTGCAGCCACAGAAAGGAGCGAATGTGCACAAGCACCCCACACACACACACGAGGATTTCGCTCTCTCTCTCTCTCTCCCTGGCCGGGTCGCACATCAGCTGATTCCTCCAGTACTCAATCCTGACTGATTGGCCAGAAGAAGACCCAGCTTGGCCACCGATTGGCCGGGGGAGGAGAATGCTGCTTACTGACGGTTATGCTGCTTACTGATGGCCGAATTTGCCGAATTTATTCGCGAATTCCCGAACTCACTGAATTCGGCCCCCCCGGTTGCCCGCCAGTTTTGAGTTCGGTTCCTCCCGAACTAAAAACCACCGAATCAGGGGAAATTCGGCTAATTTTCAGTTCGGGCCGAACCGAATTGACAGCCCTACATGCCTGTACCCAGTGATTGGTTATCACAAGAACAGCTTACTTTATTTTACTTGCACAGCTTCCCTGGGCACCCATTTTAAATAGCACACTTAAATGGTGGAGATCTATGTGGTATGGAGAATAACTTCCGGCATTGAAAATCATAAAGAAATTATCATAAGTAAAATATCCACACACCTGTTGTCAGCACAGAAGCAGAATGAGCAAAGAATATAAAAGGAAGGCGTTAATACACAATTCCTCTGTCCCTCATTCTGTACGTGCCTTTGCATGAACAATGGGTAGCCGTGTCGGTCTGTTCTACTGCAGACCAACATGGCTACCCATTGATATTATCTTTGTGTATAAATTGCAGCTTTTGGATATTAGAGAAAATTAACACATGCATATTGATCACTTGATGACTTGCAGATGAATGTGTGAACTCCTTCCTTCAAAAGACATTCTATCTGAGCTGATGGGGAAATATGAAGACTTCAAGGTGTTTGATCTCAGGGGGATTATTCATATCTGACAATCATCCGTTTATGTTATTGTCATCAAATGATGACTATACCGCTGTGATATCATCCTTGAACTAGTAATCCAAACAGCAATTAAAATATCAACAACCATATATGTAAACTCCAACAAATAATTTCATCCTGTCTTTTTAATTTATAGAACGGAGGAAGCGTGCGATCCTCACAGAAGATGAAGGCATCTGTCCATTTACTGTTGCTGCTATTATTTTAATAGTCATGGTCTTTGTTCTAGCTGGCTTTCTTCTGAGCTGTAAATTGATGAAGAAAAAAACTCACCAGGTATACTGATAACAGTATGTCACCAGCATAACCAGGCTATAGAATTTCCTTTAGCACTTCCTGCACAAAATCTCAAATTGTAGCTATCAGCTCTGTTTCTGAAAGTAATTGGTTTCTTCCAAGAAGTTAAATAAAAATACATGTTACATAAATTTACTGAATGAATCACAACCCAATTGTCAAACTGCTAGGATTTTAAAAAACTGATTCTAATCAAAATTGAATTGTTATTCCAACTTCTTTGATTAATGATGTTTTGGAACATCTGTCCTCTTTCCCAGCTGTCCTCTGTTTATTGGATCCTATTATATAATTTGATTTAAGTGCTATACAGGGACATATAGTAATTAACCATGTGATACCTACTGTATTATTATTATTATTATATTATAATTATTTGCAAGCAGCAAGTGTCAGTTAATTGTGGTGACTACATGGTATCTTTGTGAGAACAAATATGGAATAGCCTTCTACAATTAATAGCTGGGCATGTTTCTCCTGTGATGCTTTCCACTGCTTGGTACACTTTGATTCGCATGAGATATCTGCCAGAGATGATAAATGAATTTTGATTTCTATTTATTTTGAATAAAATTGCTACATTTTGGCAAGTTAACAATGTGTGTGTCAGTTTTCACTAGCTCACAAGCAGAATTCACTTTATACAACTGAAACGTTAAATAAAATATTGGGATAGGGTTGCCAGGTCCCTCTTTGCCATCAGAGGGAGGTTTTTGGGGCGGAGCCTGAGGAGGGCAGGGTTTGAGGAGGGGAGGGACTTCAATGCTATATAGTCCAATTGCCAAAGCAGCCATTTTCTCCAGGTGAACTGATCTCTATCGGCTGGAGATTAGTTGTAATAGCAGGAGATCTCCTGCCACCACCTGGAGATTGGCAACCCTATATTGGGATGAAGTGTCTGCTCTCTTTGTCTTGCTCCACTCCGGCTTACTAGGCAGTGCTGACGTCAGCAATGGGCAGGGTGGGGTAGATACCAAGGCCCACCCCTGCTGTGAAATAATATTTTTTTTCCACACATTGCAGACTTCACTCTACAGTAAAGTGGAAAATGGCAACTTTATTACTTCATGGTGATGAATGCTAAGCTTTCACCCAAAGTGCCAAGGGACAATTTGCCTACTCTAATAATACACATTCTGCCCCTCCCCCTTTGCTAACAGCAAATCAGTGAACATCAAGGAGAATTTTTGCATGTCATAGATCCAACAGGAAAAGTTCTTGCAAGCATTGTGTCGGGCAGTGTGACAGAAACATGGATTGTTGGTGTTAATATTTGTGGCTAATACTGTGATAATGGTGTAAATGGTGTGTAAGCCATTATTCTGTGGGGGGGAGACATTCTTTGTACCTTTTTCTCTCTACAACTGAAATCTTGTGTTGGTGCATGCTGCAGACAGTTCTGGCCAGACAAAGGAATTTTTGCAATATTACCTCACATTTATTCTTTTTTTTTCTGGAGCAACAAAATGCTGGGAAGTAGCCTTATAGCATTTGCCAAAACTGGCACTGAAAGCTTTGTCTCAGACATCTCGGAGAGCTACATATTGGAGTAGATGCTGTCAATCAGTTTTGTTCCAGTTGTCACAACAGGTTGATGCATTATAGGTGCTTTCTAGTGGTACACATCTTGATCATTATTGTGATAGAGACAGTTGCCTGTTTACCCATGACAGTATATATAAAGGGGGCTTTCGGTATCATGTATAAAATGGTTTTTAACCAAAGTCTTATCTCCCGGGGAGAGCTGGAGGATTTTAGAGAAGCAAAGGGACAGAGCTGAAAAATTTCCAGTCTGTGAAACACACAGGGCTCTCAGAGGTTCCGTATTTTTCTGTGGTCAGGCAGATTTCCTGCTGAGCTCATGCTGCAGACAGAGAGAATTTAAAATAGCACAGGCAGGGGTGGGGAGAGAGAGAGAGAGACAGTCTGCTTTAAAGCCATATATTGTATTCACAGCAAATAGGAATATTTCACATATATATAAAGAATAATATAAAACATAATGCTGATGAGATTCTCGTCTTTCCCATGGCTGAGCAAAACTATGCAGGCCCGCTCCTGTCAAGAAGGTTGATGGAATAGACCTGCAAGGATGAGAATCTCAACCACTGGATTAGAGGACTTGACTGGAATGGAAGCAACAGAGAGATGGGAAAATGACCTGGTTCATTTAATGGATGGGAACATTTCATCCCAAAATATCTTCTGTTCGATGGTCTAGCCTCTGGATCTACAGTGAGATTCTGCAGAGTCCCATTAAACCCAGACAGTGGGTGCAGAAGGTCAAGCCCCAACACAGAGCTTGGGAAAAGAGAAGTTGAATCTGACAAGCACACTGAAATGATAAGCTTGGCAATTAAGGGTAAAATAAAATTATACTTAGGAAAATAGAATAGAAATGCAGGCTTGGACTTAATAGTTAATGGCAAAAGTATATTAAAGCCATATATTATAAGTATTAGCTTATAAATGCTTAAGAAAAATCTAAAAGGTTGAGAGGCAGTTGCAAGGCAGTTCCCCATTTTCCTGCACAGACCTGGCTTTGCAGACAGCCAGCCAAAAATAGACATGCAGGGAGGGCAGAAGTAAAATGATTTTAACTGAAAGGAGATTTTCAATAGATAGATTAAAATACTAAATATGCGCAATCTATGAATGCTATAGTAAGGAAATCTGCAGATGAGAGAATTAGTAAACCTTTAGCCAAAGTAAAACTAAAAGAACTTTTTCAGTGTCTATATGTTTTGATAGGTGAAGACATTAGGCAAGCTTGCTGAAGAGAAGCCTAGATTTCTAGGAGAGATGTAATCTAAAGCTTGCATAGTTTCTTTCTAAAGACAGAATACAACACAGTAAAACTACTGAAAGCAAACAGGCTCCAGCAACATACTGTTTAAATGAAGAATGTTAATATAAAGTCCTTGAGTCTGATAATTTGGAATATTAAGGAAGTAGTTCAACACACAGGCAGATTGCTTCATGGCTAAGATAAGGAGACAATTCTGGATGCCTTCAACTATTGATTTTTGGATTTAGCAATAAAGTATTGGAAGATTTTAGATTCCCATATAGAATTAAAGGAGAGGTTAAAAGTTCAGACAGAACTTAAGATAGATGGTCAGAGATGGGAGGGGGAGTCTAGGGAGTCTGGAAATCTACCCAAGGAAATCTTAACAGATGGTCGTGGAAATAGGGGAAGTGAACAGTAGAAACCAGACAGTCATAGGGTCTAAAACATCAGAAATAACTTACACTGTCAGCAAGTATTTTGTAAGATAAGCACACATGGACAATAAGCAACTCAAGGAGACATGAGAATTGAAACTTCAATGATCAGCAAACTAACCATTTTTAGAAATGGGTGTTTCAATGATGTCAATGTATACCATGTATGGATTGTAGGGCGGTCGGGAAAGACTGTAATTTGGCTTTATCCAATCATGGGAAGCCAAAAGGGCCGGTGTTTGGGCATCAGTAGGGGCTGAGCCTCTGAAGGGCTATAAAAGAGCGAGCACTGGACCATTTGCTTTGAGCAGCTAGGGCACTTGCATGTGCTAAGCTGTCTCCCATTTATTATGGCCAAATAAATGCTTTCAACAGATCTCTCTGTGTCTGGACTTCTCTATTCCTAAATAAGATTGGGTAAAGGGGATAAGAGTATTGATTATTGATTGGCGTTTCTGACAATGGGTACACACATGACAAAATAAATATCTTTGGCTGTCTTTGTACCCAGTTAGGCCCCAATTAGTCCCCTGAAGGCAGTGAATATTTTTTTTAAAAGATAATGCAAATCAATTTTAAAAACCAACAATTTAAGATTTGAATTGTGATATTTGCTGGAGGAGTCGATTTTTTTTAATATAATGGAGATTTCACAATTCTTTCCGCTTGCCTACAGCATGAAATGGGAGTGTCCTTCTACCCATTGTCCTACATTTGTAAACAATACATTAGCAATACCTCCTTCTGAAAATACATTTCAAATAATTCAAATGTGGTCAATGACTTGGTCATTAAGTAACCATTTAAGGTACACTGTGTGGTCCTCAATCACAAATACGTTAGTTGACATTTAGTTGACAATTAGATCCTTTTTCTGACAAACTCACCCTCTCAGTAGCTGTCTACTGTTGATTCAGTAGCAGTAGATTCAGGCAGACAGAGACAAGGAACTACTTCTTCATATTGTACATAATCATTTTATGGAACTAACTGCCACAAGATGTAGTGAATGTGGTGGCCAGTAGCTTAGATGGCTTTAAAAATAGACCATACAAATTCATGAACGATACATCTATCAATAACTATTATTAGTAGAGACTAAACACTATCATCATGTTGAAAAGGCCCTGCTGACCTATAAGCACCACTCCACCCATCTCTCTGAGGTATCTAGGCACCAGTGGCCATTCGAGTCTCTGCACAGTGATGCAATGCTCTCACAGCCTGCCTGACCTTCCAAGGGTTTTTCTCTCTCTTTATTGGTACCACTGCCACCAATCAGCCATTTTAGGAATTTCCGGATGAGAGAGCTAGGGCTCCCAACTTCCCTCCCCACACTGCTGTTCTAAGACCTTATCTCATGCCTCTACCCAGTGATTGGTTATCACAAGGACAGCTTACTTTATTTTACTTGAACAGCTTCCCTTGGCACCCATTTTAAATAGCACGCTTAAATGGTGGAGATCTATGTGGTATGGAGAATAACTACCGGCATTGAAAATCATAAAGAAATTATCATAAGTAAAATGTCCACACACCTGTTGTCAGCACAGAAGCAGAATGAGAAAAGAATATAAAAGGAAGGTGTTAATACACAATTCCTCTGTCCCTCATTCTGTACATGCCCTTGCTGATGTTACTCAAGGACAGGCTCTAAGGTAGAGCTCAAAAGCTTCCCTTTATTTTTATGCCCTTGTTCAGGGAGTCAGTCCTTTATCTTCTCCACATGGCAATAGGGGCCCTCAAAATGGAGCTTGGGTGTGAGAGCTCCTTCTTCCAGAACAGACCTTGCAAAATGGACCACCAAAATGGACCCTCTTTTTTTATCCCAAAGGATTATCTCCTTTCCCTCACCCCCTTGTGGTTCAAAGAATCCTTTCCCAAAACCTCCAGAAGGATACAATCTACCACATGTACTTCTGATTCCATGTGTCCTTTATAGGTGTCAGATTCCCAGTTAAGGTATGAGCTGATCATTTCAGTGGCTCTGGCCAGAAAGCCCATCAGCATTTCCAAAGCTTTGATGGTTAGTACTTGGTGAAGTTTGGGATCAACTGACATCCTATCTTTAGCAAAGAAAGATAAAAGTTTTAAAAACTCAGTGTGGAGGTTATATCAAGGCCAAACCTCCAAATCAAATGCATTTCTCCACAAGAGGGAAAGAACTTCAGAACACCTGTTTTTGTGAATCAACAATTGGGAGAGGCTATTACTTCCATTGTCTGTCCCAGAAGCACCTGGTTACTACAATGAAGGAAAAAAGAATGCTGGGCTAGGTGACCCCTCACTCCACTGTAACAGAGTTTTTTCTTAAATTCCTATGTTCATCCCAAATATACATGTACTGACAACAACAGCTCCACATCATGGACAAGCAGCAGTGTAGTCTGTCGCGAGAATTTTTGGTATTGAACATTAGTTTATATTAAAATTATTAATTTATATTAAATATTATTAGTTTGTGTTAAGAAAAACCAATTAATCTGTAGCTTATTAATCTATAACTGAGAAGCCATTCTAAATGAAGACCTGACTTTTAGCTGACATCAGCTCTAATTAGGCTCTTGACCCTAAAGGGCACAGGAGCTAGTCACCCACAGCACATTACGTGCTCCAAATCAAGGCCGTTCAAGCAGGTGGCAAATTGTCTGCTCGTACAGTGACGGATGGACAGGACAATCAGATATCAGACTTGGACACTGAAAGCATTATTATGGAACAAGATATTTCTAAACAATCTAGTCATGATTTGTGAAAACTCATTTCCTAAAGAATGTGACAGGGAGGGGTCATTTGAGACCCTCTCCTCATGGTCCAGCCCATATAAGGCTGATCCAAATATCCAGTCTTTGTCCTTCCACGGAGAGATCACAGACCCTTTGAATATGGTTGCCATCTCTGTCTCTCTCTTTGGAAGTGACCCAAAGGCCTTTGTTACTGTCTGTCTGTCTGTCTGTCTGTCTGTGAGTTTGTTACTTTATGTCATATATATTTAGTTAAGTATTGCTTTTTCCTTTGCTTCATATTCTTGTTGTAAGTTCAATAAAACTGTTTGATTTACTCTTCATATGGTTTGAATGCTGTTTAAGAGTGCCTGTGTAAGAGTGTTTCTCTGTATGAAAGGTCCCTTTCTATCCAGATCTCTCTGGGTTGCTTTTTGGTAAGTGAAACGGGCAGGAAAAACCATGCACAACGAACTACAGGGCGGGGGGAAGGAGTATTCTTCTCGCCACATAGTCAACATATGATAATTATGACAAATAATTAATAGCCCTTGTAAAGGCAGAAAGGTGGGATACAAATTTTGTAAACAAACAAAAAGAGGGTTGCAATATCACCATCCATTCTAAAAAAACATTCCTCAGTTGCACCATATTGGACCTTATTAAAATATTTGCACCTTGTTCTTGTTACATCCTACTTCAGTCACCACCAAGATTAAGCCTTCTCCAGAACAGAAAAATCCATTGTGATTGGCTGTGGGTCACACTTGGGCAGGAAGTTGTAGAACATGAGAGAAATGTATCTATTATATCCATTACTATATCCATTACTGGAGACATAGATGTATTTTGACCTGGTAGAATATCTAGACCTTTCCTTTTAGAAATATTGTAATGAGGCTCATTTAGGTTGTTCTGTCATCTCATCTTCTTAACTGTCTAATCTTTCACCATCTGAGCATTAAAATTACTCAGGATAGCAGGGAACACAGCTTGCCCTTTGTCAACCCTTTCCCAATGCTGTCCAGGTTTCTCCAAATGTTAATATAATAGCCCTTACAGATTTTAGAAGTATAACAGTGCCCACGGGGATATATACTGAATTCAGGACTCTAAACAAACCAGTAGATATGTCCTTCTCTGTTCAGATCTATATATCAAATTATTTCTATGCTCCTAGTCATACAGATATAAGGAGGCAGGCATCCATCCCCTCTCCTGCTATTTTCACATCAAAACCTAATTCCACTTTGCCACATGGAAACATTACCTTAGGGATATGTAGGCCTTTCAACAGAAAAGTCAATAGTACAAAGTCAGGTTCTTGTTGGTGTGCCATAGATGTTTGCAGTAAAGCAAGTCAGTCCTTAAATTCATGACATAGCATGGAATCGGGTTATTTCAAGAGAATAATCAGAATACAAATTGGTCCATCTTTCTTAATATATAAATTGCCTGGCTCAAATCAGATCACAGTTCCATCTAGTTCAGCACTCCACCTGTAGCAATCTGATTATGAGATTAATAATTTCATCTGTAGTAATTTTATTATCATGGTCTCTATCAAAACTGTACTTTGAGGCTTCTGTTTCCATTCCCTTCTTATTCCAGCAATGAATAGCTAGTTTCGTTATCCCATAAAGATTTTATTCATGTAGGAAAAGGTGTTCCTCTATGGAAGTGGCATTGAGAAAACCATAGCAACATGTGAGAAAACTAAAGAACATGATCCAGAAAAGGGACATTGGCAGCAGAGTTGCCAGCCTCCAGGTACTATTCAGAAAATGAACATACAGCTGTTCCAAAGTTCCTTAAGAGCAAGAGGGTATCCGCCATACATAATCAATGAACTAAACAAAAGGCAGATGTGAGGAAGCAGCACAGTTTATTTGGCACACATAGAAAACAGGAGAACAGATTAACCACAGCTTTAGAATTTAATAATTTGGCAAGTCAAATCAAAAAAATAATACACAAACACCGGCACGTTGTGCAGGAAATTCCAGGATGTTCCATTCTCCCAATAATAGGTTATAAACAAACTACCTCTTTAAGAGATTTACACATACGTACGGGTACCAAGAAAGATCAACCCTCTATGGGAGTTCACGGCCATTTTAGATGTGGATCCTGTATCATGTGCAAGTATGCCTTACCAGTAAAACGTTTCACCTGTCAAAAAACAGGCTTTCATACTGTTATAGATCCAAAGATTGATAGATCCAAGAACCACAAGGGAGGTCGTCTCCCAAAATCAGTAAAACAATATATGGACTTATTACAGATCCAAGATGCCTGGAAAATCAAAAACAGTTATAAAAAAGGGTACACATTTTACTCACAGAGACATGACTCTTACTCACGAATTGATATGTGTTGGATTTCGAAGACATTTAGAAACTGTAGAAATCTTACCTAAATTGCTTTCAGATCATAATTCAATCAAATTGATTTGGAAATATGGGAGATCGGGAACTAGAAGATAGAGGCTTAATAATAATTTGCTATTGAAAAAAGAAGTTATACTTCAATGCAAGAAAAAATTAAAAGAATTTTTTGAGATAAATTGCTTGTCGGAAGTTTCATTCAGAACAGTGTGGGATGCTAGTAAAGCTTTTATGAGAGGAAGATTGATTGCTATTAATTCTAAACTTAAAAAACAAAAGAGACAGCATAGAGAACATTTGATAGAACTTCAAAAACTAGAAGAACAACATGCTAAAGTTGGCAAAAGAAGCATCTTGAAAGAAATAAAAAAGATAAAAACAGAAATCGATCTGCTAGATACGGAAGAGATGCAAAAGAAAATCTTGTTTGCAAAACAAAAGTTTTTGAACATGCAAATAGACCTGGGAAATACTTAGCTTGTTATCTTAGAAAACAAATGGAAAAGAAGACAATAACAGGTGTCAAGATAATGGACAAAGTCAGCTTTAAAGAGAAAGACATTACAGAACAATTTATAAAATACTTTGAGAATCTATATCAATCCCACCTGAACTGTCATAACCAAGATGAAATAGATAACATCAAATAGTCTAAGATAAATATATTTGAAAATGATGACTCTTGGTGGAATCAGAACATTACTATGTAAGAGCTATTATAAGACAAAAAAATGGATAAAGCTCCTGGACCAGATGGTCTGATAGCACGATATTACCGATGCTTTGAAGAGGAATTGACTTTACACTTCCAAAAACTGCTGAATGATATTCCACAAACTGGGAAGTGTCCATACGCGTGGCAAGAAGCTCATATTACATTAATAAACAAAGAAGGCAACAATCCTCAAAAACCAGCTTCCTACAGACCTATATCTTTGTTAAATGTGGATTATAAATTTTTTCTTCTATTCTGGCCGATAGACTAAAAAAGAAAATAGAACAACTAATATATTCAGATCAGACCGGTTTCATTCCAAAAAACTTATGAGTGACAACATGCACTTTATTATTAATGCTATAGAACATGAAAAACAGAAGAAAAGAAAAGAAGCTTTTATGTTTCTGGATGCCGAAAAAGCTTTCGATAATATTCAATGGGACTTTTTATTAAAGACTTTACAATAGCTAAATTGCGGTAACAAATTTTATAAATGGATTCCGAGCATTTATCAGCAATAGTCAGCAAGATTGGTTATTAATGGCAAATTATCAGAAAAATCTGAAATTAAGAAAGGCACTAGACAAGGATGCCCACTTTCGCCGTTATTATTCAATGTGGCCTTGAAGTACTAGCAACCAGAATAAGATAAGATGAGAAGACTGGTGGACTGAAAGTTGATGGAGAGGAATATAAATTAAAATGTTATGCTGATGATGTGGTCTTAACATTGGAGAATCCTACAGAGTCAATAGAACAACTTATGGAGGAAATAGAGAAATATGGCCGAGTATCAGGATATAGAATAAATAAAAACAAGACAGATCATTTTAGAGAATCTGGATAACTTGGAAAAACAAACTATACAGTCTTTAACAGGATGTGAGATAACAGAAGAACCGGTTAGATATCTTGGAATACACATCACTGGGAAAAATCATACATTGTTAAAATATAACTACCTTAAAATATGGTTGACAATACGGCAAGATTTAAAAAGATGGACAAAACTTAATTTATCGTGGATGGGGAGAATCACAGTCATTAAGATGAACCTATTATCAAGATTGATATTTCTTTTTCAAATGCTTCCAATACAAATCGAGGACAAGTTGTTAAAAGAGTGGCAGAGACAAATTAATAAATTTGTTTGGGCAGAAAAGAAACCAAGAATTAATTTTAGAATTATGCAAGATGAAAAGAAAAGAGATGGACTTGCTTTACCGAATATCAAGCTTTATCACCAAGCGGCAGGATTATCATGGATAGAGGACTGGATAAAGAAACCAAATCAAACAAATCTGAACATTGAAAAGGGCACATGGAACAAGGGATTTCATTATTATTTATGGAAGGCTAAGAACTCAGAAATCTTTAGAGAGAAACATGTTATCAAAGACAGATTGATGAAGACATGGCTTAGAAATAAAAACAGAATAAGTCCAGCACCTCCATGGATAATGTCTCCCACAGATACATATCTAACCAAGGGAGAGAAGAAGAATGTAGATATGGTGAAATATCAAGATAAGCTAAATGAGCAAGGTGAAATAAAAACATGGAATGAGATTAAGGAGAGTAGAAACATTAGTTGGTTGACATACAATCAAATGATTATGAAAATGTGACAAGATTGCTTACAACAGGACAAGATAAGAAAGAATACTGAGTTTGAAGACTTAATTAGTAAAGATACGGATCATATTTTGGGAAAAATCTATAAACTCTTACTTAAATTTGAAACAGAACAAGAACAAATAAAGACATGCATGATAAAATGGATGGAAACTTTAAAAAGGAGATAACTTTGCAGCAATGGGAGAGACTTTGGACAGAGACAATTAAATTCACAGCAAGTAATAATCTACGTGAAAATTGGTACAAACAATTTTTCAGATGGTATATCAGACCAGTGGATATCAAACAAATGAGTGAATCTTAAGATAGTCGGTGCTGGAAATGTAAAGGTAAAGATGGAACATATTTTCATTTGTGGTGGACATGTAAAAAAGTTAAGAAATTCTGGATACAAATTCATCAAGAAATGCAGAAAGTTTAAGGAATCGAATTCCCTCTGAACCCAGAAACTATGTTATTAGGAATTGAACCTGATAACTTGGATAGAAATCATGGACAATTATTTGGCTATTTGACAACGGCGGCCAGATTAGTACTGGCAGCATCCTGGAAACAGGATGATATCCTGGACTTGGAAAAATGGCATCAAAAAATGGATGAATTTGTGGTGATGGTCAGACTGACCAGTTTGATAAAAGAGAAGCTGACTGAAGACTTCCAAAAAAAAAAATGGGAATGCTATTTCGAATATGTTAAACAGAAAAGATAGATTGTTAGAGATAAATATTAGTTTATAAAACTTACTATATGGGATAGAAGGAATTTATTTTTTAAAACATAGATTACAAGCATAATGTATAGGATATTTGAAATGAAGAGAGAGATTCCCTGAAGGAGTACAAACTGTGTGAATGTGTGTATATGTAATTTTTCCCCCTGAAAATGTTAATAAAATATCTTTTTTTTAAAAAGGGCTTTCATTTTTAATAAAAATCCTTCACAAATTGCAATTCATTTAATAGTATTTACGTTCTCATTTGCCCCTGCAAATTAATCTATATAGGCAAAACATCACGACCACTTAAGATAAGAATTGGGGAACATCGTTCCTGTATCCGGAATAATGTTTTAGAAGCCCCAGTGGTCAGCCATTTTAATATGATGAAACGTACAGATGAGGATATCAGATTCTTTGCTATCTGGCAGCTCAGAACAAAAAAAGAAAGAAAAGATAGATGCTGATAAACTTCTTTGCCAGCAGGAGGCAGACTTTATTCATTTATTTAACTCTGTAACTCCGAATGGTCTTAATGCAGCTAATGACTTATCTTGTTTCTTAACTTAAGTTTTCTCAGAATCAGTGTACTTAGTGAATCAGCACAAGGGAACTTTCTAGAAACATTACTGTTTAACTACATATTTATGGATAGGCGTGAATCGGCTTTACGCTGAAAACGCCAAGTCATAGAGATGACGGTCAGACTTCACTGAAGATGCCACACAAAAAAGAAAAAGGATCCTCTTAGAATGAGGTATGAAAACAAAAGGGCGAGGTTGTTTTGTTATATTTTTGTCATATGTCTGTTTTTTAAAAAAATGATAAGGAATAGTATATTTTGTAAAATTATATGGTTATAGAAAAAACCGATGGCATTTATACAAGCGTTATGAAAGCTCAGTGCAACCTTGCAATTAATTAATCATCTCCACGTGGCAACAGGCAGCTGATGAAGACAGTGAAACAAAGTTCATACTGGGGACTTGTTCTGCCTAATGGGAGATTCTTATAAAAGACTTTATACTTTATGTTATGTATTCTGAGCTGTAATCAATTTATTTTGAATCACTTCATTGCAGTCCTTAGAACCAATGTATATTAGGAAATACAAGCAATATTTTGCTTCTTAAAAATTTAATACACAAGTACATAGAAGACTCAACCTTGCTAAAATTGTATTTATTTCATGTGATTGAATATTTAAAGTGTCACAGGCTGTATATTTATATATAACCTCCAGGTACTAGCTGGAGATCTCCTGCTATTACAACTCATCTCCAGCCAATAGAGATCAGTTCACCTGGAGAAAATGGCTGCTTTGGCAATTGGACTCTATGGCATTGAAGTCCCTCCCCTCCCCAAACCCTGTCCTCCTCAAGGTTCCACCCCAAAAACCTCCCGCCGGTGGCAAAGAGGGGCCTGGCAACCCTAATTGGCAGTAATATGGTGAAACATAGTCACTATTTTATGGTAAATAAGATCAGAAAATATAACCAACAGAGGGCATTTTTTAGCTGTGAGTGCAAAAAGAATACCCTCTTGAGAAGTTTATTACAAACCTAGAAGCCAGGAGATTAAAGTTTAGCCAAGACCGTAAAAGAACATTATATTTTGAAGTCTATACATAATTAAGTAGCTGAACTCAGAAAACTAATTGAACATGGGTCATCCAACAATATTATGTAGATTACGTTGAAAGATAAGTTTGTTTGTGGAAAGAATTTGAAGTTGCTGACAGACGGAAATCCAACCTGAGGCAACATTCTAGAACTGGCAAGAACTATGGGAGCAGCAGGGAAGGGCTTAGAGTATCTACATTCAGATCAAAGATAAGAACAAAAAGTTCAGGCCCTGAAAAAGAACTTCCTCTATAGACCTTAATTCTGCCTTTCTTACATATGTATGTGCCATCAAGTTGCAACCAACTTATGGAAACCCCAGCAAGGGGCTTTCAAGGCAAGTAAGAAGTAAACTTGGATTGCCATTGCCATCCTCTGCAGTCTTCCTTGGTGGTCTCCCATCAAAGTACCAACCATGCTTAGCTTCTGAGATCTGATGAGATCAAACTATACCATGTCACCTGCCCTCCCCAGCCTCTCAGAAACAAAATATTTTGGTGCCATTGCTGCCTAAAAATTGGACATTTATCCAGGAATGTTGAGGCTTAACAGAAATACAACTAGCTATTGAGACTGCACTGTATGGTGACAAAGGTGTAGAAAGGTAAGATAAGGCTTGCTAGGCAGGTGAGGAGGAATGGACAGAAGTGATGGTCCGGTCTTAGCATTGTGTAAGGGGAAAAAGTAGAGCATTCGTGTTCAATGGTTAGCTTGAATGCATAGAGATAGATACATAAACATAAGTGAGAGTGTGATCAATGAAAATATTTATCAGTAGCATACAACAGGTATAAGTCTATGTCTGACAAGCACCCTCAGGCATCTAAGGATGAAGGGTCAATTGCAAGGCAGCCCATCATTGACGTCAGTAGCCCAGTGTGTTGGGGATAAAACATCTGTTACCCAGGCAATAGGGGGAGGTACATATGTGGGCCATTCATGCTTCCTTTTCACAAATATCAGCCATTTTGGTATTTGCCTCTTGGATTTTTGTGTGTGTGAAGATAAGCCTTTCCCTTTATAACTCCACAATGAAAGAGGCTACACAGACTTTTTAAAAATCTGGAAATTTGGAGGAGCCAGTAAATACATTGTTATAATGTTATGATGTGATAAAAATGTCAATTGATGATTAAAAGAATGAAAAATCCCCTGGTGTGTGTGGGAGGGTGTGGCCACAGGAGCAGAGACAAGGCATGGAAACCTGCCATATGGAAGATTCATTGGCAGCTTCAGTGGAAATGAGAAAACAGCACACAACCAACTCCATGTGGAAAACACCTGTCACTCTAAGGCTGTTTTGGGGGGTTTTGTCACCCATAAATGTGTGTGTGTGAGAGAGACCAATGAGCACTTCATTCTAAATATTTAGATATTTCCTTTGATAACATGTTGATTTTTCTCCATTGATCAATAGCTCCCATTCTGGCATATATGAGAAAGGTCAGTGTCAAACTTTGCAAAGTAACAAATTATACACTTCCTGGTGTTCATTTGATGTCTATAAACACAGGAAATATTCCAATATTATTGTAGTTTAAACAGTGTAATAAATGTCACAGCAGTTGAGAAGTATAACTATTCTAAACACATCCCTGTCCATCAATGTCCACAATACAAACACAAGAAGTGTTTCTGGGATAGTCCCTATATTTACTCCTTCCTGGTAACAAAAGTTCATATTTCATATCACTAGTTCATGCATATAAATTTGACTCTACAGTGAATCCGTCTATCTGAAAATCAACTACAACATGGATCCCAAAGTGGCATGGATCTGCATATTACCCTTAAAGTTAATGTCTTTATTTGGGGGCAGGTACTGTCTTTCATTTAATCATTGTATTTAGATTCATGGTTTTCTAGACAAAGGATGGATAACATCAAGTAATTTGGTTGAATTGTAAGAAAAAGAGAATGATGCTAATCAAAGGTTTAGAGCTATTGAGGCTACATTTTTGTTTCCAGAATTAGATCTTAGCTGGGACTTCTGCTATACGTTTACAACCCACTGAAAAAAATGAATATCTTTGTTAGCTTTATAAGCTGCTTTATAATTGTTCAAGCCTTATTCTGGCTAGCTCAGTGTTGTCTGTACTGACTGTCAGTGGCTCTCAAACATCTCAAGCAGAGTAAGGCCTTTTCAAACACCTGCTATTTAACATTAGGGTTGCCAGGTGGCTTGGAATGGCAGGCAATTGCCGCCAAACCATCTGCTGGCTGACAGGAAGGATTATGTGTGTGCGCAGCTGTGAGCAACTCAATCCTGTCACTTCCCGTTTACTTCCAGAACGCTGCAGCATGACAGGACGATTTACCACTCAAATGGGGGTTTGAGTGGTAAACCGTTCCATTGCGCTGCAGTGCTTCCGGAAGTAAACTGAAAGTGACGGGAACGTGTTGCTCGCGGCCGCACATGTGCGATCCCCACCCCAAAAATCTCCCACCGGAGGAGAGGGGGGTCCTGGCAACCCTATTTAACATCCAGTTAGATTCTCCAGTGGCACAATGGAAATTCTCCCCCCTCCCACTGCAGCCCACTGATCTCTATGAAATGCTACTCCTAGGTGACAGGAGAACTTGAGGAATGGCATGAGGGGGTTCTACAAAGGGAAGGGGGAAATCAGTGGAAATTGCCAGTTGAACCTGGATCCAGTCTAGAAAGAACGTGTCACATCAAAACCTAAATCCATCATGGATAGGGATCACACAAATATCTCATATTTTCTATTCGTCTTTAAAGGAGTAAAACTTTCACTGGTGAAAGGAAAACACTGATGCAAAGGCCATGTGGGGCTTTTTTTAGAGAGATACCTGTGGGTCAATTGGTTGCAGTTCCTGGGGAGATGATGCACAGGTTGTCCGTATGCAGCTTGGATGTGGAAATGCCAAAGCAGCACCAGGAAATGCCCATTTTGATTGAGAGATTAATAACATTCTATTTGATTGAGCGGAGCGCCAAGGAATGAGTCCTTTCTCTGGCTGAGCCCCCACAGAGGGTGGTATGTGCATAGCTGTGGTCATGGAAAGGATGCTGATGTCATCTGCTCTGGTACTTTCTCATTTTATTTGCACTTGTTAGTTTCTATTTCAATTCAGTTACATGATGCTTTAGACTGTAAATCCAGAGAATAACCCAAACCCGCAAGAAGAAGAAAGAAGAATTGGTTTTTTTATATAAAAACCAACTTTCTCTACCACTGAAGAAAGGATCAAACTGGCTTACAATCACCTTCCCTTGCCTTCCCCACAACAAACACCCTGTGAGGTAGGTGGGGCTGAGAGAGTGTGACTAGCCCAAGGTCACCCAGCTGGCTTCATGTGTAGGAGTGGGGAAACAAATCCAGTTCACCAGATTAACCTCTACTTCTCATGTGGAGGAGTGGGGAATCAAACCCAGTTCTCCGGATCAGAGTCCACCACTCCAAACCACTGCTCTTAAACCCTATACCACGCTGGCTCTCCAGTTTTTATTTATTTATTATTTCAATTTCTAGCCCACACTCCCTGGCCGAAACCAGGCTCAGGGTGGGTAACAACAATAAAATCAACATATCTTCCAGTGTAAATATATCAATGAAACATTTAAAACAATGCCACAGCAGCCCTCCAACTATTAAAACCATAGATGGCACTCAGTACCATATAGCACTCACTGAGGAGATACAGGCATGTGGGGCCATCTCAGGTCAATGCAGATGCATGAATCATAGATGAAAAAGGGGAGGGGGAGGGGGGCAGGGAGACCAGCACAGATAATAACTGTGGCTGCCCTCAGTTGTAGGCCTGGTGGAATAAATCCATCTTGCAGGCCCTGTGGAACTCTTTAAGGTCTCACAGGACCCTGGTGTTTCATTAAGTTGTTTCATTAAGCTGAAGCAGGTCACAGCTTATGAAACTGCTGTTGTGGAAATTTCCTGGTAGCCCCATGTAAACCACTCTGTTTCCACAAAAATTTCCAAAAGTAATGGAAATAACCACTACGAGGAACACAGAATTAATAGAATTCATTTACTCATTTGCTGTTAACATCTAGAAATTCAAATCTTAATTATGTGAAGAATAAAGAGCATTTCTTCATGTACTTGCAAGGGGTGAGCTTGCTGGCTTCTCTCTCTCAACCAGGCTCTTAGACAGAATCACAGAAAGAGACTTATATTATCTATAGTTGGAATGCCGGGGATAGTCCAAGTTAACCTTTTCATGCATTATAAGCAATGGAGTCCCCAGGCTTTTGACTTAGATTTAGGCACAGCTAGGTAGATAGGGTTGCCAACCGTCAGGTACTAGCTGGAGATCTCCTGCTATTACAACTGATCTTCAGCCCATAGAGATCAGTTCACCTGGAGAAAATGGCTGCTTTGGCAATTGGACTCTATGGCAGTGAAGTCCCTCCCCTCCCAAATCCTGCTCTCCTCAGGCTTCCCTGGCAGCCCTATAGGTGGAACTTGTCATAGCACATTCTCTCTTTTCTGACCATTCTTTCAAGTCACTCAGGCCGAACTGGCATGTTATACTTCATCATCCACACCATTCCCTGCCAGGATGTTGAGATATGAAGCAAAAATATGTTTTTTTTAATAGACAGATCTCTCCAAGACAGATTGACTAGGGCAGCTTGTCCTCTGTTTATCTATTACTCCTGAAATTTTTTGTTTAAATCAGACCTTTCGTCCATCAAGGTCAGCATTGTCTATTTAGACTAGCAGCAGCTCTCCAGGGTCTCAGGTAGAGCTATCACAAACTGCATGATCCTTTTAACTGGAGATACCGAAGACTGAACCTGGGACTTTCTGTGTGGCAAACAGAGACTTACAGTCATGAATACCATAGTAGATACACTCGTTCCTTTTAACTGTTTTTGAGAGGAACCGCACCCAAACCCTGCCTGCTTACTAATTCACTAGTCCCTTACAGAATCCCTGCCTAAACAGGATAATTCCTAACCCTTTCCCTTAAAACCCAATTTCCAGACAACTCCCCCTAGTTAGTCAGCGGTTACGGTATTAGATATTCCACTCTTCCTCCCACCCCAAATCAAGGGGATTGGCTATAATCAGAGGAGGTAAATTCTTCCTTGTCCATCACAGAGCTGCCTAGAATAAAGTCAGGGAATCCAGGTAAAATTACCTGCTCTGCAATAATTGCCCTGATTTAGCAATGATCTGAAAGGCAGGGATGTGTGTTAATTCCTGTTGAAGAAGACCAGATAGGAACAGGCATTTTGTGTGATTTATTGTTTACTTATTTATTTAAAATATTTACATTTAACCTTTCCACAATCCCCAAGGCCACTTACAAAATGTAAACATACATTTCCTGGATTCAGTATCAGCTTGTTCTCCTTTAACCACTTGACCACCATTTCCATGCATTGGTTTATTACCAAGACCACAGTTTCTGATGGCTTAGATAGAAACATATATATATAGTGGGAGTCATTTGCATATGGGTGACAGCCAAGCTCAAGAAGGTGTTAAACAGGAGTGGTGAAAGGATTGATACCTGAGGAACACCACAGGCTATGTTCCATGGACATCATCATCCATCTATATATCTAATTCCGAAGTGTGCCCCCTGCCTGCAGATACCTAAATCTGCAGATAGGGGGCACAATTTCCCCCAACAGATGTCTCTGCAGACTTGTGGGACCCCTCAGTCTGCAGAAAAATCTGAACTTTAAAAACAATGGGAGGTATAAATCTGTTACTTGTTAAAGTGATGACTGCCACCACAGGGATCCATGCAGGGCCCAGCATGGCTTAGGGCAAGTTGGCAAGAGCATGGGGGAGGCCTCGCTCACTCAGAGCAGCTTCAGGTGGGCGAGCAAGGCTCCCCCCACACAAACACACATCCCCACTCTTGCCAGCTTGCCTGAAGCCACTCCAGGTGGGCGAGCAAGCGGGTGAGCAAGGCCTCCCCCTCGCTGGCTCGCCCAGAGCTGCTCTGGGTGGGCGAGCAAGCCAGTGCAAAACTGATAATAGAGTAATAAAACTAAATAGCTAACCTAGAATACTTATTCAGGTGTTACCTGGTCAGACTGAGGAAACAAAAGTCAAGATAGAACTCCAGCATTCAATAATCCAGAGTCCGGTATTCCAGTTGCATAAGGCCCAACCTATAATTGAAAAGATGAGTAGAAGCACCCAACTAAAGTGAATGGTCTTGCTTTGTGCCAGACTACTCACAGCTGGCCTGATCCTGTTTGGCCAATGTGTTGCTAAGACATGTGACCATGTATTATTTGTTTGTTTGCAGTTGACCTATATTCACAATCTAGCAACTTTCCCATGCCCTGTGTTCCTTGTACAAATGAGATAGAATGTGAGTATGAAACGCCCTCTTGGATCTCTGGCCTTGAAGCTCCCAGACCCATTATCTCACTTGCACCTGTGTCTGACTCCATCTCATTCCTTCTCTCTCTGGAAATGGCAAGTCAGTGTGACATTAATTTCCCAGAGAAGAGCCTTCAGCAACTTGACTAGGTCCAAAAGGCCTGAACCAAAGTTTGAAAGGCCAAGAAATGGCTAAGCAAGGTCGGTGTCTTGACAGTAAGCAATCCTTACTTAGATTTAATATACATTTTGTAAATGTAAACCTAATTTAATGAAACAAGGCAGTAAGTGTCTCCATGTGATACATGGGACCCTCTTGATTGCTGCAGAGATTTGGGGCACTTTCACACAGCCCAAATAACGCACTTTCAATCCACTTTCACTGCACCTTAACGATTGTTTGCAAGTGGATGTTGCCAGTTCACACAGTAAAATCCACCTTCAAAGTGCACTGAAAGTGGATTGAAAGTGCATTCTTTGGGCTGTGTGAAAGTGCCCTTATTTTCAAGAAAGCTTGCCTTTCTAGATCTTGAAAATGCTTGTTCAGGATACTTTTCATGCTAATATGGACTATGGAGCAAATATTTATAACAATAGCAATGAGTCCTAGATGTTTAATGCTTACATCAGTACTTAATTAATGTTTAATTCATTGCTGAAACTGAAAAGCTATTGACTGTCTATTTGAACTGTATTTGGAGTGATAATAAGAGACAGAATGCTCAGGCTCTGAAAGCAGTACACCGGTTTCAATATATAACATGAGCCTGCCTAAGAGTGTGGATCATAAAGCCACACAATCAGAGCAAGGTCAGACTGGGGGTGAGAGGGAGTGTTTCTACAAACTAAAGAAAGTCCCGGTTTTGCAGACAAATCCAGGAAGTTGGGAGGGGGTAAAGCCTAAAAACTAGAGAAGCAATGCCAAGCAAGATCTCATAAGGCCCCAGTGAGTGCTCTATGGGTGCCTAGCAACCAAGACATTGTGGTGAAATCCCTAAAAATTGGCTGAGGAGAGGCAAAAGTTGTGATGGAAGATTTGGAGATGGCAATGGAAGGCACAATGGGGAGGGGGTTGGAGTGCAGAAGGAGGCAATGGGTGGCAAAAGAGATATCAGAGGCTTGAAGTAAATAGTGAAAGGTTGCAGTGGAGAAAATGGAAACAAGAAAGTGGTTGTGGGATCGGTGGAGAAAGTGGTGTTGTGCAGGAGAAAGTGACAGGAGAGGGGTGAGGTGAATCAAGTGGTGGGAAATTGGGGGTGGGAGAGGAAGGGGAAGAAAATGCAAAGGGGAAAATGACTATAGGAGTGTGGTGTACTGGAGAGAACTTGGAAATAGGTGGACACCGGGGGATAAATTGGGAGAGAGCAGGACGTTCCCTGTGAGGGCTCATGGTTTTCCAATGTGAGTTCATATTCATGGTCTCATAATTAAAATTCTCCAAACTTTTTGCCTTACCTGAGAGTAAAGGCCAATAGTCCTAAAGCCAAATTAAATAACAGAAATGAAAGAGGGTGTTCCTGGTAGGTGTCAAAGGATTCTGGACATGTTCAGATTGAAGGATTAGTGGTTTTTCTAAAGCAAAGTTTTCTATGTGCAAATAATTAATTCCAGGGAAACAGCAACAGACTACTTTGTTATCTACAAGAGCCCCCAACTCAGCCTGTCAAATGCCTTTTCCGCTTATAATGACAAGGCCAATAAGGAATCATGTCTATGTTCCAAGGCAGCACCAAAGTCAGCAAGTTCCACCAATATTTGCATTGCACTTGACGCAAGTGATTCTTATCTCTTCTATTCCAAGAAAAGTATACAACAAACTGTGCCTCTGGACAAGGAAAAGGATTTAAAAAACTTAAAATAACAAAAATATAGCTTTATTGTAAGCAGAAACTTGCCAGAAAAAACATACAGTACCACCTTTGTTCATTTACATTGAGGTAAAAATATCAAATTGTATGGCACACCCCTTCAAATCTTTTGCACTATATATTCTGAGGCATATTAGATTAGTTTTGCAGATAATCCAGTAAAATGGATTCCATGCTGATTTTTACTTGGTTATTACTGTTGCATGGAGGATGTCTATGGGCATCAGGTAATAT
Source organism: Euleptes europaea (assembly GCF_029931775.1). Lineage (NCBI taxonomy): Eukaryota > Metazoa > Chordata > Lepidosauria > Squamata > Sphaerodactylidae > Euleptes > Euleptes europaea. The sequence continues at coordinate 68,926,646 of NC_079316.1, forward strand.
AGTTACATTTATCTGCATTTTCTCTCTTTTTCTTTCCTCTTTCCTCTCTATTGTACCTATATAGGCACACATATACATTTAGGGACTTCAGTATCAGTTGCTAGTGAAACTTGAGAAAATCTGTTCCAATGTAGTGCATAGGACTGCAATGAAGACAGTGAAGGTATTTCAGACTATAGCAGACTGTGCAGCCATTGGTCATCCTGAGTATGTCAGTAGTTTGTCTGAACTGAAGTGTTTAGAACTTGGAGGATAAATCAAAGAAAGTTGGCACAGCTAAAGAGGAGACACAGGACAGAATTAGGAATGTAAAACAAATGCAGACATTCCCTGACAATGAGGGACACAGTATATCAATGCCAGGATCCAAAGAGCTACTAAGTGGGCATGCTGGCTTTTCTCCTTTTGGAGTAGGCACCAGTGACAGATACACAACTATTTTTGAAGTGTCCAGCAGTTTCAAAAGTGGTTTACAATGTGGCATGAATAATATATCCAAAGCCCACTAGGGTATGTGGAAAAAATCATGTGATTCTTTGTTTCTTGGCTTAAGCCTCTGCTTTAGAAATATATAATGGTAAATTCCTACTTGGAGATCATACTATAAGGCACAAAGTTCTCAAACATGCCTATGAATACAGGAAATAATACTTTGTTCTATGTACTAATTTTTAACTTGTTTCTTAGTATGCAAGCTTTTCTTGAAATGTCTCATTTTAGGTATAATATTCTACAGCATTTCTTGGTGGTCTTTGCTGTCTGGTTTAATTGCTTTTCATATTTTGTAAATCACTTTGGGTATCAGAAATGATGATAATATTCAGTGCCTGAAAGGGAAACAAAGAAAGCAAAAGTCCATCAACTTTTGGAAACGTTTTCAAAAGGTAAAGCAAGTACCAGCTACTCAGTTTCCTTTGTATAAGATACTATTGCAGTGTTGGGAGATGCAACTTGTATCTCTGAAGAACTGTGAGGCTCCAATATATAAAATAAAAACTGTTACATAAATTATCTAGCATTTCAAGAATAGGATATATGTATGTAAAGAACTAAAATATAGATTTTTAGCAAAATATAAGACTTGAATCCTCAAAAATACATATGATATATGGTGTGATTCTGACAATATTCATTGCCTGAAAAGGGAGACAACCATGTTTCCAAATGAAACACAAAGTTATGTTTCAAAGATAGCAAGAACCCAAATCCTTAGCTCATTGAAATGTAAAGAGCATTTATGTGGATGAAAACCAACATTCTAGTGGTAGAAGACATGGTTTTGAATAAATTAATATAGCTTTTTTTTTTTTACTTTCAACAGCTTCAACACAAGTTCAATATCAATATGGTAATTCTTATTTTGTTTATATTTACTTAAGTGGGCTGTTCATGTGGGTTATTCATGTGTGGTTTAGACAGTTTTGTATTTATGTGTGTGTTGGAAACTATTCCTCAACCTTTTGGCCATTTATGCATGGGAGGTTTTGCCTTGGATTTGCCGCTCTCTCGATGCACATTTTCCCCATCCAGATTCTCCAAACTCAACAATAAGCCCCTGTGCAGAGTTTTGAGAATTCGGATGGGGAAAATGTGCATTGAGAGAGCGGCAAATCCAAGGCAAAACCTCCCATGCATACGTGGCCTTAGATAAAATAAGAGCCAACCCACAAGCACTGTAGGTGAGTAACTAGCTTGCTAGGGGTAAAGTGTAGAAGACTGTGGAAGACAATGGTAAACCACCCAAAAAACACAGTCTGCTTAGTAAACATCATGATGTGACATCACCCCATTGGTCAATAATGACCTAATGTTTTCACAGGGAACTTTACCTTTAATATCCAGTGCAGGGTGCACAAAGTCTATATTTATAAACACTTTCATTCTTGCTGTCATATCCTGTATGATGCTTTGCCGCTGAAATGTAAGATTAGGCAGCAAAAACCTTTAAACATATTATCAGAGAAAATGATGACATTCACTGCCTAAAAGGGAAAAAAAAAAGGAAGGAAAAGTCCACCAACTTTTAGAAAAGTAAAGCAAGTACCAGCTACTCAGTTTCCTTTGTATAACCTACTATAGCAGTGCTGGGAGAGGCAACTTGTATATCTGAAGAACTGTGAGGCTCCACTATATAACATACAAATTGTTACATAAGTTATCTAGCATTTCAAGAATAGGACACAAGTATGTAAAGAAATAAAATCTAACTTTTTTAGAAAGACATAAGACTTGAATTCTCAAAAGTACGTATGATATATGGTATGATTCTAATGATATTCATTGCCTGAAATGGGAGACAACCATGTTTCCACATGAAATACAATGTTACAAAGATGACAAGAACCCAAATCCTTAGCTGCTTGAAATGCAAAGAGTATTTATGTGGATTAACAACAAAATTCTAGTGGCAGCAGAAATTTTAGAATAAATTAATACAGCTTTTTCTTTTTTCTTCCAGCAGATTCAACAGAAGAACCATATGGTAATTCTTATTTTGTTTATATTTACTTAAGTGGGCTATTCATGTGGGCTATTCATAAGTGGTTTATACAGTTGTGTATTTATATGTGTGTTGGAAACTGATCCTTAACCCATAGATAAAGTAGGAGTCAAACCACAAGTACTGTATGTGAGTACCCAGCTTGCTGGGGGTAAAGTGTAGACAACTGTGGAAGGGAATAGCAAACCACCCCATAAACATTGTCTGCCTAGTAAACGTCGTGATATGACATCACCCCATTGGTCAATAATGACCCAGTGTTTTCACATGGAACTACCTTTACCTTTAATATCCAGTACAGGGTGCACAAAGTCTGTATTTATTAATGCTTTTGTTCATTTTGTCATATCCTGTATGATAGTTTGCTGCTGGAATGTAAGATTAGGCTGCAAAATCTCTTGAACACATTATCAGAGATAATGCTGATATTCAGTGCCTGAAAGAAAAAAAGAAATAATGGAGAAGTCCATCAACTTTTAGAAAGGTTTTTGAAAGATAAAACAAATACTAGCTACTCACTTTCCTTTGTTTGCTTAGATTGCCAGGTCCCTCTTCGCCAGTGGTGGAAGGTTTTTGGGGCAGAGCCTGAGGAGGGTGGGGTTTGGGGAGGGGAGGGACTTCAATACCATAGAGTCCAATTGCCAAAGTGGCCATTTTCTCCAGCTGAACTGATCTCTGTCAGCTGGAGATCAGTTGTAATAGCATGAGATCTAGAGAAGAGGGAAGGATATGGGAACCAGTGGGGTGAATGAACTCCCTTCCCCCATAAATTCTTCTAAGTCATCCTTTTGTCATAATAATTCTCAGTATTTTAATACATTTTTCATGCAAGAATATGCCAGTGAGGGGACTAGAAATACCAGTGGAGGGTAACTTGTAAAAAGTCTGATTTTCCAAAATATTGTCGAAGGCTTTCACGGTCAGAGTTCATTGGTTCTTGTAGGTTATCCGGGCTGGGTGACCGTGGTCTTGGTATTTTCCAGTAACAACCTTTTCTGTCTCAATTGACTTTGACACACATGTCATATCAATTAGTTGGTCAAGGTTTCTAACAAAATCACATTCTTAGTTGCAACCAAAATGGCATTAATTGCAGTATTGTTCTTACACTTTCTCCTTCCTTTCCCCAAGAATTCAGCTCAACTGCCTCAGAAACATCTTCCTCTGGTAAGGAGCATCTTCTGCTATAATTAAGGTCTGGTGTAAAGGTTATGGTGGCAATCATCTGGTGACTTGTTGCTACCCAACCTGTATGACTCACTACTGTTCAACAGCAGCCACCCCATCAAAGCCAGTGTGGTGTAGCTGTTAAGAGTTTCAGACTAGGATCTGAGAGACCCAGGTCAAAATCCTCAGCCTGCCATGGAAGCTCACTGGGTGACCTTTGGCCAGTCACACACTCAGCCTAATATACCCCGTAGGATGGTTGTGAGGATGAAAAGGAAGGACAGGAGAATGCTGAAAGCTGTTTGTCCTCATTGTGGATAAAAGTGGGATATAAATGAAGTAAATAAATAATAAATATAGCAGAAGATGGGGGAGCAGATAAAAGGTAGACCTTCTGTTGGGTGGAAGGAGAAAAGGAAATTACCTAGCATTTCAAGAATAGGACACATGTATGTAAAGAAATAAAAAATAGATTTTTAAAGCAAGATATAAGACTTGAATCCTCAAAAAGAAGTATGATATATGGTATGAGTCTGATGATATTCATTGCCTGAAATGGGAGACAACCATGTTTCCAAATGAAATACAAAGAACCCAAATCCTTATCTGCTTGAAATTTAAAGAGTTTGTGGATTAACACCAAAATTCTAGTGGCAGAATAAATGTTTTAGAATAAATTAATATAGCAATTTTTCTTTACTTTCAGAAGTTTCAACAGAAGGACCATATGGTAATTCTTATTATGTTTATATTTACTTAAGTGGGTTATTCATGTGTGGTTTATACAGTTGTGTATTTATATGTTTGTTGGAAACTGATCCTTAATCCTTAGATTAAAAAAAGAGTCAACCCACAAGCACTGAATTTGAGTACCCAGCTTGCTGGGGTTAAAGTGTGGCAGGCAATGGCAAACCACCCCATAAACACCATCTGCCTAGTAACCATCGTGATGTGACATCACCCCATGGGTCAATAATGACCCGGTGTTTGTACAGGGGACTACTTTTACCTTTAATATCCAGTGCAGAGTGCACAAAGTCTGTATTTATTAATGCTTTTGTTCATGCTGTCATATCCTGTATGACACTTTGCTGCTGGAATGTAAGATTAGGCTGCAAAATCTCTTGAACACATTATCAGAGATAATGATGATATTCAGTGCTGAAAGAAAAAAAGAAATAAAGGAGAAATTCATCAACTTTTAGAAAGGTTTTTGAAAGATAAAGCAAGTACTAGCTACTCACTTTCCTTTGTTTAATATGCTTAGATTGCCAGCTCCCTCTTTGCCAGTGGTGGAAGGTTTTTGGGGCAGAGCCTGAGGAGGTCGGGGTTTGGGGAGGGGAGGGACTTCAATACCATAGAGTCCAATTGCCAAAGTGGCCATTTTCTCCAGCTGAACTGATCTCTATTGGCTGGAGATCAGTTGTAATAGCATGAGATCTAGAGAAGAGGGAAGGATATGGGAACCAGTGGGGTGAATGAACTTCCCTTCCCCCATGAGTTCTTCTAAGTCATCCTTTTGTAATAATAATTCTCAGTATTTGAATAAATTTTTCATGCCAGAATATTCCAGTGAGGGGGCTAGAAATACCAATGGAGGGTAACTTGTAAAAAGTCTGATTTTCCAGTAACAACCTTTTCTGTCTCAATTGACTTTGACACACATGTCGTATCAATTAGTTGGTCAAGATTTCTAACAAAATCACATTCTTAGTTGCAACCAAAATGGCATTAATTGCAGTATTGTTCTTACACTTTCTCCTTCCTTTCCCCAAGGATTCAGCTCAACTGCCTCAGGAACATCTTCCCCTGGTAAGGAGCATCTTCTGCTATAATTAAGGTCTGGTTTAAAGGTTATGGTGCCCATGTGGAAACTGAGCTGAGACCTTGGCTAAGGTGGAGGAGGGTGAAAGCACTTCGTCACTGTTGTCTTTACATACCAGACCTTCAGAATTCCAGTAAAGCTTTCTGGTATACCATTCCTTTGCTGTCAATTACAAATAATAGGGACTGTGAGTACTAATAAAGTCGCTGTGATTTTCAAATAATCCTAGGAAAGATTTCCTGTGGGCATCCCTTCTTTGCAAACAGTCTGGTAATTGTTATCTATTTTTTAAAAAAAATTCTGGACCTTTCAGGAGTATTTGCAGGTTTTTAACTGAAATACTTCTCAAATCCTACTGGCTCTAATCCCTTCTCCTCAATCCAATTAACAATTGAAGACTTACCCAGACTTCTATTCTGAGAGTGAAGGGGGCAGTCTAAGAAGTATTTTCTTTTTAGTCTCCAAATCTCTCATTCCCTCATCTTTCTGATGCCAAAAGGCAATTCCTGAAGTGTAAATAATGGCAGGTCATATCCTTCTTCACTATGAAGAAATGCTAGGATATGGGGATGGACTACTTTCTCCCTTCCTCAGCAATTGAGAAAGACAGAGGAGGGAGGAGCAGAGAACTGTGCTGGGAATACAGGGGAAGGTTTTTGGGGCAGAGCCTGAGGAGGGCGGGGTTTGGGGAGGGGAGGGACTTCAATACCATAGAGTCCAATTGCGAAAGTTGCCATTTTCTCCAGCTGAACTGATCTCTATCGGCTGGAGATCAATTGTAATAGCATGAGATCTCCAACTACTACCTGGAGGTTGGCTAAGGATATTATAGAAGTGCTGGGAGAGGCAACTTGTATATCTGAAGAACTGTGAGGCTCCGATATATAATATACAAATTGTTACATAAATTATCTAGCATTTCAACAATAGGACACATGTATATAAAAATAAATGGTAGATTTTTAAAGCAAGATATAAGACTTGAATCCTCAAAAAGATATATGGTATGATTCTGATGATATTCATTGCCTGAAATTTGCGACAACCATTTTTCCAAATGAAACACAAAGTTATGTTACAAAGATGACAAGAACCCAAATCCTTAGCTGCTTGAAATTTAAAGAGTATTTATGTGCATTAACACCAAAATTCTAGTGGCAGAAGAAATACTTTAGAATAAATTAATATAGCAATTGGTTCTTGTAGGTTATCCGGGCTGTGTGACCATGGTCTTGGTATTTTCTTTCCTGACATTTCGCCAGCAGCTGTGGCAGGCATCTTCAGAGGAGTAACACTGAAGGACAGTGTCTCTCAGTGTCAAGTGTGTAGGAAGAGTAATATATAGTCAGAAAGGTGGGGGGTTGAGCTGAATCATTGTCCTGCAAAAAGTATCAAAGGTAATGTGCTAATCATTGTCCTGTAAGTATGAGCATAATGTGCTAATGAGGGTGTGGTATGTTAATATGGAACCATTGTATCCTGAAGTGATCTGTAATGTGTGAAATCCAAAACTAATCTGCATGGCTATTGTGGACTGTAGTCTTTGTGTCCTGTAGTCAGGACACAAACAGGACACAGGGTTTTATTCCAAGACTCTGAAAGACTGGACAATTCTACCAACTATTTTGTCAGATTGCACAGAGAAGCCATTGAAATTCATAAACATCAGCACAACTTTAACAGAAAAGAGGAGAGTTTAAGAATGAATAAGGCTTGGCTTCCTGTCCTGAAAACCTCCAGACTAACAAAGACTACAGTCCACAATAGCCATGCATATTAGTTTTAGATTTCACACAGTAACAGATCACTTCAGGATACAATGGTTCCATATTAACATACCACACCCTCATTAGCACATTATCTTGATACTTACAGGACAATGATTAGCACATTACCTTTGATACTTTTTGCAGGATAATGATTCAGCTCAAACCCAACCCCTTTCTGACTATATATTACCGTATATACTCGTGTATAAGCCGAGTTTTTCAGCCCAAAAAAAGGGCTGAAAAAGCCGGCCTCGGCTTATACACGGGTCAATACGGTAGAAGGGGGAAGGAGGGAGGAGGGAGGAGGGAGGGGGGAATTTACTGCCGCCGCCGAGCCACCGCCATTTTCTCCCGCCGGGAGGGGTCTTGGGCAGCCTCTCTGCAGCCGCAGAGAGACTGCCCTGGCCCCCCCGGCCCCCGCTGCCATTTCCCCCCGCCGGGAGGGGCCCTGGGCAGCCTCTCTGCAGTTGCAGGAAGGCTGCCCCAGTCCTCCCCGCCCCTCCCCGGCCCCCGCCGCATTTTCCCCGCCGGGAGGGGCCATGGGAGGCCCCTGCCCATCGCGCCGCTACCGCCCACACGCCTGGCCGCCTTCCTCCGGCCGGCAGCGGCCTGGAGGGGCCTCCTGCCGGCCCAGGAAGGACGCGCCGCTGCCGCTTTGCCACCTCTCCAGGTAAGTAGTGGGTTCAGGGGCTTTTCCCCCTCCCCCCCTTGGATGGCACTGGGGTCGGGGTGGGTTGGGAGGGCCTGGGAGGCGGTGGGAGGGCGACCTGAGGCAGGGGCCCTGCGCTCTAAAATGGCGGCTGCCATTTTAGAGCGCAGCATTGCGGGTAAAGGAAATTTCTTATTGCCCCTCGGCTTATACGCGGGTCAATAAGAAATTCCCTTTTCTGGCCTCTAATTTGGGGGGTTGGCTTATACTCGGGTCGGCTTATACCCAAGTATATACAGTACTTTTCCTACACACTTGACACTGAGAGACACTGTCCTTCAGTGTTACTCCTCTGAAGATGCCTGCCACAGCTGCTGGCGAAACGTCAGGAAAGAAAATACCAAGACCACGGTCACACACCCCGGATAACCTACAAGAACCAATGAACTCTGACCGTGAAAGCCTTCGACAATAATATAGCAATGTTTGTTTGTTTTTAACTTTCAGCAGCTTCAACAGAAGAACCATATGGTAATTCTTATTTTGTTTCTATTTACTTAAGTGGGCTATTCATGTGGGTTATTCATGTATGGTTTATACAGTTGTGAATTTATGTGTGTTGGAAACTGATCCTTAATCCTTTGATAAAATAAGAGTCAATTCACAAGCACTGTGAGTACCCAGCTTGCTGGGGTTAAAGTGTGGCAGGCAATGGCAAACCACCCCATAAACACTGTCTGCCTTGTAACCATCTTGATGTGACATCACTCCATGGGTCAATAATGACCCGGTGTTTGCACAGGGGACTATTTTTACCTTCAGTATCTAGTGCAGAGTGCTCAAAGTCTGTATTTATTAATGCTTTTGTTCATACTGTCATATCCTGTATGATACTTTGCTGCTGGAAGTGTGGGGGAGTGAGGCAGAGAGGAGTGGGGTGGGCTTAGGCGGCGTCTTTGTGGTGGTGGGGGTGAGGGGCAGCACAGCATTGTGCTTGGCCATGCCACTTCAATTCCGGGCGCAGCGGGCTTGCTGGCTGTGGTCAATCGGCTCTCCCCTCTGTCGCTGGCTCAGATGAGCCTATCAGCAGCGGTTGGAGGGGCAGGACCTGGAGAGGATGGTGGAGGGAAAGTTTTCCCTCTGGTCCGTCCTCCCAGCACAAAAGGAGGCCTGCCTCGCATCTTGCCAGTAGTACGTCTCCGGCTTTTTCCCAACCCACAGTCTCTATTTCAAGTTCATTGTTACTATCTAATTTAAGTCACAACTTGGGCAGCGTCAGTATGGGGCTGGTTTCAGTTTTGGGGGGAAAGCAGCCTGCGTTACCCCTTCCCCATGCCTTGGGGATCCCAATAAGGGATTTTGGGGGAGGCTCGGGGTGGACACGCCCAGCTTGTGGACCTGATCATGGTGGGGGAACCACCAAGTGGCTCATGCCCAGTTGAAATCCCGGTACTGCCATCCTGGCTACTCCCAGCAGGCTTGCTGTGAGTAGGACGCGCACATTGGGCCGCATTGGGGTCAGCCGATGTTCCTGGTTCCAGCCCACAAGCTGTGCCAGTGCGACATTCAGCTGTTGCCAATAAAGTTGCGCCTTTTCTCTCCAAGGAGTTGTGTTGCATGTTATTGAGTAATGTTGTTTACTGGGAGTTTTGGGGATGCCTCTGCCTCCTTTCCACCACTTAGCCCTGGGGCGGCAATGTAAGATTAGGCTGCAAAATCTCTTGAACACATTTTGCTTCTTCTTTTTCTGTTCAAGAATTAACAAATTCTCTGCCTACAATTGGTAAGAATCTTCTACTACACATTAGAAACAGCTTTAAAACAGTGCTCACCTCTATTTTGAGTTCAGTAAATTGAACTGATCACTGACTGTCAACATGGGTTTCTCAGAAACAGATCATGCCAAACTAATCTCATACCTTTTTTTCATAGAGTGACAAGTATGGTAGATGAAGGGAATGCTGTAGATGTAGTGTACCTTGATTTCAGTAAAGCCTTTGATAAAGTCCCCCATGATCTACTTGAAACAAAGTTAGTAAAATGTGGGCTGGACACTGCTACTGTTAGGTGGATTGGTAAACCGAACCCAAAGGGTGCTCATTAACGGCACAACTTCATCCTGGAGAGGAGTGACCAGTGGGGTGCCATAGTGGTCTCTCCTGGGACCGGTACTATTTACTATTTTTATAAATGACTTGGATGATGGAATAGAGGACATGATAATCAAATTTGCCGATGACAGTTGGGAGGGGTAGTTAATACCCCAGAGGACAGGGTCAGAGTTCAGAATGACCTGATAGACTAGAGAGCTGGGCCATAAGCAATAAAATGGATTTCAGTAAGGAGAAGTGTAAGGTACTTTACCTAGGCAGAAACAACATAAGGCACAGGTACAGGATGGGAGATAGTTGGCTTGACAACAGTACATGTGAAAGAGATCTGGGAGTCTTAGTGGACCACAAACTGAATATGAGTCAACAGTGTGATAGGGCGGCTAAGAAGGCCAATGCAATTCTGGGCTGCATCAATAGGAGTATTGTTGTCTAGATCAAGGGAAGTAATACTACCACTGTATTCTGCATTGGTCAGACCTCACTTGGAATACTGTGTCCAGTTTTGGGCTCCACAATTTAAGGAGGATGTTGACAACTTGGAGCGTGTCCAGAGGAAAGCGACCACAGAATGGTCAGTGGTCTAGAATCTATGCCTTATGAGGAGAGACTTAAGGAGCTGGGTTTGTTTAGTCTGGAGAAGAGAAGGCTAAGGGGTAACATGATAACCATGTTTAAATATTTGAAGGGATGCCATGTTAATGAGGGAACTAGGCTGTTCTCGGTTGCTTCAGAAACTAGAACACAGAGTAATGGATTTAAACTAAGAGAAAAATGATTCATCCTAAACATTAGGAAGAACTTTCTGGCGGTGAGGGCAGTTTGATAGTGGAATGCACTGCCTCGAGGGGTGTGTGTGTGTGGAATCCCTGTCTTTGGAGGTCTTTAAGCAGAGGTTGGATGGCCATCTGTCAGGAGTGCTTTGATTGTGGGTTGGACTGGATGGCCCTTGTGGTCTCTTCCAACCTTGTGTGATTTTGTGAACTGACCACAATATTTTCCTGACTCACATTTTGCTATTCTTTTTCAGTTCAGAAATCAACAACGGTTGGACCTCTAATTAGTAAGCATTTTCTGATATGTATTTTGAGTTCAGTAAATTGAACTGACCACAATATGTCCTGACTGACATTTTGCCTTGCTTTTCCTGTTCAAGATACAACAACTTTTACACCATCTACCTCCGGTAAGCATCTTCTGCTACATATTAGACACAGCATTACTTCAGTGCACTCCTCTACTATAAGTTCAGTAAATTGAACTGACAACAATACTTTCCTGACTCACATTTTGTATTCTTTTTCAGTTCAAAAAGAAACATTCCCTGGACCTATATATGGTAATGGTAAGCATCTTGTGCTACATATTAGACACAGCATGACTTCAGTGTACATCTCTATTTTGAGTTCAATAAATTGAACTGACCACATTATTTTCCTGACTCATATTTTGGTCTTCTTTTTCTGTTCAAGGATTAACAACCTCCCAATATACAACTGGTAAGCATCTTGTGCTACATATTAGACACGACTTTACTTCACACCTCTATTTTAAGTTCCACAATATGTTCCTGACTCACATTTTGCTTTGCTTTTCCTGTTCAAGAAACAGAAAGTACTCCACCACCTACCACTGGTAAGCATCTTCTGCTACATATAGGGTTGCAAACTTCCAGGTACTAGCTGGAGATTTCCTGCTTTACAACTGATCTTCAGCCGATAGAGATCAGCTCACCTGGAGAAAATGGCCACTTTGGCAATTGGCCTCCATGGCACTGAGTCCCTTCCTTCCCCAAACTCCACCCTCCTCAGGCTCCACCCCAAAACCTCCCGCCGGTGGCGAAGAGGGACCTGGCAATCCTAGCTACACATTAGACACAGCATTACTTCAGTGCACACCTCTACTATAAGTTCAGTAAATTGAGCTGACAACAATATTTTCCTGATTCACATTTTGGTATTCTTTTTATCTTCAAGAATTTACAACCCCTGTACCTACAACTGGTAAGCATCTTCTGCTACACATGAGACACAGCATTTTTTCAGTGCACATTTCTATTTTGAGTTCAGTAAACTGAACTGACCACAATATTTTCCTGATTCACAATTTGCTTTGCTTTTCCTGTTCCAGATGCAACAACCCCTCCACCTACAACTGGTAAGCATCTTCTGCTTCATGTTAAACACAGCTTTACTTCAGTGCACACCTCTATTTTGAGTTCAGTAAATTGAAGTGGATACAATACTTTCCTGACTAACATTTTGGTATTCTTTTTCTGTTCAAGATACATCGACTTCTCTACCACCTACCACTGGTAAGCATCTTCTGCTACATATTAGACACAGTATGACTTCAGTGCACTCCTCTACTATGAGTTCAGTTAATTGAACTGACCACAATATTTTCCTGACTCAAATTTCGCTATTCTTTTTCTCTTCAAGAATTTACAACCTCTCAAGCTACTGGTAAGCATCTTCTGCTTCATGTTAAACACAGCTTTACTTTGATGCACTCCTCTACTATTAGGGTTGCCAGGTACCTTACCTACTCCAGTGGGAGGCTCTTCTTGTTACGTGAATATGCGCATGCGCACCGACGCATGTGTGTCACTTCCGGTTTAGAACCGGAAGTGCCGAACCACAAAGAGCCTTTACCTCTTAGTTTGAGTGGTAAAGCGGCCCTTTACCACTCAAACTAAGAGGTAAAAGGCCCCTCGTGAGGCAGAACTTCTGGTTCTAAACCGGAAGTGACGTGCGTGGTATCCACGCACTCATGCACGTCTGCCCACTGACCCTCAGGTGGTCGGCGGGCAGAGGGGGAACTTGCTGGGGGTTTGCCCGCCAGTAGCGGGCACCTGGCCACCCTATCTACTATGAGTTCAGTAAACTGAACTGACCACAATATTTTCCTGATTCACATTTTGCTTTGCTTTTCCTGTTCCAGATTCAACAACCTCTCCACCTACAACTGGTAAGCATCTTCTGCTTCAAGTTAAACACAGCTTTACTTCAGAGCACACCTCTATTTTGAGTTCAGTAAATTGAAGTGGATACAATATTTTCCTGACTAACATTTTGGAATTCTTTTTCTGTTCAAGATACATCGACTTCTCTACCACCTGCCACTGGTAAGCATCTTCTGCTACATATTAGACATAGTATTACTTCAGTGCACTCCTCTACTATGAGTTCAGTTAATTGAACTGACCGCAATATTTTCCTGACTCAAATTTCGCTGTTCTTTTTCTCTTCAAGAATTTACAACCTCTCAATCTACTGGTAAGCATCTTCTGCTTCATGTTAAACACAGCTTTACTTTGATGCACTCCTCTACTATTAGGGTTGCCAGGTACCTTACCTCCTCCGGTGGGAGGCTCTTCTTGTTACGTGCATATGTGCACGCGCGCATGCGCACCGATGCGTGTGTGTCACTTCCGGTTTAGAACCAGAAGTGCCGAATCACAAAGAGCCTTTACCTCTTAGTTTGAGTGGTAAAGCGGCCCTTTACCACTCAAACGAAGAGGTAAAAGGCCCCTCGTGAGGCAGAACTTCTGGTTCTAAACCGGAAGTGACGTGCGTGGTATCCCCGCACTCGTTCACGTCTGCCCACCGACCCTCAGGTGGTCGGCGGGCAGAGGTAAGAGGTAAAAGGCCCCTCATGAGGCATATTAGACACAGCTTTACTTCAGTGCACTCCTCTACTATAAGTTCAGTAAATTGAGCTGACAACAATACCCTGCCCAGCCTTGGCCTGCCTTGAATGGGCCAATCAGTTTGTTCCTACGAGGCTGGGTATGGCAGGGGCTTGGCCACACCCAGACTGCAGGTCAGTGGACATCCATGTGGTCTGCTGGCTGGGGATATAGTTGGCCTCAGCCTTGCCACCCTGGGTCAGTCAGCTCCTTTCTTTGAGACAGTGAGTGAGCGAACCTGCGTCAACACGGGAGGGGAGAAGGGCTGCCTCCTGAGGGAATGTCAGCAAGAGCAATGAAGGTGCTGCCATGGTCGGAAGTGGCTCAGCTGGGCATGGAAAGGAGGCCCATCTTTCGGAGGAGGCAGGGCCTGCCCCAGAGCTGCCCCATTGGTCGGGCATGTGTCCTCAAGAGGAAGGGGGTGATGCCTTCCCAGTCAGGTTGAAGGCCAAGGACCTGTTACAAGCCATGACAGCGGGTTGGCCCTTAGGATTTGCCACCTGGACATTTCATTCCACATGGAGGCACTATTTTGCATAGATGGAGCTCCTCTTTCTCCTTGGGGATAGGTCATTCATTTGGCTCCACTGCATTCACCAGGGCCTGAGGGACTGGTTGCAGCTGTAAGTACTGTGGCAGGAATTGGTCACGTCCCAGTTGGTCCCCGGACATCTCTTGTGGCGGTGTTTGCATAGGGCCACCTCTATTTTGAGGTCAGTAAATTGAACTAACTCACATTTTGCTATTTTTTCCAGTGGAAATATCAACAACCACTATATTTGGATAAGCATCTTCTACGTATTAGATGCTACATTTGTTCAGTGCACACCTGTATTTTGAGTTCAGTAAATTGAACTGACCACACTTTTCTCCTGATTCATATTTTGCTTTGCTTTTGCTTTTCAAGAAACCCTTCCATCTACAACTGGTAAGCATCTTCTGCTACATATTAGACACAGCATTACTTCAGTTCACACCTCTGTTTCTACCAGTAATTCAGTAAATTGAACTGAGCACAATATTTTCCTGGCTCACATTTTGCTTTGCTTTTCCTGTTCAAGAGGAAACAACAACTCTACCACCTACCACAACAACTCCACCACCTACCACTGGTAAGCATCTTCTGCTACATATTTGGCACAGCATTGCTTCAATATGCACTTTTATTTTGAATTCAGTAAAGTACACTGACCACAATATTTTCCTGACTCACATTTTGCTCTTCTTTTCTGTTAAAAAAACAGCAGCCCCTGAAGCCACAACTGGTAAGTATCTTCTTCTACATGTTAGACAGTATTGGTTCAATGCAGACCTATGTTTTGAGTTCAGTAAATTGAACTGAAAGAGTCCCATGGCACAGAGTGGTAAGCTGCAGTACTGCAGTCCCAAGCTCTACTCATGATCTGAGTTTGATCCCAACGGAAGTTGGTTTCAGGTAGCCGGCTCAAGGTTGACTCAGCCTTCCATCCTTCCGAGGTCGGTAAAATGAGTACCCAGCTTGCTGGGGGTAAAGGAAAGATGACTGGGGAAGGCACTGGCAAACCACCCCGTAAACAAAGTCTGCCTAGAAAATGTCAGGGTGTGACATCACCCCATGGGTCAAGAATGACCCGGTGCTTACACAGGGGACCTTTACCTTTACTTTTTAAATTGAACTGATCCCAATATTTCCCTTACTCGTGTTTTGCTGTTCTTGTTTTGTTAAAAAACAAACCTAGAAACTACTGGAAAGTGGACTTTAACCATCTTCATATATTAACCACATGTCTCCTGAGGCTAGTATAGGTTTTTAAAGACCCTAGGAACACCTAGGTTTGCAGAAATCTCTTAAAGTAAAAAAATCTGAAATAAATAAAATAAAAACAGTTTTACAGTGTCAAGATATTGAAAGATTGCCTTATGACATCTTGGTCCTCATTTGGGGTTCCCTATACAATCTGAAGCATCATCGCTGAGGTTCCTGCCACACTTCGACTTATCAGAGCTGGGGGAAGAGGGAAGGATATGGGAACCATTGGGGTGAATGAACTTCCCTTCCCACATGAGTTCTTCTAAGTCATCCTTTTATAGTAATAATTCTCAGTATTTGAATACATTTTTCATGCAAGAATATGCCAATGAGGGGGCTAGAAATACCAGTGGAGTGTAACTTGTAAAAAGCCTGATTTTCCGGTAACAACCTTTTCTGTCTCAATTGACTTTGACACACGTGTCATATCAATTAGTTGGTCAAGGTTTCTAACAAAATCACATTCTTAGTTGCAACCAAAATGGCATTAATTGCGGTATTGTTCTTACACTTTCTCCTTCCTTTCCCCAAGAATTCAGATCAACTGCCTCAGGAACATCTTCCCCTGGTAAGGAGCATCTTCTGCTATAATTAAGGTCTGGTTTAAAGGTTATGGTGCCCATGTGGAAACTGAGCTGAGACCTTGGATGAGGTGGAGGCTGAAAGCACTTCCTCATTGTTGTCTTTACAACAATGCCAGGGCTGGCAGCGCGGAGCAGTTTAAAGACCCCCGCCCGCCTTTATTTGGCCGAATTGATTCAGGAACGCTGAATCTCGTGCCGAATTCCCCGGATCCGAATCGGGGGAGTTCGGACTTCTGCATTTCCTGAATCAAAACGGGCCAAATTTTGCCGAATCCAAATTTTCCTGAATTCTTTTTTTCAACAGCCCTAGTTGTGTTTAGCATGGGGCTGGAATTGGTTTTGGGGGAAAGCAGCCTGTGCACCCCCTTTTCCCCATTGGGGGATCCCAGTAAGGGATTTTGGGGGAGGCTTTGGGTAGGACATGCCCAGCTCGGGGGCTGTCCAAACAGCCTTCTCCCAAGTGGTGGGAGAATCACCAAGTGGCTCGCATCCAGGTGAAACCCTTGTTCTGCCATCCCTACGCTACTCCAGCGGCTCACTGGTAGTAAGATGACATCAGAAACATTGTGTTCAAATGATGTCACTGATTCAGCCCACATGCTGCACCAATGCATTTCAGCTTTTGCCATTTACGTTGTGGCCAATTTTCTCCAAAAAAAATTGTTCCGATTAATGTTGTGTTGTTCAGGTTGCTTATTTAACAATGGTTACACTAATGGGTTGTTGGCCCCTGTCCTCCCCTCCACACTTGGCCTTGGAGTGGCAAAACGCACACTTTGATTACAATTTCACAGAAATTGTAATGACCATAGTATCTCTCTGATTCTCTTTCCTCCCTCCCTCCCTTCCTTGCTCCTTCTCTTCCTTCCTTGCTCCTTCTCTTCCTTCCTTCCTTCCTTTCTATTCAAAGGGAAAGAGGAAATAGTGGGGGAAGGGAAATGAGATGCTTTCTGCAAGTCCATGTGGTCCCCTGATTATTCTGTATATTTAAAATCCCACTTGGCGATGGGCATCTTCACCAGCCCTCAGAGCTCCACATGGCTGCCAGCTCACCACTGGAAATGGTGGCTGAGGGGGAGGCTGGGGAGGAGCTGCTGCATCTCTAGAAGCAACGGGAATTTTTCCCACCTGGATGCTCATCTTCCCAGCCAGCCCTTTAATTTCAAATGGGCTAATAAGGCCCTGGCTCTTTGGGTCACTTGAGTAAAGAGAGGCAGCCTCGAAACATGTTCATAAATCTAGCAGAAAGAGGCAGACTAAGCTTTTCATTGAATAACTGCTGTGCAATTGCAACATTATCTGTAAAAGGGACTGTGTGGGAACACCTCGAGGCCTTTTTTCTGCAGCATGATGATATCATTTATGACAAGTCAGTATCGAAATTTTAGCATTTAGCATGGAATAGCTTTTCTGAATTTTGTATGTTTCATCTGTGTTCACAGACTCCGCAATTGCTCCGTATTCTGGTAAGTTTGGTTCCTTTTTTTGTTGGCTGAATTTACTGAAGATGGTTATCGCATTCAATGTACCTTTGTAAAGGTGTTGTTATTAGGAAATAAACATCTTTTCCTTTCATTTCCATGAGAAACACAATACACTGTGACATTTAAGAAACCCACTTATGAGGGGGGCAATACTTTAAGTTAGCCGCATGGAACTAAAAGAGACTTTTGATAGTCCTGAGGCTATCCCTTTTTATCAAGTCCCAGTCTCCTGACCAAGGAGATGAGAAGTTTATTTATTCTAGGCACTGGGTGAAAACTTGGTGTCCCAACTCAGTGGCCAACCCTCTTGGAGGGGCGCATAAAATTGGACCCGCTGAACCAACCTTTACCAAACTGTTATAAAAATTTCACCATCTCTACCGTATATATTTCTTAAATTCAATATAAAGTTCGAGTTACCAGGAATGGTAAATGTCCAGAATGTAAATGGATAAAATTTATAATATACAGATTATAGTGTATTCCTGAGGGGAGGGCAAACCATGGAGGCCAGGATGTTGCACCTGAGAAGCCTCCTCAGAGGCTTCCCCATCACCATGGAGGGGGGGGGGAAGGCAACTTTTCCAAAATGAAACTGGGGGGAAAGGCTTTTTTCCGGCATAGGAGAAAGCAGGCCTGAGCCAAATAAAGAAGTGGTGCAGGACCGCTGCCATTCCGGGGGGCATTCCCGGGCCAAAAGGAGTTTGGAAGCTACCTAACAGCAGCTCTGCCCCCTGGAATGCCCCAGGAACACCTCCCAGGATGATGGCGAGGGGACTTGCGCCAGGAGAATGCTGGCGGGAGGCCCTGCTATCGCCCAAACCCTGCGCTGCAGCCGGGATCCAGAGGGGCCGGCGTATCCCTGCCAGTTTGCTTGGTGCAGGTGACATGAATGCTGGTGTAGGGGTCACGCCAGCCCCTAAAAGCATTCGCACCACCTTCAGGAATGCACTGAAGGTGTCCATTGGATTAAATATTCTTAGGAAACTGACCATGTCAGTACCTATCCTAACAAAATATGCACATGGGTAGTTCTAAAATAAGGCTTAGGGTGCAATCCTAAACAGAGATACAGTCTGCTAAGCTCATTGGCTTCTGTAGACATTCAAGGGTGTACTTCTGCTTAGGAGCGCAATGTTAGGAACTGCTATGCAAATTGTTTCAATGGCTCCTCATCATAAAGTTGTTTTATCCTTTCTCATTCTGGTAGTCTTCTCTGTAGACTGCAAGTATGACAGAAATCCTGTTTTCTTATTGGTGCCCACCTCCCCCAGTGTTTAAATCTGTAAGAAATTAATTTTAACCTTAGGCAGACTCCTGTTTTAACTGGGTGCATACTTTTCATTTCAAAATCATTTGGTGAATCATTACTCAGATAATCCACCATATTCACTTTGAATTTACCTTTCTATGAAAAGTTGAGAGGAACTAACCATTAACAAGGAAAGATTTGGCATCAATAGTGAAGTTATCTTGACCAGCTCAATAAAGCCAAGTGCCGTTTTCCATAAACACACACATATACTCTTTTTGTTACAGTTCCCAATGAAGGTTCCTTGCGACTAGTGAATGGAGCCAACAGATGCCAAGGTCGCGTTGAAGTATATCATGATGACGAGTGGGGAACAGTCTGTGATGATGGCTGGAGCATTAATGATGCACGAGTTGTGTGTCAACAGCTTGGATGTGGAGGGGCGCTATCAGCACATCAAAGTGCCTATTTTGGTCCTGGTTCAGTACCCATTGTGTTAGATGACGTTGACTGCAGAGGGAATGAATCTTCCTTGTCTCAGTGCCCTCACTCGTCTTGGGGTACTCATAACTGTGGTCATGGGGAAGATGCTGGTGTCACCTGTGAAGGTATGACTACACAACACCCATTTGTCTTGTAACTTCAGTTATATTTTTCTTTCCTGTCAACTGTCAATCTGTTGTAAAAATTTCACCGTCTTCTCTATATAGATTTCTTAACTTTAATTTTAATGCAGTGTATAGGAATGGTAATTGTCCAGAATTTAAATGGATGGAATTTTAATATACAGTTCCCTAAGAATATTTAATCCACTGAATACATTGTATTCAGTGGATTAAATATTCTTAGGGAACTGATCAAGTAAGAACCTATCCTAAGAAAACATGCACATGATTAGTTCTAAAATAAGGCTTCGGGTGCAATCCTAAACAGAGTTACGGTCTTCTAAGCTCACTGGCTTCTGTGGATTTTCAAGGGTCTACCTCTGGTTAGGGGCTCAATGTTAGGAACGTCTATGCAAATATTTTTAGTGGCTCTTTATAGTAAAGTTGTTTTATCATTTCTCATTCTGGTAGTCTTAGCTGTAGATTTAAAAGTATTACATAATACTTGCCTTTTTATTGGAAATGTTTGGGACATAATTATGAGGGCCCCCCCTCCGGTGGTTAAATCTGTATGAAATTAATTTTAACCTTAGGCAGACTCCTGTTTTAACTGAGTGCATACTTTTCATTTCAAAATCATTTGGTGAATCATTACTCAGATAATCCACCATATTAACTTTGAATTTCCCTTTCTATGAAAAGTTGAGAGGAACTAACCATTAACAAGGAAAGATTTGGCATCAATAGTGAAGTTATCTTGACCAGCTCAATAAAGCCAAGTGCCGTTTTCCATAAACACACACATATACTCTTTTTGTTACAGTTCCCAATGAAGGTTCCTTGCGACTAGTGAATGGAGCCAACAGATGCCAAGGTCGCGTTGAAGTATATCATGATGACGAGTGGGGAACAGTCTGTGATGATGGCTGGAGCATTAATGATGCACGAGTTGTGTGCCAACAGCTTGGATGTGGATGGGCGCTATCAGCACATCAAAACGCCTATTTTGGTCCTGGTTCAGTACCCATTGTGTTAGATGACGTTGACTGCAGAGGGAATGAATCTTCCTTGTCTCAGTGCCCTCACGCGTCTTGGGGTACACATAACTGCAATCATGGGGAAGATGCTGGTGTCATCTGTGAAGGTATGACTACACAACACCCATTTGTTTTGTAACTTCAGTTATATTTTTCTTTCCTGTCAACTGTCAATCTGTTGTAAAAATTTCACCGTCTTCTCTATATAGATTTCTTAACTTTAATTTAAACGCAATGTATAGGAATGGTAATTGTCCAGAATTTAAATGGATGGAATTTTAATATACAGACAATGTGTTCATTGGATTAAATATTCTTAGGGAACTGATCAAGTAAGAACCTATCCTAAGAAAACATGCACATGGTTAGTTCTAAAATAAGGCTTCGGGTGCAATCCTAAACAGTTACGGTCTTCTAAGCTCACTGGCTTCTGTGGATTTTCAAGGGTCTACCTCTGGTTAGGAGTGCAATGTTAGGAACTGCTATGAAAATAGTTTTAGTGGCTCTTTATAGTAAAGTTGTTTTATCATTTCTCATTCTGGTAGTCTTAGCTGTAGATTTAAAAGTATTACATAATCCCTGCCTTTTTATTGGAAATGTTTGGGACATAATTATGAGCCCCCCCCCCCGGTGTTTAAATCTGTATGAAATTAATTTTAACCTTAGGCAGACTCCTGTTTTAACTGGGTGCGTAATTTCATTTCAAAATCATTTGGTGAATCATTACTCAGATAATGCACCATATTAACTTTGAATTTCCCTTTCTATGAAAAGTTGAGAGGAACTAACCATTAACAAGGAAATATTTGGCCTCAGTAGTGAAGTTATCTTGACCAGCTCAATAAAGCCAAGTGCCGTTTTCCATAAACACACACATATACTCTTTTTGTTACAGTTCCCAATGAAGGTTCCTTGCGACTAGTGAATGGAGCCAACAGATGCCAAGGTCGCGTTGAAGTATATTATGATGACGAGTGGGGAACAGTCTGTGATGATGGCTGGAACATGAACGATGCACAAGTTGTGTGCCAACAGCTTGGATGTGGAGGGGCGCTATCAGCACATCAAAGTGCCTATTTTGGTCCTGGTTCAGTACCCATTGTGTTAGATGACGTTGACTGCAGAGGGAATGAATCTTCCTTGTCTCAGTGCCCTCACGCGTCTTGGGGTACACATAACTGTGGTCATGGGGAAGATGCTGGTGTCACCTGTGAAGGTATGACTACACAACACCCATTTGTTTTGTAATTTCAGTTATATTTTTCTTTCCTGTCAACTGTCAATCTGTTGTAAAAATTTCACCGTCTTCTCTATAGATTTCTTAACTTTAATTTTAATGCAATGTATAGGAATGGTAATTGTCCAGAATTTAAATGGATGGAATTTTAATATACAGACAATGCGTTCATTGGATTAAATATTCTTAGGGAACTGATCATGTAAGAACCTATCCTAAGAAAACATGTAGGTCTGTTTGGAAAAAAAATTTGGTTGAAAAATTCGGCAAAATTCGGCCCATTTTGATTTGGGAAATGCTGAAGTCCGAACTCCCCCGCTTCGGGTCCGTGCAATTCGGCGCGAATTCAAAGTTCAGGGAAAAAATTTGGCCGAATAAAGCCATTAAAAACACAACCGCGCCTTTCCGTGGCTTCGGGGGGGCATTTTGGGGGGGTAGAGGTCCCAAACTTTCAGCAGAGCTTCAAAGGACCCTTCTTGCAAGACCCCCCAAGTTTTGTAAAGATTGGGTCGGGGGGGCTGAGATATGGGCCCCAAAAGGGGTCCCCCAACCTTAATGTGCATCTTTGAGCAGAGCTTGCCGCCCACACACAAAGCTCCCAGCCCCGACAAACAGCTGAACTGTGGGGAGCAATGGCGGGGCAGGTGCGAAGAAGTTTGCAAAGCAACACGTTTGCAACCATGCAAAGCAACACCTGACACCTGGGAGTTTACAAACCATGGAAAGGGACAGAGGCAGCTAGCTATGCATAATGAGCAGGAGGGGGTGGAATTTCCCCTTTTGCATCGGACTCGGGACAAGGCAAATGCATTCTTTAAGTCACCATTTGAAAACCAGTTTTGAGCAAGCATCAAAATAGACCTAACCGATCTTATGAATGAGGGAAAACCTGAGGACACACAACTGAAGCCCCCCCCCTCAAACCAGGGAGAGAGAAACTCGAGGGGGCACTCACACCCCAGGCAGATCAGGCGAAAGCCCCCTTTGGCTTCCCCCCCCCCACCCACAGAAACTGCTCCCTCCCCACACACACACAGACTCTGCTTCCCTCCCACACACACAGGAGAAAAATTATAGATTAAAGCCCCCAAAGGGGTCTTACTGTGGCTGTCTTCTGTTCCAGCAGGAGGGGCTGGGAGGACTGGGTAATCCAATACGATTCTATTTAAGCACAGGAGGTTTTGCCTTGGATTTGCCGCTCTGGAGATGCATACAGGATCGGGTGATCCATTCCTCCCAATAGGGAAAAGGGGAAAGCCCATATCTCAGGACCCCCTGACCTAATGTTTACAAAACTTGGCGGTCCCTTAAGAAGGCTCGTCTGAAGCTATGCTGAATGTTTGGGGGCTGCACCCCCAAAAATGCACCCCCTGCAGCCACAGAAAGAGAAAAGGGGGGAGCCCATATTTCTGCCCCCACTGAACCCATCTTTACAAAACTTGGGGGGTCTCTTAAGAAGGCTCGTCTGAAGTTATGCTGAAAGTTTGGGGGCTGCACCCCCCAAAAAGCGCCCCTGCAGCCACAGAAATGGAAAAGGGGAGAGGGAAAAGGGGTGGAGCCCATATCTCGGGACCCCCTGACCCAATGTTTACAAAACTTGGAGGGGTCTCTTAAGAAGGCTCGTCTGAAGCTCCGCTGAAAGTTTGGGGTCTCTACCCCCAAAAATGCGCCCCCTGAAGCCATGGAAAGGAGAGAATGTGCACACGCACCCCCATGAGGATTTCTCTCTCTTTCTCTCCCCGGCTGGGCAGCGCAGCAGCTGATTCCTCCAGTACTCAATCCTGACTGATTGGCCAGAGGAAGATCCAGCTTGGCCACCGATTGGCCGGGGGAGAATGCTGCTTACTGACGGTTATGCTGCTGCGCACTGAATTTGCCGAATTTATTAGTGAACTCCCGAACTCGCTGAATTCGGCTCCCCCATTTTCCCGCCATTTTTTAGTTCGGTTCGTCCCGAACTTAAAAACAGCCAAATCGGGGGAAATTCAGCTGTTTTTCGGTTCGGAACGAACCGAATCAACAGCCCTAAAAACATGCACATGGTTAGTTCTAAAATAAGGCTTCGGGTGCAATCCTAAACAGAGTTACGGTCTTCTAAGCTTACTGGCTTCTGTGGATTTTCAAGGGTCTATCTCTGGTTAGGAGTGCAATGTTAGGAACTGCTATGCAAATAGTTTTAATGGCTCTTTATAGTAAAGTTGTTTTATCATTTCTCATTCTGGTAGTCTTATCTGTAGATTTAGAAGTATTACATAATCCCTGCCTTTTTATTGGAACTGTTTGGGACATAATTATGAGCCCCCCCCCCCCGGTGTTTAAATCTGTTTGAAATTAATTTTAACCTTAGGCAAACTCCTGTTTTAACTGGGTGCGTAATTTCATTTCAAAATCATTTGGTGAATGATTACTCAGATAATCCACCATAGTCACTTTGAATTTCCCTTTCTATGAAAAGTTAAGAGGAACTAACCATTGACAAGGAAAGATTTGGCATCAATAGTGAAGTTATCTTGACCAGTTCAATAAAGCCAAGTGCTGTTTTCCACACACACACACACACACACACACACACACACATACTCTTTTTTTTACAGTTCCCAACGAAGGTTCCTTGCGACTAGTGAATGGAGCCAACAGATGCCAAGGTCGCGTTGAAGTATATCATGATGAGTGGGGAACAGTCTGTGATGATGGCTGGAGCATGAATGATGCACGAGTTGTGTGCCAACAGCTTGGTTGTGGATCGGCGCTATCAGCACATCAAAACGCCTATTTTGGTCCTGGTTCAGGATCCATTGTGTTAGATGATGTTAACTGCAGAGGGAATGAACCGTCCTTGTCTCAGTGCCCTCACTCATCTTGGGGTGCACATAACTGCAATCACAGGGAAGATGCTGGGGTCACCTGTGAAGGTATGGCTACACAACACCCATTTCTCTGGTAACTTCAATTATATTTTTCTTTCCTTCAATAACTTGAAGAATGGTAATAAGGAAAGGCAAAAGTAAACATATTGTGCAAGGTACATTTGTAATTTGCCTGATCAATGATATACCACAGCTGAGTCTTTGAAGTACTCCCTAGGAAATTAGTGTAGAGCATCTCAATCCAATATCTATTGCAATGTCCATTTTTTTGCATAGATTCTAACAAGATTCTGTTTTTAAAATTTCACCGTCTTGTCCATATGTATTTCTAACCTTTAATTTTAATGCAGTATATAGTATATAATATACAATGTATCCATTCGATGTAAAATTCTTAGGGAACTGATCATGTAAGTACCTATGCTAAGAAAGCATGCACATGGCTAGCTGCAGATTAAGGCTTAGGCTGCAATCCTAAACAGAGTTATCATCTTCAAAGATCATTCGCTTCTGTGGACTTTGAAGGGTGAACCTCTGCTTAAGAGCGCAATGTTAGCGACTGCTATGCAAATTGTTTTAATGTCTCTTCATAGTAAAGTTGTTTTATTATTTCTCATTCTGGTAGTCTTCTCTGTAGACCTGGAAGTATTACAGAACCCCTTCTTTCTTATTGGACAGTGTGGAACATAATTATGAGGTCCCCCCTCCACTGGTGTTTAAATCTGTAATAAATCAATTGTAACTTTAGACAAACTCCTGTTTTAACTGGGTGCGTACTTTTCATTTCAAAATCATTTGGTGAGTTATTACAGAGTTAATGTACCACGTTCACTTTGAAATTCTCTTTCTATGAAAAGTTGAGAGGAACTAACAGTTGACAAGGAAAGATTTGGCATCAATAGTGAAGTTATCTTAACCAGTTCAATAAAGCCAAGTGCCGTTTTCCATACACACACACATATATATTGTTTTTGTTACAGTTTCCAATGAGGGTTTTTTGCGACTAGTGAATGGGGCCAACAGATGCCAAGGTCGCGTTGAAGTATATCATGATCACATGTGGGGAACAGTCTGTGATGATGGCTGGAGCATGAACGATGCACAGGTTGTGTGCCGACAGACTGGATGTGGATCGGCGATATCAGCACTTCAAAATGCCTATTTTGGTCCTGGTTCAGGACCTATTATGTTAGATGATGTTAACTGCAGAGGGAATGAACCTTCCTTGTCTCAGTGCCCTCATGCGTCTTGGGGTACACATAACTGTGGTCATGGGGAAGATGCTGGTGTCACCTGTGAAGGTATGGCTACACAACACCCATTTGTCTTGTAACTTCAATTATATTTTTCTTTCCAGTAAATCACTTGAAGAATGGTAATAAGGAAGGGCAAAAGTAAACATATCGTGCAAGGTACACTTTAATTTGCTCGATCAATGAAATACCACAGCTGAGTCTTTGAAGTATTCCCTAGGAAATTAGTGTAGAGAATCTCAATCCAATATCTATTGCAATGTCCTTTTTTGTGTGTGCATAGATTCTGACGGGATTCTGTTTTAAAAATTTAACTGTCTTGTCCATATATATTTCTCATCTTTAATTTTAATGCGGTATATAGTTTGTGTTACCAGGAATGGTAAATATAACTTCAGTTATATTTTTTCTTTCCTGTTAACTGTCAATCTGTTGCAAAAATTTCACCGTCTTCTCCATATAGATTTTTTAACTTTAATTTTCATGCAGTGTATCATTCGTGTTACCAGGAACGGTAAATGTCCAGAATGTAAATGGATGGAATTTTAATATACAGACATTGTGTTCATTGGATTAAATATTCTTAGGGAACTGATCAAGTAAGTACCTATCCTAAGAGAACATGCACATGGGTAATTCTAAAATAAGGCTTGGGGTGCAATCCTAAACAGAGTTACGATCTTCTAAGCTCATTGGCTTCTGTGGACTTTCAAGGGTGTACCTCTGCTTTGGTACACTCTTTCCTGTCAATTACTTGAAGAATGGTAATAAGGAAAGGCAAAAGGAAACATATAGTGCAAGGTACACTTTTAATTTGCACGAAAAATGAAATACCATATTAAGTCTTTGAGGTGCTCCCTAGGAAATGAGTATGGAGCATCTCAGTCCAATATCTACTGCAATGTCCAATTTTTTTAGCATAGATTCTGACGGGAATTGGTTGTAAAAATTTCACCCTCTCTACCATATATATTAAATTCAATATACAGGAATGGTAAACTATATATATCTTAAATTAAATATATATTTCTTAAATTCAGAATATAATTTCAATATATAGTTTACCAGGAATGGTAAATGTCCGAAATGTAAATGGATGGAATTTTTAATATACACACAATGTGTCCATTGGATTTAATATTCTTAGGGAGCTGATCGTGTATGAACATATCCTAGGAGGACATGCACATGGATAGTGCTAGAAGAAGCCTTAGGGTGCAGTCCTAAAGAGTTATAGTCTTCTAAGCACATTGGTTTCTGTAGACTTTGACAGGTTTACCTCTGCTTAGGAGCGCAATGTTAATGACTGCTATGCAAATTGCTTCAATGGCTCTTCATAATAAAGCTGTTTTATCCTTTCTCATTCTAGTAGTCTTCTCTGTAGACCTAGAAGTATTACAGAACCCCTGTTTTCTTATTGGGCCATTTGGGACATAATTATGAGGTGTCCCCCCGGTGTTTAAATCTGTGTGAAATTAATTTTATCCTTAGACAGACACCTGTTTTAACTGGGTGCGTATTTTTCATTTCAAAATCATTTGGTGAATTATTACAGAGATAATCCACCATATTCACTTTGAAATTCCCTTTCTATGAAAAGTTGAGAGGAAGTAACAGTTGACAAGGAAAGATTTGGCATCAATAGTGACGTTAACTTGACCATTTCAGTAAAGCCAAGTACCATTTTCCACACACACACACACACACACACACACACACACACACATTCTTTTGCGTGTCCAGGCCAATAGGGGTCCCAGGGCCCGTCTGCTCAACCCAACCATGACGACCAAACACCTCCTCCCCCCGGGGAAGGGGCTGCACTACTTCTCACCCTTTCTGGAATAAAATATGACGTAACACAAATATGGAATAAAACAGGCCACAACTTTTTAATATATACATCAATCAAAATATACATCATTAGGCATTGGCAAGAATGGAGGCAGAATCCTGACATCAGGTGACCCGATGCCAGCTGATGTATCCTGTGCCCAGCCCATGCTGGGTACAGCCTGAGATGGCAGATACTGGAACCACATGGACGGCAGCCACTGTGTGGAACACTGCCACTTGGGAGGAGGCAGGCTGTCCCGACTGCCACGGCGGCCAGCCAAACCACAGGCCTCCCCCCCCAAAACCCCTTATTGGGGTCCCCAGCCCAGGAAAAGGGGGCTCGCAGGCCGACTTTTCCGCAAACAGGATTCTGGCCCCATGCCCAAAACCGCCAACTGTGACAGATAATCATGGCAACAAAACCCTCAAAAACCAACCATAAACCCCCCACAAATGTAACAAGAACACTTCGAAAACAGCCCGTATGCATATGGAACCACAAAACACAACCTGCCCTCAACCCACTAAACCCTATGTACCACCGTGACTTGGCCAAAGTTAAGCTAAAGGGAAAGGGTGGGCGGGACAAGCGTGCAGGCAAACAGGGCCAGCCCGAGCAGGTCCTCCCTTTAAATACCTGCCCGGCGGACCAGACGGAACGCCCTGGTCAGTTAGCGCCGGCCGGGACGCAGGGACTGGGAATGGGCTCCCACTGGCCCATTTGAAATGTAGGCGGGACAGGGGAAGGCGCGCGGAGACCGGGGGGGGGTTCCTGTTACCTACTTCCTGCTTCCCCTGCCGCCACGAGGATCGGAGAGTGGAGCAGATACGCTCCCCACCACACCACCACCAGCAGGTAGGAGCTACCCCCCCCCGCCACTCGCCAGGAGTCAGGAGGGAGCGCGGGACCCCCCCCCACTCCCCTCCCCGCCGAGGAGCCAGCCGGGCCCAGCCACCCGGCACAGCCCCGCAAACGATGGATCCCCCTCAGCAGGGATCCTCCGCTTTGTTACAGTTTCCAATGATGGTTCCTTGCGACTAGTGAATGGAGCCAACAGATGCAAAGGTCGCATCTGCCTTTACCACTGATATTTTGTAATTTTAATGCAACATGTAATTGTAGTAAACAGGTAAAAAAAGTGTAGAAGAGAGATTGTCTCCTTTGGATTTAATACTGTAAAAAACTTGTAAGAACATGCCTTGAGAAGACAGGCACTTTGTTAGTTCTGGAATAAGGTGTACTGTGCAATCCTAAACAGAGTCATGGTTTTCTAAACCCATTGGAATGTGTAGCAGTGAAATATTTCATTACTTCCTATTTATGTTGACACTTCAGTTTTATTGTGGGTCATAAACTCTCAGACTGGGGAGGGGGAGGGAGTCAGAACCCAGGTTTTTGATAACATATTTTAGGATATGATTTTTTTCTCTCATTGGCAAACTTGTCCACCCAGCTGAATGTAGAGAATTGTTTTTATAGCTGGCATAGTTTGGTCAGTTAAACTTCTTTTCTGTCAAGTTAGTGAATGACTGACCTCCCAGAAGACATTCGGTGTTATTGAATGGATGGCTGCTGAATTCTTCATGGCTGTATCGTATTTTTATTAATTATCCCTTTTTTTATTTTAGCAGGAGCAGTAACTCCCAGTATATCACCTTATGTTGTACCAACATCCAGTAAGTTATTGAACGTTTTTATTTATTGAAGTTGTTAAGCATTCAAACAGTCGGAATCCTTAATGTGAAATGGACTAGGTTCTACTATTTTACTGTCAGGTAGGGTTGCCAGCTCCAGGTTGGGAAATACCTGGAGATTTTTGGGGTGGAGCCTGAGGAGGGTGGGGTTTGGGGAGGGGAAGGACTTCAATGCCAGACTCCAATTGCCAAAGCAGCCATTTTCCCCAGGTGAACTGATCTCCATTGGCTAGAGATCATGTGTAATAGCAGGAGATCTCCAGCTAGTACCTGGAGGTTGGCAACCCTACTGTCAGGAGATGTAGTAGATTTTTTAATTATTTATTTAATTTGCATATTTTATCCCACCTTTGCTTCATGGAGCTGAGGGTGGTTAGATGGTATCCACCTTCTTTCTTTTTATCCTCACTACAATCCTGTGTGGTAGTTTAGGCTTAGAAAGAATGTCTGGACTAAGGTTATTTAGTGAGCTTCGTTGCACAGTGGGGATTTAAAACTGGGAGTCCCAGATCCTAGTTTGACATTCTAACCAGTACACTACACTGGCTCACACTAATAGATGATCTCCTAGCCTGAAGACAATTGTATGTTCAAACTCCAGGGAGTTTTCTCCCTACCATAGTATATGATTTAATGCAGTTGGTCCTGTAGTAGTGGGGAAAAGACAATTGATTTAGTCAACTGGAGGGAAATGGGTATGTGCTGTCTTTAGTTTGCATCTTGTATATCAGTCTAGTTCCAAAGCAAATAGGCCTACATGTTGAATTTCTGGCAAATAGAGTGAATGTTTGTGCATCTGTATTTCTCTTTCTGTAATTTTTTTCCCATGCCTGTCTCTGGGTCTTTGTCATAAGCACTTGTTTATGAGAGAGACAGGCAGGCTTGTGCTTCTTAGAAAGACAGGGAAGCATGAAGAATTCTAAAAAGGCCACACTTTGGTCAATAGAAGGCCAAAGTGGGGGGAAATGGCTCAGAAAATGCAGGGTTGGTTTCCATTTCTGTCACAGTCACCTTAGAGAATCAAGCGGCTGTGATGGTTCAGAGCTCTTTAGCCCAACTTCAGCTGGTGCATCAACTGCATCTGATTCAGTCTGATCTTAGGATTGCCAGCTCTGGATAGGGAAGGAGATTTTGGGAGTGGGGACTAAGGAGGGCTGGGTTTGGGGAGGGGAGGGACTTTAATAGGGTATAATGCCATAGAGTCCACCTTCCAAAGCGGCCATTTTCTCGAGGGGAACTGATCTCTGTTGCCTGGCGATCATTTGCAATAGTGGCAGATCTCCAGCCACCACCTGGAGGCTGGAAACCTTATCTGATCTCGACACAGCGATCCATAGATTACCATTATCACATTTAGACTGGACTATTGCAATGCACTCTTCTTGGGACTACCCTTGAAGAGTGCTTTAAAGCTGCAGCTAGTGCAAAATGCTGCAGCTACACTGCTGGTCTGGGCCAGCTACTGGGAACATGTGACCCCAATATGACAGCAATTACAGTGGTGACCAATCCACTCCTGAGCTCAATTCAAGGTGTTTGTCCTTTAAAGCCCTACATGGCTTGGAACAGGGATATCTGAAGGCCTGTCTTTTCCCATATGTTTCTGCCCCTGCCCCCCAAATTAAGATCACAGGGAGAGGTCCTGCTTGCCAGTGGCAGGCCTCGATTATGGAATAACCTCCCCAGGGAGGTGTGCCTGGGCCCCACACTTTCAATCTTTAGGAGGCAGCTGAAAACAGTTTTATTCAGGACAGCGTTGGGTTAGTGTAGTTTCCTCTAGTTATTGGTTGTAAATTGTGATTTTAATTTGTTGCTATTTGTGTATTTTACGTCTTTTGTTATTTTGTCACTTAGCAAATAAAAATGGCATGTTGAATGTCTTGCTTGTGGGCTACCTAGAAGTACCTGGATGGCCACTTTGTGAACAGACTGCTGGACTTGATGGGCCTTGGTCTGATCCAGCATGGCTTTTCTTTTGTTCTTATGTTATGGTCTTGTGTCCTTAATGTGTTTGATTGAGCTGTTACAGAGGTATTTGACATAAATGGAGTCTCACATTTCTTTTGTTTTCATGTATACAGCTCCTCAGATAGACACATCAGCATCTTCCACAAGTGAGTTCTATTTTCTCGATTCAGAATACAGTATATACAATAAAGTGTCGGTCAGGGAATTAGGAATGAAAACAAATTGTCTGACATTTGGAAACTGTGATGCTTTGCATACATATCTCTCTCAAGAGAAACGTACATATTACATTATATTCATGTGGAAAAAATAAACAATAGTGCCTTCTCCCTTGCAAAGCACCCCCAGGGATTCCCCTGTAGAAGTGCATTCATCCTTTCTTGAGAGCAGATTGTAAAAGAATACAGGCCACTGAAATTTTGATACTTGCAGGAGAACTGTAGGGTAGTGCCTCAGAAGGGTGGGATTGGAGGTGAAGTCACTTCCTCCATTCTTTCTTGGAATTCTCCCAACTTTATGGGCTTTACAATAGAGATTGGGGGAATTCGTAGACCATCAACCAGAAGTGCTTTACTTCAAGGTGGAGAAGTTGCTGTCTGTGATGACATATCTGGGTGATGCTCTAGGAATTCCTCCAGTCTCTATGATAAAGACCAAGCTCTATGGTAAAGGGCACGTTAAAGATGAGGGTCACCATCAACACGGTTGCTCCCCTCCCCCCATTTTTCCCTTGACTAAAATGAGTAAGGGCAGGTGACTGAGGGTGGGGGTGGGAGGTTGCCTGCTGCCACCAGGAAAATGGCAACCATATAAGGGCGCAAATATAGAACAGAACATTGTCATTTATTTATTATATTTTGCACTCCAGTTATGAAAATGTCTTGGGCTATCTCTTTTATAATAATAGGAAAAGCTCTCTATTTCAAGTCAGATAGGTCAGACAACTAAAAAAAAAAGGAGAGAATATTCAGTGGAAATGCATTTTTAAGAGTTCCCAGTTATCTTGCATTGGCTTGCTCTACTCCCTTACCTGTTGGGTCCTGCTGATGCTCTGGCAACTGTCTCCCTCTCCACCTACTCTATGGTGACAGTAGCAGTTTCACTCAATTTCTCCTCTTTCTGCTTTATTGTGGCAGCAGCAGTGTTGGCAGGTGTCTGTTTCTGTTACTCCAAATTTTCTTCTCCCCCTGTGCTTTGGCTACAGCTATGGGGATATATAGTCAACTAGTTCCAGGAATCCTTGAACTAGTTGACCATATATATAGTTCCAGGAATCCTATAGTCCAGGAATCCTATAGTCAACTAGTTCCAGGAATCCTGAGCAAAAGATATCCTAGTGTTTTTAGTGCTTGGTAGAGCAACCTATGTTCCAAGCTTCTAGGAATTATGGAAAGGATAGAAGACCACATGTGAGAGAGAAAAAGGTAGAAGCTGCCACTACTGCCATGTAAGAGGAGAGAGGGAGAGGGGGAAAGAAACAGCCAGCGATCTTGTCACCCAAGCAGCACTAGGCTAGTAAGAATTATTTGGTCAGAGAAGAACTCCATGGACTTACTGAGGTAAGCACTGATTTGTATTTTAATTGATGTCATTTCTCAATCAGTTATCTAAACCATCCTTGAATAGCCAGTCAAAGCCACAAGAATTCCTCTTTAATTCGTTTATACGTGATCATGAACAAAGCCAGGATTTAAAGTTTTTTTGCATGACACTGCTGTTTCTGTTCATCAATTAGCGCTCTCATGTTCTGGAGGATTCATGCATGTACGCATCAGCAGAGACTACATCCAGACATTGGGCTACAGTGCATGGGATTTGCATCTGAATCAATCAGACTCTTCCTGTACACGTGAAATTACTTCAGACTACATTAACTTCAAGATACCATTCTATGGTTGTGGCACAGTAAGACAAGTAAGAAATGGGGGGTATAATGTTTGAAACAAAAAACATATTCTGGTTCTTTGCCGCATACGTATCATATATGGATGAGGAGAGTATTTCTTTTATTCACTATGGCCTTTTATGCATGGCTGTTTCCCTCATGGTCACCCCTCCAATGACTTTGGGTCTTTCTTTTGATTATGCATGCTGTTTCTGACTGTCAAAGTTCGCCCTGCTCTCTCCTTGTGTTTCCCTGCATTTTGCCTGCATTTTCAGAAACCCGTTTTATCTCAAATTTGAAAATGCGGGCAAAACGTGGGGAAATGCAGGAGGGGAGAGCGAGGCAACCTCTGATAGTCCGAAACGTCATGCATAATCACAACAAAGACCCGAAGTCATCGGAAGGGTGGCAGCGAGTGAAACAGCCATACGTAAAAGACCTATGTGAACTGGGGAAGACTTACAACTGGCTCCCTCTTCACCATGGGGAAGAAAACTGTGAGGTGACGTAGGGAAATGTCCTACTTCAGTCCCTACTTCACTCCCCCCCCACTGGCGTTCCTTTCCTCCCTGTGCCTTGCTTAAGAGAAATATCAGCATTGATCAGGGTTTCAGATCCTGATTAGGGGGAACCCAAGTCAGAGTTAAAGTCAGCATCAAGGCTTAACTATAGCTGAATTTGTCCTGCAAGGGTATGGGGAGTGTGAGTTCCCCTAACTGTTTTCTGATTTACCTGACTGGAGTTAAGAGGGAGACAGCATTATATCTGCAGGAGTCCTGTGTATGCTGGGCATTTTTTAAAAAAATAACAAACTTGTGTAAAGCTATATTTTTGTGCCATGTTTCTTTCGTTGTGGCAGAGGGGAAATAATTAGGGCTGTCAATTCGGTTCGGTCCGAACTGAAAATCAACCGAATTTCCCCTGATTCGGTGATTTTCTGTTCGGACGGATCCGAACTGAAAACTGGCGGGCAACCGGGGGGGGGGCGAATTCAGCGAGTTCAGGAGTTCGCGAATAAATTCGGCAAATTTGGGCCCCCCTCCAGCGGAGCCCGCTGAAAGGTGCGGGCTGCCCTTTAAACTGACCTGTGCCTCCCGGCCGGGAGGCGCAGGTCAGTTTAAAGGGCAGCCCGCGCCTCTCCAGCGGAGCCTGCTGAAAGGTGCGGGCTGCCCTTTAAACTGACCTGTGCCTCCCGGCCGGGAGGCACAAGTCAGTTTAAAGGGCAGCCCACGCCTCTCCAGCTGAGCCCGCTGAAAGGTGCGGGCTGCCCTTTAAACTGACTTGCGCCTCCCGGCCGGGAGGCACATATCAGTTTAAAGGACAGCCCGCCCCCCTTCAGGGGAGCCCGCTGAAGGGGGGCGGGCTGTCCTTTAAACTGATCTGCGCCTCCCAGCTGGGAGGCTCAGATCAGTTTAAAGGGCCCCCGCGCGCCTTCAGGGAATCCCTCTGAAGGCGCGCAGGGGCCGAATTTTCCCCCGAACTCCGGATCCCCCCGAATTACCGGGGATCTGAAGCGGGGGAGTTCGGACTTCGGCACGTACTGAACCCACAAGGGTCAAATTCGGCCGAATCCGAACTGTACCGAATTTTTTTTTTGACAGCTCTAGAAATAATCCAGTTTTTAAAATTCTCAATCGTGGGTTGTATAAAATAAATCGATATAACTCCAAATTCTATGAGAAAGTTTTTAGTAACTATCATTAATATGGTCTAGTACAATATAAAAGTAGTTTACCTGACAATTTACATATGGTATTGATATGCTTTCGTATTTTTTTCTGTCCTTTAGGAGAAGGGTAATGACACTATAATCTACTCCAATGTAATCAGGACATCCGCCTCTGGTTATATCATTACAAGGGACCCAGACTTCGAATATCATGTTTTATGTGAAATGAATAAGGATGTTGTGGTTGAGACAGAGTTTGTTGCCAGAAATCCCATTGACATCACTAAAGGACAGCAAGGAAATTACAACGTTAATATGCGATTCTTTAAATCATCAATGTTTCGCAGTCCAGTCCAGAGCTATCCATACATGGTTCAGCTCAAGCAGAATTTATTTGTTGAAGTCGTTCTAAACACTTCTGATCCGCTCTTGCAACTATCTCTTGACACATGTGTGGCATCTCCAT
The DNA here is from genome assembly GCF_029931775.1 of Euleptes europaea. NCBI lineage: Eukaryota > Metazoa > Chordata > Lepidosauria > Squamata > Sphaerodactylidae > Euleptes > Euleptes europaea. The sequence goes on from NC_079316.1 coordinate 68,961,985, forward strand.
CACACAGTGACTTCGAAACCTTGACCTATAACTTGATGAGGCATAGGTGAGTATGTTTTAGAAAAGTAAGGTATCCCTCTGTCTTTCTTACTGTCTTTCTAGTTTATACAGCCAAAGAGTGATGGCTGCCAGCTTGGAGGGCTTTAAGAGGGGAGTGGACATATTCATGGAGGAGAGGGGTATTCATGGCTATTAGTTAGAATGGATACTAGTCATGCTGCATACCTATTCTCTCTAGTATTAGAGGAGCATGCCTATTATTTTGGATGCAGTGGAACACAGGCAGGATGGTGCTGCTGTACTCGTCTTGTTTGTGGCTTCCTGGGGGCACCTGGTTTGCCACTGTGTGAACAGACTGCTGGACTTGATGGGCCTTGGTCTGATCCAGCAGGGCCTTTCTTATGTTCTTATATTTTGTGTATTGCACAAGCTTTACAAAGGAGAGATGGCCTAAAAATATCACAGAAACTCAGTTTTTATTACATTGTTGCATCATATTTCTTAAGAAAACTCCAGTATTTCTAGGGGAAATTACAGGAAACACTTTCAGCCCCTAAGTATTTGATATATAAATGAATGAATGATAATGATATACAGCAGGACAGTTCACATCCAAACATTCTTAATCAAAGGCAGGAGAGTCCACAGATGAACTTTGTGCTTACAATTGAGTGGATTGATCTGTTGTATGGATTCATATGTTATTGGTCCTGTCAGATGTCCTTTTGACTACGACTGTCTTTTAATTTATTTATTTAACTTGTTGAGTCCATTTTGCTTCCTGAGACTCCAAGGAGATTACATCCATTAAAAACAATGCAGTAAGAGAGCCGGTGTGGTGTAGTGGTTAAGAGCGGTGGACTGTGATCTGGAGAATCGGGTTTCATTCCCCACTCTGCCACATGAGCAGCAGAGGCTAATTTGGTGAACTGAATTTGTTTCCCCACTCCTACACATGAAGGCAGCTGAGTGACCTCTTCCTTCTCCTCCTCCTCCTTCCAATAAAACAACAAGGGATATACAACCATGCTACAAAACTGGGTTCTAAAGTCAGAGATATAATAGTATGCTTAGGGTTGCCAACCACCAGGTAATAGCTGGAGATCTCCTGCTATTACAACTGATCTCCAGCAGATAGAGATCAGTTCACCTGGAGAAAATGGCTGCTTTGGCAGTTGGACTCTATGGCATTGATGTCCCTCCCCAAACCCTGCCCTCCTCAGGCTTTGCCCCAAAACTTACCTGACAGTGGTGAAGAGGGACCAATAAACAAAGCAATGAAAGCTACTGTGAGGCCTTTTGCTCTCAAGTGGAATCCCCTGGCCTTCAGCCATGGCACTGCTTTACTTCCCTGGAAACTAGGTTTGCCAGGTCCCTCTTCACCACCGGTGGGAAGTTTTGGGGTGGAGCCTGTGGAGAGCAGGGTTTGGGGAGGAGAGGGACTTCAATGTCATAGAGTCCAATTACCAAAGCAGCCATTTTCTCCAGGTGAACTGATCTCTACGGGCTGGAGATCAGTTGTAATAGCAGGAGAACTCCAGCTATTACCTGGAGGTTGGTAACCCTACTGGTAACTCCCCACGCCTCAGAATAGGAAAGGGGGCCCCTCAGGGTTGCACCACCTAGGGTTGCCAATCCCCAGGTGGTATCTGGAGATCTCCCACTATTACAACTAATCTCCAGGCAATAGAGAACAGTTTCCCTGGAGAGGATGGCCACTTTGGAAGGAGGTCTCTATGGCATTACACCACATTGAAGTCTGTCCCTTCCCCCAAACCCTACTCTCCTCAGGCTCCACCCCCAAAATCTCCAGGTATTTCCCAACCTGGAGCTGGCATCACTAGCACCACCCAAGTCCTCCCTCTCTTTCCTGGAGCAGTGTTCCTTCAGAGTATGGCACACTCTTCCTTTCTGCTTCTCTCCTGGCCTTGTTGTGGAGCCACCATTAATGCTTCCTCCCTGCCCCCGCCAATCAGCTCCAGCCCCACCTCCTCACCCCTATGACTTGAGCCATTATCTGGACCAGGGGTTGGAGCACCACTTCCTCCAGTCTCTCCCTCCATCCTTGCTAGCCTTACCCCTTTCTCTCACTGGCCAGTTCCTGGGAGTCCTTCAGCCAGCCCTTCCCTGCCTGGCTCCTTTCAGGTTCTTGCATAGCTGTGCTTAGGGTTGCCAGGTCCCCCTTCACCACCAGCGGAAGGTTTTTGGGGCAGAGCTTGAAGAGAGCAGGGTTTAGGAAGGGGCTTCAATGCCATAGACTGAGCAGACAGTGGCTGCTTGAGGTATGAGGGAGGTGGGTGGATCCCTCTTGGCTCCTGCAGCATTTGGGAAGTCTACCTCTTTTCTACAGGAGCCTCAGCTGAGGATGGGCCAGGCGCTAGCCCCAGATAGCTTCCTAAAATTTCAGCTGTAACCCTAATTCCCTTTATAAAAGGCCCTTCTGAACAGTTCTGTTTTATATTCTATGGAATGATAGAAGCATCCTTTCTGCTCTCATTCCCTGTAAGTTTGAGCAGGAGTTAATTCTCTACAGCTACTGCCCAACTCATTTTAAATAAGGCACTTCATGCTGTGCATGTACAGAAAGAGGATCCCTAGGGTCTTCCAGGATTTCCTCATCCCACACTACTCTGAGTGACATTTTGCTTCTTATAGCTGCCATGTTAGCTGTGTCATGTGGTTGTAGTAGGTTTGCCAGCTCCAGGTTAGGAAATACCTGGAGATTTTGGGGGTGGAGTCTGAGAAAGGTGGGGTTTGGAGAGGGGAGGGACTTCAGTGTCATAGAGCCCAATTGCCAAAGCGGCCATTTTCTCCAGGGGTACAGATCTCGTCCTGGACATCAGTTGTAATAGCAGATCTCCAGACACCACCTAGAGCTTGGCAACCCTAGGTTGAAGTGAAGCTGCTCTGGTGGCTTTGGAGAGAAACGGGGCCTACTGTCATAACATCATGCAGCCAGTTGGTGATCAGCACATGGGTGGGAGGAAATTTCTTGTGTTTGTAGAAACAGCTGTGGATGGACTCCAGACATGCAATGTGGCTACTGTTCATCAAGAATCACCTCCTTTGTAACTCAACTAATAATGCTGCTTCAGGCTCCTTCCATACTATGTCTTCTATACTTTCCTGTGAATTCCTTGGATCGGAAGAGAAATAAAAACTCTTAGGCCATTTTTGCATGGTAATTAGCAGCACGTTCCAGACTGAATTGCCCCGCATATTTTTTTTTTTAATTTTGCATGCTGAACTGTCATTTTGGAAGTGACTGCGAAGCAGGCGCATACTTGCTTCGCATTACTAAAGAGCCCATTTAACACAACCTTTGTTGTTTGCAGTGAAGAATCCCCCTCAAGGAACTATGCAAAACAACAGAGGCGTGTTAGCTATGCACATGCTAATGGATATGCAGACAGGAACAAAGGAGCAGGCGGGGGCATGGAATTTCTCCTTTTGCATCAGGATCATGAATAGGCATTTTTAAAATCGCATTTTAAAAAAGAGCTTTTGAGCGAGCATCAAAATTGACCATGTAAAAATGGCCTTAGTGAATCCAGAAGCACGCTTACTATATTGTTTAAATATCTGCTTTTACTGGTACATAGAATGAGCAGAGTAGTTAGTATTTCAAAATAATGATGTTTGTAAATCACACACTCTAAAGAATAAATACACCATAAATACACCCAAGGGAGTACCTGTAACTTTTCTTCTAACAGTTATTCTCACCTTTAACTAACAGTTATTCTCACCTTTAACTAACTTTTTAACTAACAGTTATTCTCACCTTTAATCTCAAAAGTCCATTATATAATATATTATTACAAGCAGGGGACCCACAAGGACTTGTGGGAGGCATTTCATTTTCTCTTCCCCCACTGTTTCCTCTTTCCCTTCTTGGCAGCCCCCATATCCTCCCTCCTTTTCCTGCTTCCTTCTCTTCTTCCCACCCACCAGCCCACCTACCCTTATATGTCTCCCTGTGTTTAGCTTTCCCTCCTTCCTTCCCCCTGGCAGCCTCTACCCAGGAAAACTATGGCCCGGTTGTGCAGTGGTGGCTGTTGGGCTCAGTTGAGCTGTGGGAAACCCACAAGGACTTGCAAGGGACACCTCACATTTCCCAGTATCTGCCTCTCCACACTATTTCTTCTTCCCTCCCCTGGCAACTCCCATATTACCACCTTTGCCTGTTTCTTTCTCTCCTTCCCACCAACCAACCAACCAACCAACCAACCAATCAACCTTTTACTATTCCCCATCTTTGGCTATATTGATATTTATTTACTTCATTTATGCCTTGGCTTTCTCCACAATGGGGGACCAAAGCAGTTTACAGCATTCTCCTCTCATCTATTTTATTCTCGCAACAACCATGAGGTAGGCAAGGCTGAGAATGTGTGATTGGGACAAATTCACCCACTGCTCTTCTACAGCAGAGTGGTGATTTGAAACTGGGTCTTCCGGATCTATTGACTTCACCACAGTGGCTTTCATGGGGTGACTTGGCTCCAATCTCTGGATTTAACTATACACAGATTTGGCCATGTTGAGAATTAGATATATCAATTTAAACAAATTGTGAGCCATTTGTGATTTCTTTCTTTCCAGATGTGTAGAAGATTCTACCTTTCAACTTTTGCCTTCATCGAATAGCAGGGTTGTTCACTTTAAATTCGAGGCCTTCAAATTTCTTGAACAACACAACCAAGTTTACTTGAAATGTCGGATGATAGTATGCGGATTACATGATTATGCATCCCGTTGCTACCAGGGATGCTCACACAGAAAAAAGAGGGATGCAGGTGCACTCCAGAACCAGGTGGAGGTAACTTTGGGACCAATCGAGCTTCAAAAAGAAGACTGAAAACATGGTAATTTCTTGTTTCCTTCTCACGCTATGACAATGACCCTTAAAAGTGGTGTCAAATCCAGGACACTTCCAGTTTTGAGGTCATGTATCTAGCCTTATCTCGTCAGATCTCAGAGGTTAAGCAGGGTCAGCCCTGGTTAGTATTTGGATGGGAGACCACCAAGGAATACCAGGATTGCTGTGCAGAGGAAGGCACTGGCAAACCTCCTCTGTTAGTCTCTTGCCATGAAAACCCCAAAAAGGGGTTGCCATAAGTCGGCTATGACTTGAAGGCACTTTACAGACACATCTAGTGATGGGATTGAGGGCCAGGATTGAGATTCCCTTGATGAACCTCCCACTCCTCTACCTAACCGTCTCTGTGCATAAACTGACAGGGAGTAGTGCTGATTATACCAAGTCTGATTGTCCTGGGGGGTTTCAACATTCATTATGAGGCAGTCTTGTCAGGTGTGATTGAAGATTTCATGGCCTCCATGACAACCATGGGCCTGTCTTAGGTAATAACATTGCAGTTCACACTTCTGATCTAGTATTTTGTTCTAAGGGTGGGTTAATCGAGGACAGTTCCTTTGACGTGGGCAGATCACTGCTTGCTTGGATTTATTAGACTATTTATCTACGTAAACATTCGTTAGCCTTTCTTCCTTGTGGAGCTCAAGGTGGCTTACAACATAGGAAAAATTGAAACCAGAATTTTCTGTTTGTGCTGATGAAAGCATAGTAGGATGGTAGTCCATCACACAGTGGAGCCATTCATATAGCTGTACTCTACATGGATCCCACTGGGGAAAAAATTCCTGTGTATTGGGAAAATAATTCTCTCTATCCATTCTCAAGCTATATCTGTGACTGCTTTAGGACTTATATTCCTTCAAGGGGGATCTTGGGAGTTTTAGATCTCTTAACAGTGCATTCCTAAGGAGAGTTACTCCCGTCTAAGCCTATTCGTTTCAATGGGCTTTGACTGGAGTAACTCTCCTTAGGAACGCACTGTAAGTGAGGTGGAACTCTCTAAAGGTCACTTCATACAGGCTTTTTATACTCTCTTTGGCTTCTGAAGGCAAATACATTTATTAAAGTTTCACACACCTTAAGGGTAAAACACGACAAAACAAAATCATCAGGGCAAAACAGGTTTTGGAAAACCCAGATTAAAGCTTCATTATAGCCTGATCTCGTCAGATCTCAGAAGCTAAGCAGGGTCAGCCCTGGTTAGTATTTGGATGGGAGACCACCAAGGAAGTCCAGGGTTGCTATACAGAGGAAGGCACTGGCAAACCACCTCTGTTAAGTCTCTTGCCATGAAACCCCCCCCCAAAAGGGGTCGCCATAAGTTGGCTGCGACTTGACGGCACTTTACACACACACAACTGTGGGAGGACAACATTTTATCTCTAATGTGTTTTAAAACTTTTGTATACCTTTGACCAAAGAATGGTACACTCCTTCTATCTGAGATGGTCGTCCTCTTCCACCGAGCGCACAGCTTTGGGAGGGACACGCATGGAGTGGTGAGGGAGGGAGGGGACACCTGCCTAGCCAGCCAGATCAGCCGAATCAACCCTGGCGATCAGTGGGGTGACAGATGTCGCAGCCAGATCGCCCTCACATCCTGTGTGCCTTCAGAAGCCAAAGATTTTAAAAAAATAATCTTTGGGGGTATATGAAACCGTTAAAAAATTCAATTTGCCTTCATAAGCCAAAATGGGTTAACTTGCCTGTGTGAAAGAGACCTAAGAGTCTCTTAGGTCTCTTTCACACAGCATCTTTCACATTAGCATTTTTACCACCTTGTCTGGAGCCATAACAATTTATTTATAATTCAGCTAATTGTGTAGGTAATCTGTATTTATAGATTCATTGATATTTATGGAGGCAGTGCTTTATAATACTGTAATAAGGTATGCAATGGATAGTACTGACAGTATAACGAACTGAAAAAAAGTCTAGTATTTCATTGAGCTTGTGTGTAAAATGCTGCTGTTGAGTATTTGGGAGATTTAACATATTCACATACTCATAGCATATTCACATATTCATCAGTTGATTGCTGCAGATTAATGTGTAAACTGCTTCCTTCAAAAAGCATTCTGTCTGAAATGATGGGAAATGAAAACTTGAAGATGTTTGATCTGAGAGAGATGATTCATATCTGTCAATCATTTCTTTATTTTGTTGCCATTAAATAATGAAGACAGCTCACTCTTGATTTGAACATTGTCCAGATAGCAAACCTCACAATGCCAATAAATATACATATAGACACCAAATAAATTACTCCAAACTGTCTTTTTTATTTACAGAACTGGAGAAGCATGCAACTGTCGCAGCAGATGTCACCATCCGTTGATTTGTTGTTACTACTGTTCTTTTGGTACTATTGTCTTTGTTCTATCTGGCTTTCTTCTGAGCAGTATATTGATGGTGGAGGACATTACCAGATATATACTGATATCAAAATGTCACTGGCATAGCCAGAATTTCATTTGGTGCTTTCTGCACAAAATCTCAAATTGCAATTATTGAATATGCCTTTGAAAGTGACTGGCTTCTTCCTAGAAGGTACTTGTCATTCATGTTACTGATAATCACAACCCAGTTGTCACAGTATAGGGACATGAACATTTGTTCTAATCAAAATCAAGTTGACCTTCCAGTTACTCTGATTAGCAGCATTGTTGAATGGCTATCCTCTTTTGTGCCTATCTATTGGAATATATAATTTGATTTAAGTGTCCTATGGCACATATGCTAATTACTCATGTGATAGCCATTCTGTACAATGCAAACAACAGGCATCAGATATCTGTGGTGACCATGGGGTGAACTGCCATGGCTTATTTATCTCTCAGTAAGAACATATATTGAATGACCCATTACAATAAATGAGGTAAAAATGTATTTTGTTTTCAATTTCTTTGCAATAAAATTTCTACATCCTTGCAAATGAACACTCTGTGGCATTTTTCCCCATCGTCTTATCAGCAAACACAACTAACGTTATAAATGTGTATGATAAATGGGGGGGGGAGATTAGAATAAAGTGTCCGTCGCCTTTGTCCTCCTTGCCTAGGCATGTTGATTTGTATCATTTAAAAGATTCTCACTTTCCTGAAATATATTCCTCTCCAATTCAGCCAGAGTTTAAATCCCACAATGTAAGTTAGAACAGTTTCTCAATGTCAACACTGAACTTTGGATTTATGAATTAGTAGTGAGATGCTCCTGGTTTTTTAGAGTGCTTTCAGTAGCGTAAAAAGGTAAAGGTCCCCTGGGCAAGCACCGGGTCATTCCTGACCCATGGGGTGACGTCACAACCTGACGTTTCCTAGGCAAAGTTTGTTTACGGGGTGGTTTGCCAGTGCCTTCCCCAGTCATCTTCCCTTTACCCCCAGCAAGCTGGGTACTCATTTTACTGACCTAAGAAGGATGGAAGGCTGAGTCAACCTTGAGCCGGCTACCTGAAACCAACTTCCGTCAGGATCGAACTCAGGTGGTGAGCAGAGCTTGGACTACAGTACTGCAGCTTACCACTCTGCGCCACAGGCAGAGGGGGATCTACTGTGAAACTAATGAAGCTTAAGCTTCAGGGCCCCTAATCCTGGAGGGGGGCCCTGAAGCTACTTTTTTTTTAAATGAGTGAATTACTCAATAAAATCGATGGAGTTTTTTACTGATACTCATAAGCCAATGGGTTGAAGTACTTAATATTGACCTTAGAATATGCTCTAATACCCATTTCACATGGCCTCAAAATGTCCCTGTAATTGGTCAAATTTCAAAAGTTTTTTGGGGGGTTGCAGCGCCCAAACCCCCAGCTGTAAGGGCTCTCTGAGCTCACCAGAATCTATTCATAGCCTACATTTTGGCAGCTGGATCCTCAAATCCTTCGCTGGTGCATGGCTTAATAGTTCTATAGTTTTATTTCATCACTGTATGGCCCATTTTCAAGGGCTCCACCCCACCACCCTGTCCTCCGCCATTTGGGCCTCGAGGTTCTTGCAAGGGCAGCAAACCCTTTGGGCCTTGTTGGATGTTGCCCTGTTGTTGCTGGTTGAGAAGGGGCTCCCCATAACAGTTCATGCTTCAGGGCCCCCAAAATGTAGGTCCCTCACTGGCCACAGGGCTCCTTTCAGTAGAGTAGCTGCAACTAATCTCCACATACTGTGGATCAGAGAAGAGGGCTTTCAGTTGTAAAGAAGGCCTTCCAAACAAGCTTGATCCCAGCACCTCTTTGTTTACCAGTGAAGTTGGATCTAATAGCAAGTACCACGTTTCTATGTCTATGAGTACCATGTTTCTTTGTCCACTGCTATACAATGGGCTGAAAGTTACCATGAAGTCTTCTTCTGAGAATTTAAAATGGATTTAGGACTACAGTAATACTCAATTCACCATGGAACTACAGATAAATGCCCTCCACATAGCAAGAGGTGATGTACATTTAAGTGATAATCAAAATAGCTCATCCCCAAATTGGACAACTTCAAGCTTATGCATGTGATAGAGCTGCCAAGCCCCTGCTGGGGGCAGGAGGGATCCCCCACCCCCGGCTCCCATTTCCCACTAACAATTCTGAAGAATGTGAGAGAAAATAATCTTTAAAAGATCGTCATTGGTCAATAATGTGATATCACTTCCAGAGAAAACTTGGAAGTGACATCAGTCCTTTTTAGGAATAGCCAGAAACTCTACGGTTTCATGATAGCTTTTCCAGCAGTTTCTGGCAAGAGGTGACATCACTTTTAGGTTTTCCCTGGAAGGGTCACCAACAGTTTCCCCTGCCCCCCCTCCCACTGGTTGCCAGGCTGTACCTGGAAACCCTAGCATATGAACCTCAGGTACACACTACCAATTTCTTCATGAACCTCCATGCAAACATGTACTAATTGTAACAAAAAAATTAAAAACCCACAGCTCCAGTTGGGGACTAAATTAGAACATTTGCACAGGGGACCTTTACCTTTAAGGTCAATATTAAGTACTTCAACCCACTGGCTTATGATTCTATCACTAAAATAGCCTTAGTTTAATAACAAACACTTTAAAAAAACTCACACAGATCGCTACTTACACAAAAACTCCAACCACCACCCCCGACAGAAAAGAGGAATAATCAAAACATTAATGGACCGTGCAAGACGGATCTGTGAACCACAGTTTCTCAAGGAAGAAACTAATCATCTAAATCACGCACTGCTAGCAAACGGCTACTCCAAGAATGAAATCAGAAGGGCCATTAAACCAAACAAAAATCAGAAAACTCAAGAAAAACAGTCTCCCATAGGAAAGGTATTCTTGCCATTTATTAAAGGAGTCACTGATAGGATGGAGAAACTTTTGAAAAAACATAACCTACAAACAGTGTTTAAACCCACCAAGAAAATACAACAAATGCAACGATCAGCAAAAGACAAAAGAGACCCCCTCACCTCTGCAGGAGTATATCGTATACCTTGCAGCTGTGGAGAAGTTTACATCGGGACCACAAAACGCAGCGTACAAACAAGGATAAAAGAACATGAAAGATACTGCAGACTTGGCCAACCTGAGAAATCAGCAGTGGCTGAACATGGACTGACCCAAACAGGACACAGGGTCTTATTCCAAGACACTGAAAGACTGGACAATTCTACCAACTATTTTGTCAGATTGCACAGAGAAGCCATTGAAATTCATAAACATCAGCACAACTTTAACAGAAAAGAGGAGAGTTTAAGAATGAATAAGGCTTGGCTTCCTGTCCTAAAAACCTCCAGACTAACAAAGGCAACATTCAACAACAGCCATGCAGATTAGCTTTGGACTTCACACATTAACAGATCACTTCAGGATACAATGGTTCCATATTAACATACCATACCCTCATTAGCACATTATCTTGATACTTACAGGACAATGATTAGCACATTACTTTTGCAGGACAATACTCAGCTCAAACCCAACCCCTTTCTGACTATATATTACTCTTCCTACACCCTTGACACTGAGAGACACTGTCCTTCAGTGTTACTACTCTGAAGATGCCTGCCACAGTTGCTGGCGAAATGTCAGGAAAGAAAATACCAAGACCACGGTTACACAGCCCGGATAACCTACAAGAACCAATCCATCAATTCTGTTGAAAAATTCACTCATTTTTTTTAAAAAAAAGTTGTTTCAGGGCCCTGAAGCTTAAGCTTCATTAGTTTCATAGTAGATCTGCCACTGCAGAGAAGTGGAGGGGACTGGGTCAAGCAGCTCAGCAGACAGAGCAGTAGCAGCAATGAGAAGGGACAGGAGGCAGAGCGGCAGGGAGGCCCCCCCTCCCGGTGAATGAAAGAGAAATGGGTAGGCAGAGTGGGAAGAGCATTGGGGAGGCGGGGAAGCTATGAGGAGCGGGGTGGATGGGGGAAAGAGTGAGCAGGCAGGCAGGCTAGCAGGCAAGCAGGCTGGGAGAGGGGTATGCAAGCGAGTCAGAATCCCTCTCCCTGCGAGTTTGCCTGTGAGAGGCATGCAGGAGCCCAATCTGAGAACATGTGTTGGTTCTGAGGGAGCTGAGGGTGAACTAGAGGAGGGAGGGAGGGAGGGATGGGATTCCCCCCCCCCCCCGTGAATCTCACGAGTCCCTGCCTGTCAATATTTCTGTCAATATGGCCCTATATGTGGATTCTTACATTCAGAGACTGGGACCATGGACAGACAAGGCAGCTCTTTCTACAAACCTAAGAAAGCCCAAGGTTGGCAGAAAAATCTGAAATTTAAAAAACTGGGTGGGTAAACCCCCCAAAATAACAGAAGCAGCACCTGTAGTTTTAAGAATCAAATGCCCTCAGTAGTAGTACTCCCAGCCATGGTTTCAGTCAATAAAATATAGGAGGAGGACCCTTTCCAGGCCTGTTTTGGCCTTTGAAGAAGGACTCATCAGGGCCAGGCATGTCAAAAACCACTGGTCAACTTGTATGTTGCTTGGGTGAGTCAGTTGCTACTGTTCAACAGGAGCCATCACATGAAAGCCAGTGTTGTGCAGTGGTTAGAGTTTCAGACTAGGATATGTTCGAATCCCTACTCTGCCACAGAAGCTTGTTGGGTGACCTTGGCCAGACACATACACCAAGCCTAACCTACCTCACAGGGTTATTGTGATCATAAGATGGAAGAAAAGTATGTAAGTTGCTTTGGGGCAGAGCCTGAGGAGAGCAGGGTTTGGGGAGGGGAGGGACTTCAATGCCATAGAGTCCAGTTCCCACAGCGGTCATTTTCTCCAGGTGAACTGATCTCTATCGACTGGAGATCAGTTGTAATAGCAGGAGATCTCCTGCTAGTACCTGGAGGTTGGCAACCCTAAGGACTGTTCTGAAAAATAGTGCCTGAAAAAACATTTCTCCAAGGAGGAGGCGGGGGAGGAAGAGGAAGAAGAAGGTTGGTTTTTATACCCCACTTCTCTCTACTGAAAGGAGTCACAAAGCAGTTTACAATCACCTTCCCTTACTCCCCCCCCCCAACAGGCACCTTGTGAGGTATGTGGGGCTAAGAGAGTCCTGTCATAGCCTACCCTGAGCAGTTTCTGGACTCCAACTTAATGACCTCTAAGGAAGAGCCTTAGGAGCCAGAAACATGGCTTGGAGGAAAGCGGGAAACTCTGGGAGACGCCTGCAGGGTAGATGTCTCTGGTCCATATGCTCCAGAACTTGCCCTGAGGAACCTGCCATGGGATCTCCTCCAGAACTCCCCCCTTGATCTAGGGTTGCCAACCTCCAGGTACTAGCTGGAGATCTCCTGCTACTACAACTGATCTCCAGCCGATGAAGATCAGTTCACCTAGAGAAAATGGCCACTTTGGCAATTGGACTGTATGGGATTGAAGTCCCTCCCCTTCTCAAACCCCACCTTCCTCAGGCTCCGCCCCAAAAACCTCCCACTGGTGACGAAGAGGGACCTGGCAACCCTATGTGGATCCCACAGTGGGAGCTCCTCTGTCAGAATTTCCCTCTATCCCCCAGGTCCTAACAACTAAGCACCCATCCAGGACTCGGTTCACAAACCCACCAGAATCTGCCTCCACCTAGCAGGAGTAGTGGAGGCAGAGGGCTTATGTCAGGATAACTCAGTGAAGAAGCAGTGCCAGGCTTGCAGCCTGCACTTCACCTCCTGGGACAGATCATGACGGATGCAATCCCTTTCAGGCTTCTGTCCCCAGTTAAGTCTGGCAAGATGAACCCCAGGTGCTGTTTCCAGAGGAGGTGGAGCTGCTCCAGTTTCTGGCTGCCAGTTCCCATTGATACTCCCAAGCCTTGCTACCTAAACCTGAGGGCACTACTCCAGAAGAAACATGACTGGGCCTGCCATGCAGAGTGTAGGACAAGTCCACTTCCCTCAGAATTAGATACTTGTTTTTCCACTGTCATCATTGCTGTGGCCTTCCCATCCTCCCTCCCCCCCAAAAAAATTTGTTTATGGGGGTTTCACTGCCGGACCAGGTTTCTAGTAGCTACTATTCATGACTAATGAATGCCATCTTGTTTTATTGTACTGTACTGAGAATGTAGTTTTAAAGTATGTTTTACTTATATTTTATGGTTATAATGTTGTGATCTGCTTTGAGCACAGCTTGCTGGGAATGAGGGCGGGCAATAAATAAATAAATAAATAAATAAATAAATAAATAAATAAATAAATGTGCACCTAACGACAATAGCAAAAGTCTCTGCGAATTCAGCAGTCTCAGTTTCCCCCTAACTTCAATGTTGTATGTGTTTGCCTTGGCTTTAAATCACTCACAACTCACTACAAAAGATTCAACATCATCAGCATTTTCACCTAAGTTCTTCAAAATTTCATAAAAACCACAAACCTTCTCACAAATCAACATAAGGCAGATGTGCCCTTTGTGCGGAAGTTGGTCCTTGAACCACAAAACCAACAACCTTGATTTACTAGGTTGATACTTGCACACATCTTATATGGGAGACATATACAGCCCAGCATAAAAACTTGAGATAATCTTACCAAATGTTGGTGTAATTGGTAATATATACAACCTATTACATGCCTGGTCTGTTTTACATTGCCTGTATATGCATATATATCTGTAAATGTGTGCGTGTTTTACATGGGTTTCAAACAGACCACTGAGGAAGGCAATATAGGCAGAAACGCGTTTGGTATGTGGTTATAGGTATCAACCGTAGGAAATGCCATTGTGCTGTTTTAACGTTTTTAAATAATTTTAATCTTGACATAGTGCTTTTAATACATTATATATTTTCATTATTTATATATATTGTTTCATCCCACCCAACCTTGGGTACCCAAATCCTTAACTGGAGGCCAGAGAAAAGGACATTGTGAGCTGTATGCCCAACACAGTTTTCTGCTCCTCCCCCCTTGCAAGCTCTTCACAAGATAAAAGCCAAAATCCCACACATTCACTGAATCACACTGACCTGGAAGACTCTAGCTGGGGCACTCCCCTACCTTCCCATGGAGCAAACACCAAACCCCCATGCATTCATAGGCTGCCCTGGTCCCTCTTCACCACCGGTGGGAGGTTTTGGGGACGGAGCCTGAGAAGGGCGGGGTTTGGGGAGGGGAGGGACTTCAATGCCATAGAGTCCAATTGCCATAGCGGTCATTTTCTCCAAGGTAACTGATCTCTATCGCCTGGAGATATGTTGTAATAGCAGGAGATCTCCAGCTGGTACCTGGAGACTGGCAACCCTATGCATTCACCAGGCTCACTCCAGCTGGCTTGCAGTGATGGCTCTCCCCAGATGAATAGCAAAAGGGCAGAATCACCACTATGGCCACTGGGGAAAGTCCTGGTGGTGCGATGGTCTGGAGGGGCCACCTTTCCCAAGCCTTCCACCTAAACCCAGCTGGCCCCAGTGACTTGTGCTGCTGCCCATGGACTCATCCAGCTGACTCCAAGTAGCTCATGTTAGTGGTTTCCCTACCTGGCTTCCATTTCCTGTGGAGCAGATGCTAAAGCACATGTGGTCTCCCAGCTCTAGCCAGCTCACTCAGCTTCATTTCCAGTGCCTGCATGTCACTTCTAGGCATTCCCTGATACCTTTTTAAGTATGGGCTTTTTGTAATTCAAGCAATTGCAACTCATGGACAAGAAAAAGAGGAGGAGGAGGAGGAGTTGATTTTTATATGCCGACTTTCTCTCCCACTTAAGAGAGATTCAAACCGGCTTCCCTTCCCTTCCCTCCCCACAACAGACACCCTATGAGGTGGGTGGGGCTGAGAGAGTGTGACTAGCCCAAGGTCACCTAGCTGGCTTCATGTGTAGGAGTGGGGCCACAAATCCAATTCACCAGATTAGCGTCCGCAGCTCATGTGGAGGAGTGGGAAATCCCGGTTCTCCAGATCAGAGCTCACCGCTCCAAACCACTGCTCTTAACCACTACACCACACTGGTTTATCGTATAGAGATTTGCTTTGTTTGGATGTTATGTGAATTAGTAGTCACCAGGGGAAGTGACTTTGGTGGTCTGTCCTGGTACTGGGATGATGCACCACAAAGTATCAGCTCGGGCTGTAACTCTGAATAGAGAGGCTTCGTTGTACTATTATGGTGAATAGCCATCGTTTGATGCTTTTCTCCTTCCTTTGTTTCTGTGTGTTATTCTGAGAATATTCATCTAGGGTTTGGGGGGAGGGGAAAATAAAGAAAATAATATGAACCATTTAATCTAAACATTTAGATGAACCCTTTGACAAAAGATTAATATTTCTGCACTTCCACTCTGGCCTACTTGAGTAGGCCCAGTCTGCAGAGTTGAATTACGACAACTGACGCTCTTCTGGGAATTAATTTAATCTTTGTAAACATTCTTGCCCTTGGCCTAGATAGCTCCCAGCTAGCCTGATCTCATGAGATCTCAGAAGCTAAGCAGCCCTGGCTAGTATTTGGATGGCAGACCTCCAAAGAATACCAGGGTTGTGATGCAGAGGCAAGCAATGGCAAACCCCCTCTGAGTGTGTCTTGCCTTGAAAATCCTATGGGGTCTCCATAAATCAGCTGTGACTTGATGGCTAAAAAAATGCTTAGGAAATATTTCAATATTGATATAATATAGTCCAGTAAATGTCAAAACAGTTGAGAAATGTAATGAATTCAAACATTTCCCTGTCGAGCAAGGTTTGCAACACAAAGAGATTTTCAGGGATATTCCCTTCTCTTGACTCCTTCCTGGTAATGAAAGTTCAAATCCCATATAATAATGTTACACGTATACATTTAGCAGTACAGTGAATCACTCCAAAACTGGCATGGATTGGGATACTCCTAGGGTTGCCAACCTCAATTATACTAGCTGGAGATCTGCTATTGCAACTGATCGCCAGCTGATAGAGATCAGTTCCCCTGGAGAACATGGTCGCTTTGGAGTCCCTCCCATCCCCAAACCCCGCCCTTCTCAGGCTCTGCCCCAAAAACCTCCCACCGGTGGTGAAGAGGGACCTGGCAACCTTAGATACTCCCCTTCAGTTTAGGATATTTGTATAGGGCAAGCATGGTTTCTTTCTATGTCTCTATTCGTGGTTTTCTAGATAAAGGAGGGAAAATAGCAAGTAACCTTTAGGTTGGCAACCCTAGTTATGAATGGACACTTCAACTGACCTAATAATTAAATATGGTCCAGGCTAGCCTGATCTTTTCAGATCTTGGAAGCTAAGCAGGGATGGCCCTACTTAGTACTTGGAGACCACCAAAGAGGTCCAGGGTTTCTGCACAGGGACAGGAAATGGCAAACCACCTCTGTTCATCTCTTGTCTAGAAAACCCTACATGGCTACCATAGCTGAGACTTCATGGCACTTTCCACCACCAATAATTAACTGGAGAAAAAAAGTGAAACTTCTGTTGCTTATCTGAGTGAGCTTGCTCTGAGCTAGCTCTTTGGTTCCCTTGCTTGGCCTGTCATAAATGAGTAGCCCCTGAGATTGCTTTGGGAAAGGACACATAAACAGACTACTTTGTCCCAGGGCCAGATCTACCTTTTTGAAGGGGGGCAAAAGTACAAGATGATGCCCCCATATAATATATACATATTTATATATATATACTTATATAATCAATGTATATAATCAACAACTCTTTTAAATGATAAACTAAATTACGTTGACCTCTATGAACTGTTAATGAATTATTACACTTTTACATTCTTTTATCTATCTATAATGTTTGAATATTCCCTCTAGGGCTGTTGAATTTACAAAAATTCGGTATAGTTCGGATTTGGCCGAATTCGGCCCGTTTAGATTCGGGATATGCCGAAGTCCGAACTCCCCCACTTCGGATCCGTTCAATTCGGCGGAATTCAAAGTTCAGAAAAAAAATTCAGCCGAATAAAGCCATTAAAAACACAATCGTGCCTTTCCGCGGCTCGGGGGGGGGCATTTTTGGGGTTAGAGGTCCCAAACTTTCAGCAGAGCTTCAAAGGACGTTTATTGAAAGACTCCCCAAGTTTTGTAAAGATTGGGTCAGGGGGGGCTGAGATATGGGCCCTGAAAGGGGTCCCCCCACCCTTAATGTGCATCTCTCAGCAGAGCTTGCCGCCCATGCACAAAGCTCCCAGCCCCGACAACAGTTTGCAAAGCAACTCAACCTTGTAAAACAACACCTTTGCAACAGGGAAAAACCAGAAGACACACAACTGAAACCTCCCCCCTCAAACCAGGGAGCGAGAGACTCGAGGGGGAACACACACCCCAGGCAGAACCGACGACAGCCCCCTTTGGCTTCCCCCCCACCCACAGAAACTGCTCCCTCCCCACACACATACAGACTCTGCTTTCCCCCACACACACACACATACACAGGAGAAAAATTATAGATTAAAGCCCCCAAAGGGGTCTTACTGTGGCTGTCTTCTGTTCCATCAGGAGGGGCTGGGGAGGACTTGTAATCCAAGATGATTCCAATTAGGCACGGGACGTTTTGCTCTGGAGAAGATGCACACAGGATCGGCTGATCCATTCATCCCAATAGGGGAAAGGGGAAAGCCCATATCTCGGGACCCCCTGACCCAATGTTCAAAAAACTTGGGTGGTCTCTTAAGAACACTGGTCTGAAACTCCGCTCAAAGTTTGGGATCTGCACCCCAAAAAATGCGCCCCCTGCAGCCACAGAAAGAGAAAAGGGGGGAGGCGATATTTCTGCCCCCACTGAACCCATCTTTACAAAACTTGGGTGGTATCTTAAGAATAACTGTCTGAAGCTATGCTAAAAGTTTGGGGGCTATATCCCCAAAAAAGCGCCCCCTGCAGCCACATAAATGGAAAAAGGGGGGAGGGAAAAGGGGGAGAGCCCATATCTCGAGACCCCCTGACCCAATGTTTACAAAACTTGGGGGGTATCTTAAGAAGCTTCATCTGAAGCTCCACTGAAAGTTTTGTGTCTGTACCCCCAAAAATACGCCCCCTGCAGCCACAGAAAGGAGCAAATGTGCACAAGCACCCCCCCACACACACACACGAGGATTTCGCTCTCTCTCTCTCTCTCCCTGGCCGGGCCGCACATCAGCTGATTCCTCCAGTACTCAATCCTGACTGATTGGCCAGAAGAAGACCCAGCTTGGCCACCGATTGGCCGGGGGAGGAGAATGCTGCTTACTGACGGTTATGCTGCTTACTGACGGCCCCGAATTTGCCGGATTTATTCGCAAACTCCCGAACTCGCTGAATTCGGCCCCCCCGGTTGCCCGCCAGTTTTGAGTTCGGTTCCTCCCGAACTAAAAACCACCGAATCAGGGGAAATTCGGCTGATTTTCAGTTCGGGCCGAACCGAATCAACAGCCCTAATTCCCTCAATCTCTATACACACATAAAAACCCAACCCAAGGAGAAAGTTTTTCAGACTAGCCTTTTCCTGAAGGTTTCTCTTAAAAAATACAGCACACATAATGTCATGGGAAACATCAAACACACCTCATGCTCCTTCACAGCCTGATAAAGCACAGCCCAAGAAAAGCTTTATCTGGTAATTATGCTGCTAGAAGCTAAAATGACTAAACTCAAGGCACTGTGCTGTAGTCACTCCTTGGAAAGACTCACTGAAAAGATAATAATGCTGGGAAACTTTGAAGACAGTAGGAAAAGAGGAAGACCCACCATGAGATGGATGGACCAAATAAAGGAAGCCATGGACCTCAGTTTGCGTGACCTGAGCAAGGCTGTTAATGAGAGGGTGTTTTGGAGATCATTGATTCCTAAGTCAGAAGCGACTTGATGGCACACAACACACATGAACAGGCCCTCCATTCTTGCTCCTCCCTTTCCCAAGGTGTAAAATCAGGCTCTTTGGGGACGGCCAAGCCTATCAGATGAAGGGACAGGTCTACTAGTGGCCTTTGGCAAAGCCAAGCACAGCACAGCTTCCAGTTTTAAAGTGGGGGGGGGAGAGAAGAGCCTGTCCTCTTCCCTTTCACCCCATTTGACTCCAGGCTGCTCCAAGGCTTACAGTGCTTCAGAAGAGCACAAGGCGAGGGAGGGGGGAAGAGGGAACATCAGGCATTCTAAATCATTAATGCTCACCAGCCCCCAAAACTCTTTTCCCCTTGTGAGTGTTTACAATGCGTCCTAAGCCCCCATCCCCACATCTCACATGCCCAAAAGCCTACCAAAGCCACTGGCAACACACAGTTCTTGAAAAGGGGGGCGGGAAGGCAAGGAATTGGAAGGTCCTGCAGGTAGAAGAGTGGAGAGTGCCTCAACCGGGGAAAGGAGGGAGATTAGCGAGGCCAGGAAAGATTACCTGGGGGTCTATGTCTCCCACTGCATAGAACTCGACATCTTTGAACATCTCCTCAGGAATCTTTAGCTCCCTCTCCTCTTCGCTCGCCATAGTCTCACTTGACTAACAGCTGCCGCTTCTGCCATAGCAAGGGCTGTGACTTCCCTCTGAGGCCTGGGGTCTCCCTCTCCCATCCCCCCTACCTCCTAGCAACAGCCGAATTGGGGGAATGGGACTCTCACACAGCAGAACGAGCCATCTCTTTTGTGCACTGGAGCCTCCCCCACCTCCTAGCAGCAGCCTAATTGGGGGAATGGGCGTACACGCTACAGAACAAGCCATCTTTTCCAGGCAATTGCGCCTCCCCAAACACCTGCCACCACCCCCTCTTTGCCCTCTGCCTAGGGCACCTGCCGCCCTCACCCCCTAGATCCCGCCCTGCTTTGTCCTCTATAAGAACTACCAACTCCACCTATTAATGACCTTTCCGAATTTGATGGCAAGGCCAATAAGGGATCATGCATATGTTCCAAAACAGCATTAAAGTAAATCTGTTCCACCAATATTTGCATTGCACTTGACACAATTGATTCTTATCTTTCCATTCCAACAAAAGAATACAGAACCAGGAAATGGAAATGGATTTTTAAAAGCTTAAAATAACAAAAATACAGCAGAGATTTACTGGGGGGAGATCTCATAGAGTACCTCCTTTATTCATTTATATTTAGGTAAAGGTATCGAATTGCATGGCACACCCCTTCACATCCTTGACACTATATATTGTGAGGAATGTTCCATTAGCTTTGCAGATAATATGGTGAAAATGGATTCCATGCTGAGTTTTACTTGGTTATTACTGTTGCATGGAGGATGTCTATATGCATCAGGTAATGTTAATCTGCCTATTGTCTTTTTCTTTCTTGTTCTCCTCTCTCTGTTGTTCATTGATGCACCCATGCATGCATGGAGGTTATTGTAAGTTGCTAGGTAAAACTAGAGAAAAATAGTTGCAAAAAATGTATTGAAAATAGTGAACATATTTAGGACTAAAACAAATGCCAAATATGCAGACAGTGCATGCACAGCTGATCCTGAATATGTCAATGCCCTGTCTGAAATAAAGTGTACAGAAGTCTATTTGACTTGCAGTACCATCCGAAGCTAAGTTACACTTTAGAAGGTTGTAACTCTACTTCAGATGGCACTGTGTAAGGTATAAACTGAAAAGATCTGGCAAAGATAATAATAAGCAAAGGCAAGGCAGCATTATGAAATTAAAGGATTTACAGAATTTCCCTTACATTGAGGTACCTGCCTTAGCACTGCCAGGATCCAAATAGCTACTTTAAGGGAATACTGTCTTTATTCAAAAGACTCCACTGCCATATAAATGACCTTTTGAAACTTTAGTGGTTTAGTGGTCCACTTTGTGTCATGGACAGCCTCATACTCTCTATGAAGAATCATATTCACAGCCTACTTGGGTTTGTGGATCAAGTGACAGTATTCTTTGGTTCTTGTCCTATATGGCTGAACTGCTTCAAGACCTAACAATTTCAGATATGCCTAGCTTATATAAAATAATACCTGGTTGACTTCTATAATATATAAATAATACCTGGTTGACTACCCTTATTGTTATGAAGAAGGGAGAAAGAGCCTGCCCAGCCAGCACCATGCCGTGCACCTTGGCCAAGTACCACAGTTGCCACATGGGGCAAGGCTGAGTGCCTCCATCTCTGTGTAGTGCAAGTGAGGCTAGGCTGAGCACATCATTTGTGGGGTGGGGGTGGGTGCATCCTTTGTCATGCCAGGTTGGGTAGGCCAGACCAGGCATGTCCTTCCTCACACTTCATGGATGAGGGCCACTAGCTCACAGTGGTGGCAGATTTTGCCCTATCGCTACTTTGGACCATGGTGGCCCCAACAGGGGGTAGAGGAATTGGCAGGGACAGCCTTCCAGACCGTAAGCCCACCCAGACTTTTCTCAGTGGCCAATCCACCCCTCCAAGGCTAATAAACTCAGTTGAAGCCCTCCAGTGGCCTCATATTAGCAAAAAAGTAAAACATTTTACTGTCTTCTTAAAACTAGCTTACATAAATTGAAAGGGAAGGTAGGTCAGGGAGTTTCTAAAGTAAGGTTAACATTGACCTATAGTTGAGAATATATTCATATCAAACAACTATTTTTTTAATTACAGTTTTCATGGGAGATGAAATCCCTGGTGATGTTTATTTCTTACCTTCAATAATTAAATAATTTTTAAATCAACTATTAAATACTGGTTTTTAATGGTGGCTTGTATTTTTATGTTTGAATATATACAAGATACAATGTTCTAAAGACTGTTTTGATAAATAATAATTTTATTTCATTCCCATTCCAGTCAGAGTTTCTCCCTCAATATTTGTGCCTTAATAATTTTGTCTGTACAGAAACAAAAGACAATTGTTTTTATTATATACGTCTTCCCACTTTGGGGCTTACCACACTATGTATTCCCAGTGATGTAATAAGAGTTTGAAAATGTTATAAAAAATACTGTTCGCACTTTGTTTGGCCCCTTTAGCTGTGAAGACATTTTCCAACCATTTATTAGCCGTCGCATCCAAAAACCCTTTAAAAGCGATGTATAGGTATTCTCCGATTTAGTGACGTTATTTTGGAGGTGCAACGTTTCGGAAATCCATGAATACCGTGCTGGAGGAGAAGAGTGTGGTAGGGAACCATGAGAAATGATTTATTGTTATAACATTTTCCAACTTTAAAAAATGCCCTAGAAGGCTGAGTGCGGTAACCCCCATACTCTTCAAAAGAAAATCAGTTGTTGAGAGCACAAACTATCACTTGTAAAAAAAAATGATCTTTTTACTGTTCGCAGATGTTCCATTGAGACTGGTCAATGGATCAAGCACATGTGAAGGTCGACTTGAAGTGTCTCACAGAGGAAATTGGGGGACAGTCTGTGATGATGCTTGGGATATAAACGATGCACATGTGGTATGCAGACAGCTTAAATGTGGACCAGCTCTCTCTGCAGAAGTCGGTGCCCATTTTGGCCAAGGCTCAGGCAATATTCTCATGGATGATGTCAATTGCACAGGGAATGAATTGGCTTTTGGGCAATGCTCACACCGTGGATGGGAAGTCCATAACTGTGGTCCTAGAGAAGCTGCTGGTGTTAGGTGCTCAGGTGCTCTTTTTTCTTTCTTTTTTATATATAAAGTTTTTCTATCCCTTTCAGTCTTGAAATCTCATTTAAATGATGAATTCAGATTATTATATCACATATCAAAATCAGCAGATTTTTTTACTGACTAATAGGAGCCCCATGGTGCACAGTGTTAAGCTGCAGTACTGTAGTCAAAAGCTCTGTTCACGACCTGAGTTCGATCCCGATGGAAGTCGGTTTCAAGGTTGACTCAATGGCTCAAGGTTGACTCAGCCTTCCATCCTTCCGAGGTCGGTGAAATGAGGACCCAGCTTGCTGGGGGTAAAGGGAAGATGACTGGGGAAGGCACTGGCAAACCACCTCGCAAACAAACTCTGCCTTGGAAACGTCGGGATGTGACATCACCCCATGGATCAGGAATGACCCGGTGCTTGCACAGGGGACCTTTACCTTTTTAATAGAAATTTAGGACTAATAGAAATTTTAGTTTCAATACAAGAAGATCAGACCATGATACTATTACTATTTTGTCAGTTCTATCCATTGAGGAAACACATATTATTATTATTATTATTATTATTATTATTATTATTATTATTATTATTATTATGGCTTTTAGGAAAAAACATGAATCGTTTTTTCTCTATGGCAAATGAAAGAGGTCCCAGGAGTTTTTCCCAATTTATATTTTAAAAAATAGGAACAACAGGGGTGCAATTTAATGCCTTCCATACATACACTGAAACTTCCCCTTTCCCAGCAGTCAGCCTTTGGTTACATCAAGGTCAAGAGAATATTGGCCATTATCTAGATTGTAATTGGCTTTACAGGCGAGTAGACTAGCAAGTGGCAATTCCTATGGTTTGTCCTCCCTCATTGGCAATTATGTGCTGAGGAAGAGAAGATTTCTGTGCTCAAAGCCACAACACTGAAGAGGTTAATTAAATTATATGTAGGAAAGACAGGTAAAGAAATGCCTGTACTGATTACTTATTCACTGATTAACTGGGTGGCTGAATACATTTATTCCAGCCAAACTATCATTGTAAGGGTTACATAAGCAATACAAACAGATGCTCCAAAGGGGATATCAATGTAACAGAAAAGGAGGAAATCAACATAAGCCCCTTTCAGTGGAGAGAATGAACGGGGTAGCTATTCTTATTATTTATGCCATTGGAAATGGGCTATAGAGAAACTAAGTGAAGCAGGGAAGAACAGGAGAAAACACATTTTAAAACATTGCTTTCAGGTTATTATTAGGGGCGTGTGCTAAGAAAAAAAAAGCATTATAATTTTGGATCTGGGATTTGTGTGTGGGGGATTTTTACTGTGATAGCTGGATTTCGGATAGAACATTACTGGGTCAGGTTTCAACCCCTGTGTGTAGTTTGGGGGGAGGGGTTCTGGATTATTGGGACCCTCTATTTTCAATTGGGGGGGTTAGAAGGTCTGTGGCAGCTGGTTTTAAAGATAATGGCATCGAATTTGCACAGCACATAGTCCTCCCCCAAGTTTCAAACGAATCAGACCAAGGGGTGCAATTCTACAGCCCCCTGAAAAAGCTGCCCCCAGGCATCCTACTTGCACCGGAAAAAAGGGTTCTGCGCCAACAAAGGAGGGGGGGACATCCTATGGGGGACATGGGGGGGTTGAAGTGGCTGTTTTTCAACCAAATTACACCAAAATAGCAGGAAAGCTAGCGCTACCAGTCCAGGAACCCATCACCCACCAAGTTACAAGTGAATTGGACCATGGAATCCAGTTCCACCAGTCTCTGAAAAAGTGCTCCCACTGTCCTACTTGCAGAGGGGAAAAGGGCTCCCCCTCCACAAAGGAGGGAGGGAAGGAGAGGGAGCCAGACAGACTCACAGCTCTGCCCAGCCTTGCGCCTGCCTTGTGCTGGCTGGGAGCTGTTTTCCCCAGGCCACAGCCTGGGAAATTTGGAGAATAATAATGGGGGGAAAAAAAATACTGCTACTGCTGATGGTAAGCCCCAAACACAAAAACACTACACACATTTTTCAGGGTGTGTGTGTGTGTTTAGTAATGCCTAAAAATCCTGGATTTGTGTAACCATTCTGGAAAATCATAATAATAACCTGAAAGGAGTGATTTGCATGTACATTTGGGAATTCTGGACTGCACACCCCTAGTTATTATAGTTGGAAATGAGGATTCAGACGCATCTTTACATGGGACTAAAGACAGGACATTGTGGCTGCTGAATATTGGCAGAGAACTGTGCAGCCTGACTGCTGTGAACTTGCATAGTTGAATTGGGACATTTATTTTTCTCAATATATAACAATATTATGTATGTATTATTTACAGGTAACACAGGACCGAAAGATTCTGGTAAGTTTATATTCTTAATTAGCTTACTATTTCAATAGTTACAGTCAGATCCCAACTAGGGACTATTCCTATATGGAAGGTAACTAGGGTTGCCAACTGCCAGGTAGTAGCACAAGATCTCCTGCTAATTCAACTGATCTCCAGCCAATAGAGATCAGATCACCTGGAGAAAAATGGCCACATTGGCAATTGAACTCTATGGCATTGAAGTCCCTCCTCTCCTCAAACCCCGCCCTCCTCAGGCTCCGCCCCCAAAACCTCCTGCCTGTGGCGAAGAGGGACCTGGCAACCCTAAAGGTAAGTGATCTTTTAAACAGATCAGATTATGATATAATAGGGTTGCCAGGTCCCTCTTCACCACCAGTGGAGGTTTTTGGGGGCAGAGCCTGAAGAGGGCAAGGTTTGGGGAGGGGAGGGACTTCAATGCCATAGAGTCCAATTGCCAAAGCAGCCATTTTCTCCAGGTGGCTTGGGGTAAAATGTTGTCCTGCCTAGCCAACAGCATCATTGGAAACAGTTCTGCTTCAGATTTAGTTTTATATTACCAAGGATCAAGATTAACAAATACCAGATATTTTTTCCGCTGAATTGCCCATTTTGAGAAAACAATGAAATATGTTTTGTAAGGATGTTCTGCCTCCCCCAGAAACTCCTTTGCGATTGGTTAACGGATCCAACAGATGTGAAGGTCGCCTTGAGGTATACCATGGCGGCCACTGGGGAACAGTTTGTGATGATTCCTGGGACATGATCGATGCACGGGTTGTATGCAGACAGTTGGGATGTGGACCAGCAGTGTCAGCACCTGGAAATGCCCGCTTTGGTCAAGGCACAAGCAATATTTCCCTGGATGAAGTTCAGTGCAGAGGAACTGAAGACTCTCTGCGTGACTGCAATCATGCGCCTTGGGGCACACATAACTGTGCTCATAGCGAAGATGCTGGTGTGGTGTGTACAGGTAATTCCTACAGTGCTGCAACTTTGTGAATTGAATGGCATTATGAGTCTTTCTGCAATTCGTTACAAAAGAGAGTACAAAATAGTCATGACAAATTTTCTTTGGCTCTTAGAGCCTGCCGAAAATTTAGGCGTCGGATTCATTTCATTCAACAGGTATTCCAACACTACGGCAACTTGTTGTGAACTGAATGTCATTGTGAGTCATTATGTGATTCTACATACATACATACATACATACATACATACATACATACATACATACTGTATATCTAACTGCAAACACAATTTTTTCATGTATAATATATTTTGATTTATTCAACATTACTTTAGGTTAGTAGGTGTGAGATTCACAAAATTCATAACGAAGTTCACTTTGGGTGAAATGTTGATCTCCGCCCTAGCCAACAGCACCATCAGGAATAGATTTAGTTTCAAATTACCATGGCTTCAAACACACACAAACACACACAGTGTGCCTAGGCCACTTTGAGAAAATCAAGAATCCTGTTTTGAAAGAAGATTTTCTTCTTTTATATTTCCCAAAAGAAATGCTGCGGCTAGTTAATGGAGCCAACAAATGCCAAGGTCGCCTTGAGGTATATCATACTGGCACATGGGGAACAGTCTGTGACGATGGCTGGGGCATGAGAGAAGCCCAGGTTGTATGCAAACAGCTTGGATGTGGACCAGCAGTGTCAGCACCTGGAAATGCCCCCTTTGGTCAAGGCACAGGCAATATTTCCCTGGATGAAGTTCAGTGCAGAGGAACTGAAGACTCTCTGCGTGACTGCAATCATGCGCCTTGGGGCACACACAACTGTGCTCATAGCGAAGATGCTGGTGTGGTGTGTACAGGTAATTCCTACAGAACTGCAACTTTGTGAATTGAATGGCATTATGAGTCTTTCTGCAGTTCGTTACAAAAGAGAGTACAGAATAGGTCATGACAAATTTTCTTTGGCTCTTAGAGCCTGCCGAAAATTTAGGCATCGGATTCATTTTTCACCCTTCAGGGCTCCACATTTTAATTAATCCATTTTGTACCCCAAAACCAATCCTAACTCCTTTCCACAGTTTATGATGTTGCATATACATTGCAGAGAACACATTATCTTAGACCAGGCATTGATTCCTGGGAAAGGGAATGAACATGCTTGTTTTACAATAGTGCCTGCCATCAGGCTTTTTTTTTTAATAAACACATAATTAAAAAAAATCTGCTACCAAATTAAAAGTGGCAGGGAATAAATGTAGTTGCAGAAGTCTTTATCTCCTGTCATAACCAATGTACAGTTTGTTACCAAAGAGAGTATAAGCTTACTCAACTACACACTGCAACTTCCATTTTTAATTAACATTGCCTCCATTCAGTTTTTTTTAAATGACCTCCCTTACTAACAGAGTTTAATGTCTCCTAATTTATCTTTCATCCTGCAAATATTTTTGATCATGTGCTCTCAGGATTAAAATCAGGACTTAGTATTTTCCAATGGGTATCTGACATAAATATCAGGTATGACACAAAACCATAAACCCAACTAAAGATAGGCATAATTTTGTTTTCATACTTAATATGTTTCATTTCATTCAACATTATTATGGTGCAGTTATCAGAAGCCCCCAGTTTCATACTGAAGTTGGCTTGGGGTAAAATGTTGTCCTGCCTAGCCAACAGCATCATTGGGAACAGTTCTGCTTCAGATTTAGTTTTATATTACCAAGGATCAAGATGAACAAATACCAGATATTTTTTCCGCTGAATTGCCCATTTTGAGAAAACAATGAAATATGTTTTGTAAGGATGTTCTGCCTCCCCCAGAAACTCCTTTGCGATTGGTTAACGGATCCAACAGATGTGAAGGTCGCCTTGAGGTATACCATGGCGGCCACTGGGGAACAGTTTGTGATGATTCCTGGGACATGACCGATGCACGGGTTGTATGCAGACAGTTGGGATGTGGACCAGCAGTGTCAGCACCTGGAAATGCCCGCTTTGGTCAAGGCACAAGCAATATTTCCCTGGATGAAGTTCAGTGCAGAGGAACTGAAGACTCTCTACGTGACTGCAATCATGCGCCTTGGGGCACACATAACTGTGCTCATAGCGAAGATGCTGGTGTGGTGTGTACAGGTAATTCCTACAGTGCTGCAACTTTGTGAATTGAATGGCATTATGAGTCTTTCTGCAATTCGTTACAAAAGAGAGTACAAAATAGTCATGACAAATTTTCTTTGGCTCTTAGAGCCTGCCGAAAATTTAGGCGTCGGATTCATTTCATTCAACAGGTATTCCAACACTACAGCAACTTGTTGTGAACTGACTGTCATTGTGAGTCTTTTTTACAGTCATGACAGTTAATATGGCAGGCCTAAGGATCTGAGCCCTGGGGGTGCTGGAATACCTGCCAAATTGGCTTGTGTTCTACTCACCAGTCACACGCAGTAGTAGATTTTTTAATTGTCTGCTTGGCTGTTTGTGCTTTGCTTGAGCCTACTTGGCAGGTCAATTTTTCATTGTCTTTCCTGAAGAATGTGTGTGTGTGTGTAAAGGGTTGTCCAGTCGCAGCCGACTTATGGCAATCCATCAGAGGATTCAAGGCAAGAGGCTAACAGAGGTGGTTTCCCATGGCCCCCCTCTGCACAGCAACCCTGGCATTCCTTGGTGGTCTCCCATCCAAATACTAACTAGGGCTGACCCTGCTTAGCTTCTGAGATCTGACAAGATTGGGCTAGGCTGGGCCCATCGAGGTCAGGGCTCCTTAGAGAACAGTGTGGTGCAATAGGCAGCTTGTTGTACATGCATGTTCTTACATAATCCAGTGAAGTTCTACTTTCCTCTGCCTGTCTCAACTCCATGCCAGTCCACAACCAATGGTTTATCTAAAAAGTGAACAAAATATACATTCCAATCATATATAAACAGACTATTCTTACAAATAAGCTTACCATTTGATTACCTTACCTTATTGACTGCAATGGCCACCAGTCTGCTTAGACTGGCAGCATTTTGTCCATGCAAAGACCAGTGAGAGTTGTGGTTCCCCTCCAGCTGAGCCGCCCATCAATAAATCAGCTCCTTGCTCACGACTGGTGATTATTTAAAAAGAAAATCACTCTCTACCTCAAAATGCACTTTTAAAATCAAGTACCCCAAACTTGCTCTAAGTCAGCAGTACAATCAAAGGTTCATGGAGTACTTCTTTCTATCTGAAGCTCTGACACTTTCTAGGCAGCCAGTTTCAAGTGTGCAAGGGCTGCTGAGACTGGCCTTCCTTCAAGTACTGTGTGTTGATTGGATGGTGGCCGAATTCTTCATGGCTGTATGTTACTTTTATTAATTATCTTTTTTTTTATTTTAGCAGGAACAGTAACTCCTCGTACATCACCTTCTGTTGTACCAACATCCAGTAAGTTATTGATCACTTTTATTTATTGAATTTGTTAAGCATTCAAAGAGTCCTAATCCTTAATGTGAGAGGGACTAGGTTCTACTATTTTACTGTCAGGTAGGGTTGCCAGCTCCAGGTTGGGAAATATCTGGAGATTTTTGGGGCGGAGCCTGAGGAGGGCAAGGTTTGGGGAGGGACTTCAATGCCATAGAGTCCAATTGCCAAAGCAGCCATTTTCTCCAGGTGAACTGATCTCTGTTGGCTGGAGATCAGTTGTAAGAGCAGGAGTTCTCCAGCTTGTACCTGGAGGCTGGCAACCCTATGATATAAGTACTTTTCAAAGTGGTTCACACATTGATAGAATACATAGATGGAGTATTACTATGGATATAGGGGACTCTGAAGAAGTTAGAATATTCTAGAAACCTGCATTGAAAATACTAGTGCCAGAAATTTTTACTTTATCATTATTGTTGTTTAATAAAAAACAATTCAATTGCATTTAATTTATAGCACATATGTACAACAAGAATCACAATTCTCTTATATGTTGCAATGTCCATATCCTATTAGAACAGTATGGTTACGTACATGTGCAAAGAAGATGTCACTGGATTCCATGAAATTTTAGATACATATTTTGGAATCCATTTCATGTATGGATTTGATTTGTCTTATGCATTGTTAAGAATGATTACTCTCAGAGACCATTATATAGAGTAAACTATTTATTGAATTACATTGTATCACATTGGAAGTATTTATTGACATTTAAGAATAATTCTTTAACACATTATTTAGCCATCTGTGCTGCATTGTTTCACTACCTGGAGGTTGGCAACCCTACTCTGTTCCTACAGGTTCTTATCACCCCAGTGTGTATGCGACTGTCAGTAGGAGGATGTAGGTTCCAAAGTCTTACTGATATGAATTAAGTGGTGTATTGAAAGGCACGACTCCATAACACACTACAAAAAAAAATTGAAAACTGAATCAGATGCAGGATACAGGAATAACTATGGCAAAGCGTGGATAAACTACTAGACTTTATAAAACACTTGAAACAAAAGGCTGCAAAAATGACAGCAATCTTAATGCATGTTTGCCAATCTAAACCTGTTAAATCATTAATTGCACCCCTACCACTCTTTTCCCCTTGTAGTTTTAGCTGTTTCCTAGCAAGCAAGCTGATGCAATTTCATAGCTTCCCAGCCAAGCATCCAGGAAGGTTGAAGAGACAGAACCGTCACAAGCTGGCGGGCCTCTCAGCCCTCAAGCTCCTAGCAGTTAGGAGGAGGGGAGGCCAGGATGAGGATATGTCTTTGGAGGCAGACCCTAAACAGAAAGGCTATTTCTGGCCTGAAAAGAAAAGCTGCTCAAAAAGTAAAGTTGCTACCAAACTTGCCTTCCTCCTAGACGTTTCTGCATTGCCCTCGGGCAGGGGCACTATGCATGGCACCCCACTCCTTAGAGGTAGCCACAGAGACATGACTTCATTTCCCCCTTATTCATTGTTTACTTTGGCACCCCATACCCATAACATCTTCCCAGTATCAAAAAACAACAGCGAGAGCTCTTCTTATCTGTCACAAGACTGGTCTTTTTTTTTTACATCAGAGTTGCAGGTATGCACCTGTGTCATAAGGACTTCCCAGCAATCAGCAGTGATTTCTGGGGACTTCCAATGGCGTGTCTAAGGCTAGGGTGCAAGGGAAAGTACTCCTGTAAAGCACAATTGTGCATGCAAACAGTTGGGGGGAATCTGTTCCCCTTTATGTGTGAGACCCAGTCCTGTTCTCATGTTATCTAGCAGTTGTTTATCTTAATTCAGTTGGCAAAGTTAATATTCCAGTTGACACACCAGTTTCTGGGCTCCTTCAACTGAATCCCGAATTTTCTCAAAGCCATTGGAGCAATCCCACGAAATGGGATCAAAAATCCAGCAATCCATACTTCTCCTCACCCCATAATATCATGTAGAGTCAATCACAATTGAAGTTGTATGGTGGGAGGGGACTTTAGTTGTAAAAATGCATTTGGCCCTACTCACCAAACAATAGTTTCCCTTCAATATTAAGAAGTGCTTTCCAAGTATTTTACAGCTACTTGCGGTTGGATGTTGCTCATGGAATACACAATAATCACCTGCTGCTGTATTGTTGCAGTCTAAAAAAGGTCACAGTTTCTAATGGCAATCTATGCAGGGTCTGAAATCCTTTTTGTTCAAAGATGGAGGCTGTAACTATGCCTAAAATGTACCAGATTAACATGCGGAGCTGCTGGTCTGTTCCCTAAAAGGAATCAGCATTGGCCAGGAACTAGATACACCCCAGCTCAGAGGCCACAGGGGCCATGACCATGCCGGTGTCCCCCGCAACAGTGGTGTCACACCCAGAGGATTTCATAGGGATGTGGCAGCTCAGCTATGATACAGCAGCACCTTCTGCCCTTTGGTCCAATTAGGGTGGGGGGGGCATTGCCACCCATAGGGCCTGGCACCACCATGCCAACATACCACTGGGTAGGGTAGGGCCAGGCACCATGGAAACCACTGGACCTTGGAATGTATCGCTGTCGCTCACCAGGCACAGGATTGATGTGGGGCAGCAAAAGGATGCCTGCATGGTATGAAGCCAATCCCGAGGATTGTGGTAGGCGACAGGGCTTGGACCATAGTGGACACCAAATGTGAACCACTGGGTATGGGAGGGCCCTAAAATGCAATCTATGTCTGTAACAAGTTCCCCCTCCACCCAGCCACTGGACAGGCCCACACCAGGATGTTAGTCTTTGTTTCCACCATCCCTACTAGGGATCACACATTGTCTCTGTCATAACACAATAGTACAGTTTGTTACCAAAGAGACTATAAGCTTACGTAACTACGTACAGCAACTTCCACTTTTAATTAACATTGCCTCCATTCAGTTATTTTTTTAAAAAATGACCTCTCTCACTAACAGAGTTTAATGTCGCCTAATTTATCTTACATCCTGAGTATATTTTTGATCATGTGCTCTCAGGATTAAAATCAGGATTTAGTTTTTCCCAATAGCTATCTGACATACATATCAGGTGCATCACAACCCCATAAATCTATCTAATGGTAAACAGAAATGTATTTTTTTTCATAGGTAACACGTTTTGTTTCATTCAACATTATTATGGTGCAGTTATCAGAAGCCCCCAATTTCATACTGAAGTTGCCTTGGGGTGAAATGTTGTTGTTCTGCCTAGCCAACAGCATCATTGAGAACAATTCTGCTTCAGATTTCGTTTAATATTACCAAGGGTCAAGATGAACAAATACCAGATATTTTTATGCTGAATTGTCTATTTTGAGAAAACAATGGAATGTTTTGTAAAAAGATTTTCTGCCTCCCCCCCCTCCGCACAGAAACTCCTTTGCGATTGGTTAATGGATCTAACAGATGTGAAGGTCGTCTTGAAGTATACCATGGTGGCAGATGGGGAACAGTTTGTGATGATTCCTGGGACATGAATGATGCACAGGTTGTATGCAAACAGTTGGGATGTGGACCAGCCATGTCAGCACCTGGAAATGCCCTCTTTGGTCAAGGCTCCGGCCCTATTTCCCTGGATGATGTCGAGTGCAATGGATCTGAAGGCTTTCTTGGTCAGTGCAATCACGAGCCTTGGGGCAGACACAACTGTGAGCATAGTGAAGATGCCGGGGTCATCTGCTCAGGTATTCCAACACTACGGCAACTTGTTGTGAACTGAATGTCATTGTGAGTCATTATGTGATTCTACATACATACATACATACATACATACATACATACATACATACTGTATATCTAACTGCAAACACAATTTTTTCATGTATAATATATTTTGATTTATTCAACATTACTTTAGAATAGTTAGTAGGTGTGAGATTCACAAAATTCATAATGAAGTTCACTTTGGGTGAAATGTTGATCTCCGCCCTAGCCAACAGCACCATCAGGAATAGATTTAGTTTCAAATTACCATGGCTTCAAACACACACAAACACACACAGTGTGCCTAGGCCACTTTGAGAAAATCAAGAATCCTGTTTTGAAAGAAGATTTTCTTCTTTTATATTTCCCAAAAGAAATGCTGCGGCTAGTTAATGGAGCCAACAAATGCCAAGGTCGCCTTGAGGTATATCATACTGGCACATGGGGAACAGTCTGTGACGATGGCTGGGGCATGAGAGAAGCCCAGGTTGTATGCAAACAGCTTGGATGTGGACCAGCAGTGTCAGCACCTGGAAATGCCCCCTTTGGTCAAGGCACAGGCAATATTTCCCTGGATGAAGTTCAGTGCAGAGGAACTGAAGACTCTCTGCGTGACTGCAATCATGCGCCTTGGGGCACACACAACTGTGCTCATAGCGAAGATGCTGGTGTGGTGTGTACAGGTAATTCCTACAGAACTGCAACTTTGTGAATTGAATGGCATTATGAGTCTTTCTGCAGTTCGTTACAAAAGAGAGTACAGAATAGGTCATGACAAATTTTCTTTGGCTCTTAGAGCCTGCCGAAAATTTAGGCATCGGATTCATTTTTCACCCTTCAGGGCTCCACATTTTAATTAATCCAGTTTGTACCCCAAAACCAATCCTAACTCCTTTCCACAGTTTATGATGTTGCATATACATTGCAGAGAACACATTATCTTAGACCAGGCATTGATTCCTGGGAAAGGGAATGAACATGCTTGTTTTACAATAGTGCCTGCCATCAGGCTTTTTTTTTTAATAAACACATAATTAAAAAAAATCTGCTACCAAATTAAAAGTGGCAGGGAATAAATGTAGTTGCAGAAGTCTTTATCTCCTGTCATAACCAATGTACAGTTTGTTACCAAAGAGAGTATAAGCTTACTCAACTACACACTGCAACTTCCATTTTTAATTAACATTGCCTCCATTCAGTTTTTTTTAAATGACCTCCCTTACTAACAGAGTTTAATGTCTCCTAATTTATCTTTCATCCTGCAAATATTTTTGATCATGTGCTCTCAGGATTAAAATCAGGACTTAGTATTTTCCAATGGGTATCTGACATAAATATCAGGTATGACACAAAACCATAAACCCAACTAAAGATAGGCATAATTTTGTTTTCATACTTAATATGTTTCATTTCATTCAACATTATTATGGTGCAGTTATCAGAAGCCCCCAGTTTCATACTGAAGTTGGCTTGGGGTAAAATGTTGTCCTGCCTAGCCAACAGCATCATTGGGAACAGTTCTGCTTCAGATTTAGTTTTATATTACCAAGGATCAAGATGAACAAATACCAGATATTTTTTCCGCTGAATTGCCCATTTTGAGAAAACAATGAAATATGTTTTGTAAGGATGTTCTGCCTCCCCCAGAAACTCCTTTGCGATTGGTTAACGGATCCAACAGATGTGAAGGTCGCCTTGAGGTATACCATGGCGGCCACTGGGGAACAGTTTGTGATGATTCCTGGGACATGACCGATGCACGGGTTGTATGCAGACAGTTGGGATGTGGACCAGCAGTGTCAGCACCTGGAAATGCCCGCTTTGGTCAAGGCACAGGCAATATTTCCCTGGATGAAGTTCAGTGCAGAGGAACTGAAGACTCTCTGCGTGACTGCAATCATGCGCCTTGGGGCACACATAACTGTGCTCATAGCGAAGATGCTGGTGTGGTGTGTACAGGTAATTCCTACAGTGCTGCAACTTTGTGAATTGAATGGCATTATGAGTCTTTCTGCAATTCGTTACAAAAGAGAGTACAAAATAGTCATGACAAATTTTCTTTGGCTCTTAGAGCCTGCCGAAAATTTAGGCGTCGGATTCATTTCATTCAACAGGTATTCCAACACTACAGCAACTTGTTGTGAACTGACTGTCATTGTGAGTCTTTTTTACAGTCATGACAGTTAATATGGCAGGCCTAAGGATCTGAGCCCTGGGGGTGCTGGAATACCTGCCAAATTGGCTTGTGTTCTACTCACCAGTCACACGCAGTAGTAGATTTTTTAATTGTCTGCTTGGCTGTTTGTGCTTTGCTTGAGCCTACTTGGCAGGTCAATTTTTCATTGTCTTTCCTGAAGAATGTGTGTGTGTGTGTAAAGGGTTGTCCAGTCGCAGCCGATTTATGGCAATCCATCAGAGGATTCAAGGCAAGAGGCTAACAGAGGTGGTTTCCCATGGCCCCCCTCTGCACAGCAACCCTGGCATTCCTTGGTGGTCTCCCATCCAAATACTAACTAGGGCTGACCCTGCTTAGCTTCTGAGATCTGACAAGATTGGGCTAGGCTGGGCCCATCGAGGTCAGGGCTCCTTAGAGAACAGTGTGGTGCAATAGGCAGCTTGTTGTACATGCATGTTCTTACATAATCCAGTGAAGTTCTACTTTCCTCTGCCTGTCTCAACTCCATGCCAGTCCACAACCAATGGTTTATCTAAAAAGTGAACAAAATATACATTCCAATCATATATAAACAGACTATTCTTACAAATAAGCTTACCATTTGATTACCTTACCTTATTGACTGCAATGGCCACCAGTCTGCTTAGACTGGCAGCATTTTGTCCATGCAAAGACCAGTGAGAGTTGTGGTTCCCCTCCAGCTGAGCCGCCCATCAATAAATCAGCTCCTTGCTCACGACTGGTGATTATTTAAAAAGAAAATCACTCTCTACCTCAAAATGCACTTTTAAAATCAAGTACCCCAAACTTGCTCTAAGTCAGCAGTACAATCAAAGGTTCATGGAGTACTTCTTTCTATCTGAAGCTCTGACACTTTCTAGGCAGCCAGTTTCAAGTGTGCAAGGGCTGCTGAGACTGGCCTTCCTTCAAGTACTGTGTGTTGATTGGATGGTGGCCGAATTCTTCATGGCTGTATGTTACTTTTATTAATTATCTTTTTTTTTATTTTAGCAGGAACAGTAACTCCTCGTACATCACCTTCTGTTGTACCAACATCCAGTAAGTTATTGATCATTTTTATTTATTGAATTTGTTAAGCATTCAAACAGTCCTAATCCTTAATGTGAGAGGGACTAGGTTCTACTATTTTACTGTCAGGTAGGGTTGCCAGCTCCAGGTTGGGAAATATCTGGAGATTTTTGGGGCGGAGCCTGAGGAGGGCAAGGTTTGGGGAGGGAAGGGACTTCAACGCCGTAGAGTCCAATTGCTAAAGCAGCCATTTTCTCCAGGTGAATTGATCTCCATCGGCTGAAGATCATGTGTAATAGCAGGAGATCTTCAGCTAGTACCTGGAGGTTGGCAACTCTACACCAGCACCAGGAAGAACAGTAGAGAGTAGACTGGCACAGCGGTTAGCAGAGTGCCTTCTCACCTTTGCCAAAAGCAGCTAATCCACAGCAGCCAGGAAGTGCTTCATTACAAAACTTTAAAAGGGTGTTTAAAAAGAAAAGATTGCAAGCATTGTCTGTGGTATGGTTAAATTTTAAAATTTCATTTCACAAAGGCTTTTGTTTAATGCTTTGAATAGCACAGTGGTCTTTAAATATGATAAAATTGTATATTGCACAAATTTAATTTTGCTGTGCTTTATAATTAGAAATAGCAAGCAAACTACAACAGCCAGATCAGTGTGCTGCAATGGACTTTTTCAACATTCTAATGTGATACTTCCCCCCTTTATATATCAGAGTAGGGTTGCCAGGTCCCTCTTCACCACCGGTGGGAGGTTTTGGGGGCAGAGCCTGAGGAAGGTGGGGTTTGGGGAGGGAAGGGACTTCGGTGTCATAGAGTCCAATTGGCAAAGTGGCCATTTTCTCCAGGTGAACTGATCTCTTTTGGCTGGAGATCAGTTGTAATAGGAGATCTCCAGCTAGTACCTTGAAGTTGGCAACCCTACATTAGAGTGCTCCAACAAAGCACCAAGAACTGTTTGACTGTTGCCCTTTGGTTTATGGCTGAACACACCCAAGCTAAATACTAAAGGAACAGAAGCTCAGTCCAAATTTTCTTCACTTGGCAAAATGACATTTGCAACTTTTCTCCCTCTCTCTGTCTTGGCCTATTTTTCAACTAAGGAAACAGACACAGTCCTTTATGAAATGAAAATTAAAAAGTACAAAGTACTAGAAAACCTATACGTAAACTAGTTACATTGTGTAGAGCAAACATAAATGAAATATACAAAGTCACCTTTAGCAATGATGTAAATATAATGCATGTAGAATAATAACCTGTTTCAATCAAATCTTCTTCACAATACAGCAATGGCATAAGAAATCAACAGTCATAATTGTCATGAAGAAACAACTTGGATCACAGTGTTGCATATTGAACTGCCTGCAATAAAGCAGCTGCCTCATATGTGATTCAATGAAGAAGAAAGGTCTCAGTTCTCCACTGCTTCTATAGTAACGATCCCCAGTGTGGCAGCCATGAGTGCTGTGGCACACACAATGCATTTCCAGGCATTTGCTCATGGCTACACTAGGCCTTTTTATTTTTTGAAGAAGAAGAATGAAATGTCCCTGCCTTTTATGCAGGGACATTTCCCTGCGGTCACCCCCACCAACTGCTTTGGGACTTCCTTTTGATTATGTCGCCTCACTTTCCCCCTGTGTTTTGCCTGCATTTTGCAGATGCTGCTTTAGCCATAGGGTTGCCAGGTACCTCTTTGCCACCGGCGGGATGTTTTTGGGGTGGAGCCTGAGGAGGGCGGGGTTTGGGGAGGGGAGGGACTTCAATGCCATAGGGCCCAATTGCCAAAACGGCCATTTCCTCCAGGTGAACTGATCTCGGTGTGCTGGAGATCAGTAGTAATAGCAGGAGATCTCCAGCTAGTACCTTGAGGTTAGCAACCCTATTTAGCCAGAATCTTGAAAATGCAGGCAAAGCAAGGGGAGAGAGCAAGGCGATCTCTAACAGTTGCAAAACGCACGAATAATCAAAAGGAAGCCCCTGGCCAGGCCCTTATGTCCTTGGGAAGGGGCGGGGCCCATGGGGTGGAAGGGGGAGGAGAAAGTTGGGACTTCCCCTATATAAGGGAAGCAGTGGCAATGGCTGGGGGGGAAGAGGGCAGTCTCGGCCGTCCACAGGAGAGAGATGGATGGTCAGACCAAGGTTGCGGGGGACGCAGAGGAGTGCTGTTAAACTCCTACCTCCCTATCCTGAGGCCAAGGCCAAGCTCCCCCGAGGGACTCCCACCCCCCTCCGGCAGCAGAGAAAGCAGAAGGAAGAGTGTGGGGAGCAAAGGGGGGGACAAAGGCCTGGCACCCCCAGCATGGACCCGCCTTATATCGGCCCCAACCTCTGTGGAACCCCAGGGGGTCAATTTAGAGCACCACAAACTGTGTTGTGCATTGTGATCCTACTAGTTATGTTTGAGACTGAGCAACATACCTTGGATAAAAAGCAGTCAGCTGGAGCAACTGAGACCTTTTTAGCCTGAGTGCTAAACAAAATACCTGCCTCTGAATATGGTGTGCAAAGAAGAAAGGAAGAGATGAGGAGGGCGGTACTCAGCCAAGCACATTGGGAGTAAGCCTAGCCTGCTTATTGATGCTGGAGCCTCAGAAACTATGTGGCTATGGGAGACGTTTACAGGTTTTGGCCTTGCCCATTGCCTCTCCCCATACCACCAGCAAAACAGGACCTCACCTATGTTTTTGGGCCAGAAGCTCATCACACTAAGCAAAATGAGCTGGTATTGCCTACTTATTTTATATGCATTCAATATCCATATCTTGCTTTTGTGGAATATTAATCTTCCTTTTAATATATATCTTTATACATATAAGTAATGCTTTCTTATGCTTTGGAATTTTTTTCATTTAGGGCCTATTTGACAACATAAAGCATTATTTTCAATTACGGATTTTTGTTTTTTTGTATTTCCCAAAGGACCGTACTTGCGGCTAGTTAATGGAACCCACCAGTGTGAAGGTCGCCTTGAAGTATATCATGATGGCATGTGGGGAACAGTTTGTGATGATGGCTGGGCTGTGAATGATGCAAAGGTTGTATGCAGACAGCTTGGATGTGGACCCGCAATCTCAGCACCTGGAAGTGCCTTCTTTGGTCGGGGCTCAGACAGTATTTCCCTGGATAATGTTCAGTGTGTTGGGACTGAAAGCTCCCTGGATCAGTGCAGTCATGCCCCTTGGGGCACCCACAACTGTGTTCACAGCGAAGATGCTGGTGTCATTTGTGAAGGTATCAACACACTGCAGGCACTTCATTTCTGACAAAGTACATTATGAGTCTTTATACAGTTCATCGTAACAGATAATATAGAAAACCTAGGGAATTACATGCCCTGACCTGATGGCCCAGGCTAGCCTGATCTCGTCAGATCTCAGAAGCTAAGCAGGGTCAGCCCTGGCTAGTATTTGGATGGGGGACCACCAAGGAAGTCCAGGGTTGCTATGCAGAGGAAGGCACTGTCAAACCACCTCTGTTAGTCTCTTGCCATGAAAACCCCAAAAAGGGTTCGCCATAAGTCGGCTATGAGTTGACGGCCCTTCACACACACACACGCACACACACACACACACACACACACAGAATTACATACAGCTTTCTGCACTTTTAATGAACATGGTCTGTTTGCATTAAGTTACAGAAAGTTAACTTCCCTTTCAATTAGAGTTTTGTTACTGTCAATTTATCTAAAATCTACCACAATTTTTGGGTCATCAACTCTCATGGGTGTGGAAATCAGAATTCAGTTTTTTTTCCATACGAAAGGCTGGAGATATAAACATGAGTTTATCTCAGATTGCCATTTTTGGTGCCCATCTGTCTAAATGCATATCATCTATAAACTAATAGCAAGGTCAGCCAAATCAGAGGATACTTAAATCCAGTGATTGGAGCTGTGAATGGGCAAGATGGATCTTTCTACAAACCTGAAAAATGTCCCAGGTTTGCAGAAAAAAGTGAAATCTTTAAAAAAAAAAATTAAGAAACAGATTCCCTCAATGGCAGTTGCTAGGCAACCACAGCAGTTTCTGTCAGTAAAAGACAGGGTGAGGAACATGGCCCTTTTCAGGTCTGTTTTAATCTTTTACAGAGGACTCAGAAGTGACAGGCCTGGGGGGAATTCCTAAAGATTTTAGGGTGGAGTTTAGGGAAGGCAGGGTTGGGGGAAAGGAGAGGGCTCAGCCAGATATAACTCCATAGAGTCCACCCTCCAAAGCAGCCATTTTCTTCAGGGGACAGCTCTCTGTCATCTGGAGTTCAGTTATAATTCTGGGAGATCCCCAAATTGCATGACTCAACTAGGCCTGGCTGTCTGCCACCCTACAAAAGTCAGTGTAGTGTAGCAGTTAGAGCTTCAGAGTGGGGTCTCTGTCTCCACTGTGAAGGAAAGTGGGGTGTAAATGAAGTAAATCAATAATAAATATAGCTGAGGATGGGAGGCAGATAAAAGGTAGGTTGGTGAATGGCTAAGAAGGAGAGAATGAGGCAGGAAAAGGGAAGAGGGTATGGGGGCTGCCAGAAGAAGGGAAAGAGGAAATAGTGTAGGGATTGAGATACAGGGGGATATGAGGTGCCCCCCACAACTCCTTGAGGGTTCCCTACCATGCAAGTTGGCCTGGCCCAGTAGCCAGCACCACATAACTGGGCTACAGTTTTCCTAGGCTGCCAGGGAGAGGGGGGAGGGAAAGCTGAATCCAGAGGGGCAGATCAAGGTAGATTAGCTGTTGGGTTGGAAGGATATAGGGTTGCCAACTCCAGGTTGGGAAATTCCTGGAGATTTGGGGGTGGGGCTTGGGGAGGGTGGAGTTTGAGAAGAGGAGGAACCTCAGAGGGGTATAATGCCATAGACTCCACCCTCCATAGCAGCCATTTCTTCTAGGGGAAATAGGGTTGCCAACCTCCAGGTGGGGGTCACCCAAAATTACAACTGCTCTCCAGATGACAGAGATCTGTTCCCCTGGAGGAAATGGCTGCTTTGGAGGGTGGACTATATGGCATTATACCCAGCTGAAATCACTTCCTTCCCCAAACATTGCTCTTCCTAGGTTCCAACCCCCCCCCCCAAATCTCCAGGAGTTTCCCAACTTGGAGCTGGCAATCCTAAGGGGAACTTATCACTCTAATTGGGAGATCCATTGTGATTCCAAGAGATCCCCAGTTTGGCAACTCTAGAAGGAGAGAAGGAACCAGGAAAAGGGAGAGGCTATGGGGACTTTCAGGAAAGGGAAAGAAGAAATGATGGGGGAGGGGGAAATGAGATGCCTCTTGCAAGTCCTTGCCGGTTCCCACTTGTCTAATATATTTTATGTGGCTCACCATTACTTTGGTCCAGTTAGTATTTTGGGGAGCACCCAGATTCAAACTGTGGTTTGATGTCAGCTCTAGCAACAGCACTGCTGGAAATTGGTTTGAGGTCTAATTTCACACTTCCAAGGATCAAGACAAACAAATGCAACTCTTTGACCAGGCCACTTTGAGTAAATGATGAATCATGTTTTGAAAGAACTTTTTCTGTGTTTGTGTTTGCAAAAGGAACTCCCTCAATAGTGCGACTAACTAATGGAACCAACAGATGCCAAGGTCGTGTTGAAATATATCATGAAGGCAGCTGGGGAACCGTTTGTGATGATCACTGGAATATTATCAATGCACAGGTTGTATGCAAGGAACTTGGATGTGGACCGGCGCAATCAGCACCTGGAGAAGCCCATTTTGGTCAAGGTTTAGGCCGCATTACCCTGGATGATGTTCAGTGCAAGGGAAGTGAATCTTCCTTGTCTCGGTGCCCTCATGCATCTTGGGGCACACATAACTGTGGTCATCATGAAGATGCCAGTGTCATCTGCTCAGGTATGCCTCCACAACACTAATTTCCCATTTAACTTGAATTATATTTTTTTAATTTTTATTGCTCACTTCAAGAATGTTACTAAGGAAGAATAAAAGCAAATACATATCACAAGATACAATTTAATTTGCATTACAAATCAAATGCCACAGCTGAGTCCTTGAAGTGCTCTCTTGGGAATAATTACGGAGTACCTAACTCAAATATCTGTTGTAATGTCCCATTTTTATGCATAGATTCTGAGGGAAATTTGTTGTAAAATGTCAC
This sequence comes from Euleptes europaea, assembly GCF_029931775.1. Taxonomy (NCBI): domain Eukaryota; kingdom Metazoa; phylum Chordata; class Lepidosauria; order Squamata; family Sphaerodactylidae; genus Euleptes; species Euleptes europaea. Next base: position 69,004,516 of record NC_079316.1, read on the forward strand.
CATCTTTACCATTTATATTTCTTAACTTTAATTTTAATGCAGTATGAAGTGCTAATAAGGAGCCCGTGGCGCAGAGTGGTAAGCTGCAGTACAGCAGTCCAAGCTCTGCTCATGATCTGAGTTTGATCCCGACAGAAGTTGGTTTCAGGTAGCCGGCTCAAGGTTGACTCAGCCTTCCATCCTTCCAAGGTCGGTAAAATGAGGACCCAGCTTGCTGGGAGTAAAGTGTAGACGACTGGGGAAGGCACTTGGAAACCACTGCGTAAACAAAGTCTGCCTAGTAAATGTTGAGATGTGACATCACCCCATGCGTCAGGAATGACCCGGTGCTTGCACAGGGGACCTTTACCTTTTTTATTTATGAAGTTCTAATCATCATGAATAATCAAATTTTGGTATCTATATTGACTGAATTTATGGTATAGAGACATTACCTTCCATCTAATGCTGTTAGGGAACTGGTAGTGTAAGAACATGCCCAAAGAATACATGAACTTAGTTAAGTCTAGTATAATGCAATCCCAAACAGAGTTGCTCTCTTCTAAGAAAATTGACTTCAGTGGACTTAGAAGACTGTATCTCTGTTTAGGATTGTGCTGTTACAGACTGCTAAGCAACTCCTTTTAGTTGATCTTCATATTAAAATTGTTGTTAACCATTCATCATCCTGTTAGTCTTATCTGTAGATCAAGGAATATTACAGAAAACCTGTATTCTTATTGAACAGCTTGATGCATATGAATGCGCTTTTTCTCATGTTTTTGAAACTTTTTATCCTTAGACAGACATTCATTTTAGTGCCAATTTTTTAAACTCAAAATAATTTGTAGAATTATTAAAGAGATATTCCACCCAAAATTAATTTTGAAATTAAGTTCATATGAAATGCTGAGGTCAAATTTAACCAATACTATCAAGGGAATGATTTAGCATCAATAGGCAAGTTTAATGAGCTTTATCTTGACCAGTTCAACGAAATGAAGTATTTAAAAAAAAAAATTTCCAATGCAGCTTCCTTAAGACTAGTCAATGGAAACAACAGATGTGAAGGTCGTGTTGAAATATACCATAATAGCACATGGGGAACAGTCTGTGATGATAACTGGGACATGAAGGATGCACAAGTGGTATGCCAACAGCTTGGATGTGGAATGGCAAAATCAGCACCTGGAAATGCCCGTTTTGGTCAAGGCACAGGCAATATTAGTTTGGATGATGTTCATTGCAAGGGAAATGAGGCCTTCTTGACTCAGTGCCCTCACGCACATTGGGGCAGACATAACTGTGGTCATCATGAAGATGCCGGCGTCATCTGCTCAGGTATGTCTAGACAAATATAACTCACCTTCTAATCAAATAAACTTTCTAAAGTTTTGGAGACAACTTTGGTAAAGTTATTTTAGAATGGCAGTAGCCAAGATCTACTAATGGGCAAAGTATTATAAAATGTTAATGACCCTCATAACTACTGTATATCATGATGGGAGACTGGGAACTATCTGTAATGATATTTTGGATATGGAAGATACATTGTGTGTAGTGAGCTTGGATGTCAAGTGCCTGCATTAGAGCTAGAAAGTGCCTGCTTTGGCTAACCATAAGGCAATATTTCAGTTTGTGACACAGGCAATTTAATTTCCCATTGGAGTGGAAGGAACTTTTTAGCCTTCACATCATAAATTTAAATCTTCAAGTTGATAAAAACTAGTGTGGGGAAAGAGAGCACTTTATAAAGCCTCTGTATCATGACAGGATAGCTAGGTTTGGAAGCTTCCGGGAGATTGTTCAAGAATATCAGGGATCCCACAGCTGTTGTTTCTTAACATGGCTCTGGAGTTCCCCCCACAGTTTCCTGAAACCTGATAAAGCACCGTTGGGAGAGGTTTGCTTTATTTGAGCTGTCATTGGTTTCCCTGCCTTGGACAAAACAGCGCATTCTGTGGAGAGTGTGTATTACATTAGAAGGTGTGGAAAATATGTAGGTATATGCATAGAAGGTGCACGTGGAGATTCCATTTAATTGATAATACATATGATCAATGTGAGCAATGCATGTTGTTTTTTGAGTACTCGGGAATTTAGGGTAGTCTTTGTCATGACTTGGGACATGAATGAAAAGTCACATGCAGAGTCCTTTGGATGTCAAGAGGTACTTTCACTATCTGGAGATTCCTTCTTTGGCCAAGGCTCTGGAATTTCAATCGGACTTAGATGGGTATAACTCTGCTCAGGATGGCACTGTAAATTGCTAATATAAAGCTTGTGTGAGAATCTTCTATATTTGCCCAGACATTTTTTCTGTATTCTTTTATTTGTATTCATCCTTTTCTTCTTCATATACAATTAGGTACTCAAGTACAAAATAAGGTGTGAATTCTTGGGTGCATCTGATCCTTTTCTCACCCTCTGATCATCATCATCATCCCATGTCCTTCTGATCATGGATATATCTGAACCTATTATACCTGCGAAAATCGTCAGCTCCTTTTTGGAAGAACGAAACTTTGCACTTAATAGGCAACTTCTCTAATAACCACACTGTACTAAGCTCTGAATGTGTTGATTATGTAGTTGATTATCTTTAAATAAAGGCCTTGCAGAATTAGACATTGCAGTTCTCTATAGTGTGAGAGGATTTTCTGTTTCATATTGATAGCTGTAGCTTGCAGCGGCATTGTCAGGACCAGGCGTTTACCCCTAGCATCCCTCAAAAGCAAATTCATCCAAGCAGGTAGCTCTGAAGCAATATTACTTTATTAGGAGCAAAAAGGTAAATAAAAGAACTGACTGTCTACAAAACGAAGAAGGCTGTTAATAACGATACAGAGGAAAATGCATGCTTAAGAACACTTGAGGTAGAGAAATCAAAACAAGGTGAGGTCACTTCGAGATAAGGCACAGGCAGCGTAGACCAAGGACGAATGAACTGTACACAGATTATACCAGTATGAGAGCCAAGGCCGTCTGGCAGAAGCATGTGAACCAAGGCCATCAGGCCTACTTATGTCAAGAGCAAAGGCCTGAACCAGTGAAGGCCTGACAGGCGTTTGTTATTGTTAAATTTAGTACAATTGTCATCCAATAATAACCATGTAAAGTGAATTAGGTTGAGAGATACTCAACGGCATTCTTGGCAGAGTGGGGATTGAAAGTAGGTATCCCATCTCCAAAATTCACACTCTCCTGCTTTCATCAGTCACACCGGGTGACTTTGGGTCAGTCACCTTCTCTCAGCCTAAACTACCTTGCAGAGCTGTTGTGAAGATAACACGAAGGAAGGGAGAACCATATATGCTGCTTGAGCACCTTGGACAAAGAGCCGAATAAAAATTTAGGCAGGTAGATGCTTAGATATTTAGAGCCAGTTCTTCCAGAGCAAATGCAACTGAAAACATTTCATTGTTCTTGGATCCAAGCCAGTTTTATTAACTGAAGCTTAGGGAAAGATATCTGTGAGACCAAGAATATAAAAATATCAGGAGGCCAAGAAAGATGGCAGCATAATTTGAGTGGAACAGTGAATCTGGCGGATGTACCTTGTTTGCATTAAAGAAACAAATACTTAGACCTCAAAAATGAAATCCGCATTTTCGTTGTCAGTGAACCTAAATGTAACATAGATGCAAATAAATGGAAAGAACTGAAAATGCAATAACCTGCACATGCACACTGCCTTGAACAAAATTCTGATATCCATTTGGAACAATGCAATGTTCTTAAATGTGTTAGTTCCTTCAGAAACAAGACCAGATGAAACTCCTAAATCTAGGTAGAAATTTAGAGATGAATTACAGGAATCCATTTATCACAATCCCTCTGGGTGCATGCTGAGGGAGAGAGAGCTTGCTTGTTTGTTTGGCAGAATGTGTATTTGGAATTTTATTTTATTTTCCTTCTTAGTTCCCTTTTACTTTTTTTTACCTCTGAAGAAATGAGACACCAGAAACTTTTTCAAGTTAACAGAGAACAGAGATTTATTAAACACTATACAAGGGATAGATTTGGAGGAGAAACTGTAGTTAAGAAATGCCTAGAACCACAGCTATTTTTATAAATTTCACTTCAGAGAAGGCATAGATCTTAGATGGCTTAGATGGTACAGAATTACAATTCTTAGATTAAGTTCACAATTTCAGTTCAGTTCCCAGAATTTCTTATAGATGTTTCTATTCAGACTCTGCTGCCTAGCTAACAGAGAAGTTAGAGATCATACAACCTCTCCTCCCCAGAGAAACAGGGAAGAATGAGGATTTCTCCTCAAATCTCTCTTCTAGTTCTCACTGTATAGCCCACATCTGTGGCAGTAATCCCTTAACAACATTCTTCCCAGAGCCGATTCCCTTCCAGTGACCTGAGAATGGGTCCCTTTCCTCTCAATCTCTGCCTGTCACTCCACAGGATTTGTTTTACCCCAGTTTAGGCAAATCTGAACCCTCAAGTTCCAAAAGTCAAACCCAGCTACTGAGTGTTAAGAGTGATAAAGTTTATTGTCTGCGGCCAAAGGCCATCACAATCCACCACACAAAACATTATAAAATATCATAAAATAACTTTAAAACATCGGTTCTTGTAGGTTATCCTGGCTGTGTGACCGTGGTCTTGGTATTATCTTTCCTGACGTTTCGCCAGCAGCTGTGGCAGGCATCTTCAGAGGAGTAACACTGAAGGACACTCCTCTGAAGATGCCGGCCACAGCTGCTGGCGAAACGTCAGGAAAGAAAATACCAAGACCACGGTTACACAGCCCGGATAACCTACAAGAACCGATGAACTCTGACCGTGAAAGCCTTCAACAATAACTTTAAAACAGTCTGACCCACAAGAAACTAGTATTTAAATATGTTACTTTCCCTGATTAGAAACAGCATTAGCTCGGATTTTCTTCGCTGCTAAAGTAAAGAGTGACACTTTGTAGGTAACATCAGGATTGGCACCTGATAGGAGAAAGATCAGCTTCTCTGAATCTGGAGAAAGATTTAGGCCCTTTAGAATCACTCCGAGGAATTGAAGTCTGGGCTCTTTGTAAAGAGGACAGAATAAGGTGTAATGAGATAGGTCCTCTGGAGCGGCTCCACAAATACATAGGCAAGAGGCCCATGGTCTTCGGGAGTAAACACAGCTACTGAACACGCAGGGTACCAAAATCGGAATGCAGTTCCTTCAGAACTGAGAGAGTTCCTTAGCTCTGCCCACTCCCTTTCTCTGAGCTTCTCTCAAAGATTAACTCTTTGTTCGTCACACCATTCCTTCCGAAAACAAAAGCATTTATTAAAAAAAGCAATTAACAAAGGCATGTCTGCTATCTTGTTTAGGATAAGTACCTCTTATCACAATTTCATCTTTCATGAATCAGGGACTTATTTCCCTGCTGACTTTTTTCTGTAAAAAAAAGTTAAATAGATGCATTCAACAGTGCACTTTATTTCACTGGATTGTACCTGATGCTCTTACTGAATTCATGAAATGCATTCAAGGAGCAAACATAATTAGCTTTGGGTGAAACTGTTAGCATTCCACCGTATATTGTAATATCTAACTACTTAACCTATAAGACATTTAACAGTACACTTCTGAACAGTGTTACACTCTTCTAAGCTTCAGTAGACTTAGAAGAGTGTAACTCTGTTTTGGATCACGCTGTTAATTAGAATGATCTTCCACTTGGTCAGGTCCTTATGCTCAAGGGAAAGAAACCGATTATGCAAAAGGTATCACACCAGCAATGCGGAAATATTCAATAGAGGTGAAAATAAGATATTGTCAGAGCTCATAATAGCATAGGGATTAAATTATCTGATTGGGTAATATTATTGTAAATAAAACTCTACAGAGCATGCTTGTTCCATTCAGGCCTTCATTACATGTTTAAGCAGTTCAGAAGTAAAATCAATAAATACAGAATGTTAATGTTTTAACAACAGATGACATCTTCAGTTACATGGTCCGAAATACCAATGTGGTGATTGTTTTGTCACTTTTCCCCCTAAGATCTTTCCAATGAGAATCACTTCAAATATAGGATTGGCAGTTAATCTGTTGAAAACTGCTTCCCCATGGGGATAGCTTAGGGCTGTCATGCCCCCAATTGGGTTGGGGGGGATCCCCAGCCCTGAGTTCCTGTTCCCCACCACAGCTTAGAGTGGCATCAAGGAAAAATTAAAATAAATAAAATATTTTAAAATTTGAAAACTACCAAAATCACATGCATGATGATGTCACTTCCTGGGAATACATGGAAGCAACAGCAGTAGCTCTAGGAATCACCAAATACTTTACAGTAAAACCATAGAGTTTTCAACAATTCCTAGAGCTACCACCATCATTCAGGATATTCCCCAGGAGTGACATCATAATGCACATAATGCCCCTCACAATGTCCCTGGCCCCTCCTGCTGGTTGCTAGACTTGGCCTGGCACTCTAGGGTATCTCCATGAGGAGACTGCAACATCTGAAAACCACTTTCCGCATGTCCATAAGAGAACACCTGGCTCAGACAAAGCCTGTTCTAGCCTGTTCAGTATCCTGTTACGAATTATGGCTAACAAGATGTTCCCCGTAAACCCACTAGAAGGGGTAGGGCTAGGAGGCCATAGCCTTCTACCAGTCGCTTCCCAGAAACTGTCTCTGAACACACAAATTCTTTTTATCTGTGGATATACCTATCCTCCATGAATTTGTCTAATCCACTTATAAAGCAATCTAAACCACTGGCCATCACCACATCTTGTGGCAGTGAATTCTACACAAGAATTGTGTACTTTATTTTCTCTGTCCTAAACCTGTTGTGCCAGTGACTTTCACTGGGTGACACTGAGTTCCAGTATTACTTGAGAAGGATAAAAAGCCCACTCTATTCACTTTTTCCACACTGAGCATAATGGATTAGCTTGATTCTGTGAGGAATCTTCATGCCAGCCTTCCTGGGAGCTTTGCTGCCCTAGACATTTTCCAAGAGATTGGGCTAATCACCCCCTCCAAGTTGATACATCCCCCAAGTGGATTCATAATGGTCTGGAACTACTTTATGGTAGATTTATACTCGCATTAAACATGCTAAGTTTGGGAGATCAACGTAAGTATAATTTCTTAAAATGTTGAAGACACAGAAAAAAGAAGCAGTGCAGTGGCATTTTATTCATTCTAAAAGAGAAAATATTTCATAAGAATTTTCGGTCAGCAAACCCCAATTTTCTATTGGAAAAACTGGGGGTGGGGGGAGTCCTTGGGAAAAACATTTTTTTCTGCATTTTTCCAGGCTTTTTCTGGGCTTTCACATCTCTGGTCAAGGTCAAACAGTGTTTCATGTTAAAAATATAACCATTGCTCTGTTTCCTCAACCATTATCCCTAGTCCTTATGCCATTTGTTTTGGAGTAATGGAAAGGGAAAGTGTATTTTGGACTAAGGCCCCATGAATGTTGAGTCCAAACCATGTCTAGCCCTCATTATGTATATATCAGATGCTGCCAGTTCCTTGAGTAGTAGAAACACATCACCCTTTATGACCACTGCTAGCATTTTTGTTTCAGCAACTGATGACACTCATATTCATGTGTAAGTACGATCTAGCGAAATGTATTCATAACTAAGATTACAATCAATTATTGTGACTAGCAGTAAGTGACTCTTGGCCAAATTAAATCACTGTGCCCATGATCTCTATTTTAATGTACTATGGGATATCGTTGTAAACTTGGAGATGGGGAGTAGCTGTGTTGGAACTTACTAGTTGAGCTTGGAAAGTTCATGAACATTCTAACTCCTAGTAAAATTTAAAAAGGCAATATAGAATGTGCATAGACAGTCCTCTGAATCCTGACCTTTCATTAGTGATGTAAAGCAAATGATCTCAGCAGATGCAATTTTGTTTCACCAAACTGCATGTGCCAAAATTCCATACACTGCCGTTAAGAGTACTAGAGTCTTCTCATTCTGTTCATGTTGCCACCTTCATAAAGGCTACACTTATAATAGAGAAATTATGTACTATTATATAACAGCTGCTGTGGAATTTGATTTCATTCCAGGCACAATGATGCACGGTTAAGGATTAAAGCCGAACCATTTCATTTTTGAATCGCTGGAACAGTAAGGTGGGAGGGGATTCTCTTCCTTATGTTGCTGTGAACCAGCAGAGAAGAAACCTCAGGCTCCCCACAGGCAGTATGTATTTATCAGATTACCTTCCTTCTTTGAATTCCAGGTTTTTTTTAAAAAAAAATTATTATTTTTTAAATCTCAGTACCATGTTCAAATTAAAAAGTAAATATGTTTCAGATTAATAAAAAGCCTCAGTGCCACATTGTATTCCTGAAATGGACTTTTACTTCACAACGCTGAAACCATTATGAAGTACGTGGAATGAGTACAAGATGAAAATGTTTCTCTGACCCTCAGAGTTATTTTGGGTTTTGTGTTCTTCAGTAGTTATTCAGAATATTTATTTTCTGCTTTTCTCTCCTAAAAGATCTATGCTAAGGGCATACAACAATAAAGGCATAATCACAATACTATAAAAGAAAAAAATACAGCTTAAACATACAAACAAGAATAAACAACTGCATTTTGGGCCAGTCCTGAACCCAGAGGGACTTACGTTTTGTCAGTAACACAAAATAAGAGTGGATGAAGTGGGTTTTATTTAAAAAGGCATCTAAATCTGGTCTCCCTATGGAGAGGCACAGATAATTGTAAGGAGGGGTTACATATTATACAGCCTAATTAGTGCACTTTGATTGGGTCAAGGAGAGGAAACTCTATTTGACTGATGGATGTACTTACTAATGGGCTTTTCACTTTCTAACGGTAACCTTCCTTAAGGTCTCTGAAACTTTTCATAGGTCACCAAGGTTCTTCTTTTTTCACTTCTTTTAGCCAGCCTATTGCAAGAACTGACAATGGTTACCAGCTGCTATTTTTTTTAACCTTGGAGTGATTCAAATGCCATTTTTCTCTTCTTGTAGAGATGTTCATGAGTACAACAGATGCAAATCCAGTTTTGATAAACAGTTAAACTAGAATGGGCTGGTCATCCTAGGTCATACGAAAGGCAGAGTAAACCAGTGATAAGGCATTTAACAGATAGGTTTACATAAGCAGCAAAATTTCTGATGGCATCCTCTTGCAAAATTGAGGATTTATCATCAATAGCTATGTGGGACCTAGGGTTGCCAGGTCTGGATTGGGAAATCCAGGAGATTTTGGGGGTGGAGCCTAGGGTGAGTGGGGTTTGGGGAGGGGAGAGACATCAGAGGGGTATAATGCCATAGAGTCCACCTTCCAAGGCAGCCATTTTCTCCAGGGGAAGTGATCTCTTTAGCCTGAAGATCAGCTGTAATTCCAGAAGATCTCCAGGCCCCACCTGGAGGATGGCAATCCTAGGACCACAGAATGTGGATATTTATGCTGTTTAACAAGCTATAGATAAATAGCTGTGGGGGGAGAAAATTGGTGACTTTTAGAGAAAGATGGCATGTATTTGTACAATATTGGAACAAGATTAAACTGAAAGTAAGAATACAAAGAGAGATTCCTAAGTTACTTGAGTGGTCAGAGTAATTAATATCTTGGTTGTTTATCTATGTCTTACAGTGCATTCTATGTTTATACTTCTGTTTTAAAACCTTGTAAAGTTGCAGTTGATTGCTTTACTTTTTGCAGTACTGGATATATATATGGTTTTCCTTTCCAGTGTGGCTGCAAGGGACTCTCCTTAGACAGTCACCAAAGTTTGGTGAACTTTGGGACAGGGGGTCCAATTTTATGGGCCAGCAAAGGGGTTGCCCCCATTCTCCAGTCATTTGCGAGCTGAGCTGTCCATCTGTTTTCAGGTTCAGAAGTTCAGCGTTGCCGAAGACTGGTGGAAAGAATGATTGACTGGCTGGCGCCTCAAAGTCTGGGGGCTCAATTCGTATCTGGGGGCACATAGCATGATGTCCATGCAAATTAGCTTCCAAACTGAGGGGAAAAGCTTAAATGCAAGAAAAATAAGGCACAGAAAACATTTCTTTTGGTGGCAAATGACACCCTGTGAACAGTCCTTTATTATTGTCACCAAAAATCTGATTTCAAGAGATGGTCATGGTGTGGGGAAATGAAGCCTTTACTCAGGGCGACTTTGAGTTTGACAGCAGGTTTTTTTTTGGGGGGGGGGTGATATTAGAGCCAGCTGAAGTCTCGACCACGAGGGCTGTCTGAAGGATATTGCTCATCCTTGTGGGTGAGGGAGTCTCCTTTGGAAGCCTGGTGGTGTGAGCAGCTGTTAAAGCCAACTATGGGGCCCTAACAAAACCAGTCAAAAAAAGAGAGAGAAAGGGGAGAAAGCACAGAGCCGTGCCTCTGAACAAAGGCGAATAGCCAAACCCGAAAAAGCCAAATAATTATTCAGTAAAACCCAAACACGAATATTGCCCAAACAGCTAATTTCTGGTTTATTTTTGGTTTGGGTATATCGATATGCACAACCCTATTTAGAACTATATATTAAAAGACAAGGAAGTGCATACTAGCAGCTGTATTCCCTTTCAAGTTCACAAAATGTGTTTAATGTAAAATGTTGAAAGGAAAGAAAGGACAGGTAGTTCTGAGAACTTCCGATTGTCAGCAATGCATGCTTGCCAATCATTTACACTTAAACCAAGCTCCCTTTGTTTCACAGAGAGTCTGATGGATATTTTGAAAAGAGATGTTTTTACAGGAAACATGTTAATGATCATGCCAAGATTACAAAGGTCAGACTTAATGTCACTTGTTATGCTTCCCACTTTTGCTGATTTTAAATTAATCTTTCCATTATACTGACTAATCTTTATTTTCAGTAGTGATTCTAAGACTAAGTGGAAGCAGACACTGTTTATTATTCTTCTAGTTGTGAAAGAAAATCTTTCGTTTGAACTGAATGGACACCACAGTCATCTGTTCTTGGTGCCATGTTTCCAACACATTCAGCCATGACACCCTTTCCTAAGAGTTTGATTTTAAGGTTACAGCACCAGTACCAGATCCAATAGATTCACCAATTTAATGTGTAAGCTAACATTTCCATTTCTGCGGAAAATCTGGAAGGCATTAGACCTGTGTATGGGAGTTTGTTCTCTTTCATTTTTGTTATTAATTCCAAAATGGTTCTTGTAGGTTATCCGGGCTGTGTGACCGTGGTCTTGGTATTTTCTTTCCTGACATTTCGCCAGCAGCTGTGGCAGGCATCTTCAGAGGAGTAACACTGAAGGACAGTGTCTCTCAGTGTCAAGTGTGTAGGAAGAGTAATATATAGTCAGAAGGGGGTTGGGTTTGAGCTGAGTCATTGTCCTGCAAAAGTATCAAAGGTAATGTGCTAATCATTGTCCTGTAAGTATCAAGATAATGTGCTAATAAGTATGTTAATGTGGAACCATTGTATCCTGAAGTGATCTGTTAACTCTTCCTACACACTTGACACTGAGAGACACTGTCCTTTAGTGTTACTCCTCTGAAGATGCCTGCCACAGCTGCTGGCGAAACGTCAGGAAAGAAAATACCAAGACCATGGTCATACAGCCCGGATAACCTACAAGAACCGATGAACTCTAACCGTGAAAGCCTTCCACAATAATTCCAAAATGGATTGTTTCATTATTGGGTTGTTTCACATAGATTGGTTTCATTATTGTTTCTTTCATCATTATTGCTTTCTGTTCATAATTCTATTTCATTATTATTTCCCATTGGTTTCGATGGAAGACACCCCCCTCCCTGTATCGGGTCTTTACCATCCAAATCAGACAAAACTCAGGATTATTGTTGTATTCTCCAAGGACACCCACACTGACAAATGTCAGACAAGTAGAATAAACTTCCTCTCCTTTTGAGGAAATGAATGGCACCCATGTTTAACATTAAAGTTTACGAGAGAATTGATGGGGAAAATTCCAAACAGTATCACAGATAGCACTGCATTCACTTAGCTTGAAGAACAGTAATGTGAGGAAGAAGCAGGCTGACAAGGCAAGGGAATTTGGTGACACCAGGAGGGTAAGGTATCTGGGCAGGCAGGCAGCAGAAGGAAGACCTTGAGATAAGTTTTCTTGGATGAGGAATAAGATTTGGAGAGCTGAAGGCAAGTGAAACTTGGACAGCAATCGTAAGCAAGTCTACTCAGAGTCCTAGGGAAGTCTACTCAGGACAGTAGTCTTCCAGGTTACTTTCAGGCAGTAATCTTAGGATGGCACTGTTGGAAGCTCAGATGTCTGTTGCCAAATGTGTGACGTGCACAAAGGATGGCCATCCTACATGGTAGGCTGGAACTCAATGCATTTTCGCATCGCCTGAGTACTGTGATTGGACTTTGGCATGTTTGCTTCTCATGCCGCTCGATTCCAGTCATGTGGAGAGAAGCCTCCCTGTGGAGTAACTCTCTTCACAAGCACTGTTAGCTTTCGGAATATTCTATTGAACATTCACACAAGGTAATCAAAGAACTTCTGTTCTAGCATAGTGTAACGGTTCATGTGTCAGACTTGGATCTTGTAGTTTTGGGTTCGAATCTCTGTTCTGTCATGAATCTTGCTGGATTCAAGTCCAGTAACACTCTAGAGACTAACCAGAATTTTGGGGGTATAAGCTTTCAGGAATACAGTTGCTAGTAGGTATTTCCTTGCCTTTTAGTATGTCATAGCTTTGCATTTATGAAAATTCATCATATCAAAGTGTTCAGCTATATAACCTCTATGACCATTAGTGGATAACCGTGTATGATCTGCAACATATGAATGGTCTTGGCTGAAAAAGAAATGTAACCAACTGTAAAATTTTGGGAACTCAGAAATGCCATATCCATTTTAACTGATTTACAGTGCAACAATCCCAAACCAAAGTCTCATGGCTGGTCAAGGACAGACCCACGTGGGGTTCACTGAAAATTATTTAACATTTTCAGGGATATAGTTTTCTTTTCTTTCAATTTATTTATTTATTTATTCTTTGATTTCTATCCTGCCCTCTATCCCTGGCCAATGCCGGGCTCAGGGCAGCTAACATCATATATTAACATTAAATATAGAATGTTATATAATATATAATAACAATTCATTGCAAGGGATCATAGGGCCATGGCAGAATCCATTTTAATGGGAGTCACAATGTAACAATGCAAAGAATATTAACATTAAATATAGAATGTTATATAATATATAATAACAATTCATTGCAAGGGATCATAGGGCCATGGCAGAATCCATTTTAATGGGTGTAACAATTGTTCTCCTTCCTTATAAACAGAGTTTTATGATAGCTTTATGACAAACCAATTTATTACATGGATTTATTATCACATAGATAATTGCTGGATTAGAAGGAATTTTAACAACAAACCTAATTGTAATAATCAGAATTTAACAGAAAATGTTCCAGCTCCTGTGAATCTTGTACTTCTGACTTCTGCATAGAAATGTCATACATGGTACTTCTTGCATTTTCTGGCATTCTAACATTCTGCAGACAGTTTCCACCCCCCTCCGTATCAATTTGTGTAGCAGTTTCTGCTGATTAAGGGCTCTATTTTGTCTGCATCTGATATAATGTGGTTAAGGTGTCAGACTAGGATCTGGGAAACTCAGGTTCGAATCCACACTCTGCCATGGAAAGCTGCTGGGGGACCTTGGGCCAGTCACACACTCTCAGCCTCCACCCTGGCAAGTATTTGGATGGGAGACCTCCAAGGAATACCAGGGGTGTGACTTGGAGGCAGGCAATGGCAAACCACCTCTGAATGTCTTTTGTCTTGAAAACCCTACGGGATCGTCGTAAGTCAGTTGTGACTTGATGTCAAAAAATAAATAAATGGGTACTTCTAGCTGAAGAAAAACCAAAACCATTCAGTTAGTTTAATGTTTCTGCTTAAATAAAATGACCTCTCCCAGTTTGTAGGGGAGGGGCTGTGGCTCAGTTTGTAGAGCCTCTGCTTGGCATGCAGAAGGTCTCAGGTTCAATCCCTGGCATCTCCAGTTAAAGGGACTAGGCAAGTAGGTGATGTGAAAGACCTCTGCCTGAGACCCTGAAGAACTACTGCTGGTCTGAGTAGACAATACTGGCTTTGATGGACCCAGGGTCTGATTTAGTATAAGACAGCTTCATGTGTTTTTTTAAAAATAGGATCTAGCCATGAAATCTATGCTACAATTAATCTGTTAGTCTTCAAGCTGGTATAATACTGCTTTGGAGCAGGCTAAGAATTCCTTTGCTAGTGAGTAACTACAGTATTCTGCCTCCCCACACATTCAATTATTCAAAAGCAGGTTGCTTTTGTGCACAAGTTCAAGCAGGACTTTCAGATATAAGGGCTAAATCCATTACACCTTTTCTCCAGTGGGGGAAAAACTCCACTCCTGGTTTTCTCTCCCCCTCCTCCCTTCCATTGCCCACTGGCACCTCAAAGGCAAGCAGGGGGGAAGGGAGTGGTGCTGATGTCACACAGGTGCACAGCGTCACTTCTGGCAAAAACCGTAAATGAAATCATAATGTCAGGGTCAACACTGTATGGTTTAACTATAGAGATTCAAAGAAGCCTAGGATATCACCCTAATACCATGTAGTCTCTTGCAGGTTTTTGCTGATGGTGATGTCACACATTGGCATGATACTAGCACCTCCCCCTCCCCCCGGTTTATTCATAGAGTTTTGGCAAATTGTAGAACGTCGTCCCAGACATCCTTACTATTGCTGCAATCCAAGTCCTAAACTGGCCAAGAGCGAGTGGCAGCAGCATGAGCCTGATCTTTTCTGGTGGTGGGCCATGGGCAGTTGGGCTGCCCAGCATATGGCCTGGGCAGGTGTCCCTGCTGCCCATTGGCTAAGACTGCCCCTGGCCATTGCTGAAAAATCCCTGATTCTAGTTGCCTCTCACCCCATCTCCACAGGTGAAGGCATAACATTTCCCCCTGGAAGTGATGTTGTGTGTGTGTGTGTGTGTGTGTGTGCGTTCATGTGTGCGTGCCATCAAGGCACAGCTGACTTATGGCGACCCCTGAGGTTTTCGAGGCAAGAGAAGTTCGGAGGTGGCTTGCCTTTGCCTGCCTCCGCGTGGGCTGAGAGAGTTCTGGTGGAACTGTGACTGACCCAAGGTCACCCAGCAGGCTTCATGTGCAGGAGTGGAGAAACAAACCTGGTTCTGCACTATACCACACTGGCTCTCTTGGAAGGGACGATAGTCCCCTCTTTTGTTTTTGTTTTTGCCATCAAGTCACAGCTGACTTATGGCAACCCTGGGTGGAGTTTTCAAAGCAAGAGACGTTCAGGGGTAATTTTCCATTGTCTGCCTCCATGTCATGACCCTGGTATTCCTTGGAAGTCTCCTATCCAAATACTTGCCAGGGTCAACCCTGCTTCTGAGATTTGATGAGATCATGCTAGCCTGGGCTATCTAGATCAGGATTAGTCCCCTCTAGAAATCTACAATCACTATAGTTTTATGGCAATTGCTAGAGAGATGTGATTACACTTCCAGGTTTTTCCCAGAGATGATGTCATGATGTTGCCAATAGTGGGTATTTTGCCAATGGCTGCCAGAGTGTCACGGGGCATATGGCAACCTTAGTGTAGATCTTTGTTCACCAGAGTGATACTATCCCTGTATCCAACCTTGGATTGTAGCCTGCCTTTATTTCTGACATGTTAGTTTTCTATTTATTTAGTGGGGTTTTCATGGTAGAGTGTTATTTCATGTGTCCTCACAGGAAACTGAGACCAGGGCCGGATTTAGGTTTGATGAGGCCCTAAGCTCTTGAAGGGAATGGGGCCCTTTATATGGCCAGCTGTCCTTTGTCAACAACAAATTGTCACTCTTTTTTGTGTTGAATATATGCTATATGGTAATTTATGGACCTAATAGGTATATAAAGCCATTTGTACACAACAAAATATGAGCAAACCAGTGATATTTTAGGGAGCAGGCTAGCAGGTGGGGCCCATTTCTTACATCATAGGAGCCTACACAACACAAAACACTGTTGCTGTATGTAGGTTTTATTTTATTTGTTTTTTATCTTATATTTTGGAAATGTACATCCAGTGTTTTTTTCCTTTAATTTTTTTTTGGGGGGGGGTCAAGAGAGTGGGGCCCTAAGCTATAGCTTGTTTAGCTTATACGTAAATCTGGCACTGAGAGGCACATGTTTATCCAAATAAATTTATTTGCTTTTACTTGGAATAAGTTGTTTCAGGTTTGTTTGTTTATTTGTTTGTTTGTTTTGGCCTGACCTGATAGCCTGGAAATTCTCCCAGCATGGCTACCTCAAGGAAGCAAGTTAATTTTCAACCCCTGGCACCTTCTGTTTCTTCTTTTCTCATGTCAGCTCAAGCAGGATGCTGTTCTGAGTCCTAACTGAGCCAGAAGGTGTGGCTGTAAGCATCTTCTATGGATGGTGATAATGAAAGACCCTTTCCCCTGGGTTTTTCAGGGTTCCCAGCACCGTCCCCTGCATCCTGACCAAAGACAACCTTTCTTTTACATCCCCACAGATGTCAGTGTGAAAAGGCAGTTGTGTATTAGGCAATTAAGGTTCCAAATTACCAGAAAAAAATCTGGCTGGTTCTGGTACTGCAAGCGACTTGTCACCAGGCCCACACTGTGAACCCCAGATTTGCCCCTCAGCTCCTACTCAAGGGCTCACACCTACGGCCCCACCAAAGCTAAACACCAGCATTAAAAAGGGTGATCGGTGTTGTGCCGAACCACAGACGTTTGGGCGACTGCAAGAACTTTGCTGGCAGCATGATGACATCACTTCTAAATGAGTCTCCCACCGGTTGCCAGTCTTAGACAGCACTAGTCCAGCTACTCTCCTAAAAGCTCTCAGCTCAATTTTTGCATCTCTTTCTCTCTCCATTATGCTACAGAGAAGACCCATTTCTTTTGCAAGACCTCTCTAGGACAGGGGTGTCGAACTCATTTGTTAAAAGGGCCAGATATGATATAAACGTCACTTGGACGGGCTGGACCATGTGTACCATAAAGTTTAATGCCGGAAACCAGGGGTACAAACTTTATAGAAGAAACAGGCAAAGCCAATTAATGATATTCTTTTTACTTTATTTTTTTCTTAAAATACAAACACGTTTAAAACAGCTACATTCTTACAGTATTTTCTTTTATTTAACAGACTTTGATAATTGACACCTTGGGAGCATGATGGGGGGGCTGGCAAGGCATTTTGAATTTAACCTCTGAGCATTCACAGAGTGCAAATTCAACATTCACCAAGAAAAAGCAGACAATTCCTGCACAAATACTTAGGTGGAATGTCATTTCATCACACCCTCCTCTGCCTGCATTTCCTCTGGCTCCACCCAAGTTATATATCTGCAAAAAAAGGTCACCCTAGATGGACCTCAGCTGCTGCTGGCCTGCAGCAGCTAGCCTGCAGGTTCTTTCTCAGTTCTGTCTTCTGCCAGCACAACTTTTTATAAAGTTATAGCATGAAGAAAGTGGATAGAGAAATGTTTCTTCCATAATGAATTGAGGATTACTCAGTCTGTCTGGCTGATAAGATGCTGGACTAGATGGACCCGTATTGACACTTTTTATTTTCTTATTCTATTAATAATATATAAGGTTGCCAACCTCCAGGTACTAGCTGGAGATCTCCAGCCAATAGAGATCATTTCCCAGGGAGAAAATAACCCCTTTGGCAATTGGACTCTATAGCATTGAAGACCCTTCCCTCTCCACACCCTGCCCTCCTTAGGCTCCACCCCCAAAACCTCCCACCAGTGGTGAAGAGGGACCTGACAACCCTAATAATGCACCACAATGATTCATAAATAGCTGTCTTTCTAGCAGCCTGTTTTTTGGCATGCATATTTCTGATACAGATAGGGACAAATAAAGGAATACCACAAAATCTCCTTTGAGATACAGCTATTAAAATAGAAAGCAATGTTTAAAACTGACGCTTCCATATGTGTAAATGTATTTTAGAATAGATAGGATCCATCCAGAAGACATTTGAAAAACAGAATACATAGTTACATCTGGAAGTTTGCATTTCCTGGAGCAGTTGCATCAGGTGGAATTATGTGTGCTCTCAAAGTATTTTTTAAATGTTTAACACTGACCTTCCCAGAGCAATAATATTCAGCAACTCAATTTCTGGGGAGATAGATTATGAAATGTAAACACTCCAGACTTCCTTGGCATAGAGTTGGGATTTCAACAAGAAAGATTAAATTACATTAGCTCATGCCTTCCGGTACAGGTTAGAACTTGTATAAATTCTGAAACTTGCCATTCCTTTAGGTATGCAGAAAGCATGAGTTCCCAAATATTCTTCTTTTGGATGCTCTTAATATATGCTGCTTTCCTTCATAAATCAGGTATTGTGTCTGTATTGTCTAAGCTATTTGTGTTGGGGATTGCCTGATTGCATCTGAAGTAGAATTTAGCTTGAAACTAGTACCACATCAATCTAAGTAAAATAAATATCAGGAAAATAATTTCATAATGAAGCGCAATAAAATTAAAATTTTGTCTGTTAATGCCATGTGTTTGATGCACAGGGGGAAAGGGATAAAAGTCCATCAATGGCAAAAGTAAAGAGATGCTAATTTTTTTAAAAATGTGTTTTGCACATAGCGTGAGTTTACAGCTCTTGCTTAGAAAAAAAATGTCTTATTTTTCTCTGTTTTACTGGTACTTCTCATGAGACTATTCAAATATAATATAGAAAAGGCAGGTTTTTCAGACAAATGAAAAGTATATTTCAGAGGCTGAAAGTTTGAGGAACAGATTCACATGAATATGTACAAAAGAGAATTGAAAAAATCAAGACTTATATGTTATCTTTCTCTTTCTTCACTTTTGGACCTCTGTTCTGTTCTCTAGCAATTTCACATGGTACTGGGCTCTCCAAATTACACAAAGAAACTTTTGCAAAGTTTTCTGTGGATATAGTCAGTCCTCTCAGTTAAGGCATCAAACAAATTGCATTACCTCCTATTACCTCTTTCATAGACATGCAAACACACTCAAGTATTATGGCTTAGCATTTCTAGGAAATATAGAACAGTATTTGATGTACCCTATTTTACTCATAAATGCTTCTTTTATGTTTTGGAAAGGTGCACAGCAACTGCGTCTTGCAAATGGAAAGGACCAATGTGCTGGGAGAGTAGAGGTTTTGTATAAAGGAGTTTGGGGTACAATTTGCGATGACAACTTTGGTATAAATGAGGCACGCGTAGTATGTGAGCAACTTGATTGTGGAGGCCCAGTGGAGGTGCTGGGATGGTCTTATTTTGGAAACGGCTCAGGACCCATCATGCTAGATGAAGTACAGTGTGAAGGGAATGAATCCTTCATATGGAACTGTTCTCATTCTGGCTGGTACAAAAATAATTGTGAACACAATGAAGATATCGGTGTCATCTGCTCAGGTAACATCTTCTGTCCACTTTCAAAAAATGCAGGACTTTTTCAATTGCAAGCAAGCATCAGCTATATCAAAGTATGGTGTTGCAATCAGAACTCCAAACAAAGCAACTATTGAACATGTAATACAGTCTCATTTATTCAACTGGCTGGGAACGGTATTAAAAATATTTAGACAATAAGAAGTTGGATAAACAGGGAAGTAATTTAGATGGTGTTATGCTGGCATTCAGAACAAATTAATTTGGATAATTAGAAGAGTTGAACAAGTAAGGTTCAGATAACATACCGGTAGTTCCTAATATACATAACAAATATGTTCAGTACGATAGATTCAAATCTTTTCAGGTTATGAAAGGTTAAATAAATCAAGAAAGCAAATGTACCTCTGTTCTGTTCTCTAGTAATTTCACATGGTACTGGGCTCTCCAAATTGTACAAAGAAACTTTTGCAAAGTTTTCTATGTATATGTCAGTCTTCTCAGTTAAGGCATCAAAAAAATTGTATGCATGCATTACCTCCTATTACCTCTTTCATAGACATGCAAACACACTCAAGTCTTGCCAGAGTATTATGGCTTTGCATTTCTGGGAAATATAGAACAATATTTGATGTACCCTATTTTACTCATAAATGCTTCTTTTATGTTTTGGAAAGGTGCACAGAAACTGCGTCTTGCAAATGGATGGGACCGATGTGCTGGGAGAGTAGAGGTTTTGTATAAAGGAGTCTGGGGTACAATTTGCGATGACAACTTTGGTATAAATGAGGCACGCGTAGTATGTGAGCAACTTGATTGTGGAGGCCCAGTGGAGGTGCTGGGATGGTCTTATTTTGGAAAAGGCTCAGGACCCATCATGCTAGATGAAGTACAGTGTGAAGGGAATGAATCCTTCATATGGAACTGTTCTCATTCTGGCTGGAACGAAAATAATTGTGAGCACAATGAAGATATCGGTGTCATCTGCTCAGGTAACATCTTCTGTCCACTTTCAAAAAGTGCAGGACTTTTTCAATTGCAAGCAAGCATCAGATATATCAAAATATGGTGTTGCAATCAGAACTCCACACAAAGCAACTATTGAACATGTAATACAGTCTCATTTATTCAACTGGCTGGGAACGGTATTAAAAATATTTAGACAAAAAGAAGTTGGATAAACAGGGAAGTAATTTAGATGGTGTTATGCTGGCATTCAGAACAAATTAATTTGGATAATCAGAAGAGTTGAACAAGTAAGGGTCAGATAACATAGTTCCTAATATACATAACAAATATGTTCAGTACTATAGATTCAAATCTTTTCAGGTTATGAAAGGTTAAATAATCAAGAAAGCAAATGTACTTACACAACACTCAGGGTAATGGATTCATTCATGGGAATCTTACCACATCTGGAACTGTGCTGTTGTGTGTATGTGTGTGTTAAGTGCCATAAAGTTACTTCTCACTTATGGTGACCCTATGAATTACTGATCTCTAAAACATCCTATTATTAACAGCCTTGCTCAGGTCTTGCAAATGGAGGGCCGTAGCTTCCTTGATTGAGTCAATCCATCTCATGTTAGGTCTTCTCCTTTCCCTGCTACCTGCAACTTATCCTAGCTTTAGTATCTTTTCCAGTATATCTTATCCTTATCTCAGTATCTTATCCTAGCTTTAGTATCTTTTCCAGAATCTTTTCCATCTTCTCATAATGTGACCAAAGTACAATAGCCTCAGGTCATTTTAGCTTCTAGGGAGTGTTCAGGCGTGATTGGATCTAGAACCCACTTATTTGTCTTTTTGGCAGTCCAGGTATCCTTAAAAGTCTCCTCCAACACCACATTTCAAATCAACTGCCTTTCTTCCTGCCAGTTTTCTTTATTGTCCAACTTTGACCCTCATATATAGTAATGAGAATTCTATGGCATGAATTATCTTGATCTCAGTCACCAGTGACACATCCTTAAGAATCTCTTCTAGCTCTTTCATGTTGCCCTTCCTAGCCTCAATCGTCTGATTTCTTGGCTGCAGTCTCCCTTTTGGTTGATGATGGAGCCATAGAATAGCAAATCTTGACAAATTCAGTTTCTTCATAATTAACCTTAAAGTTGTGTAATTCTTTAGTAGTCAATACTTTTGTCTTCTTGCTGTTCAGCTGTACTCCTGCTTTGGAACTTTCTGCTTCAACCTTCACCCAGAGTTGTTTGAAGTCTGCACTATTTTCTGCCAGTAATGTGGTGTCATTTGGATATCGCAAATTCTTAACGTTCCTTCCACCAGTTTTCACTCCACCTTCATCTAAATTTAATCCAGTTTTCCTTATGATATGTTCTGCATATAGACTAAATATACAGGGAAATAAAATATATCCTTGTCTGACACCTCTGCCAATTGGAAACCGTTCTGTTTTTCCATATTGTGTGCTATTACATACTGGTTAATCTAGTATCACCATCTATGACTAAGAACTTGTTAAAGGAGAACATGTAAGCAAGAGACAGCTATTGAAATGAATGTTTCAGCAGCATGCCTAGTTGTTATATAATGCTATTAAACCGCTCGCTAACTCAGCTGAATTCCACAAAATACAGTATCAGATAGAGATGTGAGATTGCAGATAATCTCAGGGCTACATGCTTAACTAAGAGAGTTCCCATAAAAAACATGTGTAGGCACAATCATTTGTACAGAGACCCTATTCAGTAGCAATACAAATAGTAATTTCTGTTTTTGAATTTACAGCAGCTGGACCTCGACCAACAAGTAAGCATGCTTATTTATGGAACGTCAAGAAAAATCTACTTATAATATTGAATTGTCTTTTCTAAATACAAAGCCAATGGGATTCCAATCACATTCAAGGGGATAGTAATCATCCATAGTCCATACTTCCTTCTAGATTTGCTGCCGCATTCTCACAAGTTTTGTACTTGTACACCCTTTTTTCCCCCTGGTGTTCCAACTATTACATTATTACAATTCTGGATGGATGCTTGATATATAACTTTGAGCATCAGTTATATGAACTTTGGTTTATGGACACTTACATGTTATGGTCCATCTTATGCATTCGGTATTGTATGTCTTACTGTAATAATTCATCATACGTTGATATGTATAAAGTGTAATATAGTTTGAAAAAGAATACTTAGAGTGATTAGTGGTTGTGTAGTGAAAAATAATTTTCCTGTGTAGGGATTTCCATAACCTTATTTCAGTACACCTCTTGTTAATAGTACCTGGAGGTTGGCAACCCTAGGCCCAAGAATCACTGCCACCACTACCCCCCCCCACACACACACACTAGACCCAATGCAAGGTGGGTAGGAGGTGCTCCTGGAAGCTGGCTGCTGAGCCCCAGACAGGGCAAGCATGAGTGACCATCCCTGTGGAGTCAGCTACTTGAGCCCGGATGTAGCAGGTGCAAATGATATGGAGCCAGCTGCCCAAGCCGCAGACAGGGCATGCTTGAGAGGCCACCACTGCTGAACCAGCTGTCTGAACCCCTGATAAAGTGGGAGCAAGTGGTCACGGCTGAGCCAGCTGCCCAGGCCCTGGATGTGATGGAAGCCTGCTCTTCTTGTTTCCCCCCCTCCATCAGAGGGTGGAGTTGTGGGTGTTCAAATGTGCCCCAGTGCAAGGCCAGGGAGAACGCCCCCTGTTGCCCATTGGCTAAGACCACCCCTGCAATCTATCTTATATTTACAGGAAAGTAAATCCCTTTGATTTTAGTCGAATTTACTTGGAAGTAAGTATACTAAAGATAGTTATTAACACCCTATTTCCAAGTGCCCCGTACCTAAGTACATTACATGGAAGTAAGTTTTTGTGACATCAGTTAGACACTATCAGGCTGTCATCCCTAATCCAATTGTCCCCATCAGAGATTCTATACACCATAAGGTTATGTGATAGGGATTCCAACACCTGGTGGGGAAATTCCTGGAGATTTGGGGTTGCAGCCTGGGGAGGAATTTCAGAAGGGTATAATGCCATATAGTCCACCCTCCAAATCAGCCATTTTCTCCCCAGAAGACTGTAGTTTGGAGATCAGTTGTAATTTTGGGACATCTCCAGGCCCCACCTGGAGGTTGGCAAGCCTAATGTGCGCTCCCTTTTATTTGGTTCTTAAATTAGCACTGGATGTAAGGCTCTTTTTCAGGTCCTAATTAATAGCCTCAGATAGGGCTGACAGGTCCCCCCTGGCTGCTGGTGGGGGATGGGGTGTGATGGGTTTCCAGATACAGGTCGGGAAACTCCTGGAGACTTGGGTATGGAGCCTGGGGAGGGCACGGACCTCAGTGGGATACAATGCCATAGAGTCCACCCTCCAAAGCATCCATTTTCTCCAGGGGAACTGACCTCTGTAGTCTGGAAATGAGCTGTAATTCCAGGGGATCCCCAGGTCCCACCTGGAGGCTGGCATACCTAGCCTCAGAAATTGTTTAGGGGTAGCCACACACACCCAATATCTTTAAAGGTTACTGGAGAGTGCAACTTGAGTTAGGGGTTGTGCACCATCAATCCTCAAGGATTGTTTGGGGACAGGACACATATCAGTGTAAAGGACCCTGGAGAGGGGCATTTGACTTGGATTATGTGCCCCATCAGCCACATGCCCACAATCCCAGCTTCAATAACCAACCAACCCTTATATATAGCACCAAGAGAGAGAAGTAAAAATACAGGCCTCTTTGAGCTGAACTGCTCAGGTTCAGTCTCCTCACACACTGAACCTCAGCAATGAAGAGGTAGAGGGAAAATTTCCCCATCTCCCACCATTCCTTGCAATCCCTCACTTGCAAAAATATAGAGTTTCAAAGGTGAGAGAATGGGAGCTAACTGGAGCTGGGAGCTGGGAGGTGGATGGGAGTGTTAAAAAAAAGTCGAAAAGGGCCAGGGAGTTCCATACAAGAGCCAGACATCAACTAACTTGCTGGAGATGGAGCAAAAGAGAGGCCGGAAGCATAGTCACAGAGAGAGAGAGAAAGGAGGGGAGAGTAAAGCTGGGGATCCAACATTCCTCTGCCTGTCATACAGTGCATGAATGGTCTCTGGAGTGACGGAAGCAAATCTGGAGGGAAAAAACCTAACCTATTGGATCTGCGATATTTTATGGCTCTTGCTGTATTTGTAAGGGGTCAAACATTACCATAAGAGCAGATGTTCAGAGGTAATATTAACCTTGACAAGAGGACAATCTATATTTCATTTGTTAATGTCCATGTCTACAACCCTAGCTTGAAAGGCTTCTTCTTCTCTGTCTTTTTAAATTAGGTACCTCTCCGTCATCTACTGAGTGGAGTGTTACAACTGGTAAATATAGAGAACATTTTTAAAGAGTTTTGAATGCAAGAGTTCATTGTATAGTGCATGCATGGTCTCTGCAGTGGTGGCGGCAGATCTGGAGGAAGAAACCTAACCTATACATCTGGGATATTGATGGCTCTTTCTGTTTTCGTAAGGGGTCAAACAATATTCCTTACGAGTGCAGATGCGCAGAGGTCATGTTAACCTTGACAAGAGGCTTATCTATCATTTCATTTGTTAATTTCCATGACTACAACCCCAGCTTGAAATGCTCCTTTTTCTTGTTGAGAATCGAGGCAAATTACGAAATTCAAAAACAGAGCAATAAATACTGAAACATAGACAATAAAGTAATAAGACTGAATTAAAAATTAGAAAAGAATGCAAAGAAAGTATACAACTTGCAAAAAAGAATGCAATAACAATATGCACTCTAAATCAATATGTTCGCTGAGTGCTAAACCAAGACCCCCAAATAGCTCTTCTAGATAGTCTCAGCCTGTTGTGATTGTATCAGGTTTATATGTTGTGATTTCTATGTCAATGTGCGTCTATGTTGGGCTTTAAGAGGGGAGTGGACATATTCATGGAGGAAAGGAGTATTCATGTCTATTAGTTTGAATGGATACTAGTCATGCTGCTTACCTATTCTCTCTAGTATCATAGGAGCATTCCTATTGTATTGGGTGCTGTGGAACACAGGCAGGATGGTGCTGCTGCACTCGTCTTGTTTGTGGCTTCCTAGAGGCACCTGGTTGGCCACTGTGTGAACAGACTGCTGGACTTGATGGGCCTTGGTCTGATCCAGCAGGGCCTTTCTTATGTTCTCATGTATGTACACTTACTTTTATTGAATCTTCATTGCCTTTTTGTTGCCCATTCATGCAAGAGGCTGATCTAAAATTTCATTTGTTATTGCCCATGATTACAACCCTAGATTGAAATGCTTCTTCTTCTCTGTCTTTTTAAATTAGGAACCTCTCTGTCATCTACTGAGAGGAGTGTTACAACTGGTAAATATAGACCGTTAATGCATGGCTTGTGTGTCCCTGTGTAATTTCACTCTTCTTAATCCTGCTTTCTGAAAAATAAAATGCATGGTGCGAGGGGAAGCCCATCCCCGACAGTAGCAGCGGAGGCGGCGGCAACAGTTTTCTGCCCCCCCCGACCCCGTGCCCTCTCTCTTCCCCACTCCCATGCCTCGACCGTCAGAGGAGCCTCCACCCGGTTATGGCTTCCTCTTGCCTCCACCCAGGGGATGACGGAGTGGCGGCAGGCCCTTCAACCAGTCGTCGCTGCCTCGACCTGCCACTGACTTCCCCTCACCTCCTCCATCCTCGGGGTATAGGTGAGGGGAAGCCGGTGGGTCAAGGCAGCGGTGACTAGTTGAAGGACCCACCACCGCTCTGCCGTCCCCCGGTGGAGGCTCCTCTTCTGACAGTTGAGGCATGGGAGCGGGGGGGGGGGGGAGAGGGCACACGGTTTGGGGGGGAAGGGCCGCCGGAGCTGCTGCTGTCAAGGCTGGGAAGTGGCTTCTCCCAGCAGAGGGTTGACCCAGAAGCTTGGACGCACTGGCAAGAAATCACGGTTGCAGCATGGCAGCAGTTATCAATCAACCAATCTTTATTTTATGGTCATTTGACCAGTTAAAATCGGCAGCAGTTAAAATCGGGACATACCCAGAATGGGGAAACCAGGGGAAATTCCGGTAGTTGGTGGGTTGAATATGCTGCCAGGAGACGGCCATGCCTGTCGACAGGGGAGATTCGGTTCATTCCCGGGAGAAGCAAAGGACAAAACGCCCATGTGTTTTCGGGCAATTATAACTTTTTAAAATCAATTCTTCCATCCACTACAGAGAATCCCGTTTCCTCAGGTAAGCAATGGTGGGAGAGTAAAGCAGGGGATACCACCACACCTGGTCTGTTGTAAAGTACATGCATGGTCTCTGCAGTGGTAGTGGCAAACCTGGAAGAAGAAACATAATCTATAGATCTGGTATATTGATGGCTATTTCAGTATTCGTAAGGGGTCAAATATTATTCCTTCCGTGCAGATGTGCAGATGTCATGTTAACCTTGACAAGAGTCTTATCTATCATTTCATTTGTTAATGTCCATGACTACAGCCCTAGCTTGAAATGCTCCTTTTTCTCTGTCTTTTAGAATTAGGTACCTCTCCCTCATCTACTGAGTGGAGTGTTACAACTGGAAAATATAGAGAAAATTTTTAAAAAGTTGTTTTTTAAAAACAAGAGTTCATTATTATATATTGTTTCAATATTGTATGTTGGTTTCATTCTTATGAAATTCAAAAACAGAGAAAAAAGAATACTGAAACATAAACAATGAAGTTTACAATAAGACGGAATTAAAATTAGAAAAGAATGCAACAAAGTATAGAAAGAATGCAATGACAATATGCACTCGAAATCAATATGTTCTCTGAGTGCTACACCAAGAAGCCCAAATAGCTCTTGTAGATAGTCTCAGCCTGTTGTGATTGCATCAAGGTTATATGTTCTGATTTTTATGCCAATGTGCATCTACGTACACTTACTTTTAGTGAATCTTCATTGCCTTTTTGTTGCCCATTCATGCAAGAGGCTCATCTTCCATTTGATTAGTTATTGCCCATGACTACAGCCCTAGCTTGAAATGCTCCTTTTTCTCTGTCTTTTAGAATTAGGTACCTCTCCCTCATTTACGGAGCGGAGTGTTATAACTGGTAAATATAGAGAACATTTTTTAAAAGTTTTTTTACATTTTTAAACAATAGATCAGCATTGTATGTTTGCTTGGAGCTTGTCTATTTATTTGATTGACTTCATTTAATGTCTGTGTTTCTTGTTGAGAATCGAGGCAAATTACGAAATTCAAAAACAGAGCAATAAATACAGAAACATAGACAATAAATTAAGCAGTAAGACTGAATTAAAAATTAGAAAAGAATGCAACAAAGTATACAACTTGCAAAAAAAAAGGCAATGACAATAGGCACTCGAAATCAGTATGTTCTCTGAGTGCTACACCAAGACGTCCAAATAGCTCTTGTAGATAGTCTCAGCCTGTGGTGATTGTATCAAGGTTATATGTTCTGATTTTTATGCCAATGTGCATCTACGTACACTTCATTGCCTTTTTGTTGCCCAATCATGCAAGAGGCTCATCTTCCATTTCATTTGTTTTTGCCCATGACTACAGCCATAGCTTGAAATGGTCCTTATTCTCTGTCTTTTAGAATTAGGTACCTCTCCCACATCTACGGAGTGGAGTGTTACAACTGGTAAATATAGAGAACATTTTTTTAAAGTTTTTTAAAAAAACAAGAGTTCTTTATTATATATTGTTTCAATATTGTATGTTGGTTTCATTCTTAATTCTTTCTTGCATCTTGATCAGCATCTGAAGCATCGGAAAGCCGTTCATACATAAGACTAGCCGATGGAAAGGGGAACTGTGAAGGCCGCGTTGAAGTCTATCACAATGGAAGCTGGGGAACAGTCTGTGATGATTCTTGGGACATGCAAGATGCCCAGGTTGTATGCAGACAGCTTAACTGTGGAGAGGCCCTTTCCGCTCCTGGAGACGCCAAGTATGGTACAGGCTCAGGTCAAATTCTCCTGGATGAAGTGCAGTGCCAAGGAAACGAAACAGCCCTAGAAGAGTGCTCGCACAACGGATGGGGAGTCCAGGATTGTAAACACAAGGAAGATGCCGGTGTCCACTGTACAGGTATGCTGTGTTATTTTCCATATGCACCAAGGTGCATGAAATCTAGAGTTGCTTAAACAAATATTTTATGTCATTCTGCCTTTTGTAAGGACCGGGTTTCACTGTCTTTTTTCCTGTCTTTTTATATTAGGAATTCTTCCATCCACTACAGAGACTCCTGTTACCTCTGGTAAGTGATGATGTAGCCTTCCCTCACATTTTTAAACAATATATCAGCATTGTATGTTTGCTTGGAACTTGTCTATTTATTTGATTGACTTCATTTAATGTCTGTGTTTCTTGTTGAGAATCGAGGCAAATTACGAAATTCAAAAACAGAGCAATAAATACAGAAACATAGACAATAAATTAAGAAGTAAGACTGAATTAAAAATTAGAAAAGAATGCAACAAAGTATACAACTTGCAAAAAAGAATGCAATGACAATAGGCACTCGAAATCAATATGTTCTCTGAGTGCTACACCAAGACGCCCAAATACCTCTTGTAGATAGTCTCAGCCTGTGGTGATTGTATCAAGGTTATATGTTCTGATTTTTATGCCAATGTGCATCTACGTACACTTCATTGCCTTTTTGTTGCCCATTCATGCAAGAGGCTCATCTTTCATTTCATTTGTTTTTGCCCATGACTACAGCCATAGCTTGAAATGGTCCTTATTCTCTGTCTTTTAGAATTAGGTACCTCTCCCACATCTACGGAGTGGAGTGTTACAACTGGTAAATATAGAGAACATTTTTAAAACATAAAAAAAACAAGAGTTCATTATTATATATTGTTTCAATATTGTATGTTGGTTTCATTCTTAATTCTTTCTTGCATCTTGATCAGCATCTGAAGCATCAGAAAGCCGTTCATACATAAGACTAGCCGATGGAAAGGGGAACTGTGAAGGACGCGTTGAAGTCTATCACAATGGAAGCTGGGGAACAGTCTGTGATGATTCTTGGGACATGCAAGATGCCCAGGTTGTATGCAGACAGCTTAACTGTGGAGAGGCCCTTTCCGCTCCTGGAGACGCCAAGTATGGTGCAGGCTCAGGTCAAATTCTCCTGGATGAAGTGCAGTGCCAAGGAAACGAAACAGCCCTAGAAGAGTGCTCGCACAACGGATGGGGAGTCCAGGATTGTAAACACAAGGAAGATGCCGGTGTCCACTGTACAGGTATGCTGTGTTATTTTCCACATGCACCAAGGTGCATGAAATCTAGAGTTGCTTAAACAAATATTTTATGTCATTCTGCCTTTTGTAAGGACAGGGTTTCACTGTCTTTTTTCCTGTCTTTTTATATTAGGAATTCTTCCATCCACTACAGAGACTCCTGTTACCTCTGGTAAGCGATGATGTAGCCTTCCCTCACATTTTTAAACAATAGATCAGCATTGTATGTTTGCTTGGAACTTGTCTATTTATTTGATTGACTTCATTTAATGTCTGTGTTTCTTGTTGAGAATCGAGGCAAATTACGAAATTCAAAAACAGAGCAATAAATACTGAAACATAGACAATAAATTAAGCAGTAAGACTGAATTAAAAATTAGAAAAGAATGTAACAAAGTATACAACTTGCAAAGAAGAATGCAATGACAATAGGCACTCGAAATCAATATGTTCTCTGAGTGCTACACCAAGACGCCCAAATACCTCTTGTAGATAGTCTCAGCCTGTGATGATTGTATCAAGGTTATATGTTCTGATTTTTATGCCAATGTGCATCTACGTACACTTCATTGCCTTTTTGTTGCCCATTCATGCAAGAGGCTCATCTTTCATTTCATTTGTTTTTGCCCATGACTACAGCCATAGCTTGAAATGCTCCTTATTCTCTGTCTTTTAGAATTAGGTACCTCTCCCACATCTACGGAGTGGAGTGTTACAACTGGTAAATATAGAGAACATTTTTAAAACATAAAAAAAACAAGAGTTCATTATTATATATTGTTTCAATATTGTATGTTGGTTTCATTCTTAATTCTTTCTTGCATCTTGATCAGCATCTGAAGCATCAGAAAGCCGTTCATACATAAGACTAGCCGATGGAAAGGGGAACTGTGAAGGACGCGTTGAAGTCTATCACAATGGAAGCTGGGGAACAGTCTGTGATGATTCTTGGGACATGCAAGATGCCCAGGTTGTATGCAGACAGCTTAACTGTGGAGAGGCCCTTTCCGCTCCTGGAGACGCCAAGTATGGTACAGGCTCAGGTCAAATTCTCCTGGATGAAGTGCAGTGCCAAGGAAACGAAACAGCCCTAGAAGATTGCTCGCACAACGGATGGGGAGTCCAGGATTGTAAACACAAGGAAGATGCCGGTGTCCACTGTACAGGTATGCTGTGTTATTTTCCATATGCACCAAGGTGCATGAAATCTAGAGCTGCTTAAACAAATACTTTATGTCATTCTGCCTTTTGTAAGGACAGGGTTTCACTGTTTTTTCCTGTCTTTTTATGTTAGGAATTCTTCCATCCACTACAGAGACTCCTGGTTCCTCTGGTAAGCGATGATGTAGCCTTCCCTCATATTTTAAAACAATAGATCAGCATTGTATGTTTGCTTGGAGCTTGTCTATTTATTTGATTGACTTCATTTAATGTCTGTGTTTCTTGTTGAGAATCAAGGCAAATTACGAAATTCAAAAACAAATTTAAATAATAGACAATAAATTAAGCAATAAGACTGAATTAAAAATTAGAAAAGAATGCAACAAAGTATAGAAAGAATGCAATGACAATATGCACTCGAAATCAATATGTTCTCTGAGTGCTACACCAAGAAGCCCAAATAGCTCTTGTAGATATTCTCAGCCTGTTGTGATTGCATCAAGGTTATATGTTCTGATTTTTATGCCAATGTGCATCTACGTACACTTACTTTTAGTGAATCTTCATTGCCTTTTTGTTGCCCATTCATGCAAGAGGCTCATCTTCCATTTCATTTGTTTTTGCCCATGACTACAGCCATAGCTTGAAATGCTCCTTATTCTCTGTCTTTTAGAGTTAGGTACCTCTCCCACATCTACGGAGTGGAGTGTTACAAATGGTAAATATAGAGAAGATTTTTAAAACGTTTTTTTTTAAAAAAACAAGAGTTCGTTATTATATATTGTTTCAATATTGTATGTTGGTTTCATTCTTAATTCTTTCTTGCATCTTCATCAGCATCTGAAGCATCGGAAAGCCATTCATACATAAGACTAGCTGATGGAAAGGGGAACTGTGAAGGCCGCGTTGAAGTCTATCACAATGGAAGTTGGGGAACAGTCTGTGATGATTCTTGGGACATGCAAGATGCCCAGGTTGTATGCAGACAGCTTAACTGTGGAGAGGCCCTTTCCGCTCCTGGAGACGCCAAGTATGGTGCAGGCTCAGGTCAAATTCTCCTGGATGAAGTGCAGTGCCAAGGAAACGAAACAGCCCTAGAAGAGTGCTCGCACAACGGATGGGGAGTCCAGGATTGTAAACACAAGGAAGATGCCGGTGTCCACTGTACAGGTATGCTGTGTTATTTTCCATATGCACCAAGGTGCATGAAATCTAGAGTTGCTTAAACAAATATTTTATGTCATTCTGCCTTTTGTAAGGACAGGGTTTCACTGTTTTTTCCTGTCTTTTTATATTAGGAATTCTTCCATCCACAACAGAGAATCCTGTTACCTCTGGTAAGCGATGATGTAGCCTTCCCTCACATTTTTAAACAATAGATCAGCATTATATGTTTGCTTGGAGCTTGTCTATTTATTTGATTTACTTCATTTAATGTCTGTGTTTCTTGTTGAGAATCGAGGCAAATTACGAAATTCAAAAACAGAGCAATAAATACTGTAACTTAGACAATAAATTAAGCAGGAAGACTGAATTAAAAATTAGAAAAGAATGCAACAAAGTATACAACTTGCAAAAAAGAATGCAATGACAATATGCACTCGAAATTAATATGTTCTCTGAGTGCTACACCAAGACGCCCAAATAGCTCTTGTAGATAGTCTCAGCCTGTGGTGATTGCATCAAGGTTATATGTTCTGATTTTTATGCCAATGTGCATCTACGTACACTTCATTGCCTTTTTGTTGCCCATTCATGCAAGAGGCTCATCTTTCATTTCATTTGTTTTTGCCCATGACTACAGCCATAGCTTGAAATGCTCCTTATTCTCTGTCTTTTAGAATTAGGTACCTCTCCCACATCTACGGAGTGGAGTGTTACAACTGGTAAATATAGAGAACATTTTTAAAACATTAAAAAAAAACAAGAGTTCATTATTATATATTGTTTCAATATTGTATGTTGGTTTCATTCTTAATTCTTTCTTGCATCTTGATCAGCATCTGAAGCATCAGAAAGCCGTTCATATGTAAGACTAGCCGATGGAAAGGGGAACTGTGAAGGCCGCGTTGAAGTCTATCACAATGGAAGCTGGGGAACAGTCTGTGATGATTCTTGGGACATGCAAGATGCCCAGGTTGTATGCAGACAGCTTAACTGTGGAGAGGCCCTTTCCGCTCCTAGAGACGCCAAGTATGGTGCAGGCTCAGGTCAAATTCTCCTGGATGAAGTGCAGTGCCAAGGAAACGAAACAGCCCTTGAAGAGTGCTCGCACAACGGATGGGGAGTCCAGGATTGTAAACACAAGGAAGATGCCGGTGTCCACTGTACAGGTATGCTGTGTTATTTTCCATATGCACCAAGGTGCATGAAATCTAGAGCTGCTTAAACAAATACTTTATGTCATTCTGCCTTTTGTAAGGACAGGGTTTCACTGTTTTTTCCTGTCTTTTTATATTAGGAATTCTTCCATCCACTACAGAGACTCCTGGTTCCTCTGGTAAGCGATGATGTAGCCTTCCCTCATATTTTAAAACAATAGATCAGCATTGTATGTTTGCTTGGAGCTTGTCTATTTATTTGATTGACTTCATTTAATGTCTGTGTTTCTTGTTGAGAATCAAGGCAAATTACGAAATTCAAAAACAAATTTAAATAATAGACAATAAATTAAGCAATAAGACTGAATTAAAAATTAGAAAAGAATGCAACAAAGTATAGAAAGAATGCAATGACAATATGCACTCGAAATCAATATGTTCTCTGAGTGCTACACCAAGAAGCCCAAATAGCTCTTGTAGATAGTCTCAGCCTGTTGTGATTGCATCAAGGTTATATGTTCTGATTTTTATGCCAATGTGCATCTACGTACACTTACTTTTAGTGAATCTTCATTGCCTTTTTGTTGCCCATTCATGCAAGAGGCTCATCTTCCATTTCATTTGTTTTTGCCCATGACTACAGCCATAGCTTGAAATGCTCCTTATTCTCTGTCTTTTAGAGTTAGGTACCTCTCCCACATCTACGGAGTGGAGTGTTACAAATGGTAAATATAGAGAACATTTTTAAAACGTTTTTTTAAAAAAAACAAGAGTTCGTTATTATATATTGTTTCAATATTGTATGTTGGTTTCATTCTTAATTCTTTCTTGCATCTTGATCAGCATCTGAAGCATCGGAAAGCCGTTCATACATAAGACTAGCTGATGGAAAGGGGAACTGTGAAGGCCGCGTTGAAGTCTATCACAATGGAAGCTGGGGAACAGTCTGTGATGATTCTTGGGACATGCAAGATCCCCAGGTTGTATGCAGACAGCTTAACTGTGGAGAGGCCCTTTCCGCTCCTGGAGACGCCAAGTATGGTGCAGGCTCAGGTCAAATTCTCCTGGATGAAGTGCAGTGCCAAGGAAACGAAACAGCCCTAGAAGAGTGCTCGCACAACGGATGGGGAGTCCAGGATTGTAAACACAAGGAAGATGCCGGTGTCCACTGTACAGGTATGCTGTGTTATTTTCCATATGCACCAAGGTGCATGAAATCTAGAGTTGCTTAAACAAATATTTTATGTCATTCTGCCTTTTGTAAGGACAGGGTTTCACTGTTTTTTCCTGTCTTTTTATATTAGGAATTCTTCCATCCACAACAGAGAATCCTGTTACCTCTGGTAAGCGATGATGTAGCCTTCCCTCACATTTTTAAACAATAGATCAGCATTATATGTTTGCTTGGAGCTTGTCTATTTATTTGATTTACTTTATTTAATGTCTGTGTTTCTTGTTGAGAATCGAGGCAAATTACGAAATTCAAAAACAGAGCAATAAATACTGTAACATAGACAATAAATTAAGCAGTAAGACTGAATTAAAAATTAGAAAAGAATGCAACAAAGTATACAACTTGCAAAAAAGAATGCAATGACAATAGGCACTCGAAATTAATATGTTCTCTGAGTGCTACACCAAGACGCCCAAATAGCTCTTGTAGATAGTCTCAGCCTGTGGTGATTGTATCAAGGTTATATGTTCTGATTTTTATGCCAATGTGCATCTACGTACACTTCCTTTTAGTGAATCTTCTTTGCCTTTTATATGCCTTATATATTGTTTCAATATTGTATGCCAATGTGCATCTAGGTACACTTACTTTTGCCTTTTTACCCTTTACTTTTGCCCTTTGTAAGGACAAAGTTTCACTGTCTTTTTTCCTGTCTTTTTATATTAGAAATTCTTCCATCCACCACAAAGAATCCTGTTTCCTTTGGTAAACAATGGTGTAGCTTTCCGTTGCATTTTTAAATAATAGATCAACATTACATGTTTTTTTGGTGACTGCACATCCACTGAAATGTATCATATAATAACATAGATAGATAGATAGATAGATAGATAGATAGATAGATAGATAGATAGATAGATAGATAGATAGATCAGAATCCCAAGAGATCTGTGAGCTTGTCTCTTTATGTTCTTTACTTCATTTATTGTCTGTGTTTCTTGTTTAGAATCAAGGCAAATTACTAAATTTAAAAACAGTGCAATAAAATATTTGAACATATACAATAAAAATGCAATAAGACTGAATTAAAAATTAGAAAAGAGTGCAAAAAAGTATACAACTTGCAATAAAAATGCAAAAACAATATACATTCTAAATCAATATTTTCATTAAGTGATACATCCAGACCTCAGAATGGTTTTTCTAAATAGTCACAGCCTGTTGTGATTGTATCAGGGTTATATGTTGTGATTTTTACCCCAATGTGCATCAATGTATACCTAGGGTGCTTTCACACATGCCTAATAATACACTTTTAATGCACTTTGCAGCTGGATTTATTGTGTGAAATTGCAAAATCCACTTTCAAATGATTGTTAAAGTGCATTGAAACTCGATTAAAAGTGCATTGTTTAGGATGTGTGAAAGCGTTCTTACTTTTTTAAAAATCTTCATTGCCATTTTGTTGCTCATTAATGCAATAGGGAGAGATTATTTTGGAGCTCTTCACAATCTGCTGGTATTTCACAATTCTGTCCATCACATCTTTGGGTACATTACCTCTACCTCACTTGCAAGGATGTCTGCCAAGCCAACCCCAGGGACTTAGGAGGATTGCAGGGGTAACTGGCAGGTAACAAGGAATGCTCAACCCTTCTGTAAACCCCCTATCCAACTACTTGGACCCAATGCCTGGGGAAAATAGTCTCAGAACCAGACTGGGGAAAAAGTGGCTAGGGGGTGACTTGCAGAAGAAAAGCTGTAAGGGAAGGAAACATTAAAATAAGTGGATATCCCTTGACTTATCACTTCCCCCAAATACTCATTGTCCTGCTTTTTACAGACCCTATCACAGCTGGCCAGCCATGGCGCGGTAATGTAACCAAGCTCCCCTGGGTTTGGCACAGTAAACTCACTCACTAAAAAGCTAAAAAGAGCTTTATTAGAGAAAATTAGAAAAAGATATTAAAATGAGGCATACAGCTTGGTGATCTCATGATGCATAGAAAAATAACAAAGCTAACTTGCTGACTACATACTGAAGTGAGCGTGGCAGTAGAAAACAGCAAGAGTCCAGTAGCACCTTAAGGACTAACAAAATTTCTGGCAGGGTATGAGCTTTCATGAGTCACAGCTCACTTCTTCAGATACTGTGAGCTGTGGCTCACAAAAGCTCATATGCTGCCAGAAATTTTGTTAGTCTTTAAGGTGCTACTGGACTCTTACTCTTTTCTGCTGCTATTGTGACAGACTAACACAGCTACCCATCATGAAGTGAACTTAGTTTATCTTGATTTCATTAAAGCTCCACGTAATATTCTTGTTGACAGGATGGTAAAATGTGGTTAAGATCCTATTACTGTTAGATGTATCTGTTACTGGTTGACAGATAGCACCCAAAGGGTGTTTGTTAATGGTTCCTCATCCTCTTGGAGAGGAGTGACAAGTGGAGTGCCTCAGGGATCTGTCCTGGGCCCTATGTCTTTAAACATATTTGTAAATGATTTGGATGAAGGAATAGAGGGGATGCTTATTAAATCTGCAGATGATACTAAAGTGGGAGGGGTAGTAAATAGATAGAAGACAGAGCAAATGATCTTGACAGGATGATCTTGACAGGATGGAAAACGACTAAAACTGATAAAATGAATTTAAATGTAAAGTTCTGTATTTGGATAGGAAAAATCCAGTGCATAATTCTAAGATGAGGGAGACTTGCCTTGGCAGTAGTATGTGCAAAAAGTATGTAGGAGTCTTAGTAGGCCATACACTGAACGTGAGTCAGCAGTGTGATGCAGTAGCTAAAAAGGCAAATGCAATTTTGGGCTGTATCAACAGAAATATAGTGTCCAGATCATGCAAAGTGATGTTATGGCTTTACTCTGCTCTGGTTTAGGGTGGACAGGTGCCTCTTTGCCACCGGTAGGAGGATTTTGGGACAGAGCCTAAGAAGGATGGGGTTTGGGGAGGGACTTCAATGCCATAAAGTCCAATTGACAAAGCGGCCATTTTCTCCAGGTGAACTGATCTCTATCGGCTGGAGATCAGTTGTAATAGCAGGAGATCTCCAGCTACCACCTGGAGGTTGGCAACCCTAATTCTGGTAAGACCTCACCAAGAGTATTGTGTTCAGTTTGGGGCACCACAATTTAAGAAGGTTGTAGAAAAGCTAAACGGTGACCAGCGGAGGGCAGTGAAGATGGTGACGGGTCTGAAAACCAAGTCCTATGAGGAACGGCTGAATGAGCTGGGTATGTTTAGCCTGGAGAGGAGATGACTGAGAGGCGATATGATAACCTTCTTCAAGGACTTGAAGGGCTGTCATATAGAGGATGATGTGGTGTTGTTCTCTGTTGCCCCAGAAGGTCGGGGCAGAATCAGTGGGTTGAAATTAAATCAAAAGAATTTTCCACTAAACATTAGGAAGAACTTTCTGACAGAGTGGTTTCTCAGTGGAACAGGCTTCCTTGGGAGGTGGTGGGCTCTCCTTCTTTGGAGGTTTTAAAGGAGAGGCTAGATAGCCATCTGACAGCAATGCTGATTCTGTGAGGTTATGCAGATCATGAGAGGGAGGGCAGGAAGGGTTGTGTCAGTGTTTGGTTCTCGTGGTCCTTTTTTGCAATCCTAGGGTAGTGCCGATGATCACCACTTTGGGGTCAGGAAGCAATTATATGTCATTCTGCCTTTTGTAAGAACAGGGTTTCACAGTCTTTTTTTCCTGTCTTTTTATAAGGAATTCTTCCATCCACCACAGAGAATCTGGTTTCCTCTGGTAAATGATGGTGTAGCTTTCCCATGCATTTTTAAATAATAGATCAACATTAACATTAAGAACAGGGTTTCACTGTCTTTTCCCCCCTGTCTTTTTATATTTGGAATTCTTCCATCCACCACAGAGAATCCGGTTTCCTCTGGTGGCAACGGTGGGAGAGTAAAGCAGGGCATACGACCACACTCTGCCTGTTGTACAGTGTATGCATGATCTCTGTGGTGGTGGACTCAGGAAGAAACCTAACCTATAGGCTTGGCTAGAACTGATATATTTATGGCTCTTAGTGTGTTTGTATTTGTCTTTTAAAATTAGGTACCTCTCCATTGTCTACAGAGAGAAGTGTCACAACTGTTTCCTCTGGTAAGCGATGGTGTAGCTTTTTCTTGCATTTTTAAACAATAGATCAACGCTATATTTTTCCTTGGAGATTGCACATCCACTGAACTGTATCATATAGTAACAGATATATAGATCAGAATCCCAAGAGATGTGCGAGCTTGTCTATGTTCTTTACTTCATTTAATGTCTGAGTTTCTTGATGAGAATCAAGGCAAATTACAGAATTTAAAAACAGTGCAATAAAATATTAAAACATATACAATAAACAATGCAATAAGACTGAATTAAGAATTAGAAAAGAATGCAAAAGCGTACACAACTTGCAATAAAGAATGCAATAGCAATATGCTTTCTAAATCAATATTTTCACCGAGTGATACACCAAGACCCCAAGATAGCTTTTCTAGATAATCACAGTCTGATGTGATTGTATCAGTGTTATATGTTCTGATCTTTACCCCAATGTGCATCAATGTACACTTACTTTTATTGAATCTTCATTGCCATTTTGTTGCCCATTCATGCAATAAGGAGATATTATTTTGGAGCTCTTCACAATCTGTGGGTATTTCACAGTTCTGTCCGTCACATCTTGGGTTCACCTCTACCTCACTTGCCAGGATGTCTGCCATGTCAACCCAGGGGCTTAGGAGGATTGCAAGGGTACCTGGCAGGTAACAAGGAATGCTCAACCCTTGTGTAAATCTTATTTCTGCATGTGAGGCCCGCCCGAGAGTGGAGCATTTGGGCACTCAGGGGGTTCCTTCAGCAATGCAGGCCTAGTGGCGTTTGCTGCTGCTGTCTTTTGAGAGTCAAGTAGAACACACAGATTCAAATCAACTAGCTGATTGTGCAGAGTATATCATGAATAGGTGTTGGCGCTCCTGTTTCTTAATGCATATATAGGGGAAAAAAGGTTCAGACAAGGATCTGGGTGGCATTTCCTGACAAATGGAGAACTATTTCCAAGCAGAGGCTTATAACCTTAATAAGGTTTTAGATGAATTGGAACAAAATGAAGATGAGGTTAGAATCATAGAGTTGGAAGGGGCCATACAGGTCATCTAGTCCAGCCCCCTACTCAATGCAGGATCAGCCTAGAGTAACCCCGACAAGTGCTTGTCCAGCCCCTGCTTAAAAGACCTACAGTGAGTGGGAGGTCACCACCTCCCTAGGTAGCTGATTCCACTGTTGAACAACTGTTACTGTAAACATTTTTTTCCTAATATCCACCCAGTACCTTTCTGCCTGCAATTTAAGCCCATTATTGTGAGTCCTTATCCTCTGCTGCCAACAGGAACAGGTTGTTTTGCCTACATTGTTGGAAGCAAAGTGGAATCAGATCTTGGATCCCCCTTCTCATTGGTTGTCTTAACCCAACTCTGGCCAATGTGTATGAATCAATTCCTGATGAATATCCTCAGAAATTAAAATCCTTATCCCTTTCTCATTTATCTGCTACATCAATAGGGGAAGGGGATTTTTGTTCTAATGGAAATAATTTTAATATAAGCTCAGAGAACCCAAATGTGCGAATTGATGATCAGGTGACAGCAGATGATCAGCTTGTTAGGAGAAACAGTAATCAGAATGCTCAGTGTAGTTCTGTGAATGAAGAAGATAAGGAATGTGTTGAAACAGCTGGTTTACTAGAGGAGAAAAATGTTTTAGTTGTAGCAGTCAAGCATAACTGTGACAAAAAAAATGGTCTCAGAGCTGGGCTGGGAGAAAAGTGGCTAGGGTGCGGCTTGCAGAAGAAAAGCTTGCATTTTAACATAATATTTTAAATGCAGGGTTTTTT
Organism: Euleptes europaea; assembly: GCF_029931775.1. Taxonomy (NCBI): domain Eukaryota; kingdom Metazoa; phylum Chordata; class Lepidosauria; order Squamata; family Sphaerodactylidae; genus Euleptes; species Euleptes europaea. Next base: position 69,044,674 of record NC_079316.1, read on the forward strand.
CATTGTTGTAGATCCCCTGAGGAAGCACTATGACTCAAAACACATCAGGGTCATTCTGTTAAATTGCATTCATGACTCTCTGTGCACCGTTTGCATTTTTGCATTTTGCAATTGTAGTTGCTAGATGGTCAGATGGAACTTGGAGATCCAGATTCAAATCTCCACTCTGCTATGAAAGCTTTCTGGGTGACCTTAGACCTGTCAATCTCTCATAGCCTAATTTACCTAAATAGGGTTATTGTGAGGATAACATGAGGGAGAGGAGAATGATGTAAGCTGCTTTGGGTCCACGGGTGGGGGGGAGGGGGTATAAATGAAGTAAATAATACAAAAGATAAGCACAAAGATTTTACATACATGCTTCAGGTGATTATAGACAAAGTTCTTTATTTGCACAGGGTAAGAGTAACACTTCAAGATCAACTTTTTAAATTGCCTTTCACTATGTTCTTTCTTTGCTCTAGCACCAACACCTTTACCTGAAACGAAAATGACCATTACTTCTGGTAAGTCTTCAGGGTGAAACTCACGTTCAGCATCTTTTAAATTAACTTAGCAGTTTCTAGCTCATGAATGAAAGTCAGTACTGTAAAGAGTGTTTGATTTGGTCTTTCGTTTTCCTTTGCTCCTTCTAGCCGCCTTAGTTACTACCTCAACACAGACTACAGCAGGTACATATTTTTCTCATAAGAATGTAAGAACATAAGAATATAAGAAAAGCTTTGCTGGAGCAGACTCAGGCCCATCAAATCCAGCAGTTTGTTCACACAATGGCCAACCAGGTGCTTCTAGGAAGCCCACAAACAAGAGGACTGCAGCAGCAGCATCCGGCCTGTGTTCCACAGCAACGAATATAATAGGCACGCTCATAACATTTGCTGTTCATAAGGTGTGCTTTAACACAGCCTGATCTCAAAGTACAGGTCTATACTCAGCCATTACAGTGCAAAGAAAGGCTTCTGCTACAACCTCTGTGGTAGACAAAGGTGCTGGAAATGCGGAGCTCTAATGCCACTTGCCCTTTATGCTCCCTCAATATGCCAATGAAGAAAGAAAGAAAGAAAGAAAGAAAGAAAGAAAGAAAGAAAGAAAGAAAGAAAGAAAGAAAGAAAGAAAGAAAGAAAGAAAGAAAGAAAGAAAGAAAGAAAGAAAGCTGGTGTAGGTCCTAATACAAAGGACCAAGTGGTGACTCCAACTCCCTTTCGCCTCCTGTATCACCCCAGTCATCTCTTTAGACTTCATTCACATGTCATGCAACAATGTGGGTTGACACTATAGGAACAGACTGGGGTTGCTTACACAATACTTCCTTTACATCTAGGCCCATTAAAAAAAGCAGTATTTCTTGTTGTCTTTAACAGCTCCTGCAGTTACTCCTGAAGCATCTTCAGATTCAGATCCTGGTAATTTTGTTATTCTTTATTATGATTATTATGAAAGCACAATAAAATATTTACTTTCAACATCAGCTGTGGGGAGCTTGTCCTGGTAGGTCTTTGGTATTCCTTAAGCGTTTTTGTACATCACATCTTTTCCTTCAGTGGCACAATGGCATCCATAAAACCCACTGCTAGAAATGTTCCTAGAATCCATTTTTCATTAAACCTCAAAGCAAACAGGAATTCCAGCCCCTTTCCATTCACTGCTGCTGAAGGCCCTGATGAATTTTGAAAAGGGTAACATATTAGCTTGAACTGGCCTGGCAAGGACAAGAGCTGCTGGAAATGAATTGGAAAGGACCTGTCCCTCAGAACTTGTCTGAGAGCCAGCATGGTGTAGTGGTTAAGAGCAACGACTCTAATCTGGTAAACTGGGTTGGTTTCCCTACTCTTCCACATGAAGCCTGCTGGGTGACCTTGGGCCAGTCACAGTTCTATTCAAACGCTCCAAACTCTCTCAGTCCCACTTACTTCACAGGGTGCCTGTTGCAGGGAGAGGAAGAGAACGTGATTGTAAGTAGGTTTGACACTCCTTCCAGTAGATAACAACAGGGTATAAAAACCAACTCCTCCTCCTCCTCTTCTTCTTCTGGGGTATCTGATGCTGTCTAAGAAAAAGGAGGTGTCAGCCCTGCGTTCAAAATCCTGGAGGTACCTCCATTAATTGACTGACACTCAGTTTCCATCATTTTTATGACATTCATTACAAATGACTGCTGGGGCTGTCACCACAGGCCCCCAGGCAAAGATTCCCTCTGTCCCTCTCATTCAGAACATACGCTCAAAATGCTTAATTAGAACAGGTAGGCTACTGCTACCCCTCAATGACACAGCTTTTGAGATCCCCAGAGTGCATTGGAAATTTAGTCCTACTCCCCAACACTAAAAATAAGAACTAACTCTGGAAAAATGTCAGGGGAGAAGGAAATGCAGTATGTCTGTCTTTAGAAGATTGCCTAATTTTTTAAAAGAGCGGAACTCATGCTCAAGCCTTCCTAAAAAGCCCTCAGCTCCCTGTTTCTAGTTTTTCTGATCCCTGCTGAGGTAGAAATAAGGAGCACAGACAGAAAGTCTCTACATAGGAACACATTTCACCAATCTGTTCCATCATCCAATAGCACTACTTATATAATATTGGGTGGCTTTAGATGTCAACATGTCAATTGCAGTCATTTGTTTACAAGCATGGGTTCACCTGGGGAAGATTCCCTGCCATTTATCTAAGATTACACTGACATGAGGCATGGAGGATACACTGGAAAATGTGCCTTACCTTGCAGGTTGGATAACAGGATTGCATTCATTGATGCACTAAGGTCATTTATGCATGGATACTTTCACTCACGTTCACCCCCGGTCTGTCCGGTCGTTCCTTAGAGTTGTACATGAGTTTTCTATCCATTAGAGATGACCTCACAGCCAGCCCTTACAAACCCCAGACCTTCCCACTCCTGTGTTAACCCAATTCTTCCATCTCCCCTGAGCTCATCCTGGGTGAAATCCCCATGCATACGTCAAAGCGCAGGACACGCAAGCTTGGTTTCTTTCACAGCCAATTACACAGCAGCATGTAAAGAGGCGGGGATTCAAATACTTCCTTCTTCCTCTAAGCTCTTTTTGAGCAGAAGTAAGGCTATTTAAAACTGAGGCTTGGATTTCTCCCCCTCCTTCTTTCAGATTGCTCTATTATTTTGTTGTTGTTGTTGTTGTTGAAATGCTTTTTTTATGCAGCAATTGGGTTTGGGGGGATTTTCTCTCGCAGTAAGCTCTACAAAGTAAGCCAATTACAAAGCAGCATTTAAAGGGGTGGGGACTTGATTTGAGCTTGGAGACTGCTGGTGCATAGATTCCCAACAGGAAAGTGTGGGTCCAACGAGCAACAAACCTCAGGTAAAACTCCCATGCATAAACGAACAACCTAACTCACTTACTGTCCTGTGGCCACAAAGGCGGACAGGATAGGTCACACAATAGAACAAGGTGGTATCAGGAATGCCTAATAAATAATTACAATTTAAAACCTGTATAAAATGGGTAGTTATTTTGAAAATATGTCATGGGAAATTGAATGTTCCAGTTGATGGGTACACACATGCACATACTCTACACCTCACTTACAGTTCTGTATTCTTTGCTTACATTTCCTGATAACTTTTTTCTTCTTCTCTACTCAGTTACATTGACATGTTCGCCGGAAAAAATGGTGGCAGTTATCAGCAAACCATATATTCATTCAAAAGGCTGTGATCCAACACATTTGTTCGTGAATAACCAACAAGCCAGGTATCAGGTGAAACAAAACGATGTTGTAATCACAATGTTATATAAAGCCCATGGGACAAAAACAGAGGTAAGAAGCAGAATGTCTGAAAATACCACACATGATTTTATAATTTTTACTCAAGAATTAAACCATTAAGCATAAAATTCCTATTTACATTATTGTTTCTTTAACATATACAAATACATACTGGTGATGTATATGCAGAGAATGAGGTTAGTAAAGTGGTTGTTCTACTGATATTAGTACCAGTGAAAACATATTCAGAGGATAGTATGACATATACAAACAACTGTTGACCTCATTCAGGAAAATCCCAAGTAATAAAGAAAATGTTACCATACATTGGGTACAATGTGTCAACCAAAGCCACCCATTATTTATTCCATACTGATTAATCCAGAATTAAATAGAGTTAATATCCTGGGATATGGAATGGTATGGTATAGCCTGATCTTGTCAGATCTCAGAAGCTAAGCAGGGTCAGTACTTGGATGGCAACCCCCCTCTGCTTGTTACTTGCCTTGAAAGCCCCTTGCTAGGGTTACCATAACTCAAGTGTGACTTATTGAATGGCATTTACATATATAATATAGCCTTTAAACAAAGGTGTTTTACATTTTGCTTGCATAATGTCTGTTTTTAATTTCTAAACTGAAAGGTGATGGGTCTCAAATATACTTGGATGCCATGTCCTCTCCTCTGGAAGTAATTACCCCTTAATGCTGTATATGTGCACTCTAGTTTTAGTTGACTATCTTTCTTTCACACCAGCTGTTTTCATTCTTCATGATGAGAGACCCCCCCTCCTCTATATCTTTATTAGTTCATGTGTTTATTTTACTTATTTTTATTTATACCCCACTCTATCCCAGCCAAACTCAGAGCGGCTGATACAGATCTCAAAATAACAGGTTCCAGGTGAGAACCCAGTTGAATCTAAGCCATGTTCCATGGCTGATACAGTGCTCAAAAAACAGGTTCCAGGTAAGAACCCAGTTGAGTCTAAACACCATTCAAGATTTATATTCAGCATACAAAACATCAACACCTCTATCCAACTCAAGACTACGTGTTTGTACATAAATTTAGTGAGTCTAACTTGCTGGGAAACTTGTGAAAAAACAAATGCTGAAACATAGTTCCCTTCCCTAATCCAACAGTAGAAGATGCATTCACACAGCCCTTAAAAATAACTGATATCTAGTTAGTCATGAGGATCATGCAAACACTGAAATGCATTATTTTCCAAACATGAAGCTACTAAGCCTCTCGCAAAATGAAAGACCTGTAAACAGATGATAAGAGGACCGCAGAATCTTTGCTGTATTCTCTATGCTGTGGATCCCCAGACAATGTTAAGTGTAAAGGTTTGAATATTCTGAAAACATTTAAATCAGGCCATTGCGCCAAAAGAAAATGTCCACATGTTGAGATTTCAAATCATCATCCTTGGGCAGAAGCATAATAAAGGATATGGTACACTGTTGAAATGAAACCCATTTAGTTTCACCAGTACTGGGACATGGTGCGATCCAAAAGAGAGTGACACCATTAAGTCCACTGGCTTCAATGGACTTAGAAGAGTGTAACTGCTTAGGATAACACTGTAACCTGCCTATTTGGTGAAAGGCTTTCCCCCCCGTCAAGACACAGCCAACTTATGCCAACCCCATATGGTTTTCAAAGCAAGAGATGTTCAGTGCTGGTTTGCTGTTGTCTGCCTCTGCATCAGGACGCTGGTATTACTCAGTAGGGTTGTGCACCTTTTTTTTTCAGTATTTTGGGGTTCGGGTTTATTAAACCTGGAATTTTTTGAAAATCCAAAAAAGTTGTATATAACGGATTCTGCTTTTTTTTTTTTTTGAATGCTTGAAAATTTCTGGGTGTAATAAACCTGAACCTGAAAAATACCCTGCACAGAGCTCAAGCCCAGTGCTTTGATCACCCTCCCCCGCAGCCCCTGAATTTGAGGTCGGTAGGGAAAGGTGATCTACATGCTGGGCTCCAGCCCTGCACTTGGATCGTTCTCCCCCGCCACCCCTGAAGTTAGGGGTGTCAGAGGCGGGTGATCTATGTGCTGGGTTCCAGATGTACACTGCTTGCTGGCTTGGACCTCCCCACAGAGGTCCGAGCCTGCAGGTAGCATTGATCTGAAGGTGAGGGCCTTTAGATGCATGCTGCTCGCCAGCTCAGACATCCCCATGAAGATCCAAGCCAGTAAACTGTGTGGATCTGACTCAGGTAAGTAAGGGGGAAGGAGGAGGAGAGAGGGAGGGGGAGAGAGAGGGAAAGGAGAAAAATGGTGGTGGGGCCGAAGTGGCCCAAATAATGCAAAAAAAAAAATCAGCATTATTTGGAATCCACTTTTTTTGCTCCATTTATTGCCCCCATTTTTTCTAACAGTTTAAAAAAAAACTGAAAAAGGCCAATAAGGTATTTTTTGGAGAAGTGGGTTCTGTTCGTTTTTAGTCAATTGCACACCCCTATTCCTTGGTGGCCTCTCATGAAGATAGTGACCAGGCCCAACCCTGCTTAGTTTCCGAGATCTGACAAAATTGAGCTAGCCTGGGCCATCCAGGTCAGGACAAAAGTTGACACATTTCACTATTTTGGTTTGTGTGTGTTTTTTAATACTGTTCTTATGATTTCTGTAATGTTTAACAGAGAACTGGGAATGTTGTCAGCTACTTGAACACAGTCAGCTGCTCTGGAATGAGTGGTGGAACGATGAGAACTGTTCAGATTCGCTTTATCTGCAAAATGAACCAGCAGACAACAAAAGAAGAAACACACATGGTTGATGAGTCTGACTCCACAGGAAAGGACCCAATGCCAAATGGACAATTGAGAATGATTCTTGAGTTCTACTCGCAGCCATTTTCACACCAAACTCATAACATGCCTCGCTTTATTAGTATGGATCAGAATGCAGATATACTCCGAGTCACTATCACTCTCTGTTCTAAATATATGGTATTACTCTTAAAAGATTGGATTGCTTCTCCTGATTCTAACTTCAGAACTAATGTACATGAAATTACAGTCAATGGGTAAGCAAAACAAAAAACAAAAAAACTATTGCTGATTTAACCATCAATATTTTCTTGCTCCTTATATACTATCAGTCAGAGCACCATTTTTTTCGGGGTTTTTTTTTTTTGTCCAAAGCAGATAAACTTTACCAGTACTTTCTTCTTCCCCAATTGTTCCTTTGTTCCTCCTGCCAGTCCTCTAAGCTCTCTGCACCCATCATTTTACAGTCTTTCTTGGTACCAAACACGTCTGCAATATGCACTCACTCTCCTACTTCACCCTGTTTCGTTTATAGCATCTTCTATTCTGGATTGCTTCGGTCTCTCCACCTCCTGAGACTTACTGCAACATATCTCTTCATCCCCATGGGCCCCAGTGTCCTTCACTCTTGCACCAGTCTTTCTGATCATACTGCATATCTCTGACTTCCCAGGAACCCACTAAAACATGTTAAACATTAGGAAAGGAATGTGAATGAACGTTATTATCTTCTTGGAGGTTGTAGCTAGTGGGACTGAGCTGAGCAACTTTGAAGTTATGGTCCTTTCCATGTACCACCTTTGCACCCCCAGCACTATTTTGTGACCTATCTTAAATATAAACATGACCTTAAGAAATAGTTTATCTAGTTGGCTTGAAGCAAATCCAAAAGCTTCCTGTCTTCAAGGGTTCAGCCTTCCTCTCCCCCTCCTACAACAGCAGTGGCTCTCCTGGAGTCACAACAGATCTTCCAACTACAGAGATCCATACTGATCATTTGGGTATTAGTTGTAATTCCAAGTGATCTCCAGCATTCATTGGAGGTTGGCAACCCTAGTTCCTCTGGAGGAAATGGCTGCTTTGGAGGATGGAATCTATGTCATTTATACCCTTCTGAGGTCCTTCCCTTCCTGTAATTCCTAGTACTGAACAAAATATCCAGATCAAAATGGAACTCTAAAATTGGCCTACACAAAATATTGTCGAAGGCTTTCACGGTCAGAGTTCATTGGTTCTTGTAGGTTATCCGGGCTGTGTGACCGTGGTCTACAAGAACCAATTGGCCTACACAACTTGTAGATCCACTAAACTAATCACAGCCCACCAGCCAATCATTATGATGCTTTAATCACCCCCACATAAGCAGGTACTTGAACCACCCCACATAATTCAGTTTTGTTGCCTGTGACAAGTAGGGAAAATTGGATTTATTAACCATTAATGCTGTCACATAGGGCTTGTGGTAATTATTTGGCTTGGTAAATATCAAAGGTGTTCGTATATTCATTTAATTTAGGAAACCTATTACTTTCTAAGTACTAAAAGTGAGTTATAAAACATTAACAACACAATAAAATAATACACAATTTTAGAGGAAGACAAATTAAATGTATATATAGGAAAATACTTTAACTACCTGAGAAAACTGCTTTTGTTATAACTTTAACAGATACTTTTCACAGAGTTCTTATTCTCAAAGACTTGTTCTCTTTATAGTGTTCTTTCTGGTTTTATTGCCAAATCTACTAATTTACGTTGGTATGCAAAGAAACCCCACCTAAGTTGTGCCCAAAGCATTATTATCAATATAACACAGACAGATAACATAATACAGTCTCTGTATTATAATGAAGAATAAAGTGCTTATTCCTTGTATTTCAGGTGTGCACGTAAGTCTACTTCCACCTATTATTATTCAGGAGACAGAAGAAGCCTGCAGTTAAGAGCTAAACGGCCCCCCTCTTCCCATGGAAGTACAGTTTACATGCGATGCAAGATTATGGCGTGCCGCAAAAATGATTTTCGATCCCGCTGCTACCAGGGCTGTCAACATAGGGAAAAGAGAGAAACAAACTTTGATTTTGAACATGAGCAAGTCCTTGGGCCATTTATGCTTGAGTAATCTGAGGGAGTAAGACCTGGAAATTTCAATGTGATTCCTAGGAATTCCTATCAAGTACAATAGTTCTATACTAAATAAATCTTTCTCTTTTATTGAATTACAGAATAATCACCAATGTAGGCAGTTGGAGATGTTATAAGGGTGTGAGCCTTGAAACCCCTCCTTTTGTCTGGCTTTGTCACTCCTTTAAATCTCAGATCTTTCGATTCAGTAGGAAATATCAGTAAAGCATTTTGCTGTGAATCATCTTGATTAATTTTCTCAGGGACTTAACAAAATAAATCTATCTGGAAAAGCTTCATGTTTTGCGTATCCAATCATATATATCATTGTATGCAATCATACTGAAAACAATTTTTCACATTCATTTTTGCCAAGACAAAGTTCCATTAATGTGAATTATCTGTCACTGTTGCATAGTTAACATTTCCTCCTGAATATGCTTACCGATTATGTCAGTTGAAATTTACTGCATCCTGGGAACATTTCCTATGTTAGTCTGTTGCACCAAAAGCCACAGCACTGGAATTACCCAGGGCCGTCTTTGCAGCCCCAGAGCCAGAAGCGGGTGAAAGGGGAGGGTGGTGTGGTGTAGTGGTTAAGAGCTGTGGTTTGGAGCAGTGGACTTTGATCTGGAGAACTGGGTTTGATTCCCCGCTCCTCCACATGAGAGGTGGTAGCTAATCTGGTGAACTGGATTTATTTCCCCACTCCTACACATGAAGCCAGCTGGGTGACCTTGGGCTAGTCACAGCTCTCTTAGAGCTCTCTCAGCCTCACCTATCTCACAGGGTGTCTGTTGTGGGGAGGGAAAGGGAAGGTGATTGTAAGCCGGTTTGATTCTTCCTTAAGTGGTAGAAGACCACTTAAAAACCAACTCTTCTTCTTCCTCCCCTCGCTCCACAGCAGGGTGTGATGGACCTGTCAATTGGCCTGGTGGCCATTTAAACTGGCCAACCTGAGCCCCCAAGAAGGTTGCAGGGGGCAGGGCCTCTAGGCAGACCTGGAGGCCAAGGTCTGGCTGTCTGGTCCACCCCATTTTATTCATTGGGCAGCCGCCAGGCCTCTTGGTGGTTGGCACCAAAATAATCACGGCACCTTAAAGGAAAAGAAGTGTTTAATTCTAGAATAAACTTTCTGTAGGCCACAAAAGTTCATGGTAGAATATATATATATATATATATATATATATATATATATATATATATATATATATATATATATATATATATATATATATATAGTCTTTTAAGTTGCCACAAGACTTCTATTTGTTTATATATTTTGGGAACACACACTTGGGCAATTGTGACCTCTTACCACATGGTGAATCATCCAGAAGAAACTTTTTCTGTGTCAAGAGTCTAGGGCATTGTTGCCAGATCAAAACCCAATTGCCCTGGCACACATCATGAAGTGGCTTAGAAAAAATGCTCATAGGCTCACAGAGCTCAGAGGAACCAGTAGTACTAAGTGATTCTCATCCATCCCCAGAAAGCTGGTCAACACATCAGTTGTATTCAGTTCATAGGGTTGCCAGGTCCCCCTTCGCCACCGTCGGGAGGTTTTTGGGGCGGATCCTGAGGAGGGTGGGGTTTGGGGAGGGGAGAGACTTCAGAGTCCAATTGCCAAAGCGGCCATTTTCTCCATGTGAATTGATCTCTATCTGCTGGAGATCAGTTGTAAGAGCAGGAGATTGCCAGCTAACACCTGGAGGTTGGCAACCCTAATAGTGCAACATATCCAGTTTAGGCAACAGAATGCAACAAGCAGAAACCAGGTGCAACCCAGGCAGATTTCTGCAGAGGCAAGCCGAGATCACTCATGTAAGAGAGTCAGTCAACACAGTTTAGGGAAAGGAGGGATAAATCTGACCAATAGGAAAAAGTAGTTCTTGATTCTCAAATATAGCTATTAGTCAGCCATATTTTTGAACATGAGCAAAATCTATTAAAAGCCTCCTTTGGATTGGCTCATGGGAGTGTCTGTAGCCAAGCTGAGAACAAACTACCGGTAGTCAATATAAACCCAAAGAGGAGTTAATATCACACTTTCCCATTACAGAGTAAGTACGGTGGGCAACTGGTTCATGAGGCTTCTGTGTTAGTCTAGCCATCGGCCAATGCACGAACAGCTTCAAATTTCTTATGTTTGTTTATGTATCTACATATGTCAGCCTTGCAACTTACAACAGTGAACAAGTTCACTACTTGTTCTCCAAGAGGTGTTATTGTAATCATGGTAAAGCACTACACTGTTATTGCTCCCATAACCAACCAACAGACAAAGCAAAGGGCTATCAATTTGCTCTTGAGTTATTTTTGTCGCTCAAGTCAGACTTTTCCTGTAAAGAAAAATAATGGACCCAAATTCGTGCTATGTTTGGTTCCAAATCAATGTGGAGGGCCTTGTTGTTTGAATTAGTACCAAATCCTGCCCTTGAGTGACGTGGTTGCAGAAGTATGAACCATACACAGCCCTTCCTGCACTTGCAGAATTTCATATTAAATGCAGTAACAGTGAAAACTTATGCAGAGTTACTCCAGTCTAAGCCCACTGAAATGAATGGTCTTTGACTGGAGTAAATCTCCTTAGGATTTCACTGTAGGGCTATGTTAGAGGATGAACTAGATGCCAGTTTTCCCAGGCTACTATGTATATTTACACAGCTGCACGTACCTTTCTAATCACACACCCTCACACGTTATATCTTCTCTGTGCCTTGAATATCTGCGCGCACACATATACTTCTAGCTCTTGTGATGTAGTTTAAGCTATGGGTAATACTACACCTGTGGCTCTGACAAGGTCATTGACCGATGGCATGGAAAAACAGTGGGTCCCAAGCTTCGAATGCTTTTCTGTCTCTCAGAGCTCTCTGGCTCTGGCCACTCTTGGTCTGTCCGCTCTTGCTGCAGATTAACCCCTTATCCATCACACCTGCCCTCCCCAGCCAAGGCCAGGTTCAGGGCGGGTAACAACATTGAAACAGCATAGCAATAAAATACATAAAAACCCATAAAAAAATCATCCCAAATTATTCTAAAATCATTAACACAAAACGCTGTATAATATAGTACCTGCTAGAACAAGGTGCCTACCAGTTGGGTCAGCATCCCTCATAATTCAGTAGTTAGTTATAAAAGAGGGGGGAGTCTCATGAAAGTCAGCGTAATAGAGTGGTTAGAGTTTCAGACTAGGATCTGGGAGAACCCAGTTCAAATTGCCACTGTGTTGTAGACATTCCCTGGGTGGCCATGGAGCAGTCACACATTCTCAGTATAACCTACCTCATAGGGTTGTTGTGAGACTAGAATGGAGGTGAGGAGAATGATGTCAGCTGCTTTGGGTCCCCATTAGGGAGAAAGGTAATGTATAATAAAGTAAATTTAAAAATTAACATAATTGAAGATGAAGGGGCAGATATAAAGTAGATTGGTTGGTGGGTGAGAAGGACAGAAGGAAGGGAAAGGTAAGGGGGTTGCCAGGAGTAATAAAAGAGGAAATAGTATGGGAAGAGGATACAGTAAACAATGAGGTGCACTCTGCAAGTCCTTGCAGGTTTCTCACTGCACAATTGAGCCCAGATCGGTGGCCTACATGGTGCAACTGAGCCATAGTATTTCCAGGCAGAGGCTACCAGGGGGAGGAAAGGAGGCAAAGCTGAAGACAGGAGGAAGGTAAAGGTATTTTTTCTGGTTGGTTGGCGAGAAGGAGAGAAAGAAGCTGGAAAAGGAGAGAGGCTATGTAGGCTTTCAGGGAAGGAAAAGAGGAAATAGTGGAGAAGGGAATGAGCCATGAGACATCCCTCCTCCGCAAGTCCTTGCGGGTCCCCCACTTCTTTAATTATCTTCTGTAGCCTGCAAGCATGAGATTGTTATGCATCTTAAGGCTTTCTTTTAACATGTGTACAAACATTTAGTTAGCATTACTTTCATTATTTAACAATAATCAGTTTATGTCAGCATAAATGAATAGTGGACTACATTCATGATAGGTATGGAAGGCCTCCGTGATATTCTGAGCAGATGTACTGCTCAATTCTCGATGAGTCTAATATGATAGCTAGTAAGAAAGCTTTAGTTTAGATTCATTCTAATAAAGCAATTTGTGGATGATATACAAAATAAAGCAATGTCCAATTTGTTTAATGTGACTAATCCATAAAATGGGAATTTATGCATTGGCATCATTTTTGAGGTTTTGAGTAATATGGTCTGTCCAGGCAAGTGGCACTTGGGACTTTGGTTTCTGCCAGGTAAGTGTGACCCATTTCATTTAGTGTTTCCCAAATATATAGCACATTTAGTCCAGCATGTAACACCTGGAGCTTTCTCAAGTGTATCTCCCCTTTATGTGTAAAGCGCTGGGAAAATCTAAAAGATTACACATGCTATCATGGGACCACGTGGACTGAGATGTTGGTGAAATCACTATGAAATGGGTAGAAATATAAAAAGGCCAGAACATGAGAGAATCAACTATTTACTAAAATGCCAGCATTCCAACAATACCCTCTCCTGGTGCTTTTCTTTGGCTGGACTCTTGCAGAAAATAACCTGGTAGAATTCCAAGGTATGGAAGAATACAAAATATTTAAAAACAATATAAAATTTTATTCTCTTAATCAACAGTTGTTAAATCACCGTAATTGCTTTATGGCTCGATGCTGACATGAATGTGTTGCGACTGTGCAATATCAGAAACCTTGGTACTGTAAATCTTTGGTTGCCATCCATTGAAATAAGCCCTGCCTAACTCCCACTGAAAACAATGGAGTAAATTAGTGATGAGTAATTTATGTCCTATTCCTTTCAACGGAATTTAAGAGAGCTTACTTTTTTCTGGACAGGGATCTGTATGTCAGAAACTGAAACCGCGAACATACTTACTTTGAAGTAACACTCATTTGGTTACAGCTGTCTTTGAAATAAGAAATAACATTTGGCTTAAATTATAACTGGTGGCAACAGCCTAGGAGGAGTTTTCTATGGCTGCAATTTGCAAGGATCTAAGTGTTGTCATTTTTCTTTCTAGTTCGAAGCATATACAGTGAAATTATAAAGTCATTATTTTAAATGTTCTATGAAGTTAATCAGTACAGTTACATGGAGTTGTTGTCTGAATGTACAAGTCAAATTGTTCCATGGAATCTTTCGAATATTAACCAATGATCACTGATGATTTCCTAAAACCAGGGAAAACTGAGTGTGGTGGAATCCTGAGTACGCCTTACAAAGCACTGCCAATTGAAGTTAATGCAAATGAGAACTGCATATGGCATATAGAGAAAGATGTGGATCAAAATATCCGACTGATCTTCTCTTATTTCCAGTGAGTATTCTTTAAATGGATTGTGGACCAGTGTAACAGAAAAGGTTGTAATTTGTTGGCCGTCTTGGTGGCCCTTGTGAGAGCAGAACAGCAGGATATAAATTTTGTAAAATAAAAAAAAATTAAACACTAATAAACGATAAAGCAGAAGTACAGGATCATATTCTCAAGGAACTCAGGTGAAGTGCAGCTGAAACTGTACATGAGAAGACTGTGTACAGGGAGATTATCGAGAAAGAGATTTGGACAGGCATATTGAACAAGAGCAGCTTGGTGGCTCAACTGTCCGGCACAGGGGTCCCCAACCTTGTTGAGCCTGTGGTCAATCTTTGGAATTCTGACACAGGGTGGAGGGCACAATCACAAAATGCCCACCACAGGATGCAGACACACACAGAGAGGAAGCCCAAATGTAGGGGACAAGAGGAATAATTTTTTAAAAATACACAGGGACAGAGAAGAGGGAGACTAAAACCAACACTGGGGTGGTAGCTGCTCACTTTAATCTGCACACCCGATCAGATCTCTGATGATCTATGGCACCACTTTTTACTGGAAATTTTACTATGACTTTAGTCTTTTTTGAACTGATCAGGAAAAAAGCACAGTACATTTTCATAACAGAGATTTTAAAAAACAGCTTGTGATGTGGCATGAAGGTCTGATCTTTAATAACTGTTATACTATATGCAGTAGTTCCTCTAGGACATCAATCTGTGTATTTGATCATTTACATAACTAACCCATAATTTTATAAATGCAAGATGCATACTGTGCTATAATAGCACATCTAATAATGACATTTCCCCCTTTTTCTAGATTTAATCCCTCGTCAACCTGTGACAGAGAAAATATTGTAATATATGATGGTGCTTCAACTAACTCATCTTTTCTTGGACAAATATGCAATAGCCATGAGTCTGTTCCTGTATTTGAGTCATCGTCGAATGCTTTAACATTTCGCTTATCAACAGACTCCATAGCTTTCAAAAGGACTGTCTTTGCATTTTATTATTTCATCTCACCTGAATCAGGTAAGTTGGTATCCACCTTCTCTCAAGGGTGCCAGTTCTGGAAACAAATGAAAACTACTTTGAGCACTAATCAGAACCTATACAATTTAGAACTTTTATTAAAAGTCCTGCTTTATTTAAATATGCATGCAGCTGTATGAAGTGGTATTAGCTGAGTACCTGATACAGGTACAAATAAAAAAAAGTGGAAGCAAGTTTAGCAATGGTAATTATAACAGAATACATTGCTTTGGGGGGGGGGCAATTCTGTGATATTTGAAGATAAGTATGAAAGCTTTTCTGCCTATGAATCTTCAAAGCCGGCTTACCAAGTCAACTCCTTAAAAGTGCTCAATTTTAAATTAAGGACCAGTTACTAGTGAGGCTTTCTGAACGATCTGATTTTGACATGTCTCCATGTTGTATCTGTATGCCCAGCTTATTGACTTTTGTGACATGAATGGTAACAGCAACACCTGCTGAAAACTATGTGTGAGATGGTGCCAGCCTTTATAAACCACTTTTGCATTTGGCAGTTCCATCTTGTCCAACATTGTTCCAACCGGAGGCAGCCAATTACGAAGCAAGTCTAGGATTAGAAACAATTCCGCATCAACAATGAAAACCAGCTAGGTTCACATTGTGGGGTAGGGTGGCCACCTTACTTAAGACCAAATCCTCTGTTATTTCAGTATCACATAAGCTGCTGATTTGATAGTATAGAAACCTTGGGAGTAGGGTTGCCTGGTTCTCCCTTGTCATCAGTGTGTGTGTGTGAGATTGTGAGCGCCCAGCACGCACACGCAATAATGTCCCTTCCAGGGGTTTTGGAGGAATGTGCTAGAGTGTCCCCATCAAACCCCGAAGTGACAGGGATGCTCTAGCATATTCCTCCAAAAACTCTATGGTTTCCACAGAGTTTTATGAGGGATTTGCTAGAGCATCCCTGTTGCATCTGGGTTTACCTTGGAAGAGACATTATTGTCCCACGCCATGTTCCACGCATGTGGGGATTGCCCCCCTTCAGCTGGCCTGTTTCACCTGCCGGCCAGCTGAGGCGCAGCAGGCAGGCCTGTTAATTGCCAGGCAATTGCCTGTCATTAAGAGGCACCTGGCAACCCTACATGGGAAGAATGAACTGCTACCAGTTCCATTGTCTGATTGGGACACCACTGCAACTTTTTGTTATTATTTCTCTGTATGCATCAATTTAGCATAGTTTTATTATGTATGTCTCTATTATTAATCCAGCATTTTAGTAACCTCGTATTTCCTTTTATTACATATCTGTGGTATCCTGGACATGTTTGTAATGGCCTATGGCTAAATGCAAATAAAACTATTACTTACTTTCAACTGCTACCAGTTACCCCTCCACCCCCACACACATATACTCACACAGATAAAAGAACGAAGTAGCAGGTGAACTATTCTAAGAAACCTATTGATTACATTTGTTATTTCTGTCCTTTAATGTTAGCTTTATTTTTAAATGACTTTCTTTTAAAGCCCCAATTGAAAACTGTGGAGGTAGACTTTACGGCCCAGATGGCTCATTCACCAGCCCTAACTATCCAAGCTCACACCCACCATTTGCCTATTGTGTCTGGCACATACAGACAGAAGCAAATACAAGGATAAATTTAACATTCAATGAAATTTTGTAAGTATATTTTTGTCCAATGTTTTACATTTCAGGTTACCTTCAGCCACAGTATGTGATTGCACAGCAGGCATACAAAGAAATGTTTGTTATTCATATGTATATTTAAAATTTACTATAATGTAGGATCCTGACCTGGATGGCCCAGGCTAGCCTGATCTCGTCAGATCTCAGAAGCCAAGCAGGGTCAGCCCTGGTTAGTATTTGGATGGGAGACCACCAAGGAATACCAGGGTTGCTGAGCAGAGGAAGGCACTGGCAAACCGCCTCTGTTAGTCTCTTGCCATGAAAACCCCAAAAGGGGTCGCCACAAGTCGGCTGCGACTTGAAGGCACTTTACACACACACATAATGTAGGATGACATTTCAAAATACTGTGGGTCAAATTAATTGCGACATTGGTGTGATTGAATTCCCAACATGCTATTTGGCCCTAAAAAGCAGTTGATAGGGAGCTTGATAGAGATCTGGGGCCTTAGCAAAGAAGAATGGAGAATTTAACTTTGCACCTTGCAATGTTTCTGACTGAAATGGCTTATTCAGTCTGTTTGAACCCTGATAGGGTTTTAAAAAGAAATCTACCTGTATTGTGCTACTTTTTTTCACTGCTGGGGCTAAAAAAAGCAAGCACGGACCATTTTGTAACAAGGAAACAGCATGGGGAGGAGTCATAACCCCTTCCCCACTATTGCAGACTTCATCTGAATTCTCTCCTCACACCCTCTGTGTTGCTTTTTGTGGGGCCAAATGATATTTTGGAGGAATTCCAGTCATAGAACTCCAACATTACATGTAATCTGATCCTTAATATGAATACACTACCCTATAGAACTTATTGAAACTAATTTTTTTTTGCCATTAGTTCCCAAATGTGGGGAGGGGAATTTGAAAACCTGGGTTTGAGGAGCTGATCTATCCCGCCGTGCCTCACCTGGTTAGTAAATGCCTTGCTGGATCATCCAACCCAGCAATCTTTTCCCAGCAGTGGCCAGTCAGAAGTCTCTAGGGCCTTACAAATATGACATGAAGATGGTAGCCATCCTCTGGTTTTGGTCTCCGCATCTGGCACATATGTTAAAAACAGTGAAAATCTCAGTGCTTTTAAATTCCTGGGTCAAAACCCTGGAGAAAAATTTTTCTCTTGCATAAATGGAGGTATATTTTTAATGACAGATGTGTTAGTTTTGTTACAGATTTTCTCTGCCACAGGCTATTTCTGAGATAATGGCCAGGATGCAAAAAACTCATGAAAGTAGTTCTATGAATCCATGACCATGATGAATCATAGAATCAAATCATAGCATCATAGAGTTGGGACAGAAGTTTTCCAAGAATAAAATGCAGACTCTTAGATATAGGACTTCAAGACCTAAACAGCACTGCTAATAAAACATGCTCCCCATTAAATTTAGTGGTACCTTTTGATGTTTATCAGCCCTCCCCATACTTATCCCACCTGTGTGATCCTTCTCAATGTAGAGCCATTTCTCTAGCCAGATTTAATGTTTTGCCATCTGCGCTACTTGAAGGCGGATTTTGGAAAATTCCTCTGTCTGACAGGCTTTGCCCTTGTGGCAACAATTGTATTGAAACAGTTGCTCATGTCTTATTTTATTGTAGTTTCTACACAGAATCTCGTAATGAACTTTTAAGCCCCCTGTTGGTTAATAGAAAGACTCAGATTCTTTTAACGTTTCCTATTTATTGAAAAATCGTTCACCCCATATATAGAGATGGTGGCAGTTTTTAAAGTTTGTTTGTAAAGCCCGCCAAACAGTTAATTAGATGGCAGTAACAACAAACAGAGCTATTTGATGTAACTGTCTTTTAATTATGCCATAAAGGGCACTTTTTAATATCTCCATTCCTTTTGTACAATTTTTGGATGATGTTTTTATGCCAATAAAGGGATGAGGAGGAGGAGGAGGAGGAGGAGTTGGAAGAGTTAGAAGGGACCACCAGGGTCATCTAGTCCAATCCCCTGCACAATGCAGGAAATTCACAACTACCTCCCCCCCTCCACCCCCAGTAACCCCTACTCCATGCCCAGGAGATGACAAAAAAAACAAACCCTCCAGGATCCCTGGTTAATCTGGCCTGGAGGAAAATTGCTTCCTGTCACCAATATGCATGACTTCAGACACGCTCCTCAAACAGATCTCTGTGTCACATGCCAAACTACTTTTGCAATTGAGGGATTTTGCAAAGCAGTTTGTAAAATGGAATAGGCATCAGCTATTCTAACAAAGAAATCAAATGATCTTGTTGGCTAAAACAATCCTCTTTCAGGAGCCTAAACAGCATTTTTTTTAATCCTGGCCAATGTAATCAACTTTGTGCTACTTGTTGTAATGTATTATATAGCCCTGCCACCCCAATTCCTTCGCTGAAATTATTCACTCCTTTGATCCATAGCCTAGAAATGGATGAAAACTGCAGATTTGACTTCATCGCCATCTATGATGGTCCAGTGACCAACTCTGGTTTAATCAAACAAGTATGCGGCCTTGTCAAGCCAACACTTGAGTCTTCTTCCAATTTTATGACTGTGGTGCTGTCTACAGATTATGCCAATTCTTACAGGGGCTTTTCTGCTCACTACACAAGTATACCAATACCAACACCGCAGCCCAACAGTAAGTCTAATTCCATTGGTGTGAGTCATGTCAGTCCTATAGCTGAATGTAGAGGCTAAAGATTAGTTAACTAATTCCATAATTTTGTCCTACTTTTCTCCCACTCTAAGGTTTCAAAGTGGCTTATAAAATCACACACACAATTTAAATAAACACATATGACCCAACTGCTCCCCAATGCAGCCTCAAAGAAGGCTGTAAGAAACAAGTTTCATCCCAGCCTTGTGTTGGTTGGTTCCACCAGCATGGGCATAGGCATAGGCTAGGAGGCAAGGACCAAACTCCCTCAACTTGCATCTCTGGCCAGTAAAATGGTAGAGATGGTAGAGTTTTCAGCTCTGTAATGTGCAACAAATGTGCAGAGAAGAAGAGTTGGTTTTTATATGCCGACTTCCTCTACCACTTAAGAATCAAACCAGCTTACAATCACATTCCCCTCCCCTCCCCACAACAGACACCCTGTGAGGTAGGTGGGGCTGAGAGAGTTGTGACTATATGTATTCAATAATACCACTGCAGCAGGGGAGGGATAGAAATCAAATCAAACATAAAGCATGACATCAAAATTAGTAAAAAATAGTAACTGTGCAGAAAATAGCAACTGTGCAAAAAACGTTGTTGAAAAGTGGAACAGCAGTTACAAAAACATTATATTGTTCCAAATTTAAATAATTCTGTCATTGTGGAACTTCTCTGCAACTTCTGGACAGACAGTTTTATTTGTATACATCAAGGGTGCCTGCCCCTTCTATTTAGCACATGGCCAGGAGAAGAATTTGCACATCATCTGCACTAAAATTCTAGCAATGTCTCCCTCTCTTAAGAGGCAGTACTCAAGCCCACTAAGAATAAAGAGAGTATTACCCTAGTTGTTTCTTATTTGGATGATTATACTTTATTTTTCTCTTTGTTGTTAGCATCCCTCACATGTTCTTCAGACATGATCACAGTCATTCTCAGCAAGTCTTACTTGGATTCACTTGGCTATAATGAAAATGACTTGGCGCTGAACGATCCAAATTGCAGACCTAATGCTTCAAACCCAGTGACGTTTTCAATTCCTTTCAACAGCTGTGGAACAATTAAAGAGGTAAAAAATGAAGCCAGAAAGCCAAAACTAAAATAATCTAAATCTAACTACTGTAAGCCTGTTGTCTGGCTATTTTCCATCATATTTTGTCCTGCCAGTTTAGTGTAGAGTTCCTGGACCTGCCCCCTTCTTGCGCTTTATCCCATTTCCCTCCCCAATATTTTTTGATCCAATCCTTTCCAGATTTACCTATCCAAGCCCAAACTGGCAAATTACAGTTATATGCTAGCTGGCAAGCAGTCAATGCCACTTTTCACTTTGAATTTTCTTCAGTGCGCATGGAGATAAGCACTATTGGAACCAATAACAACATATATTGTTAGGGACACTATGAGTGTATTTGGGGAACATGTATTTCACAGTGCAGATGGTGGGGGGAAAGAAAAGGGAGGATTATACCTCTATTCCCTCAGTAGACAAAGGATGTTGTTGTGCCTTAATCCGTAATTTCACAAATATTTAAAGATCTACTGAATAAGCCTTGTATCACTATGTTTTAAGATTCTATTAGAGAGTAATGCCAAGAACCAAAGAGCACTGTATAGTTTGTCTGTATGCTTGTTTTCTTAGAAAACCAATGGGAGTTACATCTATGGTAACTGTTCATAGAATTCCTGCCCTAAATCCCCACAGCACTTTCCCATATGCAACAGGGCACTCCTGCTTTCTTTCCAATTGCATTTCTTCATGCTGTAATGGAAATTACTCATAATTACTCTGACAGCAGCCTGGTAGGAAGTTGACAGCTGGTTTACCGTGACATCGCTTTCATTGGCAGCAGTTTGCTTCATTAGATTTGATACAATATGCATTTCTTTTTCAAGGATTCAAATGAAAAATGGTCATGGAGAGATCTTTCTCATGTATAAACGAAGAATCACCAAATATCCAAGTCTGAATGGAAAAGGCTGGATCAGTCAGTTAACCAAATATTTGTGGCAATAATGTAGGGAAACTTTATTGCTGCTTTTTGTGAAAGTCTAAAACCTGACCTAGGACCCACTTTTTGACAATACACTTCCTTCATCAAGAGCGGTGATCGTACTACATGTTTTATTCTTGTTTTATGCAGAGCCTAAATCACACCATTTCTTATACCAACACCATCACAGCCTCCCCAGAAGGTGATGTGATCACCCACCAAAAGGGCGTGGAGATTATTGTGAAATGTATAATGGAAAACAATTCAACTGTAGAAGTCATGTACATAACAGAAAAGGATGTTGTGGAGAACACAGGTGCTCTGGGTAGATACAGCCTCAGCATGTCTTTCTATGAGTCTGATTCATTCTCCACACCCATTCTCGATTCTCCATACTACGTAGACTTGAACCAAACTCTCTATGTGCAAGTCAGTCTGCATTCCAGTGACGCTGATTTGTTAGTGTTTGTGGACACATGCATAGCATCACCAAACCCTGATTTTGGATCACCAAACTACGATTTAGTCAGAAGTGGGTGAGTAATATCACAGTTCACGAATAATTACAATTTAATTCTATGTGGAACAGAGAAATGCCCATGTTCCTACACACAGAGATAAGTCACACGTTGAAACATACCACATTTAATTCCCAGCATTCCTCTGAAGAAGTCAGGGTGACAAATGTTGTTCTCCCCTCTTCCATTTTATCCTCACAACAGTGTGAGCCAAGATGGAGGAGCTGGAGTGCTTTGTTCTAAATGGCATTTAGATGTAGTGGGTGTTTCAGAAAAATGGTAGACTGAGAAAAATCAATGGGATGCACTCATCCCTGGTTATAAGCTTTATAGATGGCCCAGAGAGGGGTTGCATTGTATATTAAAGAGGGCATAGTCTCAAATAAGATAGAAAATGTTAGGGGAATTAACTCCCCAACATAATTGTTATGGGTAGTGATATTAGGCTCTAAGGTTTACTTAAAAGCAGGGGTGTTCTGTCGCCCTCCTGATAAAACCCTTGAGGCTGATCTCAAGATGGAGAAGGAAATAAGGGAGATGACTAAAGCAGCCAATGGTGTGGTACTGGGTGACTTCAACTACCTTCACATCAACTGGGGAAATGTATTCAAGTCATACTGCAGAAATGAGGTTCCTAGACATCATAAATGTCTGTGCACTGGAACACTTGGTATTGGAGCTGGTGCTATTTATTTTGTCCATAAATGATTTGGAACTGGGGGTGAACAGTGTAGTGGTGAGGTTTCCAAATAGCACAAAATTATTCAGGATGGTGAAAAGCAATGCCAACTATGAAGAGCTCCAGGAGGATCGCCACAAATTGGGTGAGTGGGCAAAGATGCGTCAAATGAACTTCAGGGCAGGTAAATTTAAATTTGTGCAGATTGGAACAAAAAAAAATCCCAAATTCAAGTATATGCTAATGGGGTGTGAACTTGCTGAGACTGAAAGGGAAAGAGACTGTGAGGTCATAGCAGATAGTTCAATGAAAGTGTCAACCCAGCATACAACAGCAATAAGAAAGTCAAACTGCTGTATATTAGGAAATGATCGAAAATGACACAGCCAGTATTATACTGCCCCTATATGGATTTATAGTGCAGCCTCATTTGGAATACTACCGTATTTCCCTGAAAATAAGACATACCCATAAAATAAGCTGTAGCAGGATTTCCAAGCATTTGCGCAATATAAGCCATACCCCAAAAATAAGACATAGTGATAGGCGTGGCTAGAGGGAGACTAAACTCCCTTGAGCCCCGCCCTCCGTGGGCCGTTGGGCTCAGTCTTCCCCTATTCCCGCGCTCATGCCCCAACCTCCCAGGGGGCGATCACTCCCGTTCCTCGTCTTCTCCCCACTCCCCTCTCCCACCGACGGCTCCCCCCACGATCCGCCTCCACTCGCGGTGGACTGCCGCTCCCCCGCTGGAATGCGGGGCCGAGCTTTGGCCTCTGTCGGGTCCCCCAGGTTGTTCCCCCACCCCCAGGACCGTGCCGTCTGCCTCGGGCAGGCACACTTCCCCCCGAAGTGCAAGGTCGGCACTTGGCCTCCCCCCGTTTCCACCTCCGGCTCTGCATCCGCCCTCGCCTCCTCTTCCCCCCAGGCCTGGTAAGTGGGGTTGCCTCCCCAGGCGATGGGGTTCTCCCGGAGGGCCAGGTGTGGCGGTGGGGGCGAGGCGCAGTCCCGAGGGTCCGCCCCAGGTCGTGGACTCGGGACACATACCGTACTTATGGTAATAAAAATAAGACAGCCCCCGAAAATAAGGCATAGTGTGTCTTGTTGAGGAAAAATTTATTTTTGGGGAAACAGTGTCTTATTTTTGGGGAAACACGGTATGTGCAGTTCTGGTCACTATATCTTAAAAGGGACACTGCAGAACTGAAAAAAACGTACAAAGGACCACCTTTCCTATGAGAAAAGGCTGAAGAATCCAGGAATTTTCAGTTTAGGAAAGAGATGACAAAGGAGGGCTATGTTAGAGGTTTATAATATCATGCATGGGGTAGAGAGATGACACAGAGAACTTTCTCCTTTTCCTAAAATATTAGAACTCTAGGGCATCCACTGAAGTTGGTGGATAGTATATTCAGGGTGGACAAAAGGAAGTACTTATTTACATGAATGATTAAAAGGTGGAATTCGCTGCCAGAGGATGTAGAGACGGACCCTTTCAAAGGGGATTAGACAGATTCCTAGAGGATAGGTCTATCAGTGACTACTAGCCATAGCAATTTGAGGAAATCTTCATATTCAGTGGCAATAAACCTCCAAATAGCCGTGCCACGAGACAACATCAGGGAAAGGCTTCAGTCTCTATGCCCTGTTGCTAGCCTTCCAGAGGAACTGGTTGGCCACAGTGTGAGACTGGATGCTGGAACAGATGGACCACTGGCCTGATCCAGCAGGGCTTCTCGTATGTGCTTAAGTCAGGCTGAGAAACAATGAGTGCCCCAAGGTCACCCAGCAGGCTTCATGGCTGAGAGATCCCAGTTAAACACAGTGACCGTTCCACCATGCTGGCTCATGAGTGTGCAGTGGAAAACCAGAAAGGTTTTGCTACAGAAATTGTCTTCAAGAGAGAACATGGAGATTTTTCAGCAAGTGAAAAGAGCAAGGTTGCTTTGGCCATAGTCACCAGCATACAGGAAGACACTGGGATGTTGTTGGGACAAGGAGGCAAATGAAGCTGACTAAAAGTTAGCTACACAAGAGTGTATGAAAGGGAAGGATTGATTTAGGATAGACCTTTTTTATTTAACTTGGTTATTAATGCTTTCACTTTCAACTATCATGAGTCATTTTTAACATTTATCAGTTTCTTTAAATTGTAACATTTTGTTGTAGGAAACGATCCTATCAGCATGTAAAAAACTTTTGTTGGTCTGTTTATTCTTCTAATGATGTATTGGTATATAGAGGTACCTAAATTTAAACTTAGAACACAGGGAGCCTAATGCCCAAAGGACTCCCCCAGCCAATATTAGAAAAAGAGAACCCAAACAATTTGTATTTTGTTTAGTTGTAGCTGTCTTGCAGTAGAATCTAGGACTATTCTGGAATTGGTATATTATGATTGCATGCAGATGTCAGGAACACTTACAGAGCAATCCTGAGGGGGGGGTGGAGGGTCTTTGGAGTTGGTGTGACTCCTATGCTGGCATTAGTGCCACTTGCCCCAGCTAAGTGGGCACTAACGCCAGCGCAGGGCAACTTATACCAGCTCTGGGGAGCAATGTGAGACTTGGGCGCCAGCGCAGCCTCCCTAGCAGCATTTCTCCAGCGCAAGGCGACCTGTGTTGATGGGGGTGTTCCCGGGGGCGGAGCTGACTTTAGTAAGCTCCCTAAGCCCTATCAGGCCAGGGATACCCCGTTTTGCTTGGTGTAGCCCTGTGAAACTCAATGGAGGGGTTTCACAGGACTTGGAGGAAATTAGTTTTCGTTTCCCCCTGCGCCGCTGTGAACCCCTCAGAAGGCGGCCCGGCTGCACTGTCTCAGGGCACCCCAACTACCCCCCCTTTCAGGATTGTGCTGTTATTCACAGCGGGCTCAAATGTGACTTGTTACTATACTTGTATGCTCCCCATCCTCCTCCTTTTGTACTCAGATGGTGACTGAACGCTTCCTGGTTTTGAAAGCCTTTGAACAAATTCCAGTTTACTGTTCAAATGCAAACTGGTAAAGCTGAAGGTAATTTCTTTCACAGCCACAAGGATTTAGAAAATCTCTCTTAGAATCCTAGCTTGATGGAAAGAAACAAACTCCAGTTTTGCCCAGGACCCGGACTGGAGCTTGACCGAAGCCATTTAATTCTAGCAAGCCTTCATTCACTCAGTGAGCAAGGGAAAGGGTGAGCAGCAACAGGGAAGTGTGGCAACAACCCATCACAAACAAACCTCGGTCTGTTCACTGCATCACCTAAATACAGCACAGGCAAAAATGGGCTGATGGCCTAATCCAAGTAGAACTGTTTTTGTATCAGCACCAGCAGTACACTTAGGGTTTTACGGGTTCTCTCATCTTTAAACATTTACTTGGGAGCCTCTGCATAGTACTGTCATTTCTGGTAAACACTTCATGGCGTTGCATAACAGGATCCAGCTAATCTGACCTTTTTAAGCTAACCACAAAATTCTATTACAGCTGTGCCAAAGATAACTCATACGTGGCCTACCCAGTCCTTGACCATTATGGGAGGTTCAGCTTCAGTTCCTTCAAATTCCTGCGGAGCCATCCATCTGTTTACATCCACTGCGAAATTTTAATTTGTGACAGCGCCGATGGGAATTCTCGCTGCACTAAAAACTGCATCTCTCGCCGTAAGAGAGAGATTTCTTCCTACAAATGGAAAGGAGATGCTATGGTGGGACCTCTCAGACTGAAAAGAGATCACAGTTCTGTGGATCGCTCAGGTAGGTACAATGCAAGGCCTCACTTATTTTATAGAACAATCCTAAGGTGAGGGGGTTCAGGATCGCCCAGGGGCAGTGCCACAGTGGCGCCTCCTGAGCAGCTTGCTGGGACATGGTTGGAGTGTGAAAATTACCCCCCCCCCCCAAACCCTGTAAAACTGCTCCTTAGTTTCATGGGGCAAGTTTGCGCCAGCAAAAGGAGGCGTTCCCGGGCAAAAGGGCTCAGGAAGCTGACTGAAGTCAGCCTCACCCCTGGGAATGCTCCGTTTGGCACCTGAGGGAGTTCCTGAGTCAGAGATACACTGCCAGCAAGGCTCCCCGCGCTCCTGCCTCACACTGTACTGCTGCCTGCGTAAGTGGTTATATGCATAGCACAAGGGGCACTAATGCCGGCACAGGGGTCATGCTGGCTCCTAAGACAATTCAGCCCTCCCTCTTAAGGATTGCTCTATTACTTCTTAATTTACATATGCAGATTTCACTGTCTTTCTAACCAGGATTTAGAAAGAAAGATCTGCAGTAATCTATTAATTCAGTAATTTAGTCAAATACCGATTACCGAAGAGTAGTGTGGATTATAAACCAGGATATGATTGTGTTACACCAGTATACATGACTGAGAATATTTCAAACTACAATTTTACATTCAATTTGTCTTCTTTCCCCCCCTACATTCAGGTTCTTCTGCTCAGGTATATCCTGAAAAAAGCCAGGATGGGCAGGCAAAGGGCCTATATATCCTTGCCTCTCTTGCGTTGGTTGCAAATACTGTCCTTCTGGCTGGTCTGGCAGCAAAGCATTTCATCAGTCGGCAACAAGGATACAGATATCAGAAACTGCAAAGCTATTAATAGGCATTTTCTATCAGTTGCTTCAGTTTGAAGCCCCCTCTTTACATAGACATGCTTCGGAAGACTGTGCTTTCAGGGATCTATCTTTCCATGAAATGTTACCAATTTCAAATAAATGTTATCAATTGTAGTGTTTGAAAAACATTGAATATTTTGGCTGAAACAGGAATTAAGGGGGCGGGGCGGGAAATGTAGATATCTGGAAGGGTAGATGGGTCAGAAACTACAAAAACACTTTTACTCTTGTGTGTGTACTCAAGAGGATGTATGCATAAGAGCACTGCAAGTGATTTCTGTATTTTTTTCTAAGCAGAATATAAATTAAAATATCTGACAAACGCAGAGGAGTTAAGTTTCTGGTCCAGACAACATCGTGGATTGTTTCACAATGCTGCAGAAAATCAGTGATGTACAGCATTTATACTGGAACTTTATACTCATCTTCTACAGCCTATTGTAATAAGGGATGATCAGACCACAAAACAGGGCATTATACTTTCAGAACAGCATGTTAAGGTTGCATGGTAATTTATCCATGATGGAAATAGCCCCACTCCACTCCCACCATGCCCTCCAGTCTAACATTTCTGCATTACTTGGAAAGAATCATACACTATTTAAATAACCAAAAATATCGGAATTAATTTAACTTTGTGATGCTAGTTACATTACAACTAGGAAACTAGTTAAGAAATAATGCTGCAAATATTTTTTTTAATTTTGAGTATGTCTCCCACTCTTTAATAGGAGGGTGAAAAAAATTCCAAAAAGTAAATTTTTGGAAATGTTTATGAATAAATATGTATAAAGTAAATTTAGAAAAACTCTTTCAACCGTAAAAAAAAAAAGTGTTTTGCTAGGTACAGGTAACATTAGTGTACAATACTGGGGGGAAATGCAACAAGTACAAATACTGAGGGTTTAAATATTTGCAAGCTCGCAACCATTAAGTTTTGAAAGACTAGCAAAATAAATACTTGACGTTGGAAACTACACTAAGATCTTGCATTTTTCAAAGATTGCCTATGCATTCCCACTAGAGTTTATTTCTTTTGCAGGATCACCATCTTGTGTACTGTTTTTGGAATTCTGAACCAAATCCATTATTGCAGCCACTTTAGTATCAAGTTGTTCTTGAAGTTTCTCCATTCGCAGATCAATATAGTCTGTTAATTTCTTCTCCATCGTCTCCATACGTTTGGAGATTATTTCTTCCACATAGAGGCAGATACGCTGTTGTTCCACTCTGAAGGAAATTGATGCATAAATATTATAAAGGCAAAACAGTTTTTTTTAAAAAAACCTTACAATTCTTCAGTATGTATTTTAAGATGCTTCAACAAAAGGTAATGCATTGGAGAATCAGTAAATTAGATCTAAACTTCATTTTCTGTTAAATGCAAGGCACTTCTGGCAATAGAGCAGAACTTTTCCGTCTCTCCCCTCCCATTGTGGCCCACTTAGATCCTCAAAATACTGTTGCTGGAGGAGAAGTGGAAAAGCTCCATTCCACTGAACAAAGGGTCTCCAATTAGTGGAAAATTTAATCTGAATTACGATTAAAAAGCAAACATTACCTAAATTATACTATTCTGAATTGTTAAACAATGCAAGCATAGAAACCCCAACAATTCTTGTTTTCTCATTTTCAGAACCAATTAAGGCAGAGTCTAAAAACTTGCACTGAAATCATTGTGTCATACCAGTATGTAAAACTCAGCGACACAAATATTTAGGACTGGATGCAAGTTTCAGTACGTAAAAGTAATAGGAAAAAGTGCTCAGAAAATTGCAAAGCTGCGCTCCACTCAGAGCCCACCCTTGCATGAATCCTCCTGCATGTGTTTAAAACAAGGTTACAGAACAGATCTGAGCTCAAGTGGTTAGTTGTTTGTTTTTGCAGAATGGTGACAAGGATGTATTTGTTAGAACTCACATGATACTAATGCTCTATGCTGCCATTTTGAGATCCTAATTAGTCAGTTCAGTGCCCAGTTCTCAAATGCGTATGATAATCCAGCAGCCAAAGACTGGGGTGGGAAGAATATTACTTTCTACTTATTATTTAACTGTTTTGATGACCTGTTGAGACCATTCATGTCCTTCCATCAGGATAAAAAGTTATATATAATAACAAACCAAAAACTCACTGAGTTGTGTCGTCTTCAGACATAGAGGCAGAGTTGTTCTCACAGTGTTCATTCTTTTCATCTGTTCGCAAGCGATTTACTTGACCACATACAGTTTGAAGAAATGGAAGCAGAAATGTAGAACTGGGTGTATTTGAGTTTTCATTTGTTTGCTCTTGTAAAAATGATGATACCAAGCCTTTAAAGTCATTTTGAGAAAGTGCGGCATTATGCTGTGGTGTGAGAACCAACGGAGGTTGCAAAACATCTGTGCTAGATGTCAGTTTGTCTATATTACTGTAGATTTTTAAATCAGCTGTTGAACCAGGTTTAAGAGCAGTAGGTCCATTGGAGAAGTGGTTTAGTCTTCCAAGATCAGAGGTCTTTTGCAATCCATCAACAGTATGATTGTTTCTAAACACAAATCCTGCTGTCCCAAAGATATTTTGTAACTTGCTTCCAGAAGAGAGACCATTCTAATGGAAATAAATTGCATGGACACATGAATAGGTTATAGATGAAGCCATATAAGCAAATCTATGAAGCACAGCGAATATGCATCTGTTAAGATTTGCCTATCTTGAACTGATTCACCAACCCTGGACTGCATTTTCCTCACTGTTGTATCACCCCTCAATTTGGTGGATCATTTGGGGTGAGTTATTTAACTATTTTCTATTGAACTCCACCCTCAGTTCTTGTGTTTCTACAAACCATAACAACAAACCATAACAACTATCAACATAACCACTGACACAGGGAGACAAAGGAGATAGAGACTTCTATAGAGTAAAATATATATGATAATGAATATGAAGAAAAGGGGAGGAAGAACAATTTATCCTAAATGTGTCTTCATTTTAGGACAAAGGAAAAGATTGGATGAAGGGGAGAGTATATTGATTTCTATTAGTTTTTTGCTTGCCTGCTTGCTACATAATCCTAGATATTGTTGAGAAAAATCCTAACGTACTTCTATTAATTGTGCCATTCAACAAGGGCAGGCATATACTAATAGGGACTGACTCAGTACACAACAGCGCCAATTTAGTTTTATACTCTTAAACTAGATCACACCTGAGAGAAGACTCTTTAATACAGACATTGGTTAGGACAGCCAGCATTGATGGGAAGCTCACTGGGAAAGCTCACAGGGAATGCAATCAGTGTGCTGAGCACACAGGAACTGGGGTTGGTGGGGGGTGAGAGAGATTTGGTGATTGTTATTTTATTTTTGTTTTTTCACTGAAAATGTTTTAACTATTATTGTAAACCACCTTGAACCATGAGGAAAGTGGGATATAAATGTTTTAATAAATAAATTGTGGCTTCCTCAGAGGCCCTTCAATGTGCGGGCCCTTCCTCAGTCACCCAGGTGTTTCACTAGTATTTTATCAGCAGTACTTTACCTTTTGTTGAAAGTGAACCATATCCAGAAGCTGCTGAGCACCAGGTGACAATTTTGATCCCATAGATTCCATTATAGCTTGCACTCTGTTCAAGTCAATGCCGGATCCTAATGTAGAAAAGTCTGGCGCAGGTTTCATAGAAACCTGAACTAAGATTCTGCTGATGAGTACTCTGTTTTTTTCTTTGATGGAGAGTAGCTAGCAAAAAAAAAAAAAAATACAATGTTGTAGTAAAGAACTGGTGAAATTGTTAGATTTGTTAAAAATAATTATACAAAACACTCTGGACTCTGAGAGACAATTCTTCAAACTCAGCAAAGACACAAGGATCTTCTACATTAACTCTAATTGGTGGTGGGCCCTCTGTCAGCACACGGGGCCCAGAAGATGCTGGATCATCACTAAAATTGATGTTAGGACTGATACGACCATAAATATCTAGGTATATAAGCAGCTTCATAAAGATGAAATAGAATGTACCATACTAAAACGTATGCTACAATAAAATTAGTCTGAAAATCATTTGGATAACCATTACTCAGTGTGGCTGGCTATTCAAGCACAGTTTGTATAAATTCTGTGACACATGGCAAATGCACACATCAACACAGCAAAAAAGAGTTCCAGAACCAATGTTTACTGAATAATGAAAGGCATTATCAGGGAAGGAATGACGGGCAGATGAGAGGAGGAGTGTTGCTGAATCCTTTGTTCCATAATCTCCTCTCAGACCAGTTTTTCCACAGCTGGGCACATATCCAGAGGCAAATACAAGAGTTAGATGGCCCAGGGATAAGGGAGTGCTCATATCATTTGCATTTAGTAACTGAGGTTTGGAATGAGAAAGGAAATATTCTCCGAGAATAGACTGGCCACAGGTTCTGAAGACTATGGGCTTTCCCCTGTTGCATGGCTTGCTTCTGCCACCTGTCTGTGGTTTATAGAAATTGCTCCTCACCTACCTAAAATTCTTCTGACCTTTAAAAATATATATATAATTTGGTCTTTTAGATATTTAATATTTACTATGTCAGTAGGAATAAGAACCCTATTGCCAAAAGTCATCTCCATATTAAAAAGAGAGGACATTTCTCTCTTCTGGTACAAATGAAAGTACTGCATCTTTCTTCCAATACCACCTAGTTAGCTCACTCACAAAATATACAATATTTGAAATACATGATTCCCGAAGTTAAGAAACAATTTATGGTATTTCCTACCTTAACTTTACAAGAGGTTGCAGGGCACTCCAATTTTAGATGTTTTTTGTATAACGTAATCTGGTCATTTTTGCTAGAAAATAAAATAAATAAGCTGCGACGTTTCTATAGAACAATGTTATACAAATGTAACAACAACATCATTGGTTGAGTCTATTGTCTGTTTTTAAAGGTAGCACTTGCATTTTTCTAATACCCAATGACAAACATTTCTAGAATTACAAATGACTGAACATTTCAGCATCTTTGACATTTTCTAATGGATATGACGAGATGCCTTATCAGCATCAGGCATGAGGAAAAATTGCTTTCGTATGTGGATGGCGCAAACTTTTGTCTATTTTCTCATCATCCCATACTGTATCCTATTCCCTGAAGGTCTCTTGAGCTTTAGGGGTCACTTCTGTGGGAACACAAAAAGGTCTTGAGGCAGGAACTGCAACAGCGCTGGCACGCACATAGACCACGGCACACAGCCTTTTGGATCCCAGCCTTTGCTTGCAATACCAAAGTTCAACAACTTCATTTCCTTGAGATATATAAAGAACGTCAGAAATCTTTATTAAGGAATCCAAAATTTAGAATTTTATTCGGTTTCTTTTTAACACTAGTCAATTAATCAAGCCATATATGTCAGACTACATCAGTCTCATCCAGCCCAGGGAGAAAACACTCATCCAGCTAGGCATAATAAAAGGTTTGGTTCCGGTGTATCACCATTCGAACTATACATCTTATACATACATGGGCCCATTCCACAGAACTGCCAGACGAGACTGTCCAGAACTGCCTATTGAAAATCCCTCCTTTGCTGTTTGGAACTGAAGTATGTTGCCCTTAAAAGGCCTATCCACACACAGTCTGATTCACAATCTTTCACCTTCTCTACCACCTCAACCTCTTGATACTGGAAAGCACGACTGGTAGGTAAAAGCTTGCTTTCTGCCTGTTTGCATTAAACTGAAAACTATTGGCAAGCTAACAAGAACGCCCACGTCAGTAAAGGAAACAAAAACAAAGCAACATTGCCTTCCACAGTATACATGACAACAGCACAATACCGTAAATCAATACCCAGCTCTTCCATCCACCCCCACCTTATTTAATCCAATGGCAACTCTCGTGAGCATTTAAGAGACATCGCTCATACCTTTATACTTTACTTTGTTGAATATGCCAATGGTTCCTGCGTATATTGAGATGTCTACCTTAAAAATGACCCACTCATTAGAAATAACCGAGCCTAATTGTGCTAGGTTTAGGTTATTAACAGCCCATTACTAAGTTTAGGGGCCCCTACGCTGGCGTCCGTGCCACTTGCGCCATGCAAACTGGCACAGATGCTGGCGTAGTGCCACTTGTGCCAACCCCCTAGGACTGCCACGGCAGAGTGGCCCTCGGATGCCGGCTCAACCTCCTGCCGGTGCCCTGCCGGCACAAGTCCTCTTGCTAGAATCCCAGGAGGCATTCCCCTTTCAACCTGGAAATGCCCCCTTTAGCAACAGCTAAAGTGCTGCCCCAGCTTTTTGTTGGCACAGTATTGCTGTTTTCAATGGGGCTTCCCCCCTTTTTTCTTATTTTTCTTTTAAAAAATGCCCTCCCCCACCCCCCCGCTGCAACAGCCAAACCTCTTTGGAGGCACTGCGGCATCACCATGGCCACGCTGTCCCCGGCTGCTGCAGCTCTCAAGAATGGGCTGTAAGTCAAGACACTGGCAAGCAAGAATTGCCTCAAGATGGACAGGCAGCGAAAAGTTTTGTAAATAGGAATGCACATGATTCTTTCCTTTTATGCTGGCAATGTGCCACAAATGAATAACCCACAGGTCGACAGGCAGGCTGACTAGTAAAAAGGCTTATGGAATAATGACAATATTTCAAGGCTGTAATGGCAATGTCCTAACTCAAAAATTGACTGAATAATCCAAAAGGACAAAGCTACTGACCTGCCATTTTGGATAGCAAGGATTTTTTCTCCTCTGCCAGTTGCACAATATTCTTCTCCTATATACACTTCCATGTTCCGCGCTTCACTAATAATGCCAAGACTCATAATTTCTTCAGAACCATGGGGATTACAGTGCAAGTAGAGAAAACACGGAGGTATGTTTTCATCATTTAAACATCCTTCCAGAACCACAACATTCTCACTATAAAAACGGGAATAGCAGATTTTAAGTCATGTTGGTTAAAGTGTTTATAATTGCATTTCAAAGAAGTAAAACTTTTTCTCTTCAGTATAGTTCATAATAAGCTGTACTTAACAGTCTAATCACATGCATCCAATATGCAGAAGTTGTAAATATCACTTTCAGGTGTTACCAGTGAATAATCTTATATTTTAAACTTAGAAAGCAAATCTGTATGACCAAATTAAATATTTATATAGTTGATTCCCAGACCTGCAAAATGCTAAGAATAATGATACTCCAAACATAAATGTTTGATGCCTGAGCAGTGCATAAAACAACTATCAGACCAGAAGTAGACTGTAGAAAATAATGTTAAGAAGTTCAATTCCCTAATTAAAAGATTTACATTATTAATTGTTTACATATAAGACTGGGCAGCAAAGCTTTTGAGTTTGTAGCAGTCTCTGACATGATCATGGTATCTTGTGAACATGTGCAGAATTAATTCCATATAGAGCTTAAACACATCATGCAAACTGAGCCACTATAGAGGTTTGTGTAATGTATTATAAAAGTCTGTGTCATGCTGACAGGCTAGCTCAAGGTTAGCTCTATCAAAGCTAACTACTAAAGTTACCCTGATCTGTCCTTGAAGGGGCAGAGCTGAGCACCTTCCCTTGAAGGGGCAGCGTAAAGTCACCTTTCTGACTCAGCTGCCAGATGTCAGAATCTCAAAGGCCTTTTCAAGGTCTCAATAGCTGAAATTGTGCTATTGAGGCATTACAGTTCTCTTAAGATAAGAGTAATATGCTTTCTTGCCTTCTGAAGGCTATACAGCCAAATGTAAACAATGACACTTTGCAAGTGACAATGTCAGCTATAATTGTGTTTCATGAGTTATATAGTTAAACGTTGTGCTACAGATTTCTAAGTAGTCTCATTTAATGCGTATTATCCTAACGAAGAGGATGGTTTAGAAATTAAATATGTAACGTGATCATGTACCTCAGAAATGAGTATTTATACTTTAGGCACAGAGGAATAAAAGGAAAGGATGTCCATATTTGGACAATAAGATATCAGAGGACAGGAGCAGATGCCACTAAGCTCCTGGTATCTGATAAGAGAGAATAAAGGTACCCTTTTGAAGGATAAGGAAGAGGGGATAAAGGAACACTCTTAATGGGTCTAGAAATAGTATAAATAACAGCCACAGTACAGCTGGCACTTTAGAGTGCTATGACTGGCAGACTGCAGCTGTCTGATGTAGCACCTCCATCTCAAAAGGCTTGAGATGTAAAACATTGAAACTCTGTTCTTGCGTGGACAGCAGTTCTCAGAGATATCTTGAAGTATCAAGATCTGGATATTTCAACATATCTTACTTACAGTCTTCTTGTGAGACTGCTCTATTCCTAGAAGAGGATAGAGACCCTTAGAATTCCTATTCTTTGAATAGGAATCTAAGTGCAGTTGATCTTTCCATGTATTGGAACACTGAGAGTCCATCAGATTTATGGATTCTTACAAACTAAGTCTATTTGGCTTACCAATGCTAAGAAGCATCCTGAATACAGGGCTAATAGCTAGACCTCTGGGATTGTGTCAGAACGTCCTCTACTTAACAGAGGGACTTCTGAACCTCCTCAGAGCAAGAGACCAGAAATGTTCCTGAAGGGAAAGGAGACTTTCTGTACTCTGTGAGATATGCACAATGCTGATACATTGTGCAGCACATACACAGATTGGCACAGTCAAAGAGACTGTAAACAGCTTTAAGCTAACACATAGTATTTATACATTCAGCATTGCTGTCTAAAACTAGAAAGAGCATGCATAGCATGTACATAGAAAATGCCTGATCTTAATGATGATCAGTTAAGAATATTAATAGAAGTCTTTAAAGGATTCAAGACTTAGCAAATACAGATACTCTGGGATAACTTCATATGTTCTCATAGGGCTTAGACTCTTAAAGGACTCCAGATGATACAGATGACACAGCAAGGTATAGTGTGTCTTCTGTACAGAAATGTTATGATGTTTTGAATTGTTTAAGTTAGGATGCTTCTAACCAAATCTTTCTCCAAAGAATTAACCATATTTTGACAGGATTTCTGTAACCTTATATTCTGAATGAAGGTGCATTGCACTAAGGATACTTTATGAGTATATTCTGACTAAAATACTCCTTTATGGAGGCATAGAGAATGTGAATGATTACTTGCTACATAAACATGTTTAAGACTAATGATGTCTATCCTTATATGATATTTTAAGGCTTTGCAACCAAAAAGCATATATTATATAATGTAAATAAATGTGTTTTTTATATACTTCTACTCTTGTCCATTATTATAAATTTATTGGCGTGTTCAAGAGATGTCCTAGGAGCAATAACAAGTTTCTAGGAACCGTTGATTCCGGTCTAGTGGTGTCTCGCTGAATAAGATAACATATCCCTTCTCAGGAAGGGGTCCTTTCTAAGAGTGTAGGCACTTAACGGCCCGAACCGCGACAAGTTATCAATTCATATATTAGATTTACACATCCAAACTCTCAGTTTTCACAAAACTGTCTAATTAGGGCTTTTAACCTGGTATAGAAATAGCATCAGACAATTTATACAATTTAAAATTACAACTATGTGAATGCAATTTCTAGTATTTTGCTTTTCTCATGAACTTATACTAAGTTTTCTTGGACACAATTTGGCACAAATATGTCTTTTTATAAGGGCAGGGTACATGACTCAAAGCTAGAACAAAATTTAGACACTAAGATGTTCAAAGAAGCATACAGCATCTCCTTCTCCTCAACGATTTAGCATTGCTGGACATTGTACAGATGACACCAGCCAAGTTTTGAAAGAGGACATATCTTAGTGGTAAAACACATGCTTTGATTATAGAAAATCAGAGATTCAGCCCAAGAATCTCCAGCTAAAGAGATCTCACAGCTAGAAAAGACCTCTTCCCTGAAATGTCATAAAATAAAACAGAAATCAGGTGGCACCTGTAAGGCTGACTTTATTCCAGGATAAACTTTCATGAGTCACACCTCATGAGTCAGGTGCATATAACATGGAAAATCCCTCTAGAGATTTTATTTTAATATGAGGAGGAGAGGATGAGTTGTACCACAAAGACCTGTTGTAAATCACTGTGTGTGTCACTGCGTGAGGAGCTGGAACAGATGGGGTTGTTATACACTACGAATGAAGAGAGAGGTCAGAAGCTGCAGCTTCTCAGAGCAGAACAGTCAGGAATTTTGAGCATGCTTACTGTGAATGGATCTATCCTATGGGCATGGCTAAAGCAGCATACCTTTAGGGAGCCAAAATCTATTTTAAAAAAGGTAATGATAACGTTTCTTAATTACTGCCAATATCTAAACTGCAGAAAATGCCTCTGCCCATTAGGCTTGGAGGAGGTGATGCCTCCCTCCCACCTGAGAAGAGAGCAATACTTTCTGTGTGAACAGGGGGAGAAAGGCACTGCTGAATTTAGGTATACACACACCCTGAGGATGCAGAATCTTTCTCTAGCAACATGATGTAGACTACTGGCCTTTGCTGCCCTGTATAAGCGTTTGCCTTTACTTGTACGTTATTTACATCTACTGTAAAGACAGCTATCTACTGGTCTCAAACGTAACCAGGCCAGGTAACCGCTGCCTCCAGAACTTGCCACGGCACAGAAACCATATAACATTATATCCACCTACCATCTCTGCACCCTCATCCCATGCAATGCTAATTAGTCTGACGAAGGGGGCTTTGACTCGCAAAAGCTTACATCCGGAAAACCTTGTTGGTCTCTAAGGGGCTTCGGAACTGGAATCTGAATTCACAAAACTCTGCATGGGGGCTTATATTTGATTTCTGAGAATTTGGCTGGGGAAAATGTGCATATAGAGAGTGGCAAATCCAAGTCAAAATCTCCTGTGCGTTTTCGCCCTATAGAAAACTGGGGAGCAAAGAGCAAGTGAGCTCGCTTATTTTACACCAGCAACATGGCCCAGGCTAGCCTGATCTCATCAGATCTCAGAAGCTCAGCAGGGTCAGCCCTGGTTAGTATTTGGATGGAGACTACCAAGGAATACCAGGGTTGCTGTGCAGAGGAGGGCACTGGCAAACCACCTCTGTTAAGTCTCTTGCCATGAAAACCCCCCAAAGGGGTCGCCATAAGTCGGCTGCAACTTGACGGCACTTTACACACACAACAGATGCCAGCGACCACACGGAAGGAGCGGAGGACCGTCTCCAACCCCTTGAAGAGCTTTGGGCACCTCAGCACCAGAGTGGCGAGGGAGGGAGAACCTGGCCCAGAGGCGGATCTACTGTGAAACTAATGCAGCTTAAGCTTCAGGGCCCCTAATCCCGGAGGGGCCCCCTGAAGCAACTTTTTTTAATGAGTGAATTTCTCAACAAAATCGATGGAGTTTTTTAGTGATCGTATCATAAGCCAATGGGTTGAAGTACTTAATATCGACTTTAGAATATGCTCTAATGCCCATTTCATATGGCCTGAAAATGCTCCTGTAATTGGTCAAATTTCAAAATTTTCTGGGGGGCTTGCAGAGCTCGAACCCCCAGCTGCATGGAGATCACTGAGCTCGCCAGAATCTATTCACAGCCTACATTTTGGCAGCTGGATCCTCAAATCCTTCATTGGTTCATGGCTTAATACAGGGGTGGGGAACCTTTTTTCTGCCTAGGACCATTTGGATATTTATAACATCATTCGTGGGCCGCACATTCTGGCCCTGCCCCCTTTAACCCCTCCATTGTTGCCACTTCCGCCCCCAGCCCTCTTGTAGTACAGAGGAAATACGTTTCTCCACCACCCGGGTGGGAAAGGGTTGACATAGTTTCTTGGGCGGTCCTAGCAGCTCCATAGCTAACGACTCTTCTTCAAGGGGGAGAAAAGGTTCCTTTTCTCAGCAAAACAAACTCACATCCGCCTTGAATAGAGGCTATTCCTATCCGCGGGAGGGGGTGGATAGCCAGTCTTAGATCCTTCTGAGCTAGAGAACTTACAGGACCCACAAAGGGCCAGACCAAATGATTTTGCGGGCCTTATACGGCCCCCGGACCTGACGTTCCCCACCCCTGGCTTAATAGTTCTGTAGTTTTGTTTCATCACTGCATGGCCCATTTTCAAGGACTCCACCCCACCCCCCTGTTCTCCACCATTTGGGCCTTGAGGTCCTCGCAAGGGCAGCAAGGCCCTTTGGACCTTGTTGGATGATGCCCTATTGTTGCTGGTTGCGAGGGGGCCCCCAAGACAGTTCAAGCTTCAGGGCCCCCAAAATGTAGGTCCCCCACTGGCCACAGGGCTCCTTTCAGTAGAGTAGCTGCAACTAATCTCCACATACTGTGGATCAGAGAAGAGGGCTTTCAGTTGTAAAGAAGGCCTTCCAAACAAGCTTGATCCCAGCACCTCTAGGTTTACCAGTGAAGTTGGCTCTATTAGCAAGTACCACGTTTCTATGTCCATGAGGAGTACCAAGTTTCTATGTCCACTGCTATACAATGGGCTGAAAGTTACCATGAAGTCTTCTTCCGAGAATTTAAAATGGACTTAGGGCTACAGTAATACTCAACTGCCCTGACCTGGATGGCCCAGGCTAGCCTGATCTCGTCAGATCTCAGAAGCTAAGCAGGGTCGGCCCTGGTTAGTATTTGGATGGAGACCACCAAGGAAGACCAGGGTTGCTGTGCAGAGGCAGGCACTGGCAGACCACCTCTGTTAGTCTCTTGCCATGAAAACCCCAAAAAGGGGTCGCCATAAGTCGGTTGCGACTTGACGGCACTTTACACACACACACACACACAATACTCAACTCACCATGGAACTACAGATAAACGCCCTGCACATAGCAAGAGGTGATGTACATTTAAGTGATAATCGAAACAGTTCATCCCCAAATTGGACAACTTCAAGCTTATGCATGTGATAAGAGCTGCCAAGCCCCTGCTTATAATTTTCCATTATAAAATTCACTTTCCTTGCATAAGAAAATGGTCATAGTGCTGTTTTGGGTTGCTCCAAAGCCCCTGCTGGGGGCAGGAGTGATCCCCCACCCCTGCTCCCGTTTCCCACTAACACTTCTGGGGAAGGTGAGAGAAAACAGCCTGGCCTGGCCTGCGAGTTCTACCCTTTCCCGCCCGTCGCGCCCATCAAGGGCATCTCAACGGCGCCCCTCCTCACCATTTCCCCCGAGCAGCGGCCATGGCTTCTTTTCCCGCCACCCCTCCCAAATAATCTCCCCGAACTGTAGAGAAACCGAGGCCTCCATCCTGAAGCAGCAACCCGCCCTCACCCGTTCTGCGGAGGGCCCCAAAGCCCCCCGGCCCCGAGCTCCTCCTCCTCCGAGGCGAGGCGCAGCACGCCGGCCAGGCCCGCGCGACCTTTCCAGGAGGAGGCGGCTGAGATCCTGGGGCGGCGGGGGGCGGGGTCGTCGGGGCCGGGCGCTTCCTCGGGGGAAGGGGTCGCCGCCAGGCTGCCGCTCGTTGCCATGGCAACAACAGCGGGGCGTCGTCAAGCGGGGCGCTGACCTCGGCCGAGCTCCGGCAATCGGGGGCGTCGGATCCCTCGGGGGCGGAACGCCGCTTCGGGACGACGCGTTGCTCGCCGGACGCTCCTCGCGACCGGAACTTCCGTTGTGGTCCGGCCGTTGCCGTCACGGGAACGGGAAGTGCGGCGGGCCGGAGATTTAAAACGAAGGCGTCCCTTCCTGTGTAAGGAAGCGTGGGTCGCTTTGCGTACGGACCGGATTTCCGGGTTGCTCTCGACCTTAGAGGGGTGGCAATACGAGCTGCGCGCAGGCAGTCGCTGGAGAAATGCGGGGCTTTGTGGTGACAGGGAACGGGCAGCGCCGTGTCTCTCCCCCACCCCCCTAGAAGCAAAGACAGAAGTTAATGCTCTTTCGAACTCAGGTCTTCTTGTGTGGGTGTGCTTTGTTTTGAGTCTGTGAACAGCTGCCTTAACAAATGTTACCTGCGACAGAACACGAGAAATAAACTCTTTGGGGCTGTTGTTCCCATCACGCGGGCCGGGTGGGAGGCAAAGATGCCAGGAGGTGGGGGCGAAAATGGATTAGGAACCTTGCCGTTTAGTCCCAATATCTGCATGTTGGGGGAGGCGGTTTGAGGAAAGGATATTCGTCTACTTACGTTATGTATATCCCGCCCTTCACCCCGATGGGGACCCAGTCCCTCTCCTCTGTTTTATCCTTACAACAACCCTGTGACGTAGGTTAGGCTGAGAGGGTGTGACTGGCCCAGGGTCACCCAGCAAGCTTCCATGACACCAGTGGAGATTTGAACCTGGATTTGCCAGATCCTAGTCCGACACTTTAACCGCTACGTCATGTTGGCTCTTTATATCTGGCAACGTTTTAATATGATACCAAGTACATGGCTGTAATCTATTTAAATTGACACCAATCAGAAAGTTGGTGCATAACCAAAGATTACTGGTTTTTACAGAAGTCAGACACCCTCATCCATTCTGTAATCGTTCTTTGGGATGAAATTCTTTCACAGAGAAGGTTGATAATGCATCGAGGAATTCTGTTATGAATAAGCAAGAATTATTCTGAAGAATACTACTTTGAAGCAAGGAGAGAGAGCCAGCAACCTGGTTTTTATCAGTTTACTCAGAAGTAAGGTCACAGATTTTATTGGTCATTGCCAAGAATTTATCTTTGATAAAGGTTACAGAATGGAAAAGTACTTTCACGTCTTGCCAAGAGTTTATCTGTGAAAGGATTTCATCTCAAAGGTTTGCAGAATGGAAGAGGTCGTTTGAATTCTGTAAAACCAGTAATATAGATATCTTTTGTTATGTACCAGCTTGCTGATTGGTGTCAATGTTTAAATAAATTACAAAGATGATGTAATTAGTTATTGTCCTACAACCACATGCTTTGTACTGTGTTTATACTTTGGGTGTGGCTTTGCTATTGTATTTTTATATAAATGTTTTAACACGAACATGTTACCATCACCATACTGCAAGTTTAAGGGGGGGGGCAGAGAGAGAGGGGTTGATTACAGTCATCCCATATTATTATATGTACATTTCAGATGGTGGTTTTCATCATTTTAAAAAAAAGGTTTTAAGAATTGTCTGTATTGGTGAAATGCACTATCACAGATTTAGGTCTTCACTGCAGCAATCCACAGGTTATCATGATGCAGGCAGATAATACAACACTTACACTGATATTTCAAATGACTGTATTTCTCTACCATGTTTTTATGGCTACAATCCTACACACATTTACCTAGCCATAAGCTGAACTGAATAAAGTGGGACTTTTGAGTAAAGATTCACAGGATTGCACTGTAGGTTGCCTGAAGTCATAATGTTAAATACAATACAGCAAAAGATCTCAAGCATAATAATATCCCTCGCATTTTATCAAAGGCAGTACATCTGAGGAGTTGCCATGTCAATCTGTTACAACAAATATTAAACAGGAACTGTATGCCATTTTAATGAGCTTTTATTCTAGCATGAAGTCTTTTCTACTGCATGAAAGTTCATGCCAGACTAAAAACCTTTAGTCTTTAAAGGCCTCACAAGACTCTTGTTTATTTTATTTTTTTGCTTCTGCTAGTTAAATTACCACTTCAGCACTTTCCAATCCTAAAACTAGCACTCAAGCACAGTGTGCTTTTACCACACTCTATAAAACAAAGATTCCCAAATAACTTCTGAATCTGGAGACATGCTTTACTCATCTGCTACTTCAGTGTGCCAGTCACTAACTGAGGAGTCACACAGAAACAGGACTATATATGTTTACTCAGAAGTAAGTTTTGCTGTGTCCAATGGGACTTAACGCCAGAAAACTGAGTAGTATTGCAGCCTTAAGCTGGTGTAAAACAAAACTTTTGACACCAACCATTACAAGCAAGTTTAAATCCAGTTATGCTACTGTTGCCCTGACCTGGATAGCCCAGGCTAGCCCAATCTTGTCAGATCTCAGAAACTATTCAGGGTTGATTCTGGAAAGTGTATGGATGGGAGACCTCCAAGGAATACCAGGGTTGTGACACAGGCAGGCAATGGCAAGCCACCTCTGAACACCTGCCTTGAAAACCCCACCAGGGGTTGCCATAAGTCAGATGTGACTTGATGGGAAAAAATGCTATGGTAGATCTAAGTTTGTAGATTTTGTTGTTTGGTTGCAGCCCACCTAATGTTTTTTACTTGAAAGTACAAATTACATGACATTTGTTTTTCCTACAAGGTTGTAGGAACAAAGTGTTATAATCATACCTATCACATATTGGTGCGTACAGTAAAATATATACTTGCCTGATATTCACACAGCATGTATGCTTGTGAATGCCTGTGTACAAACAATGTCACTGTTGTTCTCAGCGTTCTTTACATAAAAGGGCTGGGATTTGTAGCCAAGTTGGCAATTAAACTGAAAGCTGACAAAGCCTATTTTAACAAAAAAAACTTGCAATTCGATTTTCATTGCTAGGAGTAAAAGCTGCCTAGGTAAAGTCCATTAGTTTATGAATCGCATGGAAACTAAGCGTCTTAGTTTTAGACAAGTCTTTTATTACACCAGCTTTACGCAAATCAGCTATAAACTGGAGTACTTGATTGAAGTTGCCTTAAGTATAGCTGCTTCAGTTAACCTGATTGTAGGTTGAGTATCTCCCAACATGGGGGGGGGGGCGGCTTATGATGCTACGTTGTAGGTTTGGGTCAGGCTTTTTGTGCTAATGTTTCTGTGCTTTTAGCTGCAAGCATAAATGTTTGGCAAGTTTCATTCACTGAAAGCCTTA
Organism: Euleptes europaea; assembly: GCF_029931775.1. Classification (NCBI taxonomy): domain Eukaryota; kingdom Metazoa; phylum Chordata; class Lepidosauria; order Squamata; family Sphaerodactylidae; genus Euleptes; species Euleptes europaea. Next base: position 69,088,458 of record NC_079316.1, read on the forward strand.
TAATCAGGGAATCATTTAAAACAGCGCTCTTGCTAGAAAGTTCTGGATGAAAGCTGCCAGCTTGGGCTAACATGACAATGTATATATTTTGTTGAAGTGTTGGCACTTAATGCTTTTAAAAGAAAAATATTTATGTTTTTAAATTTTTAGTTTTAGAATTAAATAGTTTAAATTTGTTGTTTAGTGTCCGGCTGTCCTCAACTAGGGACAGGGCTTTTTTGGCCCTGGCCCCGGCCTGGTGGAATTCCCTTATTAGCAAGGCAAGGAACATGGGGAGGGGCACCTTTTACCTCCAAGTCTGGTAGGGACCTAGAATGCCAAGGGTCTCCCATGGGCTACCTGGAAAACATTGGAACACTCTCACAGTGTGGGGGAAACCCAGGGGCACCAGGATGTGGGTCCCTGTTCTGAGATCACCTGACCAGGGACCCGAGTTGCCATGGCCAGAGTGGATTGGAGGGCCCAGGACTGCCTGCAAGCACAAGGGGTTTCTGACAATACTGTTGCTGGAGAGTCCACCCTTTCCAAGGACAGAAGTTAAGCAGCTGTCCTAATTGGACGTCTGGGGGTCAGGGCGCCTCATGCGCCATATGTGTCCCCATGCCCTTTTTGAAGCGATGACAACCTTTGCACCATAAGGGCTGAGGGCCTGTTTGGGGTATCAATGGGAGGTGGATTGCTGGGGCCCTTGCAAACTGAGTTGCCCAGTGGCTGATGGCAGGGCATCAGGAAGGGGGAGTGCCGCAGACGGGGAGCCTTGATTTCTGGCCACGCCCCTTTCCACCCCTCAGCTGTGACATCTGCAGGGCTAGGCCCTCTAGGCTTGCCAGCCCCTAATTGTTTCTGTCTGCCCGGCCCAGCCGTTGCAACAAAACACCTGGTTTGGATGCTATGGTGCAGTTGCTGGGGAAGCTGATGCGGCTGCACCCTCAGAAACCCAGCTACACATTTTGTCCTGCCACCTGGTCACTGACAAAACCCTTCAGGAAGTAGACTAGCAGTGCCATAGTTACACCGGCGGCTGGCCACAGCAGCGCAGGCAGCCTTTTGGATTGTACTGCCTATTGCTATAGTTATATGTGCAATACAAGAGAGTTCTGGACCTGTGTGACAAAGTTTTACAACGCTCTGATAAAACACCAAGTCCAAACATCTCCGAATCAATATGGGTCCAGCATTATACCAATATATTCAACGATTATACACAGCCTTTGGTTAACAATAATGAAGTAATTTCATCCTCCATCCCAGCTTGGCTTCCAGTTGACACCGAAGAAATTTTATCATTAATTAACTCACTGACGCCATAGTTATATGTGGTTTACACCATACAACTTTTGGCAGTGAATAAGGTCAGGTTTCCTATGTATGTTCTGTATTCAAATAATCAATTAAACTATTGAGAGAGGCACAAGATTCTGTAGGGAAAACAATGCTTGAATGACTTGATTGGTGGGCAGGGAGGCAAACCCCTCCTAACTTTTATGATGGTCCCTCTTAGCTAATGTTTTAGAAAGCTCTGGAAGACATGGCCTGACTTCCATCCCCTTCGTCAAGGGCCCCCACAGCCCCCCTGCTAGCATTTCTCCACTGGTCTTTCTGCGGCTGTGTGCCAGGGCAAGGAATGCAGTCTGGTCTCCAGTTCTGCACTGCTTTGTTTATTCTGTCCAGGCCCACCAGGAACCCACACATAAGGAGGCTGGATTCTATCTAGAAGATCTAATGACAGAGGAAGAGGCAGAACTTTTGCCACAGAAGAAACCCAGAAGACTAGCTGTCCTCTGCTTACTGAATATCCAGCATGGGAATGAAAATAATTAACATATTTCTGAAAAGTCTTTTCTGGAATTAAAGGGGCAGATGGAGGATTAGTTCCAACCCTGAACAAGATTAGGCTTATTTTTTTTTTTGGTCACAGTATGGAAAAGGCAGAATGGTGCAGAGTTTTCACTGGCCAATGAGAGTTTGGTTCATGATGCTTCACTTAGGCTTGCCAATCTCCAGGTGGGGCCTGGTGATCTCCTAGAATTACAACGGATCTCCAGACCACAGAGATCAGTTCCCTGGAGAAAATAGCTGCTTTGGAGGATGGTGTCTGTGGAATTATACCCTGCCGAGGTCCCGCCCACTCCTCAAACCCCAGGCTACAACCTCCAAACTCTCCAGGTATTTCCTAATCCAGATTCGGCAACCCTAGCTTCACTGCTATTTTAGGAGTAGAGCTGAGGGTGTGATTTATGTGAAGAGCCATTGGAGAGGCTAAAATTGAGGGAGTTGGGGTGAGGGTTTATGGATGTCATTACCTTTGCCCCTGCAATTCGAGCACTGATAAAACATTGTTGATGTCTCTTTCCGGTCCAACTGTGGTACGTTTATATTTGGAACCTGATTTTCAGATCATTGTTTCCCAAAACGGCTCTTGGCGCTCAAGAAACAAAAACTCTGCCTGCAGGCTTGGACTACTAGAAGAAGAGGAAGAAGACAACGATACACAAAGGGAGTAGAGGAAAAAAGGTACAGGAGGGAAATCAACCTGACAATATCAGAACAAAGTGATCATTTCTATCAAGTTGAATCTAGACTGTTCCTCCTTCACCTGTGTTTTGCTTACTGGAGGAACTAGAACAACTATCCTTGGGCTTCTGGTTAGGGCTGGTTAGGAGATTTGGGAGTGGTTCCTGGGGAGGTCAGAATTTGGGGCGGGGGCTCAGTGGGATGCCTCTGCCCTTTGATGCAGCCATTTCCTCCAGGGAACTGATCTTTGAAGTCTGGAGATCAGTTGTAATTCTGGGAGAACACCAGGCCACACCCTTAGATTGGCGTGACCTTCCCTTAATTCTGTCATTTCAGGGCAAGTGGCAATTAAAACAAGTTCTTTCTGATAAGGAGAGGGCAACTATGCTCCCCACATCTCCCCATTCTCTGGTAGATGGCTGGGGCCAGGCACATCTTCTCTGGTAGATTGCTTGGGCCAGGCCCCCCGATAATGTGTTTGACCAAAGAGGGAGTGGGTTCCCTTAGTCCACTGGTCAGTGATAAGGTTCATAGTGTCCTCCTCCTTACTACTTCAGACTCAGGGCAGCAGTTCTATTTATCTTTCTGGTGGATTCAATAGCTTTCAAATCAACAGTACAATTAATGTCAACCAATTACAAACTTCCTGTGCTATAGGAAACCACATTCATTTGGCAACTTGCAGAGGATTTCCGGAGTGCCCTGTCGCATGAGCACATGAAGCTGCCTTCTACTGAATCAGACCCTTGGTCCATCAAAGTCAGTATTGTCTCCTCAGACTGGCAGTGGCTCTCCTGGGTCTCAGGTCAGTTTCCACAGGGGTGCAACTATTGGCTTATGTCAAATGGAAGTAATTCTATGCACATTACCATCTCATTTTACTGTGCATTGCAAAAGAAAATTGGGGGTGGTAAGTATACCGTTGTTCAGGCAGCTAGTTCACCATTATTGTAAGTAACCCTGGTTACTTAGGTATGTCGCTTGGAAATTTTACACAAACGATTTTCGGCATATATAGCCCCTCCCTCCTATTAGTCTCAGGCCAAGGAGCAATATGAGAGAGACAATTATTTTAAGAAAATATAGAATATGGAATAAATGTTGCCCCAACCTTGGCCAGTCATCAGTATGCTGCAGATAAATAGCTTCAAGTTTCTATTTAAAAACAGTACCTTTAGTAGTGACAAAAGAGAGGGAGAACTTTTTCAAATATAATTGCTCCATTTTCTGATGAACTATATACACAAGATGGAAATAGCTTACTTTATAGTGATTTGACCAACTATATTGCTGCAATACCTTGTTTACTTATCACGATAAAACAATTGCTGTTGGTTCTGGAATTTGGGCTTTTAGTCTCAACAAAGCCCGCTCTTTTGTTTTCGTTGTTGTTTTTCTTCAAGGAGAAGTTTCCGTATCTGTGACTCTAATATCATCCTTACTTTGGCTAGAATATACATTTTATTTTGAAACACTTTCTCTCTGGTGCTAGCATTCACAAGTGATGCATTCCAGACGAACGGCAGGTGTACTAGGGGTGAAGGCTGCCTAGGGCCTCATAAAATTGCTTAAGAAGAATCTAGTTTTGCTTAGTTGGGCTGGCTTGCCCCAATCAGAGTATTTGCACTGGTAAGTTGTCTAACCAGTTTTTTCAGGATCAGCACAGAGAGCAAAGTTCCTCTTTCACTGGGAGTGTTATCTGAATTTCTCTTCTTACTTTGTCCTCTGTGTTCATAAGATTAAGTTTTGTTGTTTTCTAGCCATTAAATGAAATCCCTGTGGAATTCCAGACTGGAACATCCTCCCAAGTGAAGCTGGAAGAACAGACCATGTTAGAAAGCTGTCTTTATTTATTCATTTTAGCTCTAACAGCCAGCATTGGAAAACAAGTGCTAACAGTGGGTGAGTTTCTGATTTGTTTGGTCCCCCCCTTTTTTAACATGTTTATAAAAGGAGTTAGCAGTTATCTTCCCCAGTTCAATTAACCCAAAGTATTTGGATATCTGTTTAGGTTGTGGTTTTAATCATGCTTTAGTTGGAAAAAAGTTGAGTCAGTGGAACTACTGCCAAATACATTTTTGTATACGATGAGGATACTTAGAATTCAGATACAATTTCTTATTTTTCTGTAATAAAGTTGTGGGTGATATAGTTAGGGCCTCCTTATCCATCTCCCAAAAATTAAATGAACACAATCAGAGATAAATGGATACAGTGCAAAAATATACAGTTACTCCAGTAAAATTCATACTGAATTATAGACTCTTCATAGGGTGGCATTGTCAGTCAGGGAAAAGACACAATGTTTAAGTCCATAATATTTTTTCTCTGCTAAATATTTAACATGTTCTTAATTAAGAAATGTGGATAATGGTTTATAGGATGCAAAAAAGTTTAAATACCTATCTCAGTGTTTTTAAACGTGTTCTTGACAGAAGGTTATAAAGAAAGGTTATAAAGAAAGATTTTATTCAAAACGATTATTCAAAAGTGAAACAGGATCATCATGATGGTTTTAGTTCTAATGTAAGCCCATGTTCCTATTACTACTGAAGAACAATAGGAGGGACAGACTTTAGGTCTTCTTAGGGTTGCCAGCTCCAGGTTGGGAAATACCGTACCTGAATATTTTGGGGGTGGAGTCTAAGGAGGGTGGGGCTTGGACTTCAGTGGGGTGAAATGCCGTAGAGTCCACCTTCCAAAGAGGCCGTGTTCTCCATGTGAACTGATCTCTGTTGCCTGGCAATCAGTTATAATTCAGGAGATCTTCAGCCACTACCTGGAGGTTGGCAACCCTAATAATGTTACATTGATATAATGAAGACTTGTGATAATCTGCTAATTTGAGTTGCAGCATAAAAATAACATTGGGGCTTATTTTGAAAAATCGTAATAGAAGGCTGCTTTGGGAATAAGCCCCATTTAACGTAATGGGATTTACTTTTGAACAGAGCTGTTTAGGATTACTCTCAAAGTTTGTGCATTTGAAGTTTTTGTTATATTGAATCCGGTATTAAAAAATATATATACCGTATTTTCCGGCGTACAAGACGACTGGGTGTATAAGACGACCCCCCCATTTTTACAGTTAAAATTTAGAGTTTGAGATTGTCCCGAGTCCGCGGCCTAGGGTCGGCCCTCAGGACTGCGCCCCAACCCCGCGGCCGTCCCCAGACCTCCTGGAGTGGCCCAATCCGAGTCCGCGGCCTGGGGCCAGCCACCGGTCCTCCTGGGGCGGCTCAACCCCCGGGGACATGGACAGAGCGGAGGCGGCTCCCCAGGGAGATTCTCCAGTCTGGCTCGGAATTCAGTATCCGCCGTATAAGACGACACCCGGCGTATAAGACGACCCCCGACTTTTGAGAAGATTTTCCTGGGTTAAAAAGTAGTCTTATACGCCAGAAAATACAGTATTTATGATTAACACGAGATATTTCCCTGTGCTTTGAACCCCAAAGGGAGCGTGCAAAGAAACTGCATTGCTATACGGTTGTCCGCTTCCATGTGAATCTTTGCACTTCTGGGGCACAAGAAGTATAGAAAGAAACCAAGCAAATATTTCTGATCAAATATAGGGGCATTAAATAATGACATATGAAGTTTAGTTTGTTGAAAAATACTATTTAAGCAAAGTAGGAGGGAGGGGCTTTGATGTGATTGAGCCTGGGTGACAGCGCTGACCAATTGTGCTCAAGCACTTCTGCTCATCCCATACACCAGTTTTGTCTCTCTACTCTGCCTGACTGGCTTACTCCTCCCTCCCTTCCCCTCCTTGTTCCATTACTAAAAAGTTAAGGAGACAATCTGAGGGCCTCTACTTGATGGGGACCCCAGCAGATGGCCAGAAATGCCAGCTTTTTATGCCTGGTCTGATTGTTCAAACCTCATTTATGAAGAAAACCCTTCATTGATTTGTAAGCATGTAAAAATTTTGTGGCTGTGATATTTTGCTGGTATGTAATAAATATGTTTTCCATATTCTTCTTAAAACAGAACTGAAGATCCAGAACTTTCTAAAATATATTTCATATATTTTAAATTAAAAATTCGGTGAAAACTGAAAACAAATATAACCTTCTTTTAGGTGAAAGTGTTCATCAGATCCCTAGATATTCTACATACGAGATTGTCACTCCTCAAAGACTATCAGAGAAGCGCTGGACTCATCTTCATGAGGTTTGTTTCTCTGCCACATTTTTAAATTATTTATATGACATCCTGCTAGACAACATTTTCTATAAATAAATATGACAAGTATGTTTAATTACAGGCCTTTGCTCCAGTAAAAAATTTATAGGATCAGGAAAAAGAATTGCCGCCCAGCATCCTATCACAATCCACGAACATTTCTCTGGTGCTGTCATCCAACCCAGGATATAGCATAGTGCAGCAATGTGTTTTAATAGTGCACTACCTTCCTTTGGCCAATTTGCACGTTCAATAGCCTTTCAAAGATGGATCATAATTCAGGATTACTTAGCTTTATACTGTCCTAACAAGTTTATAAGAGCCCCGTGGCGCAGAGTGGTAGGCTGCAGTACTGCAGTCCAAGCTCTGCTCACGACCTGAGTTCGATCCCAATGGAAGTTGGTTTCAGGTAGCCGGCTCAAGGTTGACTCAGCCTTCCATCCTTCCAAGGTCGGTAAAATGAGTACCCAGTTTTCTGGGGGTAAGGGAAAGATGACTGGGGAAGGCACTGGCAAACCACCTTGTTAACAAAGTCTGCCTAGTAAACGTCGGGATGTGACGTCACCCCATGGGTCAGGAATTACCTGGTGCTTGCACAGGGGACCTTTACCGAGTTTATAGATACCATGGAACCAGCTACATCAGGACAATGATACATGAGCCAGCGTGGTGTAGAAGTTAGTGTGTCAGATAAGGAGCTGGAAGACCAAGGTTTGAAGACCAAGGTTTGAATCCCCACTTTGCCATGGAAACTTGCTTGGGTGCCCTTGAGAGCACACACTCTCAGCCAGACCTTCATCACGGGTACTTCATAAAATGGAGGAGTAGAGAATGATGTTGTAAGCTGCTCTGGGTCCTCATTGAGGAGAAAAGGAGGGTATGAATAAACAAACCAATAGGACAATAAGTGATTGCAACTGGGAGGCCACTTTTCATTCCATGCATAAGATACCACTTATTTTATTTATTTATTGGATTTATAACCCACTTTCAATCTTGGCCGAGGCCGGGCTCAGGGCAGCTAACATCAATAATATCATAAAATATAATAAAAACAATTGGTTCAGTACGATAATTAATTTAAACCAATGATTCAGGCTGAAACAATATCAATGGCGCTTGCTTATGAGCCACAGGAGTATGGTCGACTAAAAAAGCAGTCAAGCTTCCCTGCTTAGATGGTAAGAGAAAATTAAAAGTCAGTACAAGCCATGTGGTGCATCAGTCACAACGCTGAAGATCTTTAGGCTTAGGATGTAAAATTCATTAAAAACTATAATGTATCACAAAACCTCTCTGTTTGGCAGGGATTCTGGTAGAATACCCAATGTTTAACTCTGTGGATTTTTCTATTTATTTCATTAGAGTAAAAGACAGCACTGATTTTATGACTGATTAGAAAATTACATTTTATATGATTTATTTTTCAGGATCATTTCGGTAACGAGCTATCTTATTTAATTCAAACTGGAAATGGAACACACACCCTGAAATTAAAGAAAAATGAGTATGTTATATGGTGTTCTAAGATCTTTTCAGTTTTTATTTTAGTCTGTATAATTTTTTTTGTATTACTGTTTCATTGGGACAGTCAGTTGGAATGCCAGAATACGTGGGGAGGGAAAGGGAATCTAATTTATTAAAATTGAGGGAATGTACAAAGGTCTTAGGTGACGGCAGGGGGTGGAGAGCCTGGCCAGGAGGCCCCCTTATTCTGAACATGTACGATTGTCTCTTACCACAACTTGAACCTGAGCCAGCCCTGTAGCTAGAGTGTGGTGAAGAGCTGCTCTGCCTGCCTTGTTACTTTCTTAGCATGAGGCACAGCAGCTAGGGTTGCCAGGTCTTTCTTCATCACTGGCGGGAGGTTTTTGGGGCAGACTCTGAGGAGGGTGGGGTTTGGGAAGGGGAAGGACTTCAATGCCATAGAGCCCAATTGCCAAAGCGGCCATTTTCTCCAGGTGAACTGATCTCTATGAGCTGGAAATGAGTTGTAATAGCAGGAGATCTCCAGCTAGTACCTGGAGGTTGGCAACCCTAACAGCAGCTCAGGTGAGAGTGATATTGCCAAGGTGCCCAGAGGACAGCAAGCTGGCTGTGGAGAAAGGGGAGTCAGACTATCACCACCACACTGTGGCTAGCTTGCTCTTTTCCTGGGTGGTTGCTAGGGTTGTCAACCTCCAGGTTCGGCCTGGAGCTCTCCCAGAATTACACTGGGAGATCCACACTACAGAGATCACGTTCCTTCAGAGGGTGGACTCTATAGCATCACATTCCTGCTAAACTTCCTTCCCTTCCCAAGCTCTACCCTTTCTAGGCATCTTCCCCAAATCTCCAGGAATTTCCCAAGCTGAAGTTGGCAATCCTAGTGGCTGCTGTGGTGGTTGTTTTACACTATTCACTATGGCAAGCATAGTCTCTTCCCAACAGCCTTCCAGGTGCTGGGATGAGAATGTAGAGGCTGCAGAGAAAGGTGGGAGGTAGTTGGATAGGATGGGACCTTTACTTCCATCCTTGGCATGAAGCCCACATCTCAGGGAGGTTTGCAGCTTACCCATCTTGTCCCACTGGCAGCAGCTGTTTCAAGGTGGGGAAACTTGTCATCCACAAACTATACTGGGCATTGCTCTTGCCCACCTTCCTAGAACATGGGGCGGGTGCCACATTGGTGAACAGTTCTCAAGAGAGCCACGGAATGAGTATCATTGCTCTAGCGCTCTAATGATGTGTTGGAACAATATACTAGTTCCCAGCTTTCATTTTATAAGGAGCAATGTGCAGCCAGCACCTTTTTCTTTATAATTCTGTAACCAAAATGGCCAGAGACTTACATTAAAAAAAAAAGCTGGGAACTAGTATATTGTTGGTGCAATAGATTGTTATAATGTTATCGCGATTACCAAATTGAAAAAAGCCTGGATAATCCTTCTGGTGATGGGGGTGGGGGGAATGGGAAGTGGAAGTGGAAGCCACTGAGGGCTGAGGCAAGGAAAGTGTGGGGAAAATGTCTGTGTGGATGCTCCGTTGTCTGTCTGTGAATGCCTCTGGATTTGCAGCAGCAATGCGAGCTGCAGGGATAACCACCTTTATGTGGAAGCAGCCTTGTTGAGGTAACACGAGGCAGCATGAAGAGAAAATCATATTTTTGTAAAGTTCCCAAGAGGAGCCTCTGACCCAAAAGACATTTAGATTTTAAGAATATTATCAAATGTCAACTGTGGAATTAACTTTTGGGTCAGAATGTTTTCTTAGTGGTGGTGTCAGTTTGCTTGTGTGTTCTTTTTACTTTCTTGCCTGCAATTGATCAGGACAAAGTCTCAAGAGTTACACAGGAAGTTACACTTTTGAACTGCTTTATGACTAACTGGCTGGATGGCCTAATAACTCGAGTAAGGCCAGAATGGTGTTGCTCTTCTCTGTTATTAATGCAGTGTATGCTGTTTTAGTTCAGATGTGGTAATGGGATATGATACTGCTACCCTAAAACACTTAATGGAAAAATTGCTCTAGTATGGGTTGCTGAATTGTCTGTTTCTTGAAGTAAGCTTTTAATTCAGACATCATGAAATATATTATTATTTTTAATTTCAGAAATCTTATTGGTGAAAATTTCATAATATTTACCTACAGTAATGATGGGAAATTGGAGACAACTCCCTTTGAAGCCAAGGTATGATGTCTATGTGGAGGTTTTGGTCCAGTTTTGTGACTAAACAGTAATTAGTTCTTTGAACCATACCTACAATGTTATTTTCTGGTCATCCTCCAATCATCCTTTCCCTGTCCTTGGTATGCTATTTTCCAAACCTTTTGTGCGTGTGTGCCATCAAGTCACAGCTGACTTATGGCGACCCCGTAGGGTTTTCAAGGCAAGAGACATTCAGAAGTGGTTTGCCATTGCCTGCCTCTATGTCACAACCCTGGTATTTCTTGGAGGTTGCCCATCCAAATACTGGCCAGGCCCGACCCTGCTTAGCTTCTGAGATCTGATGAGATCAGGCAAGCCTTGGGCTTTCTAGGACAGGGCGTTTTTTCCAAACGTACTTGCTATCATATTTCTGTGACGATCAGAGTCTAAGCGGTTTGCCCACCATCTGGATGGGAAAGTTTAGATTTCTGAACCACCACACGCACAGTGCCATTTTTCCTTCCTATTTCCCCATGCCTGCCATTTGCACTACTGGCAGGTTTTTGCCAGATTTTCTGTTGGTTTTTCTATCACTGTAGTGATATAACTACTGTTTTGCTAAAGGCCAGCAAAAAGCCCTGGATGGGAATGAAGTGGGACAAAGAATTACTAAGGGAAGCATAAAGTATCTCCCCATCTGGATGCTGTGTTGTTTCTGTGAATGCCTCTGCATTCTCCATGGGCTGATTCCAAGTAGGTACAACTCTAATCTTCAAAGCCTTGTGAGTCATTTGCAAAGACTCTAAGGATTCCAGTCCCCCAAAGTATTCATTTGAAGATTACATGTTTTAGGCAAATATGGGCATTGTCCATTCAGAGGAAAATGCTGTCCATCATATATCGATATTTGAGTATGCAGACTTTATCCTAATAATTAAGCCGAAGAGCCAGCTCACCAAATTTCCAGCAGCACAATACCGTAGCACAGTAGTAGAAGTATCTTTCAATTAGTTTTCTAATTCTGTTCATACCTTTAACTTGCCAAGGACTGGGTCCCCTAACAATTTCCTTCACACTGCTATGTCTGAATAGGCAAGATTGTTCCGTATGATTGCAGTACTAAGCATGTTGACTTAAAAATAAGTTTCAGTTGAACGACCTTCATTGTAAGCGTGTTTAGGAATCAGTTGCCAGTTTGTGTAAGAAGGGTACGCTTGTCTCTAATAACAAGCTGAATCTGTCCCTTGCATGAGAGAACCACCATGCTTACATTGTTAATTGGTTCCAGACTCACTGCTATTACCATGGAGTTCTTGAAGGAGTTGCTGACTCTCTGCTTGCTTTCAGTACCTGTGATGGACTTAGGTATTATCCTTTCTTTTCTCGGTTTTTTAAATTTGCCAGGGGAAAGGGAAACTTTATTTATTAAATTACTTATACCCTACTGTCAATGGTGGCTCTTGGCAGCTTAATAGCCCTGTAAGGCCTTATGAAAGCGGAGATTTATTGAGGGTAGTGGGATCCAGTTTTAGATAATAGGAAGTATTTCTTCACATGATGCATAGTTAAATTGTGGAACTCCCTGCCCCAGGGTGTGGCGATGGCTGCCAACTTGGAAAGCTTTAAGAGGGGAGTGGACATGTTCATGGAGGATAAGGCTATCCATGGCTACTAGTCAAGATGGATATTACTCATGATGCATACCTATTACCTCCAGTATCCGAGGAGTATGCCTATTATATTAGGTGTTGTGGAACACAGGCAGGACAATGCTGCTGCAGTTATCTTGTTTGTGGGCTTCCTAGAGGCACCTGGTTGACCACTGTGTGAACAGACTGCTGGACTTGATGGGCCTTGGTCTGATCCAGCATGGCTTTTCTTATGTTCTTATGAGTGCAATCCTAAGTAGGTCTGTCTCAGTCTTATTATATTAAATGGGACTTACTCTCAGGAATGCATTCTTAGAATTGCAGCCTTAGAGAATCAAATCATGTCCATAATTCTGGCACATTGTTTTAAGAGTTCATTATATATTTTAAAGCATGGGCTATACTTTTAAATTTTGATGAAAATAACCAAACTTACAAAATTGGTGAGTATGTAGATATCTGACTAGAATATGAAGTTCATTCATAGATTTTCTGAAACTTGAATATGGACCAACATGTACAGAGGTCACAGTGTATGTACTGGCCTGCTGAAAAATTGATTTACATTAGAAACAAATTGCCAAGTTAGCAAAGTGTGTGTGTTTGTGTAGTTTCACTATTTCTGTAAGTTATTTAGCAATGATGACTCAGGGTTACGGTAAATCAAATCAAATTTATTAATACGGTCAACTGACCAACACATCAAAATGTCCAGACTCAATAGTTTTGCACTGCAGAATCACAGACTGCCCGTACAAATAAAGGTGTAAGATCAATAAAAACAACCCCTGATTAAAATTATTACCTTAAACTTTAAAAATTGTAAGATATTTGAATGATTATTCTCTAATAAAGTTCTGCGTATTTTAATAGCAACAGCACAGAACTTGGCAGTTTGAAGCGTAAGATGACTCAGGGTCATCTTTTTTAAAAGAAAAGGAAGCTTGAATGAATAAATTTTCTTGCTCTTGTGGTTTCAGGGGAATCCTCCATATTGCTGGCAAAAGGTATGGCATGGAGCCAGTTGATGGATCAGATCAATTTGAACACTTTTTCTACCCAGTAGAAAATTCTTCTCAAGACTCTTTTCTGTGTGGGGTGCAACATAATGACCTGTTTCATCATCAGCAGAGCACGGAGGCTTTTCTGAAATACACAAATATATCACATGGCCATTTTGGCAAGGATACCATTCTACGGGTAAATAAATTCCTTTCTTGTTTTTCAGAGTCTGTATACGTTGCCTAATCTAGTTGTTATAGCTTTAGGGATTGTCGTTTTGGTTTTTAACTGAGCTTTGTAATTTATTTCCAGTAGAGATGGGAGTCTGCGCCCTGTTGATTTCTGTAATTAAAATAATGCTTTGGGGAAAGAGGCCAGTAATAATTTTTAAAATGAGCTGTTTGTCTTGAGCTGTGCTGAAGTCCAATTCAAGTTGCTTTACCTTTATATGTTCACTGCTTGAGTTGAACTGATTTATTTGAGTTTCTTGATTTGATATTCTTGAATGGCACAGAGTGTTGCATCAATGAAGAATTCTCATCTGTGTTAGAAGAAAGGCAGGCCTAGCAACATTTTGGACAAATAAGCACATGCAGTCAGATCTTGCTGCCCTAATTATTTCTGATATGTTGCAGCTCGCTGATTCATTTTCACTGGGGCATTAACACGTGTTGATATAGCCAGCATCTTTCTTTGCTAAGTACAGTTGCAGGGTAGCAGTCTCACACAAAGATGTTTCTTTGCCTAAACAAGAGGTGAAGGGATAGGGTTGCCAGCTCCGGTTTGGGAAATACCTGGAGGTTTTGGGGGTGGAGTCTGAGGAGGGAAGGGTTTGGAGAGGGGAGGGACTTCAATGCCATAGAGTCCAATTGCCAAAGCAGCCATTTTCTCCAGGGGAACCGATATCTATCGCCTGGAGATCAGCTAGATATCTCCAGCCACCACCTGGAGGTTGGCAGCCCTAGGAAGGGAGGATGGTGGGGATGACCCGGGGTCAGGATTTAAAGTGGCTTCATTATGTACCATTCAACAGCCTTCTGGATCAATCAGGCATAGCTCTGATCCAAGCATACTTATTTGGATTTATGTTCAATGATATCTGTGAAACTGGCTTCCGCTGTGTAAATGAGCCTCATCCAGAGAACTATGAGCAAAACCACTTGAAAATGAGTGTCAGAAGGGTTTCCCCAGTCATTCCTCATACCACTTCCTTCTCACTCATCAACCAAGATGAAGATAGGAGTGCTCTATGACCCTGGCAGATAGCTGTGGCAGACACAGCACTTGAATTACCCACAGGAGCGAAGAGGAGCACAGGTGCAAGTACTTTGTCCATGTGCAGCAGCTTCCTGTGCCTGCTGAGAGGATGGTCCATATGCTTATCCTTGGTTGCTGGATTGGTTGCTGGATAGTTCTCATGGAGTACTGTAGCCTAGTTCTCACTGAGGTGGTAAACTTGTGTGGGAAATGAGTCACTTCAGACTGCAGGTGGAAGCTTATGTGATGGAATCCTCACAAATGGGGGGAAATCTTGTACGTAAGGAGAAGGCGATGCCAGAACCCTTCTCCTGGACATCTGGTTTTATTACTGACAGGATTTTTTTTTTTTTAATGGAGAAGGATTCTATCTTTAGGTGTAACGTACAAACTATAGGAAGGCAGATTTCAGATTCAAACCGTGTGAATGTCTTACTGCTCATGATAAAAGCAGTTTAGTGATGAAATCAATCTTGGGGGTGGGGGGCTGCTCTCCCTTGGTGGATGGCTTCAAGCAGAGGCTGGATGCTCTAGTTTTGGATTCTCCTGTATTGAGCAGGCGCTTGAACTAGATTCACCATAGCAGGTGCCCATGGATGCCGTGGTGCCCACTGACATCTTTCTTGGCACCTGCCAAGTGTTTCTAAAAAGAGGGTGGGGCTAGGCAAGGCTCCTGCCCAGCAGGGCTTCTGTTTGGCTGTGCACATTAAAACAACGTTTCAGTAGCAGCTACCACTACAATGTTGGTTTTCTCTGCTTTTGCTCAGTGTATTTTTAAAAATTACTGCTTTGTCCCCGGCACTTGGCCTTCGTGTGTGGGTCTGCCTCTCACGGCAGCCATTTTGTGGTTGGTGCCACATCCCATGATGACCATGTTGTAGTTGCGCCCGCTATCTTGTGTTTGAATTCCAAATGTGCCCACAGGCTCAAAATGTTTGGGGACTTGTGCTCAATAGGTACCTTCCTACTTTGTGATTCTATGATCTACCTAATTTTCCATTTCCAATTTTCCCCCCACATTTACCAGCTGAACTTGTACAGTTAAGTTTTTACCACTCATTCAAAAAAAATTCTACATGATGAGTAGTAAAAAGTTACTAGTAGAAGTTCAGCTGGTAAATTACCTTGTTCCTTGGATCTCTGTTACCTTTAAAAAAGAAATCTGGAATTGTTTTGAGCAAACTATCTATTTTAAGTAACTCAGTGCATCACTGATAATGTGATATACAAATATTTCTTTGCTCCAATCTACAGAGGAGACGTGCTGTGCTGCCACAGAAAAGCTATGTCGAATTATACATGGTTGTCGATAACAAAAAGGTAATCTCTCTAAACCCAATCACGTATTGCAGAAGAATCTAAATTTCCCACCCATGAACATCTTATATTTTGAATTGTTTCAGTATTTGCAGAAAAACAGAGATGAGGCGGCTGTAAGCAAGGAAATGGTTGAACTGGCTAATTACGTTGATGCGGTAAGCCATCACAGGGTCATTGTTACATGGGGAAAGAGTTCAGTAATGCTCCTTAATTACTGTTGCAGTGGGAATGAAGCATGTACCAGATCAGTCGGTATACAGGTCTCAGTTTCACAGCCTGCTTCAGAAAGGGTTGAATTTTGCCTATGTGTGGGTCCCCATTTTTGTTCATATTCAGACTTGACCCCCCCATTGCTTTCATTAAACATTGTGCCTGAAGAAGCACTCAGAACTGTAAACTCCGGGTCTGTTTGGAACAAGCCTCCCCTTACCTTCAATCTGTTTTATGTTTAATATTAATGGTACGGGGGAGGGGGGGTCCTAACTTCTCGCAAGCCCTGCTTTAGTGCTTATTTCTGCAACTGGCACCATCCAATTACCTGAATTATTTGAATTATTAATCACAAATAATGATTTATGTATTATGATTGTTTTATGGGGCCTGTTAATTGGTAGTATTTTAATGCCATTTTATTGCTCTTTCTTGTATTTTATTATATTTATGAGGTTGATTGTGTTGTGAGCCACACTGAGCTCGGCTTGCTGGGGAGGGTGGGATATAAGAGCAAATAAATAAATAAATATGAATAAAGAAAGATCACAGAGACATTGGGATTATTAAAAAATGAATAATGATTGTACATGATGGGTAGCCGTGTTAGTCTGTCACTAGCAGTAGAAAAGAGTGAGAGTCAAGTAGCACCTTAAAGACTAACAAAATTTCTGGCAGGGTATGAGCTTTCATGAGCCAAAGCTGGAAGCTGTATCCATACACAGATACGTATTCATATATATGTATATATGATGATGCATATTCAGTGGCAGCGGACAAAGACAGAGGTTGCCCTGTCACCTTCTTCTACCACGATGGCTGCTTGCTTGATGCCATAAACCGAACAAATACACAGGGTTTGGGGAAACTGGCATCTAATCAGCTTACTGATGCCTGTACAGTAATGACAATTGTATATTTGCAGATGTTCAGTTCTTTAAACATACAAATTGTTCTAGTTGGACTGGAGATATGGACTACAGGAAACTTCATAAATGTGGATAGCAGTTCAGCTGGAGATGTACTGAGTGCATTTGCAGGTTGGAGACAGAAAACTCTCATGAAGCAACCGAGAAACGACGTTAGCCATCTTATAATGTAAGGAATGGTTCCCTCATATCAGCCAACCTGTGATCATAAACTGGGCCTGGAATCCTGAGCTTTTAAAAAGATCTCAAATTCGGCAGCTGGTATAAATAATGCAAAATTTGGAGAAAGGGCCTGAGTACATCTAATTTGTATGTTTCACAAACGTGCAGTGCAATCCTAGACAGAGTTACATCCTTCTAAGCCTACTGACAACAATGAATTTAGAAGGGTGTAACCATGCTTAATATTGCACCATAAGTGTACTTTTTGTGTATTTTTTTTGGGGGGGTGGGGTTCTTTGAGAATTTGAAATTTAATGTTCAAGGGACTTTTGTGTGTGTGTGCGTGTGTGTGCATGGACGTTTTTTGATATTACGGGAATTAAGGACTGTTTAGAGACTAGCTTTGGTTCATTTTGTAATCCGAAAAAGAAAAGGATGAGACCAAGAGGACAGAGGATTGGCTAACAGATGTGATAAATGGCGGGGTGGGAGTGACATCCTTCCCCTCCCCATTGCTCTGGCTACTAGAATCTAAATCCCGACTGTATATATTTGTTTACGTAGAAAATTTATACATCACCTCTTCAGGCAGAGATCTGCTCAAGATTGCTCACAAGATATTTTTTTTAAAAAAGCTACGATAAAATCATAAAAAACAACAGACATAAAAATTATCAATATTAAAACAAGTCTCAAAACCACAAGCCATAAAACAGCCCTGAGGCTAGAAACAGACATTGAAACAGCTAAGAAAGAAACAGCTAACCCTTCCGTTAAAAGTGAAGAGGAATGTTTTGTCCTTGCATCTAAAGTACAATAAAGTAGGTATCAGCAAGTCTCTAGGGGCAAAGCATCGCCACAGAGAATCCCAGTCTTTGGTTGTCAGCCATCTCACCACTGCAGGCCAGGAGCACATGGAGCAAAACTTGGGAAGACAATCTTAACTGGTGAGCTGGTCTGTACCAGGGGCAGCAGTCCTTCAAGTACCCTAGCCCAAGACATCTTACGGTACAGGCAAAAAAACAAAACAAAAAACACACCACTTTGAATTGTGCCCTGAAACAAATGGGCAGCCAGTGCAGATATTTCAAGACAGAGGTGATATGATCCCTGTATCCAGCCTGAATAATAACCTCCCAGCTGTATTTTGGACCATGTTCTAAGTTTTTCAGCAGGCTTACGTCAGCAGCCATGAGGATTCAGTTCTGTAGTTCAAATTCAAAAACCTTTATTGGCATAACAAATCGTACAAGGTATTCCAGAATTTGGCAAATGATAAAACATCAATATCACAATCTGTAGCAATAGATATGAATAAAATGAGGTATGCCGGAGTACAGTGAATATAAGGTATATATAGAAAACTAGTGTCTACAAGTAACCGGAATAGCAGCTATTATATTTTTTGTTTGATTTTATCATTAGAGCTTGCTTCAAAAACATGGCTACTATTTCTGTAGTTTCTGGATCATACCCGTTCAGTAAAAGTCTGAACAAAGAGTGGGGGGGGGGGAGAGTTCCTATCCAAAATTGATGGCATTAAAAATTTAGTACGTAGGTCCGCTAGCATTTCACAGTTCTGTAGTTGGAAAAGGCCACACTTAGTAATAGTGCACATGCTTTCCTGGAGGTCCCAGATTCAATTATTGCCATCTCCAATTAAAGGATCTTAGGTATTAGGAGCCCTGTGGCACAGAGTGGTAAGCTTCAGTTCAGCAGTCAAAGCTCTGCTCATGACCTGAGTTCAATCCTGATGGAAGTCAGTTTCAGGTAGCTGGCTTAAGGTCGATTCAGCCTTCTATCCTTCCAATAAAATGAGTACCCAGCTTGCTGGGGGTAAAGTGTAGATAATTGGGGAAGGCAATGGCAAACCACCCGATAAACACAGTCTACCTAGTAAATGTCATGATGTGACATCACCCCATGGGTCAGTAAAGATCCAGTGCTTGCACAGGGGCACTACCTTTACCTTTAGGCATTAGAAAAGACTGTCTTCTGCCTGAGGCCCTGGGGAATCATTGCCAGTCACAGTAGACAAGACTGCGCTAGATGGACCAATGGTCTTACTTGGAATTAGACATATTCATACTCAAATCTGGATGTCGAGTGAGTTCATATTTTGAGTTGAGATTCTTTCATGTTTTGCTCACTGTTAGATTTCACATTGGATGCCATAGCTTGCATGCTTCAGCACACAAAATCTGTGCAAACAGTTCCAGATGAATTATACTAATTCTTTTCTTGCACTGCAGAGGGAGACAGCCATTTGGTACGACAGTCGGAATGGCTTTTGTTGGGACAGTTTGTAACCGGGATTTTGGAGGGTCGATCAGCGCTGTAAGTACACTCATACTGGTCTGTTAAGCAGAAAATGTATATACCTAAACACTTCTGTTCAGCCATGTCTACTGGATCTTGGAAATTTGCCTTGGAGTTGTTTATTACAGACATACTCAAACAATCACTGTCTGTTCTAGCTCTACAAATACAGATTTCTTGTAAGGTGTTTTACCAAATGTACTCCGTAAAACTTTAGCCCTATTCTGAAGCATGACTGTGCTTCACTGAGAGAAGACAGAAAATTTTTGTCTTAATGAAATAGTTGGTCATCAAGCCAACAGCAAAATAAAATAGCAAACTTTCCCTGGCCATAATGCATACTCATTGATTTTTGTGTAGATGTGCATGCCATCTGCATGTGAAAATAAATGGATTTTCCAAATTTTGTACCAGGACAGCCCAAATTCTAGAGCAAAATATGTCAAACTCCATGATTTGGATTAATTATATAAATTAAATAGTTCCATATGATTTAATAATCAATCCTACTGAGTTCTTGGTCTGGATGATAAATTGTTATAAGGCATGCAGAAATGTTTTTGAAAGTATTCCACAGCCTTATAGATAGAAGAGATTAAAAAGTTCGGAAATACCTAAAAACTAAGATTGTTTGGGTGCTAACTTTAATACCAGATATCATATTCCATGCTTGCTAGTACAACTATTGTATTTATCAATGCAGGGTACATATAGCTCTGACTGTAGGGTGTTTATTTATTTGTTTCATTTATACCCTGTGTCTCTCCCAAATGGGACCAAAAATTTACATTGTTTTCCTCTAATTCATGACATTGATTACATTTTCAACTTGCCCCCCACAGTTTCAACAATGTAGTCCTTGCAGTGAGGCAGCAGAATTTCCACCTGTGCTGTGTCAGCCCTGAATATAAGGAAGATGGGGCAGTGGATTAGTGGTAGAACATCTGCTTTGCATGCAGAAGGTTCCAGGTTCAATCCCCAGCATCTCCAGCTAAAAGAATCAGGTAGTAAGTGATGTGAAAAACCACTTCATGAGATCCTGGCAAGCTGCAGCCTGGGCAGGCAATAGTGACCTTGATAGACCAGTGGTTTGACTCAGAATAAGATAGTTTCATGTTTGTTCAAGCAAAGTGGACAGGTTTCAAGGTCGAGGAGTTCGCAGTCTCACCAGGTATGTATGTGAGAAACATGTTGCTGTCCAGATAAGCCAGGAGGCAGTGATGCTCCAAACGTTTTTATTATTTTGACATAACATCTCTTTGATCTCTTTGCCAGTTTGGTCATGAAAATGTGATTGCTCATGCTTCAATTGTTGCACATGAACTGGGACATAATCTGGGTATGAATCATGATGATAAAGGATGTCCGGGTTCCTACATTATGAACAGCATGGCTAAGTAAGAACTCTTTAGTTTAGATTTGGTTATTTTTTTACTTCGTTTTAACTTATAGCTTGAAAGCCAGCATGGTGAAGTGGTTAAGAGCAGAAGACTCTGATCTGGAGAACCAGGTTTGATTCTCCACTCCTCCACATGAAGCCTTCTGGTGACCTTGGGCCAGTCTCAGTTCTCTCAGAACTCTCAGCTCATGTGGAGGCAGGCAATGGCAAATCATCTCCAAAGGTCTCTTGCCTTGAAAACCCTACAGGGTTGCCATAAATCAGCTATGACTTGACGGCACAAACACACACACACAATTTATAGTTTAGATCCTAACATGTCAGTCTTGGCTCCTTGATCTACCAGAATGCCTAGCATCAGACACTACAATCCCAATATTGGTATATTGCAAAATCTTGTGTTACCGTAGTAGAATCCAATCCTAAACTGGAACACGACACCCGGTGATACTGCCTTGAATAGGACAATAGTCACTATGTAGACTATAGTGTAATCCAGGCGTGGCCTTTGTTAGAAAAATGGAGCTTGTAGTTACTAATTTTCATCCAGTTACTTTCTTTATTCTATCACATTTTAATCTATTTTTTCCTTTATTCAGGGGAGCATAGGCTCTCCCCATCTCTATTTTACAACAATCCTGAAAGGCAGATGGTCTAACATACAGTGAACTTGTAAGGTCCTCCTGTCCATACAATGCTAATTGCAGGCTTATGCAGCCTCAGTTTACCTCCACAATTGTTCAGGCAAGGGGCTGGTAGCTTAACCCTTCACCTCCCAATGGGTTTGCTATTGAAATGTTAATAGGACATAGCTGATGGGAGGGGATGGTTTCAGATAGCAAAACTGAGTGGTTAAAGAGTTAGACCACCTCTTTCTTCTGTATTTAAGGCAAACTGAGGCTGCATGAGCCTACAATTTGCTAAATGTGGAGAGGCATTGGATGTTTCTGTCATTTGCTTGAGCAGTTAGCCTGACACATGCTAACCACTGTGCCACGCTGGCTTCCTGTACATTGGTAAAGGTAGTCCCCTGTGCAAGCACCAGGTCATTACTGACCCATGGGGTGACGTCACATCCTTATGTTTACTAGGCAGACTTTGTTTACGGGGTGGTATGCCAGTGCCTTCCCCAGTTGTCTACACTTTACCCCCAACAAGCTGGGTACTCATTTTACCGACATCGGAAGGATGGAAGGTTGAATCAGCCTCGAGCCGGCTACCTGAAACCAACTTCCGTCAGGATTGAACTCAGGTCGTGAGCAGAGCTTTTGACTGCAGTACTGCAGCTTACCACTCTGCACCATGAGGCTCTTTTGTACATTGTTACTAGAAAGATATTTTCAGCAAAGACTAAAGGACTATGCTGTATACCTTTGTCTCCCTCTCTAATTCTATTACTTTCCTTTCCTTTTTTTACAAGAAGCCCAGGCTGCTCAACCACTTTCCAGTTTTAGAAAAGAGAGATATATGATCTCAACTGTCTTGGTAATAATATTCATAGCCACCAGATGAGTAGGAGGCTAGGCATAATTTGATTGGGCAAATCCCTATGCCTGACAATATTCTGCTTTCTAGCGGGTCCAAGAACTTCAGCAGTTGCAGTTCCAATGATTTTGAAAATCTCGTCTTGAACGGTGGTGGAAGCTGTCTTAGAAATCCTCCCAAACCAAGTGATATCTTCACAGAACCTGTTTGTGGCAATCACATAGTGGATAAGGATGAAGAATGTGACTGTGGTACACCTCAAGTAAGAATTATGCAGATTTCTTGGGGAAATCTTCCATTTGCCTCTCTCCCTTGGCATGGCCTCCTGGAGCACCAAGTAATATTTCCAGTCCACCTCTGGACCAGGCTTAACAGAGCTGGTGGGTGAGGATTAATTAAGATGCGGGATTGTATTTTACCAGGCCATCTAGTTACCCTGGTTACTTGCTCATGGGTTGTTTGCTGTGGTTTGAATGCTATATAGAAGTGGGTTCCCCCCCCCACAGCACCATGTTGCTTCTGTGCACCTCCCAGGACTCCCCCCTTCTTTCCAGCATGGTATAGTGGTTAAGAGCAGTGGACTCTAATCTGGAGAACCGGGTTTGGTTCCCCACTCTTCCACATGAAGCCAGCTGGGTAACCTTGGGCTAGTCACAGTTCTCTTAGACCTCTCTCAGCCTCATCTACCTCACAAGATGTCTGTTTTGGGGAGAGGAAGGGAAGGAGATTGTAAGCTGGTTTGATTCTCCTTAAAAGGTAGAGAAAATCAGAATATAAAAACCAACTCTTCTTCCTGTGCTTGTTCCCAAACCTGTTTGCTGCCATCCATATGACACCCACATGGAAGGGAAAGTACCCACATCAGTGCCATCTTTCCTGCCCCAGTCCCCTGCAGCAGCCATGCCCCTCCCAACACCAGAGGGCTTATTTATTTTTGTTTTCTAAAGCAGCAATTGAATGTCATTATAATGTTATAACGTTGTCACAATCCATCTGTCAAGTTCTTTAAATTCTGAGCTTGGATTCAAAATAAAAGTCTCTAGCCTCTTCTATTTGCACAGATATGCCTTTCTCCTTCTGCAATAATAGTGGCTAGAAATTTACTTTTTAGAAAACTGGGAATGCAGAGAACCTGATAGCCAGACCACTATAATGTTAGAGCCCTATATTCAACTGTCAGTTTTTTGGAAAACCTGAAAAAGAATCTGCTGTGATAGGTGGGGGGGATAACCACTGCTAAGGGACTGGGGCACTTTTTTTATTTTTATTTATTTATAGCCCACCTGTCTCACTGAGACACAGTATGTCAATATAATCAACAGGATGCGACAACTAATAAGCAATATAATAGGATTTGAATTATAGCAGTCTGAAACAATATAGAGTGTGAGACACAATATGTTAAAAACTGCAGAATAACAGTGCTACATATGTACAGAGACAATGCAATGAGAGTACAATAAGGCATACAGCAAACAGATAATACACAGTGGTGTCGTTCACAGTCCTATTCTTCCTGGACCATTTTATTATAATTTTGCCCTGTCTCCCTTATAAAAATGCCCTCCTGATCAGTTAGGTTTTATATAGTTTGAGGAATGACAGAAGTGTGAGAATTGCTTCCTGACCTCCTCAGGCAGGCCCATTCCATAAGGTGGGAGCCACAACAGACAATGCACAGGCAGTTGTTGATCTTTCCCGTTTTCTGGTGGCACTCCCAGAAGGCCTTGCTCAGATAAGCAGAGCTACCCATTTTATCCATATTAGTTAGAAGTGCAGGCTTTAAAAATCCTTGATTAATTAAACCAGTAGTATGTGCAGTGATGCCCTGACCTGGATCGCCCAGGCTAGCCTGATCTCGATCTCCTAAGCTAAGCAGGGTCGGCCCTGGTTAGTATTTGGATGGGAGATCACCAAGGAATGCCAGGGTTGCTATGCAGAGGAAGGCAATGGCAAACCACCTCTGTGAGCCTCTTGCTTTGGGTTGCCATAAGTTGGCTGCGACTTGACGGCACTTTACACACACACATGAGCAGAGATAAAAATTTCATAATATTTTCATCAAAAGTCAGTTTCCAAAGTGTTAGACTTAGGGGAATCTTTCTAACTTGCTTTTGACACTGTAATTGCCAACTGCGATGGATGGACAAACGTTCTGCCCTTTCTGGCTAAAAAATAAAGAAGTCAAAAAGCACCAGTCTCCTTTAGTCCTGTTTGATATGTGAGCAGAGCAGCCGGCAGCCAATCAGGATCCATGGAAGGGCTGGGGGAGCCAGATGAGAGGGGGGAGTGAGAGAGTCTTTCTTTTGAGCGAGAACAGGGGAAAACAGTAAAGGGGTGGAGATAGGGTTTTGTCTTCAGAGGAGTGGGCTGAAAAAAATCTTTGGTAGGAGACTGTGGTGTCTTTGAGTATAGTTTCTGAGGAAAACGTGGCTGTTAAATGCTCTCTGCACTCCTAAATTGTCAACTCTACACTTCGGAATGAGTGGGCACAGCAAGACCAGTAAATAGTTTTTATCCTCTTTTCCGAACCACCTTATTCCCCAATCCCTGGGAATAATCAAAAGTTTTTTTCTGTTTCCCTCATGGGTGCTGAGCGTATTACATTCAGAAGCCACTTGGGTTTAAGTCTGACAGGTAGTGGGTTGGGGTGGAGACTACGCTGGTCAGGCTTTACCTCTTGCTACCTCTGTTTCAACGTCATTTAAGATCCTGACCTGCACACCAACTGAACTGATTTTCATAACAGGAATGTACCAGTCGTTGCTGTGATGCGGCAACCTGCAAACTAACGTCTGGATCAGAATGTGCAGAAGGTTCATGCTGTGACGATTGTAAGGTAGGCTTGAACATCCTTCTCCCACAAGTTTCATAAGAGTCTTTCACTTGAGCACTGAGATTATTTTTAAAGTGAATTCTCCATCATTCAGGAGCACTTTGCCTCTCTTGTTTAATTTTCTTTTAGTGAATCAAAAGCATATGTACACCATAGGCTTAGTAATAATGAAGTGTGCTTAGAAGTACTATATACATATATATCTGATCAGGGGAGCTTTGACTCTCAAAAGCTTATACCCCGAAATCTTGTAGGTCCTTTAGGTGATACTAGATTCAAATATAGCATGTACGCACACAAAGAGGAATGAGACTCAAAAGAGATTGTTGCATCCGAGTTCATTTTGAGCAACTCCAAAATGGGGCAGATACCTCCCCAGGAGTCATTTTAGCTCAAGAAAAATGGCCTTGGTGGAAGGCAGAACCCCCCTCCCCCTCACACCCACACCATGTTCCTGAGCCAAAGAAGGCCTTTGTGAACCTCTCCCCATAGCTGCTGCATGTCTGTGGGGAAAGTGAGTCTACTGATATGTAGTAAGCCCTTAGATGGCTTTGAAAGGGGATTAGACAAAATCCTTTATGATAGCCTTTGACCCATTGGCTATTATGGCTGAATGGAAATTATGGATGCATGTGTTGTGGAGGATACGTTGGTCTCTATATCCTGCTTCTAGGCTTTTGGGAGGCTTCTGGTTGGCCTCTGTGGGATAAAGGATTTTGGACCTTAGGTTCTTCCTGAGCCTTCTTCCCCCGTTGCTATCTTTCAAACAGAAACTTCCTCAGAGAGCTTCCAGCCATCCCTCTTTCACATCCCTCTTTCCATGTTGCCGGTGTTATAGATTGCTTGCTTTTATATCATTTAGTACAGGTACACTGTTTGTTTCTACTGAGTACTGGATTGGAGTGGGGTTTTTTATTGCTAGATTGGTTAGTGTTGCTGAGTCCTTGAACTTTTCATTTAATTGTTATATTCCCCCCCCCCCCCGCCGCCATAGCAATCTACAGATCTCCCAAAAATGCTGCTCTTGGAGCACTGGGGAAATTGGTGAAACTCACTCCCCCTTCCATTAGCAGAAAATAGGGAGCAAAGTATCCAGCCCATTATATCCTGCAATTTTTTTAAGTGCCGCTAATAAAGGCACAGGCATCCTCTACAGTTTTGAAACTGGCAGCAATAGTGGTGGGCCCATCAGTTAATACTGGGCATCAACAGTCACCCTTTCATTTCTTTTCCTTTCAAAAGCTGTAGTTAACAGGTATTTTTTCCTCCCATTATACTTTGTATATTGATATCATAGCATTATTTTACTTATACAATGAAAAAAAATGTTCTCTTTCTAGTTTAAAGTAGCAGGAATGCAGTGCAGGCCAATAATGAACAGTTGTGATCTTCCTGAGTACTGCAGTGGATCTTATGCCTACTGTCCAGAAGATGTGTATATCATGAATGGATATCCTTGCAACAATATGCAACATTACTGTTATAATGGAGTTTGTCAGAATTATGATGCTCAGTGCAAATCCCTTTTTGGAAAAGGTATGTTTTGAATTATTTATGGGCCATGTGGCACCACTGAAATGCAAGTTATTTATTTCAAACATTTTTACGCTGCCTCTCGAAAAAAAATTATTGAAGCAGCACAGATTAAAAGTAGCTAAATTACAATTAAAACAATCTCTGTGATCCATCGCAGAAGCTCATTAAAATCGATATAAAACTATGCAAGCAACAAACAAGTCAGTCAGAAGTCAAGGAAGGAAATGTGCACAAACTCCAACACTTTAACCACTTACAAATGGTCTGGGCAACTAAAAATGTCTCAATGTGGTGCCTTAAATTCAACAGAGTGACTGTGAGGCAAACAGATGAGGGAGTTCCACAAATGGAGCACAGCAGCAGAGAATCTGCACTCTCTCCGGTAGTTCCCACTTTATTTCAGAGAGTGGCAGAACATAAGCAAGACCCCTGCTAATGATCTCAGGCTGACAGGCAGGCAGCCTCCAGCTTTGATTACTGCATTGGGGTTGCCGTTAAAAATGTGGAAACTTCAGTTTGTCCAAACCACAGCCTTTTTATTGGATCTAGCTGATTTGAACATACAACACCCATTCTGAATCCTTCATTGGCCTTCTTTGTTTGTTTCTGAGCTCAGCTTAAGGAACAGTTTTGTCTCTTCATGTGTTAAGACACTTGTCTCTGCCTATATGACCTCGCGTGATAACTATGTTCTTTGGAGACTGTACCATTTCTAAGAGCTTTGAGATCTACCTCAAGTCTAGGGTTGCCATGTTCCGTGCTGGTGCATGAGACCTCCTCCCTGCCCCCTAGGTCTTTCCAGTCACTGCTCAGCTGGGCAGCAGGAGAAAAATGGGGGAATGATTGCTCTGTCATTCAGTCAAAACTCCATGGTTAAACTGGAACTGATGTTGGTGCACACTTTTATGCTGCAAGTAACATCATTACATCATTGGCAAGCCCTCTCCCCAGTAGTGAGTCTCCTACTGGTTGCCAGCCTCATGCTGGCAACCCCATTCATCTAATTCATGGTCTTTTTCTCTGGTAGCCCCATGTTCAAGACTCCAGAAGAGGTCAGAAAATAACCTTATTTTATTTATTTACGTATACATTCTCCAGCTTTCTCCTGTAAATCACAACTCAAAGTGGATTAACTCACTTGACATAGGCAAAGTGAGGTCTTTTATGCATGGCTATTTCACTCGCCATCACCCCTCCAATGACTGCGAGTCTTTGTGTTGATTATGCATGCCGTTTCCGACCATCAGAGGTCGCCTCACTCTCCACCCGCCTTTTCCCAAGTTTTGTCCGCGTTTTCAAATTCAAGATAAAATGGGTTTCTGAAAATGCGGGCAAAACACGGGGAGAGCGAGGTGACCTCTGACCATCAGAAATGGCATGCATGATCAACACAAAGTCCCGAAGTTGTTGGAGGGGTGACGGTGAGTGAAACAGCCATGCATAAAAGGCCAAAGTGAGTCACAGTCCTTTCCCCCAGACAAAAAGTTCCTTCAGGGCCTCAGGCACAGAGGAGGGTGGGGCAGAGCAGCTGATCCTTTTCAGCTCTGGCTGAAGCTGTCTCCCCTCTGGCAGCCTTCCTAGTTGTCTCTCAGGAAACCAGAAGGTAGTATTTTTTTCAGACTGCCCTGTGATATCAAGTTGCAATGCTCGGCTTGTTTTGCCTGGTTTTTGCATTTCTTTATATATGAATCTTGTTTCTGATTTGTTTTAAGGTGTCAATTATCATGTTTGTTCATATTCCAGAATGAGTTATGTTAACATAAACTGCCTTGAGCTCCTCATAAGCCTGCTCTTTATGGGAGTAAGTGGTCCTTCATCGCAAAAGAATCTCGTGTAGAAAAGTGCTTACATTGAGGAAGTTGATTATTTTTTACAAATATATTATTTGTTGTTTTTACAGGAACAAAAAAAGGACCAGATATTTGTTTTGAAGCTGCCAATGCTAAAGGAGACAGATTTGGCAATTGCGGAATGTCAGGATCAAATTTTGTTAAATGTTCCCAGGCGTAAGATATACATTGTTTTTACTCTGGGCTCACATTAAGAGTGTGTTTGTGTTTAAACACTTTATTGTTTGGGAGCTAAATTTAGTTTGCCAAGTTTTCAGTTATTTGTTTTTTATTATTATTATTTTTGAATGTTTTAAGTCAAAGGTTTTTCTAATAGACCATTATTTTAACCCATATCTACAATGACAAGTTTTATCTGTACAATTAAAGTCATTTGAACCAACTAACCTGGAGAAAAACATCCTGCCTCTTTCTCAGAGGCTTAATGACTACATAGTGATGAGCATCTTTCTCCTGAAGCTTACATCCAGAACCAGCAGGGTATTTTATGTATGACTGCTGGACGTGGCCCCTCATAGATATTGCTCATATGGAGCTGCTTGTTTCCATATCCAAATGGAAACACACAGCCTGAGCAAATGTCATAAAAGAAATGCATGCTTGTATACATTTTAGAATACAGGCTGTATATTGGTATTTATTTAGGGCTAAACTATTCATATGAGAGTCTTCATAGTGTAATGGTTAAGTGTCAGACTAGGACCTGGGAAACCCAGGTTCAAACCCCACTTGCGCCATGGAAGCTTGCTGGGTGACCTTGGGCCAGTCACATACACTCAGCCCTGACCCTGCCTAGTATTTGGATGGGAAACCTCCGAGGAATACCAGGGTTGTGACGTGAAGGCAGGCAATGGCAAACCTCCTCTGAACGTCTCTTGAAAACACTACGGGGTCACCATAAGACTTGACTGGAAAAACAAACTATTCATGATGGTTTGTCCCATTCTCATACAAAGAGGGAAAGCTCTTGTAAAAAGAGCACATGGGGCAATTAATCCAACCTTACCTCCTCTCAGTCTGTTTCTCAACCCATTTTCTCCATTCCCAGCCCACATCCAGTATCAGAACTAAGAAATGTGTCTCGAGCAAGTAGTAGCAGAGAGGCAGTTAGGACTGGGGAGACTTGAGTATCCCTGTTTATGCTTTTTCTTATTAAAGTAATGCACATGTACATATCTCACCCACCCCACTTCCACTTTATATGAACAGTAGACTAATGGCTTCATTGTTTTTGCTTTGGCCCTTATTCAAGTCTTTCCCACCCTTTTTTATGTTTGTCTTTATTATAATTCATTCTTTGCAGTGATAGTTTGTGTGGGAAGCTTCACTGTACATCATTCAGTCCTGAGAATCTTCCTCCCGAAGTTTACATCCAGAACCAACAAGGCGTTTTATGTATGACTACTGATTTTAACTTAGGATCAGATATTCCTGATCCATCTATGGTTCAGAAAGGCACAGCTTGTAAAGAAGGGAAGGTAAGATTCTTACCTGTTTCTTTCTTACTACTCCTCATATGCCAGTTGTACTTCTACAAGGCAAATCTTCTCATAGCGTGTCGTCAGCTCATGCCTGGAAATAGGAAGGAGCTTGGAGGTGGGGACATGGGTGTGTGTATGTGCCATGATGTCATTTCTGGGAAAAACTGGATGTGATATTCCATTGCTGCAAGAATTGCCAGAAACTCTATGGTAAAACCTGGGCAGTTTCCCCCAGAAATGATGCCATGCCATGCACGATGCTCATGTTTTTCTTATTTTTCTTTCACTGCTGCTCTGAGTGGTGGTGGGCAAAAAAGGGTTGCTGGTGGTGGCTCCTCCACTTGTTCTGAGGCCTTGGTCACTACACGAATTCTTTGGAACAACCTACCAGAAGAGATTCAGATGGCACCCTCATTGCCTATCTGTAGGAAGGCAGGAAAGCCATCATCCAGAAGATTCAGCTGAAGCTTCTTTTTGTGAATAATGTTGAGGACATCAGGTGGGAAATGAGTTAATTCGGTCAGGCTTGGATCTATATTGAAGTTGATTTCTGTGGGTTTTATATTGACTCTTTTGCCAGTTTGGCGTTTGTTAACCAAATATTTGGAGAAACAGAAATATTGCAAACAAATTAAACCAATGCCTACTCAGTGACAGAGGTATAAAAAGAGGCAGATGCCACTCAGCAAGATTGTGCATATGGCTCGGATCCATCCAAATAAAAGCTGTTTTTTGTTCACAGAGTGATGCTTTCCCACAGTTGGTTTCCCACTGCAGCCTTCCTTGCCTCCCATAAAACTCCTGAAAACTCCTAGAACTTCCAGTACAGTGTGGCATGAGGCACAGGGACAAGAAGGGCATATGCTGGCCTCCCTGCCCTACTTTTTCGATCTTGTTTGTTCTATGAACTATAGGGGGTACTGTCTGACTGCTGAGCTCAGTGGTTACTATACCCTGATTGAGCGCCATCTGCTGTTTTATAATAATGTTTAAGATTTTTTTACGCTGTTTTAATATAGTCAGCTGTTTATTGGTTTTAAATGTATAGGTATTACGGTTCTCTGCATGTATGGTTTTTAATGTTGTCACCTGCCCTGAGCCCGACCTTGGCCAGGGAGGGTGGGATAGAAATCCAAATAATAAATAATTAAAGGAGGGAAGTGAGGGTCCCTGCCTCATGAGAATTTAAAGTGCACTCCACTTACACAAAAATACCTTTAAATTCAATCCTCTGTTTCCAACATTGCTATTTTATATTTAGGACTGCCAACATTCCCCCTCCCCTATGGATATATTCCTGGGTGTTTATCACCCAATGGGAAAAAGCGAGCAATTTCAGCTGTTCAGTTTCTGCATGTCATTCAGCTATTGAAGGCGATGAAACAAATAGGCTTATAATTAACCCTGGGTTCACACTAGTGGAGCAGGAACTCATAAAGTTTCCAAACTAAGCCAGACCATTGGTCTATTACGTTATTATCTTCTCTGAATGGCAGTGGCTCTCCAGGGATTTCTTTTAACTCAATGTGCCAGGGACTGAAGCTGGGAACTTCTGCATGCAAAGCAGGTGCTGTTACCAGTGAGCCATGACCCTGTCTCAAAGGACAGCATAACTTGCACAGTTATTTGCTATGCTGATCATTTACCCAGTCTATAGAAACAGCCTTTTAATTGTGTGTTTCAGTTTCATTCACTTAAATGAGATATAAAAATAGTGTTTCCGCTTTGTATCTTTATGTAAAAATACTGTTTCTGCTTTGTACCTTTTTGGAAAGTATATACTCATTTATTTTAAAACTTATGTAACTTATTTTAAAACTCCATTTCCTATTTTTGCAGGCCTGTGTTGATTTCAAGTGTGTGAATTCAAGCTTGCTCGGTTACAACTGTGATGTAGCAAACAAATGTAATGGCCGTGCAGTAAGTAAAATGATGATGATGATGCTATTGCAGTAGGGGGGGAAGAGATCTAGGGTTGCCAGGTCCCTCTTCGCCACCGGCTGGAGATTTTTGGGGTGGAGCCTAAGAAGGGCGGGGTTTGGGGAGGGGAGGGACTTCAATGCCATAGAGTTCAATTGCCAAAGCGGCCATTTTTCTCCAGGTGATCTGATCTCTATCAGCTGAATTAGCAGGAGAATCTGCTACTACCTGGCAGTTGGCAATCTAAAGAGATCGTATCTAAAGACATAAATTGATTCAAACTGCTGGGAGGAAAAAATGAACTTCTATGGTAACATGAGCTACTTGCTATAGGAATGGTAACATGAATCATTATTTCCTGAATCCTGCCATTTGTTTTGAGAGGCCCACTTACTGTGGTCTAAAGCCAATTTTAGGACTGGAGGTGTAGCCTGCACTACACAGAATCCTAGTATAGACCCTGTTTTGTTGATGGGTCCTATCCCCTACAGTGTGTAAAGTTTATGTGGCCACTGATCTTGCCCTTCCTATGTGTGGCACCATTATAGGACATTGTCATGGATGTTTTGCCAGCCACCTCTGGTCCCACAAAGTATTAGCATCATCATTTGATAAAATGAGCAGAAAGGTTCACCACTAAATCAGGATTGTACTTTGTTCCATAGCAAATGTGAACATAGGTTTTGTGGCTTTAAGTCTTTTTTGGTGTTAAGTCACCATGGCTACAGACGATAAGCCATTGGTGGAGACTCATAGCACAGAATGATAATACAGAATTAAAAAATATGTATGTATAAAGATGTGCAAGCTTTAGCAGGGCACAACAGTTATATCCAGCTACTGTCATATATTCCCCAAATCAAATATCTATCCTGCACACATGATTTTGAGACCTTCAAAATTTGCTTCCTCTTTCCGTATTGACCATTTTACAATACTGTATTTGGAAGCTACTTAAGAATATCTTTCTGATCAAAAAGTACTTGAACATGTGAGTATACTAATAAAAACCTCTTTGGTATGAACAGACTTAACACATCATACATAGTTAGAACCTTATCCATTATCTCTTCTGAAACCTTGTGTTGTTGTTTTTGAAGATATCATACATTATTAAAGTACAGTAACTGGAAAAGAAAAAGAAACGCAAAGAATGTTGAATCTGGAAATAATAAAAAATGGAATCTTCCCATAATTCTGTAATCATTTTAATATCTCCCACCATCTTTTTTGTTTTGTTTTTGCTTTTCAAATAATAGGTATGTAACAACAAAGGTAACTGCCATTGTGATCCTGGATGGGCACCTCCCTTTTGTGACAAATCTGGTTATGGTGGCAGCATAGATAGTGGTCCAACTCATATAGGTAAGAATAAGAAGTCTTTCATTATAGGTGATGTCATAAATTATCTGTTTCTGAAAAATGGAATTTAGCAGCTTCTATGTGAGTCTCTAGCAGCTGGAAATCAGTTGTAATAGCAGGAGATCTCCAGCTAGTATCTAGAGGTTGGCAACCCTCCCTCTGGGTTAAACAGAAGGCTCCTAGAAACTAGTATTTTCCTAAAACCAGAGACCATTTTTGGAGGGGAGGGGCTGAAGCTATTTTAGGAGGGCACATTCCAGAATAGATCTTGTTATCACCTTTCTCTCTGGATGCAGGGATCCTTCCAACCTTCCTTTCCCTATATTAATATTTAGGCATCTTAAGTGGCTTTGAGAAATTTGACCCAAAGCAGCCAAATAGATCTTTGGCCTTTTCAACATGTTTTTTCATTGGCTCTGGCCCTGCACCAACAGCTTATTAGGAAAATGCAATGGCCTTCTTCTCTTCTTAAACATATAAAAACCAGCAGTAATTTGATATGTAATCCTTTGTACTATGTGCTTAATTAAAAGAAAATCATTTTTCATTTGCTTCCTTCCCTTAGATACATCACTTCGAGACGGTCTACTAGTGTTTTTCCTGCTTGTGTTGCCTGTGCTAATTCTAGTCGTGATTGCGATTGTTAAGAGACATGCAATTGAAAGAAGGCTTTGCAGAGAATGTAGAAGACGCCGCAGGTATCAAATAAATAAGATGATAAGCAGAATAGGCCCCGTGTACAACAAGGTTAAGACAGCCAGTGTTAAAACAATTTGACAGCTATGAAACATTGTATTTAAAAAAGTTACCAGTTTTGTACCGTATGTAGATTGCAATTTTTGAAGCCTGGTGTCTCATTTGTGGTTGTTACAAAAAGTGCTTTGAGTAGGTTCAGACCCTAATTCAAGTGCCCATTCTGTTCTAAGCATGGTATGGTTCTTGACTGCAACTTCCCATCTCCACTAAAAGCTACTTTCCTTTTGAAGCAAAATTCAAAAGCATTTAATCACCAAAGCCACGGTAGCTTGTTACAGAAATGTGTAGAAGCAGCTCTCAAACTTTGTGCCACTGTAGAGATTTTACACGTATGCAGTAGATGGCAGTCCCCTTTTTCTTAACCTCACACATTCTAAGGGAGTGCTAATACTTATCACAGTAAAGAGCTTTTGAAACCACTGGAAACATATGTAATACTTGTAAGTATTTGTTTTTATAATGATGTCTAGATTTAAAACACTTGGAATTATTGATAATCAAAATGTGAACACTTAAAACATTTTAAACTGGCATCCTTGATGACCAGCTGTACATGATTTGTAGTTTTGTGAGATGCAGGGAAAGTAGGGGGTGGGGGTGAACCAGAGAGAATCATGCCTCCCAAAAAATGGAGTAGTTTGGGAAGAAGATCCCTATGTTGATGTTTATCCTTGCTCTGTTAGCCCACTTGAACAAACTAGCTCTCTTCAACATTTAAATAGATTTTTTTCCAGATTATTGGCTACCCAGTCAGTCATATATATCATTAAATGGTGATCTATAGGGGGAGAACTTTTCTGGGGGGAAATACATGTACGAGACAAAATTTTAAAAGGAGGTACTGAGAAATTAAGTAACTTGATCAAGACTGTAAAAAGCATAAATCCATTATACCACACTGAGTCTTCAATTTTAAAAAAAGGTTTATTTTGATGTTACTTTTACTTATTTATTTGCTTATTTGTTTTACTTATTTACTTATTTGTTTGAATCTGCAAGGGCTAAAAATGCACAGCAGGCAATGCAGAATAATATCTCAACTGGACCAAACCAGCCCAGTGCAGTGAACAACCAGAGGGTAAGGATTTTGATTGGTTTGATCCTATCTTAGGATGGGAAAGGGCGGGGTATAAATTGAATAAAATAAAATATTTCTTTCCTTATGGGTTATTGTCACTAATGAAGGGATTCCAGCTCCCCATAGTTCTTTTGATGTTCCATTTAAAAGTGTAGTTTCGCAGAACACTGGATTAGTATAACCGTTAAAACTGTGTATATTTATCTAGCTCATTTTCTACTTATCTTTATTATACTGGGCTAAAGGTGGGGATGAATTTTGTATCTGGGGGAATCTTTTATGCCAGGTTTTCTGTAATAATTTATAAAAATCTGAAATAAAGCATTAATTTTTTTGCTAAAACATGTAAATGAGGTTGTTTCTCTGTTATATCAGGAAACTCTGCAACATGGAGGTGCTGTGACTCAGCAGTAGAGCATGTATTTTGCATGTAACAGGTCCCAAGTTCAATCCCCAGCGTTACCACTTAGAAAAAGATCTTGGATAGCAGGTGTTAGGAAAGACCTCTGCCAGAGTCCATATATAGCCGATCTAAATCAGACTAGACAATGCTGAACTAAGATGGCCCAATTGTCTGAATCACTCTAAGGTAGTTTCATGAAAAATGACTCATTCCTACTCATTTTTTTCTTCCTCAGCCTGCTACATCAAATTCTGGAGTCTTTACAATATCGCACTTCCCTACACCAAGGTTTGCAACGTTCAAAAAAATCTTTTCACTTTAACATGTATCTGTTTCTCCAAATGGGCAATATTTTAAACCAGGGGTGGGGAACCTTTTTTTTGCCAAGGGCCAATATATAGATATATATATATATATATATATATATATATATATATATATATATATATATATATATATATATATATATATATATATATATATATATATATATATATATATAAAAAAAAAAAAAAAAAGTGATCAGCAGTGCAATCTTATGCAGGTATACTCTAAATCCTACTCAAGTCCAGTCAGCGGGGCTTACTCATTGGAAAGTGTCAGTAGGTTTGTCCTGCAGATGTCTAGGATCTTAACCTACTGGCAGCCTGAGCCTACCCATTTTTGCCCAGAGAGACTATGAAATACACTTTGTTTATTGAGAAATTTTACATGCTGCCTGGAACTTGACTTGGATGGAACTTGACATCAGATCTCAAAAGCTAAGCAAGGTGGGCCCTGGTTAGTACTTGGATATAAGACCACCAAGGAATAGCAGAGTCCTTATGCAGAGAAAGGCAATGGCAACTCACCTCTGTTCATTTCTTGCCTGAGCCAGCAATGCCGTGGATTGAATTTAGAAGGGTCCAGATTGGGGAGGGGCAGAGTACACAGAGAGAGATGCTGCACGTTTGGTAGTCCATCCTGCACCTGGGACCTTCTGCATGCCAAGCAGATGCTCTACCTCTGAGCCACAACCCCTGCCAAGCAGAGGTTCTACCCCTGATCCACAGCCCCTCCCAAGGAGATGCTCTACCCCTGATCCACAGCCCCTGCCAAGCAGATGCTCTACTACTGATCCACAGCCCATCAAGCAGATGCTCTCCCACTGATACACAGCCCCTGTCAAGGAGATGCTCTCCCACTGATATACATCCCCTGCCAAGGAGATGCTCTACCCCTGATCCACAGCCCCTGCCAAGGAGATGCTCTCCCACTGATCCACAGCCCCTGCCAAGGAGATGCTCTACCCCTGATCCACAGCCCCTGCCAAGCAGATGCTCTACTACTGATCCACAGCCCATCAAGCAGATGCTCTCCCACTGATACACAGCCCCTGTCAAGGAGATGCTCTCCCACTGATATACATCCCCTGCCAAGGAGATGCTCTACCCCTGATCCACAGCCCCTGCCAAGGAGATGCTCTCCCACTGATCCACAGCCCCTGCCAAGGAGATGCTCTACCCCTGATCCACAGCCCCTGCCAAGGAGATGCTCTCCCACTGATCCACAGCCCCTGCCAAGGAGATGCTCTCCCACTGATCCACAGCCCGTCAAGCAGATGCTCTACCACTGATCCATAGCCCCTGTCAAGCAGATGCTCTACTACTGATCCACAGCCCTTGCTAAGTAGACGCTGTACCCCTGATCCACAGCCCCTGCCAAGGAGATGCTCTACTGAAGCACACCAGCTGGAGGATCAAGCGAGGAGGGGCTGCCTGGGGGCCCTCTGGCTGCTGCATGGGAAGCGCGCCCCAGCCGGCAGATCCAGCGGGGAGGGGCTTAGCAGGGGGCCCCCCGGGTGCCACACGGGAAGCGCCCGCCAGCCAGAGGTTCAAGCGGGGAGGGGCTGGCCAGGGGGCCCTCTGGCTGCCGTGCGGGAAGCATGCGCTAGCCTGCAGATCCAGCGAGGAGGGGCTTAGCAGGGGGCCCTCTGGGTGCCACGTGGGAAGCGCCCACCAGTCGGAGATTCAAGCAGGGAGGGGCTGGCCAGAGTCTTGCGGGAAGCACGCACCAGCTGGCAGATCAGGTGGGCCCTCTGGTGGCCATGCGGGAAGTGCGAGCAGCTGGAGGTTCAAGCAGGGAGGGGCTTGGCAGGGGGCCCTCTGCAGGCGGGCTGGGGGCCGGATGAAATGATCCCGCGGGCCGTGAACGATCCCACGGGCTGGAGGTTCCCCACCCGTTTTAAACTGTTTATTTGAACTCTTTTGAGAACTGGTAATAGCAGTGTTTTCCATCCTTTTTAGGTCACCAGAACAACACCTGCTTGGTCCATCTCCTCCAAGACCTCCTTTGCGACCCCCAATCCCACCAAGGCCTGTGTATGCAAACATATCTTGAAAGAATCTTATCAAGATAGACCAGGGGTTCCCTTTTGAGCCTGTGGGCACCTTTGGAATTCTGACACAGTTTGGCAGACGTAATCACAAAATGGCTGCCATAGCTTACTTTCAGTCACACAGTGAAGATCCTTGTGCTGTTTGGCAGCTGCTGCCAAAGCAACCTTTTTAAAAATCTGCACAGCCACTCAAATCTCCAGTAGCCAAACAAGACCCCTTGCTGGGCAAAAGCCTCACCTCATAGAATCATAGAGTTGGGACCACCAGGGCCATCAAGTCCAACCCCCCGCACAATGCAGGAAATTCACAACCACCTCCCCCCTCCACACCCCCAGTGACCAAAAGATGGCCAAGATGCCCTCCCTCTTATCATCTGCCTAAGGGCAAAGAATCAGCATTGCTGACAGATGGCCATCTAACCTCTTCTTAAAAACCTCCAGGGAAGGAGAGTTTACCACCTCCCGAGGAAGCCTGTTCCACTGAGGAACCACTCTCTGTTAGAAAATTCTTCCTAATGTCTAGATGGAAACTCTTTTGATTTAATTTCAACCCTTTGGTTCTGGTCCGACCTTCTTGAGCAACCTGGCCCTGCCCACTTTCTAAAAATACTTGGCGGGTGCCAGGGAAGGTATCAGCAGGCACCAAGGCACCCACAGACACCATGTTGGGGAACCCCTTTTTAGACAGACACCTTGAACATAATAAGAAAAAATAAGTGCCAATGACTCATTTTCCAAGTATTATTTTTTTACCAATATGCAAGTAAATATTTAAGTTTAACTGTTAAGATTTTAACTAATTAAAACTAGGGTGTGTACGGTTTTATTTTCCCCAAAATAATAGGTGGGTAGGCTCTAGCAAGATATGGTTTCTTTAATCAGTAGAATAAAGGAGACTGCTTATGTTAGCATTGTTGTACTCCCAACACAAGCAAAGATAGTGTTTCCCCTAACACAAAAATTATGTTATATGAAGTGTTCCTTTTAAGTTCAGCTGCTCTAGGCACATAAAATGTATTTTGTGAAGGAAATATAACAAAGAGGGGGGTAAACCACTTGAGACAAATTATGTACATAAAGGGACAAGCACTTTTCCCATATGCATAAGACTGAATGCACTTTCTTAGCTGTGCGTCCCAGTTAATCAGCTATGGTCCTGTGCATGGAAGCGGGCATCCTTGCATAGACAGCTGATCTGGATTAGGTGCACGCACACGAAAAGGTGCTGAATTGGTAGGGGACTTTCCTATCCAGTAAATCTTCAAATATTTAAGAACAAATATAATTGTAATTATATTAGTGGGATATTTCTAGAAATATTTTGTAGGAAAAACAGACAGTATTTTTTAAAGATGCCTTGTTATATTGAAATGGGTGTGGCACTGACAGATGGAAGACTTACAGTGCAATCCTAAACATGGTTACACCCTTCTAAGCCCATTGACTTTAATGGGTGTAGAAGGGTTTAGTGCTCTTTAGAATTGCTCTGCCTGTGTCTTCCACTCTAAACATTTGACAACTATGCATCCTTCATTACTTTAAATATACAGTATAGAATTTAGTGACAGTATTGTACTATTGAGAGGCCGTAAAAATCAAACCTATTAAATCTTCCATACTGCCTTTATTTTGCAAATGAAGAATATAGTTTGATTGCTGTGAATTTTGTACCTCAATCAGTAGACCATTCAGAAAATTTATTTGACTTACTGCTATCACTCCTAATTAAATTTGAAAAAATGCAACATTGCATTCTGATATTTAACCTATTAATATACCTGTACTGAAGAAGACCTGTTTCATTTGAAGGATACATTATTTTTGCCCCACAATTTCCATATTTCTTGTAGTCGCCAATAAGTTATTTTCCTATGGATTCATTTTACTTAGTATTTCCAACTTTGGCTTGGGAAATTCCTGGATATTTGGGGGTGATGCCTGAGGTGGGACTTCAGCTTCTCCTAGACTTTATGTAATACCATTGAGTCTACCCTCCAAAGCTGCCATTTCATTGAGCGGAACTGATCTCTGTAATCTGGAGATCAGTTCTAATTCTGGGAGAACTCAAAAGAAGAAGAGTTGGTTTTTATACCCTGCTTTTCTCTACCTTTAAGGAGTCTCAAAGCAGCTTACAATCGCCTTCCCTTCCCAGCCCCCAACAGACACCTTGTGAGATAGGTGGGGGTGAGAGTTCCGAGAGAACTGTGACTAGCCCAAGGTCACCCAGCAGGCTTAATGTGGAGGAGTGGGGAATTAAACGCAGTTCTCCAGATGAGAGTCCACTGCTCTTAACTATTACACTACGTTGGCTCTCTAACCTCAAGGCCCCACCTGGAGGTTAATAACCCCAATCTCACCACAGAATGAAAGGAAACAAACAAAACATGGTTTTGTGGGGCAAAAATAGTTTGTATCCTTATCATTATGTATGTGCTTTAAACCAATTACGTCTACGAATAATTCATAATTTCTGTTTGGGTAAACGTATGATGTGAAACATATGTAATTCCTGCAAATCTACAAACATTTTGCTTAAGTGTTAGAGTTGCCCATATAGATTGTTCTAGAATGTACACATTATGCATAATAAGTTAAACCTCTAAAGACTAGACAGCATAATTTATGACTCATTCCAGCCAAACGCAAACCCCTAGCCTGTCAGATTCCTGTGCTAGTAGTCCCAGGCAGACAACAAATGCATGAGGTCTGAGCCCCTCAAAGGCTATCACATCTGGCTTGTGAGGTGTGTTTGGCTTGATGAGTTGTAAATTGTGCAGGCCTGCTATAAATTTATATCCTCTCCAAAGATTATTGTTGAAGACTCCTTTAAAGCTTTTCCAGTGTCAAACGTTGTGACATATCATGAGGGGAGCTAGAAACAAAAAGACAGTATAGGGCTGAATACAAACATGTTTAAACATTACACGCACAACTAGAATGACTGATATAGTCTAAGCCAGTACTTTCTGAGAAATAGTGAATACGTAGAGACTCTAAAACTCTTAACAGAAATTAGTCTAACAATACTATTTTAATACTAGATTTTCTAATATGTAGCCTTTTGGCCCAGTTTTGCACCGAGCATTATATAATACTACTAGTCCAAACCTACATGCTTTCTATCTTATATGGTCAAACTTGGTGAACTGTTTTGTAATAAATTCATTATGATTGAAATTGATTGCATTTTTATTATGATCCACTAATATTTCAACAATGACATCTCTTGAAAATCAATAGCAGGAATATATTTTGCAAAACTTTTCAGTATAGCCACTCCTCTTATAATATGTGCTGAAGTTTTCATAGAAAATAATTTTCAGAAATAAAAGGTACTGTAAATACTTTGTCTCAGAATACCACTTTGGAAAAAAAACTACACCATGACCAAAATATAAAAGCAGGTTTCAAAAAACTGCTCAGCTTTGGCTGGTGAAAACAAAACCAGGCATTACCTCACACACAATTGCAAAGACTTTTATTGTTTGAGTGTCTTTTCATTTTTGTGGGGACACAAGAATTACAGGGGTGAATACACAAACCTACATACAGCACCTACTATATTGTGAAAAAGAATCCCACCCCCCAAAGCTCATCCTCCACTATTTCAGAGAAATCAGTGCAAAGGTTGGTGGGCTATATATTCTCAGCAGAGATCAAAGTTAGCTTCTGCATGAAGCCCCAAAGCAGTGAAAATAAAACGGGAACCTGTAGAGGAGGGCAGGGATCACCTGCCTGTAATCAATGGGTTACAGCATAAATTTTGTTTGTTTTAATATTTTTTATTTATTGATAACATAAAACAAAACAGAAGAAAAATACAAACGGATACTTACAAAATTTTGAAACTTCATTATATAGTAAATTAAAAATATTCAAAGTACCCTTAAAGCCCACCACCCACCATAAGTATCCCTCCACCATAGTGATAGACTTCCGGAGAAGTGTCTCAACAGTTTAAAATTAAACAGTATAACAATATTTTCAAATTTCTAAATTGTATCTATAACTCGTTCACCATATTAGTAAAATTCATTTTCACCAGTTGTGAGGTGCAGCTCCTACACAATGTTGTACCCCTGAACTCACCAAGTGTATTAAAGATGGGAGAGAAGAAATAGTACAACCAACGCTATTTTCTGAAATGACCTTCATTATTACCAGTTTCAACATCCCAGTCATTCAGATCTCTCTTTTGACTGCATGCTGGCGCTCTCCACATTCCCTGGTACAGCCTTTATTTAAGTGGGATTTTGTGGGGGTATGTTGTAGTGTGGAAGGGTCAGCCAGGGGAATTGCACTCCTTTCACTGTAATAAGGCACTGCTTTGCCAGCCCTTCAAATTTTCAAGCCATTTGGAGAACCATTGTAGTGTAGAACTAGGGGTGTAATCTTGCATTTAGGGTGGCTGAGCTTTGAACCCCAAAGAAACTTACTGGGTGGCATCGGGCAACCACTCTCCCAACCTAACCATCCTCTCTGTCTTGCTGAGGATTACAGTGTGGCTACTCTGCTGAACAACCCCCCCCCCCGCTCCTGCAGTCTGATAGCATCATAAAGACTGGCAGTTTATTGTAGCACCAACTATAAGAGTTGGTTTTTATACTCCGCTTTTCTACCTATAAGGTGTCTCAAAGTGACTTACAATCGCCTCCCCTTCTCCAAAACAGGCACCTTGTGAGGTAGATGGGGCCAAGAGAGTTCAGAGAGAACTGTGACTAGCCTAAAGTCACCCAGCAGGCTTCAGGTGGAGGAGTGGGGGAATCAAACCCAGTTCTCCAGATTAGAGTCCGCTGCTCTTAACCGTCAAGGTATTTGTTTTCACCACGCGACTCCTTTCGCTGCAGGAAGAAGGCGGCATCCAAATATAAGAAACGCTTTGGAAATGCGATATCAATGGTACGGCCGCATCAAAGGATCAAAGACGCCTGACACCCACTCACCCCCCACCTCCTGATTTATGACTAACAGCCCCACGTGCACATGTAACCCTGCCAATATGGTGGGCTTTAGGACCCGGGGGGGGAGGCTCACTGAGCACGAGCAGTTAGGTAGGTTACTAACTGCAACTGCCACACCCCTCAGTCAGTTGGGCTGGCTAGGAAGAGGGACCACGGTTCCACGCCCCACCCCCAGACTCAGCCGAACAATAAGGAGACAGCCTATAGGTGCTAACCAATCAATCAGAGCTAGCCACGCCCATTTCCTCCCCACAGTTACCCGGAACAGAACGCGCGAGCGTCTTACCGGCGTGTTTTCCTTACTGAGCATGCGCGCTTCCCC
Organism: Euleptes europaea; assembly: GCF_029931775.1. Classification (NCBI taxonomy): domain Eukaryota; kingdom Metazoa; phylum Chordata; class Lepidosauria; order Squamata; family Sphaerodactylidae; genus Euleptes; species Euleptes europaea. Next base: position 69,131,402 of record NC_079316.1, read on the forward strand.
CCTCCCCCGCCAACCTTGGTAACGGAAGCGGATGCTGCACGAAAGTCGCGGCTGATGACGCAAGTGTCGGACAAGGCCTCGGTGCGGCCCATGGGGTTGTGTGTGTTTTGTGGCCTGCCCGCGGCGGGCAAAACCACTCTGGCGCGGGCGCTGAGCGAGTCTTTGAAGCAGCAGAAAGGCTGGCGCTGCGTTCACCTCACCTACGACGACCTCACGCCTCCGGAAGCGTTCAGCCAATCGGAAACGAGCTCAGGACAAGAGGGGCAGCCATCCTCGGTGAGTCGCTTTCTTCGGTCTCTCATTGGCCAGTGCATCTTGCCATTCTGATTGGGCGGTGAAACTCCCGTGCCTAATAGCGGGCACTTTCAATGAAAATTGATTTGCCTCCAAACCTGCTGTGGATATTCTCTATCTCGCAGCGAAGCACGGATTTTAAATCCAATATTATTTTCCTTTTAGAGTTTATCCTAAATATCATGAATTATATATGATGGAGTAGAAAAGGGCAAGAGTCCAGCAGCACCTTAAAGACTAACAAAAATATTTTCTGGCTCACGAAAGCTCATACCCTGCCAGAAAATATTTTTGTTAGTCTTTAAGGTGCTGCTGGACTCTTGCTCTTTTCTACTACTGCAGACAGACTAACACGGCTACCCACTGTGAATTATGTATGATGGAGGCATGCTGATTATGATTTGCTAAAAGTGAAAGCATTTTAAAAGAAAAGACAGGCGTGAATATTTTAAAGCGCATGGTTAAAAGGTAAATTGCATGCAGAGATTCCTTTTCTATATCCCACTGCCTTCACCAGCTGCTCTGCACATTGGGAGGCAAAGCTGAGTACCACTGTGCTTGTTCTCATTGGGCTGGCACAAGAAGCAGCAGCTACATTCTGTCTGTGCTTCTCACCAGCCACACTGCCACTACTGACAAGAAGGGGGGGGAGGCAAACTATACATAAATGTCCTGCTGTCAAGATCCTAAATAAATATTGGTCTATCTCTGCTGGCTATGATCCTGGCATAATGTTATATATTGTGGTGGCATAGTGGTAAGTCTAGTCAGAGTTTCAGTTGGTAGAACAGTTGTTGGGAAAGAAACTTTGTCATCAGTGAAAACAACAAAGAATCTTGTGGCACCTCAAAGACTGACACGTTGTGTCACAGAGTTCTGAGGACTAGAACCACCAAAATGGTCGGGGGCTCTTGTTACTGCTGTTGCAGCGAACCTCTGAAGGCATGTGATACAGCATACTTTGTTGAGTGTAGTTTTTTTAAATAGCAAAATGGCTTGTTTTGTAATCAGGGCTATACTCTGCGGATGGAGAAAAGTATAAAACTGCATGATATTTAGTGTCAATCGCAAGTGTAATAAAATGTCAAGCGCATGACTGTTGTCTGCCTTGCACTGAAGAAAATATCAAAACCTGTTTTGTTGATGATTTCTAGTATCTGGTAATTTAGAAATGAATAATTTTACTTTACAGGCATCCTGCTGGAAATTGTACCGACATGAATTATTGCTGTGCCTTGAACACTTCCTGCAGGCTCTTATTAAAGGATGCCATTATTTGCCTCCTCCAAAAGGAACTGAAGTAACCTGGAAAAACTTTGTTTGCTGTTTGAAAGAGCAAGGCTTAATATCTCTGGGAGCAGAAGGCACAGCATCTTGTCAATGTTTAATCAGTATTACCACTCTCAGACCAACATATTTTATTTTAGATGATAACTTTTATTATCGAAGTATGAGATATGAAGTGTACCAATTAGCTCGCAAATGTAAGTTTGGCGTACCATATTTACTTGAAAGGAAGGTGACTTTTTAAATTTGGGGGGGCTTTCTAAAAAGGGGGGCATCTTCCATTCAGGTATACAGATCCTCTGAGTGTTAGGGATGATTCACTGCATGTGCAGGGAGAGCTGTGGAGAAAGCCCACCAAATCTCACAAGCAAAGAGGAGTGGCAGTGAAAGTGAGTCTGCATCTGGCAAATATTGCCTTTTCAAGCTCCTTTACTTTGCAAGGGGAAAGCGGAGCCTTGCTGGCTAGAAAGTAGAAAGTACAGCTCCTTGCCTGGCAAATGGTAAGAAGTGGTTGGAGCTGTGGGGATGGGTGTGCTCCTCTCTGACCCATGTTTCTGGTACTCCACACCACCTTTTGCTTCTTCCCCCTGAGTTGGCTGTGTGTGTGTGTAAAGTGCCGTCAAGTCGCAGCCGACTTATGGCGACCCCTTTTTTGGGGTTTTCATGGCAAGAGACTAACAGAGGTGGTTTGCCAGTGCCTTCCTCTGCACAGCAACCCTGGTATTCCTTGGTGGTCTCCCATCCAAATACTAACCAGGGCTGACCCTGCTTAGCTTCTGAGATCTGACGAGATCAGGCTAGCCTGGGCCATCCAGGTCAGGGCCTGAGTTGGCTAGTAGTTCTATTTTTCCCCCCACCCCAGGAGAGACTCAAAAAGCCATTTGGTTTTCAGCAGTGTAGCACAACATTAGCCATAGCTGTTATGCGTTTGTGGACACTTTAGATAGGAAAAGTAAAGCAGTGCTGGATTGGAGAGATAATTTTTTCTTGGAAAAGTGTGACTTTCTAGCCTATGGAAATCATTGTGTATGTGTGTAAGGGGGGGTGTTAACTATTCATTCCTAAGGAAAGTTATACCCTTCCAAATCCATTGATTTTAATTAATTTAGGTGTAATTCTGTTTAGGATTGCATTGCCTGTTGGTCAGTTTATCGGAACTTTTGCCTGGGAGGTTTGTGTTTTTAAAAAGCAGCCTTTTAAATTTGAAACAACATGATCAACTTGTGAACAGTTACAACACAAAGGTTCAAAAATTGATAAGTCGATTTCTTCTATAGTCTATATTGTTTACCATTACCATCTAACAAAAAAAATGGTTTATGCTGCTACCTTTTTTAAAAGAAGGATTGTTTTAAATTCAGGGTCATCTCCTTTTATGTTTAACCTTCTCTTTTTTTAAGAGGCGTCATCTTATATTCAGGGTCATCTTCCTTTTGAGTCAAGGCGGTATTTAGCTAGAAGCCATCCTATCCATGACTTGAGATGCCATGGCTAAAAGAGGTTCCTGTCCTTGGTTATCAGGGCAGAACTCTTTGGATGGATCTCACTTCTTGACCCTTCGCAGCTCCTTTGTGCCACAAAGACTGATAATGTGCTGCATGGAACACCTGTACCATGGTGAAATCAGTGGGCATGCCCCTCTGTCTTGTCTGGGTCCACTGAAAAGCCCCTTCCTTCCAGTTTCCAAGTGCTTTTAATTAGGCCATTAGGGGAGGGCAGATAGTAGCCAGCCATGTACCCAGCTACAGTTGGGAGTCTTGTTCCCCAACAAATACTTGTATGGAATTGAAATTGTCACTTGTTACTTATCCTTGTATCCTTGGGAGCCATTTTAGAGTGAAGAGTGGGATCAAAATATAATACTGTAGCCCTTTACAGATGTTGGCGTCCACCCTTGAGCCTTTAAATAACGATTGCTCACATTATAGTAATTAAATCTGGCTGATAGTAAGTTATTTAATATTGACTGATGATAGCAATGCTGATGTTCCTGCATAGACCAAACTCTGAAATATTTAGCCATTTATATTGCTTTCTCTCTGATGATGTAAATTGCTTCTGGTTTGTGTGATGTTCTTGTATCACAGTTTTCAGAAAATGATTACCGGTAGATAAAATGACTGTGTCTTATGTGAAAATGTTTTGGAATTCTTGTAGATTCACTGGGCTTCTGTCAGTTGTTTTTAGACTGTCAGGTTGAGGTCTGTCTACAGAGAAATTGTCAGAGAACTCAGCCATTACCTGAGGAAACCATATGTGCAATGGCGCAGAAGCTGGAAGTCCCAAATTCAGAGAAATACACATGGGAGCAGAACAGCCTCATTTTGAAGAGTACAGAATATACTTTGGAGGACAAGTATGTAGCCATATTGGAGCAGCTCTTTGTAAGTAATAAATGGGAGATTGCAGGAGGTCCTATGAGTGTTGTAGAGTTCAAACAGAAGTCCAGATTTGTATAGCACTTCTAGGGTGTGTTGTTGTTGAATGGGTATATATACTTGGGAAACTTTCCAGGTGTGCAAAGAAATCATTTTGTAAATTAACCAAAAGTAACTCAATGAGTACTGAACATGCTGCAGGACGATAAGAGTGTTGACAGCAGCTGAGCGTCAGTACAGGAAAGTGGGAGGAGGAAGAAGTGTCCTTATTAAGCCCCTGGAAGCTTATTGGGAGGGTCTGTGGGGAAATCTAGGTGCCGGGGTATTTCCAAAATGTACCTCCTTCCCATGATTCCTTTTGGGGGCCCAGTTTGTATAACTCTGTTTAATCAATACAGTGTTAAATAAGATTACAGCCCCTTGTTAGAAGAGAAAATTGAGGAGTGTACAGCAGTTTTTTTTGCTTTCAAGCTGTGGTTGAACTACAGTTTGAACATTACAGTAGTTTTAGTTCCAAGTCTGGCATTCAGTTCTCTGTGCCACAGTCGGTCTGTTTTTGTGGTTTCCCAATGGTGAAATCACGATCCTGTCGATCTTAACAAGGCTCTTGCTGATCTCTTCACTGAACTAGATGTTCTGTCCTTAGCCAAGTGTTTCTAGTACAGGTGCACTTTCAGGCTAACCATTTTTTTAAATTTTGTTTATATTCAGTCTCCAGTTGTTCAGTTTGTTGTCTACTACTTTGGAAAATCCCGTGAAACTGTTGGAAGAAAATACAAAACTCAAGGTAATGTGGAGTCACTGTAAAACTGATAAATTTTAACATTCTTGCAACATGTAGGAGGCCAGGGGTGCAATTTGAAGATGGCCATTGGGTATCCGGCACTTGTGAAAATACAATAGGCTAGTCAAGCCCTCTGCACGTTTTACTTGGAAATGTCCCATTATAGTCAGTGGGATTAACTTCCAAGTAAATGTGCATTGGATTGCAGTAGAGTTGCACACCCGGTGTTACAGATCCAGTGACAAAATATTTTGTTCATTGGAATACAAGGCTCCTTTCAACTACTCTGGTTTTATCCAGAAAGGACACAGACCTCGTATTGTTGTAAAATGAGAATTATAGTCCAAAGAACCATCCTCACCCTTGGGACCCATTGTTGAAAATGAGTGGCAAAACAGTGGCTGTTCATCTCACTGCATTCTTCCATGGTGAGATTTTTAAAGTTTACTCGGGTGCTATATTTTGGCATAGTTCAAGAGTGCTGTGGTCTGATTTCTTGGCTTTCTTACAAGAAATTAGGAACTGCAAAGATGGCAGTGGATAGCTCAACTGCTTCTTTGTAACGTCACACAGGTCTCTGTGCAGTTTTGTTCTTAAAACTGCAAAAACAAAACCCTTGTGCCACTGACACTTGTTTGGGGAGATAGCAAAACTCTGAATTTCCTCTTTTTGTGGGGGCTGGCAGACACATAGCTCTTTTCCTCTTGACTAGGAAGCTGATCGAGCTCTTTGTGCAGCCAGTTTTCTTCATCAAGCTGACCAGGCTGTCAGGCGAATTGTCTCTCAAACAATGAAGAACGCAAAAGGTATGCCCAGCAAGGCCTTATTTCTATTTGCTAGAGGAAGATTAACTGCTGCTTTGCAGACTTAAATTTTAAATATGTACTGCTCCTGAGTAGCATGGCTAAAGCATGCCTTACAGAGTTCGGTGTGTAGTTCAGTGGTATAGAGCATCTACTTTGCATGCAGAAGGTCCTAACTTCAATACCTCAGGAGCTTCAGTGAAAAAATCACTCCATCTGAGTCCTCAAATAGGCGGCTGCCAGTCAAAGAAGACAAGACTGTCCAATGGTCTGCTTTTACTGCTGGGAAGCAGTCATATGGCTCAGTCTCAGGGTGTGGTTGGAAGACAAATGATAATAGCGATCTTGCTGAAGCTAAACATGATCTGGGATTGCTTGGCAGGAGGGAGAGACCCTGGGAAACTCATGTATGCACATTGGGTTCCCCAATGCAAGAAAAGTGGGTTGTAAATGTAATGCTGGCAGATTCTTGTGGCACAATTGGAAGACTATAGCAAACAACTGACATTTCCATTAAAGATTTTGCATGTCTGACCCTACTCCCCATAAGGTGAGCCACTGTTCAATTTTAAAATATGGGCTACATCTGTCATATTTTGGGATAGCAGCATGTTTGTTTTTAAAAAAATCAGAAGTGTGATACAAGACTGAACAGTAGTGTTATGTTTTGTTTCGCTAGATAGTAAGCTTACCCCAAGTGAGATGAAGAGCTTGGCACAGGAACTCAATAAGCTGAAAGTGGAATTCTTGGAAGATTTAAAACACCAGCATAATGAGAAGAAACAGTGTTATTCAGCAAGCGCACTTGCTATAAACACATCTTTATTCCACCAACAGGCAGATGATATTGCTAAGAAATACTTATTAAGCCGGTAGCAGTGTGTGTGTGTGTGTTCCTGCCATTCGCAGGGAGTACAAAACACAAGTGATAAGCATTGTGACAAGAACTTTCATGCGATAATTCAAGTTTCCACATGGTGAGTGTGAGATTTATTTGCTCTAATTTGAGGAATAAGCTATTAGCTGCATAAAAAATAATATAAGTGTGATCTATCACATTCCTTGCCTGGTTGAAATATTTGGTGTTTCAACAAAAGAAGTAAGCTTCTTCCCTATTTGAATGACCAGGAAAAGGACATTTTGGGAAAAGAAAGTCTATCTGGACAGAGCTCATCTGCGTTGTGTCCATGAAAGAATTTATGGAAGACTTCTTCATTCAAAACCTTGTGCCTTAAATGTTTCTGAAGCCAAGATATTTTTCTCACTCACATAGATAAACCATGTGAAGCTTTTCTGATGCATCCAATTCAGCTCATTTGGTGAGAATTTGCCATTGAGCCTCTCTGTCTTAGTTAACAGGCAGTGGTACTGCTTAGACCCAAAGCCTTGCTTCTGTGGCTGCCTCAGCCTTTTCCACTGCAGGCCCCTCCCCTGCTGCTTCCACTTATAGAACAGTGAGCCAAAAAAACACCTTGTTCCAGTGAAACCCGGGGAAGCTAAATTGCTGGATTTTAAAAGGGCAATAAAGTCAAAGATCACAAGGTTAATTGTAGGATTACTGTATGCCAGTGCGTGATATGGCCTTCTTTGTACTGGTTTATATATAATTATACTATAAGAACATAAAGCATAGATTTTGCCCATAAATCTCCTGGATGGCATTGCATCATTTCATGTAACCCTGCACAAAAGCCAAGGGTTCTCTACCTCGGAAAGGCTGACTCAAACTTTTCTGATCTGCATTCCCTGCTGCAGTGTGCGAATTACCTAGATTCTAGGTGTTGTAATTTTGTGGTTTGGATGTCTTCCTTGACAACCCCTCCCTTCATTCATAACAATATATAATCCACAAATTAAGATAATTTCCAGAAGGCTGTAATGAAGACTGCATTTTATCAGTTTTACTTCTGAACGCTTTTTTCTCAGACTAAATCCAGCTCTCAACGTTTAAGAAAGTTAGTAATTTTAAAGCTTTAAAAAGTCATCAAAACTAGACATTGGCTACTGTTATAAACTGCCATTAAAACAGCATGTGATCTTTTTCCAGTACTGTTTACCTTTGTTTGCAAGTAGTTTGACATTCTGTTGCGACAGGTGCAATTAGAGTTTACTCCTCTATAGGAAGCTGTTTCTTTTTTTTAGGCAATAAAATTATAGAATCCGGTTATCTTAGTTTTCCACAATGGCTGCTTATCTGCATAACAGTCCTCTGTGAAGAATGGACTAGAGCTAAACTTTGTTTTCTAGGGGTGTGGGGGGGTTGCATTCTCCAATTTCTTCCCTCCCACTGCAGATACCAACATTGCACCAAATGCTTTTCCTTTTTTGGCAAGAGGAGCACAATGCAGTCCAGTAAGGAAGAACAGGCAAGAAAGCTCCTCCTTGCTGATTTCCACACGTGAGTCTTTCAGTCCAGGTCCTCGTGCCCATTCCTCTGAATTACTAGCTTCCATCGTACTTCCAAGATTACCCAAAAAGCTGTAGCATTTCCTCATCAAAGCACTGGCCATACATACTTTCAAAATCCAAAAAGAAGTTTTCCAAACGCAGTTACTGCAGCGAAAGTTTCATATGCCAGACATTGGAAAGACAAAGAAACACCAAAAATAACAGAATGGATTACTAAAATGATGGAATATGCTGTCATGGCTAGACTTACCAACCAGTTCCAAAGAAAACAAAACGAAGTGCACCAACAGAAATGGTGATCATTTTATGCAGAGTATGGATGAGAACCCGGTATAACAATAGTTTATATAGAGTTGTATTCAAGTAATATTCAAAGTAGTAGTATGGTATTAGATATATATGTGTATTTTGATGAATGTGTTAGAAAGTGTTTAAGAACAAGAATTTATGAAATCTGAATGTATAGTAACATTTGTCTTAAATCGGAGGTGGGCTGCAGGGACCACACATCATATATTATGTACTGTTATCCTATTACCTTCCCCCATTTCCCTTTTACGCCATTCAACTTCTGTACCCTATAACCAATTAAAAAATTTTTTTTTAAAAAAAGCTTTACAGTCCCCTCACTTGTTTATCAGCAAGACACTATCACTAGAGGGAGTACAGAAAATTTATATTCAAAATATATGGTCTCAAGTTACCTGGAACTTTAAACAAACAATGGTAATTGGGGTGGGGATAATCACAGATCATATAAAGTCACACTGTTGGGCTTAGTCAAACATTCTGGTTATACCTTTTGGAGAGTACAGCTGGAAGTCTGCCTGATCAAGTTTCTCTCCTTCATTACATACTTGGAACAGCTGAGTTTGTGAAACAGGCTGCTGAGCAGTCTTATGAAGTTGTTTCTACTGTTCTCCCCTGCTCCCAGTATTATTAAACCCTTTAAATTTCCCACTTGTTAGCAGAACCTGTGAATGATGCTGAAAAGCAATGAAAATATAATGTAAACCTACTTCAAGTACAGGATTATGGTAAGCTTTTCCTCAGGTGAGTTACTATTTGGCAAAAGAACACGGGTATTCTGCCAGCATCATACATTACAGAAATGACCCACTGATGATGCCAGGAATTTCTGAACCAGGCAGTCACCCAGGTAGTGAGTTTTTTTATTCCTTAAAAAAAAACTCTCACAATATGAGTTACACTAAAGGTAATTCAATTCCCCTTTCTGGGAAAAAGTATCACTTTGCATTAGAAAGTAATTTTTTACTCTAAGGGTTATTTTACCCATACAAAATAAATTCTTCCATTATAATACACATTAACAAAGTAGGTCTTAGGAGGACAGGAGTACTCAAGACACGTCAGCAGGGAATACCTTTGAAGCAGAAAATCTGTTGGATACATATTTTCACACTGGTTTAAAGCAATAGAAAACTGCTTGTCTGTTTTTTCAAGTTACATTCCCTTCATCTAAAAACCCAACATTTAATAGAAGGTGGCAGAACAGCAAATAACACTTCCTTTACAGTATTGCCACTGTTAAATAGGAATCAAAATATTGTGCTGCTATCATAGAAGTACATACACAGTACACGCTCCATGCAAACTAAAGTGTCATTCAGTGGGGAAGCTTGGCACATACTCATATTGTTTCCTCGTAAAATTAGTATACTTAAAAGATTTGGCTTTGATCAGCTCATGGCCATTGATGTTAGGTGTTCTAATAATTCTACATAATAAATTTATCTTCTAGCTGTAACAGTATTCCTTATTAACAGGCTTTAATCTACAAAGGTTATAGGCACAATGAATAGTGTGTATGGCTTAAAATTGTTAAATCAACTAAAGGCATCAATCTGCTAGAGCCCTCTGGACTACTTCAAGTAAGTGTGTAAGACTGTCATTTAAGTGCCCCATACCAACACCATCCTGTGAGAGGATGTTGATACAGCCGTTGAATTTCTCTGCAGAAAAGAAATTGAAACCTTTTGTTAATGCAACAACACAATCTCCTGTTAACATTCAATTCATTGATAGCATTTTCACTCAGATATCACTTATTTGAAGCCTGATCCAATAAATCTATATATTGCTAATCTATAGCCTGATGAAAAGACATCCTAAGGAAGATGCATATGAAATAATGGCTGTAACTAGTAATTATTTTAAATAGTTGATAGACATTACACATAGTACTGGGCTACAGGAATCGTAACATTACAGAAGGAAATCCCACCTGTGATATATCCTTAGGACTCAGAAGAAAGCACAATTTTACACAGTGGTTTTGGCACAAGAAAAAAAATGAGATAAGGTTTTTGAAGCCCTATCACTGGAACCTTTGTTAGAGGGTCCAACTACAGGATCAGAGACTGAAAGTTATATTCCACCATTACTATCCCACTGTCAACTAACACTTGAGCATTTCTTTTTGGTTTCGTGGGATGGATATGCTTACCAGGTGGAGTCACCCATAAGCCTTACTCTGCTACTGTTCAGTCTTCCATTGCAGCAACTGTATGAATGCTATGCCCTTTGCTTGCTGGACCATTCGTACTGAGTTTCCACCTTTCTCCCCTCCCAACCAGAAATCCTGTGCTATGAAAACATGAATAAGGGAATCTGCTTACCAGAAAAGTTATACATATCTCTGATATACAGTTGTAGAAGATGAAGCTTGTTTTAAAAAAGGTTGGTACCTTATAATCTACTTATGGTCAATTCTAAATATATTTATTTGTACTGAAGTTTCTGCTATGCCACACTGTACAAATTACAGTGGTATTCAGCAACCAGATTACCTAACACACCATACTGAGAAGGCAGATATGAGTTCAAAGACTGATATATATATATATTTATATATATACACACACACACACCTGGTCTTGTGGGTACATATGCCCCCTTGTCACAGCCTTTCATCTCCCTCTTAATTTGTTACACTTTACTGTGCTGTAAGACTGCTTGCTATAATCATTATCAAAAAACAATACAGATCTGCAAGTCCATTTCTGGTAACGTAAGTAAGCTCCAGTTATTGACCACTGCCCATAGGGATCAGATTAACTATATTTCAGTGTATAAAAATTTCACTGAGATGAAGCTAGAATATATATGAATCTACAACCTCAACAGATTTTACTTAGGTGTGTTATAGCCAGTTAAGTATTTTGTGTATGGATTAAAAGCAAACAGCAAAAGCAGTGGTTTTTTTTAGTAGTTCTCTGGTGTTATGCTCAACACAGAAGCTGGGACAGGTCCTGGATACAAAGTATAATCTACTGATCAGCAGCAAAACTATGGGACTTGGCAGTATAAAATTGACCAGGAGCAGAAGGCAACTGCAAGAATGCTTAATTATCCTTGTGTATTAGAATGCATTTAAGATACTGATGGGACATATGGAAACTGAACGTAAAGTAATAAAAAGAAACTACCTGGAAGGGCTTTCATGCCAAAAAAATCGAATTCAAAACTTATTCAAGGGAAAGGGGGTTTCATTGAATGGAAGTCTTAACCCAGGCACAGAAGTAAAATTGGAGCTAATTCTGTTGCAGTTGAAGGATCCTAGCCCTGTCCCTATGCTACTTGCTTCAGTACAGCCCAGCCTTTACTCTTTTAAAGCATATAAAGATCCCTTGGTGCCCTCAAGTGCCAAAGATATGAAATGCAAGGGCAAGGTAAATCATTAGGACAGAAGAATTGATAGATTTCCACTGTTAGTGCTGATGAAGCTAACAGGTTCACTGCCAAACAATGTCATAACCTACTGCATTTGCACAGCCATGCATTTTTGCTGGCTGCTAAATTGAGTACTTCCCATCAAGGCATAAATTGGGGGACATGAAGAACAAACGTACTCTTATCGGTTACCTCAAATCAGTTTGTATGTGCATATTTACTTGTTATACAAAGAGACAGCAGCAGGTATTTCAAGGTAAGTAAGACTGTAATAAAAGATACAATCAAAGTGCATGTTGAAATAAGTATCCCCCTTTAAAAAAAAAGCCCATTAAGGTTTCCCATAGTTTTTGCTAGCATGTTTTGTTTAAAGTGCCTATTCACTTTTGTAGGAAGCTGGAAAATGTTAAGGTATACAGTTTAAAAAATTTGACTACCACATATCATTCTGTAATATTCATTCACTGCAATTAGTCATAGTCAATATTCATTTGTTTGGTCCTGTCCAGAAATACAACCAAAACACCTGCCCAGAGAATACTACTTGCTATCAACCTCTGTGTACAGTGACTAGAATATTTTTCAAAAGGAAATGCATTCTTGGCTCATACTTAAACACTATTTGAATGGGATATTGACATCATGCTACCCAGGTGGTCAATATGTCATGAACAGAAGGCAAAAAAATGGTACTCACATTAGCACTTAAAGGAAGTAGTTATTTATAATGCACCACCAAGAGAGGAATGAGTATTATGGTACATCATTCTGACATTTATCATTTTGTTGTGATCCCCGCCCCCCCTCCCCCCACAGCATTAAGAGTTACTGACCATTGAAACTAGGCACCATTTCCTTGTTATTTCTAAAACAGATTAGCAGTACTGGAAAGCGGAAGTCTTTCCCATATGCATTTTTTTTAAGTTGCTGTCCTAGCTTTCCATTCTTACTTGCAAGAGTTTTAAAGGCCTCACCGCAAATATATTGTCAGATTTTAAATTTAACTGTTGAAGTGAAATTTTCCTTGTTTAATCCCTCAAAAAGATTTCTTAGCGGTTTAGGGGGTAGCCAGTTGGTACACAATAGTGTGGTTTCTACATTAGCCATGTCGGAGCACATTAAATGTGGCAGAAGTATGAATAAACTGTTCTGTGGCACAGCTTAATCTGCAGGATTATAAACTGTACTTAGATACAGGTGTCATTCCAGAAATCCACATTATGGAGATTATGTTAACAATCCATATGAAAACGTAATAGCACTATGAGCATCATTTCCATTGAGAGGAACCACATGAACACCACCATGACTAAGAAGCGTATACCCAGCAAATCATGACAGATTGTAAAGACATTTCTCTTCAGTGTTAAACTGCTTAATTCTTCTAACCGGACAAGCACTATCTCTCTTAGAACGCAAGAGCCAGAGAGCAATGCAACTTAAGACACACACAAATAAATGAAAGCGAGACGCTACTTTGTATTCGATCAATGCTGGTTGTGTTGGCCTCGGGCAAAGTGGCAGGCAAAGTCATACTTGTTTTTGCACTTGCAGCCACATATGTTACACTGGAAAGGGTTTTCGAATCCATGACATCCCATGTGAATAGTATAAAGAATATTGTCAGCGAAATACATATCACAGTGCTGGCAGTGATGCAGAAGCTGAGGGTCCTGAACTGGAAGAGCTGGTGCTGGAGTACTTGGCTGACTGTTACTGATACTTGGAGTACTGGCATGGGCACTGTGGTCGCTGCTGGGCCCCGCCACCGGACTGTAGTTTCTTTGAGTATGGGCAGGACGAGGATCAGGGCTTGTAGGGGGTGAGCTCCGGGGAATACTTGTCGCCACGGCCGGAATAACAGCTGGCGCGGCAGGCTGCTGCATCATAAAAGGCTTTTCGTCTTGGCAAGGTACGACATCAGGGGACGGCGGGTTTTGGTTTTCAGGAGGCAGGCTGGACAACTGCCCTGCTAATGTGGAAAGCTGGTTTAAAGGGTTATCTACCATAAGATCTTGTGGGTCTCTCGGCAGCCCACCAGTCTCCGTTGGCTTTGTCATACTGTCGTATGCTTCAGTCTGAATGTTGGGGATTTCGTGGGTGAAGTCGTTAAGGTAATCTGGCTTCTGAACCACCATGGAAGGTGGACTCAGGTTGATTAGTGCTCTTCGGCTGTACCCCAAGTTACTGGTCTTCTTCTGCAAGACCCCCCACATCTTCTTGCTACTAAGGGAAGGCCTTGTACCCTTTATAGGCACCATTTTATGTTTACGCCTGCGATGGTGTGACAAGTTGCTCCTGTCACTGCAGCGGAAGGAACACAGTTCACATTTATAAGGTTTTTCACCAGTATGCGATCGCATATGAGCTTCCAGATGACGTTCATAGGCAGAAGCAAAGGGGCATAAATGGCATCTATGTGGCTTCTCACCTGAAAGCACAAAATGCATACATTTTAATCGAGTGTTTCAAAGCATCCCATCAGAACAATGAAGAAAAATACCAGGCACATACATTATGAAGTTTAGTAACTGCCAAGAATCAACAAGATCACAAACAGTTACTGTTTCCAAGCAGTGTCACATCACCTATTTCACATGGTTTCTTACAGCTCATTTCTGAAGGGGGGTAGAAGGGCTATGGCTGGGAACGGCACAGCTACGCCGCCTTCCAAAAGCTTTCCCAGCTGGAAAAAATAAAAGTGCTGTTGAATAAAAACCCCATGAAACTTGCCCATAGGGTTTCACAGGGCTGCAGCAGCTCTTTTGCTAGCATAGCTCTGCCGCAGAGCCAAAGGGCATTCCTGATCCGAAAGGGGTTTGGAGGCTGACTAACGTCAGCTCTGCCCCTGGAAATATCCCTCTGGACGCTGGTGCAGCCTCTTACGCCATGACAGCGCTGTCGGGGAGGGAGCACCAGTGCCGGAGGCTCATACCACTGCGCCGTTCCTGTGGGCCAGTGGCATGGATCATGTAGGGGTCATGCCAGCTCTTATGTGGCTCCGGATTCCACGGTTAGTTTTGGTTAGCACTTGCATTTTTAGACACACTTAAAACTACTGGGGAGAAGAAAAACAGAAGAAAACCCCATTAACATAGAGCTGCAGGTCTCCTGACTGGGAAACATAATACATATTTGGTATGACAATAAGACGTGTAGATTTGTGATTTGTGCCCTGACCTGGATGGCCCAGGCTAGTCTGATCTTGTCAGATCTCAGAAGCTAAGCAGGGTCAGCCCTGGTTAGTATTTGGATGGGAGACCACCAAGGAATACCAAGGTTGCTGTGAAGAGGAAGGCACTGGCAAACCACCTGTTAGTCTCTTGCCTTGAAAACCCCTCTAAAAAGGGGTCGCCATAAGTTGGCTGCGACTTGAAGGCACTTTACACACACACACACACACACACACAGATTTGTGCACGTTAACATCAACTCTTGGACAGTGGCTGTCCAGAGACAAAAACTGAAGTAGCAGTCATACCTGTGTGGATTCTGATATGTTCTATGAGACGTGCTGTTCCTTTGCTGGCATAGTTACAGTATCGACACTTTAATTTTCCATCAAAAGTTCTTTCAAATCCATCTACTAACACTCCTGAGTTTTCATCCAGCGAGACTTCAACTGAAGGATGATCTAGTCCATTTTGATCACCTTCTGTCCCTGCTGCAAAAACAGAAACAATGGCATCAAAACACACACTGGGAAATTTTACTTTATATCAAAGTTAGCCTGTATAAAATCCCACTGAGAGAGACAGAAGGAACTTTTGTCTCCTGCTTTTTAAAAAAAATAATGCTCAAGCTCAACTGCATCAAGGTTAACTTACCACCTTGAAGAGTCTCAGCTTCCTTGTCCCCACTAACAGAGCCTGAAATCATGTTCACATGGTGAGTCTGCTGAGTCAAATATTCCTGAAAATCTTTTACAAAATCCAAAGGTTCTGGTTTCTTTTCACCCATATTCACACTACAGTTTCACAATGTTGTGGGCCTAAATGTTAAACAACAACAAACAAAAACCAGGGTTAACACAAACCAAGTAGTATTTTAAATTGACAGGGATTTGCTACATTTGCGTGCATGTTCCTGTATTCTTGGAAAACTTAGAACATTTTTGCCTCACAATTACCCTGACAGATATTATGCTAAGGAATAATGACTTATCAAGGGGCTGCCAGTAAAATTCACAATTGGCCAAAGAACTGAAGCAGGGTTTTCCACATGTAGATCTAGCACTTGAGAACTTGTGCCACACTACCAATAACTTGTATTAATGGAAAACCATGGTTCTGTACAATTCATAGCAGAAAAAGGCAACTAAAATGACCAAGGGATTCAAGCATCTTCCCTACAAAGAAAAACTGAAGAGTTTAGGGCTTTTTAGTTAGGAAAAAAACAAGGGATAGCATGATAGAAATTTTATAAGGTAAAGCTCAGTAGAGAAAACAGATGAAAACTTTTTCTTCATTTCTTAAAATATCTGAACTTGAAAGGACTCAGTGAAATCAATGGGCAGGAGATTTATTTACTTACTTCATTTATAGCTTGCCCTTCTTGTACAGACTCAAGGCATCTGCCCCCATTACAAAAACTGACACACAACAATACAATAAAAACCATTTATAGACTTTCAGTGAACATCAAGAACTACAACAATATCCCTATCATTGAAATGCCCTCCTGAAAAGGTACATTTTGCACATTCTGCGGAACAATTCTAACATAGGAGCCTACCTGACCTTGTCAGGGCCATAGAACATGTCAGGGCCACAGTACAAAATGCTCAGGAGGGGCAGTTGCTCATCTTACCCATTTTTGGGACAGCACCTTCAAAAGGCCTAGCTCAGATAAGTGAAACTGTCGCAGCAGAGCAAACTGGGAGAAGTAGTCCTACAGATGTGCGGGTCCCAAACCATGAAGGATTTTATAGGCAGTAAGCAGCACCTTGAAGTTAACCCAGAAACTAATTGGTAACCAATAGAGTGACTGCACACAATAGATACAACGTGCTCACTCCACCTAGTACCTGATAGCAATCAAGCTGTGGTGTTCTGTACCAACTAAAGTTTCCAAGTTGTCTTCAAGGGCATTCCATGTAGAGCACATTACAACAGTCTAAGCCTTGAGGCAACTTGGGCATGGACCCACATACCCAGATCAGATGGATTAAGGCAGGAAGCCATCCTCCATGCTAAGTGGAGATGGAAGATAGCATTAGTCGCAGCTGAACTCCATCAAATGTGGGAAGCATACTAAGCTCCAAGCCTTCAGCCCTGTTGACCAACCTCACCTCTTGTCTTCTCAGGATTCAAACCTCAGCTTCTTAGAACAGAAGATATTACTTCTTCACACAGCCTATAGTTAACTTGTGAAATTCAATGTCATAGGGTGTGGTAAAGGCCACTAAGTTATATGGCCTTTCATAGCCTTTTAAGGCCATTAAGGACACACTCAAGGACAGCATGTCCATCAAAGGCCATGACAGCTCTAAATTCAGCATACCGCTGAACGTTGCTGGGGGGGACAGTAGCAAGAGGGGTCCTTGCCCCTGATGTGGGCCTTCTGGGGCATCCCGTCAGCCACTATGGAAACAGGATGGTGGACTGGATGGATTATTGATCCGATCCAGCAGGCCTCTTGTGTTCTTAAGAAGTTGTGCCAACTTATGAAACTTCAAGTTAAAGATCACAGTTTTCTCCCTTAGCTTTCAGAATTCAGGTTTCATCAGACGTTTACATTTCTGTGATTAAAAACCTGACCTACAAATACAGGTACTCCGAGTAAACATCAAGGTGTTTAGAATTCAGTATTTTATGATCTAAAAGGAAGAGAAGAATGGAGGCACCTCAACATTACTGAAAGTAACAAGTGCACAGAAGGAAGGTGGTTCTGAAGCAGCTGCCTTGTGAAATACACACTAATTTTACCCTCTTTGCCCATAAAAGCACCCTTCGGTTTCTAAATGCCTTTACCTATGCTGTGTGTACATTTTAAATCTTCTGTAGACATACACAGCTTTTTTTAATGAAAAAGAAACTGCAGATTCTGTATCCTTAGACTAAGCACTAGCATCCAGGGTTTTCTTTGTTATACAGGTTGACTATCCCCTATCTGGACATCCAACCTCCAGACTGTCTCAAAATCTGGACCTTTGGAGCCAACATGCTGGCAGATCCCTGCAGCTGGGCTTCTCCAAAGTCTGGAGAATCGTGGATCTCACTTTAGCTTCCTCGCCACAGTCGAACTCCACATGGAGTTCAACTGCGGTGGGAAGGGACGCTGAAAGCTGGGCTCGCTGCAAGTAAGCCTAGATTTCAGTTTAGCTTCTCTCCCTGCCACAGTCAAACTTCAGTTCCAAAATTCAGGCAGATCCAAATACGGACTATTTCTGGTCCCAAGCTGTCCAGATGAGGGATACTTAGTCTGTATGGTACTCACTTGTCTTGCAGATTCCTGGCTCCAACATGCTGTTTACTATTTATATATAAACACTGAACTGGAACTAGCTAGACTGAATAGCTAGACTGAATTAGCCCATTCATCTATCAAACGTATATTCCTGCCAGTAGTTTTGTGAAATGTCTGATTACATTGCTTCCCTGTATAACTAGCAAAGACCTAATGAGGACAAAGTGTGAGAATTCTTGGAGCCTTTTCAAAAACTTTCACTTAAATGAACCAAACATCTCTACGATTCCATGTTGCCTATTAACCTTAAAATAAAGTAAATAAAGTATTGCACACAGATACCAAATGAACAACTTTTTAGACAAGTTCTTTTAAAATGACACCCTCCCACCCCACCCCCAAGAAATTAGACACAGGTCATACCTCAATTTTCCTATTATGTAAAAAACATTCTGAACACTTCTTCAGGACAAACAAGTACATATGTCCCGGCTTCCCTAGCAGTGGGGGAAAAATAGACATTTTCAACAACTTTCATCAACTAATTTGGATACCTCTGCTTTTCAAGAGATGTTCTGATAACACAAACAGAACTGACAAAAAGTTCACTTGCTCTTTGACTTTTTTAAAATGCAGAACCCTGCCACACAAGCTCCTTTTTTTAGTTCTAGGTTCACCAGTGGTCAATAAAGTCACATTTAAAAATCACCTCTTGCTAAATGCTGCCATCATACCAGTAGTTCTACTGACAAAAATTCTTGTCACAGTAAAGAAGTTAATAGTTACTATTTTACTTTACTTTAATGATATTGCTCACATGGCCAATTCAGCCCTGAACAACGTCACACTAAGATCAAAATAAGAAAAAGAAAAAATAACAGATCCATAAAAAAATTAATACTTTTAAATCTTAATTGTCTGGGAAAGAAATTGGGCAACAGCCAATGTAACATTAAAATCCACCCTCGCTAAAATAATCCTCAAATTCTCCTATCTAGAGGCAGATTCACGGATAAAAGGCTTTAGTCTTCTATCCCTAGCCTCGCTGAACAAGTCACAGCCAAACATGGCATGCTGAAGAGTGTCTATTTGGCCAGAACCACACTGACATACTCTCTCACAATACGGATAGTTACTATTTTATCTGAAGATAAAATAGTCTTCTATCCCTAGCCTCGCTGAACAGGTCACAGCCAAACATGGCATGCTGAAGAGTGTCTATTTGGCCAGAGCCACACTGACATACTCTCTCACAATACGGATAGTTACTATTTTATCTGAAGAAAGTCATTTACTGATATCTGCACTGTTTTATTCCCAACTTTCCTAGGACCAGTTTGATAAATATATAAAATTAGAGGAATTTTGCAGTGAACCTGCCAATGTCTTGCTGGACCCAAACAGAAGCTCTCTGTTCCAGCATTCCATTTATAACATTGGTCAGATGCCCCAGTAAAGTTCATAAGGACACCATAGCAACATCCACTCCTTGTTCATTCTCAGTGCTTGGCAACCATAAATATACTGCCCCAACAGAGGCTTCACTTGTAGCTATCAAGACAGAACAGACATCGACCTGTCCTACAAAGGGCATCTGAGCTATCTGCCGTTATCCCATCTTATGGTTGTAAATTTGAAAGTTAACAGTTTTGTATGGATGGCCCCTCCAATTTTAGTATTCCAAGAGGGAAAATGAGTTTTATTTACTGTCCACACATTTTCCTGGGTTCTTATCTCACTTCCCCTCAAACATTTTTAAAAGTGATTTTTTCAACCATCATCTTTTTCTTGAAAAACTAAATTTCTATGCAATACCATGAGGCAAATAAAAGCTTTCATAGGAGTTATTTTGAAAAACCAGCTACTTCTGTTATCACTGATCTTGTACTAGGTGGAAACCTATCCCTAAAATACAATGAACCATCTGTCACATCATCTGCTATAGTGGCTCTAAGTCCTGAGGCCATCAAAGACAGCTATGAGGAAAAAGTGATGCATTAGAAAATACTACTCTACAATTCTCTCTCTTTTTCTTTAGAAGACTTTGGACGTTCATTGCTTTTTCAAGATAAAACAGTACAAAAAGAAATACTAGTTTGTCTACAGTCAGAGATTTGGGAAAGACAAGACCAGAGATAGAAGAATTCAGAATGCAACAATAGTTTGACTACTTATACTCCAGTATCTCTACCATACAACTGTAATAGAGACTGTGGATTATAAAGAAAGAGATCCTTTAAAAAAGTATTAAAAATAACAACAGCAGTCAGGCACGGAACTGGGGGAAGGAGCGCCCGGGGCAGGAGGGAGGTGTGTGTGTGTGCTGCGCGCCGCACATGTGCTGGAGCCAGGTGCTGGTGGCTCCAGGGGCAGTCGGCGCAACTGCTTGCCCACCCCCTGGCCTCGCGCACAGCTGCTTTAGGCACGGCATGGGCAATGAGGAAGGGCAGGCGGGGGCGATGAGGAAGGGCAGGCGGCTACATGCTGGGCAGTGCTGTGTGCACCATCCGGTGCCACAGCGCTCCTCTTCTCCATGCCTGTGTTGGCACACTGTGTTGCACCCGGAGCGTTTGCCCACCCCCCAGGACCTCCCCAAGATCCAGCCCTGACAATAGTCTTACCTTATCAATCCAAATAAAATTCAAATTAGTGAAAGAGACATCAAAAATCCACTCTTGAAATACAGGTTCCATTATATAAGGAGATCTTCACAAAACTGTAATGCCTCTCTAATTCTACAAAAACAAAAAACAGCACCCATGTTGGTATTAAAAGATAAGTTTATTATACTATAACAAAGAATAAAAATAAACCAAACCCCAGAGCAGAGACTACATTTTTCAGTCTCTGTGCTTTCCAACACCCAACAGTTTAAACTCCAGGTCTGTCCAGTCAAAATAGGAAGGGGAAGCACAGATGGGGGGAGCTCAGCTCTACTTCTTCTTGCTATTTACTTTCCTATGGCCCCACAAAAACACTTCTCCCAGAAAAACTCATTTCTGGTATCTGTGCTGGGGAAAGAAGTATTAGCATGACAGAATGGAGAAGCTGGATGTATGAAAAGGGCTTCTGCACCTCCCACCCATTCACCTCTTAAATCCTCAAAAGATGAAGGCTTTCCCCCCACCCTCTTTCACCAGGCTTCAAAGATATCCTGCTGAAGTTCATCTGATAATTACATCAGTCATCCCACACAAGTATGAAGTGGTTCATAAAAATGTAGGTGCTCCTTATCACAGGCCAAGCTTGTAAACCTTGACAGTCACAAAGCAGTATTCGGCCCAACAATGATGTGTAACAAGGCCAGCGCAGGCTCAATAAGTCTTATTTGTCCTGCCTTCCTGGCACTGAGAAAAATGAGGGGGTTGTTAAGCACAACAAATGGATGGGGGCTGCATTCAGCCTGATGAGTCACATGTTATCCCAAGTCTGCCATAGTCTGTTCAAAATT
Source organism: Euleptes europaea (assembly GCF_029931775.1). Classification (NCBI taxonomy): domain Eukaryota; kingdom Metazoa; phylum Chordata; class Lepidosauria; order Squamata; family Sphaerodactylidae; genus Euleptes; species Euleptes europaea. The sequence goes on from NC_079316.1 coordinate 69,152,909, forward strand.
CATCTCTATCAACTTTTCCCCTGCTTTCTCTAAGCAGCTAAGGGTAGCATATACGTCTTCCCCACCACAACCACCATTTAGTCCTCCCAGATGTCTGTAAAGTAGGTGGGGCTGAGAGAAGGGTGACTGGTCCAAGGTCACCCAGATCTCCCTGAGTAAGGACTAACTCTCTATTCTTCATAAATGGTGTCATTTTAACAAATTTTATTCAGCTACATTCTTCAGCCAAATGACCACTACATAGGATATGCACATTATTTTTAACTACAGCTACTCCAAGTCTCCTTCACGTGACAGTTTGCCTACCTTCTTCTTCTTGTCGCCAGCTGCTTATAAGCTTAAGTTAAATGAGGTTCCATTTGTTGAACTCTGAAAATGAACAAAAAAATAACACATACATCAGTGGCTTCTGAGGAAGATTTTGTACTGGTTTTGTTTTGATAGTGACTGAAAGGTTCACAAAGAGGTAGACAGATGCATGCACAAATACTTCAGGAATTGTATGCTGAAGTCTGGCAAATGATTTATAACGTCTTACTTAAAAGCATTTCTGTGCCCATAACCTAGTTTAAGACAGCTTTCTGGGATGGGACACCAACCAAAATGGATAAAACATTCTGGGTGGCATAAATGAGACCCAAGCATCCCATCTACAGATACCCCTCTAGCAATATTTTCAAGCTGCAAACCTCTTTTTTTAGAGAGAGTGCAACCTTCACCTATAACAGGCTGAATACCTCAGTCCCCCCAATTAGTTGTCTTATCCGAAAAGCATCTTCATTGTCAGGATTGGTTTTCAGTGTACTACATTTCATTCTGCCCAATATCACCTCTAAAGACCTATCTAGAGTATTCACTTCCACCACCTTACTAGTTGAGAGCCTAGAAAGAAACGGGGGGATATGTGGGGTTGATTCCCCTCCTTGTACCTGACCATTTCTAATACACAATAAAACATTTGAACAGTTGCTTTTTAAATGAAATTGGCAGTTCTGTTTAGGAATGTAAGAGTACAATGCCCTGATACCCACCTGGACTACAAATCAAGAAAGGTAACCATGACTGATAGTGTCAAACCACTAAGAGGTCTTTCACTCACAGTGGCGGGGGGGACCCTTTCAGTAGCATTTTGAATTGTTCTAGCAACCCAAAATGCTGCCAGACAACTCAAGGAGGGACAGAAGATGGTTTCAGGGGGATTGTGGGGGTGGATGACCAGGGAAAGGGATGGAAATAGGATTTCCCCTCTTCCATGAGTTCTCTTGTACATTCTAATATCAGATAATGCAATTTCTGTCTTGCAGCATCAACATGAATAATCCTCTAGCATGGCTTTCCTATGAAAGCGAAATGTGCTCTCCTTCACAACTAATAAAGCCGAGCAAGGCACCATTTAAGATATTCATATTCATATTAAGTTCTAGCCACAATTCAGCTATACAGTAAGCCAGGGCCAGGAATAAAAAATAGCTTCTGGATTGCTTGGGTGCTCCACTTAGCAATTTGTTCAACTCTTTACTGAGCAGGCATCTACACTTAAAATATGTTTAGGAAATGTGAGCTGTTTTTTCCAGGCCTCCCCATATGACAGCATTTTAATGGTTCTATCATATCAGACTGAAAATCAATTTTCACACAATATGGGCTGTAATTCTATGGACACTTTCCTGAGTGCTCCACTGAATAAAATAGGACAGTTCTGAATAGACATGCTTAGGAGTTCTCCCATAGTGATGACATAAATACAAGCAATATAAAGTCTCAGTTCCAGTATGCATAACAGCCTGAACCAAAACACTGAAGGGAGAGATAAACAATTTCATGTGAAGCAACAGAAGTCAGCTAGCCAAGAACCTGTAGAGCAAACCCAAGTGCTAAGAGTTTCTCCCCAAAATACGCTAAACACTCTAGTCCATTTGTAGGATCCAGCTAAGATGTGCCACTTTGCCCTTGCTTCCACTGACATACTAGCATAATCACAACACATAAAAATGCAGAAAACTTCAAACACAGGAAGTACAGATACAGATTACAAACTTTACTAACTTTAATATTTTACCTAGCAAACTCCTTTAATAAGTAACAATTATCTTGAAGCAAAATCACTCGTTCCTGACGCCAACACACACTTCTGCATCCTTGCAGAGTATGGCCAGCAAGACGAAGGGTGGAGGAGCAGTAGTACCCTCTGCGGTATCATCCCCAATGCTGAAACATTCATGATCCAATGTCATTCAATGTTAGCTTGCCTTTCCATCTATTAACACTTTTCCACATAAAGTCTGCGTAATTCCAAATATTTATGGTTATGATTGCACTTCATATCATTTATTTTTTTTAAAAAACCTGAGAACACAGTAGACAGCCAGAATAGAATGCAGTTTTCTTACGAATAGAACCCCCACAAGTACAGTCTATAACATGCTATCTTTCCTAGCTCTTCAAGCCCTTGCAGGGACCGTATTTCCTTTCTCCAAACAATTCAGAATGCCTTGACTAAACTCATATTTCTCTTGTGTTGCTATGAACATTACAGCAAGCTTTGCCTTTTACTAAAAAGGTAAAGGTCCCCTGTGCAAGCACCGGGTCATTCCTGACCATGGGGTGACGTCACATCCTGATGTTTCCCAGGCAGACTTTGTTTACAGGGTGGTTTGCCAGCGCCTTCCCCAGTCATCTTCCCTTTACCCCCAGCAAGCTGGGTACTCATCTGACCGACCTCGGAAGGTTGGAAGGCTGAGTCAACCTGAAACCAACTTTTGTTGGGATCAAACTCAGGTCATGAGCAGAGCTTGGACTGCAGTACTGCAGCTTACCACTCTGTGCCACGGGGCTCCTATTGCTTTTTACTAATTACCAGCAACATTTCATATTAACTTTAGGGTTTTGATCTCACTGTTAAAGCTTTCTATCTTTGGTTTGGTTTTCTTTTAACAGTAAAATGCTTCATATATTACACATAAACCTGAGCATGCACAGAATGTGTGTGACATTAAGAAACTGCAACTGGCCACAGCTTTCTGTCACGTGAATTCTATGGCAAATCTGGGCCTATGCATCACCACACATTACATGCTTTGCCTAACTCCTCAAGCTCATACCCAATCAGTCCTACTTGACCAGTGATATTCACTCTGTACCTCGTGGAAAGTCACATTTGCAGTTACCATCAACCAAAAGGGCCACATTTACTTCCATCCCTGGCGTGAGGCCTGTATCTCAGGGAAACTTGCAGCTTACCCACTCCTCTGGAGGCACCTGTTTCAGGATGGGAACCACCTTCCAGCCACTGGTTCTCCCAGGCAAGGGCCTTACCCACTTTCCTGAAACATGATACTGGTACCACACTGGGGAACAGTGCTCAGAAGAGCCGCAGGTGGCTCCCGAGTCGCTGAATGTGTTTTCTATCTTGATGTAACCTGTGCCATCTTCTTGCCTCCTCTAAACACTTCTCTGTCCATTTCAAGACTTTCTCTACTAATGCATTTCCTGAACACACACCTTGTTCACATATCTACTATCACTAGATATCCAAACCTCATGTGTCTAACTTACTGCAGTTTGCCAGCCTCTGGACAAGAACTGTGCTCTTAGGGGGAAAAGTAGACTAAAAATAGGATAGAGGAATAAAGAGAATTATGCCACTTCCAAGTTCAGGGCAACAACAGAGGTGATAAGTGTTTAGGTCAGGGGTGGGGAACATCAGGTCCGTGGGCCATTAAAACCCACAAAATCATTTGGTCTGGCCTTTCATGGGTCCTGGCAGATCTCTAAGATTGGCGATCCGCCCCCTCCCGTGAACAGGAATAGCCTCTATTCAAGGTGGATGTGAGTTTGTTTTGCTGAGAAAATGAATCTTTTTCCCCCTTGCAGAAGAGTCCTTAGTTATGGAGCTGCTAGGCCTACCCAAGAAACTGTATTAACCCTTTCCCACCTGGGCCATGGAGAAATGTATTCCCTCTGTACTACAAGAGGGCTGGGGGCGGAAGTGGCGACAATGGAGGGGTTAAAGGGGGCAGGGACAGAATGTGCGCGCGGGGGGGGGGAGTTCTTAGCCAGTGTGTCCTCATTTCATCCTTGTAAGTGGAGGTAGCAGGAGCCGGCTGTACAATCCGGCCCCGACCATGCGGAGCAGGACCAACTCCAGCGTGTGGCTGGACGGCTACGCCCAGCTGGTGCAACAGACCATCCTGTGCTACCAGGTGGGCGAGTGTGCCACCAGTTGGATGCCTGCCTGGTTGCCCGCGCCCGGGGGGGGGGCGTCATCTGAGGCAGCTGCCTGCTTGGGGCTTGGTCAGCTAATTTTTAAGTTGATAATTTTGTATGGCCCGCGAATGATGTTATAAATATCCAAATGGCCCTTGGCGGAAAAAAGGTTTAGGAGAAGCTTCTCTCAGTCTCTACTTCTGACCAAATCTTTGGGTTTTTGCACAGACAAAGATGCCATGTAGTGAGTCAGGCCACTGCATTATGGTAAGTATTGTCAATTCCAACTGCCAGCGGCTCAGGTCTTTTATATAAGCCACTACCTGATCCTTTTTTTTAAATCTGAAGACCTTCTGTGTGCAAAGCAGAGACGCCCTACCACTGAGACGCAGCCTTTCCCATGAACAGCCTTTCCCATAGGAAACTTCCTCAGCCCAGCTCACTGCAAAGGGAGACTTGTGCACACCAGTCTGAGTTTCTTGAAAGAAGGGCAGGATAAAAACGCACTAACCGGGCAAACCCCTTTTGCCTTCACACACAACGTTAGCATGCACGCAGACTTTCTCGACGACCACCGAACCAACAAGGCGTGACAGCAAAGAGGACTCCCGTACCCTGAACCGTTAGCTGAACGTGGGGATTTCTGCTGGTTCAGATTTACTCACTCCCAAAGTGTTGTGACGGCGCCTGTCCGCCTCCTTCTATACAAAAAGGCTCCTCCCCTACCCTGAGAAAGCCAAATTCCACATCCACCTCACATGAACACATGAAGCTTCCTTATACTGAATCAGACCCTTGGTCCATCAAAGTCAGTATTATCTACTTAGACTGGCAATGTGTGTGTGTTAAGTGCTGTCAAGTCGCTTCCGACTCATGGCGACCCATGGCGACCCTATGAATGAAAGTCCTCCAAAGTGTCCTATCTTTGACAGCCTTGTTCAGATCTTGCAAATTGAATGCTGTGATTAGGACAGTGATTAGGACAATGATTAGCACATTACCTTTGATACTTTTTGCAGGACAATGATTCAGCTCAAACCCAACCCCTTTCTGACTATATATTACTCTTCCTACACACTTGACACTGAGACACACTGTCCTTCAGTGTTACTCCTCTGAAGATGCCTGCCACAGCTGCTGGCGAAACGTCAGGAAAGAAAATACCAAGACCACGGTCACACAGCCCAGATAACCTACAAGAACCAATGAAGGCTGTGGCTTCCTTTATTGAGTCAATCCATCTCTTTTTGGGTCTTCCTCTTTTCCTGCTGCCCTCCGCTTTTCCTAGCATGACTGTCTTTTCCAGTGACTCTTGCGGTCTCACGACATGGCCAAAATACGACAGCCTCAGTTTAGTCATTCACAGTGGGTAGCCGTATCTGAAGCTAGCTGTATCTGAAGAAGTGAGCTGTGGCTCACGAAAGCTCATACCCTACCAGACCCCCCCCCCTCTTTAACAAAACAGAGCGCCTTCCCCTCACGAGCTCGGGCAGGACGCCGCCTGCCCCGCCAGCCTCTCCCGGGTGGGCTTCTGCCCCTGTTGCTCCTCTCCGCTTCCCCACCGCCCTCCTCAACTTCCCCTCCCTCGCCGGTGACCAAACGGGAAGGGGAGCCGCGCAAGAAGGCGGCCTCCCCCGCCCCACAGGCGTCCGGGAAACGGCTGCCTGCGAGCGCCGCCCTGGACTCACCTCCGCGGCCCTTTGCGGCGCCCGGCGGCCACCACTCCCGCCCCCGCCGCCTCCTCCATGTTTGTTGTGCCTCCCAGAGCGCAGGCGCGCCCGCCAGGTCCCGCGAGAGCCGCGCGGCCCCTGCGCCTGCGCGCCTCATGATCCGCTCTCGAGCCCACCGCCGACGCGCAGGAGGGGTTGGTCTCCGAGGGACGGCGGTTTGCCCTTAACGGTTCCGCAGACGGTCTTCCGGTTGCAGACTGCAGTCGCGCGGGGGCCGCAGCGGCGAGAAGGAAAGGGACGAGTGTGAAAACATGTCAAGTGTGTGTGTGTGTGTAAAGTGCCTTCAAGTCGCAGCCGACTTATGGCGACCCCTTTTTGGGGGGTTTTCATGGCAAGAGACGAACAGAGGCGGTTTGCCCGTGCCTTCCTCTGCAAAGCAGCCCTGGACTTCCTTGGTGGTCTCCCATCCCAATACTAACCAGGGCTGACCCTGCTTAGCTTCTGAGATCTGACGAGATCAGGCTAGCCTGGGCCACCCAGGTCAGGGCATATGTCAAATAAGGCCGGTTTTTTTTTTTTTTTTAAATAACCTGTCTCTTCCCCAAAACGTTCAACGGAAGCTAGACAAGGAAACCGTTAGTTTCACACACACACACCCGGAACAAGAACGAAATCCACGCGACACGCAAAACGCTGCGCGGGCTTTTGGAGATCAACACAGCTCTTCATCGAGTGGGATGTTGCCAACATTTATTAAAATGGAGAAGGCAGGTTTCTCAGGCCGTGATGTTAAGGGGATGATCTTGGAGGCATCCTCACCTTAAACGACTCGTGACCGGGCAACGCATTCATCCAACCAGGGCCGGGTTTAGGTTTGATGAGGCCCTAAGCTCTTGAAGGGAATGGGGCCCTTTATATGTCCAGCTGTCCTTTGTCAACCACAAATAGTCGCTGTTTTTTTGTGTTGAATATAGGCTATATGGTAATTTATGGACCTAATAGGTATCTAAAGCCATTTGCACATAACAAAATATGTAGGTTTTATTTTATTTGTTTTTTTATCTTCTATTTTGGAAATGTACATCCAGTTTTTTTTTTCTTTTAAATTTTCTTTTAAACAAGCTATAGCTTGCTTAAAGGAAATTTTAAAGGAAAAAAAACCTGGATGTACATTTCCAAAATATAAGCTATAGCTTTTTAAAGGAAAATGTAAAGGAAAAAAAAACTGGATGTACATTTCCAAAATAAAAGATAAAAAAACAAATAAAATAAAACCATATTTTGTTTCCTACAATTTTGTTTCATACAATAGCTTGTTTAGCTTATACGTAAATCCGGCACTGCATCCAACAAATAGATCGAGAGGAGAAGTTTCCCCGGAGAAATAAAGCGCTTCCTCCACTTTACAGATAATTCCCAGTGGGTCGCCGTGTTAGTCCGTCTGCAGTAGTAGAAAAGGGGCAAGAGTCCAGGAGCACCTTCAAGACTAACAAAGATATTTCCTGGCAGAAAATTTTCTCAGTGGGTCGCCGTGTTAGTCTGTCTGCAGTAGTAGAAAAGGGGCAAGAGTCCAGTAGCACCTTAAAGACGAAAAAGAATATTTTCTGGTAGGGTATGAGCTTTCGTGAGCCACAGCTCACTTCTTCAGTTTGGTATCTGAAGAAGTGAGCTGTGGCTCACGAAAGCTCATACCCTGCCAGAAAATATCCTTGTTAGTCTTTAAGGTGCTCCTGGACTCTGGCCCCTTTTCTTCCACTTTACAGGTAGAACCGGTAGTGTGGGTTGTATGAAACTCTTTGGGTTTTTTTTTTAATCGAACACCTCTCATTGGCTTTCTCCTCCCAGGTCTGAGGTTGGCTTTCTCCAGTTGAAGGGGAGGGAAGAGACAGGGGGAGGAGACAGGGGGAGGGGACAGGGGGTGCGGACGGGAGAGCCGGAGGCATTGGCGAGAGCGGCGGCGATGGCGGCTGTGCGTGCCCTGGGCTTGCTGAGCCGCTGCGGGAAGGAGAGCAACGCGCTGAGATCCAGGGTTCGTTTCCGGATTCTGGACTGGACCCGTAGGCAGTTGCTTTTCCCCGTGGACGGGGCTGCTGTGCTTTCATCCGAGTTCGTACAAGTGGCTGTGCCGACTTTGCAGCCACGGTGTGATGAGGGGAAAGCTCGCCTGGATTTCAGATGAAAGCAGAGAAGACCTGGCAAGGGCGGTGGGTGGGGGGAGGGAGGAATAATTCTACTTGGCATGGTTTACCCTGCGTTACGTTTCTCCTTATTATGCTTGCCCCCCCCCCCGTACATTTTGGAATTAGAAGGCACAGTTCGATCATTTCCAAGTGATCTGGAGCCTTGGTATCTTTTTCTTTCGAAATTCATAATTATTTGATATGAGGGGTAGGAAGCCCGGGGGGGGGGGAAACGCTCTCATTAACCCCATGTCATTCTCCCTGAGGTTGCAACCTGGCTATGGAGGAGCAGTGGGTCATTCCTGACCCATGAGGTGATGTCACATCCTGATGTTTACTAGGCAGACTATGGGCACTTTCGCACATGCCAAATAATGCACTTTCAATCCACTTTCAATGCACTTTGCAGCTGGATTTTACTGAGCAAAACAGCAAAATCCACTTGCCAACGATCGTTAAAGTGGATTGAAAGGGTATTATTTAGGATGTGTGAAAGCACATTATGTTTATGGGGTGGTTTGCCATTGCCTTCCCCAGTCATCTACACTTTACTCCCAGCAAGCTGGGTACTCATTTTACCGACCTCGGAAGGATGGAAGGCTGAGTCAACCTTAAGCCAGCTACCTGAAACCGACTTCTGTTGGGATCAAACTCAGGTCATGAGCAGAGCTTTGACTGCAGTACTGCAGCTTACCACTCTGCGCCACGGGGCTCTTGCAAGGAGCCTAAAGACAGGAGTATTTGCAGAATTTTCACGTGACCTTTTTATAGTAATCTATTGCTGTATAACAGGTGAAGGATCCAGCTAGGCTGGGAGGGTCTTTGTGTATTTACTTACATGTCCAAGTGTGCAGTGGAAAGGGATAGTCTGGTTTTAAGAGAGAGCATGCAGCTGAGGGTAGTTGACGGCCCCTTCCCCTTCTGTTGTTTCAAGCATTTTTCTCTCAGCCTAATTAGTTTCTGGTATCAGATCTGTATTTGGAGAAAAATGGTTGAAGGGCTGTCATATAGAGGAGGGTGCCGAGTTGATTTCTATTGCTCCAGAAGGTCGGACCAGAACCAACTGGTTGAAATTAAATCAAAAAAGTTTCCGTCTAGACATTAGGAAGAATTTGTTAACAGTTAAAATGGTTCCTTGGTGGAACAGGCTTCCTTGGGAGGTGGTATACAATCCTTCCCTGGAGGTTTTTAAGAAGAGGCTAGATGACCATCTGTTGCGAATGCTGATTCTATGACCTTAGGCAGATCATGAGAGAGAGGGCAACTTGGCCATCTTCTGGGCATGAAGTATGGAGGTGTGGGGGGGAGGTGTTTCGGAGTTTCCTGCATTGTGCAGGGGGTTGGACTAGATGACCTTGGTGGTCCCTTCCAACTCTATGATTCTATGGTTAAAGTGCTGCAGAAGTGTTATGAAGTGCAAAAATGTGGCCTGATTCACACATGCAAGAGAATGTGGTGAGAGTAAAATGGCAGAGCCCATCCTAAAATGAAAACTGTGAGTTTTCTGAGTTGACTGCAAATGTTTATTTCTATATGGCCCATCGTAAATGTTGCAATGGCATTCAGCATAACAATCCTTAACAGGCAAGCTTTTTCTTTTTACAGTGCAATCTCTGCCCAGTTATTACCTGCCAGCACAAATTTTTTAAAGGTGGAGCTGGATTGACTTGATCCAAACAGTGATTGCAGTCTGATTCTACATAGCAGGGGTTGGCAACCTTCAACTCAGGGGGCTCACCAAGAGATGCCATCTGGCCTGCTAGCACCCTCAGGTGTAGCCTCCGTAATGGTGATGCAGTAGAATGCAAGGCGGGGAGGTTGGTAAGACAACCAAAATGACGCACACACTTGAGCAAGCTGAGGAAACCTTATGAGCTTTAGAATGAAAGCTTTTGTTGCCTTATAACTGTCAGGCATCAGTTGAGTTACCCTGGGCTAGAGCAAGAAAACTGACTGGAGATCCTACAGCAGAATATGAAGAAAATTCCACTCTGTCCAATGAAACCGCTAAGGCAATGAAAATGGTGCCTAGAGGAGTATTCAGGGATGCAGTGTGAGGAGAGCTGAAGGACAGGAGGAGGGAGGATATGAGGGTGCACTCAACCTCTTTTCCTCCTGTTCAGACACAGTCCACACACCAATGGAAGAAATTGCTGACTCCTGGAATATAGAATTTCCCATACTCGTTGCAATCAATGTGCTTAACTTTGCACAGTATCACTGAACTGCATAGATTGACTCACTTGCCACAATATGAGCTCAGCTTTGCAACATATGCTTAGGTTTAGTTTCTTTAGGAGGTAAAGCTCAAGAAGTTAAGTCAAGCTGTGTTTGGTCTTCAACCTGTTTGTATGAACACGTGAAGCTGCTTTATACTGAATCAGATCCTTGGTCCACCAAGGTCAGTATTGTCTACTCAGACCGGCAGTGGCTCTCCAGGGTCTCAAGGTAGAGGTCTTTCATATCACCTATGTTGCTAGTCCCTTTAACTGGAGATGCTGGGGATTGAACCTGAGACCTTTTGCATGCCAAGCAGATGCTCTGCCATTGAGCCATAACTCCTCCCCTCCCCTGTTTGTAATCATAAGGGAATTGCCTGAATGGTCACTTCTGCACTCTGGTTAACATAGTCTTGCTTGGTCTTTTCCTTCCTCTCTGTCTCAGTCCACACTATCCTTCCTTACTGTCCAGTCACAGTGATAAGGGGCTCATTAGTCATGCATAACTTCCTCTCTGTAGCATTACATTGCAAAGAGTAGGCTATGTAGATACAGGTCAGCTTGATTTTTTTAGTGTGATCCTCTTTAAAATGTTCTTTGTCCACAGGTAAGACGAGATGCATCTCCGTATCTCTATAGGATGACTCATCCTTGCGTCTTTAAATCATCCAAATCAGAACCTTTATCCCACAGTGATTTGCATTGTGCTCCGCTTCAAACATTTAGTGAAGAAGAAATAATGATGAAGGAAATGGGTAATGTATCTAAGTTCTAATACTGGTCAAAATGTTTGGGCACAGACCCCTGTGATGTGATCTGTTATATCAAGAACGGGCACAGTTCACTTTTGTTAACAAGTCATTTTTATTCGCAATACTTGGTTTATTTTAAAACATTTAAAAACCCATTTTTAAATAAGCCCGTGTACATATTTTTATTATATTCTTAGGGAGGGATCAGCCGTGTCTCCTTTATTTCACCATGAGACTGAGTAGCACGGGCCATTCCGAACAGCAAACTTGCCAAAATACCAAGGCCCAACTGTAGCCACTATTGCTGTTGACCTATGGTTCAGAAGTCTACACCTATTCAAGTTCTGAATTACTGCATCTTGAGGTTAGCTATCTAGCTCATTTTTATCCCTCCAAGGGACACAAGGAGGCTTCATAAGGTTTCCTCCTGCTACTTTATCCTCTCATCAACCCAGTGAAGTAGTTTGGGCTGAGACTATGCAATTGGCTCAAAATTATCTGATGAGTGGGGTCTTCATAGTCCCAGTGCAACACTTTAACAACTACACCATGCCAGCTTTCTCAGTCTAAAGATGAATAATTAGATTATTTGTATCTTTTCTTCCTTATAGTAAAAAAGTTTGCGCAAGAACGAATTGCACCGTTGGTAAAAAAAATGGATGCAGATGCAAAATTAGATGATTCTGTACTACAAAGTCTGTTTGAACAAGGGGTTTGTGCTTTTTTTGTATGTTTTAAAAATATTTCTGTAACTATTCTTTGTACATTGACCACAGTGAGGAGATAACTGTTTTTTAAATTATTAAACGTGTGTGTGTGTGGATATGTATACTTCTACAACATCTAAAGGATATACATGATGTAATTGCAAGTGAACTTGGTCAGCATATTTTTAGTTTTGCAGTTCTTTTTCTTGTGAATAAAGTGTTGTTAGTTTACCTTCTACTTAGTAAATAGATAGTTTATACAGTTGTTGTAGTGGAAGTAAATCTTGGGGAAAAATACTCGCCAACTTAAACCAGCATTGTGACTAACGTTAAATAAAATGGCACCATTCGCAAGAATGTATGAATATTATGTCTTTCTGATTCCAAGGAACTCTGCTACAGCAGTACGACAGCCCAGATATGTAGTTACACCAATACAGATGTAAAGATTACTGTGTCAGACTGCTAAACAGATTGAGTTCCTGTACTTGTTTGAAAAGTTAGCTTTGAAATATGCCACAGTTTACAAGATTTTTTTTGTCGCCCTAAAAATAATCCATTCTTGCTTTCTCAGTTGATGAGCATTGATCTTGGTTCGGAATATGGAGGAACCGGGTCTTCTTTTTTTTCCACCATTCTGGTGATCGAGGAGCTCGCTAAGGTTGATCCATCAGTGGCACTCGTATGTGAACTCCAGAATACATTAACCAATAAATTGTTTACAACATACGGCACAGAAGAACAAAAGAGTAATTATTTGCCCAGGCTAGCAAAAAACTTGGTGAGTGAAGGTGGAATGAAATATATATAGATAGATAGATAGATAGATAGATAGATAGATAGAGATAGATAGATAGATAGATAGATAGATAGATAGATAGATAGATAGATAGATAGATAGATAGATAGATATTTGGGGAGGGGCTGTGGCTCAGAGGTAGAGCATCTGCTTGGCATGCGGAAGGTCCCAGGTTCAATCCCCAGCATCTCCAGTTAAAGGGACTAGGCAGATAGGTGATGTGAAAGACCTTTGGCTGAGACCCTGGAGAGCCTCTGCCAGTCAGAGTAAACAATACTGAGATGGACCAAGGGTCTGATTCAGTATAAGACAGCTTCATGTGTTCACAATAGCATAATTGTGCAGCATTTTCATCTTGTTCAAGAATTAACAGTCCAGTCCATGATTAAGATTCCAATCTACAATGTGGTGGTCTTGACACCACAAGGGCATAGATTATATTTTAAAGATTTTACCTTAACTGGGCTGTCTACCTCATCAGTAATCTATTATATATCTAACAATGAAATATACAAAGCACTCAGTCAAAAACATATGGAAATATTATATAATTCAGTTATAATCAATGGGTTCAAACTAGTTTAAATAAGGCAAGGTTAGGGCTACAGTTAGACACAGCCTTTGTCATTCCATTTTATCTTTGAACCATACAACCTTTTTCTGATTCGCTTAAACATTAAACTCACCATGGATGTCAAAAAAGTTGAAATAAATGTTCTATTGGTTTAGTTTTACTGAAATGTAAAGTCATCTGAAATGATTTGTCATTATCTTACTTGGTAGATGGGCAGCTTCTGCCTTTCAGAAGTTGGATCTGGCAGTGATGCATTTTCCTTGAAGACTCGAGCTGAAAAGAAAGGTGACTATTATATCATCAGTGGATCAAAGATGTGGATTAGCTTCGCTGAACATGCAGGAGTCTTTTTGGTGATGGCGAATGCAAATCCTTCTGCTGTAAGTAGCTAGGGAACAGCTGCCATTTAGTTTTGGCAAAGTATTGTTGAACCAAGATAATAGCGTATAAATAATTTTGCACTGTGGGGTTTTGTTTTTGGTTTTTTTGGCTGCTTCCCATCCTCCAGAGGATTGCCAAATTTTAGCTTGAACACTTCTTTGAAGTGGCTTTCACGCTGGCTTTGTGCAGGGCAGGGGGCGGGTGGTCCCTACTTTCATGCGATGCAGTTTCATTTTGTTCTGTTGTGGGGTTTGTCTTTTTCTTTGAGCCTTCAAGACAGGGTGAAATAGAAATTTCAGTAAACTAGCTATTTTATATGGAATTGCATACGCTATTGCAGAGTTTAATAGACCTCTTCATACCTGTAAGAAGCAAGGGTAGCAAAAATGTGCCATCATGGTTAGGATATTTCAGCCTGTGGTAACAGCAAACACAAATATTGTGGCTGCAATCCTAAAGGGGGAGCAAAGCTCCTTAGGAGCCGGCATGACCCCACAGCGGCGTAATTGCCCATTTAACCCAGGATAATGGGCACTTACGCCATCCCGGGGGCAAACACACCGGCAGCTGCGGAGCTGTGCCAGCTCCTGCTGTTAGTGCAGCCATGCTAGCAGGGAATTCCTGGAAAGGAAAGCCCGCGCTGACATGGGGGGGCATTCCTGGGGGCGGAGCTGTGCTTAGGCAGCTTCCCAACCCCTTTCATCCTGGGAATGCCCCCGCTCACGCCTTTTTTGGTGCCATATCCCTGTTGATTGCAATGGGGGATTTTTCCTATTTTTAATGTTTTAACTGGTTTGCTTTTCTTTTCAGCAGCCAGGAAGCCTCTGAAGAGGCTCCCGACCGCTGTGCATCTACCCCTTCCTTCAGGAATGGGTTGCCCAAGTAGTGGCAGTATTACATGTGACAAGACTACCTGCAGAACAAGACCTATTCCCACCAAACGTGACCCTTCTATTAGGTCACCTACCTTCTACTAGGTCACCCACAGCCAGGGTAATTGCCCCAGGGTATCAAACATTTTTTTTCAAAATGCTCATATATTCTACACCAGCATTGGATGTGTTGTATGGCAAGGCAAATGGTAAAGGATTTCTGTGGAGCCCAGAGCTGAAAGTGGTACGTAGATTAATCTTTCCGGGACATAGTGGAGAGGTTTTACTTCTATGCTAATAGCTCTTCTATTGTTAAAGAGAATGAAGTTCTTGGGGCAGGGCAGTTATCATACTAAGAAAGACAGAAATAATGCATTAGAAAGAAACTTTCTCAGGTTCATGTTGCAGCAAAGAGATACAATTTCTACATATGATAAATGCTTGTTCCTTAGAAATATTAGTTATGGAGCCAGGTACAGGGGAGGTGAAAACAGAAATCTGCCAGGGAGATAGTTAGACTTGTAGATGATAAATGTGTGAAGAGATGACTGAGGCATGATAGAGAGATTACAACGAAGCTAAATTAATTCTTTGCATGGGTCTTTACTACTAAATGTGATGGACAGATTGCTATTGCCAAACCAACTTTTTTTCTTAGTAATATCTGAAAAATTAAATTAAATACAGATGATGAAATCATTTTGTTTATATTGCTGTGATGGTTTATTATTATTGTGGAAACAATTGTATGGGAACCACTAAATCCATGGTTTATTTGAAAGGCTTACCACTACAGGTGTGTCCATCTCTGTCTTTCTTAGGGATATAAAGGAATTACATGTTTCATTGTTGACCGAGACACAGAGGGCCTACATGTAGGAAAGAAGGAGGATAAACTGGGAATCAGAGCAACCTCTACATGTCCTGTAACATTTGAAAATGTGAAGGTAATCCTGTTAAAGCTACAAAACGTGTTTGGTTAAACCATTACAACATTATGGAACAGATCAGTGGACCTGAAGTTCTAGTTAGCATGAGTCTAGAAGCTGAATAGTAGACTAGGGCAGGAAGGGCTAGATTTCTTTAACAGTCACAAAGCGCTAACGATCACATGTTGGAACTTGAATTGCTTAAACTTCTTCAAAATTGATCCCTGTTGAAAATGGGCTTTGTGTCAACCAAAAGCATGATTTGTTTAAATGTTTGTTTTCATTCCATGTCCCTCAAAGCTAAATCAAATATCATACATTTATGCCAGTTTCTGAAAAGCAAGAGAAACGGTAACTTTATTTGTTTAATTCCACAGGTGCCTGAGACCAAGATTCTTGGGCAGGTTGGACAAGGATATAAGTACGCCATTGGTATGCTCAATACGGGCAGAATAGGGATAGCTGCACAGGTATGTACCCCTGTAAAACCCAGTGTTTTTAAATACAATTGTGCAGAGTATATAATAAAAATAGATTTATTGGTTGTTATATTAGATTAGTGTTCAGCTCAACCCCTTTGGTTTCCAGTGACTTTTAGGTTGAGTTTCTTTGTTCCCCTTTGTCTTCAGTTGTCCTTCCTCTTAGGCCCAATAGGCTTCCCAAACTCTCAGTATATTTCTCTTGTGAGAGTTCAGGAAGCCCTCTGGGTATGTATATGGTTTGCTGTGCTGTGTTTAAAGGCACCTGCAGAAGCAAGGAGAGAAGGACCGTTCACTGCTCTGGGTGGAGGCGGGAAGGGAGCAGGAGGAAGAGGAGGCGGCCTTAAATAGCACCCCTTGGTGAGCCTTTAGCGTCCAGTACTTGTGGCACGGCCACCTTTTTTTAACGAGAGGTTGGAAGCACTTTGCGTTTGCATAATAGTAATGTTTTTGTCTTCTTGTTCACCCGCAGATGTTGGGATTGGCACAGGGATGCTTTGATCACACTATTCCATACACAAAGGAGAGAACCCAGTTTGGAAAAAGCATATTTGATTTTCAGGTAGTGATTAGTACATTCTGTTAAATTGGTTGTAAAGGGCAAACATTTATCAAAGGAGATGTCAAAAAATGATTATTTTTGATGATAAACTGAATGTACCGTAGGGCACAATATTAAAGTTGGATGTGTGTGTGTGTTAAGTGCCGTCAAGTCGCTTCCGACTCATGGCGACCCTATGAATCAAAGTCCTCCAGAATGTCCTATCTTTGACAGCCTTGCTCAGATCTTGCAAACTGAGGACTGTGGCTTCCTTTATTGAGTCAATCCATCTCTTGTTGGGTCTTCCTCTTTTCCTGCTGCCCTCAACTTTTTCTAGCATGACTGACTTTTCCAGTGACTCTTGCCTTCTCATAATGTGACCAAAATATGATCGCCTCAGTTTAGTCATTTTAGCTTCTGGGGTCAGTTCAGGCTTGATTTGATCTATAACCCACTGATTTGTTTTTTTCTCACTACCTTTACTTGAGATTTATGAGACATGGGATACAGCCTACGGAGTTCAGGTTTCCATCTGTTGGTCTGTTGACTGCAATTACTGACTGCAGGAGGTTTTTGAACATTGGCGTTGGTGTGTATGGTGCAAATTTGTATATTAGGGTTTTGTGTAATGAGGCTTCTATAGAGTTTTATGTTCTGATTGTGATGTACTTGGGTAATTATGCCCATTTTTATTTATTTAAAACCAGTGTTGTTATAAGTTTTTGTTCTTGTTGTGTGTAATACGACATGAAAATGGTGCTGATTAATTTCCTGATGGCTTAAGGGCGGTTAAGTATTTTTTGGCTCTGCTCTTTGCGCACAAAGGATCAGGAGCTAAGCATTTTTGTTGGGAGCCAGGGAGAGAGGGTTGATCTGTCTCACAAGCTCTGTTGCAATGAGGGCCTCGCTTCTTTCAGGGGATGCAACACCAGATTGCTCAGGTGGCCGTACAGCTAGAAGCTGCAAGATTGCTTACCTACAATGCAGCCCGACTCTCAGAAACTGGAAAGCCCTTTATCAAAGAGGCAAGCATGGCCAAATACTACGCGGCAGAGGTAAGTTACATTTGGGGTGGGTTTTCTTTTCATAGTGATACATTATTATGGGGAAAATGTTTATTTTATTCATAAATCTTTGAGCACTGGCCAGTATCCTACCTTCCATGTGCAGAAGGCACACACAGCTTGCCCATGTTCCCCTCCATCAGTGCAGCTGGTGTTCCCGCTCCTGGAAAGATTGGTCCTGGGGTGGCAGAATTCACACAGAGGAAGAGTGGGAGCCTGGAGCAAGGAGGGACAAAGAGGTGAAATTGTCCCTTCTCTCAGCACAGCTGTGCTTGCAAAAGGCCATCTGTGGATGGGATTTTTCCTCTGCAGGCACAACTATTTGTAATAGCCAACTCCTAAGTAAAGTTTTCTTTACTCCTTCTTTATTTTGTGGCACTCAAAATAGAACATTTGAAACAACTGACAATGAGAAGGTTCCTCTAAAGGCAGCTGTTGTGGTGGTGGTTTTTGAAGAAGTGACACGTCCCATCTTTCCTTGCTTCTCATTGTCCGGCTAGCACAGGGGGTCCCCAGCCTTTTTGAGCCTGCAGACATCTTTGGCATTCTGACACAGCATGGAGGGTACAGTCACAAAATGGCTCCCACAAAATGGTTCCTGCAGGAGGCGGAGCCAGCCACAAACATGGCTGCTGCAGCTTACCTTCAGTCACACAGTGAAGATACTTTTCCTGTGGTGGCAGCTGCTGTCTAAGCAACATTTTTAAAAAATCTGCCCAGCCAATCAAATCTCCAGTGGCCAATTAGAAGCCTTTTTGGGCAAAATTCCACCTGTCCCCACCCACTTTCAAAAAACACTTGGTGGGCATCAGGAAAGGTGTCGATGGGTGCCATGGCATCGATGAGCACCATGTTAGGGGTTTCTGGGCTAGCAAAATATCCTGGCTTTGAATCTTAAGGCAATTCACAGCATGCTAATTATATATTTGATAGGTTGCAACTGTAACAACAAGTAAATGTATTGAATGGATGGGAGGAGTAGGCTTCACAAAAGATTATCCTATGGAAAAGTATTACAGGGATTGCAAAATTGGTAAGTCGAAATTTATCAAGAATCATATATTGTACAAATATTGCTCTGCCTTTTCAAGCTGTGGTAATTGTGATAAGGAAGCCATCAAAGTTCCCCAGTCGTGTTCAAAGAAGGATTCATTAATTAAGAGGATTAAGAGGGCAATTCATTATAAACACAGACAATTTAGGTCATACAACAGTAAAGAAACTTAAAGAGTAGCTCTCACTTAAGCGTGAATTTTAAAAGTTAGTAAAAGCTAAAAGAAGGGCTGTGGTATTGTGTGAATGTAATCATTTGATCTGGGCAATCAAATCCAAAGACAGTAAAATCTTCTGGGATATAGTGGCAAACAAGTTAAATTGGAGATCTCCTGTGCCTTGCTATATACCTGCTAACTGCTAGGAAGAGCATTTCGCAGCTTTATTTGCTGCACCCAAGATGGATACTGGTGACATTTGAGTCTACCCCTTTGAAATGGATGAATGACCTCCGATAACTAGAACGGAGAACAAGGATCTAATAAATCAGATGAGAACCGGTAAGGCACCAGGTAGTGACTTGATCCATTTGGAACTTTTTTCACTCGAATGCTGATTGGTGGGCATAAATTCTGGCACCTATTTTTACCCAGATCAATGAGACTGAGATAATGCCTAGGATATGGTGCCATGCGATAACTCTGCCAATCTATTAAAAGGAAGATCCTTTGGATCCACATAATTACTGTCGAATTAGTTTGTTATCCATAGTGGGAAAGCTGTCCGCTTCCATTCTTTATAACAAGTTATCAACCTGGTTGGAAGAAGAGGCAATTATGGGTTGATACCAGGCCATATTCTGGAAGATTGCTAAGGCTCTTGATCACTCTCCAGTTTCTGGTAGACAAGTATACTAACTTGAAAGAAGGCATGCTAGTGGTTGCATTCATGGACGTCAAGGCTCCTTTTGACTCAGTTCCTAGAAAGAGGCTCTAGGATAACTTGAGGAACACTTTGGTGGACAGAAGATTATTATTTTTGATCCAACAACTCTATGGTTCTTCTGCTCAAGTGAGGTGTAGCCTCCTCTGGTCAACTGTCATTTCAAATTATATAGAAGAAGGGTGTGAAGCAAGGTTGCATCCTTGCACCACTGCAATTAAATGTTTATATTAATGTTTTGTGCTCCGTGTCCTGTAATGATTTCCATTCACCATACTTGTGTGTGCGTGTAAAGTGCCGTCAAGTCGGCGCCAACTTATAGCGACCCCTTATGGGGTTTTCAAGGCAAGAGACTAACAGAGGTGGTTTGCCAGTGCCTTCCTCTGTATAGCAACCCTGGACTTCCTTGGTGGTTTCCCATCCAAATACTAACCAGGGCTGACCCTGCTTAGCTTCTTAGATCTGACGAGATCAGGCTAGCCCATGCTTAGCCTCCCTTAAGTTGCCAGCATTATTATATGCCAATGATACCGCATTGCTTGCAAGATCAGTAGCAGGAATGCTTAGACGCTTACATTCCTTCTCAGAGGAAAGAAGTCTTGGTTATTAATTACAAAAATTCTAAAGCTCCTTTTTAGTAAGAAGCAAGGGAACAGAAAGTACAAATGGTCTACTGTTGGTCATAATATCGATCAAGTTGATCAGTTTAGATATCTGGGAGTAATGTTTCAAGCTAATCTTTCCTGGAAGATCTATCTGAATTCGGCAATGAGAGATGGCACTAGTTCAGTTAGAGCCATCACAAGATTTTTTTTATACCGCAAGACTATAAACTGTCTATGAATTGTATACCCTATAGGTTTAGTTACTGTATATTCTCCAGTTTTAATTCTGTAACTGATATGAATTTTAATGGCATTTGCCATATTAATAAATTAATCTGAATCTACTGCAGGGGGACAATATGTCCCAGCTGCAATTAGTGCCTTCAATGCTAAGGCTTCTGGACACTCGCTGTATGCAGCAAGTATTTGGATTAATACAATAATAGAAAATATTGATCCTCCCCCCCCCCTTTTGTTAAGCTTTTTACGCTGCATTCTGGAAGCTACAAAATGTGTTACTGGGATACATTTTGCATGCAGAACTAGGAGAAATGTCTTTGGAGGCTAAAGTGGGGCGGAGAGCATTTAATTTAAAACTCAGCATTTTAACATCTAATGGTAAAACAGGCCTTTTGAGCCTAGTTAGAAATTGTTCTTTAAAACCAAATCAAATTTATTTTGATGCAAGATCAGCTCTGGATTAAAAAAAAAATCAAATGTTAATAGTAAGACTATTAATGATTCTGGGAAAGATGATTTGAATAGGAGGAAGAAAGATCATCTATGGGGCTAGATTTGCCGTTTTAAAACCTTTTTTGGTGGCACAGCCTCACTGTTCGCTATGGGACATTTCCCCCTTTTTTCCTTTTTTACATTTAGGCTTTTTTTCTTAGCGGCGGCCGGGAAGCCTCTGAGGCGGCGGCATAGCTGCGTCACTCCCGGCCACCACTGCTCCACCCCCACTCCCCAAGAATGGGCTGCCCATCCTCTATGCACAGTGCTGTCAGCCACGTACGATCTCATCAGAGAAGAGCAGCTATAGCTGCATGTGAAGGTCTCCTGTAAGTACACGTGGACAGGTCTTGCTCTGTGCTAAAAGAAAGGCATGCATTATGATGTCTATTTTTAAAGAGATAAATTATTGTGCAGCCAAACTTAGGCGTCATTTATACATACATGAGTAATGTGGTTTCATCCCTCACTCACTCAGAGACTGTCAGGATTGCATTCCACTGAACAGCATTGTATGTGGTATGATATGAAAGCTATTTCTGTGAGATCCATTTCACGCAGTTGTACCAACAAGGCACTATAAAATCCCTTTTGTGAACTTGCCCTTAAATTTTCCTCTGTGGTGAAACTTTGTACCTATGCCCAAAGTTGTCTGCTAGGTGGTTGATACTGTAGTAATTTCATATTACTGCTGTTGTCGTGCTTGGAGCAATAGTGTAGTACCGGTATTTTTGGCTCTGCCTTGATTATATATTTAATCTTCGCTTTACAGAAAAACTTTCAATTGCTACTCTATATTCTTACTTGATTGATATATTCTTTTTTTTTATCCCCCATGGCTTACTTCAGGAACCATATACGAAGGAACTTCTATTATCCAGTTGAACACCATTGCAAAATGCATTGCTCAAGAATACTGAAATCCAAAAAGATGCATTGATTGTTACAGATTATTTCACAGACAATTAGAAGCCGTTCATCTCACTGGTGGAATCCTTGATTATGTCTTTATTGCCAAATTCTAAATCAAAAAAGGCCAAATGATGGTTATATGTTGCATGTAAAACCCCCTGCACAAGATCAATGTAAAAGTTACCAATGTAAAAGTACTGCTATGTACCACAGGACATTTAACTTTTACAACTATGAGGCCACTTCTTTTAAATTATATGCTGGATTTTCTGTCTCCATGCTGAAGTCTGTCAAGTTGCTAACACCAGTTGATTCTGAATTGGTGAAACATTTCCTGCAAGTAACGTCTGTCTGCATTACTACATGGTGTTTTCTTTTTTTAATCCTTGGTATCTATTTTAATTTGGGGGGGGTGGCTATTAGGATAAATGTACATTTTTTAAAAAAAGTTTTAAATCGTAGTAAAGAAAGTATATCAACTAATTCCTGAGCTTGGGGGCCAAATAGGCTTAGGAGGTGGCGAAGGCCTTGTGCTAGCGTCTGTGCCACTTGTGCCATGCAAACTGGCACGGATGTCGGTGTAGTGCCACTTGCATCACCCCCCCCCCCCCCAGGACTGCTGCAGCAGCGTAGCCCTAGGACACTGGCTTGGCCTCCCGTCGGGAGGCATTCTGGTGGCAGAGCTGCCAGTAGGCAGCTTCCTTACCCCTTCCAGGCCGGGAACGCGCCCCCCCCCACCTCCGCTAAAGCAGTGCTGCACAACTTCATTGTTTTCAACGGGGCTATTTTCCCCAATTTTGATTTTTTGTTTTTTAAAAGGCCTTTTTTAGCCTTGCAGCGGCTGGGAAACCTCTTTGGAGGCGCCACGGTGGCGGCGCAGCCATGCCGTCCCTGGCCTCTCCAAGGCTCAGGAATTGAGCTGTCAATCCCCAAATGTCAAAAATTTATTTACATGACAGTAATGGTCTCAAGGTAGTGATAAGGCAGCGATACAAAGATTCATTTACATGTCAGTGGGACGATGTGAATGTCAGTGGTCAACCATCCAAATGTTTGAAAATGATGACTAAGTAGAATGAGAATGGCCAAAATTTAATTGAATGTCCTTGCTTGTTTTCCAACCCCTTTTCTTGGAGGATGAACTAGGATGCGGTAGATTTTTTAAATTTAAAAGCTGCCTAGTTGGAGAGCATAGGGCTCTCTGATTCTGATACAGTGCCTTTCAAAAGGGACAAAATCAACAACTTCCCTCTCTGTTGTAGCCTCCTCCCCCGCACCTTATGGAATGGCCTGCCTGATGAGAATCAGGAAGGTTTCCACTCTCCAGGCTTTTCCCAAACTGCAAAACTGAATTATTCAGGAGGGCTTTTTAAAACAAGCGATGGGGCTGTAGTGTAACAAAATGGTTCAGAAAGATGCTTTGGTAAAAGGGAACTATACTACTGTGGACTATATTACTGTATATTGTATTGTATATTGCTGTAAGTAGGATACTGCTATGTGATTTTTTTGCTTCGTTTAACATGTCGTGGTAATGTTCCTGCTTTGTTTCAGCTCTGTTCAGATTTCTGCTTGATTCCAGATTTTTCCACTCCAAAGCCTATTGCACTGCTTATTGGATGTCCCATCCTGTTGATTGTATTGATTTACACTGTGTAATCTGCCTTGAGTCTCAATGAGAAAGGCAGACTATAAATAAGATAAATAAATAAATATAGGAATGTTGGGGATATTCTCCTAAAGCCACAGAAAAACAGTATTCAGTTTTTGCCTTCTGCACCCTGTCAAAATATATGCAGTTTCTATACCCGGCAATTGGCCAATAACTTGCTATTGGAAATTTTATTAATTCTGGTATATAAGTCACTGCAGTATGCTTTGAAACACACTGACTTCCATGGCACCTCTCCTGGGGTAAATGGTTATAAAGACTGAGGCCAGGCAGCTTTCCATACATATTGTTTATGCCAGAGTATTTGTTTTCAGAGACTTACAATCTTACATATGCTGCACCAGTACATAAATATTTAGGATGGTGCATACCAGCTCTTGGCCAAAGTGATGTCATACAACAGTGAGCAGAAATGTTGTGTTCAAGTAATGAAGGGAGTACAAGTTCCATCGAGGTCAGTGGCACTTCCATTAACGCCCTTTGTCTTATCTGGTTTACAGGTGGCAACTTTAATTTCTTTGTTCCTCAGACCCCCACATCTGTAAATTAAGCTCTCGTTGCTTCCCTGCCTGATGGGCTGGTATCATTGACAACAAAATGCACCACTTGGAGGGTCTGTTGCTCATTATGCTAACTAGAACCATCTGACATGTTGAAGACAACATGTGTTGTCTTCACCATATGCATGCGTTACACACGGTGGTATTTAAACAGCTTTCTGCACAGGCCATGATATTAGTGCTGACCCCCAATTGAAGACATTTTGGTTGAATAACCAATTTGTGTTTTGAGTAATACGTTTGCAAAGGAATAAAAACAATAGGTCAAAAGGGGGGGAGACACTGTTTTTAGGTCATCTGCTGGGCCACGTCTGTACGTTATCTAAGATGGATCATTCCCTTCTGTGTGAAAGCAGAAGGAAAATGCCTTATCCAGGATGGCACCTACCTGGCTTCTGTGGTTTTATTTGTATTAAAATAGTTTTAAGGATCTGTTGTTTGATCAGGTGCACCTTTTTAATCGATCAAAAAGGTTTTAAATGTGTAATGTAATCAATAACACATTTTGGTAGGTTTATGGTTTTTAGGCTTGTAAACTGGTAGTAATTGGTCACAGCATTTCTAGGGCTTTTGCCCCCATGTGCCTTCAGTCAAAACAGCACAAAAATAAATAAATAAATAAATAAAATGGAAAACTTGTCATCCTTACATCTGAGCTGGCTAAGTGGATAAAAACCAAGAAGTATTGCATCTCTAGTACAGTTACATTATGTTTAAATAGACTTGTGTTGATTATGAAATTGTTTGCCTGTTTGTCTTCTATAAGTCTGCAGGAAACAAAAAGGTTTGATTCTTCTTTCTTGCTTGAAATGCTGAGCTTTGAGCATCTGCATGACAAACTGAAATTCAACAGGTAGCATTTCCTGTATTGTTACATCTCAATACTGAAAGAAACCGGACCTCTTAAATTTCCACCATGAATGCAGCTGTTAAAGGCACAAAGCCCTTACCAGAAAAAGGCAGCAACTCTAGTGCTAGATGTTTCATATCCAGCATCTAGGGTTGCCAACAACCTGGAGGGGAAATGTTCTGTTCCTTTAACAGAGGCTTTTCACCATTGGAGGAGCATTTATCAAAGAAGCAGCCACTAGACCCAGCTTAGTGGGAAGGGAGTTATTGAATCCAACACATTCTGAATTTTTTTTATAGTTTGGCCTAAGAGTATGGATTGTTTCATCTATGTGTTAGCCCCCTTTTGGAGGGTGACAATATATTGCACGCAGTACAGGTAGAGAATCCCTTATCAGGACATCCCATAACCGGACTAATCCAAAAACCGGACCCTTCGAGCCGGCATGCAGGCAGATCCGTGCTGCCTACTTTCAATGTTTCCTCTCACCTAAAAAAATAAAATACAGTGTACACTGCATCATAGGTGGAGACTGAAAGCCTGACATTGTTTGTTTGTTGTTTCTCTCGTTTAACAGCTGATACAGATATTCTGGTGAGATAGTTATACCTTTGCTTGCTCATGGTTCCATGCACACAAAATTATTAAAATATTGTTTAAAATTACATTCAGGCTATGTGTATAAAGTGTATATAAAACATAAATGAATTTGGGTCCCAACCCCAAGATATCTCATTATGTACATGCAAAAATTCCAAAAAATTCCAATATACTGAAAGATCCGAAATACAGACCATTTCTAGTCCCAAGCAGTTCAGTTAAGGGATACTCAACCTGTATAAGAAAAAAATGTTGCCTTTTTATTGGCACATGATCTGCATAGTAGTCTTTTAACTACTTCTGTCATTTTTAGCAATGCTGACCATTCATTTGTACTAGTCATGCACAAAGCTTCTGAAAAACTACCACTAGGTCAGGGCAACCTGATGGCAATATACAGAAGGAAAGATTATAGGAAAATCTTAGGAAACTTGGCTTGATCTGCTTAATACCCAATAGGAATAAGAATTCAGGAAAGTGAGGTCAGTTAGATCACAGTCATATTTCTTTTCTAACGTATTGGAATGACTACATTTTGTGGCATTGTTCTTAATCAAGACCATTTTAGAGTTTTCAAATTTATGATGAACAGTAAGAGTGGTACTTTTAAACTGCAGTTATTGGAAATTTAGCTGACATGTAAGGATTATGTGCTTGCCCCATCAGAGAAAAATCTGGAACTTTAAAATATCTTTGTATGGATGGCTTAACAGCTGTTTCCATAGAAATATTGATTTTTAGGCACATTCTGTAATATAGTCTTGCTCTTGCATGTGTGCAAATAACAATCACCAATAATTATTGTTTGAATGGCCAAAACACCTATGCATTTTATTGCTACTCTTTATTTTAATTAATTCCTATCCTGCTGTATCTAAAGCCTCCGGATGCTTTTCAGCAATGTATCTTGAAAATCAAAGTATAAGAATTATGATAACAGAAATTATAAAGAAAATGGGAGAAGTACAGGTTATAAGACAAATTAAATCAGAACAGAATGAATATCCTTTAACGTGGGGGAAAAGCAAAAATTAGATTCAAAATGTTCCAGCTAATAAGCCAGTTCAGTATTTGGTATAGTCATCACCTATCCTTTATAAACAATAATTTCAATCTCTTTATGGATTGGATAAAAATATGTGGAAATGGAGGGAGAGGCTAGGGATATCTTGGCTTGGAAAGATATCAATAATAAAAATGTGTGATCCCCAAAATATTTTTTCTTTCCCAAAGCTTACCTAGAAAAATAGGGGGGAAAGCAGATTGATAAATGGCCAAAATTAATTTACAAATTCTGCTCTGAAGGTAAGAAACCAAGAACAGAAATGAAAGCACAATGCAATATAAAAGTGGGGGTCTGGCATTTCCAAATATCTGGATATATATTGGGGGTGTTGTGGCTATGGGGGGAGAGAGGGGGGAGGACCACCCGCTGGACTGAAGAATATCCATCTTCTACCTCTAGCAACTCCTATGGATTCTTTAAACCCCAACCACCCGCAATCAGTTGAAAGGGGGCACACAAACTTTCATTAAAAGGCTGGTATCTGCAAGCTATCTGCTCTTTAAAGGTCTCTTATTTGGGAACCTGCTAGACCAGGGGTGGGGAACGTCAGGCCCGGGGGCCGTTTAAGGCCTGCGAAACCATTTGGTCTGGCCCTTCGTGGGTCTTGGCAGATCTCTAGCTCAGAAGGATCTAAGACTGCTGATCCGCCCCTCCCAGGACAGGAATAGCCTCTATTCAAGGCAGATGTTAGTTTGTTTTGCCGAGAAAAGGAACCCTTTTCCCCCCTTGCAGAAGAGTCGTTAGCTATAGAGCTGCTAGGACCGCCCAAGATGCCACTGGTTGGATGCCTGCCTACTTGCCTGCATCGGGGGTGGGGTGTCCTCTGGGGCAGCTGCCTGCTTGGGGTTTGGTCGGCCAATTTTTAAGTTGATAATTTTGTATGGCCCACGGATGATGCTATAAATATCTAAATGGCCCTTGGCAGAAAAAAGGTCCCCCACCCCTGTGCTAGACCAAGGCTGTCATTATTTATGAGGCAATTAGAAATCACTTTTCACAGATATTTGGGTAGACAGACAAGACACAGATGGAAATAAATGACACAGGTTTATTTAACAGAAAATAAAGTATTTAATGGGGTAAGGATCATATATGGAAAAGTTTCAGCATATAAAGTGAACCGCTTCTCAAGCTCAACTTCACCTTCACAGGTTCCAAACTTTCCCCAATGAGAGTAACGCTTTGTAGCTGAGCTTCAGTCAATAAAGCATGCGGGGAGATTCTCCTTTCTCCAGTCAGGTTACCTCCGTTTACAAGGTTTCCCAGGAACATATTATCATAACAGACAGGATCCTCCCCAGGTTCAAGGCTGCTCTTTTAACACAGAGCGCTCCTGTCCACAGAACCTGTACAAGTAAGTTAGGAATGTCAGGCCTTTAACAGGATGCTTATTTGTCTCGCTAAAACAAGCTTTCTTCCCTAAGTTGACCTCAAATCCTAACTAATTTTTTTTAATGCCACTCTTATCTAGAGCCACCATTCCCTTTCTAAGGGGGAACTTTTTTCATTCCCCTTCTAAAGCTGAGGCTGGATCACCCCATCCCATCCCGTGGATTTCCATGGGATCGTGTTAGCTGACAATCACGGGATTTTAATAAGGCCAGAATCACAAGGATTGGTTCAGACAGAGGAGAGGTGGGACTTTGGGGGGATAATTGCAACAGGAGGGTTATTGTATTTTATATATTTTTAAGTTTATAATTTAATTTGTGATTTGTAAGCTGCCTTGAACCACAATGAAAGGTAGGGTATAAACATTAAGACATGGGTGAATTAGTGATCCTAAAGCCTTTTGGCTTCACTCTGCTTGGGGAGATAGGAACTTTGGCATGGGGGGTCTTGAGCAGAGCCAGGGGAGCCAGGATCTGGGCTGCTTCAATCCCATTTCCATGAGGGGGAAATGGGAATAGAATTGTTGAAAAAAACATGCTGCATAATATCTTGATACCAACTTATTTCCTTTTCCCTGTGTGATATACAGAGAGGGTCTCTGAGAATCCTGTACTACATTTTGAGACTACCCCAGAGTCATTTCCCGGTTAAAACCCCTTCCGTAGGAGTCTCGCCTTCTAGGAATAGAACATGTCCATGTTCTACAGCTTGCCCCAAACGTTTCTGGCCTAAGCAAGGGGTGAGTTAAGCTCACATGCACAAATACTCATCAGGTGAAATATTCGGTTAAGAACAACACACACATACATGCACACAGACAAATCCCCATCAGAGCTCCCTTTATGAAATAAACTTGGGGGACAGTACCTGGATAGATGTGTGGTTTCAATCACATGTTCAGCTGTATGTGCATTTAATGTAACATGAGAATTATTCAACGCACATATAAAGAAAAATAAAGCGAACACTGCACTTGTAACTTGTGAACAGGGCTAAACAGAAAAGAGCTGGGGTGAAACAGTTGGGGGAAGAAAGCACAAGCGTGGCAGGTTCAGCTCTCTCTCTCTCACACATACACACACTGTATTTTAAATGCCCCCCTGAGAAAATCAGTTTGGCAGTGTGGGGTTGGCAGCTCCAGGTGGGGAAATACCTGGCGATTTTTGGGGCGGACCCTGAGGAGGACGGGATTTGGGGAGGGGAGGGACTTCCATGGGGTATAATGCCATAGAGTTCACCTTCCAAAGCGACCATTTCCTCCAGGTGAACTTATCTCTATTGCCTGGAGATCAGTTGTAATAGCGGGAGATCTCCAGCCACCACCTGGAGGTTGGCAACCCTACTTATATGCAGATCTATTATCAAATATTAACTCTACTCCTTAGGAGGAAGGGTTCAAGTTCACTCACCAATAAGTGATTTCTTCCGTCATATCCACTCTAGCCATTTGCTTTAATCCTTCTGGTTAAATTAAAATAATTTTTTACCCTTTTCCTGGCCTTTAGACAACTTTGTAAGCCCCAGTTCTTCAGCATAGCTTATGTATACTAAAAGTGGAGTTGTAAGGGTGTTTTTTTTTCCATTTGTTATTTGGATTTGTTATTAGTTTTACACTGAATTTAAATTTGGGTAGTGGGCTTAGGTAAAAAATAATTTGAAGAAATAATGTTTCTCCACAAAGATGATCTATTTCTGGGAAAGTTAGGCAGGTAATCACTACAGTGTAACATTTCCATGTATATGTTCTGAAGGGATAATTTCTAAAATCTGTTACATAAGCATGAAATACTGTGCTGGAATCAATCCTGGTTCTTAAATTTCCACTGTGATGGCTTAACATTTTTTCGCCTTAAACCAGCCACTAGAGGGCCATCCATTTACCGGTAAAAGAGTACATACCTGAATCTATACAGTAGAGGGCACAGGAGCTCTTCCATACAACCCCCCCAAATCCTAAATCAATGTCACCTCCAAGATACTGGAGGGAGGGAAAGTGTGCCAAGAAAGCTTGCCAGCCTAGGAATAATTAAATGTATTCATTTCCTGAGTTAACTTTTCTTAAGGTTAACAATAAGGCCTCTTTGGCACTAGAATGAGCTGACTTCATACTAAAGTGTTCATTCATTATGTCTTTTCTTGCTATTTGGCTTCAGATTTTCATTAGGAGCAAAATGCAGCTGGCTACCTCCCCCCCACACACACACAGCTAACCATGTTCTCTTCTTCATCTCTTAACCTTCCCATTAGGCAATCTCATAAACCAATAGAGCTAGAAAGGTTTAGAAGCCCACCGCCCACCCACTGAAGCACATTTCTTTGTACTAAATATTCCTAAAAGACTAGGTCATGCCTAGTTGGATTTAACTGCCCTTCAGGAATTGTGGCAAATATGGGACTGTGTGATCCTCTGGAAGCAATGAGATAGCCCTGGTAATTGCTACTGAATAGCCTTTTTCTAAGAAAAAATTACTTATAAGAACTTGTAAGATAACAAAGGATTTTAGGGTTGCAGCAAAGGTGGTCAGAAAGCTGCCTACAGGCGTCCTTGCCACATTTGAAGCAAGGTGCAGTAAATACCTCTGTTTAGTTTCACTTGCAAAGCAATGCCAACCTGCCACTGGAGGTGATTTTTCACAAAGCACCCTTTTCATTCTTTTATTTTTAATTTAATTCTCATTTATTTTTCATTTACTTTCTCACTGAGACTCAAGGCAGATTACACAATGCCATTAGTAGGATGAAACATCTGGTAAGCAATGCAATAGGACTAGGATTGCAGCAATTAGAAAAAAGGCATAAAACATTAAATACGATATGTTAAAGCAAGCAATGGTATTACATAAGTATGAAAACAAAGGAGCAAGAGTATAATAATGGTGGTGCAAGGTGCTTTCAAGTCATACTCAGTTCATGGCAACCCCATAGGGTTTTTGAGGCAAGAGATGAATTATGGTTGCCTTTGCCTGCCTCTGCATAGCATCCCTAGACTTCCTTGTTGGTCCCCCATCAAGCACCAACCAGGGCTGGCTCTGCTTAGCTTCTGAGATCTGACGAGATTGAGCTACCTTGGGTCTTGGAAAGTAGGATAATACATACATCAAAAAGATAATACATATTATGCACAGTGGTGTAGTTTACAATCCTGCTCCCTTTATAAAAGTGCCTTCCTGAACCATTTTGTTATGTTATTGCCTTTGTAAAAATGTCCTCCTGAACAATTCTGTTTTACATAGTTTGCAGAATGACAGGAGTATGGGAGATTTCGTGACCATCTCAGGCAGGTCATTCCACAAGGTGGGAAGCACAACAGAGAACGCACAAGTATGAGCAGTAGCGGATCTTGCCCATTTGTAGGGTGCCACCTGCAGAAGGCCCTGCACAGATGAGCAAAACTGATGTGGTAGAGCATAGTAGGAAAGACAGTCCTGTAGATATGAAGGCCCAAGGCCATGCAGATTTTTGTGTGATGTACCTTGAAAACCATAACTGATGGGCAGCCAGCCGAGTGACTTTAGAATTGGTGTGATATGCATGCTGCAGCTCACTCCTGATAATAAGCATGCTACAGAATTCTGTACCAACTGGAGTTGACTTCAAGGGCAGACCCATGTAGAATGTGTTACAGTGGTCTAGTCTGGATGTTACTGTGGCATGCCTCTTCTTTTTTACAGATTCTGTTTGTGAGAAGGTCAGATTGTTTTCTCCAGCCAGTGGCTGGAGAATAGTTGAATTCACTCTGAAGATAGCATTTGGCCATATCTAGACTGCTGCAAAAAAATGTTTTGCTAGTTGAGCAATAGTATTTAATATCTATCTGTCTGCAGATTTTTATCCCAGCTTTTTTCACTGAGCTCAAGGCAAAATCTATAACCCCCCCCCCCTTCATTTTGCTTCTCAGCCCTGTAAGGGAGGTTAAGCTAGAATACCACAGATATCTATTGTGGAGGGAGAACATAAGAACATAAGAAAGGCCATGCTGAATCAGACCAAGGTCCATCAAGTTCAGCAGTCTGTTCACACAGTGGCCAACCAGGTGCCCCTAGGAAGCCCACAAACAAGACTGCAGCAGCAGCATTATCGTGCCTGTGTTCCAAAGCACCTAATATAATAGGCATGCTGCTCTGATCCTGGGGAGAATAGGGAGGGGACTTCTATTGTCCATTCCCAGTATCCAGAATATTTATTAATATACTTATTCACTTCATGTATCCCCCTCCTTTCTCCCCAATGGAGGTATTTGCATTTTATCCTCCTGTGAAGCAGGTTAGGCTGAGATGTCACCCAGCAAGCTTCCGTGGTAGAATGGGGAATCAAACCTGGGTCTCCCAGATTCTAGTCTGGTACTCTAACTACTACACAACACTGAATAGCCCAAAAGAAGGAACCATGCTTATACCTATACACTAGCATGCAGCAGGGAAGCACCACCGGACATCAGTTAGCTATGTAAGTATACAGCTCAGTAAAGAAATGTTAGCATAACTGTATCTTTCCGGTCAAAAGAAAGTTGGGTTCCTTCCTATTGAAGCAGAAAGCAGTCCTAGATATTCAGGCTGTAATCCTCAGTATACTTGCTTGAAACAATGCTATCACTTGAATAAGTATTTATAGAATCAGACACAGAAGATGCTTATGACACAATGAGCCAATTTAATTCCTCATGGCAAAGGAATGTTTGAGCTTTAACCAGTGGTTTTCTCAGGTTAAAATCTGATAGGGGCCAACCCTTCAGCTATACAGAAAGAAAGTTACTTGCCAAAGTAAATATGCACAATCTCTTCAGGTAGTGAAATGTCCTAAGTGTTCAGCATTTGTCATTCAATGTTGGGTAATCTAGAGTGCATATCCATATCAGTTCTATACCATGTGAACTGCTATGTCCCTCAAGAATGACTGCTCAGTGAGATGATGATGATGAAGAGTTGGTTTTTATATGCCAACTTTCTCTACCACTTAAGGAACAATCAAAGTGGCTTACAATCACCTTCCCTTCCCCTCCCCTCAACAGACACCCTGTGAGGTAGGTGTGGCTGAAAGAGCTCTAAGAGCTGTGACTAGCCCAAGGTCACCCAGCTGGCTTCATGTCTAGGAGTGGGGAAACAAATCCAGTTCACCAGATCAGAGTCCACTGCTCCAAACCACTGCTCTTAACCACTACACCAGGGCTGGTGCCAGTCATTTTTGCACCCTAACTACTTGTGCCCCCCCCCCACATTGCTAACCAATTTTTTTGGGGGGAGAGGGGAAACAGATATCTTGTAGAAAAAATAAAAGCACCAAACATTTTATAAGAGGTTATTATTAATTCTATTCCATAGCACTGTTGTGGTACTTATCTTAAAATAAAAATATATATAAATGGTAAGTTGTATTTTTCCCAAGGAGCTAATTTGTTCAAAATCGGTGCCCCTCAGGCCAGTTCTGCGCCCCTCTGAGGTCTGCGCCCTAGGCGACCGCCTAGTTCACCTAATGGTAGCACCGGCCCTGCACTACACCACGAGCTGCATGAGATGAGATGCAAAGACTCCTCCAGCAGCTACTTAAATCTTTATCTTGTTTTCTAATAACCTAAAATTACAAGTCAAATACTGCGAGACTAACACAAATACAACATAAATACTGAGAATACTAACACAATTAAATAAGACCCCAAGACAATAAGAACTATATAGGTAGGGCTCACTGAATAAAATAATTAGGTAGATCAGATTCAATCCTAAATTCCATACCTCCTTCCTCTGGAGGCACATTCTAAACCCGGGGGGGGGCGGGGGGGACCGATGGTGCAATTTGGACTGAAGAAACGGCAGAGAGGGAAAGGGCTAAGCATGTTCTTCCCCTTGCACTTCACTGTTCAAAATCCCTCCTCCAGCAGTTTTTTTAAAAATGGAACCCTCCCTTACACGTATTTATGCACAACGTGGTTAGCCCCCAAGTAAGTGTCCATAAATCCTCTTCAAAACTAAGCAACCCATCCCTCTCCTGCAACAATGTGCAGGGCAACCACATGTCTACTCGCTCTCACCCTTGGGCAGGAAGGAGAGCAAATTTACCTTGATTCCTCCCTGCTTATCCAAGCATCTGTGTTGCAAAACATGCACTCTGCAGAGATTCATTTCTCAGGACCGTAGGTACTTACTCAGGGTGTATTTAATTAATAGAGAGTAAAGCCTAATTTTGCAGTGCCTGGTTTCTCCCCCCCACCCTTTAAAAGTACACCGTAATAATTTCTAAAGAGATAACGAAAGCCTTGCCTGTCTCCTAAACCGGTTGATTTATGTGTTGTTTGCTGTTTTCTGAGCACACAAAACAATTAATTTATGTGTGAAAAGAACAGTGAATTAATCCTACAGAGCCCTGGAGCCTTTAAAGACCTGCATCGTATGTTCAGCTCGTTTAAAACTTGCATAAGAAATTAATGTAGACTCAAGCCCTTTCATTTGAAAAGTGCAGCTAGAGTAACTGTCCCTAGGATATCTGCAGGATCATTATTCAGAAAGGTTAAGGGGACTTTATTTTTTTTCCCTTATCCATATCTAGTATATATTTTCCAGTAACAGCTCAACATGGTGCATTTCAACTTATAAAGAGAGAGATTTTTTTTTTTAAAAGGAAGAAAGAAAGAAATGGGAGAGCTTTTTATTCACCTTCCACTTAATTTCCTTGCTGCCATGCCAGTCCTGGCTTAATGAATGTAATTGCTACCTTTGATGAAAATACTATTATCAAGATCACACATTACATTGGAAAACAGTTTTTCTTTAAACACAGCTACTGAGGTCTCTAATTATGCATGTAACAAGTGGCTCCCGGACAAAAGACCATGTTGTCTACAATTGCTAGGAATTGGAGCAAGGCAAATTTGAACAAAGGACAGATTAGATGTGCTCCAGGCTCCACAAAGCCCGTTCCCCTGATTAATTTCCTGCAAAAAAACCTAAAACAATTCTCTCTTTAAAAAGAAACTAACCCTCAGCTCCAGAATGATCCATATGCCGCTTGTGTCAATCTATAGGATGATAATGGCAGCAGATTTTAGTCTGTCTAATAGTTAATAATTTAAAAGAGGAAAGCTCTTTTATAAACTTCCCCTTTCATATGTAAATTAGTACTATACGCTCTTAAAGAATAACCAACAAAGGAAAACTGACTTCTCTGTAGAAATCAGGAGCTGGGAAGCATCTTAACTATCTCCTGAAAGTCTGTATTTCTGTGGCTGGAATCCAATTATGTTATCAATTTATTCTCAAATGTATATTTCCCACAAATTCATGTTGATATAGTGCTTCCTAAACTTATTCTGCCAGTCTCTCAAAGATGGCCCATTTCAAAGTTCTTTTACTGTGACTTGTTGCCAGTGGGAAGCATGTTGCTTGGTTATGTTTCTCAATTAGCATTATATAGTTAAAATCAAAATCTGGAAGAGAGTTTGCTTTGATTCCCCCCCACCCCCCGGTAGCAAGGCAAAATAATGTTGTAAGTTTTACCAGTGTAGTTAGTAGTAACATGTAAAGTGTATTGACTAGCAGTGTATTATAAAGCCCAAAGCAAGGTATGACCATTAGGGTTGCCAGGTCCCTCTTTGTAACTGGTGGGAGGGTTTTGGGGCGGAGCCTGAGGAGGGTGGGTTTGGGGTGGGGAGGGACTTCAATGCCATAGAGTCCAATTGCCAAAGTGGCCATTTTCTCCTGGTGAACTGATCTCTATTGGCTGGAGATCAGTTGTAATAGCAGGAGATCTCCAGCTAGTACCTGGTGGTTGGCAACCTTAATAACCATCTGGCCCTTTACCATTGTTCAGGGACTAGGCTTGGAGCTGGATGGCAGCATCATGAACCCAGGAGAGGATGCCATTCTCCTCCTGTGGTGCTGATGGCTGGGACTGAGCTGAATCCCCCCAGTTCATCAGTGCCTTCTTTGTGCTACCCCCAAGCAGTCATCGGGTGGCAGACAACAGCTGTGTGGGTTGCTACTCATCACTATATGTCCATGTTCATTCCTTGCTTATAATCTTGTTAAGCATGACTGGCTTTGCCCATTTCACTAGGGCCAAACTACATGTTATGTTGGGGATAAGAACACAAGAACATAAGAAAAGCCATGCTGGAACAGACCAAGGACCATCAAGTCCAGAAGTCTGTTCACAAAGTGGCCAACCAGGTTGCGTTTAGGAAGCCCACAAACAAGACAACTGCAGCAACATCCTGCCTGTATTCCACAGCACCTAATATAATAGGTATGCTCTTCTAATACTGAAGAGAATAGGTATGCATCATTACTGGTATTCATTTTGACTAATAGCCATGGATACCCCTGTCCTCCATGAACATGTCCACTCCCCTCTTAAAGCCTTCCAAGTTGGCAGCCATCACCACCTCCTGGGACAGGGAGTTCTACAGTTTAACTATGAATTGTGTGAAGAAATACTTCCTTTTATCTGTTTTGAATCCGTCACCCTCGAGCTTCAGCAGATGACCCAGCATTCTAGTATTATGAGAGAGGGAGAAAAGCTTCTCCCTGATCCAGGATTAGATCTCCTGATGTATGTATACTTAAAAAGAGGCCATGGATAGATGGACAGAAGTGTGAGACATGATTATAGAAGATCATTTTATTATTATTTACAAAATTTATATCCCACCTTTCTGCCTTTACAAGGGCTACCAAGGAAGATAAAAATTTAAAGCATACCTGATAAAATTACATTATAAAACCATTAAAATAACTTTCCCCTGGAAGCACACATCATTAACACAATTAAAAACAGAGTTTAGAAACAGTCAACATATTTTTTTTTTTTGCCATCAAGTCACAGCTGACTTATGGCAACCCTGGAGGGTTTTCAAGGCAAGAGACATTCAGAGGTGGATTGCCATTGCCTGCCTCCACGTCACACCTCTATCTTTGGTATTCCTTGGAGGTCTCCCGTCTAAAGACTTGGCAAGGTCGAGGATGAGAGTATGACCGGCCCAAGGTCACCCAGTGAGTTTCCATGGCAGAGTGGGTATTCGAACCTGAGTTTCCCTTATTCAACACTTTGACCACTACACCGCATAAAAACATTGGTTAGGAAGGAAAGATCATTGAGGGAATGCCAAATGAAACAAAAAAAAATCTGCACAATGGCAGAAGAAGGGGACAGATGAATCTCCCTGGGGAGAGAGTTCCATAGCTTTGATGCCATTACCGGCCCTCTTCCAGGTTGGCACCCACCTAATCTCAGATTAGTAATGTTAAAAAATCAAATAATTGTTCTGGTATATTCTTTTCGGTGGTGCTCACACAGGATAACTTGTCTTTATGATTTTTTGTGGCTTCAGTTCTGCGGAAAGCAATAGCTATGATGGACATCCCCACATCTTACAGATGTGCTCATGAGGGGCCCCACATCCAAATGTTCACTTAGTCATGATGCTGTTAAATCCTCTTAACTATGGATTCTTCTAGCAGCTTTGGGGGGGGGGGAACCATAAGCAGGTCTACTTGGAAGTAAGTATGTTATTCAATGGTGCTTACTCCCAAGAAAGTGCCCTTAGGACTGCATCCTTGGGGACCCTTCACAAAGTGTGATGTACTGTGTAAATGTCTCCTGGACAAATGGATAAAAAGCCTCTTCACCCTGAGCATCTCTAGATATTGTGTTTGGAAAAAAAATGTGTATTTCTCAGTGCTGGAAAAATCTTCATTTCTATCTTTGGACCACCGGGCAAACATGTTGTTCTAGAAATGCCCAGTCAAAATGTTAAATGAATATCAACAGTCATTGGTATGCTTCTACATTTAAATTGATTTTTTGGGGGGTAATTTTTGTCCAAACATATACAAATCCTTTCATGTTTGAGTTGGACATCCACAAAGATTGTTCCATTGTAGTCATTTGTCCTCAGTGGGTTTTTCCATTTCTTAAACTCTGCCTAGGTTGCTGTAGGCAAATGTAGAAATGCCAGACAAAGATCTTCTAATTAGAAACGTACATCTCCTTCCTTCTGTATCCAGTCTCCCCCCCCCCTTTTATAGCAATGGCAGGAATTGCTTGAATATGGCTGGATTTGTCCTAATTCAACATTTGTTCATAATATAACAGCATCCCAAAGATACAATGCAAGTGGCTCTTCATTTTCCTTGCTGGCTCTTTTGCGTCTGATTTCTCAGATGCTGAATGCAGTCACTCAACCAGAACTTCTTTTGCTCAGCCGTACACAATAAGTAGCCTAACCTCGGGGCAAGAGAGAGAGGAAGACAGTGAGGAAAGGTGAGAGGAGGCATTCAGAGTGAAAGCGGGAGAAAACGGCTCTGATGGCATCATCAATGTCTGACAGGATGGCGCAGTTTTAAATCACCGCCCTCGACTACCTTGGGATCAAAGCTGTTCAGATACTGTTTCAGTGGTCCTTTCAGGCAACCAGCCCCTTCTAGAGGAAGACAAAGGGGATCTATGCTGGTAAAGGATGACCCAAAAAAAGAAAAAAAGCAACAACCCTGTGTTGTGCCTGCTGTTAAAAAGCTGTTAAGATGCCCGACCGCAGCAATGTTTGCGCTGTTCACAAATGAATGTTGAAAAGGCTGTCTTTATAATGGGGTCATCTATAACACACCAATCTGCAGAGAATATCACACAACAGATACCAACGCCACTGTTTATTATCTATGGTTGGATCTTGTGCTACGTAAGTACAGCGGCTCTTGCAGAAGGAAAATTTCTGGCATTTCTTTCACTTGGCGGCTTGCCATGACTCCTCAAATCCTGCCTGTGGGAGTCAGTGGGCCTTCAGAAACATCATGGCAAGGGACAAAGTGGGGGTCTATAGTGTGCATGGTGGGGAATCAGAAAAAAATCTCCTTTTTCCACTAATGGAAGTGCCTTTTGCCAATAGATGATATAGGTATGATCCAAGGCACGTGTAGCACTTTTAATTAATAACGTGCTTTACACTCTCTTTATTATTAACAAACATCTCCTTTAACAGCAGGTATTATGTACAGTAGTAAGCCCTGTGGCGCAGAGTGGTAAGCTGCAGTACTGCAGTCCAAGCTCTGCTCACGACCTGAGTTCGATCCCGACGGAAGTTGGTTTCAGGTAGCCGGCTCAAGGTTGACTCAGCCTTCCATCCTTCCGAGGTTGGTAAAATTAGTACCCAGCTTGCTGGGGGTAAAGGGAAGATGACTGGGGAAGGCACTGGCAAACCACCCCACAAAACAAACTCTTCCTAGTAAACGTCGGGATGTGATGTCACCCCATGGGTCAGGAATGACCCGGTGCTTGCACAGGGGACCTTTACCTTTACCTTTTTAACTTCATTGAAGTTACTGGGCAAGGACAAGTAACATTCTTCTTATGGTGGCATTGTTAAATCCCCATTTCCCTTACCTACAGACATCTATTTGTATGCCCCAACTTTTATTACAGCAGTTTTACGTTGTTTCAAAGAGGGATGTGTGCAACACAACTGTGGAATTGCCTCCTTCAAGATTTAGGCTCATTTGGCCCAATCCTTTATCACCTTTATGTGAAGATTTCCTCTTTCAGAAGAAAGTGGCATAACACTGTAAACCTGTGCTGTATTTGATGATAGCCTAATTAATGCTTTTATCCTTTTCTGATGCTGGTCGTCTTTTGTGGAGCAATAATCTGGTTTAGGGCTATGAAGGGTTGGGTAGCAATAAAGAATAATATGAAAATAGATTTTATTTCTTGTTATATAAGTTACTTGGTAGAGGCAAAGATAGTGTATAAAGACCAAATTCTGGCCTTCATTGATTAGAACCACCACAAAGTAGCTGAGTTGGTCAGGCAGTCAGCTGAAAAGGCATTTCAAAGGTTTTAACCCCAGTCCTGTGGGAAGGGAAAATTTGGTTGCCCTAAAAGACAATAATACTAGGAAAAGTCGAAGGCAGCAGGAAAAGAGAAAGACCCAATATGAGATAAAATAATTCTATAAAGGAAGCCATGGCCCTCAGTTTGCAAGTCCTGAGCAAGATTGTTAACAATAGGACAGTTTGGAAGACATTGATTAATTGGGTCGCCATGAGTCGGAAGCAACTTGATGGGCACTTAACGCACACAGGGCGCTTTCACACATGCCGAATAATGCACTTTCAATCCACTTTCAATGTACTTGGCAGCTGGATTTTACTCTGTGAAATGGCAAAATCCACTTGCAAACAATAATTAAAGTGGATTGAAAGTGCATTATTCGGCAAGCGCCCACACACATGGCTGTCATGAACACATGAAGCTGCCCTGAACTGAATCAGACCCCTGGTCCATCAAAGTCAGCACTGTCCACTCAAACCGGCAGCGGCTCTCCAGAGTCCCAGGCAGAGGTCTTTCACACCACCCACTTGCCCGGTACCTCCAACTGGAGATGCCAGGGATTGAACCTGGGACCCTCTGCATGTCCAGCAGATGCTCTGCCACAGAGCCATGGCCCTTCCCCTACTGAATCAGACCCTTGCTCCATCAAAGTCAGCACTGTCTACTCAGACCGGCAGCGGCTCCCCAAGGGTCTCAAACAAGGGTCCTCCACATCACTCACTTGCCCAGTCCCTTCAAGTGGAGATACCGGGGACCTTCCACATGCCAAGCAGATGTTCCACAAACTGAGCCACAGCTCCTCACCCCCCAAAAGCAGGATAGGCTCACCTGGGGGCAGATCCAAGTCAGGCACTAACGGGCTACCAACCCCGACGATCCGGAAAACCTTT
This sequence comes from Euleptes europaea, assembly GCF_029931775.1. NCBI lineage: Eukaryota > Metazoa > Chordata > Lepidosauria > Squamata > Sphaerodactylidae > Euleptes > Euleptes europaea. The sequence continues at coordinate 69,193,310 of NC_079316.1, forward strand.
TGTTTATGGATACACTGCCGGATCCCAGGGCATAACCACCAGCCCCCCTCCCACCTCAAAGTTCAGACACACACATACCCAGGCCTAAGTCCGATCACTCCCAATTGCTCATTGTCGTCATAACTCTTCTACTAAACTAGCTCTGCAAATGGAAGCTGCAATATTGTTCATTGTACGTCATTAAATTCATAATCTGTTGAGCACCTTATTTATGGTGTTAAGCTAACTTAAATTGTATTATATGGTTTACTATCAGAGCAATACATTCCCATCATATTTCTCCAGTACAGCGCTGGACTACATATTTATTCTAATGTATAGTGATATGCAGATCAGATGTTCCAGGACACGGTACAGAACTCTGCCAATATTGGGTTGACTTATAGAACAGTCACTAAGGATGCTTTTTTATGCAGGAAGAGGACATATGAAAGGACTTATACTGTCAGGCTATTGGTTCAACGAGCCAAGCAGCTCCCTAAGGTTTCAGACAACCTCCCAACCTCCTGATAGGGGCACAGAAATGAACAGATGCAGGGCCATTTTGTACAATATGTATTTGTTGTATTAAAACACCATGTCAGACCTTTGAATGTAGGGCAGAACAAGACAAGGGTTGCCAACCTCCAGGTACTAGCTAGAGATCCTCCTGCTATTACAACTGATCTCCAGCTGATAGAGATCGGTTTACCTAGAGAAAATGGCCGCTTTGGCAATTGGACTCCATGGCATTGAAGTCCCTCCCCTCCCCAAACCCCGCCCTCCTTAGGCTCTGCCCAAAAAAACTCCTGCCGATGGTGAAGAGGGATCTGGCAACCCTAAACAAGATAATGTGCCTCCCCCTGCCTCAACCACTTGCTGCTGCAACTACCTACAGCCCAAGCTCCTCCCGTGCCCCCAGTTGTGCCTGCATAAACAAGAAGATGGAATGGTGATAATACTTGAGCCCCCCTTGGTGGCCTGGAATCACCCCTTTCCCCATCCTGGCCACTATATCATGGCTTAGCATAGAAATAGAAAAAAGACATTTAAAGGGCTGGAGGTGGCGGTGCATAGCAGTGAGCTGCCCCACACAATTTTGAGAGCAGAGCTCAGTTCTTCTTCCTCTCCATGGTAGCTATAGGTGGAACACTGATGCATGCTCCATCTACAGGCACCCCACAATTTCCCCTTTAAACCACTGGAAAACAAGTTTGGTTTTTCTCTGGATTAAATGGGCAAGGCTCTGAACTCCCAAGTGCCATGCTCGGAATAAGCATGCCATTAATCCATGGGTTTCCTGCATATAGGGACCTGTGGATCCCCTGGAATTACAGCTCATCTCCAGACTACAGAGGTCAGTTCTCTTGGCAAAAAATGGATGCTTTGTTTCCCAACCTGGATCTGACAACCCTATCCCTCCTTCCTCTGCTGATGGCCAGGGGGTACCTAGCAACCCTACCTGCACTCTACGCAGGGGAAAATCCCTGTGCGGAAAAAGCCAAAGGCAGAAGGGAGAGCATGATAAAGACTGCCTATAGTCATTAATATTTCATTATCACATGCAGTCTACATAATATCCAGTGCCTTCCCCAGTCATCTTCCCTTTACCCCCAGCAAGCTGGGTACTCATTTTACTGACATCGGAAGGATAGAAGGCTGAGTCAACCTTGAGCCGGCTACCTGAAACCAACTTCCGTCGGGATTGAACTCAGGTCGTGAGCAGAGCTTGGACTGCAGTACTATAGCTTACCACTCTGTGCCACGGGGCTCAATGAAGCTAGAAGGGTATAACTCTGCTTAGGATGGCTGCAACAAGTAAAGCACAAAAATGTACCCCAGAGATACAGGAACCAATCAGAACAGAACTCTGAATCAGCTAATTGGAGCTCTGGACTGGAAGACTTAAAATCTAAGGTTGTAAGTTGGAAGTTAGGTGTTCAAGGGTTCTGTTAGTTTAACAGAAGTCTGAATTAAAATGTTGAGGAGACATCAGAGGTTTCGTTAAGTTTCCTTGTCTGGGGAACTGAGTGTACAGTGTTATAGTATGTCTGTAGAGTTTGCTGGGTCTTAGTTGCAGCAGAGGGCTGTGTTGATGTATTAGAAATGTGTCTGAAAGAAAGTTTTTCTGAGCCATGCACAGTTTTGAGGCTGGACCTGGAAGCTCCAGGCTAGCCTGATCTCATGAGATCTTGGAAGCTAAGCAGGGTTGGCCCTGGACAGGAGACCGCCAAGGAAGTCCAGAGGTACTACACAGAGGCAGGCAATGGCAAACCACCTCTGTTCATTGAACACCCCTTGAACACCCCATGAGGGTTAACCATGAGTCAATTGCAACTTGACAGCACTTTCCACCACCACCACAGTTTTAAGGCCTAACATCCACAACTTGTGGTAACATGATGATATTTATCTCTTTTTTATGAATACATTTCGTTCTTGTTCACTTTAAAAAGCAAAGTGTCTCATGTCTGTCAGTTTACCTCAGTTATCAATCCAGGGTTAGGGGGGTTTATTTTGAGATGCAGATTCAGCCTCAACGCATTTTGATTTTCCGCTGGAAACCCCCAGTGCAATGGAATAGGCAGGAAAATGTGTGTGCTGCGGGGGGGGGGGAGTCCTGTGGGGTAGTCTTTAGCCCCAGGGAATTTGCCATACACATGAACACATGAAGCTGCCTTATACTGAATCAGAGCCTTGGTCCATCAAAGTCAGTATTGTCTACTCAGACCGGCAGCGGCTCTCCAGAGTCTCAGGCAGGGGGCTTTCACATCACCTACCTGCATAGTCCCTTTAACTTGAGATGCCAGGGATTGAACCTGGGACCTTCTGCATGCCAAGCAGATGCTCTACCACTGAGCCACAGCCCCACTCCATAACGGTGCTATGGGTCACTAAGACATGATAGGCAAAAGCTAGTTCAGAACAGCATGTAGAGAAGGTTCACCAAACCACATATTCTGCATTCTGTCTTCATGCCTATCAGTAAGTAGTGGGAGTTTTTCTTATAATCTACTAACCTCAATTAAAATGTACAGCTTATTTCCATCTTTTTAAATGATCCTCTTGCTCTCCTTCCTGCAGTACATTTCTGCTGAATAGAATGGGAAGCAATATTGGTTCTCAGTGATTCAATATTATTTCATGTTAGATCACCAGTCCTAAATGTTTAAGGTACTGTCTATAGATCCACAGTTCAAAAGTGGCACTGGTTGTTGTTCAGTAGGCAAGATTTTAACCTGGCAGAAGTGAACAGAAATCCTACTTTACCCATAGACTGGTATACATACTGAGCTGGGCCACTGATGCAATGGGGAAGAGAAAGAACCTTGTGCACTTTAAGTTGCTTTCTGCCATAACTTCAAGTGGAAATTACCTGCAAATACAAATTCTCAATTGGGCCTCGTGTATGCATTCTCTCTCATATTCTTATAAATGAATCTCATATAACCAGCCTCACCGGGTTGTATTGATGGTGGAGGTCATGAAATACTAGAGGCATTGTGCAATGATTAAGGAAAAGCTAAGCCAATACTTTTTCATCACTTCATATCCATAACACAAATAGTTCTAATGTTTATATCATGATCATACAAATATGCAATATATAAACAAGTCATGGTTACTGCAACATTGTCGTTCCATCTTTATATAAACTGCAACATTGTCGTTCCATCTTTACCTGGCCTGTACACGCAGTGACAACTCTGAAGGCATTAAGTAACATCTGAGTCCTTACCATAATTTTTCTCTATTACTTTCAATGCTATGTAGTTATAGTCCATTTATGCACAACTGTTCTTTCACAGTCACCCCAACGATTTCTTCAGGGCTTTGCTTTGATTATGCATGCATTTTCCAACTGTCAGAGGTCGCCTCGCTCTCCCACCGCGTTTCACCGCATTTTGCCTGCGTTTTCTGGATTTGTGTTTAGCCAGAATCCAGAAAATGCGGGGCAACTTGCAGAAACATGTGCAGGGAGTGAAGTGACCTCTGACGGTCAGAAAATGCAAACATAATCAAAGCAAAGCCCCGAAGAAGTCAGCGGGGTGACCATGAGGAAAACTGCCATGCATAAATAGCCATAGACTTTGGCTGCACTCACTTTGGTGCCCAAGTGAAAGCTAAAGAGAGAATAGTTCCATCTGGAGTTATTTGTTTTATACACACACACACACACACACACACACACACACATATATACACACACACACACACACACACATATACATATATATATAATCTTTTATATAAAGATATTATACACATACACGCACACACACACACACACACACACATATATATATATATAAAAGGTCCTTTGGTACCTTTCATGTATGGTGAATTAATCAGACATGGAGTTGTGAAACAGCAGGTCAATATTCAACCATCAAAAGCCTAAATTAAAGAGAATGGCTTTGAATAAAGGCACTTAACTTGAAATCCATTATGTGAATTAATTGATTACATAAGATGAGTGGGAAAGAATGGCAGAACATTTCAAAATGTGTTGATGCAGTATGGCTTAGCATTCTCCTCCTGTCTCTTTCAAATTTATCTTTGTCCTCTCAGTTCCCGAGTATCACTTCTAATGGCCTTTTCAATTAATAGCAAGCAATTGCACAGCTGTTGCTCCTGTGGGGTGTGGGATCCAGATAACTTTTTATCAAGGAAGCACCTCTATTTCAGGGATATCACATGGGGTGGGGGTAGTACTGAATTGCAGTATATCATTGCTGGGCAACTGTGGCCCCACCTGACAGGGCCCACACATTGGCGTGTCATCTAGAATACAGTTGAACAGATGTGGTTAACACTTGTGACATTGCTGAAGACAAGTGACCCAAATCCCCTTTAAATGTGCATCCTATGTTGTGATTAAGAGGGGGTTCATACTGGAGTGGAAAATGACTAACCTCAAGCAAACTCAACAGAAACCTTTTCTAAGTTTGTCACACCCACAAAGTCAGCAGATTTTGCACTGAGATTTTAGATAGGCTCTGGGATATAGCGGAGCAGAGATGCACAGGAGGGGAGCTCCAGAACTTTTTCAGAACTCCCATAATGACATCATCAGTTGGAGATCCAGCATGAGATGCCTGTTCTCACCCTCTCACGAGTAACTCCATCTTGATGTTGCAGTTGTGTTTTGAGGAGCAGTTGCATCTCAGGATTTAAATGTGCACAGCCAGACATCACCCAGGATCTGCCTTCTCTAGACATTCACTTTGCATGGGAACAGTTGAAACTGGCATAGTGATTAATTTCTACCTTAAAAAAGAGAACTGTACAGATTTTCCTTGAGAAAAGCAGAATAAATGTAAATTGACAACCACACAAGCACAAGGAAACTATCCAGTTTTCTGAACACCTTGGAGGTCCTGGACTTTGAGATCATACCAAGCGCCCTAAACCTTTCTTCTAAGACTACACAGCTACATTTCTCAATTTCATGGTTACCAATGTGCACCATGATGGCTGACTCTTCCCCCTCATGATCTGATAGCCTAACTACATGCCCTCTGCACCAGACAGAAAAGTCATCATCATACAATCAAAACAGTCATCCCAAATCCATCTTTCTGCTTCAATCACCCATTACTAAGAACTGCCCATCTTCAGGGCATCCTTGGGGACAGAGGGCACTGACTTATCACCTGAGCGATGGGTCCCTTTTAACATATTATTTCCCCTTTCTTGGTAATAACATCCTTGTGTTCCATGACTTCATTCTCCAAGACAGCAGATGAGCTCTCAGCATAGACAAGGTCCTATATGGAAGTTAGATGCTCTAAGAATGGGGGACACTTTGTCATTTCCATCAAGGCCAACTGTATCGATTCAACAGCAGCGCCTGAGGCAGTCTTTGCATCGGAGGTGAAGAAAATGCAACAAGAAAACAGGAATCCCCAGGAGCAGGGGGAAAGCTGACAGGAGCTGAGAAGCAACTGGTTCGAGCAGACTCATTGCAAATGGACAAGGGGAAATTGCTTCTGATTGCCCACACAGGAATGGGGTAGACATGAAAGGGAATGGTAAAGTAAAGTGGGATAGTCACTTAAGGGTGTCCAAGGGCACATGTCAGGCATGTAATTTTTTTGCCTGTTATATTAGGTGCTATGGAACACATGCAGGATAATGCTGCTGCAGTTGTTTGTGGGCTTCCTAGAGGCACCTGGTTGGCCACTGTGTGAACAGACTGCTGGCCTTGCTGGCCTTTGGTCTGATCCAGCATGGCTTTTCTTATGTTCTTATGTTCTTAATGTGTGCCTGAAAGACTCATCTACAAACATCCCTGTCTCTTCCTGTTTCTCTAGGTCAGCTACTTTGCCCTCAAAGCAATGGACTCACTACCTGAGAGTTCATTGTGCTGAACACACATCTGCAACTTTTGGCTGAAAGACAGATAGCAATATATATGACACTCTGCAGTACTTTTGATAGCCCCACACATCCATGCTGCTGTAAAACTGGCAGGATTTTAAATATATTTTTAATTTAAAAGTTAAGTGGCCTGGCTTCCTCACCCTATACTTGAACCCTCACAGATGCTTAACTCACCTGTTGTCCTTACCTTCTTCCAAGATGTCTTATCTCTAGTATAGTGATGCATTGTTCCTGGGTCTCCATCATGTTTGCAGATATGAATATTACTGTCAAGTGAAGGTTTGCTTGAGGACATGAGAGTGATCAAACCAGCATGGTGTAGTGCTTAAGAGTGGCAAACTCTAATCTAGAGAACCAGGTTTGATTCCCCACTCCTCCATATGCAGCCTGCTGGATGACCCTGGGCCAGTCACAGTTCTCTCAGATCTCTCTCAACCCCACCTAACTCACAAGGTGCTTGGTAGGGGAAGGGGGAGGGAAGATGATTGTATGCCTCTTTGAGACTTTTCTCAGTCTTTTCTCCACCACTTTTCTCTACTATAAAAAAACCAACTCTTCTTCTTCAGTTGCAATTTTAGCCTGAGCTAACCAAGATAATATGGCCCATTGCTGCTGGGGTTACCAGAACCTTGTTTTGGAAGAACAAAGTTCCAGACTGCCTAATTTGTGAATATCTGTCTCCTACTAAAAATAATAATAATAATGTTGAGTACTTACATTGATTCCAAGCAAGTTACACGCTGCCTGGGACTTTCCCTTTTTGAAAAAAAGTGATTGATAGAAAATACACACCCGACTCTGCATGGTGTACATTGCCAGGGGGAACAGCTAACATCTTGAAATTGTAGTTTAGGTGCAATATGAGGTATCTTTGAATGAACGGATATAAACTTAAAAGAGGAGGCTAGTCCTGTAGTGTCAACACATTTGGTAATATTCTGCCACCCTTCTCCCTCCTCCTTAAGTAATCAATGAATTCACATCATGAATTTTAAGCTAAGGGTCTTTATTTCCAACACTCTCCCTCAATGTAGGCTTTTTATAGTTGAGTAATGACCTGCTCTTTCACAACAGCCATGTCTTTGATTAATTCAGAGTACATGAAAGCCACTGAAGGACTTTCTGGTTTTTTATGATCAACAAATACTTCAAAATCATTATAACAGCACTATCTCCTTAGCTTTCAGCTTAGTAGCAGAGTGGGTGAGTTAGGTAAAAACCTACAACTACAGAGAACTGAAAGCAGAGGGAACAAACTGGGTTTGAATTATGACACAGATTCAGATTTATTAACATCTTCAACTCCATGCGGAGTATAAACAGAAACACCAAAGTATTGATTTAACAATGTACACCTATCTACACATCTCATATTGGCAAAATGATAGGGAATATTCCTCACGCTCACACATCATAAAAACTATTTTTATACTATTAATAATACATTCATATAAGCACTTAAGTAGCTAAGCACACTGAAGATTTGGCAACAGCCCTTCCCACAAGCTCACAGGTTAAAGGACATCTGACCTAACTGTATTAAGATCTTCATAAACTATGGCAAAGGCATTACCTGACAGCCTTTCAGGTTTTATTCCTAAATCTTTGCATTTACTTTTAATGCACAGATTACAGACCTTAATTCATCAGAATAGCATGCCCCCCCAAGTCACATTTCTTGCCATTTCTCAGAAATAAGGCACAAAGATAATAACTTGTTCGGAATTATTCACAGACAACACAGACGCAGGAAAAGAAGAGCAAATGAATCCTATTTTTACTTTCTCCACTTTAGTTTTGACATGGAAAGTAGAAAGATCTGTGGACAGCCTGTTCATAGATTTCACCGAGAGTAAATTTCACAAAGTAGCACATAATAGTAATTATTTACAAAATTTATATCCCACCTTTCTGCCCTTACAAGAGCTGCCAAGACGGCAAACAAATTAAAACATACATAATAAAATCACATTTTAAAACCATTTAAAAATAATCCTCCCTGGAAAAAAAACACTCCTTATAAAAACAATTAAAAATAGTGCTAAAGACATAAAAACAACAAGTAAAACATTGGTCAGGAAGGAGGGATCACTGAGGGAATGCCAAATGAAACTTAAAAGTCTCCACCCAGTAGAAGCTGGGAAACAAGTGTGGATATTCATCCTACAGAGTGACCCTATCTTCAACTTATGGCTACTAAGTGGGGATGGGATTGTTCTTAATGCCCTGAGCATGGGCAAATCACAGCAATATTCCAGTACAACCCCACCTCAACACTGTGTCGTGTGAAGGGCTGGGGCTATGTGGGGTGTGGAAGGGGAGCCCCTTCTACGGTTGCGAGCCCAAGGCTGACCACCAGCAGAAGACTCACTCGTGCAGGATGTGGGCTAGGGTTGCCAATCTCCAGGTACTAGCTGGAGATCTCCTGCTATTACAACTGATCTCCAGCTGATAGAGATCAGTTCACCAGGAGAAAATGGTCGCTTTGGCATTTAGGCTCTATGGCATTGAAGTTCCTCCCCTCGCCAAACCCCGCCCTCCTCAGGCTTTGCTCCAAAAACCTCCTGCCGGTGGCGAAGAGGGACCTGACAACCCTAATGGTCAGCTACCATAGAAGACCATAGGTTCGGACATTCAGCGAGACTGTGGATGATAGTTTTTCCAGAGACTTGATAGAGTACAAAGCACATGCTTTGCATGTAAAGTCTCCATATCAATCCTTGTAGGTCCATTTCTCTTGCAAGCAAGGATGGTAAAGGGCCCTACCACAGACCTTGGCAAGCAGCTGCCAGTTGGAATAGACATCACTGCACCACACAAGAGTAAGCCAGCTTTACCTTGTGTGGTCTTGTGGACCACACAAGAGTAAGCCAGCTTTACATAGATAAAAAGGTAAAGGTCCCCTGTGGTGACGTCACATCCTGCCGTTTACTAGGGAGACTATGTTTACGGGGTAGTCTGCCTGTGCCTTCCCCAGTCATCTTCCCTTTACCCCCAGCAAGCTGGGTACTCATTTTACCAACCTCGGAAGGATGGAAGTCTGAATCAACCTTGAGCCGGCTACCTGAAACCGACTTCCGTCGGGATCGAACTCAGGTAGTGAGCAGAGCTTGGACTGCAGTACTGCAGCTTACCGCTCTGCGCCACGGGGCGCTTTTACACAGATAAGGGTGTTTGGAAAAGGGCAGATCTTTCATGCAATGGAAAGCCAAAACGTTACAGCTGGAAAAACCAACTCTCAAACAATTTTTTTTGCTTCTGTGCCCTTCACCTTTATGGCTCTTTCTTTAACAATCAGTGTAATCCTGTATGTGACAGAAAACCAGCTTCTTATGTAGAGGTTGCTTCATTATAATAAGGAGGGGGTCCTAAAAAGACTTGGGTTAGAGGGAGAAGCAGTCAATAAAGATCATCTGTCTCTATAGGGTTCTGCTCTATAGGGCCCTGCTGAGACTTTCTGGATTGTATTAAAGCCATTGAAAAAGCCAACTGTTTGTGTTCAGGATGTTGATGAGCCTATTCAATTAACACACATGCTGATAATGGAAACCAATTTCTTAAAATGAAGGGGTTCCCCCACCCCAAGAACGAGAATATGTGCTTCTGATCAAAACTTGAAGAAGAATAGATCAGCTCTATAATATGCTTTTGCTTACATGTATCGATTGTTTACCTCACAGTCCTCAAAAATGAGATGTATTATAAGGAAACAAAGAAAAAATAGATCGGGTTTAAATCCTTATCACTAGCGTGAGCCTCTCCATCTGCATTAAAAAAGGAACCCCTATCCAGACGTCGTAATAGGAATGGCTCCAGTTCTGGTGTCATAAATTTGAGTGTGTAGAAAGAAGACTTATTGGTGAATTTAGCAGTATTTTTCGTGGAAGTGGCAGTTGCTAACCATTACACCAGTATTTATTTGATTCTTAAAGAGCACAAAAGCATGGACTACAAATAAAGAAGATGGAGTAATAGCTTTTGACTGGGCCACTAGCTTTAAACTTGAAATGAAGTGTCCAGTTTTGAGTTACTGTGTCCAAATGCCATTTGTACAGTTTGAAAAGTGGGGGCATTTTTCCAGCTTGTCACTGTTAGCTGTAGTTCATTCCAATGAATGATACCACTGGAGGAGCACGTTGCGCTGCTATAAGTACTTCACTCATGACTGGAATGTATTAAATGTATTAATCTGTGCCTCGGAGTGTAATTTAGGGAAGCCCCACGTTTGACACATTCTTGTACATCCTTGCTTTATGGCCCTATCCTGCAGGTAGCCATGTCTCAAAAGCAAAGTGACAGGATGAAGTTAAAATTGTATGTCACAAACTATCATATGCACTTGTGTTGCTTATTTCACTGTCAGAATTGTAGGTATTAGATTAAATATGTCCACGGCTCTATTTTATGTTGTCGAGGCCGATATTAAAATCCATGCGGGGAAGCCCAAAGTTCCAATAATTCTCACCCCTCCTCCCCTGGGATTAAACGACTGTGAATGTAAAGTTTTCATGCAGTCATATACAGGCACTCTCCCTTTCATGACATTTTATCTTGAATAATCAAATGGTGTCACAAATTGAAAATAAAATCTCATCTATATCACCTAAAGATCACACACCAGGCTGGCTTATTTTGCCAAATTTGTCAAACTTATTTTAAGGCACCTAAATAAAAGTGTGGGTTTCTAGCCCCCCCCCCCCCCAGGTTGGGTCATGTCAACCTGCTGAATTCATAAAGCATTTTTAGCCAGCTTGTAACCGTTATTTCATACATCTGAGATAGCATGACAGCCAGTGTAGTGTAGTGGTTAAGACAGGTGGACTCTAATCTGGTGAACTGGTTTTGTTTCCCCGCTCCTACACATGAAGCCAGCTGGGTGAACTTGGGCTAGTTGCAGTTCTCTCTGAACTCTCTCAGCCCCACTTCCCTCACAAGGTGTATGTTGTGGGGAGGGGAAGGCAAGGCGACTGTAAGCTGCTTTTAGACTCTTTAAAGGTAGAGAAAAAGCGGGGTATAAAAACCAACTCTTCTTCTTCTAGGCTTCCTCCAGAAATGTGTGATTTGAAATTACTGTGACTTTTATTACAATTCCTATGCTGTGGCTTTTGTCAGCATATATTTTTGCTGATAATTAAGTAGTTGGGCTTTTGTCACTACCAGCCCATTCCTGAAATTTGGGCCAAAAGGCCTTAGGAGGCCTCTGCCGGCCTCCGCTGGCTCAGGGGCCCACACCACCGGCGCCCGGAAGGTGCACACCGGCGTGAGTGGCCCCAGTGCTGGCGTGCAGGTTCGGGTGCTGGTTCCCGGCCGCCGCAGCAGCGCTGGGGCCAGACACTGCCTCAGCTTCCCACTGGCGAGCCAGAAGGCATGATGGCGCCCCGAGAGGAGTTCCCAGGATGTAATGGCGCTGGCTAGGGGGTGGGGCCGACGTTAGTCGGACTCCCAAGCCATTTCGGCTCAGGAACGCCCCTTTTTTATTTTCTTGAGATACGCCAGCTTCTCCCGTGCAACCCTATGAGGGTCGCATGTTTTTTTTGCGAGGGTAGAGGTTTTGGTGGTGCCGAAACCTCCTTAGGAGGCAATGCTGCTGGGTTGCCTCCTAAGCCCTGTGCAGGCATTCCTTTCAGGAATGCACTGTAAATGTACCAGTATTTTCAGGAAAATAATATATCTTGGGACAGCAGCCTAAATCTATATGTTCTGCTTCTTTGGAGTAATTTTGTTGCACACACACAATTGTTCCAATATATGTAGTTCGCTAATCTCAGTTGGTCAGCTGTGTACATAAACCCATAGTGACAAAGAGATGTGGTAAGCTGACTTACTGTGAAGTACAATATATCTTAGCCACAGGTGATCAGCTGACTCACATGAGCTTTATGTGACCTGGTCAGCTATACTACAGAAGAATCACATAAGTACCTTCACATTACCTTTGATACTTTTGCAGGACAATGACTCAGCTCAAACCCAACCCCCTTCTGACTATATATATTACTCTTCCAACACAGTTTGACACTGAGAGACACTGTCCTTCAGTGTTACTCCTCTTAAGATGCCTGCCAAAGCTGCTGGCGAAACGTCAGGAAAGAAAATACCAAGACCACAGTCACACAGCCTGGATAACCTACAAGAACCATATAAGTAGGCTTTGGATGAGTGGGGCAAGGCTAGATAGGGAAACATTGTAAGAACTGCTTTGGGTCTGCACTAACATCCTATCCTGGCTGATAGGTGAGGAAGGAATGGTCATTCTGAGGCCCTTTAAACCACAGCTACGTTAGGCAAGGAAATCTTGTGGAAGCATCATACCATTTAAGCTGAACCACTTAGGGCTGGGTCGCACATACATGTTTACCACTTGATGAGTATGCATGAAAGAGACTCTCCAGATCAAGCAATACAAGTAAAAATATTCATATAACTCCATATGACCTCAGCAATGATGAAAGCATCCACATTCACTTGGAAATCATATATTGTCGAGTGTTCAGAGATGCATATGTTTATGAGAAATAGCCCTTAGAGCTGGACGGCTGGCATAGTTATTGCTTCCCAACAACGTCTTCCTACATCACTCAGTAGCTTCTAAATACCATACATGTGTAAGGTAGGAAGATCTCAGCAGACTTACAATGGAGTTAATTATGCCAGAAATGCCATCTTCCATAGAACTGCAGCACTGGAATCCAAAGAAGGAGGAGGAGGAGTTGGTTTTTATATGCTGACTTTCGCTACCACTTAAGGGAGAATCAAACAGGCTTACAATCACCTTCCCTTCCCCTCCCCACAACAGACACAGAGGTAGGTAGGGCTGAGAGAGCTCTAAGAGAGCCGTGACTAACCCAAGGTCACCCAGCTGGTTTCATGTGTAGAAGTGAAGAAACAAATCCAGTACACCAGATTAGCATCCACTGCTCATGTGGAGGGGTGGGGAATCAAATCCGGTTCTCCAGATCAGAGTCCACTGCTCCAAACCGCCTCTCTTAACCACTAAACCATGCTGGCTCAACTCATGCTATTCACCCTTTCCACATGAGCAACATATTTAGACATTAGTTGAGCTATGTGGCAGAAGTCATAAGGAAGTGGAAATCAGCTTTGGTAGACATCATCTCTCAGACATACAATTACTGGCAACCCAATACTACTGGGCAGCTTTAGAAGCAATGATGCAAGTAGTATTGGCTTGTTCTGTTACATCTGGAACATGATTCTGACATTGCATTGGTTGCTGGGGAGCCCTCTCTCTCCTGCTTTTTGCATTAAAAAAAATAGCATACTTCTCACGGAGCATATCCTCATCAAAGCCACATAAAACGTCCCCTCTGCCCAGGAGCCTGGAGGAAGAGAGGGGGACCTGGGGGAAGAAGGGTAGTGTTTTCTCTTCTCTTCCACTTCTGCCGGCTTACCCGCAGTGAGCTGACTCTACAAAATGTTTACAAGGTTGTGCAGTGGGTGTCCGCAATATCTGTGTGAAGTGCCTGATACTTATGAGACAAATGTTTGGATAAATGAACAAGATATTTTCTTGTTGAGATAGTCAAGGCAGAAATTTAAATTTTGGTGATTTTCATGAGCAAGGCTGCAATCCTAAGAAGGGTTGCCGATGGCCAAGCTCCACTGAACATTGCAGAACCTATTTTTGAGTACAGAGTCTTAGAATCATGATATCAGTCAGGTAAAACCTGATCTGTTGAAGGTACGCAGAAATATTATTTACATGCAAATAAAATTATTAAGGGTAACAATAATGTCTGAAGGTGTGTAATTTGGCTCCCGGTTTATTTGTGTATTTTAAATACCAGTGGATGTTGAATGTTCAGTCCAGACTTTCATTCTTATTAAAGAGAGGGAGCGCCGAGCCCACACAAGTGACATGAGCACAAGAGTAACAAGAGATGGATGGAAACGGTTAAAAAGGAAAGTTGTTTCCAGGGCAGGAAATGCCATCCTCTCCTAAAATCTCTTGCTGGTGGTGAAGAGGGACCTGGCAACCCTAACTTCGTTGGATTGACAGACAGAGAGGAGGGGAAGTGAAATCCAGCATTGGCCACTCCCTTCCAACTTTCCAGTTGGCCACTCCACTTCCAACTTTTTTTCTTGGCCGCCAGCCTCACCTTCACTCTTGGCACTTCCCACCTTCTACACATAAAGAAGAATCTTTAGCTGCATTGGTGGCCCTGATTGGGCAGAAGGCCAGGATATGAACTTTTCAAATAAAATCAGTAATAAATATTTTTTTAAAAAATCACATGCATTTTTAAAAGGTGTTTATCCTGAAAAGTCTGGAGCCAAAGGTGGGTCATAGCTTAAGTCTGTCCAGTAAATCCTATTGCATTTCACTGGATGCTGCAGCCAGCGTTCTCTCATAGTTACTTTCTTCAAAAGTCATATCAGTGCTGTTTTTCAAGTTACTAGTTCATCTCCCCCCACCATGCACTGCATTTCTTTTTCTGTTTATTGACCTCTTCTGTCTTTACTTGCACACATTTCAAAATAAGTATCTGTAGCAATATGTGTTTTATACATTTTTTTTCCTAAGTCCTGCTGGGCTGATGAGACTTCGGTATGAGGCCAGGCAATTCATAAATGTAGAAAGCTGCAACGCTCCACCTACAGGCATCGTTAGCTGGCAATGATGGGAATGATAGAAGTGATGGGAACAGTGACTGAACTCTGACCTTATCGATCGGAGCCACCTCTAACCAGCTGAGTTGCTCTGGCCCAGTCAGCTGAAAAGGAATTTAAGGGGTAGTCATCTCCCCTGTTCGACTTGCCTGTCATTAATAATGTTTTCATCCATGACAGTGATAAACACGCGATACTTGAGGAGAGTTTATTAAGGTCAGTCCATAAATAAAAATTTAAAATTTAAAAAATGGGTTTACACAGATGAACAGATGGATGAATAAAGTGACTGGGAAAATAATAAATATGAAAATGGACAGATGGATAAAGTATCTGCCAGTAACTCTCTCTCTCTCTCTTTTTTTTTTTAAGCTCCCAAGCCTTAAATAACTGGCAACATCATACAATACCCTTCTGTCCCCTAAAAAAGAAACATTTAACGAAGCTGCTTCAGAACTTATAGGCTGCATGGATCTATGGTCTGACTAATATTTTGTCATTTAATGCCTATTGTCTGATCTGATAAAAAGGATTGCAGCCATTTTTCTATGTCAGATATATAACTGAGTGCTACTAAAATTTAAATGTCTTATCTGTCCTTGGACTAAATACCGATGGCCTTAAAACCTGAGAGTTTTGCTTCATATCAGATGTTATTGAATATACTGCTTACTTCTCTTTCAACGCCTCTAAGGTTTTACATTTTTAGAAGAAAAAGTCCAGCAGAAAAATAATCAGGCCTATT
Source organism: Euleptes europaea (assembly GCF_029931775.1). NCBI lineage: Eukaryota > Metazoa > Chordata > Lepidosauria > Squamata > Sphaerodactylidae > Euleptes > Euleptes europaea. Next base: position 69,209,052 of record NC_079316.1, read on the forward strand.
ATTTAACCTTCAATATCAAGATAACCCTAATGCTTTTTATCCTTTCCATTACTTGGAAGCAGGTAGATTATTATTATTTTCTTTCCCACCAATGGGTGCATTTAGTGACCAGCTGTACCCCCTGATTGAAATTCTGTGCTTCATATCACATGGGATAAATTTCCTTCAAGGAATATTTTAAGAGATTGTGGTCTGCAATTAAGTGACATCTCAAATCATCAGGCAGTGTTTATCTGGAAGTCTGCAGCCTACCTCCCATAGAGGCTGTAGACAAGAGCATCTACCACTGAGTTCCTCTTCTGAACCAGACCACATGAGAGTGTTTAAAAAAAAATCTGGTTTAAAGGGGAAAGCCCACAAGGTGTGTTCAGAATGAACATGATGTCATGTGGATACTACCATTTAATTTAAAGACTTCTTTTTTATTCCATGTGGGTAAAAACTGGGGGAAATCTCTATGTGGAAGCAGCCACTGTCTCATTAGGGTTGCCAACTCCAGGTATTAGCTGGAGATCTCCCACCATTACAACTGATCTCCAGCCCATAGCTATCAGTTCACTTGGAGAAAATGCCCTCTTTGGCAAGTGGATTCTATGGCATTAAAGTCCCTCCAACTCCCCAAATCCCGCCCTCCTCAGACTCCACCCCAAAAACCTCCTGCCAGTGGTGAAGAGGGACCTGGCAACCCTATATCTCATGGATCTTTTGAGCATAATTTCAAATCAAGAGTTTAATGAGTTTGTGCTCCATTTTGGGTCCTGTGTAGACTTGGAGGGTTTGAATGTCCTGCCCTTGAATCGTAGCAGAACTTTCCTAATTTGGAGTATGAAGACAAAACATTGTTTTGCAAATTACTTACATTTCAGTTCAGTTCCCAAGTCACTTTCAGTAGTCACTAGATATGTGCCAAGATGTCAAGACTGCAGCTGCCTTGCACAAAAAAGGAGCATACACTTGGTTGAAAATAGTTTGCTGAAGAAACCCATTCTATGCTCATACAGGATTAGATGCAATTTGAGCATGCCCCTCTTTCTAAATAGGAGCCTAATTCTCTTATGGGACTGAGGCTGGGCAAGCTGTCTCGTGCAATCAATGGGAAGAGGCAGTGGAGTAAATGTATAGGTTATCTCCTCCTCTTCCTTGCAGACAATATTCACAATTGGCCTACCCATTCTGCCCTTTTGAATAAGGTGGGATTATCTGATCACCTTTTGGGCTAGGGCTGCTGCCAAGCCTTCATTGGGGGCAAGGGATCCCTGTCCCCAGGGTCCCATAAAGTTGGCAATTCCTAGAGCTGCCTTTTGTCACTTCTGGGTAGCTCTAGGAATCACCAGGAACACTACTTTTATTATTTTTCTTTCTAATTTTTTAAAGGATGCTGTCCTCCCTACAAGCCTTTTTCCAGTTGCCAGGCATTGCCAGTGTTGTGTTCACATTGCCTGGCGACCCTATAGGGCTGAGCAGAAATGTATGATAAACCCTGGTGGGGTTTTCAAGGCAAGAAACTAACAGAAGTGGTTTGCCATTGCCTTTCTCTGCTTAGGGACCCTGGTATTCCTTGGTAGTCTCCCATCCAAGTACTAATTAGGGCTGACCCTGCTTTGCTTCTGAGATCTGATGATCTCCCGCAATTGTCTTGGTTCTCCATTGGGGTTATGCATGATGTTCTCCTCCCTGGGGGTTCAGCTCACTTCCATCCCGTGACTTCTTTGGTTTTTCAATCCCTGTTTTATCCCAGAAGTAAGTTTTATTCTGGGCTTATCTGGGTTACTGGAAGATGCATAGTCAAGTCATGGGTCAATCTTCACATGCCCCGATACACCCCCATTCTCCAACTCCTCCTCCAGCCAGCCTTCAGCCATCCCCTTCACAATGTCTTGGGAAACCATACCAGAAATGGAGGCAGCCATGGCCACCTCCTCCTCTGGGTGTTTTTTTACCTGCTGGTCTGATGGCATATATAAAAAAAAGGCGGAGGGCGCCAAGAGAAGGAGGCATCTTTTCTAGTCAGTTCACAGACTTAGGGATGAACGGCTAACTCCCCCCCCATAGCATCTTCTCCCATCTGTTTCAACAGTGTTGTGTTCACAGAATCATGCACAAGTGGATAATCTCCCTCCCCCCTTTTCCTTTTCTGAGTAGAGCTTTGTTTTCAAGGCAGAGGGACAGACACTTATGGATTTTGGCTGGTGATTCTAGGGTACTCCATTTTGAGAAATGGGTTGTGAAATGGTCACTCACGGGGGGGGAAGGGGAGGGGTGATGTTATTATCACACTAAGCACTACAGCCAATTACAAAGCAGCATTTTCAAGGGGCAGGGACTTAGACGCTTCTGGATTTCTGCATGTAATTATGCATTGCTCCTGAGACTCCCAGGACTTTCTTCACAACAAGCCACACCATGCATAAGGTTTTCCAATCTCAGAACAAGAGAGGGATGAACCAGGGACATACTACCCATGCATAAAAGCCCTATGTCTCTTGCTTGCCCCTAATGGGTCTCCACCCCTGGACAGTTCAGACTACCCTTGTGGCTATTGGTGACTATTGGTCGTCGTGACATATAACTGAGAACCAGAGTGTGGCTGTGCAAAAACAGAATAAAAGATTTAAATGGCAGTCTGGAGTTCACCTCTTTCCTGTAATGGATGCCCAAAGCTACAATGTCCCCCTGCCCCCTGGATATATCACACCTGCTCCTAACCTCCACTCCATCAGAGACAATCCAGTTCCTCCAAAGCATCAGCCTTTCCATCAAGCATTTCCCCGTCTTGTCTGGATTCAGCTTCCATTTGTTCTGCCTCAGCCACTGGGCCACGTCCTTGAAGGAATGGTTCAGAGCTGAGATAGACACATCTGGAGGTTTAGATAATGAAATACATAGCTGGGTATCTTCTGCATATTGAGGACATTCAACCACAAAGCTGTGGATTATTTTAATGGGCACAATAGGCTTACCCTGCTTTTAGTAACTTGCTTTTTGGCACCCACGTTAACCCCAGCACTAGCCTTTTTCACCTGGGATTTGCGACAAAGGCAAAGCCATGTAAGCCAGGGAGTCTGTACTGCAATGCCCTTGGCAGACTTTTTCTGTTCATAGTTTTGTTTTTTGTTTTTTTTAAAAAAACTGCTATATCCAAGCTGTCACACACATTAAATTCACACTATATACTCTGTCATAAAAACAGAGTTAAAAGGGTGAACCTTTTTCCTAGACAAACTTTGGAGAACATATTGGCTCATTTGACGGAGTATAGAGCAGAACACTGTCATTTTCTGTTCAGGGCTTCTGTTTTAAGCGTTCCTTCTTGCTGTAGCTCCTGGTTACTGCAATGGCTCTTTGTTAAGACATGGCTCATGGACCTGTTCATTGGTTTACAGGGGGAAAATGTAGCAGTGTAATTCCAGAACAAGATTATTTTCTACAGGGTTATGCTTACCTATGGACTGGTAGTCCAACACCTCAATCCAGGCATGTTTAAGTGCCGCTGAAACTGATGTGACTGAAGTGCTTAAATCCAAATCATTTCAGGGAGACTTGAGAGTGGTCTTCTAGATGCAGGGGTGGCCATGAGAGCACCATGGGATATGTCTGAACCAGCCAGATGGTGTCACCCCAGAAAGCTCTCTCTTAATGGCACAACCTCAGTTTTTCAGACAACCCTCAAATCAGAATTCTAAGTTGTTGGGAAGTCTTTGGCTCTAGCAACAGGAGATCACACTAGTGTCACTTACTGTTTGGGTAGAGGCACATACACACACAGTGGCACTATAGATACAAGGCCCTGTACACTATAGATTAAAGAGATTATAGTGTGTATATACTATACACTACAGATTAAAGGTCCCTTCCTTGCACCACTTTGAACTAGACATTTTCTGTACAGGAGAAGGGGAAATCTATTCCGCCCCCATTTTATATGGGTTGTTTGTTTTGGGTTGATAAGAAAGAAGGGTTCACTGGGGTTCCCACCTCCCAGGCAATGGAACCATCTCTGTAGCATTGGTTCTTGTAGGTTATCCGGGCTGTGTAATTGTGGTCTTGGAATTTTCTTTCCTGACGTTTCGCCAGCAGCTGTGGCAGGCATCTTCAGAGGAGTAACACTGAAGGACAGTCTCTGTAGCATTTGAATGCATGCCTCCCATACATTTGAAAAGGCTACCTTGCAGGATTAAAACTGCATATGGTGAACGCTGGTCCACTGCTAGCCTTCAGCGGCATGACCAGCATCAGAGAAGACGTCTTTTCTGGAAGCAATTTTGAGTCCCCCAAACCATGTCATGATTACACCGTGTGACAAATTGGTGGTGCAATGCTGAGCGGGGGGGGGGGGGGGAATAATACATAGGAATCATGCGATGAAAAAATCTTTATTCAAGTGTAGTTAGATTTTAGCCAGGTCTTCGGAACTGTTTTAGTTGGGACCATATCAAGAGTGCCTTATCTCAGTATCTTCTCCCCACACAGGTGACACCTGTGAGGCAGAGGATAGACGGAATAGGGTTGATCCCGCTTTGCTGGTGTTGCTGGCCTTTTATGCAGGGATGTTTCCCCGTGGTCACCCCCAGTTGACTGCTTCAGGGCTTCCTTTTGATTATGCATGCCTTTTCCGCCCATCAGAGGTCACCTCAATCTTCCTGCATGTTTTGCCCATGTTTTCCAGATTCAGACTAAAACAGCATCTGGAAAACATAGGCAAAATGTGCGAGGAGAGCAACGCGACCTCTGAAAAGGCATGCATAATCAACAGGAAGCCCCAAAGCAGTCAGCGGGGATGACCACGGGGAAACATCCCTGCATAAAAGGCCGCTGTCTCAGAGACAATCAATGCAGCTCAGTGAGAAGAACAGCTTTGAAATATCTACTCTGATACAAAGCCAACTTGCAGTACTTTAAAGATTAACAAGTTTTTATTACAGTACAAACCTTAGTGGACTAGGAGCCCACTTCATCACATGTATTTAGTAGATCCTCATTATCCAAATAGATATAGATCGTTCTTCAAATAGAAGTAAATCCCATTGACTTCATTGGGGCTTACTCCTTAGTAAGTACTTGAAGGACTGTCATATAGAGGATGGTGCCGAAATGTTTTCTGTTGCCCCAGAAGGTTGGACCAGAACCAATGGGTTGAAATTAAATCAAAAGAGTTTCCGTCTAGACATTAGGAAGAATTTTCTAACAGAGCAGTTCCTGAGTGTAACAGGCTTCCTCGGGAAGTGGTAAGCTCTCTTTCCCTGGAAATTTTTAAGCGGAAGCTACATGGCCATCTGTCAACAATGCTGATTCTATGACCTTAGGCAGATCATGAGAGGGAGGGCATCTTGGCCATCTTCTGGGCATGGAGTAGGGGTCACTGGGGGTGTGTGGCGGAGGTAGTTGTGAATTTCCTGGATTGTGCAGAGGATTGGACTAGATGACCATGGTGGTCCCTTCCAACTCTATGATTCTGTGATTCTATGATTCTATTCTATGCTTCATATTGCAACCCAGGGAGCCTGCAATAACTCACTACCAAATCAGGGGCAGTAGGAAGCCTAGAGGATTGAGATTTTGAATTGTGTACATTTCTGAAGCCCCAGACATACACATAAGTCCTTTTGAAACAAGTGGTAGCTGCCTATAAGTAAGAGCGGTTTAGGATTATTCCTTAGATGGCCATTAAGTATGTTTGTGTGATTCCTGGGACAAAGACAGTATGCATAAATTAAAAAGAGAAAGACCTTCTTTTTACCCAACCAACAAATATAGTTTTCGAAATTGGGTTCTGTGGAAACTGGCCCAGAGAAAGTCACATTTCAGGAACAGTGCCCTGTGAACAATAAAATATTGTCATTTTGCAATGACTGCTGATGAGAAATATTGGTATCATAAAGTAAGATGAAACCTTTAGTTTTAGTTTCAAATAGCTAGATTTCCCAAAAGAACCCTTCAAAAAGGGGAGCATTGTTGAAAGTGCCAATGTGAATTTCAATGAGATTTAGGCTCTAATCCCCAAAGCATTTGCGCTGACAGAAGCCCTACAAGAATTAGTGTGTTTGGCTTGTAAGTCTTCTTTTGTAAATGGCTTCAAGGTTTCTCTGCCTGGGATACTTCAGATATAGGAGAGTTACTGTACACACTACTCATCTGTGTATATAAGACATGTGCAGGGGGAAACAGGACCCTCTGCACTTACAAACTGCACACATGGGCTTTGCCCACATGATTTGGAACACTGTTGGTTCACAATTGTGTGGATGGAGCTTTGCACATACATTGGCTATGTGCCTGTTGAGCTGAATAGACATGGTGGGGCTAGTGGTGCATCCCTTCTATGCATACAGATCTGATGTTTGTACAAGGCTACCGTACGAATGATGAGTGCCTGCATTCAACTAGATAACCTACCTGGGTCTAGAACTGATCTGTATTTTGTTTCTGAACATTGAGTGTCTGCTCACAGATTAGGGTTGTCAACCTCCAGGTACTGGCAGGAGATTTCCTGCTATTACAACTGATCTCCAGCTGATAGGGATCAGTGAGACACTTTCTCCTTGCACTTTCCTCTGTCCCCAATCTTGGAGGAGTGAGACCAGCCACTGTAAGGTTGTCCCACGCAAACCAATATTGGCAAGGCGGTGTGTCAGAAGATCATATTCAACCATGTAAAATGCCGCTGTAAGATCAAAAAACCTTGAGTGTGCTAAGTGGTTTCAGTAGTTGCACTGTGTTCTGCCAATACATTTTAAAAGAGGTTTTTTTTAGAGGTCTGCACAATATTTCGGATTTGATAACTTTTGCTGTTAGTCATCACTTTTATAGGAATAGTGTAAGTCTTTCATTATCACTCATCTTCATAACAGCCCACTTTACCACAACAGAAACAGAAAATGAAAAATACAGCCAGCGTGGTGTAGTGGTTAAGAGCATTGGGTTTGGAGCGGTGGAGTCTGATCTGGAGAACTGGGTTTCATTCCCCACTCCTCCACATGAGTGGTGGAGGCTAATCTGGTGAACTGCGTTTGTTTCCCCACTTCTACACACAAAGCCAGCTGGGTGACCTTGGGCGAGTCACACTCTTTCAGCCCCACCTACCTCACAGGGTGTCTGTTGTGGGGAAGGGAAGGGAAGGTGATTGTAAGTCAGTTTGATTCTTCCTTAAGTGGCAGAGAAAGTCGGCATATAAAAACCAACTCTTTTTCTTTTTCTATATGACTTGCCTAAGGTCACCCAGATGGAACTTGAACCCAACAAGGACTTAAACCCCTATTTTCCAGATCTTCCCTTTCATCTCACCACAAGACCAGACCACACTGACTTTCAAATGACCATTTTCTGTAGGCCTATGTTACATTTCAGGAGTGCTTCACTCAAGAGCATGGAGTCCAAGTTGAATCTGAAAAATCATGCAGAGGGCACAACAGTACCTGCTGCAGCTGACAGAGACTCTAAGGCCATCTTTAGGAATCTCTAAAGTCGCCCCGTGGCGCAGAGTGGTAAGCTGCAGTACTGCAGTCAAAAGCTCTGCTCAAGACCTGAGTTCAATCCAGACGGAAGTTGGTTTCTGGTAGGCGGCTCAAGGTTAACTCAGCCTTCCATCCTTCCAGGGTCGGTAAAATGAGTACCCAGCTTGCTGGGGGTAAAGGGAAGATGACTGGGGAAGGCACTGGCAAACCACCCCACAAACAAAAGTCTGCCTAGGAAACGTCGGGATGTGATGTCACCCCATGGGTCAGGAATGACCCGGTGCTTGCACAGGGGACCTTTACCTTTACCTTTTAAAGTTGCTTCACAAACATGAGGTTTTCTTTTCAAACAGGCTGGTTGGTCCTAACAACCAGCTGCTATGGGACTTCTTTTTGTCACAGCAGGTCAACTGGTGACTTGAAGGAATTTTGGCAGGTATTTAGCCTGTTCTCCACCACTCGTCCCTGGCCAAAGGTGAGGCCTGCAAGAGACCAACTGAAGACGCTTCCTTACACACACAAGCCAGAACAGGTCATGTGATACTCCTTGCCCCTTGGAAAAGTTCCCAATAGGTGTGCTGTCTAGGCTAAGCAACTAGCAGACTTATTTTGGCTGATGACAGGGGAAGTGTCTAGGAGCTGGGTCTGGCACCTGTCCAGCCTCCATTGGCTCCTCTTCAAGCTTCTCATCTTCTGCTGGGTGGGCACTGGCCAATGTCATCCTTGGCTTTTGTTCACCAGCAGCTATTACCATTTCTCTCACTGTGCTTGGTTCCTCTGCCACTAGAAGAAGAAAATGAGTTGGTTTTTATATGCTGACTTTCTCTACCTCTTAAGGAAGAATCAAACCGGCTTACAATCACCTTCCCTTCCCCTCCCCACAACAGACACCCTGTGAGGTAGGTGGGGTTGAAAGAGTGTGACTTGCCCAAGGTCACCCAGCTGGCTTTGTGTGTAGAAGTGGGGAAACAAATGCAGTTCACCAGATTAGCCTCCACCACTCATGTGGAGGAGTGGGGAATCAAACCCACTAACCCAGTTCTCCAGATCAGACTCCACTGCTCCAAACCAACGCTCTTAACCACTACACCACGCTGGCTGTATTTTTCATTTTCTGTTTCTGTTGTGGTAAAGTGGGCTGTTATGAAGATGAGTGATAATGAAAGACTTACACTATTCCTATAAAAGTGATGACTAACAGCAAAGGTTATCAAATCTGAAACATTGTGCAGACCTCTAAAAAAAACCTCTTTTAAAATGTATTGGCAGAACACAGTGCAACTACTGAAACCACTTAGCACACTCCCAATAATATATTCATCTCATAAAGAAACATTAGAATTGTTTGCTTTTAGCAGCTATTTTAACATCGGTACTTGCATGCCTGTATGTGGTTCCCCCCCCCCCCTCCTGTGATGATTGCATGGAAAGGAACAAACCCTACCAAAAACACTGACACAGCAAAAAAAAAGAGGAAAGAATTTGCTCATCGCGCATTGCATCAGAATGATTTGAAAATATACAGCATCTGTTTAATGTTTAAAGCAAAAGAAAGTGGGAAAGTAACTGAGCATGAGATAGCATTCAATAAATAACCACGGAATAAATAGGTAAATACGCATGGGAGCACTGCAAATGCACGAGTAGTTTGGTGCCAATAAAATGTGAAAGATAAAAATAAAATACATTACAGCCACAAAAGTATTTGTATAAATCATGGAAATGTACAGGAAAGAGAGAGAGGGCCGGCTTGCTCCGTACGCATTCTGGCTAGGGTAATACAAGGAGTGTAACATTGGCAACAGAGAATGCACCAAGCACTGTGTGAAACGACCAACACGGCTGAACCACAGAGCTTCTAGAGGTGACATTTTACAAATTTTATGATTTTAACTGCAAATGGGCAACGCGCAGTTACAATATAATAAAATTGGGATCAGTGGTCATTTTGAAAGGACATGCTTTGGATTTTCAATTCCTTCATTCATTCTCGGTAATCACATTCACCACTCCCTGAATCCAGATTCGTGAGCACGCTCCGGTGTACACAGAAACCTCCGGGGGGCTAGGGTTGCCAACCTCCAAGTGGTAGCTGGAGATCTCCTGCTATTACAACTGATCTCCAGCCGATAGAGATCAGAAAACCTGGAGAAAATGGCCGCTTTGTTCAATTGGACTCTATGGCCTTGAAGTCCCTCCTCTTCCCAAACTCCACCCTCCTTAGGCTCCATCCCAAAAACCTCCTGCCGGTGGCAAAGAGGGTCGTGGCAACCCTATGGGGGGGGGGCTCTAGCCATAACATTTATTTCTATGGGAAGATCTGTGCATATGGGGAAAAAACAATCTGTACGCAGAACAGCTTTTCCCACTGAAATCGAGGATAATAATTTGTGGATTGGAGAGCTACATGTGTGCACTGAAACCACTGCCCCTTAAATCAATTAGTGAATGTTGCGATTCTCTGTTGTTATTTGTTCTTTGCTTACTGCCTGAAGTTTCTAGTGGGCAGACTATTTGAACTGGATATGGGAGATCTGTATTCAAGGGCTGCCTTTGCCTGTATGGCTTTGTACAAGTCACCATCCTTGTACATATATTATAGGTGTGCACACTGTGCCTTTATTTATTTATTTATTATTTCATTTATACCCTGCCCTTTCCCAGCAAGGCCGGGCTTAGGGTACCTTACAACAATCAGCTAACACAATAACCAATAAATAGGTAAAAATACAGAGGTAAAAGCATATAACATTCATATGACATTTACATATTTCCTTTTCATTTTTGGCAGAACAGGAGAGGAGCAAGACTGTCCTGCCTACACTTGTCTGGCATAACATCAAAACAGCTCTTAGATGCATATAAACCTGTATGGCCATTTATGCATGGCTGTTTCCTTGCGGTCATGTCACCAACTACTTCAGAGCTTTGCTTTGATTACACTTGCATTTTCTGACTGTCATAGGTCGCCTTGCTTCAGTGGGGTATATAATGCCAGAGAGTCCACCTTCCAAAAGCAGCCATTTTCTCCAGGTTAACTGATCTCTGTCACCTGGAGATCAGATGTAATCCCAGGAGATTGCCAGCTACCACCTGGAGGTTGGCAACTCTAGTCACACCTAGAGTTGACAACCCCTTCCCAACCCCGCCCTTCCCAGGCTCCACCCCTAAAATCTCCAGGTATTTCCCAACCCAGAGCTGGCAACCCTGCGTCACTGACATGCACCACCCACACAAAATTGTCCTGGCAGCCCCAGGCAGGTGGGTGTAGGGGGGCTCACAAGCAAGCAGGTGAGCAGCAGAGGAGGCAAGCAGGTAGGGGTTAGCAGCAATGGATCCCACGAGAACTCCTGGGCCCTAGCAACATCCCCACCTCGAGATATATTGACACTGACCCTGGTGCTTGCAGGTGGAAACAGTAGTCTGGACAGAAGTCTGTGTGATGGTGGTAGAGAAGCAGGTGAAGATGCTTCTCTATAACATGCACTGGTAGGAGCCAAAGAAGTCTTTAGTTCATGTGGTCCTGGAGGACTAGGGCACCAATGTGCCATAAGGTGGTCTCTGTTTGTTGGCTTAGGACACCCACTGTTGTATACAAAAGGTCCAATCCCCTCTCAGTTGATACTAAAGTTTGAGGCCTATATGGGTGGCACATTTTCAGCTGAGAACCAGAATGGTGGCAGAGTTAAAGAGTTAAAGCCCACCAGCAGCAGAGTCCTAATCTGTATCTCCCCAACACACAAGGTTGCTTTTGCAGCTAAAATGGGGACCAGATTCCCAGAAGTCATGTGTATAGGGTTGCCAACCTCCAGGTAGTAGCTGGAGTTCTCCTCCTATTACAATTGATCTCCAGCCGGTAGAGATCAGTTCCCCTGGAGAAAATGGCCGCTTTGGCAATTGGACTCTAAGGCACTGAAGTCCCTCCACTCACCAACCCTGCCCTCCTCAGTCTCCACTCCAAAAACCTCCTGCCAGTGGCAAAGAGGGACCTGGCAACCCTACATGCGTACTTTGGCCAGAGATCTATCTCTACCATGTGATTACTACCAAAATAAGCACACTCACAAGGGCAAAGCCAATGCTTGCTGTATTCAAAAGTTCTTTAAAATGATAAGTAAAATGGGGCAGGTAGGATTGGGGAAGCTGACACTGTTTGGGGACCTGGAATTCCTCTAGGCTGCAACTAGATTTTTGACAGTACTCAGTCCAAATCATGATAATATGGCCATAGACTTCTCAACTGAGTTAACTGGCTAAAACCAAAAAGGCCCATTTCAAACCTTGATGTACAATAAATGTAAGCCCTGTACACACAGAAGTTGGTTTCAGGTAGCCGACTCAAGGTTGACTCAGCCTCCCATCCTTCCGAGGTTGGTCAAATGAGTACCCAGCTTGCTGGGGGTAAAGGGAAGATGACTGGGGGAGGCACTGGCAAACCACCCCGCAAACAAAGTCTGCCTAGTAAACGTTGGGATGTGACGTCACCCCATGGGTCAGGAATGACCCGGTGCTTGCACAGGGGACCTTTACCTTTTTTTTTTTACACTTGACAGACACACAA